>NC_089503.1:46318196-47706530 GCF_036850995.1 Saccopteryx leptura
TAATTTGTACTTCCATTTTCATGAATGAGGTTGGTATCTTTTCATATGGTTAAGATTTATTTAAGAATTATTTTTCTGTAAACTGTTCATCTCTCTAGCCCTTTTTTCAATAGGATTATCGACATTTTTGGCCATATCTACATAAGCTCCTTATGTAACATGAAATGCGCTGAGATACCACTACACGCCACCAAAGTTGTTAAAATTAAAAATTAAAATGCCAAATGTTGGGGAGGATATGGATTAACAGGAACTCATAAACTGTCACTTGGAAAGTAAACTGATATAAGCACTGGAAAATCGTTTGGCATTATCTACTAAATTGAACATACAAGGCCCTGGCTGGTGGCTCAGAGGATGACAGAGTGTCATCCCAGTAAGCCAAGGTTGCGGGTTTGATCTCTCCCTCTCCTCTCCTCTCCTTTCCTCCCTTCCTCCCTCCCTCCCTCCCTCTCTCTCTCTCTCTCTCTCTCCCTCTCTCTCTCTCAAATCAATGAAACAATTAAAAAAAAAATGAACATACAAATATCCTTTGATTCAGCCATTCCATTTCTAGATATATATCATACACAAATGTGTGCACATGGTTCATAGAATTACTCCCAATAACTGAAAACTGAAAATAACTTAAATGTCTATCAACAAAGAAATGAAAAAAAAAATACTGTATATCATTTGTATAAAGTTAAAAATGGATAAAATTAACATTAGTGTTTGAATTCAAGACAGATTAGTAGAGAGGACGTAGTGATTGGGAGGGGTATCTTCTGGGGTAATTTCTATATCCTCACCTGAGTGCTCATTTTCTTAATAATCCACTGAGCAGTAGTATATATTGGATGCTGGAATGTGGGGGTGGAGGAAAATATGGAATCAGTGGAAGCTATAATTCTTTCTACCTGAGAATAAAATAAAACCCCAACAGAAAACATCTCCTTTGAGAAACTATAATTATGACCCTGCCCCATAGTCTATTTAAGGCCTATATTTACCTGAGTTATGCTAAAAACCTAATAGATATTTTAAAGGTGGTTTTTAATTTGACATCTAATTAATGCTAGGCAACTGGTGGAAGCAAAGGTAAATCTTTTTTGGAAAACTGCAATTTCAATGTAGGTTTCAAAAAAATTCCCATAGAAATCCTCAAGGATTATGAATTTACTGTTAAACATCAATTAAAAAAAATCATGAGTAAGACCCAGTTTAAACAGATAGCAGATTAGATGCTGCACAGCCTATAGGAGTATGAATGACCTGAACTCCAGTTGAAAACAATGTTTCAGATGTTTCAAGAAAAATTCTAATAATTGTTTAAGAAATGTCTATCAGATTTAAAAAGTAAATTGAAATTCTAAAAATAAAAATATAATTAACTGATACCCAAAATTCAACTGGGTGGTTTAGACACTACTGATAACTGCCACAGAGAAATAATCCAGAATTCAGGCCAGAAACAAAAAGATACAAAATATGAAATTAAAATTAAAAGACCTGAAGGAATGACCTAACAGACACTAAAATTTCACAAGACGATGAAGAATAATGAAGAGGCAGTATCTGAAGAAACAATGGCTAAGTATTTTCCTGAGTTGCTAAAAAAATATCAAACTTTAGATCCAGGAAGACCAACCTCAACAGCGTAAAGTTTTTAAAAATTACACTCACATTCATAGTAAACTGAAGAACATCAAGCAGAGAGAAAAACTATTGAAAAGGAGCCAAGAATAACATCACCTGAAAGGAAGCAGCAAATTAGACTGACTTTTCAATGGCAACAACGTAAGACAGAATATGAATGAAAAAACCCCTTACTAAATCATATTCGGATATTCTTGGTACAGTATATTTTTAAGGCAAAAAGAAAAAGATCCAAAAAGAGAAGATACGGTAGCAAAGACAGTCAGTGGTAAACATATAGTTAAATCTATATAAAACTGAACAAAATAATCATTTCTATGTAAAAGGTTTAGATAGAAAACTAAAGTAATGGATAACCACATAAACTGATGATGGTTGTAATCACAGCTAAAACATTTTCAAGTCCTCAAATTCATTGAGAAAGAGGCTATAGAAATCACTTAATTTAGGCTGTTAGGTATGTACATTAAAATATCTAAGGTAACCTTGGCCCTGGCTGGATTGCTCAATGAATAGAGCATCGAACAGGCATGCCAAGATGGTAGGTTCAATCCCTGGTCAGTGCACAACCAGTAGCAACCGATGTGTGCACAACTAAATGGAACTAAGTGGAACAACAAGTTGATGCTTGTCTCTCTCTCTCTCTCAAATCAATGGAAAAAAAATTTTTTTTAAATATATCTAAGGTAACCTCAAAAAGATCAAACATTTTTAGTTTCAAATTAACAGAGAGAGAAATGTGGAATGATAAAAAGTAAAAGAATAAATGCAAAACAATTTCTGAAGAAAGGCTTTTCTCAAAGTTCAAAGAAAACAAAGTATTTGAGGAAAAATACATAAAGAAACCAAAGTTCTCTTTTAACCTGGCAATAAAGAAACGAGTATTTCAATCATATTTTAAAAATATCTGTCATTCATAAATACTTACCTTATAAATTCTAAGGTAAAGCAATTTTATTTCATAACTAACAATTATGACTGAAGCTTTAAATGAAAAGACTATAAATAGATCAATGACTTTCTTGCATAATGGTTGTGGAAAATACCCAATTATTTCTCAGGTTACTGATGGCTGTCTAATTTGTAAACTACTGAATTTCTAATAGAAAATAGAAAATACTTGCCTTTTTATCTTCAGGATTTAGTTGGTTCATTAACATATTGACATTGTCAGTATTCCAAACCCAAGAATTACTTGTGAAATATTCAAGAAGTAGCATAGCTTTGTGAAGACGAGTTATTGCTTTCATCATCCTGTATTATAAGAAAATGACAGATTCATATTTTGCATAGTTTAGAAAAAAATCTCATCACCACCCATGGCACCAGTTTCTAAACTGAGACATTAACGGTAAAATCATAATACATAATTCAATAAGTACACCAAATCAGGTAATAAGAATATTTCTGCATCTTGGAAGAATACTGCATAAATCCAAAACATAAAAGATTTCAAGTAGTATCAAATGAATTTAGTACATAAAATTAATTTTCAAAGGAATGACAATGCTTTAAGGTCAAATTTTCTACATATAATACTAAGCAATAAATGAATTTGATTAGAACTCCCTTGTTTTTTGTTTCTTAAACTGCATTTTACTAAGATTTCGTGTGAATTCATTAGTGTATTACATTATCCAGAAATATTCATTTCCCATGTAGCCAACTCTCTCTCTCTCTCTCTCTCTCTATAAATATATATATATATATATATTTTAAATAACCTTTTCTTTAACACTGACAAATACCACTCTTGATCAACTGGTTGTGCCATGAAATCAATGACTTTGCTGAAAACTTTCTGCAACAGATATTCACTCATCTCCCCAAATCCCCAATATCTATCCTTATAGAAAGAGGTAGTTCAATGCTGTTGTTTGTTTCTTTTTAAAACAGCAAGGGGTCTTAATCTGTAAATCTGTCATTTTATATATCAGGGCTCACTGTAAGTCATTGATATCATAACACTAACCTGAGCAGTAACATCTATACAGTAATTATCTATGATAATTAGGGAAAAGGAAGAAAAAACATTTTGAAAACAAAATCCACACCAAAAATTCCTAATATCTAAAAACCAGAAAAATGATTTGTGAAGAAATACCAAAAAAAAATCCTCAATTTATAATTCCATAGTAAAGATTAGCATCATGTAATTTAGAGGATCCCAAAATCAGAAACTTTCATAATGGTGAAAAATTAGAACATCAGAAATGAGGTGGAAAAAAATCAAAACGGTAACATAGATTCGCAATTCTGATGACACATTCAATACACTGAGAAAGATACCCTGAATCCAGAATATTGAAAAAAAATGAGGTAATATGGACTATATAAAGAAAAATTGTAGTTCATGCAAGAAAGCAATTATAAAATTGAAACCTCCATTAAACAGGAAAAGAATTACTGGGCCTCAAAGGGATATATTTAGACAAAAACAGTTTATAGATAGCACTTTGTGGAAAAAAATAAGACATGTTGCTTTTTAAAAAGAAATTCTTTTCTAAAACAACAACAAAAAAGATATAAAAAATTTGTAATAAAATCAGTATCAACTATCACAGCCAGTCTGGTATACTTGAATCACACATGTAACACATTTGGTTAACATGGTTTTCCAACATACATCTTATGTTTTTCTTCCCCACTCCTTTTTTCATTGACAATTCTCACCTAGTTTTCAGATTCATTCAAGTGACAGACTACACTAAAACTAATCACTGATTCAGCTATTAACAAATAATTACAGTAAAAAATTGGTGCGAGAAAAGGAAATCTGAAAAGCCATATATGTGTCAAGTTCATGGATTATCAAATCTATGGGAGATAAAAAGAAACAAAACTTTGTACCATCACTCTTGAGTTAAACATGAAATAAGAGCAAATACCTGGGACTATATTGCCATATATATTCTGAGTATTTATTCTTTATTATGGCAACCCACACGAAATAATCACAATCCTTTAGAGTAGGGCAAGATCTTAATGGTCTAGTCCAGGGTTTCTTAACGATAATTGTTTCTGTGTGTGGGGGGAGGGGGCTGTCCCGTGCATTCTAAGACGCTTGGCAGCATCCCTGGCCTCTACCAATTCGGTGCTAGTAGCACCTCTCCCCTGCCCAAGTTGTAATAACTAAAAACTTCCCCAAATATTGTCAAATGTCCCTTGAATGGGGCAAAATTGTCCTCTGTTGAAAATCACACAAATTATGAAGTATTAGTTTCACAGAAGTTAAGCTAGAGAGAGGTAAGCTAAATAACAACAAAAAAGACCATAGAACCATTTTTTTAATGTCATTTTTCAGTGATGAAATATTACTAAATTTCATGAGCTAGTGTGAATAATTTACTGCTTCTACATGTACTATCATGCATCCTAAACCCTAAGAATATTAACGAGGAATCTGTATGATGCACATCCGAGCTGTACTTACAAATTTATTATGTCAAGATAAAAGTCAGATTTTTATCTAGCTGAAACTCAAAATAATGTGAGTAAAATGCACACCATGAATGATATGAAAGACATTAGCTTAATGTAGAAGTAGGCATTATACTTATAAGGCCCCAATATAAGGTATAAAGCCTAGTACCTTGTTCAGTAAATATCTGAACAAATCAAATTATGAGGCTTTGTATTTAACATTTATAAAATTGCCTAATGAAAAGCCTTTATGTCTTTTCCTTTTTTGCTTTTAGACTATCAGTTCCCAGAGGTCAAGAATAATTCCTGATTTGAAAGCCTCACACAGGACAAACCTCAGATAAGAAGATTCTTTATTTGATGTTTCCTATTTGGAACGGATTTTAATTTCTGAATGCGATATTATCTCCCATCCTACCTGCTCATCTATAATATCACCTTGACTATCCTGCCAGAAGAGGTAAAGGTGACTTAAAACCGTTAGAATGAGGTGTGAAATCAGTGTGATTTCTGAGGGTAGGTAAAAAAAGGTGAAAGAGCTTTCTATCTTGCTTTCTGGAATACTCACCCTTGAAGACTTCAGTTGCCATGTATGCTGTCCAAGTTCCCTAGAGGCTGTCATGCTGTGAGGAAGCCCAAACAGTCCATGTGAAAAGACCACATGGAGAGGCACTGAGACTACATGAAGAGAGAGAGATGCTGGGCAACCCTTTCTTTCCTTTACCACTCCTTCCAGTACACCTGTTCCAGGTCCTATCTGACCGCAAACACTTGAAAGACTCTGGGACAAAATCAGAGCCAAATCCTTCAAGAATTCCTGACCCACAGAAATTGTAAGAGATTTAAAAAATAATTGTTGTTTTAACATACTAAGTTTGAGGTACTTTGCCATGCAGCACGGATAACAGAACAGATCTTAGTTCTGGGATTCTGGGGCTGCTATAATCAAAATCTAAAATATGTGGTATTGGCTTTAGGATCATGTGGTAGGCAGAATCTAAAAGGCTCTTGAGGAAACCACTGGTGAAACCTAAAAGGACCAAGAAAGAATTTTAGTAGAAGTCTTAAAGGGCTTTAATGAACCTGCTGGTGAGATCTTAAAGGAAAGTGACAAAAATATTATTGGGAATTGGAAAAACAAAACTGTCATCCATGGTAACATGAAAAATAGAAACTGCACCTAATTCAATGATCTAGCCAAAAGGATTTCCTCAGAAAGAAAAAGATGATCTTTAAAAAGTAAACTGTTTGTTTGAGTGGAATTTAGAGGAAATGTAAAATGCCAGCTGGAATTCTTTTAAAAATGACTTCTGAGCATAGGTAAAATCCACAATGCAGATGTAAGATTTTTGGTTAAGAACTCAAAAAAGATCTAAGGTAGTACCTGAGGTAAATAGACTGAAGAAATAAAATAGGAGTTGCTATAGTCAAGCAGCTAAATTTCTAAAATCAACTAGGTTAAGGCACAAGGAAACAATTCTACTGTTTTAATTAGTTTGGGAACTTAAACTTTGAACTTTTTAGTCCTGTGCCTTCAATTTGTTTCATGTCAATACCTGGATGTACATCTCTAGAAAACCCTCTAATTAACCCCTGCAGGACTCATGTATCCAGACCATGTGACATCCATTACCCAGTTGACCAAACCTCCTGACACCAATCCTCCAGATCATCTGACATCCACCATCCAGACCAACAGACATGACAACCGTCCTGGACCAATCCTAGGGCTAAGAATGCAGGACTGCTTCTTCTCAAGGACACTTTTTTTTATTATGAAATCTCTTTTCTTTCTTCTTCAGAATACTTTGGGTATTGCCTCGTTTTATTTCCGGTTTGCACACTCTAAGATCTTTGAATAAGTCTTTATTCTTTATTTCTAGCCAAAGCGTCCAGACTCTGAGTTTATTCGACAAACCTCATAGAATTTTTTAAACAAAAGACTTATGCCAGAACTTAAAGAAATGTCATAGAAATCCTACTGTTTATTTGTTTTGGTGTTTTTCTTAGGATAGAAATGGGGAGGCAGAGAGATGGACTCCCGCATGTGCCCGACTGGGATCCACCCAGCATGCCCAACAGGGGGCGAGATGCTCTGCCCATCTGGGCCTATGCTCTGTTGCAACCAGAGCCATTCTAGCACCTGAGGCAGAGGCGATGGAGCCAGCCTCAGTGCCAGGGCCAACTTTGCTCCAATGGAGCCTTGGCTGCAGGAGGGGAAGAGAGAAACAGAGGAAGGAGAGGGGGAGGGGTAGAGAAGCAGATGGGCACGTCTTCTGTGTGCCCTGGCCGGGAATCGAACATAGGACTTCCACATGCCAGGCCAATGCTCTACCGCTGAGCCAACCGGCCAAGGCCAAAATCCTACTGTTTAAGAGGCAGGATCTAAACTAAGGATCTAAAAGAAAGGAATCTAAGATACAAGGGTGTTGATTGATAGTAACCTCATAAAGAACCCTAGGCAGAGAAGGTCCTGTCTCAAAGGGATCTGTGGATATGGCTTTGGTCTAACGGAGATTGTCTTAAAACAGATACATAGTAAATCCACAGTTTGAAAAGGAATCAGATCAGTTTACACTTATATGGACAGAGACAGTACAAAATAAAAAGAAACTTCTGGACCAAAGATTGACAAACCAGTACCATGGGGCAAAATCCACCTACTTGTGTAAATAAAGTTTCACTGAAACACAGTCATGCTTATTCAATTAAATACTGTCTATGAATGTCAAGTTGCCTAACTGCAAGGTAGAGGTTACAATTAACAGCAGAAACCATACAGCCCTTTGCAGAAGCTGATCCCCGCCTTGGGAATTCCAAACCTTTATGGGCAGGAAGTAGGTTAAGAAAGCTACGCAGTTACCAACACAGGCTGAGAGAAATAATAAATACAAAGAAATAGTAATTTTAATATTTTAAAATCACTGTTTTAAGCCACTAAATTTGAGATGACTTGTTATATAGCAACATCTAGTATAAATTATTTAACCCTTTTAGTACGAATATTCACGTACGTCCTCGTGCCTCCTGACCATCAGAGTATGATCAACTTATTTTAAAAATGTGTAATGCAACATTTAAAAAAGGCAAATGTATGTTCTACTTGTTTCCATAAATTGGTTGTCAAACAAACATGATTTTAAGTTAATAAAACTGTAACTAATTTCATTTAAAAAAAACTCACTCCCAGGGGTCAGCGAGCATGAAAAAAACTCACTACTCAAAGGGTTAATTAATTTTGGTTACTCACTTATTTTTTAAGTTTACTGATCCCCCTTTTTTCTGTAAGGTACTGTGATACATTTAACAACCTGTTTTACTTTTTTGACCTAGCTTTTACTTTTATGTTCTAAATTGCACCAACTTGATTAATATCAAGAAAGCATGCACTGCCATCAGTCATAAATTTACTTCTGCTTTTTATCCAGAAAGTATGCTGCCAATGACAAATATTGCACTTTTCAGATCATCCTTAAAAACTTGAAAATAACCTGGATACATTATAATCTTTTTTCCATTAAGTATTTCTTTACTTAAAGCTATTCACCACTTCTCAGATATTTCAATATTAAATATTAGAGTTAGAAATATAATGGACAGCTGAATCCACAGAAAATCTCAAGTAACTCAGTTCCTGATACACTATAACTGGCAGATACCTCACTTTTATTTTTTGAGCCGTTGATGGAAGTTCTGAAATCAGCATCTTCTTTATACATAATTACTCAAATCCTGAACTCTCCAATCAAAGATTCCTCTGTAATGCCAATGTAGTTAAAAAAATAAATATTTTTATGGAACATTTCACTATAATTGTAGTAAAGTCAGGAGGACTTAAGTTTATGGGGTTTCAAAAAAAGAAAAAAAGAAAAAAGAAAGGCTGTAACAACCGTAAGAAAATAGAAAGTTTCCCATCTGTTATTAACTTTTTAAAAAACATATGATATTCTCTGTAATTAACACATTATAAGCTGAATGGGCAGCTGAGGTAATTCAAGCATCTAGAAGCATCCTATGTTTTTCATATAAAACTGCACAATCTACTTTAAGCAAAATAGTTTTCTCGTAATCCCCTATAAAACTACCCCTATGTTTTTAGGGGGAAGAGGAGAAGGGCTCAATTTCAGCTTATAATAACAATGACAACCCTGATGTTGGACATTTCCTGTATTATGGGATTCTGGAGATCAATGGCCCAATCAAGCTGAGATCCACAGTCTCCCCAAATATCCCCAACTTCTAAGAAATGTCTTAGCACCCTGATTGTGATTGTGATTAATCAGGTTAGTAATTCTAAAGGTAAAGCTCATGCTAGCGACTTTCCGTCTCTCCAGCAAGCTTCCACCACCTTACCAATATATAGTGTATTTATTGCTATTCCTCTTACCACGGTTCCTGACCTGTCAACCTGAGTGCAAGATCGAGCAATAAGGCAGGTACTGTATGTCTGACACCCTTCCAATAACGAAACAATAAGTTGTTGGAACACAACTTAACATTGGGGCGCCTGATTACTTGGTTTAAAGGATTCATCTTGAAGGAATGATTTATATAATATCCTGTAGGAAAAATAAGCGTCAAAGTATTTTGAATGTTATTTGTCATTCAGAAAAAAATATCTAAAGTTAGACCTAGAATTCAACACACAACAATAATTTATAAGCCAAACTTTAAAATAAATTAAGAGTAAAACACTACCTTTCCTTTCCTGACAAAGTCTTAAGTCTTCTCATTCACAAAAGGCCATTAAGCCTTATCATAAGCATAAACAAATACAGAGTTAACACACATTTTAGTGTAAGCACGGGTTGTTTAACAGTCAGAGGAACAGATAAGACAGAGCTAGTCACCATTACCTTGGGCTTCTTCCAGTCATCCTGAGGTAGATATCATACAGGAATGCTGGGGCCTTATGGCTTACAGCAATCCAGTAATGATATAAAAGGTGATTGGAGGTTAGATTTACATTGGGCCGTCTGAAGGCCTGTTCGAGAGGATTCCTCTTGAAAGTGGAAATTACATGGTATTCTGAGGAAGAAAAGTTGTGTAACAGCTTTGATAATAACCATGTAATAAAGTTTTGAAAAAAAAATCATGTTTTTACAAAGCAAAATATTTTACCAGAGATGTCAAAGTTCGCTCATTTAAAAGACAAACTTTTCTACTCTCTATAGTAGCTAAGAAAATATGGGTATTAGACTGCTGCACTCAAGTGGTTTTAGAACTGCCACTATTTATAAATTTTATTTAGATGGATTTTTGCTAAAATTCGCTCTTAAAAATCCTTTTAATATTTTACCTATGTCAGTTTATAATGTCACTTTCTATATTTCACTTCTCACGATAGCCTCTTTCTTTCTGTTCCTCTTTCCAGATTTTTATTATTGTACTTACTTAAAAAAAGAAAATATAATCATCCTTTGCTTATAAGTTGCTCAAAATAACATACATCATTTCAAAACAACCCAAATTAACTTGTTGTAACTTATTTAGTTTATATGATATCAACACAATCAAATCTATTATCTATGTTAATACTTTAATGAAAATGTATACTGAGATACTCACTAAAAAATAACATTTAACTTAATTTTTACTGAACTTTACAACACAATGAAAGATTACAAAAACCTCCCATTTAAGTATTTTAAAACTATTAAAAGAACACTATATAATTATTATAAAATTAAAATCTCACTAGATTTTTTCTTATATGCTCTAACAGTCAATCTTTAAATTGAAATAAAAATGTTCTAGTAAAACTTTAGAATAAAGAATATAAAAATTATTATAAAATCAAAATTGATCTACAAGGGTAACAAAAATTATTCATTTAAGAGTAAAACAAGACCCAATACTAAATCAATGCCATAGATTTTACTTTAAATGTGAAAATATAATCCAACAATTTAAAAATGATTTGATTTCAGTAGGCTTTAAGCTATACTATTCCCATTTTAGAGCAAGTGACACAGCATACATACTTCTCTATAATTTAAATAGATTAATTCACGGGAAATATTCTAGCAAAATGTATGCTACTTACTCCTTCATTTATTACTCTTTGGGTCACTTGCTATTTCCTGTGACAGACCCAACTCTTGTAGTTGGAAGTGCTATTGCTATGGACAGGCAACATCAGCATTGAGTGCCCACAACAGACAAAATTCACTATTTCCTGCCACAGGTACCTATGAGGGCTGCTGCAAATGGCAGCAGAAAAACAGTACTAGGCAGACAACAGTGGGATGAGGAGGGAACACACAGCAGGTGATTTTAAATTTGTAAAACCCTCTTAAGAATAAGGCAGTATCAGTATTCTTAAAATGGCAGTTAAAATAAGAATAAGTTGGTCACTCAGTGGCCTTAATGTCTCATGGATTATTCTGACATAAAAACTCAGAGAATATTTTAAGTTCTTTAGGATTTATTTTAACATTCAAAAACACAAATAAAATCATACCAACTTCACCCCAGTGGAAAGGATTAGTGCTGCCTGTTGTGCAATTATACACCATGATGTTCCTTGGTCTGCAAAACAAAGATCAAAGCAATAAAACTTAGAGGTCAAACTTGTCCAATCTAAATCTTATATGATTTTCAAGTAGGAAAAACTGAGAAGGGGTACCTTTGTTACACTATTTTTTCAATTATCCTTAAAAGATTATTTTTTGCATCTAAGTAACTATTAACACACGTTTTCCCTCCCCTACCAACAATATTATTTATTTTAAAAATACAGATTTTTTTTCATATTTTTCTTCCTTGTATGAATAGGAGCTTCAGTTTTTAAATGTAAGAAAAACAACAAATAATCTCATCTCTTCCTATCTCCTCATTTCCAGAGGCTCTAGTTGAAAATACTATGGACTGAATTCCCTTTTACCAGAAACCATGTATTTATATAATCACTTCCTTACTTTTTTAAAATATAAAAAATACTGGCTTCATCTGACTGGTGGTGGCACAGTGGATAGAATGTCGACCTGGGACGCTGAGGTCCCAGGTTTGAAGCCCTAAGGTCGCCGGCTTGAATGCGGGCTCACCCAGCTTGGGTGCAGGATCATCAACATGATCCCAAGGTCGCTGGCTTGAGCCGCCTCTCCTCCCTGCCATCGAGGCACATATGAGAAGTAATCAATGAACAACTAAAGTGCTGCAATTGTAAGCTGATTATTCTCATCTCTCTCCCTCTCTCAAAAAAAGTGTGTGTGTATATATACACACACACATAGATATATATTATATATATATGCTTCTAAAAGTAAGGGCAGTTTATTAATTTGAAAACAAAAATTACTGAAAAGCTTAAAGTTTAGGTGTTATCTGTAAATGCTACTACCCCCTTTCAAAAAAAGAAGTCCATGAGTTGATTAAGCTGCTCCAGTGAGACATTTCATATATGTAAACCATTCTCTGAGAATTTTCAGCTCTTTATGCCAAGTTCATACCAAGCTTTAGCTTAGATTAAAAAATCAGTGGGGAGAAAGGGGGGTAGTTGTTTATTTTTACTGCCTAATGAACTTGCCTATCCTGTAGGTAGTACATGAGAATTAATGTTAACTCTTAATTACTGCTGATGGAACCACTTACTATTATTGCCTGTAATAAGTCAACACCTGTGGTTGGAAGTGATAATGCCTATATATACTGGGAATACCAGGACTGAAAAATGAACAATCAGTAGCTACTTTTCCTTCTCAGTTACTATATATTTAACAAGCGACAATGTCACCTCATATACCTATTAACTCCGGAATACCAGGCTGCAGCAAGACTCATGTTGACAACTACATCTACAGGAACAAGATCTGCAAGGGCATTGTTGGAGGCACGCATTGTTCGAAGAATTCCTTTCCCTGCCTTTGTTAAAATTAAAAACAACACCTTAAGACATACGAACCAGAGTGCATTTATACATATTAAGATATACAGAAAACAGAAAAAAATATATAAAATATTAAATAAATCAAAAGGTTTACTTACCGCAATAAAGAGACCACTTGGTCCATTAAAGTTATCAATCCATCCCTAATACCAAAAATAAAAGAGGTAGGGAAGCTTATAAATATTATAAAACTAGAGTTTTATTATGTAAAGTCTACAGCTCCACCTATATTCTTGATAATTTTCTTTTAAAAACTAAAAATCAAACTAGACACAGGCCAGATTATTTCTCCTCACCCTAAATAGAAGCAATCTTCTGGAGCTGCAAATGGGTTAGTAAAATCATTTTTAAGGGATTAACAACTCTTCCATTAATTCTCTACAAGAAGAATTTTATAAATAGTTTATACCTGTCAAATATTTTTGCTAAATGAAGCCTGTTCAAGTTTGATTTTATGGGATTTACTGATGCAATATCCTGACTAGGGGAAATGGTAAATTATCCTCAAAATTACTGAATAAAACAGAGAAAAATAGAATAGTCAAAGCAACAAAAGGCATGCTATTACTTATTACCATTATAGAAACCTAGGTTTTTCCTAAATCAACTTACCTGTTATTTTATATCTATGTTTTCTCTTACTCCTGGGATTCACAAATACCATAATACCTTCCTTTTCTATAACAAATTATCATAGAAATCTCTCATCTTTTTCTTAGTTTGTGATCTTTACAGACAGAAGTCTAGGTCTTGGAAAGCTTGCCTTTTTTTGATACCAAAATGCAAATGAGATAAAATATCCTTCATATTCTCATCTCTATTCCCTTCACTTCTGCAAGGGAAGCTAATCAGCAAGTAATTTTAAAAGCCAACAAATGTTGATGTGTCAAAACTCCAAGCCCATCAATCACAAGGAAAACACATAGGACTCGATCACATTTGATCGAGACTACATCAGAGTTTTTTACTTAATTCTCGATTGAGATTTTTTAAATGTTGATCTGCATTCCTCAACACAGAGCAATAAATTAGAAATAAAAGTACCAAGAGAAGTGTCTCTTTCTATGAATGGGAACACCTTTACCATATTTAGCCAAATTCAGTGAATAACATCTACTTTTAAATCAAACAACTGCCAACTCTTTTAATACAAAGTTATGACTTAAATTTTTCAATTCTAATTATTTAAAAAAATTCTAACAACTTACTGGAAAAGGTTCTTTCCAACTGGCACCAACAATCGATGGCCTCAAAATTGCCACATTTAGCTTTGCTCCTTCTTGTTGCACAACATATTCTGCCAATGCTTTTGTGTATATGTATGTATTAGGTCTGTCACCTATCAATTTGGGCGTAATATCATTTACTAGGCCGTCATCCATCCACCTGGTAAACAAAGAAATTGCATGCAAAAATATTTTCAGATATTTTACTCTAAAATAAAAAACCACTTACTTTGCATATTCAAACATATCTGTTGCTCTGACTCAAACGATTTGACAACTTTTACTAAAAATATGGAGTTTGTCTTCCTTTCATTATACATCAACTTCAAGTCCACATTTTTTATCCCAATTTCTGTATCTAAAAGTGTCCATAAACCTAGAGTTCTTTCATCTATCATATAATAGGTAGCAAAGCTGAACTGATTTATGATCTTTTAATACCATCTATTGTGAATATTCTTATACTTCATATGTACTTTGGTGAGGGCTGCTATTCTAAACCTAACTAAAATTATTTTATTTTATACAGTACATAGATTCTATTCTTTTTTAAAGTACACGAAAATCTGCAAAATACATCTGGCCCCATGGGTTTCAGATTAGGAATTACAAATCTATATATAACCACCAAACACTACTAATTACATATAACTGTAATGAATATACATTTACAATTAATAGAAAAAGTCTAGTAATCTCAATATTAAAGGTGAAAAATTAAAAACTGTATGCTATCAATAGAAGAATAACAAAAACTAGGGTAACAAAAATAAATTTAACAATGCTATAAAAATCAATTAGGGGATCATCTCCTATCTCCATCTGCAGTTATTCTTCCTGAACCTGAGAAGTAGTTTACATGCCTCTGGTTTTATGTGCAATATTCTGGTGGACATTTGTATTCATCATTCAGAAATCAGTGCGAACTGCAGACTTCCTACCATTCCCCTATCCCAAACAAGCCCGCCAACAGGTAGGGTCTTAGGGATTTGGCTATTTTTATTCCATGGCTCAGAAAGCTCCCATTCTGTGGTCCCAGCCTTGTTTTGTTTTTGTGTGTGTGTGTGCTGAAACTATCCCATCACCCTCACTCCCTCTTTTATACTTCACAGCTTTTCAGCTGCTGTCTAAAAGGACCTCAGCAATGCCTAACATGAAGTAGAAAGTCCATCTGTGAGTGGTTCTGTTGGTAATGTGAAAATTACAAATGGCAGAGGAGTAGAGGCTTTTTCAACACCTCTGCTTTCAGAAACAGGAAATTTCTATTCTCCCTAAGGCTTTGATTTTTTTCATCATAAAATAGTCTAATAAGCTAATTTTTAAAAAGAAATGCCATTAAGTACATGGCATTGTGGTTTAAAATCACTAACAAGTTCTGGGAAAGAAAAATATATGATTTTGAGTCTTATATGCTTTTAAAAATTAGGTATGAATGGCACAAAGTACGAATATTTTGTTTCTTTAGGGAGGACATGTGGAAAAGGTTTGAGGGTTGGAGATGGGAGAAATATTTCATAGAGCTATCAGTGACCAAATAATTTTTTTTAACTAATAAAGATATTTTAAGCAGTAGAAAAAATTCAATTGGCAAACTACTATGAAATTAGAAAATACCTCCTTCTCCATATCTCTGAAGAAAATGTCTACTCTGATCACCTATAAAAGGAAGGTTATATACTAGGTGACATGTATCTTCCCCCATCTAAATATCTGATTCCAGTATACTTTTCCTCTTATTGTCTATAATGTTATGTATGCATAATTGTATAACTCAGTATGATGCCACACTCTAATGTCAGCCATGCTAACTGATGAGGAAGCATAAAACAGATTATCAAGATAAATTTTCTTTATGAGGAAGTACTTTTATGTGAATGAAAGGAAAAAATACTAATGAAATGAAGGGCAGCTGCTAATCAACTTAGAAACAACACAGTGGAAACAACTTTTAAAAAATTCAAGAGATGTTGCTACATTAACAGAAAAAACAAACAAACAAGAAACTGGCTAAATGGAGGAGACTTTAGCCAGTAAGTAAGCCTCATCAATAGTGAGTTTACATTTTCAATCCATGAGTTAACCTAAGATTACCTGTTAGCTAAATTTCTTTGTAAGCAAGGAAAGATGATATAAAATTAGGTTACATGCTCTTTCTCAGCAACTTAAATGTTTGGATATACCAACTACTAATAAGAGAAAAAGTAAAAAGGTTCATTACTTCTACTCAACTTTTTCCAGAGATATTAAAATTTTCTGCCCACTGACCTGTGAGGAACGTGAGGTAGATATTTACGCCCATCCAAGAAATGGAGTCAGAAAACAGAAACCAGGGAATTATTTTAAGAATGTCTTAGTAAACTCCCATACTTATTAATTTTATCATAATATGTCTGCTCCTCATAGTGATGGGCAGGAAAGCCTTTAAGAAAAGGACCTACATGCTTATTTTAGGAGAAAACTTGGAGGAGGAGCTAAAAACACCCTGTAGCACCCTGGAAAGAAAAGAACTGGACTGAGAAAGCAGGGAATGATAACTAAGGAGCTGAAAGTAGACAGAATCTCTGGAGAAAAAGAAGACCTGAGTGGAAAGAGGTAAGAATGATGAGGTAAAAAAACAAAACAATGTTATATGAGGATTAACAAATATGTGAAAATATAATAGATACTGGAAGGTTTTTATCATTATAGTCAATAAAAGAAAAAAGATTTTTGTTTTTGCTTTGATCCTATGCTATTTGTTTCACTTGACAAGAAAGCTGAATGAAGCAAACGAAATCTTGGCCTTGGTATAAGCATACTTCACTTACTCTGTATCCAGATTGTTCTCATGCATTAATTGTCAATAGGATTTAAGTCCTCAGAAAGATGATAAAGACTCAGAGTATCAATTAAAGGATCATGACTCCTCTGATACCCTAATAACAAAAGGTGCCTCTACAGATACATGAGACTGAGCAATAAAAAAGATAATCTTTTAATAAATTAGAACCTTTTAAATAAATTAGTCCTATCGGTATCAGGTACTTAGTCACTAAGACTGAATCACTGGAAAACAAGGCCCTCCCATCACAGATGAGTTTGTTCAAAGGCCTTATTCTAACTAGCATTTCTAGTCAAAAATGAAAGCTCCACACTGACTTCACCAAGACATTTAGATATAAATCTATACAATAAAAAAACATAGTAGATAAGTAATAATTTGTTGAATAAACAAATAAATGTATGTATGTATGTATGTATATGTGTGGGTGTAAAGAGAGAGAAACTGAAATTGACTAAAAGATACACACAAGCTTGGATCCAAAGTTTCAGGATCAAAACAAATTACATAAATTTCAAACAAACATACTCTAAAGAATCAATAAGTTTCTTGGGATCCACAGGGGGTGGATAGACTACTTCATCAATATGCTTTCGATTGCAGTAGGCATATGCTGTTGATACATGCACGAACACTTCTAGATTCTTCATTTGCTGTGCAAGGAGAAGAAGCTGTCTTGTAGCAATCACATTTAACTGAATAGCATCTCTGTAAAAGAAAAAGTGACAACAAAAAATCAGAAAGCTATGTCATTTATTTGACCTGCTAAAATAAAAATCTTTATTTTTTTGAGAATTTTTTTTTAGATTTATTCATTTTAGAGAGAGGAGACAGACAGAGAGAGAGAGAGAAACAAGGGGGGAAGAGCAGGAAGCATCAACTCCTTGCTTGACTGAGCAGCCAAGGGTTTCGAACCAGCAACCTTAGCATTTCAGGTCGATGCTTTACCCACTGTGCTATCACAGGTCAGGCTAAAAAAAAAAATCTTAATTCCATTAGAGAGATAAAGACATAGATTGTTTCTTTACAACTGATCCCTTAGCTCTGATTTTGTGTAGTTTATTTCATTATGAAGTACATTTATTCTATCAATTGTGTTTAAAAAGAAATATTTTGTGATTATAAAACAAATCTCATTAGAATTTTTTAAATAAAAGTACAAATTAAAAAATTTAAATTACCCAGAAATAAGCATAGATCATTTCTGTGTCTTTAGCTTTTCTGTATCCATTTTAAAGTCATGTTAAAATTATTTTGCATCTTGATTTTTAAAAGTATAGTAATCATGATATGTACAACAACAGAAGAAATCAGAATGGTTAAGTAATTTTAAAATGTTAACACAGAAGCACCAATAGGAGTAAAACAAAATTCAGAAACATTAAATTATAATAACACATAAACAAAAAAGAATATGTTTATTTCTTTCTTTGTAGTAATAAATAGAAACATTTTTTAAATACTAGTTACAAAAGGGATATTATAACAAAACTAGTACATATATTATAAGAGGTACATGCCAAGACCTCAAAATGATCTAGATATTCTCTTCTTAAAATTTATTAAAAATTCCTCAAATACATACAAGTAAATATGCATTAAAAACAATCAGTGAAGCATCACTGACCTGCTAGATCAACCAGAGAACCAGAATAAAATGACTTGATAAGGTAGGCATTTCATCACAATAAAAGAATACAGACATTAAAATAATTGATAACTAAAAAAACACCAAAAATCTTGGTGAATATTTTAAAAAATGCATATATTATGAAGTGAAGCAAGATTAAGAACAAGATTCTGGATTAAGACCTAGGTTCTAATCCTAGGTTGGCCTACCTATCAGCTAGGATTAGGTGACCTGGTAAAGTCACTCAAGCACTCAGGCCTTTATTTCCTCACCTGTAAACGGGAACAATAATAAAATCTATCTAATAGGATTTGTATAAAATTAAATGAAATAAATAGTTTGCAAGTATGTATTTAGCATTATTCCTAATATAGTCCAAAAAAGCAGTCAATAAATATTAAGGTAATGAGGTGGTGGGTACTTTTTGCTTTCCATTAAACTTTTGTTTTCGGCTTGACTTGAAGGGGAAAAATTTTGAAATGTGCAATACCAGTAATACAGTGATAAAACTGGCATGGTATTATACTGTTGGTGACACTAAAACTGATAAAACTGATCTAAAAAAGACTAAGACAAAGTACCAAAAATTATATAAATGATAGTTACTAATCTAGTTAACAAACTAAAAATAACTCAGAGGAAACACTTGTTTTAACCCGAATTTTTCAAACGAAAAATTTAAATTTCCCAAATTTGCTATACTAAATGAACATTACATAAAATATACTACATATATCAACATGATGAAATAACATCACATTACAAAAATTATAACTATGAAAAAAATAGAAACAGGAACATTATTTCTGTAAGTATAAAGTTGAAACTCTATGATTACAATTTATGTAAACAGACAAGAAAATTTTTTTAAAAATAAACAGTTTTGCCCTGGCCAGATGGCTCAGTTGGTTGGGGGTACCCATCCAGAGCAGTGGTGCCCAACCCCCGGGCAGCAGATCGGTACCGATCCATGGGCCATTTGGTACTGGTCCGCAGAGAAAGAATAAATAACTTACATTATTTCTGTTTTATTTACACTTAAGTCTGAACAATATTTTATTTTAAAAAAATGACCAGATTCCCTCTGTAACATCCATCTAAGACTCACTCACTCTTGACACTTGTCTCGGTCACGTGATACATTTATCCGTCCCACCCTAAAGGCTGGTCCATGAAAATATTTTCTGACATTAAACCGGTCCGTGGCCCAAAAAAGGTTGGGGACCACTGGGTTAGAGCACAGAGGTTGTCGGTTCGACCCCTGGTCAGGGCACATGTTCCTGTCTCTCTCTCTCTCCCTCTCTCTCTCTTCCTCTCTGGCTAAAATAAATAAATCAAAAAATAATTTTTAAAGATGATTTTAAAAAAAGTACTACATTTTCAGTACTTAAGGAAAAGTCCAGCTGTTCTTTTAAGGACCCAGGATATGTCACAGATAGAATCTGGTCCGCCTGACTGTAAAGCAGTGCTTTGATGTTGACATTTGCAAAACAATGTTTTGGAAGACATAGAGACAATATTCTGTTACAGGTTCCTAAGGACGGGACAACAAGTTCTGGGTCACCAGGGACAAGAAATGATTCATGAAAGGAAAAAGTCCTGTGCCTTATTTTTTTCTCTTAATAGTATCCAAGAGCCTATGAAAACTTACTAGAAGGAAATTTTTTAAAAATGAAGTATTTGGGTTGGGGTCTTACAATCATGAATGTATCTTTTTTCTTTCTTATCTCAACTGTGGGGGATATCTATTCAAATGGAAATCTGGCAAAAAAGACATTTTACGAAGAGGATACTATTCACTAGACTGTAAGGCGATGTGTTATTTTCTTTTGCATTTGCAAAACAACAGGGGTAAAGACAGTAGTGTTTTTGGAATAGAACACAAAGGATATTCTGTTACAGGTTCCGGAGGATGGTGACAGAGTTTCTGGGTCACTGAAAATAAGGAATAACTTGAGAGAGGAAACACGCCTGTGCCGTTCTACCCTGCCATCCATCCCCTTTCCCGTCCAACTGAACCTGAGGGCCAAACCTGAAGGCACTGAGTGCCAAAGTAAGTAACTCTTGGTATCACTCCAGGCTAGTACCATCACTATTTTACCATTGTCCAATTTCTACTCCACTGAAATTCAGGCTAAGACACTGACATGTTAGATCAAAAGCATTTAGTACTAAACAAAAATAATGTTCTCATTACGTTTTGGTTAATAGGAGTCATAAATGCACTAAATAACAGTGGCTTTGGGGTAGGGATGGGGAAATTAACACATTTTTATAATTACGGTCCATCACTAATGCAGATATAGAAACTTAAAAAAAAAAAAGAAAACTTGAGCTGCCAGTAAGTTTTCTTGTTCCCTGTCTTCTACAGACATGCTGGGTTGTTCAAAATCTATGTTGATAATACGTCTAAGACTTTAAACCAGAGATCTCACATTTAGCATAAAGGACACCTGAGAGCTTATTAAAAATAGAGATTGCTGGACCTCATCTTCAGATACTTTTTAATGTTTGAAGTGAAGCCTGTGAAACTGCATTTTATTATTATTATTATTTATTATATTTGGCGAGAGAAAGAGAGACAGGAAGGGAGAGAGATGAGAAGCATCAACTCACAGTTGTGACACTTTAGTTGGTCACTGATTGGTTCTCATACCTGCCTGGGGGTAGTGCTCAAACCAAGCCACCAGTGACCGCTTGCTCAAGCCAGCAACCATGGTATTCATTTCAATGACCCTACACTCAAGCTGGCGATCTCAGAGTTTGGAACCTGGGACCTCAGCATCCCAGGTCAATACTTTATCCACCATGCCATCACTGGTCAGGCGTGAAACTGTATTTTTAAAAAGATCCCCAGGCCATTCTAATCTCTTACTCCCCTTCTCCCCACCTCTGACAAAATACTACCTAGATGAAACCTCATTAACATTCCTGATTTTTAAAAACTTAATGAAGACACAGACAAAGACATCTAGAAACAAATTAATCTTAGGGAAAAGACCCAGACACCTGTAATTTAAATCAAATCCAACACAACCCTGCAGGCCAGAGATTGGCAAGAAATATTCAAAGTGTTGAAAAGCAAGGACCTACAACCAAGATGACTCTATCTAGCAAAGCTATCACTTAGAATCAAAGGACAGATAAAGAGCTTCCTGACAAGAAAAAGCTAAAGGAGTTCATCACCACCAAACCAGTATTAAATGAAATGTTAAAGCGTCTATCACACATCTATCAACAATGAATCTAAAAAACAAAATAAACGAACAAGCAGAAAAGAACAGATTTATAGATATAGGGAACATTTTGACAGTTGCCAGATGGGAAGCAGATTGGGAGGATGGGTGAAAAAGGTGAAGGGATTAGGAAGCACAAATTGTTTGTTATGAACAGTCATGGGGATGTAAAGTACAGCATAGAGAATATAGTCAACAATATTCTAATAACTATGTAAGGTCAAAGGGTATAAGATTTATTGGGATGATCACTTAGTTATGTAATGTCTAATAACTGGGATGTATACCTTAAACTAATATGATAATGCATGTCAACTGTAATTGAAAATAAAAAATGATATAAATAAATTGCTAAAAATGAGGACTCCTGAGTATTACCCCAAAACTAGAGGATCTAAATTTAGCATGTATAGTTCAAGATTCTGCCTTTTTAATACATCTTCCAGAAATTCTTAAGATTCATAATACAGTCTAAATTTTGAGAATCAATGCCCTTGGATTCCACAGTTTCTTGATCTTTCCCAACCATCACTACTTATTTCCACTTTCTGAACACCTACTCACAGCCATGTATAGTTTTCAGTAACTCTTTTATTTTATATCCTAGGTTATGGTTATTTAGGCATATTCTATCTCCTCTATTAGACTCTATGAACTTTGCAAATAGGATCTATAAGCAGTTTAACTTGATTTTTCCCAAAATCTTGGGTACAATGTAGCATTTTTTATTTATAGGTTAACTTAAAAAGTGATTAAAAAGAGTAATAGTTCTGTAAGTAGTTATTATATGCCAACCTACAGTATTTTAGAATGTCTGGCCCAAATCTGATGTTGTAGTATCATCATTAAAATTGCTTCCCAGAAAACAATAATTTCAGTAATGAGGCTTTGGTCAGCAAACATGCATGCCTTGACAAGGAGGAGAAGAACAATAAATGTTCTTGTTCACCTGTCTACCCCATCTTCTATGTGATCTCTAGTAAAAGGAAAGAATAATAATAAAGAGATTTCCCTTTCATTAATAGTAGCCTTGCTTCCCAGGGGAACAGAAAGAGAGAAGAAATTACCCTGAAACTCTTGCACTTTGGTCCTCCTCATAAAAGTTTGATGAGTTTCACCCTAAGTAATGTTACCTGTTCTAATGAGAACTATACATACCACAATTATCTCATATCTGTATACTTAAAAAAAGTTTCCTAAGGTTGTATGAACTCTTTATTTCAGTTATGAAAAAAGTAATAAAAATAATAAAAATGAGAACTGTGGGGGGAAATATCCGTTAGAGTGACTATTTCATAGTAAAAACTCACCTATAATTTCACCCTGCAAAGATAATTGTCAAATATTGAAAGACATGTCTATAAATACACATATATAGACACATTTTATGAAAATGTAATTATACAATAGTTCTAATACGATTCTTTTGCCATTTTCTAATCATGAAAATATAACAGCTACATAAAAAGAACTAAAGAGTAAATAAATTATTATCATCAGATAATAAACAATGAAATCAAGATTAGAATGAAAATATGTAATTCCAAAGCTTATCATCTTTTCATTACATAATGCTACGTCAGCTTCCTCAAATATAAAATAGATTTGCCCATACTATTACAGTGGGTAATGTTAGCATATTATAAAATAATGGATGAGAAACTATCCTGAAAACTAAAAAGCACTATTACAGAAATAACTATTACAGAGTCCTCACCTGGAATACAGGCAAAACACAACGTAGTGCTTTGGTACTGAACTGTTATGTTATATAATGTCGACTAAGGTTTATACTTCTACATTAAAGACATTATGGGGAGTAATTTCTAATTAATTAATCAAAATTTAATTAAAAGGCATTTTAAGAAAAAGACCTTCAAGTAAGTAATTGTGAAACCTAATGAGGTCTGCACCAATTTAACTGGTATAAGATCTTACAATTAGATTAACATTATAAAACTATTTTTTAACATATCATCAAAAAGAATGCTCTGAATTAAACACCATTATTTGAAATGAATATTTGTTAATTTTTTTACACAACAGTGAACATTAGAATGTTTTTCCCTTGAAACAGGCATTTTGAAGAAAGTCCAAATTATTTTTTAAATTAAAATTATGTCCAATGTACCTTGCCCCTAATACTGTTAAAGTTTTAATAGAGAAGGTATAAATCATATTTATAAACAGTTTTATCTTACTCTTGAGTCTGATTTTGTAAAATTTTCAGACGAATAATGTGAAGCAGAAAAATAAAGTTGCTGAGGTATAGGCTTTTGAAAGAATGGAGGGCAGAAGAAAGAAATACTATTAGTTGTTAAAACAAGCACTCCTACCTACCCAAACTGAACTTTTCTTCTCCTCTGTAACTCCCATTTCTTGTCTTTTCCCTGTTCCAGGAAAAATGTAAGGCTACTTCTTTTAATAAATATACAGTAGCTATCCAATGTTATTTAAACTAATAACAGAAAGAAAATTCTTTTTACACTGTGTAGGACACTGAAAGCTACAAGTGAGTTTCGTATTACTTTCAAAACTTGTCAGAAACATAGAATTCAAATTAGATCTTTTAACCATGCTGAAGTTCAAATGTCAGATAAATTCCTTTACTTACCTTAAATTTTCATTAAATCTTATTGTAGCTGCACAGTGGAATATAATATTGGTAGAATCTAAGATGATCTCTTTATCTTCTTCACTAAGGGCCAGCTTAGGTTGGGTAAGTTCACTGTTGATTGCTACAATTTTCTCCCTAAAATCTGGATTTTCATCTCTCAATCTGTCAAAGAGCTATCAAAGGAGAAAAAATAGTTTAGGGCAGCATTTTGCAACTTTCTAAAACCCATTATCATCTTCCTCTTCCCCAATGAGTATCACCGTTTTTAAAACTTCCACTATGCAAATCTTAAGGTGCTTTTCTAATAGGGGTTATAGAAAACACCTTATGAGGCCCCACATTATTGTCCACATTTCATAGATGAGGAATCTGAGAAATTAGGGAGGTTAAGTAACTTGCCCATGATGCAAGCTGATAGTTCGCAGAGTTAAATCTGAACTGTCCATGCCTTTGTCGATTAGATTAGATTAGATTATCTCTCAGAATAGACTTGGGCAATACAATCGGGACGTTTAAAATGATCATTCAGATTTCTAAAATCTAGACTTCAATTTGCAAGGAAAAACTCAACAAATAAACAATTAAAATATAAGGTTATAATTAATAAAATAGGGGTAATATTACAGTACTATGGGATTGCACAGGAGAAATAACTAACCAAGTTTGGGAAAGACCTGAGATTATAAAGTATTAGAACAGTATTCCAGGCAGAAGAAGTAGCATGTTATAACCACTTACAAGTGAAAGAATTAATGTATTTGGGAAATTAAAAATAATTCAGTAAGACTCGGTCAATGACTGGATATGAGAGATAAGGAATATAAACTCCATTAGGACAGAGACCATATCTATTTTAACTAAACAGCAGAGTGCTTGACAAGACACAGACAAGATAATTTATGGGAATAAATTCATAAGAAGGAAAACACTGGAAGTGAAAGAAGTACAGTTACAAAGATACAAGTTTTGAAGGTTTTTCAAAAACCATTTTGTGACTGTTGTATGTAAAGCACCTATGTGGCAACCCAGAAGACCAACTGGCTCCATGGATCTGGAGTTCACAGGAGAGCCAGACTGATAAAAGATTTTACTAATCACACACAGGTAGCCCTGGGAGTAGATGGTCACCCACGTAGCAGTAATGATGGGTACCCCAGGTCCAGATTACATGCGCGTCTTCCAAATCTAATTGAAAGGACAACCATTCCTCTAACATAAAATGGACAGTGCTGAGTAATCACCTACCTGGGTCTAATAAAAAGAGATCAAGGCCTAGAACCAAACTTTGAAGAGTATCAATATTTAAAGGGCAAGCAGAGAAAAAAGAATCCAAGGAATGACCAGAAAAGTACTTTTAACATCTTAAATACACACTTTTTTCCCTTCTTCTTCTTTTCCAAGTGAGGAGGGAATATCGAGAGACAGACTCCCACATGCACCCTGAACAGGATCCACCCAGCAACCCCCATCTGGGGCCTACACTCTGCCTGCCCATCTAGGGCCATGCTCTCAACAGAGTTATTTTTTAGCGCCTGAGGAAGAGGCTTGATGGAGCCATCCTCAGTGCTCCAGGGCCAATGTGCTTGAACCAATAGAGCCATGGCTCTGGGAGGAGGGGGAGGAGGGGGAAGAGGAGGAGGGGGAGGAGGAGGAGGAGGAGGAGGAGGGGAAGGAGGAGAAGGAGGGGAGAGAGAGAGAGAGAGAGAGAGAGAGAGAGAGAGAAGGAGGAGGGGGAAGGATGGAGAAGCAGAAGGTTGCTTCTCCTGTGTGCCCTGATCAGAAAACAAACCCGGGACATCCACATGACAGGCTGATGCGCCAGGGCCCAATACACACTTTATTCCACATCTTTTCATTCTCCCAGATTGTCAATGACCTTTAATTTAATTCCCCTTCACATTAGGTATCTCCATCAAGACATGATTATACTGCTTCACAAGTTACATAACGTATTTAGTACTCTTCCCTTCTCTGGCCAGTATCTCTTTATTCAGTAATACCATTTCCCCCACTGGTACCCCAATTAGTTCCTACTTTATTAAGTTCACTGATGTCCTCTTTAATATATTTTATTCCCCTTCCAGCATTTATTTCATGGTCAACTATTTTAACTTAATTCTCACCATCCAATAGTTTCTTTTCCCAGAGACATTCCTATAAATCAGTGATTCTCAACTTGGTACCATTTGTGACCCTAGGGAACATTTGGTGATGTCTGGAGACATTTGTGGTTGTTACAACTGGGAGGGAGAGAGAATAAAGTAGCTGGGATTTAATGGGTAGAGACCAGGAATGCTGCTGTCACCCTATAATGAACATGACAGCTTCCCATAACAAAAATTATCTGGCCCAAAATGTCAACAGTGTCTAAATTGAGGACCTCCTACTATAAGACAATGTCTGACTATGGTATATGCTCTTTGCCTAAGCTCTTTATTCCTGTTTCAAAATCACTGTAGGCTTACCTATAAGTTTCTTTCTAACTTTATATGTGCATTCACTGCTACTTGACATAAAAATGACTCACTTTACTAATGCACCAGCAATGCTAATACATAATGGAGAATAAGTGGCCCTATGATTAAGAGGAAGGATGTACTAGATGAAAATCAGATGCATAAGAAAAATAGCATAATTTATAGTGTATTTTAGTGAAATATTTCATTTAGACAAATATTTGGAAACAATGAATTTTTATATAGAAAATAAGGGCCACATGTTTAGGCTAAACCAAAAAAAGTTCAATGAAATGTTAGGCTTTAAGTAGAAGATACTCAATTTTTTTACAAATTAGACTTACTATGGAGGAAAAGCATAGAAGCACTGTCCTGGAGACACCGGAGGAGAGGCCCCAATCTTTCACATTATACTCAGGTCCTCAATTTCAACCAAGACTAAGCTTCAATAACTGTTCCTATCCAATCTCTCTTGATACTTCTACACTCTTCCTTTCCTCCTTCCTGTTAAACACACTCTAGACCAGTGGTAGTCAACCTGGTCCCTACCGCCCACTAGTGGGTGTTCCAGCTCTCATGGAGGGCGGTAGCAGAGCAACCAAAGTATAAATAAAAGGATAGATTTAACTATAATGTTGTTTTATAAAGATTTATTCTGCCCTGGCCGGTTGGCTCAGCGGTAGAGCGTCGGCCTAGCGTGCGGAGGACCCGGGTTCGATTCCCGGCCAGGGCACACAGGAGAAGTGCACATTTGCTTCTCCACCCCTCCGCCGCGCTTTCCTCTCTGTCTCTTCCCCTCCCGCAGCCAAGGCTCCATTGGAGCAAAGATGGCCTGGGCGCTGGGGATGGCTCTGTGGCCTCTGCCTCAGGCGCTAGAGTGGCTCTGGTCACAACATGGCGACGCCCAGGATGGGCAGAGCATCGCCCCCTGGTGGGCAGAGCGTCGCCCCATGGTGGGCGTGCCGGGTGGATCCCGGTCGGGCGCATGCGGGAGTCTGTCTGACTGTCTCTCCCTGTTTCCAGCTTCAGAAAAAAATGCAAAAAAAATAAAATAAAAAAATAAAATAAAAAAAGATTTATTCTGCCAAACTTAGTGAAAATCCAACATAAAGTACTTGGTAAGTAATTATTATTATATGTTTTAACTTGCTGTAACTCTGCTTTATAAATTTTATAAAGTAAAGTTACTTCCCTATTTTATAAATCACTATTACTGTGGAACCACTGGGCTGTTAGAAAATTTTACTACTAACAGAGATACAAAAGTGGGCAGTACGTATAAAAAGGTTGAATACCCCTGCTAGACTATAGGCTCCTTTAAGATAGGGACTCTTATTTATCCCTGAATTCAACTGTCTACACCAAGTCAAGTGCTTACCACTAAGTAGGCACAACAAATGTTTTCTGAAAAATAAAAAAAATGAGTAAGAATAAATACTATACTCAAAATTCCTTTGGGGATCTGCCTCCAGAGTCAGATTCCTTACCTGCATCCAATTTGAGCGCAGAGTATTCTAGTAACTTGTTTCTGACCCAGCTTCATTCTCTGAATCCTTTATGTCCAAGTTTAGGTTCAAACTAATTTTGGATGTCTATAAAAGTCATTTTTTTCTTAAAGTATGAATATTTGCCCCTACAAGGTATACCCATAGAATGTACCAGCAGGCTGTCTCCAAATTATCTAAGCAATAGTGTATACTCAATCAGCAGAAGTGCTCTAGTGTGTTCTAAGGATCCTAGGAGTCCCCAAGACTATTTTAGGTACTTCACAAAGTCTAAACTATTTTCATACTAACACTAAGACATTATTTGCATTTTTTACTTTCATTCTCTCACAAGTGGAGAGGAATTTACCAAAGGCTACATATGTGAGGACATCATCACTCTGATGACTAATAGAATATATGCTTGTATATTCTTTACTTTAAAATTTTGTTTTAATTTCTACTGTGATAAGTATCATTGATATTTAAGCAAAACCTCACAAAATAAAACCTCTTTGAATGCCCCAATAATTTTTAAGAGTGTAAAAGAGTTTTAAGAAACCTAAAGTTTTAAGAATTACACTACCTTTAATAAACAGAATCTTTCAACCTATTTGGCAGATATGAAAAACTATAGTCATAAAGTAACGATATCAATCTGCATTACAAAGCAGTCAATCTACCAATTCAAATATTTTTCTTAAGAAGTTGTAATTAAAAGTCCCTGAAATATAAGCTATAAATTATATCATGTTCTTAAAAGATGTCCTTATACTAGTTTACAAAATAGTTTTCACTTTAAAATCATAGGGAACAGAGCTCTATCCATCTTCTTGGGGGAAATCACTAAAAGTGAACTTTGTACCTACCATACTAAGATAGCAAATTCTTCAGTTATTCTGTTTATGCTGGTAATAACTGAAATATTAACTCTCATCTTACTTTTAAAATAAGTACCTAGAACCTTCATCTGCTAGTTCTTTGAGTTCAAAGTTAGTAACAGCAACAATGTTCTCATGTGTAAGTATAAATATTTATTTGTCAAAAATAAATATTACTTATGTCCAATAAGCAAAATCTTAAAAGAATAATAAACTAACAATTTTATTGTATTGTAGGAGGCAGAAAACTCACCTGAAGAGGAGAAATGTTGGTAGGGAATATCCTAGCACTTAATATGTACTCTACATGCAATCTACAGGTCCCAGTAAAAGAAAAATCACAGCTTGTTTCGATGCTTTTCCCACCTATCAAGCAAGCAGTGCCCATCTCATAGCCTTTGTCATTTCCTCTGCCTTGAACACTCCTGCTCCACATTCCCATGTCTTCTTCTTTACTGCATTCAGGTCTCTGCCCAAATGTCACCTCAGAGAACTTTTGACCATCAATCGGATCTAAAGGAACACCTTCATCTCTTTCAATCCTCTTTATTGCTTTACTTTTCTTTACAGCACATATTCTACTGCACGTTATGAATGTTAACTTGTCTCCCTAACTAGAATGTAAATTCTCCAAATCCTGGAACTTTATTTTGTTCACTGCTCTTATCTCTAGTAACCAGAAGAGCCCCTAGTACACAGCAGGAATCCATACACCATTGCAGCTGGAGGGAAGAACACAGTGCATGAGTGTTTGGGGAAATGGGAAGAACATTACAAAAGTGTAACTAGCTAGATGAGTTATACTATCACTAAGTAACTCTCAAAAAAATAGAGTTTTTAATTTCTTTTTCTTTTTTTAGAGAGAGAGAGGAAGGGAGCGAGAGAGATACAGGAACATCAATCTGTTCCTGTATGTGCCCTGATCAGGGATCGAACTGGCAACCTCTGTGCTTAAAAATGATAATCTAACCAACTGAGCTATCCAGCCAGGTCAGTAGATTTTTTTAAAAAGTAATTCAGAGAAAATTAGTTTCTCCAGTAGAAGAAAGAACTAAAGATTTTGTGTGGAGAAAAAATTGAATGAATAAAGAGGGTATACAAATGTAAATATTATTTTTATTCTTTAACTTTACATTAATAGTATCATATAATTAATTTTTAAAAGAAAAAATTATTCATTTATACCTCATTGTTAAAACCGTGTGGGTCTAAGATGACCTCTTTATGAGGGGGAAAAATATAAACAAGAAATATATGGATGCTCCACACATAAGTGAAGTTCATCTTTCGGAACCAAAATTATATTTGAATGGAAATCATTCCCAAACAATAAATACCTCGGTAAAGAAAACATTCTAAATATAGTTTAGCCTTTTAATTCATCCTAAGTCACCATGTTAGTGTCAGTTATTGCATTTTATTATAATGCTGTGATGTTAAGACAATTAAAAAATTATATTTAAACAATCTCAAACTTCCATACAGGTTTCACTGAGTATTTTTTCTCATAACTGTTCTTCTGTTATCACACTTTATCACTCCTAGGAGATATGCTCCCTCTTATTGCCCTAACCCATAACCTGACTCTAATACCTGCCTGCTGTGTTACCTCTGTTATTCTCTACCTTTCACACTCTTCTTTTCTGCTCTTTGACATCTTCTCCTCTAATTTTTGTCAACTTGGGTACCAACTGCCATTAGCTTCAGGAAATTAAGCTACTTTCACGCAGTGTACCAGCTACAACTCTTGCAACTAGTAAGCTATGCAACTTTAAAGACCACTTCTCCTATTGTACTACAGAGCCCTCCACCACCTTTCCCTTACTTTATCTATTGGGGAAGTAATGTTATAAAATGGAAAAATAATAGAGATTTGCTATCAAGTCATCTGTATTATTTCCAATATCTATCAGCTATATAATATTAAAATTATTAACTCTTGAGACTCACTGTCCATATTTGTAAAATGGGACCTATCAACATCTGTCCCTATCCAAGCATGAGTTCTGGGTCAACTGACACGAGTTCAGACATTGGCTCAAACACTCACAAACTATATGACCTTATAAATTAGAACAACACCTGACTTACTTTAAAGAGTTATTGTGATAATTAAATACACGTGAGGTGCTCTGCACACAGTTCCTGGCACAAGGTAGTACTGAATAAATGTTCACCACTATTAACTATTGTATGGATTTCTACTAAAAGATCAAAACAGACTGGAAAAAATTCATGTCTGATAAATTATTTTATTTATTTACTCTACAGAGCTGTTAATCTAATCATCATATCTTTTGACACTTTTCAGCAATTTTTTACTCAGATTCAGAGGTCTCTGGTTTTGCTTTTGTTTTTAAAAATAGTTCATAGAAGGTTAAAAGGTACCACATACCTACCCAATAACTAAAAAAATTATATAGTTAAATACATTAAACTTACTACAAATGAATGTCAGATAATTTCATTCATTTTGAGAGATTTCAAAAGCTTATGCTCAGGAAATAATTTTACCCCAGCTCATTTTCACTTTTCCTTAGCAATACAGGGATGGGCAAAAGTAGGCTTACAGTTGTTGGTTTGGAAAATAATACAATTATCAACAAATAAAAATAATCTGTTTCATGTACTCACAACTGTAAACCTACTTTTGCCCATCCCCATATTTTTCTAAAACTTCAAAATGTATGACGTATTCTTGTATTCTATTTGACCCCTGTCATCATGTTCTATTTATTAACAGAATATGTGACTTTGCTACCCTCTCGTACTGCTGTAGACAGCAATCAGCACTTGTTATACAATTTTGCCTTTCTGTAGGGTACTTTTCAATAATTTTTTAAGGATACTGAAGAAATATACACACATATATCCACTTTTTCCTCTCTTCCAAATGATTACTTTCCACACTTACCTTGCCACTAATGATTTCTTCCACTCGTTCTTGGGGTGTCTGTCCAGCTTTATGCCTCACCAAAACATACACTAAATTCACCTTAGGACAAGACCTCAGCAACTTTTCCAGAAGTACCTTCCCTAGGAAACCAGTAGCTCCAGTGAGGAGAACATTCTTGCCTTCATAGTATTCTGGGATTGAAACCATTCTGATCCTAAGGAAACACAACAAATAAAGCATCAATTCAAAGATTTATATTCATTCTTATATACTAAAATCTCTTGGCATTCAAATAAATATTTTAAAGGACAGGAAAAAAATCAAAGTTGAATGTTAACAAAAGGAGACTTAACCTCTGGCTCACTGAAGTAAGGTGGAAAATAAGGAACTGCAACAAGGGCTTCTAAGCCTGTGTTTTCCCCCTGGATCACTTCCGACAAGTCACTTACCTTCTCTGGGCCTGGGTTTCTTTAGTACAGTTTGTACCCAATGGTCTCTAATATGTCCTTCTAGCAATAAGAACTCAAATCTTCATTTAAACCTCAGTTAAACCCTAAACACGAATGAATGGTGTCTCTCTGTCTCCAAAAGGATTTATAACACCAAATAGAGGTCAGCGGCAAGACTCAATTGCCTAGCTTGTATAACATGGTGAGGTGTCATATTCACCTTTCATCACCAGTTGAAACAAGAAGTAATACCAAGTCCTTTCTCCTACACGTCCATAGTGACAATATATCCAAAAGGTGCTTCAATCTCCCTTTTTAAAAAGCCATACTAGAAATACATGGGCTGACTTATCCTGCTTACCCAAATTCCACTGAAATAGCAGAAAAGATAGCATTCTAAGAGAATGAACAAAGAACCATGATAAATGGAAAAAAACAAGATGCAGAAGGATTCATGCAGTATGTCACTATGCAAAGCTCAAACACATGTAAAACAATGGCCTTTATTATTTAGAAATACAACAATATTAATAGATGCATGAGAGGGGGCACAATACAATCAGAGAAAAGAATCAGGAGCTTCAATTGTATTTATGTTTTATTTAAGCTGTGGAGTAGATACATGTGTTTTATGTCCAAATTTTTCATAATTACAAAAAGAATAAATTCATGGCACTCTAAGAAATAGCTCATCAACAAACAGAAGGGAAGGGGGAGGGGAGGGGAAGGGAGGGAAAGGAAGGGGAAGAGCGGGAGAATTTCTAAAAGAAACAGATGAGACTAATTGGATAAAGAAGCCACAGCAGAAGAAATAACCCAAGCAAAACAAGCATTGTCAAGGATTATAGGAAGGCAAAACCTGCCCCAACCCCCTAAATAGAAAACACCAAAGTCAGTAAAAGAAGCTGAATTAAGGAAAATCAAGGTAATTAAAGGATTGCAGAGAACAGCAGAGTCACTCATAACAGTCTTACTTCCTGTATAAACTTTGTTCTGCAGAGTACAGCATTCAGAATGGGGGTGCTAGGGATAAAAGAGAAGTAGGGCTGAACCTGAGGTTGTTCCAAACATCCAAAACTGGACATGGGGGGGGGGGGATCAGGAGAAAGGAAATAAAAACAACCAAAAATAAAAAGTCTTCATAGCACTGGAGGCCCAGAATAAGTTTTTGGTCCCCAGCCTAACTGGCTGCTACTGGCCCTTAAACTCATGCAGAGCTCTTAATCAGTAGTCCCATTTGGAGAAAAATTCTTTTGGAAAACCAGACCTCAAAACACTGAGAGGAAGCCAATGTCAGCTACCATCTTAGTCCTTTGTAAATATTAATGGATAACCAAAGACCATCATATAGCTATGAAATACTTACAAAATAAGAAAGACCAAACTGAAAAGCAAAAAGAAATCAACCACAAAGGAAACTAAGGTAATGAAAAATTTAAAGAGACTTTAAGTTCTAATAAATATTCCAAGCCATTCACCAGAATATTGCATACATAAAATAACTACTATAAAAAAAGGAACAAAAAATAAGATAGCACTTGGAAATCAGAAATTGAGAAGTACATCGAAAATCCAATAAATACACAATTAGAATTATCAAGTGAATTTCAGGTCACTCGATACAAGATTTACATAGGAAATAAATTATTTCTGTACACTAGCACACACAGAAAATGAAGTTAAAAATATACTATACCACCTATAATATCATCCAAAACACCAAGATATTATGGAAAATAGCAAGTGCTGACGAGGACAAAGAAAAATTGGAACCAGGCAACATCACTGATGAGAATTTAAAATGGTTCAGCTGCTGTGGTTTCTCAAAAAGTTAAAAACAATTATCATGTGACCTTGCAATTCAACTGCTCGGTTTATACCCAAAAAGAACCGCAAACAGGAACTCAAACAAGTACAGTACATGTGCATGTATGTACATGTACATGAATGTATATAGCAGCACTGTTCACAACAGACATTTATCTTGGTGGTAAACTCACTTGTTTTCTTCAGCTCTAAAATGTAGATAACACACCCACCTTCCTTCCCCCCTCACAATACAGATTTGTGAGGACTAAGAGTAAAAACACACAAAAGACTGGGCACATAATTACATTTCCTTATTCCTCTTCCCCTTATTTCTTTGGCAGTGATTTTCAGTATGATCTCTAGGTAGTCAGTCTAATCTGTAATATTGCAGTCTAAAAATCTTTAATGGTCCTTTTTTTCTGGAATCAATTACTTATGAGTATAATTATTAGACTAGGAAAAAAATATATTACCAAAGTAAGACTAATAGCTATCTTATCTTTGAATATATATATTTATATATATTGCTATATTCACTTGCACATATATCCATTTTTTAATTTTGACAATGAAATTAATGATTGTAGGCTTAAACTAAATTTACGAGGGCTTGCCACAATTGGTGAGCCATACCTAACTAGCTGAAATAAGGGTTAGCAAGCCTTGGAATGCTTCCTAAAGTAGGAAATCATGCTATACTCTCAGCACAGCTTTACTAAGAGAAATATATCCAGGTAATCCCTCTACCCTGGGGGTTCTCAAACTTGTAGATGGTGGTAGAGATCTGGAGCCCTCCCAGTACTGCTAGTCCAGTGGAAATAGGTACAGTCACTTTGGAAAACTGTTTGGCAATATTTACCAAGGAACACTGAAAGATGTGAAGAACAAGAAGATTCATAGAGGTATTATTTGTAACATTCTAAAAGTGGAAAAAATTCAAATATCCATCAAAGGTAAAATGAATAAATAATGGCATATTTTATCAGAAAATTTCCATACAGCAATGAAACTGGAAGAGTTCTCAAATTATAGCCAAAGAACCCAGATGCAAAAACACATCTAGTGTGATTCCATTATAACTTTCAAATAAAAACAAATAAATCCAGGTGTCAGAAGTTATAATCGTGGTTACCTCTGGGGTGGAGGAGTGGGACAATAAGGAGGTCTCCTGGGGCTCTAATATTTTCTACTTCTTGACCTAACTCTGATTAAATTATATGAGTGAGTTCACTTTATGATAATGTACTTATGAACTTCTTTGTATAAGACTTCAAAGAAAAGTTTCTTTTTAAAATGCTCTTTCCTACATCATTAAAAGGTAGGGTTTGTCTTGTTTTGTTTTGAATGCACTTCCTAGAACTCACCATCTGTTTTAAACAGTTCTATAAGAGCCAGTTCCAAATTTAAGAATCACAGTTACCTTAAGGCAGGCTGTTGAAAACCAAACTTTGAGAAACACTGCCTAACCCATTTTCAAGGTAGAATGGAAAGACTAACACAACAGGATTATAAATAGTCTTTTGACCTAACCATTACAGCCTAGTACCTGTCCAGCTCAGGTAATAAAGAACATCAATCTGAACCCCACCCAGTCACTGCACTAGGGGGAAAGACCTGGCAGAGCTTTACAAAACCTGATTTCACAAGCAGTGTGAGAGACATAATAATCTACTGCCTGAACTCATGACCTGTTATAGAGCTGATCAGTTTTAAGGCTACTAAAAAGCTGCAGGTTATTTTCCCTATTCCCATAGTGTGAGTCTAGATCAGAGGGTGACAAACTATTGCCCAAGCCAAATCTCTCCTTTTCCATTTTACTAAATAAAATTTTATTGGAGCACAAGCACACAGAGCCTTGGGATTATCCACATTTGCTTTCTGAGATACTATAATTTATAATTAAAAAAATGTATTTGGTCTTTGGCCCTATTCCTGGTTCACAGTTCCTAAAACTCTTGGAATTTCCTAAGTGAAGAAGCAAATAAAATAGGTATCTCCCAGTTATGTGAATGAGGTGACTTTTGGACCCCACCAAGGGTGGAGACTGGTTGCCAATAGGAGCCAACCATTTGGTTAGAGCCTCACCCACTGAAACCCTGGGAGGAGAGAGGGGTTTATGGTTGGCCAATGACTTAGTCAAACACGACTACATAATGAAGCCTCCATAAAAACCCAAAAGGACAGCCCCTTGCCCCCTTTGGAAGAGCTTCCACATTGGGGAACTAGAACTCTTCCTTGTGCCACTATACTGGGCCTCAAGCTCCACAAGGACAGAAATTCCTCTGTTTGGGGCCTCACCCTATGTATCTCTTCATCTGGCTGATGATTTGTACCCTTTAATATACTTTGTAATAAATCAGTAAGCTAGTGAGTAAATGGGCTTTCTTGAGTTCTGTGAGCCTTCTAACAAATTAATTGAACCCAAGGAGGGGGTGGTGGGAATCTCTCATTTACAGCCATTCAGACAGAAGTACAGGTAACAACCTGCACTTACAATTTGCATCTTGACTTGAAGGGATCACTGGAACATCAAATTTGTAGTTGGTAGGTCAGAAGCACAGGTAACAACCTAGGCTTATAATGGGGTTATTCAAAGTAGAGAGCAGTCTTGTGGGACTGAGCCCTTTATCTGGGGAATCTGATGCTGTCTCCAGGCAGGTAGTGTCAGAACTGAGTTGAATTCTTAGACATTCTGCTACCTTTTTGTATTGCTTGCAGGTGCAGGGAGCCACCACATATGCTTTAGAATTCAGTCTGGGAACCCTTTCCACTTTATACTACTACATCAGAGTTGAGCAGTCACAAGAGAGATTTTATGACCCACAATGTCTAAAATATTTACTGTCTGGTCCTCTACAGAAAAAAATTATATACCCCTGGCCTAGACCAAGATCCTGAGTTTCTGTCCCAGTTCCTAGATTAATACCATTTCCCCACTGAACCTGAATCACTGACTTGAACGCTATTTCTCCTGGCTGAACTCCTTCCTCATAATCTGCCTAACTCTCACCAGTTCCTTCTCCCCAGAACCTGTCCCTAAACCTAAAGCCTCTACTTAGAAATTCTGTTTAAACCCAAATAAATTCTGTACCCTTGGGAACCCTATGGAAATGAAACACTCCAGTGATAAAGCCATATCCATAGACCCCTGTCTCTAGTTCCTTCAGACACAAAACCCATACCTCAAATATTTTTGGCAGTCTAATTTAGAACCAAGTTCATGAGACCTCAGCCCTCGCACAAATAGTCGTCTACATACTGTCTTTGGGAAGCCACAGTCATTCAGGTCAGGTGAATCCTCTACTAGCACTTCCCTAACTTTAATGTTCACATAAAAGACGGGGAGACTTTAAAACACAGACTGATACAATAGGTCACGTACTAGTGAGTCTACTAGACCACCACCCACTGTTGGCTCATACTGAGGCCCAGCTTACTGAGTGCCAACACTACTTAACAATCTGTAATAATCTGCTTTACTTAACAAATGAAAAGGAATAAAGAAAATGTCAGAAAATATCATTAATATTCCTCTACTTTTCATACACACACGCAACCCTTTATATTACATACCTATGATCTCTAACATAAAATGCAATGTTCCAAAATGCTACAATTTGACCGAAAAGGAAGTATATCATATCAAATAAGACTAATTCTTGTAAACATATAAAGAGCACTTGCAATCTAAAAAATAAAAAAAAAAAGACCAACAACAATTAGATGGGCAAAAGGCATAAATAGAAAGTAAACAGAAAAAAATACAAATGGCTCTTAATCATTGGTAAAGATGCTCAACCTGATTCATTCAGTAAAATGCAAATTAAAATGACAAGATTCATTTTTTCACTTAATGAGACCTACAAAGACCAAAAAAATTGATACATGTATAAGAGAGACTATTATATTGCTGGTAGGCCTATAAATTAGTACAACCTCTATGGGGATGGGGTTAGAGGGTCTGGCAACATCTATCAAATTTTAAATGCCCTTACCTCTGACCCTGCAATTCTATTTCTAAAAAAATTATCCTGAAGCTGATCTTTCATATGTACAAAACTGTGTTCACTGCAACACTGATAGCAAAAGCCTGAAAACCTAAGTATCCACCACTAGGATATTGGGCCAACAAATTAGAATAGTCCTATAATGGTATACTCTACTAAAAAAATGAGGTGGTTTAACATATATTGTTATGAAATAGCATTCACAATAAATTTTAAAAGCCAAAATATAATACAATACCACCTTTAATGGAAAAGAGATTTTAAAAAAGTAGTCATATGCCTATAAATACGTAATTTCTCACACACTAACACAAAAAAGCCAAAAATACTGGTAATGATGGTTGCCTCTAAGAGAAGTGGATAACTGGAGAACAGAGCTGAGGGGTAGTTAGTTACTCTTTGTTATATATCCCCTTATACACTGTTAAATTATGTACAATGTGGCCCTGGCCGGTTGGCACAGTGGTAGAGCATCAGCCTCGCGTGCAGGAGTCCAGGGTTCAATTCCCGGCCAGGGCACACAGGAGAAGCGCTCATCTGCTTCTCCACCCCTCCCCCTCTCCTTCCTCTTTGTCTCTCTCTTCCCCTCCCGCAGCCAAGGCTCCATTGGAGCAAAGTTGGCCCGGGCACTGAGGATGGCTCCATGGCCTCTGCCTCAGGCGCTAGAATGGCTCTGGTTGCAATAGAGTGACGCCCCAGATGGGCAGAGCATCACCCCCTGGTGGGCGTGCCGGGTGGATCCTGGTCGGGCGCATGCGGGAGTCTGACTGCCTCCCTGTTTCCAACTTCAGAAAAATACAAAAAAAAAAAAAAGAACTTATATACAATGTGTATGTATTACACATTTTTAAAGACCAATATTCTTGTAAAATAGAAAAATCAGACGATATCAAAAAAAATATTTAAAAAACCAAATGTTCCCCTCAATTAGCCAGCCTCCACTTCCTTTTGTCTTCTTATAATTTACAAACTCATTTTCATCTGTTATTGAGGTAAAAAAAAAGACAAATCTTTTTAAAGTGAAAATAAAAGACCAGCATTGTCTCCTGCTAATCTTTATTACTTAAAATTTTTCACTCTATTTCTTTTTTTTTTTTTTTTTTTGTATTTTTCTGAAGCTGGAAACGGGGAGAGACAGACAGACTCCCGCATGCGCCCGACCGGGATCCACCCGGCACGCCCACCAGGGGCGACGCTCTGCCCACCAGGGGGCGTCGCTCTGCCGCGACCAGAGCCACTCCAGCGCCTGGGGCAGAGGCCAAGGAGCCATCCCCAGCGCCCGGGCCACCCTTGCTCCAATGGAGCCTTGGCTGCGGGAGGGGAAGAGAGAGACAGAGAGGAGGGGGGGGGGGGTGGAGAAGCAAATGGGCGCTTCTCCTATGTGCCCTGGCCGGGAATCGAACCCAGGTTCCCCGCACACCAGGCCGACGCTCTACCGCTGAGCCAACCGGCCAGGGCCTCTATTTCTTTACTAGATGGAAAATCTATTAGATTAAAAATCAGATGATGACTATGAAACTGTTGATGAACAGGACTCGAACAAGCTGGATTTCCTAAATGGAATGTGAGAAATTCATTCCCCCTCAAGATAAGGTTGATCTGGACATCAGAGGCTCCTCCTGAGAGATCCCCTATGTTCAACAAGTTCACTAAGCAGAACTACCAAATGCAATTATACAGTGAAGTCTAGACTTGCTCTTCCTGTATGTTTCTTTCTGTACCAGTATATCTTTGAACAAAAAAGCAAAACCTAACAAATAGCAACTTTTTTCTTCTTTTTCCAAGTGAGAGGAGGGGAAATAGAGAGACAGACTCCTTCCCACATGCTCCCTGACCAGGATCCACCTGGCAACCCCCATCTAGAGACAATAGTCTGCCCATCTGGGGCCATGCTCTCAACCGAACCATTTATAACACCTGAGGCAGAGGCTCCATTGAGCCATCCTCAGCACCCAGGGCCGATATACTAGAACCAATTTAGCCATGGCTGCAGGAAAGGATGGGGGAAGGAGGTAGAGATGGGGAGGGGGGGGCGTTGAGATGCAGATGGTAGCTTCTACTGTGTGCCCTGACCAGGAATCAAACTCAGAACCTCAGAACAACCACACACCAGGCTGACGCTCTACCACGGACCCAACCAGCCCAGGCCACACTTAGTTCCGTATTTCAGCTGCTAAAAATTTCCACCACCTATAGCAGTGGTAGTCAAACTAGTCCCTACCACCCACTAGTGGGCGTTACAGCTTTCATGGTGGGCGGTAGTAGAGCAACCAAAGTATAAATAAAAAGATAGATTTAACTACAGTAAATTGTTTTATAAAGACTTATTCTGCCAAACAGCAAATATACGACATAAAGTACTTGGTAAGTAATTATTATTATATGCTTTAACTTGCTGTAACTCTGCTTTATAAATTTTATAAAGTAAAGTTACTTCCCTACTTTATAAATCACCATTACTGTGGAACCAGTGGGTGTTAGAAAATTTTACTACTAACAGAGATACAAAAGTGGGCGGTAGGTATAAAAAGGTTGACTACCCTAGGTCCATTTAGTTGTCTTCCTATTAAAAATAGGTTCCTCTGTGCCTCAAGCATGCAAACAAACCCAAAGTTAAAACCTACCAATGGAGACAAGTTCAAAGGGCAAATGGATAAAGAATAAAATATTTCACCTATCTTTTCATTGAGAGTCACTGATTGATTCCCAATGAGGAGAAATTCTTCTATGTTTAGCACAGCCACATCTAATGCTGTTTTGTCTCATTATCCTGAATCTCTAAGCTGCAGGACCACTTGGTGAGTACTGAAAGAAATTCAAGGAATAGATAGAAAGTTCAGCTAAAGTCTTTTAATATTCCTTAGATCCATGACTAAAAAGGTTAAAAAAAAATTCAAATAGCCTTAAAAAGGAAGAATTCCAAAATGTTCTAACCCAAAAGTTGGCAAAAATTTCTGCAAAGGGTCAGGTAGTAAATATTTTCAGCTTTGTGGACAATAAAATCTTAGTACCAACTACGCAATTCTGCCATGTGAGGCACAAAATCAGCAATGGACTGTAAGTAACTGAATGGTTATGGCTGTATTTCAATAAAAATTCACAAGAATAGGAAGACAATTTGCAGGACATAATTTGTCAACTGCTTTCTAAATAATGATTCCCAGCATTCCATATTCAGAAAATGAACAAGTGAGAAGGCCATCAATAGGCAACCAGGACAATCTAAAAATTCATTGCCTATGATTTCAGTATTACTAGGGTTACTGTGCATATCATTGTAAAATGGACAGTAAATACTTGTTTGATATAATACAATAGCTTCAAAAACAAACCAACAAATATGCTAGATGCAAATTGAAGACCTGATCTATACAGCCTTTTCAAGGTGTGTAAAAAAAAAAAAAGTGCATTTTCAAAGGAAAGCCCATTATGATATTCATGGGTGAGGCTTGACCAATATTATTTTAGAGAAAAGTCTACAGTGAAGAGCTCAGAATACAATTCTGTCACTGACTCAAAAACCCTAGACTAGGCCCTGGCCGGTTGGCTCAGTGGTAGAGCGTCGGCCTGGTGTGTAGGAGTCCCGGGTTCAATTCCAGGCCAGGGCACACAGGAGAAGCACCCATCTGCTTCTCCACCCCTCCCCCTCTCCTTCCTCTCTGTCTCTCGCTTCCCCTCCTGCAACCAAGGCTCCACTGGAGCAAAGTTGGCCCGGGCACTGAGGATGGCTCTGTGGCCTCTGCCTCAGGCACTAGAATGGCTCTGGTTGCAACAAAGCAATGGCCCAGATGGGCAGAGCATCAACCCCTGGTGGGCGTGCTGGGTGGATCCCGGTCGGGCGAATGTGGGAGTCTGTCTGACTGCCTCCCAGTTTCCAATTTCAGAAAAATACAAAAAAAAAAACAAAAAAAACCCTAGACTACTCTGTTCAAAAAAAACAATACAATAATAATTTAAAAAATAAGTAAAAACTCAGAATTTAAAAAGGACAAAAGCTAACCCAACACTCTGGCAAGATAGAAAGGTCTGTTTATATACTCTATACAGGTCTAATATAATCTAGATTATTATTCTTTATAGAAAAGTATGTTATTTACAACCTTATAAATTATAAATATATATTTACAAAGATTATATGTGAAAGATGGGGTAGAAATAGAGATAAGTACATGGTAAATGTCATATAAATATGAAAATTCCCCAGAAAACTACACTGAATTAGTGACCATGGAGGAATTATTGATACACAGTGTCCATAAAGTCATGGTGCAGAGGCCACAGAGCCATCCTCAGCGCCCAGGCCAACTTTGCTCCAGTGGAGCCTTGGCTGCGGGAGGGGAAGCGAGAGACAGAGAGGAAGGAGAGGGGGAGGGGTGGAGAAGCAGATGGGCGCTTCTCCTGTGTGCACTGGCCGGGAATTGAACCCGGGACTCCTGCACACCAGGCCGACACTCTACCACTGAGCCAACCGGCCAGGACCTAGTCTAGGGTTTTTGACCGGTCACAGGAAAGTAACAAAAGACAATAGAAATGTGAAATCTCCACCAAATAAAAGGAAAACTCTCCCAGTTTCATACCTATTCAGTGCAGTTCGATGTGGGCTCACGCCTAGATTTTTTAGGGCTCCTTAGGTAGCTATCCCGTAGAGCCTCTACAGACTTCGTCACTGACTGATGGCCTACCAGAACGGGGTTTCTCCACCAAACTGCCGGTTTCCTTCAACTGCTTATCCCACCGAGTAATGTTATTCCTATGTGGTGGCGCTTCATTATAAACACACCGTTATTCACGTTGCACTTTGGTCACAGACTCGAATTTAGCAAGCCACAGAACACATTGAACATTCCTCTGTACCGTCCACATCTCAAATGGCATGGCCGTGGGCTGCTCCACTGTACACACGGTGTTACGTCATCATCTGCGCATGCGCACATACTGCCACATCATCCTACAGAAACTGGGAGGAGGGTTTTCCTTTTATTTGGTGCAGATTTCACATTTCTATCGTCTTTTGTTGCTTTCCTGTGACCGGTCAAAAGTGCACCATGACTTTACGGACACACACACACACACACACACACACGGATATAGATATAGATCCGATTCCTCCTTTCTCCCTCCCCTTTTATATGCTTTTCCACTGAAAGGGAAATGGGGATTAGGTATCTCTAAACAATGGATATATGGATATGAGTACCTGTCTAATCCAGAAGTTCCTGAAAAGTGTGTATGTGTCCAAGAACATGTTCAAGTTTCATCGAAAATAGTTTGTAGGTGTGTTAAGTGTACAAATATGCACACCCATGCACACATCTCCACCTTAGGGGAAGAATCCACTGCTTTATCAGATTCTCAGTGGGGTCAACAAGTCTAAACAGTTTAAAACTACTATCAAATTTTATGTGTATTACGTAAGTATGAAGGAGGGAATGGGGACTTAACATGAGGAGAACAGAGCACTAATTAAAAACCTCATTCACATCTAATCTGGAATAAAAATGTATAAATGGCCAAAACATCATTATACCAATCTCCCTTTAAGGTCTCTTATGGATTGAACTGTGCTCTCCCTAAAAAGATACATTGAAATCCTAAAACCCAGTACCTCAGAATATGACCTTAATTGAAAATAGGGGTTTTAAGCCTGACCTGTGGTGGCGCAGTGGATAAAGCGTCGACCTGGAAATGCTGAGGTCGCCGGTTCGAAACCCTGGGCTTGCCTGGTCAAGGCACATGTGGGAGTTGATACTTACAGCTCCTCCCCCCTTCTCTCTGTCTCTCTCTCCTCTCTCTCTTTCTCTCTCTCTCTCCTCTCTAAAAATGAATAAATAAATAAAAATTTAAAAAAAGAAAATAGGGGTTTTAAGTATGTAATTAGTTAAGGTAAATTATGTCACACTAGAATAGGTGCCCTTATAAGAGGGTCATGTGAAGATACAGAGATACACAGAGAGAACTCCATGTAACAACAAAAGCACATATTGGAGGCAGATATTAGAGTTATGCAGCCACAGGCCAAGGAACGCCAAATTTGCCAACAAAAAAAGGTAGGAAGAGAAAAGGAAGGATTCTTTTACAGGTTTCAGAGGGAGCATGGACTTTTTACTTCTAGCCTCCAGAACTGAGAAACAGTAAGTATCTGTTGTTTTTAACTACCCACTTAGTGGTACCTTGTTATAGCAGCCCTAGGGAACTAACAGAAGGCCAAATATCATAGGAACTAAAAGGCAGAGCAAAAGGCCTTCTAGAGAAGATGCATTTGCTCTCATGCCACTGTAAATTCATCACAGACATTTTCCAACACACATGACAGTTTCAGTAACCAAAGTGCCCTCTTACTAAATAAATACTTAATATGGAATGACTTTTCCAAATGGGTGCAGGAAAGAATGATTGAAAAAAGTTTATATAAAAAGGTAGATCAAAATAATGTGAATGTTCAGATGCCAGAACAAATCAATGGGGTGTATACTTGACTGTATATCTGTATACTGTAATATCTCAGTATATAATAACAGATTCAAAAAAGAAATGTTCCAATTATCTTTTTCTATGTATCAAAATCGCTCTAAAACTCAGTGTCTTAAAACAATAATTGGCCCTGGGCAGTTGGCTCAGTGGATAGAGCATCAGCCCATCCAGCATATGGAAATCCAGGGTTCGATTCCCAGTCAGGACACACGGGAGAAGTGACCACCTGCTTTTCTTCTCCTCCCTCTCCCTTTACCCCTCCCAGAGCCAGTGGCTCAACTGGTTGAGCATCAGCCTTGGGCACTGAGGATAGCTCAAAGGTTGAAGCATAAGCCTAAGGCGCTAAAAAAGCTCAGCTGATTCAGGCATCAGCCCCAGACAGGGTTTGCCAGGTGGATCCTGGTCGGGGGCATGCGGGAGTCTGTCTCACTATCTCCCCTTCTCTCACTTAAAAAAATAATAATAATCATTTTATTCTCTCTCACAATATCTGTAAGTTAGAACTTGAGATGGGCTTGACTACGCATTTTTAGCGGAACAATTTCTAGCTCCTGATCCTAGATCCTCTTTGGATGTTCTCTCCACATGAGGTAGTTTATGGTTTCCCCTGCAGCATGACGATCTCAGGCTAGACTGCCTACAAAGCTGCTCAACATTTCAAAACCGATATTCTAGTGAGCTAGGTAGAAGCTATGAAAGTCTTTTCTTTTCTGACCCCACTTTGAAAGTCATACACTTCTGCCACATTCTGTTGGTTACAAATGATTCAAAAAGACCACCTAAATTCAAGGAGAGAAGGCATAAATCCTACATCAGGGTGAGAGGACAGTCAAGTTCACCCTGAAAAAACAGGTGAGATGGATGACACTGTTACAACCACCTTGAAAATACAATCTGCCACTAAGGGCATGGTGAAGTAACTTCTTAGTACTCTTGAGACTATCAACCATTTAACCCATGTCAAATCTATTTCATGGGGCTAGAGAACGAGTTGTTCCTGACTACATTTTTTTAATCACCCAAAATGACTTATAAAAATATGGTCCTATGCGTCTCACACTTGGAAATATTCTGCCTATGAAATAACCTCATTTACTGAATAAAAAAATGTCATTTTCCCATGTTTGCTTAATTATGAGCTTCTAACTAGAAAGTTACCACTTGGAGCTGACACACTACTAGACAAAAGAAAAAAAAAACAATTAATTTTAGATAGGCTATTAAGAGGCCTCACCTTATAGGAAAGTATATACTTTTAAAGAAATTTCTGGTAGATTCCCATCAGGAGGCATATTGGGAACCACTGCTCTAGTGGTTCTAACTCTGGAATCTTTAGTGTTTTGATTAAAACTCAACATAAAAGAAAACTTTCTCGGAAAGTAAGCTGCAAGCAGCAAATCAAGGGCCAAAATGCAAACTCAAAATGTACAGATTATTTACTGTAGTCAAGCTAATAAGAATGGGTTCCTTTTTTAAAAATTAAGGCTTATTAGGCATGTCCCCATAAACAAAAGAATAGCTGTGGCATCTTGGTTAACATTTCTTTTTCAATAAAAGATGCTAGTGTCCAACCCTGCTGTAAGCACCCATTGAAGTAGATATAATGGCCACTCTGTTTGCCCGCACAGATCCTGATACCAATATTTAACTCTCTGTGTCCTATTTTCCTCAGTGTTGAAGGTAATAAGATAATTGTTCTTGATAATAAGGAATGTTCTTGATAATAAGGAATCTCAGCAATCTCAATGGGTTGATTAGTTCTTAGAGCACTACACAAGTATTTTGTACACTGCTGTTGCTATGTAAGCATGGCACTTTGGCAAGAGTGAAAAATTACTCTAAGGCCTCATTATTCTGGAAAATATTAAGACTCTAAGATTTCCTTTGAGCAATGTAAAACTCAAACACAAAGACATCTTAAGAAGTCAAATTCTACTCCATCAGGGAGGAAATGTTAATTCTACAGCATTAAAATGATCTGCTGACAAGAAAATAAATTTTTCAGCAATATCCATTTTCCTCTGCTCCAAAGTCTGTACCAATAGGGTAACTTCTTACTGTAAAGTCTATAGAAGAAGGGCTGTGATCTTGTTAGCACCCAGTTTGGTAATAAACTGTACCATTGCTTGCAAAAATACATACTCAATGCCATTTTAGGAGAAAACAATTATTAAAAGTAATTTTCATAAGTCACCCATGACTCCTTTTTAGACAAACTATTGTACTATAGTCTTTCCCTACTATAATAAATATGTTTTCATACTAATATGAAATTTTTATCATAATACTTTCACACTAAGAAAAGCGAAACAGTATTCTAAAATATATTTAGATTACGTTCTACAGTAATGATCCAAAAACAGGAAAGACCACCCATCAGCTACAAATTATTTAGAAAGCATGACCTTCCTTAGTTCCGTAAGGCTCCTTATAAATACACTTAACTCAGACAGTTAAAGTTACAAAAATGAGCATGTTATCAAATATACCAGACTTTAATTTGTATATAACTACTAACTCTGATTCTGCTACACAAAATGCTGCAAAGCTCCAACTCCATATATACACTCAAAGAGTTGAATTCTTTAATTTTCAGGAGAGACACTTAATGCCACTAAAGCTGTGTTGTCTTTAGCAGACCACAGTTTTCAATTGCCATTATTCTTATTTTTTAATAAATAATTACTATTCGTTGAACTTCATTATCATTTTAGCTTTAGTTGCTTTACTCAAACTGTATAATGCATTATACAATCATATCACTAGGATTTCAGGCCTATGGTTTTCTAACTACAGTGGTACCTTGAGATACAAGTTTAATTCGTTCTGTAACCGAGCTCGTAAGTCAGTCAACTTGTATATCAAACAAATTTCTCCCATTTAAAATAACTGAAATAGATTTAATCCATTCCAGCCCTGTGAAACATCCCCAAACCATCTTAAATTATAAAAAAGACATGTTTTTAATTAAGAAACTCACATGTGTACTTTACCAATGCATAACAAAACATATGAAATAAAAGAAAAAACTGTTATTTAGTACTATATTCTTACCTTGGAGACAGACGAATACGGCTAACACAGGTGAATGGCAGAGGAGGTGGGAGGGAGGAAGGGATGCAGGCACTGTAGACACGTAAACTAAAATGGCACTTTCTTAACACTAAATGTAAACTAAAACTGCATTTTCTTTAAACAAAACTAAAACTGCACTTTCTTTACTTAAAATAAAACCACAAAAACTTAATTGTAAAAAAATGCACTTTCTTAACTTTAAACTTAACCTAAGCTTAACATTACTTATTTTTCATTTAATCATCACCTGTTTGCCTTTTTGGCAGCACTTTCACTTGCAGGACTTTTGAATAAAAATCTATCCAAAGAGGTTTGCTTTTGCCTGCCTTTTAAAATGTTACGGAAATGTGACAAACAACTGTCATTAAAAAGTTCTGAAGCACCACCAGTTGAAACTTTTTCTGGGTGTTTCTTTTCAATGAAACTTGAAAGCTTCTCCCACATTGCCAGCGTGTCTTTAATTTCACTAGTAGAAATCACTTCCTCCGACTCTACCTCCCTCCTTACTACTAATCTCTTGCAGAAGCTCCATATGTTGCATCATCTGTAGCTCCTTCAACTCCTCAGTTGAGAGTTCCTCCTCATGTTCCTCCACAAGCTCGTTTATGTCACCATCATCTACCTCCAGACCCACTGACTTTCTGGAGGACACAATCTCCTCAAATGCTTCTACCTCGGTCTCGGTCTCTGGTTCAAATCCTTCGAAGTCCCTGTCTGCAACAACATCAGGTCATAACTCTTTCCATGCTGAGTTCAAGGTTCTTCTTGTAACCTCTTGCCATGCCAAGTCAATAATGAGTAAACATATCACGATGTTGTAGTGATCTTTTCAAAACTCTCGAAGGGTTAGATTTGTATTCTCAGTCACATTAAAGCAGCGGCGGAACAAGTGCTTTGTGTAAAGCTTTTAAAGTTGGAAATGACCTGCTGATCCATAGGTTGCAAGACTGAAGTCATGTTGGGTGGGAGGTAGAGGACTTTCACGAATTTAAACTCATCGAGAATGTCATCTTCAAGACCATGTGGGTGGGCTGGAGCATTATCAAGGATTAGTAATGCTTTCATCAGGAGTTTATTTTCTTGAAGATATTTCTTCACTGCAGGACCAAAGACGAGATTTACCCATTCAATAAAAAACTGCCGCATAACCCATGCCCTAGCATTGGCGTGCCACATAACCTGCAGTTTTTCTTTTTTTGCATTTTTTTTTTTTCTGAAGCTGGAAACAGGGAGAGACAGTCAGACAGACTCCCGCATGCGCCCGACCGGGATCCACCCAGCACGCCCACCAGGGGGCGATGCTCTGCCCATCCTGGGCGTCGCCATGTTGCGACCAGAGCCACTCTAGCGCCTAAGGCAGAGGCCACAGAGCCATCCCCAGCGCCTGGGCCATCTTTGCTCCAATGGAGCCTTGGCTGCGGGAGGGGAAGAGAGAGACAGAGAGGAAGGAGAGGGGGAGGGGTGGAGAAGCAGATGGGCGCTTCTCCTGTGTGCCCTGGCTGGGAATCGAACCCGGGTCTTCCGCAAGCTAGGCCGACGCTCTACCGCTGAGCCAACCAGCCAGGGCCTGCAGTTTTTCTTTAAGAATCTTGTGAGTCTTAAAGGCTCGAGGATTTTCAGAATGATACACTAGCAGTGGCTTTACTTTACAGTCACTGCTAGCATTTGCACACAATGCAAGGGCTTATGGCCTGGCAGCTTCTTCTCCACTGTGATGAAAGTCCTCCTGGGCTTTTCCCAAACAATCCTGTTTCGTCACAGTTGAACACTTGTTGGGGGCTGTAGCTTTCCTTTGCGATAAGCACAGCAAAACGTGCGATGTACTCCTCAGCTGCCTTAACATCAGCACTCGCAGCTTCACCATGCCTCACCACCGAGTGGATGCCAGATCTCTTCTTGAAATTTTCAAACCAGCCGTGACTTACCTTAAACGTATCTTCTGCTGCCTCTTTTGAGGTTGATGAGTCTCTTCTTCAAGTCACCGTAAATAATACGTGCCTTTTCGCATATTACAGTCTCCGACACTGTATCTCCTACCAGCTCTTTCTCTTTCACCCACACCAGCAGAAGCTTCTCCATTTCTTCATGGATATTTGTCCTTAATTGGGACAGAACTGTAGTTCCTTTGGCTGGATCTGCACTTTTGATGGCATTCTTTTGTTTAAGGATGGTACAAATTGTAGATGTATTACAGTTGTATAGCCTTGCCAGTTCAATCCCTCGTACACCATGCTCGTGTTTTTCTATTATTCTTGCTTTACTTCTATTGACATCATTCTCTTCTTCTCACCACTGTCCTTTACACTCACTTTCTTCAGTCCCATGATAGCACACAAAAAAAGTTAGTAAAAAATGCAAAAATTATGCAAGAATGAGTACAGTGCATGAGATTCGACTTGATTCTGCAGGTAACACGTGAGAAAGGATGAGATGCTGGTGTTGTGCTGCCAATAATGGACCCATGCACCAACGCGCCAACAAGCGGCAGCTTCCTGAATCCCAACTCATATCTCAGAATTTCGCTCAGATCTCGAACAAAAATACGACCGAGTCACAGCTCATATCTTAAAACACTGTATGCTGGTCTGCTCATATCTCAAGGTACCACTGTAATCTAGACTTTAAGATAAGTAGTATATTTTTTGTGTGATTCAATTAGGAACCATCCATACTCCTGATGAGGAAAATCCCTCTCCCTCCAAAATGCCTGTATCGTAACAATTAGCTGTTATTCCACTAAAAAGTGGGAATTGATGAGCTAAACTAATGAATGACCCAGCTAAAAGGCCGTAATTAAACAGCTTAAGAGTCACTACTTTTAAGGGTTCCTACCCTGGCTATGGGGTCACTAATTATAGGGGCAGGTCTTCCTCCTGGCCACCAGGTCTTTGCCAACCAAATGTGACATAAGGACTTGGAAGTAACAACTTTCATGGAAGAATTAACTTCTCTGAACTTGGATGTCAATAAGCCCTCCAGCCTCTAATTCTGAGTGAGAAGCTTCCAGCAATGTCTTAAAAGGACTAAATCTCATAAATTGTCTTCTCAAAAATCATTTTCGCCTGACCAGGCGGTGGCGCAGTGGATAGAGAGTCGGACTGGGATGCAGAGGACCCAGGTTCGAGACTCTGAGCTCGCCAGCTTGAGCATGGGCTCATCTGGTTTGAGCAAAAGCTCACCAGCTTGGACTCAAGATCGCTGGCTCAAGCAAGGGGTTACTCGGTCTGCTGAAGGCCCACAGTCAAGGCACATATGAGAAAGCAATCAATGAACAACTAAGGTGTCACAATGCGCAACAAAAAACTAAAGATTGATGCTTCTCATCTCTCCATTCCTGTCTTCTGTCCCTGTCTATCCCTCTCTCTGACTGTCTCTGTAAAAAAAAAAAAAAAAATCATTTCCTGGCTTATCGTTAAAACTTTGCCAGGTTCATACTATAGATGCAGCTTTCAACTAAATGCTGTCAAGCAGGGATCATCAGCCCAGAAAGGTCTAGAAAACATGAGGAAAGCGTTTGATGTCTTTTAGGATTCTTAGTATGTTTCCAGCTGTGAAATTGACTTAAGCTCCTAAGAAGTCTACTCCAATAAGCCTTAGAACCATAGGTTACTGTGCTAAGGATGGAATGAGAATATGAACAGCAAAGTAAAAACATTACAGTATAAAAATTCAGGGAATTCTTAGTCAATTTATCACCTGAGAAGCAAAATCACAATGCTAAAAACCCTAGCATTAAGATACTTCTGCCTGACCTGTGGTGGCGCAGTGGATAAAGCGTCAACCTGGAAATGCTGAGGTTGCCGGTTCAAAACCCTGGGCTTGCCTGGTCAAGGCACATATGGGAGTTGATGCTTCCTGCTCCCCCCCCCCCCTTCTCTATAATAAATAAAATCTTTAAAAAAAAAAAAAAGATACTTCTTTCTCCAGCCTGACCAGGTGGTGGCACAGTGGATAGAGCATCGGACTGGGATGCAGAAGACCCAGGTTCGAGACCCCGAGGTCGCCAGCTTGAGCACAAGTTCATTTGGGTTGAGCAAAAAAAGCTCACCAGCTCGGACCTAAGGTCGCTGAGCAAGGGGTCACTCAGTCTGCTGAAGGCCCACGGTCAAGGCATATGTGAGAGGGCAATCAATGAACAGCTAAGGTGTCGCAACAAGAAACTGATGATTGATGCTTCTCATCTCTCTCCGTTCCTGTCTGTCTGTCCCTATCTATCCCTCTCTCTGACTCTCTCTCTGTCCCTGCAAAAAAAAAAAAAAAAAAGATATTTCTTTCTCCAAAACTGAGATCTAAACTGAAAAGACAGCCAAAATATGTGAGAGCAACAGACTTACAGAAAATCAGGTAGGATAATGAATAACTACACTATTGGGACTGCTACTATCCACCTGACTTTGGGCAAGTCAATTAACTGCTCTGATCATTCATAAAATTTACTGAAGGGGAGGCTAAACCACTGATGGTTAAGTCCCCTTCTAGCTCTCAAAGTCTATTTACCTATTTCTGTGTATTAGAGCAAGTTGTTTCCTAAGAACACATTAGGTACTCAGAGAATTATTAACTCTAATAGGTCACAAGGGTTATCAATTTAAAGTAATACACCTAATACTCACTGATCTTTAAACAACCTATGTATGCACTGCTCTGCAGAGTCAAACGTCCCAACAGCAGCTAATTCACCTGTTCTTATCTCCTGAGGATTCTCATATGCTAATAACCATTACTTTTACTACACTTTAGCTGCAATCCACAAATTTTTAAAAAAATATATTTCTAAACACGTTTTTAGGACCATTCTTTAAAACAAGATAGATGTTAAACATTCAAGATCTCTGGGCTCCACTGAGAATCAGTCCTTTGTTGACCCAATACACATTTCTAAACTCCTGTATCATCACATCCAGGAATTATTTCAATATAAATGTGAACCTCAAAATACTTTAACAAGATCCTTTCCTCCACAGATCCTAACTATGTAAGGGCAAGAGAGGTCAAAGAAGTTTTTTCCCTTACGTCTGAAAAAATGGTATTTATTCATTAATTCATTCTTACATCATTATCTACTTTCTGTTAATTCAGGATAATTAACAGCCATTTTATAAAGCACCATACATACATTTCTTCCAAATTCTTTAGTAAAAGCATTCCTACATACCTACTAAACTGGCTATAGCTTGTTTTTCCCCAGGAACCTAATTAAGAAGTGGTATTTTTTAATTAATCATTTGCATAATGAGTTTCATAATTTTATCGCTCAATAAAAAAAAACTGTTCATAAAAGGTGGGCAGTACTCAGAGAAATAAATTAGAGTTCAATTTTAGCAGTATGCTTTCTGCCTGTACATTAAATCTGGCTTATTAAAACCAGAATCCAGGCCCTGGCCGGTTGGCTCAGTGGTAGAGCGTCAGCCTGGCATGTAGAAGTCCCGGGTTCGATTCCCGGCCAGGGCACACAGAAGCGCTCATCTGCTTCTCCACCCCTCCCCCTCTCCTTCCTCTCTGTCTCTCTCTTCCCCTCCGGCAGCCGAGGCTCCACTGGAGCAAAGATGGCCCGGGCGCTGGGGATGGTTCCTCGGCCTCTGCCCCAGGCGCTAGAGTGGCTCTGGTCTCAACAGAGCGACGCCCCGGGAGGGGCAGAGCATCGCCCCCTGGTGGGCATGCTGGGTGGATCCCGGTCGGACGCATGCGGGAGTCTGTCTGTCTCTCCCCGTTTCTGGCTTCAGAAAAATACAGGGTAGGGAAAAAAAAAAAAAAAAAAAACAGAATCCACAGGCCCCCAAGGATATTTCAGTAGGTTCTAAGAGTCCTATTAACCCCCTGAAATTATATGAAAAATTTTTTATTTTTCTGAGGAGCTAGCGTAAAGCTTTGAGAAGACACTCAAATAAAACCCTATGTTCATGACCTTTGACTAAGAATTTCTCTTGCCTTACAGATATATTTTAAGATTTTACTTCCAGTTAATATTTCAAAGTATTTAAGTCAATATTCCAAAATAATAACATATAATGGTAAAAATTCCTTAAAGGATTTCTCATGTGACTAGCAAAAATTCCATAAAAGGTAAGAATGATGTAAACTAGATTTAATTGTTATTTATTGATTTTAGAGAGAGAGGAAAGGGGCGGGGAGAAAGGAACATTGATTTATTCCCCTATGTGCTCTGATCAGGGATCAAACTGGCAAACTCTGTGCTTCAGGATGAAGCTCTAAACAACCAAGCTATCTGGCTAGAGTGTAACTAGATATTTCAAAGTAATTCTCATATTTTCAAATGGTTAACATTTTCATTAAACACACAGACACGCCACTATTTGAAATTTCAAAATGACATACCTGAAAGCTGATCACACATACACACGAACATTCTAAACAAAACTGATCCATTAATGCACGTGGAACTAAGACATTTGTTTAGAAGGCTTTTTAAAAGAGCAGGTCAAATAATTCACCATGGACATTTACAAAGTAGTGTGTCCTAATTTGTAATACAGCAATTGGTTTCTTTCAAGTATTGATGTAAGATATACAGTATGGCAATAATATCTTAAAGGGGTCTAAAAGATAGAGATACAGATTTAGATATAATTTATTTCATAAAGCTAAAATTAGGTTTTTCTACTTGCTTTCTCCATGTGATCACCCTCACCTCCCCCCAAATGTTTTCTCCCTGTCCAAATCCTACTTTCATTCAGAAATGTCATTTCCACTTAGAATCTCTATAATCAATTAACATATGATTTCACTACATTCTATTTTATATATATCCATCTACCCAATTACATTATCCCTGCCCTCCAGATTATATCTAATTTCTCTTGTCCAGCACAGTATATTCCAAGTCTCAAAATATATATAAAAAATTTTGCCTGACCAGGCGGTGGTGCAGTGGATAGAGCTTCGGACTGGGATGCAGAGGACCCAGGTTCGAGACCCCGAGGTCGCCAGCTTGAGGGCAGGCTTATCTGCTTTGAGCAAAGCTCACCAGCTCGGACCCAAGGTTGCTGGCTCGAGCAAGGGGTCACTGGGTCTGCTGAAGGTCCACGGTCAAGGCACATATGAGAAAGCAATCAATAAACAACTAAGGTGTCCCAATGAAAAACTGAGGATTGATGCTTCTCATCTCTCTCCGTTCCTGTCTGTCCCTATCTGTCCCTCTCTCTCTGACTCTTTCTCTGTCTCTGTAAAAAAAATAAAAAATAAAATAAAAAATTTCCCCTTCACTTAGATTAGCACAACTATTGTCACGCTTCTCATGCTACCTGGTAATAACTGGTAAAAATGTCTAGTTTTAAATAGTTTGTCGCACCTGACCTGTGGTGGTGCAGTGGATAAAGGGTTCAACCTGGAACTCTAAGGTCACCGGTTCAAAACCCTGGGCCTGCCTGGTCAAGGCACATATGGAAGTTGACGCTTCCTGCTCCTCCCCACTTCTATTTCTCTCTTCTCTCTAAAACAAATAAAGTCTAAAAAACAGATTTTCCACTTAACAGGGAGCTTGTTAGAAAGAGGTCCAGTAGTTTTCTTCCGTGTATACCTCAGCCCAGTAGAGACCAGATAAATTTACTTTATAAAACACATTTCATTCTTTAGGCAGAATTACCTTTCAATGAAAGTTCAACAGCTTTTGGATGGTATTCTGTTTAAATTATTCTTTTATTAACTTGGATAAAACATATTTCTTCATTCACTAACTATTTACTTGTTACTTACTTCCTCAGATATTCTGTCCTAGTGAATGTAAAATATCAAAAATAATTCACCCTAATAAATTAAAACTCTAACAGTACCCTCAAGGATCCACAGAAAAAAAGGGGCAGAGAGGGAAGACAAGGAGATGAAGAAAATGAAAAAATAGTAAAAAGCAATAAATACAGTTTTTAAGAGAGGGATCTATAGCATCCACATTTTTATTAGAAAGAGAGCAACACAGTTTGTTCAAGCTAGACAGGTCTAAAAGTCTCCTACCCCACTCCATTTTACAGATGAGGAAACTAACGCTCAGACAGGGGAAGTGACTTGCCTCAAGTCACACATCCAGTTGCTAGCAAAACCAAAATTAAAACACAGATCTGCTGATTCACAGTGCAATGTGAATTTTCTACCTCAAAATATTTTCCTCTACAAATAATATTCACTAACTGAAGAGAATGACTATTGTATTATTAATATATACTTCAGTTCTATTATACCATGCTAAAAAAGAAACTGGCTAAGTAAAGAGAGGAGGCTGGGAAGAAAATGCACATAACATATTGCTAAGACACTTTATACATGAAGACTACATGCATATACCACACTACATCAATTCTGAGACACATTAAACTTTAAGACACAGTATCTATTTCATAAACATTTTAAAATAAATATAGCACTGTAAATATATCTTCTTTTCAAAAAATACTAAAATGTAAAAAGAGACCTCTAAAATGTAATTTAATGCACTCTAAACGACACAGAATCACTTAACATTTAATAGCCAGTGTCACAAGGCACAAACACAGAACAAGAATCCCATCTTCTAAGAAAACAAATAGTTACTAGCCTGACCAGACGGTGGCGCAGTGGATAGAGCTTCGGACTGGGATGCAGAGGACCCAGGTTCCAGACCCCCGAGGTCACCAGCATGAGCGCGGGCTAATCTGGTTTGAGCAAGGCTCACCAGCATGAGCCCAAGATCACTGCCTCGAGCAAAGGGTCACTCAGTCTGCTGTAGCCCCCTCTCCCATCAAGGCATATATGAGAAAGCAATCAAAGAACTAAGGTACCGCAATGAAGAATGGATGCTTTCTCTCTCCCCTTCCTGTCTGTCCCTCTCTCTGTCATAAATAAATAAATAAATAAAATTTAAAAAGAAAACAAATAGTTACTAAAATTCTTTCAATTGTAGGTATTCATACAAACAAGCTCTCCCTGTCATCTGTCTCATATGCATGAGTTTTGGAGTTTGACAAAGCAAGGTTTGAATCACAACTCTGTCACTTAGCTCTTCAACCTTTGGAAAGTCACTACTCTGAGCCTCATTCTCATCTGTAAAATGGGATAGTCACTTTAGAGAATTGTATGAAAATTACATGTGATAATTTAAGAAAAAAAGTACGGTACAGAAATAAGTTTTCTCCCACAATCCCTACGGGGCCAAATGAAATTAAACTATAACCTATTCTTGACTTACAAGAGTCCTCCCTTCTCTCCTTTAGGGATTGAAATAAATCAGTACTGAATCACAGGGCAAATCTTACTAATTTCCTTTAAGAAATGTGACAGAAAGCTTACTTTCTTGAAATTAGGAACAGAAAACAATGACAAATTTTAAAGGGTTTCAGTTAGTTTTATGTAAATTCAGCACTTCCACATTGTCTTACTCAACAGAGATGAGACTGTAAGCCTATTACAAACCTACTGAAGAAAGGAACCAATGTGTGGGAAGAGCAAAGAGTGTAAAGCCAAAAGACAAAGTTAAAATGACTCAACTGTATGAGCAGTTTGGTTTCTTTTTAACCTTAAATCCATTTATTAAATGCAAAGAAAATGTTCAGAAGAGCCAAGACTATCTTCATGATTCAGGGTACTTTAGTAACCTGATCCTTCAGATTAAGCACATGCCATCTTTCTTTTTTTTTTTTTTTTGGGGGGGGGGGGTATTTTTCTGAAGCCGGAAACGGGGAGAGACAGTCAGACAGACTCCCGCATGCGCCCGACCGGGATCCACCCGGCACGCCCACCAGGGGGCGATGCTCTGCCCACCAGGGGGCGGCGCTATGTTGAGACCAGAGCCACTCTAGCGCCTGAGGCAGAGGCCACAGAGCCATCCCCAGCACCCGGGCCATCTTTGCTCCAGTGGAGCCTTGGCTGCAGGAGGGGAAGAGAGAGACAGAGAGGAAGGAGAGGGGGAGGGGTGGAGAAGCAGATGGGCGCTTCTCCTGTGTGCCCTGGCCAGGAATCGAACCCGGGACTTCTGCACGCCAGGCCGACGCTCTACCACTGAGCCAACCGGCCAGGGCCACCATCTTTCAACATGTAGTTTCAGGACGTTTCCCCTGGTAACAACCCAGTCATTCCAAGATGAGACTGTTCCGATCAAAGTGGCTCATATGCAGTAGACACCGAAGTAAAAAAAAGAAAAATCTTTTCTCCGACCCCAAACATAGTTCAGATCAACAGCCCACCCATATATTCCTCATTAGCTCATTTCAGTTGATTTTCCTCCACCAATTATAAAAATAATAATACTCATTTTTTAATTTAAAAAATACAAAAAGTACAAGCATTTTGAAACCATCCATGATCTTAATTGCCAAAGATTAAAACATACAAAGGGACATGCCAACATCTTTCCTATGAATTTGACCATTGCTGTGATCATACAAACTTTTAAATTTATATAGAGCATTTGCCACTAAACATGATTAACTATTGGCCTGTATTTTAATATTTTCATTCTGGCTTTGAGACTAAATTATATTACTTTTCTCTTAACTCAAGAGTTACTTCTCAATCTTTATTCTTCTGAGTCTCTTAGCTATATATTTTGCTACTGACCACTTCCCCTTTCCTAGAATTCTTTCTATTCTAAGTTTCCCTAAACTATATATTCCTGTGTCTACAAAAGTCCCTCCAACTAATCTTTTTGTCTTTCTTCACTGGCTCTCTTCTGTTAACTTATGACAATCTCAAAAAATGGCTCAGATATGACCTTGGATTTGCTATCAACTTTGAATCTGAGCAATTAACAGTGTCTGCCATTAAACAGATGCTCAATTAATGTTTACTGATTGGCTATGCCAATCCTGACCATATTAGCTGTGTGACCTTGGGCAAATTAAATCTTGCTGAATCTTGGTTCCCTCATCTATGAAACAGGGAAAATCAAAGGAAGATGATGCTTAGAAAGCTCAAAACAGTGTTTGGACAAAGTAGCATCCAACGAATTACACTACTATTATCAATATATTCTAGCAGACACAAAAATGTTTTTGATTATTAATACATAGCTGAAGACCAAATCTACTTCTCCACAAACCAATTTACTTTCACCATATTCTCTTATAACTATCAAAAAATGTTTTTCTGCTCTTTCCTTTACTACCTATCTCCAACTCAACTACTCTAAATCTTCTCTTAGCCACCATACAGAATCATTTATCAACTAAGCTACAACAGACCTAGTTGATACCCACACCCTGAAATCTTCATTGACACTTTCAGTCCTCATGTAAAGCCATTTTTAGTTTGTCATTCATTATAATCCTGTCTTCCAATAACACATATCCCAACTCCTGGCTCAAAGGACGGCTCAAAACTCACCTCCTCCCAAAAATCTTCCCTGATTTAACTCCATAATACTTGGATTACTTCTCTGCTGGGTCGCCTCAGCACCTCAGCACTTAGGTATCTGTTATAATGAGTGAGTAGAATTACCAAGGAATTACTTCCACATCCTAAATAATGGTCCATCAGCTATACTGCTTTGTTGATCTAGTTAATAAGGAAGCACCCCATAATATAACAAATGCCCTCTTTGATTTGTGTCCTTGACTCCACACAATTTTATGTTTGTCAAAAGTGCTGAACACTTCACAATCTCTTTGTCCTATCCTCAAGCAGAAATACACATATATACCTCAGTGCTATCACCTCCTCCCATTTAAGTCCACTGGAAATTTGGTAGTGAATCACTTTCTTTTCTACTATCTCTTCTCTGTCCCAAACCTCTGCCCTCACCCCACTAGTAAAAATTTCAAAAGCTTGAAACAGAAAGGCATCAGAAGTGATACACACATACCATGTCTGTCTTTTCTCTAAATGAAAAGAACTTTGAACCTAGTTATAAAACTTCCCAAGGCTGAAAAATTTCCCTGCAAGCATGATATATAACCAAATTCTTTATCAAAATGGTTGATCCTATAAAATAATAGAATTGTACTTATATGTTAACTCTCACTCGTGATACTGTAAGAGACCCTTTGCATCATTTTTATGCTACATTACACATGCCCAAGAAGAGTTGAGAAACTCCTCTACTGGGCAGATTTTCTAAAAGTATCTTCCAATGCTGCCTTGAAATCAATCCATACTTTTCATTTAATATCAAAAGCAAACAATACACATGCCATTACTTCTGAGGTGAGCGTGTGGGCTGCTGAGGCAAAACAATTAAGTGAATTGTCCCGGAGGGGTGGGTGGGAGGGAGGTCGATCACCCTCAGTGAGAGTTAACAAACCTGTATACACACAGTGAATGAACGTATGAATCTGTATGACTCCTTCCTGAGACATGTGACTCTCCAGTCTCTGCCAAAACCGACAGTTATTATTACTCATAAAAGATCCACACCCTTCAGCTACCATACATAAACCTATCTTGTTTGCTCCTCGTATACTTTCCCAAGTGACCATCTAACGCCTTCTAGTTAAACAGCCTTCCTCCACATCTCGCCTAAAACCTCCTCAGTCACCTTCTGGTTTCAGTAGGTGGCTCTTCAGATCCACGTGTCCCCATGAGTCCAGCTCTCTTAACCTTCAAACCCAAGCCTGTCCTACCTTCACTCCCAGCTGATGCCCCCCATCAATACCTACTTCCAAGAGGCCAACAACACTCCACAGCTCCGCACCTTCTCCCCAGAAAAGGATTCCGTTTTTTGAGCATCACCCTTTTCCCGTCACTTTCCTCCTTCCTAGACCTGGAATCCTTCAATCCCAGGCCTCCTTTTACCACCACCCTGAAACACACCAGTCCGCTCCTCCGTTAACTACCCGCCCCACCTTCGCCTCCCCTGAGCGGCCTCCCACCCCAGACTGCGCCCCTAGGATCCACAGCAGCAAACCAGGCCCCTCCCCACATCCCTGCTAGCGGTCCCCGCCCTCCGGAGGGCGGAGGCGCGGCCAAAACAGCAAAACACCTTCCGGGCAGAAGGCGCCCCCAACTCGGGCAGGCCGGGGGCGGGGGCGGACCGGCCGGTGTAACCCCTGTCTCGGCCTGGCCTGCCGGGCCAGGCGAATAGGAGCCCGCACCTGGAGCCCGGGCCAGGCGAATAGGGGCCCGCAGCCGACATCTCCCACTTGGCGTCCGGCCTCTCACCTAGACGCAGAGACTCAGGCCTCGCTTTCTCCCGGCCGGCTAGCGATGGCTCCGCCGCCGTCGCGCTCTCCTCTCTGGCTCTTCCACCGCCCCCGACCGGCTACTGAAGAGCGGATGGGTAGCGGCACGCCCATTGGCTGCGACCGCACTCGCGTCAGCCGCCCCCACCCGGACCGCGGGATATGACTGGCTGGCACGGGGCCTCTTTTCCACGTCTTATCCTGATTGGCTGACTCGCGCCCCCTACCAGGAGGACCGCTCACCCGCCTCCCATCTTCGGCCTCCCACCCCCAACTCCTTTTCCATCCCGGAGAGAGGGGGGTCGGAACGCGAGCGGCCAATGAGAGCGCCGAAAGAAGGCTGGGGGGTGGGCTCTGCGGTTGGCTTGCCCGCGGGGGAAAGTTCAGCCAATGGGCGTGAGGCCCACATCCCGAGCGTCGAAGCACCTCCCCCGGCCACTGGCGTTCCGGCGGGTCGCGCCCAGGGCCACACCCGGTTGCTCGTCCCTCGCGAGGGGTACTCATTTATATGGTGGGAGGCTGCGGAGAAGCTGGCATGGGGGACCTCCGGCAGCTCTTGTGGCGTCCTCCGGTACTGCTAACGTCGCCCGGGTCGCCTTCTAGTGGAGCTGGTTCGGTCCGTGAGAGCGGAGCCGTCGCTCCGTGGACCCCTAGAACCTCCGCGGAATGCTCTTTAAGGAGGGAACAGTGTGTGTCTCGTCCAGCCCCACGGAACTGGGCCAGAGCTTTCCACTTTATCCTGTTCCTCCAGAATAATTTCGTACAAAACTTATCTGTGGTGTAAGAATTTAGAATAATGATTACCTCCGAAAGGATGGAAGGGGCACAAGGGAACCTGAGACCTTGAAATGCTTCATGCCTTAATCTGAGTGGTAGTTACAGAGGTGTATACATGTGTAAAAATTCATCGAGCCTTAAACACTGTAAGATTAGTGCACTAGGCACACGATATATATCTCATCTTTTAAAATAATAAAAGGATTGTGAAAACAACTCTATAATAACATAACCTTAGCCTCCATGGGACTCCCATGATATAAGCAATCCCGCTGGGATTTAGCTATCATTCCAAAACGACAAACTATTTGAAGGAGGAGGGGGGGGGGAGATTGTGAGAATTTAAAATGAGTGAAAGCTCCTGGCACAGTGAGTAACATGCAGGTTGGTACTTGAAGGATGAGCCAAGATGATTCAAAGTGGTTTTTCTTTGAGGATTTAGAGCTTGTTTCAGTGCCTGGCCCTGTTAGGAGGACAAAAGTACCCAAGGTGCTGCACCCAATTGAAAACTACAAAAAGTTTAGTGAGCTTCTTTGTGGTTAGGTAAGTCTGAACCCATGGAACATTTGTTTCAATACTATGGCTTTTGCCCTAGAGGAGCTCACAATCCAGCAACAAGTACAGTCATTTGTAGAATAGTTCCTGAAGGAGGGTACAGACACAAAGCTAACACAGCTGCTTACCCTCAGGGATGAAACATTTCACTAGATTAGGCAAGATGTGTGTGCCTGGAACCCAGTACAGTAGCAGAATTCTGAAATAGCCAAGGTCAGGTGAAATACTCTTAGAAATGGGCGAATAATATTCTCCCCAAAACAGACATAAGAACTGAGTCAAATTCTAACCTGAAATAGGGTACCAAAAATGAAACAGTTAAAGATGTCAGGATTCTTTTTCAGTAATTTTATCATTAAGTTGTTCAATTCAGATAAATAACTTTATTTAAAGTACTTGTCCCTGGGGTCTGGAGGGAGGTGAAGAAGGGTACAGGGGGAATAAATAATGACAGATGGAGACTTGGAATGGTGAACACACAATACTGGGTACAGATGATGTGTTGTAGAATTGTGCACCTGAAACCTGCAAAATTTCATTAACCATTATCCCCAGTAAAGTCAATAAAAATAAGTAAATAAAATTTATACACAAGAATAAAAAGCGCCTGACCAGGTGGTGGCGCAGTGGATAGAGCGTCAGACTGGGATGCGGAAGGACTCAGGTTCGAGACCCCAAGGTCGCCAGCTTGAGCGCGGGCTCATCTGGCTTGAACAAAGAGCTCACCAGCTTAGACCCAAGGTCGCTGGCTCCAGCAGGGGGTTACTCAGTCTGCTGAAGGCCCGCGGTCAAGGCACATGTGAGGAGGCAATCAATGAACAACTAAGAAGTCGTAATGCACAATGAGAAACTGATGATTGATGCTTCTCATCTCTCTCCGTTCCTGTCTGTCTGTCCCTGTCTATCTGCCTCTGTAAAAAAAAAAAAAGAATAAAACGCTAGTCCACAAATAGAGTGAAATTGGCAGGAGATTGAGGAGAAGTTGCTCATTTCACTAGATATTGAGATATACCATGAAGCCATGGTAAGAAAAATAGGCAATACAGGGGCAGATAGACAAGCCATAGAATGAGTATGCAAAAACGGACCCATGTTTATATAGAATTGAATATATGATATAGGTGACATCACCAGTGAATTAAGAAAGGGTAGATTGTTTAGCACAGGGGTCCCCAAACTATGGCCTGAGGGCCGCGTGCGCCCCTTGAGGCCATTTATCCGGCCCCCGCAGCACTTCCTGAAGGGGCACCTCTTTCATTGGTGGTCAGTGAGAGGAACATACTTCTCATTGAAATACTGGTCAGTTTGTTGATTTAAATTTACTTGTTCTTTATTTTAAATATTGTATTTGTTCCCGTTTTGTTTTTTTACTTTAAAATAAGATATGTGCAGTGTGCATAGGGATTTGTTCATAGTTGTTTTTTTTATAGTCTGGCCCTCCAACGGTCTGAGGGACAGTGAACTGGCCCCCTGTGTAAAATGTTTGGGGACCCCTGGTTTAGCATATGGTGATGGAAATCTTCCTACTTTAGGGAGATAAAGTTGGATTCCTATTAAAGGCCTAAGGTTGACACATAAAACCATAAAGCTAAGGGAAGGAAACGTGGGAGACTATCTTTCTGATTTTGTAATAAGAAAGGACTCCTAAAACTTAAATAAGACCACCCATAATACATGAAAAAAGAAGTACTTATCTCTGAACTAGGCACATAACGTTAGCTAAGATAGTACTTTCTATATAGCAAAGGGTATGACAGGGAGACAGACATAAACATAATTCCACTATAATACAAAATGAAGGAATTAGATATAAAAAGGATCTAACTCAGCTTAGGAGATGTAAGAGCATCTTTTTAGAATACACTGCTAAAGTATGCAATAGTGCCTAATAGCATAACATATACAATTATGTTAATAGGCACTATTTCTGAAGAATACTTTCACTATAAATTTGTTAAATTTTGTGCAAATATCTTGATTTTTTAAAAAATAACTATAAATACAAAGACAAATTAATATTTAGTTCTGAGGAAACCACAGTAAGAAATTAATTACTTAATGAATACATTGTGAGTTTCAAAAATAACTTTAGAATTGAAAGCATAAAGTCATCTCATTTGATTCATCAGTATGTATGTAACATGTGCATCCAGCAGAGACTCCCACAGATGGGCAGCATGCTGTCTAGAGGGGGACTTAAAATAACGGTTCACTCTCCCAGATGGTACAATCTTATGGGGAGGTCAGTGTCCTTAACAATATACCATCATTCTTAAGTGGATTCAAAAAAATCGTATATCTGCAAAATGTGAGTAATTAGTAATCTTCACAAAAGGCAATGAAGAATTTTGCCCAGAGTCTAACTTATAAAATGTAATAGCAAAAAATTAATTATTCATTCAACTGCTTTTCCCATTTTTCTTCAACAAGAGCCCTAAAAATTGGGTGGCTATATATTGGAATCAACTTCATTGTAATTTTGTTCAAATATAAAACACCTATATGTGCTTTTGATCCTTGCTATAGAAACACAGCTCTGTAAGTGAAGGTGAATTACACCAAACCAAAAATGTACTATTATAGTTTACAGCCTAAGAAGAGATACACATTACTGAGAAAATACATAGGAATAAGCACCAAAACAAATATGCTACACATAATATAGTTATAGCTAGTAATGAATCCTTCAGAATCTTTAAAAGCAGAAATACTACCTATTCCTGCTGTGAAAAAACACTTTTCTTGTACCATTTTTTAACTCATATTTTTATGTCAATATCTTAAAAACACAGTTCTGATGAGGTTCTTCACTCTGTGAGAAAAGAGAGAGAGAGAGACACCAGGCCAAAAATGGAGTCACTTATGCTAAGCCCTCCTTACCGAACTGATATTTACCTAACCAAACTGTAATTTCAACTTTTCCCAGGAATGTAACTTTTAACAAGTTAATCTCTAATTTCCTGGTCTGCACTACTTTGTTAATCTGCCCCATTGACATCCCAGAGAGAAATGTCTTGCCTGAAATGATGTTAGAAACTTTGTTTTCCTGCCTCCTTCTTCCTATAAAAGCCTTTCATTTTATTAATATATAGCTCCTTGGAGCTCCTTCCTATTTGCTAAATAAGATGTTGCCTGATTTGAATCATTCAATAAAGCCAATTAGATCTTTAAATTTACTGTTGAATTCTTTTGACAACTATATCTTCATAACTTCTATGTAAGTATTTATCTATTTACCTAAATTTCACAGAAAAGAAAATTGAGACTCAGTGAAACAAGTAACCTGCCCAAAGTCACATAGCTGGTAGGTGACAGAGGTATTATTGAAATCTAGATCTCTTTAATGGCAGACTCCATAATCTTTGTACTATGCCACATTTGACTTCTCTAAAACAAGATCGTTATTTTTACTTGTCCTTATACATCTTTGTATTCCCTCAGTGAGTAGCACAGAATTTCACATATGTCTCAGGGAACTCACAGAATTTATTATTTTCACCATACTTTCTTTACTAATTTCATGACAATGGAGAGTGTGGCCTTTTTAAAGTTAGTCCTCAATTATTCAATAACTTTAATCTAGGTGGAACAAAAATGGAGCTGCTATGATCTTGGCTGTTCTGAATCATTTCTTGTGTTCTGACCATTGACTTTCTGGTTCTTAAAGTGCCACCTCTAAATATGCCATTTTGGCACAAGGATTATTTAGAGCTAAAGATACTTTTTCTTTTTTTTTTTTTTTTTTAATTTTTTTTTTGTATTTTTCTGAAGCTGGAAACGGGGAGGCAGTCAGACAGACTCCCGCATGCACCCGACCGGGATCCACCCAGCATGCCCACCAGGGGGCGATGCTCTGCCCATCTGGAGCATTGCTCTGTTGTGACCAGAGCCACTCTAGCGCCTGAGGCAAAGGCCATAGAGCCATCCCCAGTGCCTGGGCCATCTTTGCTCCAATGGAGCCTCAGCTGCGGGAGGGGAAGAGAGAGACAGAGAGGAAGGAGAGGGGGAGGGGTGGAGAAGTAGATGGGCGCCTCTCCTGTGTGCCCTGGCCGGGAATCGAACCCGGGACTTCCACACGCCAGGCCAACACTCTACCACTGAGCCAACCGGCCAGGGCCTAAAGATACTTTTTCTAATCCCCATTTTTAATTCCTGAAAAGAGGAGGTAAAAATTCCCATGTGAAAGATGTCCTCCTTAAACCAGGAGAAAAGAAAGATTTGACAAGGAAAAAATTCTGAAATGTCTGAAATTAAATGACAGCAGGCAGGAGGGTAGGAGGAAGAGACAAGAAAGGTTAATCAGTTAAAACCTGAAGGGAAAAGCAACAAAGTACTGCTTCTTTTCCTGAGTATATGCTGAAATTTTGAATGAACTTTCCAGGTGGCTGTTTCTGCAGTTATCTAGATAGATTAGCCAATACATGCACTTTCCAGACTGCTGCCCACAACCAATCCAGAAAGAGGAAATACTTCCTTACAGCCTCTATGCCTATTCCAGAACTAGTTCTGCTTCACCTGTCCTGCCCCCTCTATCTATAACCAATGTAAATTCTTTCAAAACAATGTATATATTTCTCCCCAAACCCCTTGTATAAAAAAGCCCTGTCAACCCCAGACATGTTTGTCTCTTCCACCCAACTCTACTGCTGGCGGTTTAGACTGCATGCCCCAGTACCTGGTCCTTTTTCTGGCTAGCTTATGGCTCAATAAACCCTTTCAGAAAAATTTTCAGCTTCAAAGATTTTTTTTTAACACATTCTTCAATGATGAATCAAAGCAGAGAGAATCCTGTATTAAACAGACCTTGTTAAGGTATTATAATTCTTATCTTCCTTTAGCCTCTTCACATAGTTTAGTGACTTTCCACAATTGGACTTCTTTGGTCAATGTAATGTAAAAGACTGTAGGGTTTTTTTAGGAATTCATTTTCTTATGAGAGCTTTCATGTCATGTAAAACATAAAATATACTTTTCTCCTGTTAATCTGTCTTATATCAGTTTAATTCTCAGGCCTAGCTGAAAAGCCCTGAAAGGTAGAGAGGTAAAATTCTGCCTTCACTACATTATCAACTGTCTCCTGTAAACCCTGTTTATAGGTAAAAGCATCCTGGTGTTACCTAGCTCAAAGGTGTTGGGAGGAAGAAGAACAGAATTTGTAACATTTCTTTAAATACCACCTGTTGTTTACTTTCTAAGCATCATTGTAAAAAGAAGAAACCATCTTACTGGCCAGTTTCTTCCTGCATATGATTAGATGGTCATTTTGTCCTTCTTTTGTGAATGGAATTGTCATTGTTTGGACCTTATTGTTGGGCAATAGTAACCAATAGAGCCCTGAGACCTGGAGATTATTCTTTTCTTTTTCCTGTCTCCTTCCCCTTCCTGCTTTTAGGAACTTACTCCCTTTGTACTTGAATCAGAACAGAGCTGGGGCTTATTTCACTTAACATTTCACTTAACATAATAGTTTCCAGGTCCATCCATGTTGTTGCAAAAGGTAATATTTCCTTCTTTTTCATGGCCCCATAGTATTCCATTGTATATATGTACCACAGATTTTTAATCCATTTGTCCACTGACGGACAGTTGGGCTGTTTCCAGATCTTCGCTATTGCAAACAATGCTACCATTAACATGGAGTGCATTTCTTTTTTTGAGTCAGTGATATGGTGTTAAGTGAAATAAGCCTGGCAGAGAAAGAAAAATATCATATGACCTCACTCATTTGAGGAATCCAAGGAACACATGAACCAAGGAACGGAATTAAACCTGAAGGGAAGGGGAGAGGGAACTGCTGGGAGGGGGGTAAGGGAGATGTTGAGGGGAATATGGGGGAGGGGGGAATGCATTTGAAGAGACACTAGAATCTATGTAAACACAATAAATAAATTAAAAAAAGAACAGATCTGGAGCAAATACCCCAAAATGAGAATTGCTAAATCATCATCTGTATTCAAACATCACAGCATATATAGATATAAACCACAGACTGTGCCAATTTCCTTTTCTTTGGGTGGTGTGTTTTGAGAACTGTGCCTAAAATTGGAACCACCACACCTTAAGGCCTCCTCCCGGAAATATTTGCAAACAAAGGCCCAGACTAGGAGACCTTCAGGCAGCACACCACACCTATGTGTAAAATTGTCAGTATACACAAAAGTTTGACTCTTTAAGGAAGTAAAATTTATACTTGACTCAGTTTCTAATCTGTTTTTCAGAGCTGAGAACAGGGTACAGATGAGAGTTTCTCCATAAACAAAGCCATTTAATTGCTATAATGATATTTATCTGAACAGCAGGTTGTAGCTTTTTTGTTGGTTTTTAAAATGAATTGGGCAATGTTTGGCTTGAGAAGAGTAGAGCATAGTGAAAAGTCCTGATTCTAGAACTGAACTCCTGAGTGTAGTATCTGACCACTACCTCCACATACTGTCTTTGTGACTTTGAGCAAGTTATTTATCTTCTGTGCCTCAGTTTCCCACAGGTGAAATGGAAATGACAATAATACCACATACCACACAAGGGTTCAAGGAAGCTGAATGAGTTATTATTTTAAAGCCCCTAGTATTATTTATGGTCTATGGTAAATTCTATCTTAAAGGCTTACCTTTAAGGTTGTTAAATCTTAAAGAAAAATAATAATAATACAGTAAAAACCTCCAAGAGTTGATAATAATGCCTGTCTCCTGTTTTTGAAGATATACTATTATGCCAAACACTTTATAGATATTATTTCCAGACTTCACAACAAGATAGGTATTATTGGTCAAATAAGTTTGTAAATGTGACATTCGAATAAAAACTATAAAATACATTAATAGGCTTGGGAAAATAACTTAAAAAGAACTGGTCCAGTAAGTACAGCACATTCCCGGAATAGATGAGACCAGACTCCCAGGATGAATAAGACAGATGAGTCCTAGAGATAGGGAAGTCGATAGACTCCCAGGATGACTAGGAGCTGATGAGTCCTTGAGATACGGAAGTCGTAAAAACTCCTAAGATAGTTAATGTGACCACATCCTAAGGGATAGATAGGGACATTTCCAGCTGGGGGCTTTCAACTGTATGACTGGTTACTAAGGCACATGACTAAAAATTTGATTTGGAGGAGCCAATTGCTAAACGCCAAATTCGCTTCTGTATGAACTGCTTGCTTGCTACGCTATAAAAACCCCTAGATTGTAGGCGCTCGGTGTGGCTCTTGTGACTACCACTTGAGTCCACCCCTGCGCAGGTTTATTTTTCTTTGTTTTGTTCTCTTTTTCTTTTGGCCATAAAACTTTGTCTGAAACTCTCCAAACGTCTCCAGTGTCTGTTTTACCCGGCAAGTGTAACAGTAAATATGATGTATATGTTTGCTCGCTTATAGTTTACATTGGGTGTGTGGGACAGGCTGTAAGCAGGCAGGGTCATTATAGTCTAAGGCTTAGTTTTAAAACTAAGCTTTTCCCCACACCCTTGACTGTTGCATGATAGGGGGTGGTGCACTCTCATGAGGAATTCCATTTATGCCTCAGATAAGTGACTTTGTATCAGAGACTTCCTTGTTTGTATATTGGATTAAAGGTTTTGATTTCTACACTATAAAATGGGGCTGAGGAGCCTATGGAGGAGAGCAGAGAAAGGCCACGTGGAGGAGAGGAGAAGCAGACAAGATGGTGGAGTGCTGAAGGAGAAGCCAGTTTGTGCAGAGTTTGTGCAGAGAGAAGGAGATGGGGAACAGAGGTGAATAAGGCTGGTGAGATAGAAACCTTTGATTCTAGGAAACTCGGATAAGTCAGTGGCTTTGGGAGCCCTGAATGGAAAGGGAAGTGTTTTCCCACTGTGTGTATTTCTTGCCCGCTGGGTGCAAACTAGGATAAAGATGATGGCCCACCAGTTCTTGGCTCCATTGTTTCATTACTGTCTGTCCGAATCAAATGCAAACCTCCATGGGCCAGGGGGCTGTGATGGTGGCCATGGCTACTGGCTATACAGGTATTAATGTCGCCATTTTACAGATGAGGAAGTAGAATTTTGAGGAACTTAATTAAATTGCCTAAGAGTACATAACAGTAAAAGAGTTGAGAATTTTAATTCTAAAGTATATGCCCTTCCACTGTGCAACATTGTTTTCTAAATCTTATCCATCCTGCCTAGGCTATGGTAGCACAGTGGATAAAGCATCAACCTGGATCACTGAGGTCATAGGTTCAAAATGCTGGGTGTAAAGCCAGTAGCAGCAGCCACCATCACAGCCGCCTGGCCCATTAGCTTTAATCTTAACTTGCACCCGGCGGGCAAGAAATACACACAGTGGGAAAACACTTCCCTTTCCATTCAGGGCTCCCAAAGCCACTGACTTATCCGAGTTTCCTAGAATCAAAGGTTTCTACCTCACCAGCCTTATTCACCTCTGTTCCCCATCTCCTTCTCTCTGCACAAACTGGCTTCTCCTTCAGCACTCCACCATCTTGGCTGCTTCTCCTCTCCTCCACGTGGCCTTTCTCTGCTCTCCTTCATGGGCTTCTCTGCCCCATTTTATAGTGTAGAAATCAAAACCTTTAATCCAATATACAAACAAGGAAGTCTCTGATACGAAGTCACTTAAGGTGGAAAAGGCATAGTCTTAAAACTAAGCCTTAGGCTATAATGACTCTGCCTGCTTACAGCCTGTCCCCCACACCCAATGAAACTATAAGCAAGCAAACATATATATCATATTTACAAACTTATTTGACCAACATACCACCCCTTTTGCTCATTTTACAATCTAAAGCACAGGTATTCCTGCACAAGGAAATTAGGCACATTACACAAAGTAGAACAATATGACAAATCATACAATTTCAACAATTACAATGGTACATCTCACCAGTCTCTGAGCACTTTGCCAAAAGTGCAAAATGTCCTTGCACTTCTTTCTAGCCATGGGAAAAGCATCCCAGGGCAGGGGAGTGCTTCCAGCAAAGTCGCCCCCCCCCCACACCCTTATCAGGGTATTTCACATTGTCCAAATTCTGTAAGTCCATCCAACAAAGGAGCCAGTGTCCACTCCGGTCATAGTCCAGGAATCTGTCCATATACATGGGGCCTCAGCCAACCCCCTCATCCCTGCCATTTTGGCAGGTCTTACACTGTCCCAAAGAGGAGCACATGGCAATGGCAGTCAGTATTTCCATCTCTGCTCTGGAGAGCATGATGGCATCTACCCATATGTCCCAAAATTGCAGACCTACCAGGGGTGTAGTAGATACTCCTTGCTGCTGGGCTCTCATCTTCTGGAGTCTGCGGATCACAACTCCAGCTCAATTCTCCTCATCCTCCAAAGAGGAACTGAAAACACCAGCTCCTGCTGCTGCACTTGAGCCCCCCGCCTCCCACCACTGCTGGCTCTCCACAACATTCAGAGCAATCTGCAACTCATGAACCTGTGATTCCTTCTCCAGCGGCTGCTCCATTTCCAAGCGAATCTCACAAAACTGGTCAGCCTCCTCTGGTGCTTATTCCAGCTCCAGGGTCGGCATCTCTTTCTCCCATGTTTGCTCCAGCTCCTTCCACTGCTCGGTTTGCAGATCCTGGGCAGCCTCTTCCACAGAGCTCTCGGTTTCCTCTCGCATGGCTGTAAAAGTCAGCCAGCCTATGGCCCTCAAAAGGACAGCCATGGGGAACCATATCAGCAACCAGTCCTCTACTCCACCGCTCAAGGGTGGTGGTGGCTCCATACTCATCTATATCGAATCCTGCCACGGACTACGCCAAATGTAAAGCCAGTAGCCGCGGCCACCATCACAGCCACCTGGCCCGTGGAGGTTAGCATTTGATTCGGACAGACAGTAATGAAACAATGGAGCCAAGAACTGGTGGGCTACTAGCTTTAATCCTAGCTTGCACCTGGCGGGCAAGAAATACACACAGTGGGAAAACACTTCCCTTTCCATTCAGGGCTCCCAAAGCCACTGACTTATCTGAGTTTCCTAGAATCAAAGGTTTCTACCTCGCCAACCTTATTCACCTCTGTTCCCCATCTCCTTCTCTCTGCACAAACTGGCTTCTCCTTCAGCACTCCACCATTTTGGCTGCTTCTCCTCTCCCCCACGTGGCCTTTCTCTGCTCTCCTCCATGGGCTTCTCTGCCCCATTTTATAGTGTAGAAATCAAAACCTTTAATCCAATATACAAACAAGGAAGTCTCTGATACAAAGTCACTTAAGGTGGAAAAGGCATAGTCTTAAAACTAAGCCTTAGGCTATAATGACTCTTCCTACTTACAGCCTGTCCCCCACACCCAATGAAAATATAAGTGAGCAAACATATATATCATATTTACAACCTTATTTGACCAACACTGGGCTTACCTGGTCAAGGCGCATAAGACAAGCAATCAATGAACAACTAAAGTGAAGCAACTATGACTTCATATCTCTTGAGCCCCACCCTTTGCCCCCACGAGTCTCCTCTCTCTATAGTATCAATAAAATAAAATCTTAAAAAACTTTTTAAATCCATTCTCTATATTTATTTATATCCAGGCTGTTTTAGAACTGGTTTTAAGAATCATTTTGGGTCCTGGCCCATGGTGCAGTGGCTAGGGTGTTGTCCCAGAGTGTCAAGGGCATTGGTTTGGTCCCAGGGTCGCTGGCTTGCCCCTAAGGTGCACGTTGGAGCCCCAGTCAGGGCATATATGAGAAGCAATCAATGGTACAATTAAGTAAAACAACAAGTTGATACTTTTCTCCTCTCCTTCTTTCCACCCTGCCCATTCTCTCTCACAGCTTTTTGGCCTTTTGGCTAAGATCAGGTATACTATCTGTTCTTATCAGTTTAGTATTTGATATGTCCACTATGGAAAGATAGTATGTTTATGGATGGACCTAGAGGATATTATGCTAAATTAAATGAGTCAGACAAAGAAAGACAAGTACCATATGATTTCACTTAAATGTGGAATCTAAAAAACAAAACAAACAAAACAAACTCATAGGTACAGAGAATAAACTGATGGTTGCCAGATTGGACATGGGTTGGAGGCTGGGTGAAGAAGCTGAAAGGGGCCCTGGCTGGTTGGCTCAGTGGTGGAGCGTCGGCCTGGCATGTGGGGGACCAGGGTTCGATTCCCAGCCAGGGCACATAGGAGAGGCGCCCATTTGCTTCTCCACCCCCTCCCCCTCCTCCCCCTCCTTCCTCTCTGTCTCTCTCTTCCCCTCCCGCAGCCGGGGCTCCATTGGAGCAGAGATGGCCCGGGCACTGGGGATGGCTCCTTAGCCTCTGCCCCAGGCGCTAGAATGGCTCTGGTCGCGGAGGAGCGACACCCCGGAGGGGCAGAGCGTCGCCCCCTGGTGGGCGTGCCGGGTGGATCCCGGTCGGGCGCATGCGGGAGTCTGTCTGACTGTCTCTCCCCGTTTCCAGCTTCAGAGAAATGCAAATTAAAAAAAAAAAAAAAAAAAAAAGATGAAAGGATGGTCCTGGCCAGGTAGCGGAATTAGTTAGAGTGTCATCAGACATGCCAAGGTTGCAGGTTTGATCCTAGGTCAGGGCACATACAGGAATCCACCAACGATGACATGAATAAGTGGAGGAACAAATCAATGTTTCTCTGGCTCTCTCTCCCTTTTTCTCTCTCTAAAAAACAATAAATAAAAATTATTTAAAAAAATGTAAAAGCTGAATGCATTAAAAAATACAAATTTGTAGTTACAAAATAGTCACAGGGATGTAAATATAGCATAGGCCTGACCAGGAGGTGGCGCAGTGGATAGAGCATTGGACTGGGATGCGGAAGGACCCAGGTTCAAGACCCCAAGGTCACCAGCTTGAGCATGGGCTCATCTGGTTTGAGCAAAAGTTCACCAGCTTGGACCCAAGGTCACTGGCTCGAGCAAGGGGTTACTCTGTCCACTGAAGGCCCGCGGTCAAGGCACATATGAAAAAGCAATCAATGAACAACTAAGGTGTCGCAATGAAAAACTGATGATTGATGCTTCTCATCTCTCTTTGTTCCTGTCTGTCTATCCCTATCTATCCCTCTCTCTGTCTCTGTTAAAAAAAAGAAAGAAAAGAAAAATCTAATTAGGTAAACATTAAGAAATAATCTTTAAAAAAAATACAGCATAGGAAATATAGTCAATAATATGTAATAACTAGGTGTGCTGTCCAGTCAGTGCTTGACTTATCAAGGGATCGCTTCATAACTTATATAAATATCTAACCACTATGCTATACACCTGAAACTGATATAATATTTTTTTTAATAAATAAAATTTTATTTTAATGGGGTGACATCAATAAATCAGGGTACATATACTCAAAGAAAACATTTCCAGGCTATCTTGTCATTTAGTTCTGTTGCATACCCATCACCCAAAGAGAGATCACCCTCTGTCACCCTCTATCCATTTCTCTCTGTACCCCTCCCCCTCCCCCCCCTCCCTCCTTCCCTCCCCCCACCCCCCGTAGCCACCACACTCCTGTCCATGTCTCTTAGTCTTGCTTTTATGTCCCACCAATGTATGGAATCCTGCAGTTCTTGTTTTTTTCAGATTCACTTATTTCACTCCGCATAATGTTATCAAGATTCCATCATTCTGCTGTAAGTGATCCAATGTCATCATTTCTTCTAGATGAATAGTATACCATGGTGTATATGTGTCCCATCTTCTTTATCCAGTCTTCTATTTTTTTTTTACAGTGATTAAAAACCTTTAAGCAAACTCTTGGCCAATACAGCAAGAGTCCATAAAAGAGTAGTGTCCTTAACATGTTCACCAAGTCCAAGTTGGCCCCATCACCATGCCAAATCCCTGAAAAATGCAACCCAACCACAGTTCAGCCTGTTAGGAGCTGTCACAGGGAGCAGGAGTCCAGGAAAAGTTCACATCTAGGAAAAGTCCGCATGGCACTGGAATTGTTGTCACCATTCTATACTTTGCAGCTCATGTCCAAGTCCGAAACGGATATAATATTTAATGTCAATTAGAGTCGAAAAAAATTTAATTTAACAAAAATAAAACCAACTCAGAGAGAAAACAAAAGAATGGTTAATGGAAGGGAAGAGTGGGAACATGAGTGAAAAGGGAAAGGGGAGAATAGTCAATAATGTGATATTTACACAGTAACAAATAATCATTAGAATTAGTAGAGTGATCACATTGTAAGGTATAAAAATGTCAAATTGATATATTGTACACTTGAAACTAATATCAATATAAGAGTATATACTACCTATCCATAAATAAAATATAAGTAAATAAATTAAAATAAAGTAAGAATAAAAGTTAGAAAATGAAAATAAAGAAAGTTTCTTCCTGGAAAAAACAAAACAAAACATTTTGTCTTATTCCTCTGTCTTTTCACAAATAAGTAAATTGAAATTAGAAGTTAGGTGACTTTCTCAAGATTACCTATTACTAAATGACTGTCCAGTAGTTATTGAATGGCAACCAACCATTTGCTGGTAAGGAAAGAAATAAACAGTTATGTATATATATATTGTTTATCACAGTGCCTTTCACATGGTAAGCAACCAATGCTAGCTATTTTTATCATTGCTCATTCACTCATCCATTTATTCATTTACTTAACATTCATTTATTGGGTATGGCACCTGGAATTACAAAAATGAATAAGAGAATTCCTTTTGAAGCTCACATTAGCTGTCCAATATGAAAGCCTTAACTACATGCTAACTACATGTGGTTATTGAGCACTTAAAATGTGGCAGATTGTAATGTAAGTATAAGAAACACAAAATTTTGAAAACTTAGCACACAAAAATATGGTAAAATACATTATTAATAAGTTTTATATTAGTTACATATTAAAGTGACAATATTTGGGATATGTGGGGTTAAATAAAAATATTAAACTTCTTTTCATCTGTTTCATTTTCCTTTTTTAAATGTGGCTACCAGAAAAGTTAAACTTACATGCAGCTGTATTTCTATTAGACAACATTGGTCAAGGTGGCAAAAAGGATGAATATAATAAAACATAAGTGCTATGAGAAAAGTCAATAGCATGTTCCATGGGAGCCGAGAGGAGAAACTGACTATAGGATATAAGAAATTCTTCCTAGAAGAGGTAATATTTGAATTCCAAAGGATGAGTAAGAACATTGTCCAGTGAGTATTTTCCAGCCAAAATATAAACATGTGGAATGTCACGTAAACATGAAAGAGTAACCAACAAATTGAAATGTGACAAATAGTTTGACTCCTCAAGTCAAAGAGGGCTGGAATGCTTGATGAACAGTAATAAGAGATGAAGTTGGAAAAATACATTGAAGAAAGATCATGAAAAGCCTTGCATGCCATGAACTATTGACATTTTTGATAGATGATTGGTGTTATTTTGAGCTTTAGAAAGATAACTCTGGTGGAATGTAGAGGTTGGACTGGAAGTAGGAAAAAGATTTGGATGGGAGAATGGAAAACAAAGAGAGGAGATTTAGGTGGCCGTAATTTGGGCAATGGCAGTGGGAATTCAGAGGAAGACAAGGCCACAAAAGATCTCAGTACAGAAGGACTGATGAGACCTGGTAACTCATGTCAGGGAAGCAAAGAAAAAGGAAGGGTTAAGAGAGACCGCTAGTTGTATTCGTACATGAATACATAGTAACATTCCCTTCTGTTCAACAAATATTTATTGAAGGCCTGTTTATTTTTTGAATATTTATTATGTCCCAGGTAGTAGGTAGTAGTGCTTAATGAACTTCTGGTGATAATATCATAACCTTATGTGAATATGTTTAAAACATTTTAGGGATCAGAAAAGAATAAGTGATAAAATCCACATTTAATTATTGGCCCACTAATGAAACTTTTATATTACTTCTGTGGAATTATATCTTATTCGCAGGAACCTTAAAGGGTCAAATGTCTGGTGGTAAGGTGACAGTAGGGGCTCCTTATCCAATGAGATGGTCAGTTAGAATAGGAAGCTGATCCCTGAGGGAAGGGGTCGGCCTGCAAACTGACAAGTAAGAAGTGTGCTACTATAAAGTTTAGGAAAGGATGTGAAGAAACAGGAACTCCATAAATTGCTTGTAAATTGGTACACTGCATGATGAAAAGCAATTTGACACTTTGTAGTAAAATTGAAAACGTACATTTCACAGAATTCAGTCATTGGATTTCTTTATCCTTGAGCAGTGCTCTGTATCACAAAACACTATGTCCAGGCTTATCTGTAGCAATAAGACAAAAATTCTGTCAGTCGAAAATTACCCTATCTATTTCTTCGAAATCAAGTGTTTATTTAGTATAGTAGTCACCAAAAAACTATGTTAATAAAGTTTGAATGATGAAGAGGAAACAAATTTTTAGCAACCCTAGTTTTCATTCTGGCTTATAAGGAGATGTCTACATTCACCATGCTTGACTCACTAACACATTGTAGTTTTCCATATAGGGTCTGGTGAACTTTGGTAAAGGAAGGTTCGCAGTTACAACAGTTCCTGAAAATTGTTGAAAACCAGGTTAGAGTCCTGTTGGCCAGGGAAAGTTTCAGAAACTAAAAAAAGTGAGAAAGGGGAAAGACCTAATACTTAAAATACAAATGTCATGAGTATTTCTCTCCCTTTATCTCTGAAAAGTGGCAATTCAGGTTACACAGCAAACATAGAATGATAAAGAATGTACACAGAGATTAAAGAAAAATAAATTGTGCAGGAGGGAGAGAATCGAGTTATTTTCTTTCAGTGCAATAAAAACCAGGTAGAACCTGGACTCTAGAGTAATTGTTTATCGGTATTGTACCCTATTTCTTTCTAGAACACAACGACAACTTTTACTAAGTAAAAACATCAAGGGAGCTGAAAGAATCTCATCTTTGAAACTGGGATTGTTACTGGCAAAACAAGACTTCGATTTTTCTTGAATGAAAGAGTTCAGTCAAGAGACAAAGTGCATCAAGTAAAGCAAGAATTTATTGGCGTGCAGGAATACACTTGGAAAAGACTGAGTGGGACACTCCCTCGAGAAAATGAGTACCCCAATTAGTTACAAAGCTTGAGACAGTGAGTCAATGAAGGGCCAGGATCAAAGATGCAACAGGAGAAAGCCTAGGTGAGAAAGTCAGAGAAAAGGGGGGCCTTGGAGAAAGGTTCAGGGGGTTAGCCCGGGACTAGCTGCTGCTGTTCGTAGTTACCCTGGTTGCAAGTCTTATCGGGTTCCTTAGTGCTTAGGAGAAACAGAGGCAAGGGAAATGGAGAGGAAGGGAGAGGGGGAGAATTGAGGGGGCAGAAAGGCACAAGTTTGATCCTGGGAGGGAGTGTCCTGGGTCCTCTGTCCTAAGGGCTTTTAAGGGTGGAGATTTTAGGGCAGGTCCTAGGGGGAGAATTTCAATAGAATATTCATCAGCTTTCCAGATATCCAGGTGTATCCTTTTAGGCTCATGGTCTCCACTGATTGGTCTGTGCCAGGGGTCATTAGTCAGTGAAGCTGGTCCTGAGGTCAGTTGTGGTGTGGTATTGCTTGTCAGGTTTTACTGCTTTTCTGGACCTGGAGCTGAAACACAACTGAGGCCTAGATGCTACCCCTAGGGGTTAATGCTTAAAGGTTATTCTCTATTCTCTGGCCCCCTTATTCATTTCTCTGCTAAGGAGGTCTAACCTGCATGACTAGCAACATGAGGGTCCAAACCACATGACCAGACTTATGCTAGTGGAGGAAAGGTTATCCTGGGGGTGAGGTTCTTGTATTCCCAGTTTTGTCCATTGCTGGGCACCTGAAACTTTCTGCTCTGGTGGACTTCTGTGCCTGGCCTGTAGTCCTTGCTCTGCTCATGTCTATCTAACTACCTACCACAGTATTCATATTATTTTTTTTTTTTTAAAAAGTAAAAAGAGATGCCAAGATATCAGAAACTGGATTTATTGTACAATGTACTGCAAATTTGTTGTTACTAGTTGCGTTGCTAGGAGAGCTGGATGCCAGAAGGCCTGCTGAGCTGGGACAACAATGCGAATAAAGGGAGTGGGAGTGGGGATTGGTAGGAGTTGAGGAGGGAAGCCACCAGATTGTAAAATCTGAATTTGAGGCTTGTTAGTCCAGAAAGTAACCATTAGAATGAGCAGGTTCTCAGAGAGTTTTGTAACTAAATTTGATGAGGTTGGTGCAATTGGCCTGAATATCAGTTGATTGATTTATAATTAGGGGTTATATCTACTACTGAAAGTAAACCCATGAACCCTCTATGCTGCATCCCTTTTCCCAGGACCAGAGCCCTTTGGAAGCTGAATTGATGATCCAAAAGTTGTTGAGTAGGCAGGAAATTCCACCCAAAGCAGAAAATGCAACCTGAGGCATATTTCAGCCAGTTCAGGCCTAGGAAAATGTTCCTGATCTACAGATACACATTCTTCTCATACTAGATACTCTGACAGCATTTGCTTTTCTGAACTGACTTGTATTTTTGGAATAACTTTAAATTTACTAAAAAGTTGTAAGGGTAGCTTCAGGAGTCCCATTCACCCTTTGCTCAGCTTCCCCGTAGTGTTAATATCTCACATAATCATGGGACAGTTGTCAAAACTAAGAAATTAACACGATTTTTACCAGTTTCTCTGCTAATGTCCTTTTTCTTTTCGGGAACCCAACCCAGCATCTCACATTGCATTTAGTCATCAGGTTTACTTAATCCTGTCCAGTCTTTGACAGTTTCTCAGTCTCTCCTTGTTTTTCATGACTTTGACAGTTTTGAGTATTGGTCAGATATTTTTAAGAATGTGTTTCAGTTTGGGTTTTCTCAGGATTACACCAAAGTTAACAGCTTTTGGGGAAAATACCACAAAGGTGAATTGCCTTTTCCTCACATATTTTTAAGGGCTATGTGATATCAACATGATTTATCATTGATGATGTTAACCTTATCCATTTGGTTAAGATAGTGCCTGTCACTTTACTCCCACTTTTCTTTCCCATGTTCTGTTCTTTGGAAGCAAGTCAGTAAATACAGCCCACACTCAAACACAGGGGAAGTAAGCTCTACTTCCTGGAGTGACGAGTATCTATGAATTATTGTTCTGAATTCCTCTGCAAGGAAAATTTGTTCTTTCTCCAGCACTTATCTATCCACTTATTTATTCAATTGTTTATTTATTTATATCAGTATGGGTTTGGATATTTATTTTATTCTTTGGGTTTTAATACTTGTTGTACATATTGCTCCAGCTTTGGCGAAAGTTTTCCAGCTTTGAGAGCTCTTTCAGGTTATCTCTTGTGTCCCTTTATTAGAAAAATGTATTTAAAAACCAAGATTTTACTGCTCATTTCTACTGAGGTGCCACTTCTTCTAGGACCACTCAGTAAATGGAGCTAGCAAATATGTGTGTGTGTGTGTATAACACATGTAAATATATTATACATATCTATATTTGTTTTTGTATCTATCTGCATATATTTCAAAATAAACGTGTTCACACAGACATTCCCAATTCTAATAGAATACTACAGGATTCATTCTAGTTGTCTCTCCTTAATTAATTTTTATTTATTTTTATTTTTTAAAAGATTTCATTTGATTTTAGAGAGAAGAGAGAGAGAAGTGGGGGAGGAGCAGGAAGTATCAACTCATAGTAGTAGTTGCTTCTCCTACGTGCCTTGCCCAGGCAAGCCCGGGCTTCAAACCAGCAACCTCAGCATTCCAGGTCAAATGCCTCATCCACTTCATTGCCACCGGTCTAACTAATTTTTCACTTTATTCTCTGACAGTGAGAACTCTGGCTTCTATTATCTAAATATTTAATTATTTATTCTACATGTATTCTAGTATACATGCAAAGCAGTTTTCAGAAATTCTAACTCATCCCAACTATAGTATAGGGTATACATATGGTGTTTTCTGTCTTTAAAGTATCCAGTCAAAACATGATTTTCCAAAGTTACTCAGGTTAACAGCTGACTTCCCCATCTCCTTTAGTGAAGTTATATCATACATTTATAATGTAATTAAATTCATCTGTCACTGCATTCCATCCTGGGATCCCTAAACATCCTGGTTGATATTTTTAAAATTTGCATGTAGAAAAGCTCACTATTCTTGATGCATAATTCTATGGGTTGTGACAAATGTGTAAGTCATTTGTCTATAACTACAGTATTTTATAGAATTTTTTCATCACCCTAGAAATTACCCTGTGCAGCCCTTTTGTAAGCTGAACTCCTTTAAAATACTAGTTTTTCCCCTATTAATTGGTTTATTCACTTTAACTGAACAGCTGTTTTGAGAGCCTAGGAGACATTTTTTTAAAAGATTTATTTATTCATTTTAGAGAGGGGAGAGAGAGAAAGAGTTGGGGGGGAGCAGGAAGCATCAACTCCCACATGTGCCTTGACCAGGTAAGCCCGGAGCTTTGAACCGGCGACCTCAGCGTTCCAGGTCTACTCCCTACCCACTGCGCCACCACAGCTCAGGCCCTAGGAGACATTTTTCTGGCTTCTCATATGTACTGAGTTGGTAAGTTTAGAGTTCAGAAAGCCGCATTGTCTCTCATTTCTAAGATTTTGGAAGGCTGCTCACTGTTGCTCACTCCACTGCCATGTATTAACTAAATAGCTTGCCCACAAAATTATAATGACCAAAAGCTTGCATCTGAAAGACCCATTTTGGACTACACTATGGGACTGTTCCCTCTCCCTTATAATATCCTATCAGAGTAAGACATGAAAAAGTTTGCTGGAAAGCAAAGGTGTGTATTTAATCCATTATTTACAGTTACTGAGGACTTTGTGTAATGAGTAATCTCCAGAGCAGTCTGTAAGGGTCCTGTTTGTTCAGACATCAGAACCCAGCCTTCAAATGTCAAAAACTGTTCACTATAGATGTCTGTCTATAAAAGATCCTTAACCTTTATTGGCCAATTTTAGATCCTTCTAGACTCTTTAAAAAATATGACAAAAGCTATAGATCTTTCCCCAAGAAGAAGTAATATACATCTATCCAAAATGTTATATATAATTGGAAAAGCTTCATGAAGCCTCACCCTTTACCTGAATATGGGTACCTTCTCAAGGTCTATAGATTCCACATTAAGAATCTTGACCCATGCCTGACCAGGTGATGGCAGAGTGGATAGAGCATCAGACTGGGATGCAGAGGACTTTGGTTTGAAACCCTGAGGTTTCTGGCTTAAGCACAGGCTCATCCAGCGTGAGCATGGGCTCACCAGTTTGAGCGTGTGGTCGCTGGCTTGAGCTCAAAGGTTGCTGGCTTGAAGCCCAAGGTCGCTGGTTTGAGCCTAATGTCGCTGGCTTGAACAAGGGGTTACTCACTCTGTTGCAGCTCCCCTACTACCATCAAGACACATATGAGAAAGCAACCAATGAACAACTAAGGAGACTAAGGAACTGCAATGAAGAATTGATGCTTCTCATCTCTCTCCCTTCTTGCCTGTCTGTCCCTGTCTGTCCCTCTCTCTGTCTCTCTTTCTGTCTCTGTCAAAAAAAAAACCTTGACTTAAACACTAAAGCAGGTTGATAAAAATAACAAAGGATTTGTTGATAATTAATGAATATATTTTACTATAGAGTTAAATATATACATATGTACATTGCAATGGATAATTTTATGTGTCAATTTGTCTAAGATATGATATTAGTTTTTTGGTGAAAGCATCAGTCTAGATCAGGGGTAGTTAACTTTTTTATACCTACCACCCACTTTTGTATCTCTGTTAGTAGTAAAATTTTCTAACTGCCCACCAGTTCCACAATAATGGTGATTTATAAAGTAGGGAAGTAACTTTACTTTATAAAATTTATAAAGCAGAGTTACAGCAAGTTAAAGCATATAATAATAATTACTTACCAAGTACTTTTTGTCGGATTTTCGCTAAGTTTGGCAGAATAAATCTTTATAAAACAACTTACTATAGTTAAATCTATCTTTTTACTTATACTTTGGTTGCTCCACTACCGCCCACCATGAAAGCTGGAATGCCCACTAGTGGGTGGTAGGGACCAGGTTGACTACCACTGGCTAGATGTTCTATAAGGGTATTTTTTACATGTGGCTAACATTTAAATCAGTAGACTTTGAGTAGAGCATATTATCCTCCATAATAAGAATAAGCCTTATTCAATCAGTTGAAGGCCTTTTAAACAAAGACTGAAGTTTCCTGAAGAAGAAAGAATTGTTAAGACTGCAACATGAACTCTCACCTGAATTGCTACCTGCCGGACTGCTCTATAAATTTCAGACATGCCAGCCCTGCCCCCAATTGCCTGAGACAATTTCTTTTTAAAAAGTGCACTCACTCACACACAGAATCTCCTATTGGTTCTATTTTTTTTGGAGAACTTTAATACATACATCAAATTATTACACATGCACAGTAAATTTTCACAGAAATGTCCAGTTCCCTTCTCACTATGAAAAATGATGAAAACTCTTATTTAGTGTTTAGCTAGGTATTGTCTCTGGTTCAGTCTTGACTCACCTTGTCTTTGTATTGTCTAAGTCCTGTAGATTGTCATTGCTATGTCTCATTGTGTTCTTATTCTGCATTTGGATATCCTATTGCTGCTGTAACAAATTACTACAAATTTAGTGGCTTAAAACAACACAAATTGGCCTGACCTGTGGTGGCGCAGTGGATAAAGCGTCGACCTGGAAATGCTGAGGTCGCGGGTTCGAAACCCTGGGCTTGCCTGGTCAAGGCACATATGGGAGTTGATGCTTCCTGCTCCTCCCCCTTTCTCTCTCTCTCTCTTCTCTCTCTCTCCCCCCTCTCTCCTTTCTAAAAAATGAATAAATAAAAAAAATTTTTTTTAAAGTTGTCTTTTAAAAAAACAAAAACAACAACAACAAAAAACCAACACAAATTAGTTATCTTATAAATCTGTTCTGGAGATCAAGTCTAAACTAGGTGTCAGCAGGGCTGCATTCCTCTGGAGGCTCCAGGGAGGAATCTGTTTCCTTGCCCTTTAGAGTTTCCAGAAGTCATCAGAACTCCTTGGTGAATGGCCTTTCTGAATCATCATTTCAACTTCTGCTTTCACTATCACATTTCTTAATCTATTCTAACCCTCTTATCTCTCTTTTATAAGAACTTTTTTTATTACAGTGGGCCTACTAGGATAATTCAAAAATAATCTCCCCATTTTATGGCAACTTAACTTAATCATATCTAAAAAACCTCTTTTGCGTGTAAAGTAACATTCACAAATTCCAGGGATTGGAACATAGGTAACTTTAAGAACTCATTATTCTTTCTACCACAGATGTCCTTTTTTTCTAATTTATTCTCTGTTTTACTTAATCCTTACAGTACTTTTATTTATTAACTTATTAACAAAGTGTACATGAAGGACTATTTTGACTAGTTTACTTTTAATAGGTTTATTCTTCTAATACTCTGCAAAAGTATTTTATACTTGTTAAACACCAATTGCTTTTCCCTTTCTCTTTCTTGATCTCTCTCTCTCTCTCTCTCTCTCTCTCTCTCTCTCTTTCTCTTAGCTGTATATAGAGAGAGACAGGAAGGGAGATGAGAGGCATCAACTCATAGTTGTGTCACTTTAGTTGTTCACTGATTGCTTCTCATACGTGCCTTGACTGGGGGCTCAAGCCAAGCCAGCAACCTTGGGCTCAAGCCAGTGACCTTTGGGCTCAAGCCAGTGACCATGGGATCATATCAATGATTCCACACTCAAGCCAGCAACCCTGCACTCAAACTGGTCAGCCTACACTCAAACCAGATGAGCCTGTGCTCAAGCCAGCGACTTTGGGGTTTCAAACCTGGGACTTCAGCATCCTAGGTCAATGCTCTATCCACTGTGCCAGCACCAGGCAGGTGCTTTTCTCTTTTTTTGATAGCATGATTCTGAAGCATTTCTCTTTATATATATGAGAACTTTGCATCCTCGCTGAGTTCTATTTTGTTCTTTGTATGACAAAGAAAAACAGTTTAACAATCTTTTTGGTAAGAAAAGTAAATTATTCAAATTCCAGCTGAAAGTGGGTTTCCTCCCTTTATACAACAGGATATAGATAGGTAGTGCATGTATTCAACTGCTATTCTCCTCTTCCTTCTTGACAATTGAATCCTAATTTTGATCTGCAATTGTGACAACCAAAAGTTTTTCTAGATAATGCCAAAAATTCCTGGAGGAAATTTTGAGAATCATTGTCTTAAACCAATCTTAACAGTCCAGTTTGTTTGTTTGTTTTGTTTGTTTTTTTATACAGAGACAGAGAGAGTCAGAGAGAGGAATAGATAGGGACAGACAGACAGGAACAGAGAGAGATAAGAAGCATCAATTATCAGTTTTTCATTGCAACACCTTAGTTGTTCTTTGACTCATATGTGCTTGCTCATATGTGCCTTGACCGTGGGCCTTCAGCAGACCAAGTAACCCCTTGCTCAATCTAGTGTCCTTGAGTCTAAGCTGGTGAGCTTTGCTCAAACCAGATGAGCCTGTGCTCAAGCTGGCGACCTTGGGGTCTCGAACCTGGGTCCTCCGCATCCCAGTCTGATGCTCTATCCACTGCGCCACCACCTGGTCAGGCCAGTTCTTTTTTATCAGTGGTAGATTTGGGGAAAGATATATGATTCAGTTCTTTAAAATTGAAGGAAAGTCTCTTTAGGGCTTGGCGGGGGAGGGGCGGCTGTGAAAGGAAGAGAAGTCGTGAGAAAGATTTTTCTTTCTGAAAAAGAGAGAGAACTAAAAAATGATAAGGCTCTTCCCTGGCCGGTTGGCTCAGTGGTAGAGCATCGGCCTGGCGTGCAGAAGTCCCGGGTTCGATTCCCGGCCAGGGCACACAGGAGAAGCGCCCATCTGCTTCTCCACCCCTCCCCCTCTCCTTCCTCTCTGTCTCTCTCTTCCCCTCCCGCAGCCAAGGCTCCATTGGAGCAAGGATGGCCCGGGCGCTGGGGATGGCTCCTTGGCCTCTGCCCCAGGCGCTGGAGTGGCTCTGGTCGCAACAGGGCGATGCCCCGGAGGGGCAGAGCATCGCCCCCTGGTGGGCAGAGCGTCGCCCCTGGTGGGCATGCCGGGTGGATCCCAGTCGGGCGCATGTGGGAGTCTGTCGGACTGTCTCTCCCCGTTTCCAGCTTCAGAAAAATACAAATAAATAAATAAATAAATAAATAATAAGGCTCTTTTTGTCCCTTCCCCTTCCTGCTGCCTGGGATGCTGTTGTGTATGGACTTGAATCTTGGAACTATGGTAGCCTTCTTGTAATTTTGAGATAAGGCAGAGCAGAGAGATAGGAAAAGCTTAGTCCCTGGATGACATAGTTACACTGTGGAACCAACCTTGGAACCAACTATCTCTAAATAGCTATGTGAAATAATAAAGGATGTCTTTATTGGGGTTTTTTTTATTGGGGTTTTTTTTTGTATTTTTCTGAAGTTGGAAACGGGGAGGCAGTCAGACAGACTCCCGCATGTGCTGGACCGGGATCCATCCAGCACGCCCACCAGGGGGCGATGCTCTGCCCATCTGGGGCGCCGCTCTGTTGCAACCAGAGCCATTCTAGCACCTGAGGCAGAGGCCATGGAGCCATCCTCAGCACCCAGGCCAACTTTGCTCCAATGGAGCCTTGGCTGCGGGAGGGGAAGAGAGAGACAGAGAGGAAGGAGAGGGGGAGGGGTGGAGAAGCAGATGGGCCCTTCTCCTGTGTGCCCTGGCCAGGAATCAAACCCAGGACTCCTGCATGCCAGGCCGACGCTCTACCACTGAACCAACCGGCCAGGGCCTGTCTTTATTGTTTAAACATTGTTAAGATTCTGTTGTTTGAAACCTAAGGCATCTTAACTGATAGGATTAAAACATGATTGAAATAGGGAACCACATTAAACATTTTCCCTCTTCCTACAAAATACTCAACTGGTGAAAGTTTAGAGGAGCATGAGATGTTTAAGAAGAAACATCTATCTATTTAAATAGTATTCATATTCAGTACTAAGAAACAGAATAAAAATATTCATGAGTACTATACACATAACAAAAATTTAATAAAAATGTTAATTCAATAAAGCAAAAGTATGAACACCAGATAGAACAATAACAGGAGATGGAAAGAGAAATTGCAGAGTTAAAAAAACAATTGAAGGACCAAAATAACACCAGCTGTTATTTAACAAGTTAACATGAAATAACAATAAATGGAAAGGATACCATTGAAATGAGGTTTTACAGAAGAAAGCCTGGTTGATCATTATAAAAGTAGAGGAGAACAAATAAAGGTTAAAGCAATTAGAGAGAAGTTAATCATTGCAGAGGACAAATATTACCCAACATAAGATTAATATTCCCTAAAATAATAAACCTTAAAAATGCAGCAGAGAAAAAGTATTAAAAGAAAGTGAATCTGCAAATAAAAGGGCCCATTTTGTTTTAGAAAAAAGTGATATGAGCCTGACCAGGTCATGGCACAGTGGATAGAGCATCAGACTGGGACACAGAGGACCTAGGTTCAAAATTTTGAGGTGGCCAGCTTGAGCGTGGGCTCATCTGGATTGAGCAAGGCTCACCAGCTTGAATCCAAGGTTGCTGGCTTGAGCAAGGGGTCACTCATTCTGCTGTAGCCCTCCGGTCAAGGCACATATGAGAAAGTAATCAATGAATAACTAAGATGCTGCAATGAAGAATTGATACTTCTCATCTGTCTCTTTTTCTGTCTGTCTGTCCCTATCTGTCCCTCTCTCTGTCTCTCTCTGTCACACACAAAAAAGTGATATGAAATAATTGACCTGATGTCAGATGAGTACTAGACTTAGGATGATCACTTTGTCAGGTATATAAAATTATAATCGCTATAATTTTGTACACCTAAAAGTAATATAATATTGTATGTCAGCTGTAACTAAAAAATAAATTTTTAAACATGATCAATCTGAGATGAAAAATTCCAAATTCAGTTGAATTTCAATGACTAAAGAATGGTCTTCACACACAAAAATAAAGTCATCTATAAGAGGGGAAAATTAAGCCATAGCTGGCTGGCTCAGTGGTAGAGCATCGGCCTGGCGTGTGGAAGTCCCGGATTCGATTCCTGGCCAGTGCACACAGGAGAAGGGCCCATCTGCTTCTCCACACTTCCCCCTTTCTTTTCTCTCTATCTCTCTCTTCCCCTCCCACAGCCAAGGCTCCATTGGAGCAAAGTTGGCCTGGGTGCTGAGGATGGCTCCATGGCCTCTGCCTCAGGTGCTAGAATGGCTCCAGTTGCAATGGAGCAATGCCCCAGATGGGCAGAGCATAGCCCTCTACTGGGCTTGCTGGGTGGATCCTGGTCGGGGGCATGCGGGAGTCTGTCTCTCTGCTTCGCAGCTTCTCACTTCAGAAAAATACAAAAAAACGGGGGTGGGGGGATTGAATTACCCTCTGACTCTTCCACAGCAATATTCAGTGGCAGAAGATAACAGAGCAACATCTAGAAAATTAAAATGTGAGACAAAACCATTACGCAGTCAAGTTGTTTGCACTTAAGGAAGCATATTTACATTTCTAAGTGTGAAGGAACTCAGTAATCCCATTACCCAGGAGTCTTGGAACAAAATTACTTTTTAATAAAATCCATATATCCATGAAATTTAAGTACAGAGAAGGCAAAAGAAAAGGATTGGTGGTAAATAATGAATACATTTAAATATGGAATTAAATATTTGTGATATAGAGCATGGTCTTGAGTAGTGTTCACTACACATTTATGATGATTATTTCTTGGTGATAGAATTTTGATTATTTGTTTAACTTTCTAAATAATATGTTTCTTTGTTGTTTGAATGTTTTTCAAAGAATATACTCTATTTCCATATTCACAAACATAATCATTAGTCTATAAATTTGTGATATAGCTTAAGTAAATTATCTCTAGAAATTTTAGGAGGGGATAAACTTTATCTGGGACAAAATTCAATTTGATTTTTTATCCTTTCAATATCTAGTACCTTGTTCAACAGTCTACCTTTATATCTAATATTTTGTATTCTTATAACCCAGAGCATAGAATTTTTCAGCACAAAGCAGACTTTAATTTTCTTGGTGTTAGTACATTATTAAGGCCTTTCCAAATTTTTTGAAAAAATACAAGAGAAGGGAACACTTCCTAACTCATTCTGTGAAGCCAGTATTACCCTAATACCAAAACCGGACCTATATCACAAGAAAAAAGAAACAAAATTACAGACTAATATTCCCAGTGAATATAGTCACAGAAATCTTCAGCAAAATAGCAGCTGCATATTTGTGTACTTGCAAACCAAATATAACTGTACCTTAAAGGGATTATACACTATGACCAAGTGAGACTTATCCCAAGATGCAAGGTTGATTTAACATATGAAATCAATCAATATATTATAATATACCACATTAATAAAGTTAAAATTCACATTATCATCTTAATATTTCTGACTAAAACACTCAATGAAATAAGAATAGAAGGAAGCTTCCTCAGTCTAATAAAATAACCTGTTAAAACAATCACAACTAACAGTATAAGTAATAGTGAAAGATTTAAAGCTTTTTCCTAAGATCATAAACAAGGCAGTTATGTTTTCTCTTGCCACTTCTATTCAACATTGTGCTGGAGATGCTAGTCAGGGCAGTTAAAAAAAAAGTCATCAGATTAGAATAGAACAAGTAAAACTTGTAGATGACATAAAATGTATAGATATATAGGAAATGCTAAGGACTCCATTAAAACTAAGAAATGCATTAGTTCACCAAAGTTGAAGAATATCAGATCAATTACAAATATCAATTGCATTTCCATACACCACCAAATAACAGAAAATAAAATTAACAATTTAATTTCCAATAACATAATAGAAATAAAATATCTAGAAATATTTTTTAATTATTACAATTATGAAATAAATTAAAGAAGACCTAAATAAGTACAAAGACATGTTCACAGATTGGAAAACTTAATATTGTTAAGATGGTGGGACTCTCCAAATTGATCTACAAATTCAATGAAATCTCAATTAAAATCAGCCTTTCTTTTGGAGAAATTTTTAAATTGTTCTTAAAATTCTCATAGATTAACAAGGAACCCAGAATAGCAAAAACAATATTGAAAAAGACCAAAGTTAAAGGATACATAATTCTTGGTTTCAAGACTTACTACAAAGCTACAGTAATCAAAACAGTGTGATATTGACATAAAGATAGCAGTATAAATTAATGGAATCAAATTGAAATTACAGAAATACATCCTTGTATTTATATGACTTTTTTTTTATTTATTTGTTTGTTTATTTATTTTATATTTTATTTATTCATTTTTTAGAAAGGAGAGAGAAAGAAAAGGAGGAGAGGAGCAGGAAGCATCAACTCCCATATGTGCCTTGACCAGGCAAGCCCAGGGTTTCGAACCAACAACCTCAGCATTCTAGGCTGATGCTTTATCCACTGCACCACCACAGGTCAGGCATATATGACTTGATCTTTCAATAAGGGTACCAAAACAATCAAAGGATAAGAGGATAATCTCTTCAACAAATGATGGCAGGACAATAAGATTTATATGCAAATAAGTGAAATTGAATTCTTTACCTCACATCATATACAAGAATTAACTCTAAGTGAATCAAAGACCTAAATGTAAAAGCTGAAACTATAAAAGTCTTAAAAGAAAACATGAATGTAGAGTTTTGTTACCTTGGGTTAGCCAATGATTTCTTTTTTTTTTTTTTTCTGAAGCTGGAAACGGGGAGAGACAGCCAGACAGACTCCCGCATGCGTCCCACCGGGATCCACCCGGCACGCCCACCAGGAGGCGACGCTCTCTCCACCAGGGGGCGATGCTCTGCCCCTCCGGGTCGATGCTCTGCCCCTCCGGGGCGTCGCTCTGCCGCAAGCGACCAGAGCCACTCCAGCGCCTGGGGCAGAGGCCAAGGAGCCATCCCCAGTGCCCGGGCCATCCCCGCTCCAATGGAGCCTTGGCTGCGGGAGGGGAAGAGAGAGACAGAGAGGAAGGAGGAGGGGGTGGAGAAGCAAATGGGCGCCTCTTCTGTGTGCCCTGGCCGGGAATCGAACCCGGGTCCCCCGCACGCCAGGCCGACGCTCTACTGCTGAGCCAACCGGCCAGGGCCTAGCCAATGATTTCTTAGATATGCCACTGAAAGCACAAGCAACAAAATAAATAAGAGATTGAATTTCATCAAAATTAAAAACACTGTGCTTCAAAGTAAAGAAAGTGAAATAAGCCACAAAATGGAAGGACATATTTGTAAATTGTACTTCAGATAAGAGACTAATATCCAGAATACATAAATGGCACTTTCAACTAAACAATAAAAAGACAACCTAATTAAAATACGGGCAAAGGAAGCCCTAACTGGTTAGCTCAGTTGGCTAGAGTGTCATCCCATATGCCAAGGTTGTAGGTTCAATCTCTGGTCAAGGCACATACAAGAATCAACCAATGAATGCATAAATAAGTAGAACAAATTGATGTCTCTTTCGCTCTCTTCCTTCTACTCTTTCTAAAATCAATAAAAAAAAACACATATGGGCAAAAAGACTTGAATAATTACATGAATGGCTAGTAAGCACATGAAAAAATGCTCAACATCATCAGCCATTAAGGAAATGCAAATCTAAACCACAATGAGATAGCATTTCACACCCAGTTGAATGCTTAAACTAAAAATGACAAACAAGTGTTATTGAAAATATTTTGTGAGTGATGCAGCCACTCTGGAATAATTGGTCAGTTTCTCAAAATATTATGTGTAGAATTACCATATGACCCAGTAATTACATTCCTAAGCATAGAATTAAAAGCATATGTTGACACAAAAACTTGTACATGGCCTGACCAGGCGGTGGCGCAGTGGATAAAGCGTCGGACTGGGATGTGGAAGGACCCAGGTTCGAGACTCCGAGGTTGCCAGCTTGAGCGTGGGCTCATCTGGTTTGAGCAAAAAGCTCACCAGCTTGGACCTAAGGTCTCTGGCTCAAGCAAGGGGTTACTCTCGGTCTGCTGAAGGCCCGCGGGCAAGGCACATATGAGAAAGCAATCAATGAACAACTAAGGTGTCGCAATGCGCAACGAAAAACTGATGATTGATGCTTCTCATCTCTCTGTTCCTGTCTGTCTGTCCCTGTCTATCCCTCTCTCTGGCTCTGTAAAAAAAAAAACAAAAAAAAAAACTTGTACATGATGTTCATAGCAGCATTATTCATAATAACCAAAAAGTGGGAACAACCCAAGAGTTCTGAATTAATAAATAAAATGTGATGTATGCATACAATGGCATATTACTTAGCCATAAAAAGAGGTAAAATAGTGATACATGTTTCAACATGAGTGAACATTGAAAACATTATGCTAAGTGAAAGAAGCCAGACACACAATACCACCACACAGTATATGATTCCATATATGTGAAATATCCAGAATAATCACATTTATGGAGGCAAAAAATAGATTAGTAAGTTGTCATGGGTTGAGGGGAAGGGAGAGTGGGGAGTAACCAATGAAAATATTCTGGAATTAAATAGTAGTGATAGTTGCATAAGTTTGTGATTACACAGCAACTACTGAATTGCATTCCTTAAAAGGATGAATTTTATGACTGTGAATTATGTCTTAATAAAAAAAAAAAAAAGAAGAATGAGGGAGTGTGAGGGTTCATTATTGCCCTGTTTGGGTTGACTTCTGAATCATACCAGGATAAAGCATTTACTGAAATATAATATGACCCTTTTTTCTTCCCATGCGGACAATGTCCCAAGAAAAAGCTGACAGAAAAGACAAGAGAACCCGTGAGAAACCAAACACTCCTTGAAGAAGCAAGTTGGAGTCTTTTTGAGAAACTTTAATAACTTCTGTGGGAGTGAGACAAGAAAAAGAAAGTGAAGAGCAGCCTTTTCCTCAGCAATTCGACATAGCTGTATGGTTACAAGGCACTGAGAATTATTTATGTAATAGTTATGGGATAGCCAGTGTAATGGTAGGTATCACAGCAATCTGAGGTAGGAATCCCAGGCATGTGGAAAGGAGTATGGGATCTCAGGAAAGGTCAAAAATCCGTGTTGCTGGGTAGTGAACAGTTCTTTTCCCCCACCTTAGCACCCCAATTTTCTTTATTCCCCATTACCTCTTCCATTTCCGTTATTTGGTAGAACTGTTATTTGTGACTTGACTTGTAACCCAAGCCATGGAGGTCAAGTGCTTGACCCAAGCTAGGACAATGTATATTCCCTCCCTGTAATTTGCATTTATAGTGCAGGGATAGAGACTGAAGCTGTCAGAGATCAAGTTTCTCTTCTGCTTGTACAACAGCATCCTGACCAGACCAGTCCAGCCACAGAGACAAGAGTATTGTCTATAGGGCTGTCTTGGTTCCACCTCTCCTCAGGCTTGACTCTTTCACCTCCTGTCTATTTGATTATATTCCTTAATGCCTTATGAAGAAATTCCCTTCTTGTTAAGTTAGTCAGAGCTATTTCCTGAAGCTCACCACAGATTCACTCATGAGTGGCAGGAACCATGCATAGTAAGGCTGGGTCCTATAGGACTGGGTTGTCATGCAGAATCCAAAACAGTTCCAGTATCCTTAACAGTAGAAATTCAAGTACTATCTCTCTCATATGACATGATCAACTACTCTCTGCTACTACTCAGCATTTCTTTCTCTCCCTACTGTCAATTGACTTTCTCACTTTGTCTTTTCCAGCTCACAGTTTCTGTATACTCAAACTTACACCCATTCTCTTCAACATACTCAAAGCCCCTGTAGGGGAAGAAAAGCTTTTTCTCTACCCTCATAGGTTCTGAGACCAGGTTTAAGAATAAAAGTGACATGAGACAGGTGAATAGGAAAAATGTATATAATTTTATTTATTATATTTATGTACACTTGGACCCTTCATAGAAAAACTGAAGACCTGAAGATGCACTTAGGACTGAGAGCTTACCAAGGGTTTACCTACTGTCTTTAATGCAAAGAACAATAAGTTTGTGCAGAAGTGACAAGACAAAGGAAAAGAGTTTAAACTTCTAGGAATGGTAAACTGTGAAGAAGTGACTAGGAAATGTATTGGGGAAACTAATGGAAAATAAGGGTTGTTCTTGTAGGCTTGTTTGTACAAATTTATTTTGGCATGCACTGCCTCTGATGATAAGAATGTTCTCACCCTGGCCCTGTAGCTCAGTTGGTAGAGCATTGTCTCAACCCAGCATTGTCATGGGTTCAGTCCCTAGTCAGAGCACACACAAGAATTACCATAACCAATGAATGCATAAATAAATGGAACAACAAGTCAATGTCTCTCTTCCTTCTTTTCTCTCTAAAATCAATAAATAAACATACAAAAAAATATTTTCTTAAGTATACAGCTGACATAAAAAAAAAAGTGTTTTTCTCTTCCTGGTACAGGTAAAGCAACTTTCTCATGGGAAATGTTATGATCTGTTTATAGGCAGAAAAAAGGAGGGCAGACAATCTTTCCTGCATGTGCAGTTTCTCAAGAGCCCTCAGCTCAAAACACACATGCCAAAGCATTATGTTTTGGGGTAGCATGTTCCAGTCATCTTAGGGATCATATTTCTGAGCCTCTGCTCTCATCTTGAACTTACTGAATCTTTCAAAATTCTGCAATTATACTCCTGTGAGTGAAAATCAGTTTGTCACAGCTCACTCTCCAATAACGCAGAGTGTCACATAGGGTCGGGACTAGGATGAAGCAAGCCAAGGTGCCCAGGGCATGAAATTTCATAAGGTACTTTCTTACTTGTGATGCCAACCAGGCACTTACACAACCCTGAAAGGTAGCAGCACTTCTTGAAATGCTTCACCCTGGGTATCTTGCTTGCCTCACACTAGTGCTGGCTTGAACCGCCTTAGCACAGTGTTTTGAAACTATGCCTTATCCTATCTCCCTGTGAGGGCCAGCTTAATTCTTGCTAGAGTACCCTTGAGCAAATTTCTTTTCCCTAATGTCCATTTCTCAAATTCCCAAGGCTCAGTGAAGGGAAGTGGCTTTTATCTTTCCCACAGAGTCCTCATTTTATGCTGCAGAATTTACATTTTCCCAGGAGTGTTAAAGTGGAAGACACGCGATAGAAAACAGGGTTACTACGTCAGCATAGGCCATGTATAGGGCTGGGGCATGGCAAATATTTTGATGGCTCTTGCTGGTGTTCAACATTATTCCAAGTAAATCACAACCACAACAAGGAGCTTAATGGAGTGGACACAGAGAACAGTGCAGAGTTGGCATAGAACCCCACCCTTTCCCTCCACAAGCAGTGGTGCAAGAAGCAACCAAGTTCCTCATTGGGGTTCCTGCTTCTGCTGAGTTGCCTTATCTATTTGTAGTAGGCTGCCCTGGAGGAAGAGCAAGTGTCCAAAAACCAGAACAGAGAAGAAGTTCACTAAATAGTGAGCAGGCTTGGCTCAGTTGGTTAGCGTGTCATCTCCATACACTAAGGTTGCTGGTTCTATCCCTACTCAGGGCTCATACAAGAATCAACCAATGAATGCATAAATAACTAGAACAACAAATCAGTGTTTCTCTCTTTCTCTCTCCCATCCTCTTTCTCTTTAAAAAAATAAAAATAGTGGGCAGGCTTTAGAGGTGTTTGGTCATTTGGTTGGAGTAAGTGAGGTGACTGGTGTTCAAGTACTAGAAATGTAGCCCTCTATTTTATCCTTTGAATTTCCTTTATGCAGGTAAAGAAGAAAGAAGCAAGCGGGACAAGTTGCTATGTGGACACCTCTGACTTAGAACCACAATTACCAGGACACTGTTTTGCATTTTTCTTCACTTTTACTTAATTTTGTTTTGTTTTGGTTTGCTTTGGTTTGGTTGGCATTTAAGCTTAAATATAATAGATGACAAGTTAATGGAGACGTGCCAAAGCTTTTGCTTTCCTTTTACATATATCTTTAGGAAGAGTTTTGGTTTTGTGAAGGTTTTGTTGATTTTGTTTCATTTTTTATCTTTGCTTAATTATTATATATCTGAAGTACCTTTTTGAAATAGTGTCTTTCTTATCGGAATCCACCTCTGCCTTTGAGAAAAATTCTCACCTTTTTAATAGCTTTTAAAATAACATTTATTTTTTTAAAGTTAACATATGCATATAATAGGAAACTGACAAAACACAAGAAAGCAAATAACAGAGCTATTCATAATCACAAGCAGTTTATAGTCTGGCATGTCCTTTTACGTTCCTGTTCCTTGTGTATATTCACACAACTATGCTTTTCTTTTTATGTACATAAGATTGAACAGCTATGTCTTATCTTTTTACACATCATAAATATTCAGCATTTAAAAAAATTCTCACTTTTTAGAAGAGCTGTACAAATGTGTTAATTTTAACTCTGGGGCAGGGAGGAGGAGCTGGTGCCTTACACTGCTATAAGACTGTTGTTTTACTAAATCTGAGGATCTTTACAAATCACCAAAGTGCTTTACTTTTTAGTGTAGAACTTGGTAAGCTTGATACTTCTGCTCAAAATACAAATTTAGGTCTGACCAGGCGGTGGCACAGTGGATAGAGCGTCAGACTGGGATGAGGAAGACCCAGGTTCGAGACCCCGAGGTCGCCAGCTTGAGCGCAGGCTCATCTGGTTGAGCAAAAGCTCACCAGCTTGAGCCCAAGGTTGCTGGCTCGAGCAAGGGGTTACTCAGTCTGCTGAAGGCCCTCAGTCAAGGCACATATGAGAAAGCAATCAATGAACAACTAAGGTGTTGCAATGGGCAACAAAAAACTAATGATTGATGCTTCTCATCTTTCCGTTCCTGTCTGTCTGTCCCTGTCTATCCCTCTCTCTGACTTTCTGTCTCTGTAAAAAAACAACAAAAAAAAAACAAAAAAAAACCCCACAAGTTTAAAACCAGGTCTTCAACTCAAATTTTATCAAGTTGCCCATATTTAAGCCTTAGATTCCCATGAGAGCATGAAGTGGGGAAACCTACCATTTACTGACACTATACATAATACCTTATATTCATCCCACACAGCGGCTCACTGTAGGAAGTGCCACATCTCTACTTTAAAACTGAGATAAATATGAAATTCAGGGTTGAGTAACCTGCTATCTTAGGCCATCCAATGGCTAGGAGGCAGAGATAAAATTCTAATTCTGCCCTCTTTGGTTCTTAACAATATTTTTCTCTTGCATCACTTCAGCTAATGACTACATAACAGTTATATATTGCATATGAAAACAATTCTTTGCCCTTACATTCATATGGTTTGTTAAATACTTGAAGAACTTCAGTTCTAGCTTAAAGTTGTTGTTTTTTTCTAATTCTGTCATTTTACAAATATTTCTGTCTCTTTTTCCTTAAAAATTACTTTCTTGGATAATATCACTGTAACATTCCTTACATATTCAAAGTTTAAGTGGTGGATTTAACTTAATTTCTCTAACCCTATCACACTTTTGTTTGAAGATATAACCACAAAGCTTTTTACCTGGCTGCCTTGTAAGGTAACTCAAAAATAGGGCTGCCATCTGATTCCTTCAACTGTGAGGCTGTGAGACTAAAGACAGAGTATCTTTTGCTCGCTGTCAAAAATCTTAGGGCCAAATGATGTATAATAGAGTTATATCTGAGGTTGAGATGGGGTATTATGTATAAAATGGGTCTCACATATTCAGGACTTCCAGGGGCAGATATTAAGAGCCTATGAGCAGAGCTAAAGCAGTGAGAAGAACCAGCAAAGGAGACAATAGAAAGTAGCAGTTTTTAAACTGGTGTGTGCTTGAAGAGATTCTGATCTGTAGTTCTGGAGTAGAAGCAAGGTATACATATCATTAACAAAGGCTAATAGTGATTCTAATTTTGGAATCACTTGAAAGGGCATCAGTAAAGCCAGAAGGTGTCTAGTAATGAATTCTCATTAAGAAAGACCAGGCGTGGTGCAGTGCATAGAGCCTAGGCTTGGGATGCTGAGGACCCAGGTTCAAAACCGTGAGGTCACTGGCTTGAGTGTGGGATCATAGACATTACCTCATGATCACTGGCTTGAGTCCAAACACTGATTTGAGTCCAAAGTTGCTGGCTTGAGCAAGTGACTCATTCGCTCTGCTGGAGCCCCCTGGTCAATGCACATATGAGAAAGCAGTCAATGAACAACCAAGGTGCCACAGTGAAAAATTAACTGATGGCTCTCATCTCTCTCCATTCCTCTTTTTTCTCATCTGTCTCTCTTGTTCTCTTTCTGGAAAGAAGAAAGAAAGAGAAAGAAAGAAAGAAAGAAAGAAAGAAAGAAAGAAAGAAAGAAAGAAAGAAAGAAAGAAAGAAAGAAAGAAAGAAAGAAAGAAAGAAAGAAAGAAAAGAGGAAGGGAGGGAGGGAGGGAGAAAGAAGGGAGGGAGGGAGGGAGGGAGGGAGAGAAAGAAAAAGAAAGAAAGAAAGAAAGAAAGAAAGAAAGAAAGAAAGAAAGAAAGAAAGAAAGAAAGAAAGAAAGAAAGAAAGAAAGGAAGAAAGAAAGAAAGAAAGAAAGAAAGAAAAGAAAAGAAAGAAGAGAGAAAAAAAGACCAGGGAATATCTGTGGTTGAAATTTGTCCTTCTCTATCCCTAATGCAACTTTGTGTGCCTGAGTCATTCATATAAATGGGCAAAGGTTCAGAGAACAGGTTGAGGGAGTAGGACCTTTTGTTTAAGATCAAGACTTCCAAAGGGCAAAGTGTATTAGGCAGATTGCTGAGTGGATTAGGGATATGATATTGGGTCACATCCCTAGAGGGTGCTCAAAGCCATACAATTTACTATGTCCCATATTTCAAAAACATGCTTTTTGACCCCACTTCTTCTTGCAAATGCTGCTTTATTTCTTAGTTCCATTTTACAATGAGATTTCTCAAATGGTTGTCTGTTCTCTATTTTATTCTTTATTCTCCTATTCCCTCTTAAATTCACACCAATCAGACTTTGTCCCAACAACTTTGGCAAACTTATCAAACTTCATGTTTCCAAATCCAATGATTATTTTCAGTTTCATCTTGTTAACCTCTTAGCAGTGTTGACAGAGTTGACCACTTCTTTTTTCTTGAAATAGTTCTTCACTTGGCATCCAAAACATCATATCCTTTTTATTTTCCTTCTATCTCATAGACCTCTCCTTCTGAGGTTTCACTGTTGATTCCTCCTCCTCAACATTTATTGGAGTCCATCAAGGCTTAATGTTCAAACTTCTCCTTCTACCTTCCTTTCTCAGATTATCTCATCCAGTCTCATGGTATCGATATGTTTATGACTCCCAAAAATCTTATCTCTAGGCCTGACCTCTAAATGTAGTCTAAACTCAGTAACTTTTCCAGCACCTTCTTGGCGAGTGTACATGTTTGATACTTTCTTCCCCCAAACCTGTTTCTCATATAATTTATCATATTTTAATAAATGACAACTCCATTCTATCAGTTTCTCAGACCAAAAAATCAACCTGGATGCCTCTTTTTCTAATACCTTACATCTAGTCCCTATGGATAACCTATATTTTCTATCTTTAAAATATAACTTGAATCTGGCCATTTCTTATCACAACATCTACTATCCTAGTTCAAGCTACCATGACTCTCAACTGAATTAGTTAATGGCCTTCTCATTTATCTTCCTGTGTTCATATCTTCATATTCCCACATCGTCTATTGTTTAGACAGAGTCATAATGATCTTTTCAAAACATGTCACTCTTGCACAACTTTCCCAGCTTCCTATTCCTGAATTTCCAATCAGAGAAAAAAAATGTTACATTTTTTAGTGCTTGTCTTTGGGTATAACTGGATATTTCTTTGGCAAAAGTTTAAACTAAGAAATTTGTATTATTTTTCTATTGTTGCTTAACACATTACCACATATTTATTGGCAAAACAATACAAACTTATTCTCTTACATCACTAAAGTTCATAAGTCTAAAATCAAGGTATCAGAAGGGTTGTGTTTCTTCTGGAAGCATTAGGGAAGAATACAGTTGCAGAAGGAATGAAGAAAAAGGGGCAGAAACAACATTTGAAGAAATAATGGCTGGAAACTTCTTAGATTTGATGAAAGATGTGAATCTTCCTATCCAAAAATCTCAATGAACTTCAAGCAAATAAACTCAAAGACATAAACACCAAGACACACTATAAATCACACTGTCAAAAATCAAAGACAAAGAGAGTCATGATGGCAGCAAGAGAGAAAAGATGTGTCATGTAGAAGGGATCAACAATAAGATTAACAGTTGATTTTTCATCAGAAACTAATGGAGGCCATATGCTGCAGAATGACATTTTAAATTGCTTAAAAAGCAAACAAACAAACCTTGTCAAGTCTTATCTGTAGTGATACATGGATAAAGTGTCAACCTGGAACACTTAGGTCACTGGTTCAAAACCTGGGGTTTGCCCTGTCAAGGTACATACCTGTTCTTCTCCCACCACCTTTCTTTCTCCTCTCTCTAAAAGCAATAAATAAAATCCTTTTTTTCTTTTCTTTTCTTTTTCTTTTTTATTAACTGAGAAGAGGGGAGGCAGAGAGACAGACTCCTGCATGTGCCCCAACCAGGATCCATCCAGCAAGCCTCCTTCTGGAGATGTTCTGCACATCTGGGGCCATTGCTCCATTGCTCAGAAACCAAGCCATTTTTAGTGCATGAGGCAGAGGCCACAGAGCCATCCTCAGTGCCTGGGGCCAACTCACTTAAACCAATCAAGCCATGACTGCAGGAAGGGAAAAGAGAGAGAGAGAGAGAGAAGGGGGAAGGAGAAGGGTGGAGAAGCAAATGGTCACTTCTCCTGTGTGCCCTGACTGGGAATCAAACCTGGGACATCCACACGCTGGCCAGTGCTCTACCACTGAACAAATCAGCTAGGGTTAATAAATAAAATCTTAAGTTAAAAAAAATGATAATCAAGAACTCAATACTTTGCAAAATAATCCTTCAAAAATTAAGGAAATATGTTTTTTACAGCATTATTCACAATAGTCAAAGTGTGGAAGCAACCTAAATGTCCATCAACAGATGCATTTATAAAGAAAATGTGGTAAATACATATCATGGAATATTATTGTCTTAAAAAAAAGGAAATCTTGTCATATACTACAACATGGATAAAACTTGAAGACATTATTCTAAGTGAAATAGGCCAATCATAAAAAGATAAATACTGCATGATTCCCCTTATATGAGATAACTGAAGTCATCTAATTCATAGAAACAGAGAGTAAAGTAGTGGTTTATAGGCATTTAGAGGAGGATAAAATGGGAGTTGTTGTTCAGTGGGTATAGAGTTTTCATTTCTTTTAATTTATTTTTATTTTTATTGATTTGAGGGAGAAGGAAAAAGGGAGAGAGGGAGGAGAGAGATGAAAAGCATCAACTTTGTAGTTGTTTCACTTTAGTTGTTCATTAATTGCTTCTTTTACATGCTTTGACCAGGGTGCTCAAGCTGAGCCAATGATGCCTTGCTCAAACCAGCGACCATGCAGTCAAGTTGATGATCCTGCACTCAAGCCAGTGACCCCATGCTCAAGCTGGCAAACTTGCACTCAAGCCAGCAATCTCAGTGTTTCGAACCCGGGACTTCAGTGTTCTGGGTCAATGCTCTATCCACTGCATTACCACTGGTCAGCCACTGGGTAGAGAGTTTTTAGTCTCTCTAGAGACTAAAGATAAAAAAGTTCTTGAGAGCTGTTGTACAACCATGTGTATATAGATAAGAACTTTTACGTATACTTTTTAAGTTGATGAATTTATGTTAACATGTTTTTGTTACAGGAAGAAACCTCAAAAAAAAAAAAAAAAAAAGAGAGAAATCAAGACTTTCTTAGGGAAACAAAAGCTGAGTGATTGTTTCTAGTAGACCTTTCCCTACAAGAAATGCTAAAGGGAGTCTAGGCTGAAATTAAAGGACACTAGACAGTAACTCAAAACCATACAGAGAAATAAAGAACACTGGTAAACATAACTACATAGCTAAATATAAAAGTCAGTTTTAAAGATTTTTGGTCACAGCTTCTCTTTGTAGTCTATTTTATTTAAAAGTCAGCCATGTAAAACAAATATTATAAATTTAAAACAATAATTATTTATTTTGCTAGATACAAAATATATAAAAATGTAACTTGAGAAAAGAACATAAGAGGGGAGGAGTTATAAGAAACAAAGTTGTAATATAATAATGAAAATAAATTGGTATTAATTTAAACTATCTTATTATAAATTAAGATGTCAATTGCAATCCCCAGAGCAACCATTAAGGAAATAGCTAAAACATATATAATAAAAGAATTAAGAATGGGAAAAAGTGGTATACTAGAGAATTGCTATTTAACACAAAAGAAGACAGTAATAGAATACTAAAAGAAGAAAGAAAAACCTATGACATATAGCTAAATAGACAAATCACAAAGTAAATTCTTTTCTATAGGTTATTACATTAAATATAAATGAATCAGACTCTTAAATTTAAGGCAGAAATTGGTAGAACAGACAAAAAAATTGACCCAACTTCATGCTGAAGAGACCCATTTTAGATCACAAATATATGGAGTCACAAATAGAGAATAAAAAAATGGGAAAAGATATTTCAGTAACCAAAAGAGAGCAAGCTGTACCAAAAGGTTAGCTAGAGTGACTATTCTAATATCAGACAAAATAGACTTTAAGGCAAAAATTAGTATATGAAACAAGGACATTGCATAATGGTAAAACGGTCAGCTCATCAAAAAGATACAACAGGCACTGATGACTTGCAGCCAAGTCATGAAGTTTTGTTTTTCTCTAGGTCCTCTGTTGCAACCAAGCTCTGCCAGATTCTCAGTCAAACCAGGAAGCATCCAGGCTTGATACTTCTCTTTTTATTTATTGAAACTGCAGTTACTGGGAAAATTTATGTCTTGTGCCTGGCATTTTGGGATGTCTGTTGAGACAAAAAGAATAACCTGGAACTCTGGAACTAACTGGGTCCCAATGAGCAATTCAAGTTTTACTCAGTGAATGTATATTACACTAACCAAAGAAAGAAGGTCCAGACTTCTAAATGAAATGTTTCACTATCAAGCTACTTAAAAATAAGGTCTTCAGAAGTCATCCACACAATTTTCCACTTAACCAGGAAATAGTTCCTCTCAAAATGCATGAAATTTTGTTGGAGTATTGTGCTGGGGCTTATACTGATTAATAAATGTTTGAAACTTTAAAAAATGATACAATAATTACAAATATATATATATAACAAGCAACAGAGCCCTAAAATGCATAAAGCAAAAACAGAGAATTGAAAGAAGAAATAGATAGTTTAGTAATAATAACTGACAACATCAACACTCTAATTTCAGTAACTGATAGAACTAGACAAAAGATAAATAAGGCAATATAAGACTTTTATATTTTAATATTATTAATATCTATAAATCAACTAATTCTAAAACATTATATGATTTCAATATATTTAACTTTATCAAGATTTGTTTCTTGGCCTAGAGAAAGTCTTATATTGAAGAATGTTCCATGTGCACTTAGGAATAATGTGTGTTCTTATTCTTGGCTAAACTATACTGGTAATGAACAATATGAAAAAAAATAGGAAAATGTTATTTATAATATTATAAAATATAATGAAATGCTTAGGAATAAACTTAACTGAAGAAATGAAAGACTAGTGCACGAAAAGTATAAAACACTGTTAAAAAGAAATTAAAGAGCCTGACCAGGCGGTGGCGCAGTGGATAGAGTGTCGGACTGGGATGCAGAAGGACCCAGGTTCGAGACCCCGAGGTCACCAGCTTGAGCGCGGGATCATCTGGTTTGAGCAAAAGCTCACCAGCTTGGACGCTGGCTCCAGCAAGGAGTTACTTGGTCTGCTGAAGGCTCGCGGTCAAGGCACATATGAGAAAGCAATCAATGAACAACTAAGGTGTTGCAACGCGCAATGAAAAACTGATGATTGATGCTTCTCATCTCTCTCCATTCCTGTCTGCCTGTCCCTGTCTATCCCTCTCTCTGACTCTCTCTCTGTCTCTGTAAAATAAATAAATAAAATTAAAAAAAAAAGAAATTAAAGAAAAATTTGAATAAACGGAAAGACATGTTGTGTTCATAGATTGGCTGATTTAATATTGTTATGATGGTAATATTTCCCAAATTTATAGATTCAATGTAATCTCTGCCGAAATTTTAACTGCCCACTTTTCAGAACTGGACAAACTGATCCTAAAATTCATGTGGACTACCAAGGGACCCAGAATAGTCAAATAATCTTGAAAAGTAACAAAGTTGGAAGATTCACAATTCTAAACTTTACAACTTACTACAAAGCCATAGTAATCAAAACATTGTGATATTAGCACAAGGATAGACATAGATCTATGGAATAGAATTGAGGGTCTAGAAAGAAATCTTCACATGGTTTTGATTTCCAACAAGGGTGCACCAGCATTCAATGGGACAAGAACAGTCTTTTCAACAAATGGTGTTGGGACAACTGAATATCCATATGCAAAAATAATGAACCTGGACACTCACCTCACACCATATACAAAAATTACTTCACACTATATACAAAAATTACCTCACACCATATGCAAAAATTAATTCAAAGAATGGATCAAGATAAAAATATAAGACATAAGATATAAAACTCTTAGAGGAAAATATAGGAACAAATTTCCATTTCTTGAATTTGGCAATGGATTCTTAGATATGATAACATAAGCAAATATATGTTTATATATATAAAATTGAAAAAGAAAAATAGCCTGACCTGTGGTAGCACAGTGGATAAAGCGTCAAGCTGGAGAGCTGAGGTTGCTGGTTCAAGATCCTGGGCTTGCCCTGTCAAGGCACATATAACAAGCAACAACTACAAGTCAATGCTTCCCACTCCTCCCCCACCACCTTTCTTTCTCTCTCTCTTTCTCTCCTCTGTCTAAAATCAATAAATAAAATATTTTTTAAAAAGAAAAGAAAAATAGATGTCAGACTTTATTAAAATAAAATAATTTGTGTGTATTGAAGGACACTATCAAGGAAGTTAAAAGACAACCCATAGAATGGGAGTAAATACTTGCAACTCATATCTGATAAGGATCTAGTAGTCAGAATAGGCACTTAATCTTAGCCAGAAGTCCAGGAAATGATCCAGAATATGTATTTTAAAACAAACAAACAACAATAATAAGAGAACTCTTAATAACAAAAAGACAATCTAATTTAAAATTAGCAAAGCATTTAAATCAGCAGTTCTCAACCTGTGGATCACGTCGCGACCTACAGGTTGAGAACCGCTGATTTAAATGGAGATATCTCCAAAAAAGATATATGAATTACCAATAAGCATACGAAAAATGTTTTCTTTTTTTTTTTCTTTTACAGCGACAGAGAGAGAGAGTCAGAGAGAGGGATAGACAGGGACAGACAGACAGGAACGGAGAGATGAGAAGCATCAATCATCAGTTTTTCATTGCGCGTTGCAAAACCTTAGTTGTTCATTGATTGCTTTCTCATATGTGCCTTGACCGCGGGCCTTCAGCAGGCCCAGTAACCCCTTGCTTGAGCCAGTGACCTTGGGCTCAAGCTGGTGAGCTTTTTGCTCAAACCAGATGAGCCCGCGCTCAAGCTGGCGACCTCGGGGTCTCGAACCTGGGTCTTCCGCATCCCGGTCCGACGCTTTACCCACTGGGCCACCGCCTAGTCAGGCTCAAAAAATGTTTAATAACAATATTTAAAGAAATGCAATTCAGAACCAAAATGAGACTCCATGTCACATCTACTAAGGTGGTTATAATTTAAAATATGAAAATAGTAAGTGTTAACAAAGATATGGAACAATTGGAACTCTTATAAGTTGCTGGTAGGAATGTAAAATGGTGCAGCTATTTTGAAAAACAATTTAGCAGTTTCTTATTACCATTTATATTCAATATGATTTTGTATTTTTTTATTATTTTTTATTTATTTATTCATTTTAGAGAGGAGAGAGAGAGAGGAGAGAGAGAGACAGAGAGAGAGAAGGGGGGAGGAGCTGGAAGCATCAACTCCCATATGTGCCTTGACCAGGCAAGCCCAGGGTTTTGAACCGGCAACCTCAGCATTTCCAGGTCGACGCTTTATCCACTGTGCCACCACAGGTCAGGCCAGCAGTTTCTTAAGACTACCACAAGACTCAACAATTCTACTTCTCCTAGGTATATACACAAAAGATTGAAAACAATTGATCAGATAAAAATGTGTAGAGAAATGTTCATAGCAGCATTATTCATAATAGCCAAAAATTGAAAACAACCCAAAATGCTCATAACCAATGGATAAATAAATAAAATGTGGCATATCCACATAATGGAATATTGTTTGGTAATAAAAAGAAATGAAGATCTGATACATACTACAACATGAATGACCCTTGAAAAGAGTAGGCTAAGTGAAGAAAGCCAGACACAAAGCCACAGATTACTATTTTGTTCGTATGAAATGTCCAGCATAGGCAAATCTATAGAGACATAAAGCTGATTAAGGTTTTCCCAGGGGCTTGGTGAGGGAGGAAGATGTGGTATGAATGAATGCCTAATGGTATAAGGTTTCTTTCTTGTGGGATAATTTGTGGGGCACAAAACATAAATTTCCGCCTACCTTTCTAAGTTCTTCTGGCTGGGCTAATAATCAAATTAATGTGAGAAAGATTAATAGGAGAAAACATCCAAATTCATTACATATGTACATATGGGGGTTACATAAGAATATAAGACCCAAGAAAACACTGGGCTGTTGAGGCTTATACATCATTCTAGGCTAAAGAAAGGGAGGCAGGGGTCTTGGATTTCAAAGGGAAAGTGGGTAATTCACAGGTAGATGAAAAAAGGCAAACACGTGGTAAAGAAATTTTTGTTGGGCCGTTCTGAAGTAATGGTGCACAGAAGGGACAACAGACAAACTCTGCTAAATTTCTTTCTGCCACACTTAGTTTATATTATGATTCTAAGGTGTTGCTCTCTTCCTTTAAACAGTTTTTTTTTTTTTTCTAAATAAAAAAGAATTTCTGTCTGAATTCCTTTAAATAGATAAGCTGGAGGGTCAAAGGTTCTTTCTGAGGTTTTTGTTTATTTATTTATTTATTTATTTATTTATTTATTTTGCATTTTTCTGAAGCTGGAAACACGGAGAGACAGTCAGACTCCCGCATGCGCCCGACCGGGATCCACCCGGCATGCCCACCATGGGGCGACGCTCTGCCCACCAGGGGGTGATGCTCTGCCCATCCTGGGCGTCACCATGTTGCGACCAGAGCCATGTTGCAACCAGAGCCACTCTAGCGCCTGGGACAGAGGCCACAGAGCCATCCCCAGCGCCCGGGCCATCTTTGCTCCAATGGAGCCTTGGCTGCGGGAGGGGAAGAGAAAGACAGAGAGGAAGGCGCGGAGGAGGGGTGGAGAAGCAAATTGGCGCTTCTCCTGTGTGCCCTGGCCGAGAATCGAACCCGGGTCCTCCGCACGCTAGGCCGACGCTCTACCACTGAGCCAACCGGCCAGGGCGGTTTTTGTTTATTAATAATCAGCTTAAATTCAATATCTCAAAAAGCATATTTTAAGGTGACAAATTCTGGTCCCCCTCAGTGTTCTAGGGTTAGATAGTAGTGAGGGTTGTGCAATATTGTGAATGTATTAAAATCATTCAATTGGATATATACTTTAAGATTATTAAAAAGGTAAACTTTTTGTTATGTAAATTTTACCTACATTTTAAAAAATTTAGTCATAAATTGACTTTATCAACATGAAAAGTTCTTTTCACCAAAGACATTTGTGGTGAGAAAAAACCACCTGTATAGAAAAGGTGTAAAAGATATAAACAGACAACTCTTTAAAGAAATAAAAATAGCCATAAAGATACAAGAAGACTCTGAACTAAATTAGAAAACAGAACAATGAAAATTATAACAATTTTCTTTGTAGCATTATAAGAATTTTCTTTATAGATTTGTAAAATAGAGAAAATTTGAAATTATCAAGAATGGCTAAGGGTTAGAAAAAGAGAGCACCTCATATACTGCTAATAGTATTTTCAATTGCAATTATTTTAGAGGGCAATTTGGCGGTAGTGTTAAAAAATTTTAATATACACACTCTGTGACTCGGCAATTTTACTCCATATTCACTGCAAAGAAATAGCAGTAGAGGTGCACAAAAAGTCTGTTGTAGCATTTTTTTTGTAAATACAAAACTAAAAAACCAGCCAATGGGTATGGAGAAATAAATTGTGGTAGACTCATACCACAAAATACTATAACAAAAACAATGTTATAGTATGGAAAGATGTTAATATGGAAAGATTCCTAAGATATAATATAATATTAAGTGGGGAAAAAGCAAGTTTCAGAACATTGTTCATTTATATAAAATCTACAAAAATCTTAAAAACCAAACTACCAAATAATTTTGTTTCCTGTGGGAATGAATATATGTAGTATGTACGTAGTTAGGTATGCATGTGTATGTTGGGGGAAAACCACAAAATTCTGAATTCAGAATTGATTCTGAGGAACTAACACATAGCCTTATTTAAATTCATAAGAGCTTTAATGGGGTAAATTTACATACACAGGCAAGGCAGATACTTCCAGGATGGAGGGCCAGGAGAAATCCACACGCCTCCCTGGACAGTCTTTTTCAAAGGGAATTATTAGCAGAGGTTAATAACAAAACTAGCTGGTGAGTAGACATTCCTAGAGAACAATGAATCACTAAGTTAAAAACTAATATCAGGCAGTTACTACACTCTATACATCAATTAACCTTCTTCCTGGGGGCATGACGTTCATCTTGGGCAGCATTCTGGTTTTTCAGGGTAGTCAGCCATAGGTGAGGTTACAGATTTAAACACTTCACCAGGAGTTAAACAGTCATGGAGAGTTCAACATCTCCCAGATGCCTTTGCTGCTGGAGCCATATTACATCTCTAAAGTGAGTTTCCCTACACTCTACCCCAGATGTAATACTGGTCCTTCCATTCTATGGGACAGTGTATGCAAATCCCCCTGGACCCTTTGCATCATAATGTTTGGAGTGTGAGGGCACAGCAACAGAGATGCCCAGTGTGATCAACGAACAGATAACAATAATGCAACAAAATAATGCAATTCCTAACTGCTGAATAGTTGAGATTCCGCTAGTCATTTGGGTCAGAACAAGGGATATATTCTGATGATTATCAGGAATATATACACAACAGTCAGTAAGTACAGTATAAGGGTCCAAGTTCCTTCCTGAGTAGATTAAGTACATCTAAAGCCATGCGGTTCTGTAACACTACTTTTCTCATTTGTGTAATTTCTTGATCTTAAGGAGCTATGGCATACTTAGAACTATTAAGGACTTGGGCAGTATGATTAGCTCATGCTGTAATCTGCCATTCTAAACTAGAGTGGCTACAGGTGGGGAGAAAAGTGATAAAGGATACATCCACCATGCTGCATGCTTGTTTCTCCTCAACCAGGCACGTCTGGCAGGCCAGTATTCGGGGGAGGAGGGTGGTGTTCAGAGCCTTCCAAATGTATCCAGACAAATACAGCCACTTGAATGTTCATGTACCTGTCCAGTTGTATGGTAGGTAGGGCCAGTCATAAGTGCCACGTGTCCATAGCCACCCTGTGGGTGCTGGATAAGCTCCAGTTCTATTAGGTGTTTGGTGTTAGAGCCACTGAGTCGCATTCAAGGTTATATTAATTAAGCAATCAATAGGGGCTAAAGCACCCCTAAAGCAATTCCCATTAGAAGTAGGAGGTGCGATGGGCAAAAACTACAGTAACTGGGGATAGCCACCCTAAGCCATGCCAAGTGCAAGTGTACAAGACTGGACCAGAACGATTAACCTGTTACCACATGAAGATAGATACCCTATTTCCCCACGTATACAACGCTCTCATGTATAAGACACACCTTAATTTTGGGGCTCGAAATTTGAAAAAAAAAAAGTATTACATAAAGTTATTGAACTCAAGTTTTGTTCATCATAAAATTCATACAACTCTTCATCACTGTCAAAACTCCCATCCATTACCTTGTCCTCATCTCTGTCTGATGACAACTCACTGTCTTCATATATTGCCTCATCCTCAGTTCCATCTATGGCATTGGAAATGCTACACTTCTTAAATGACTTGACAACCATCTCAATCTTGATATGATCCCGGGGTCATATTGATATTATGCCCAGTACAAAACAGTGAGCGCAAAGATAACAAGCTTGAAAAAGTGAGAAATGCAAGTAAAAAAATCTACAACCACTGTATAAGACACACCCAGTTTTTAGACCCCAAATTTTTTTTTAAATTGTGCATGTATATACGTAGGGAAATACAGTAATACTACTGAGTTTTATTCCGTGAAGGAGCAAAGAGGAGGCAGGGATTACCTGAGAGAACAAAGGGAATTCTGAAGTGATCCCTGCGGGTTTCCAGCCGGCAAGCGTGCTCCAGGCAGTAAGGTTGGCAGGGTGGATCTTCCATGGGAGTCCAGTCAGCGGCAGGAGAGGGCATTTCTCCACAGACCCAGAAGTCACTCTCATTCTGGAGTGCGGCCAATGCGTGAGCCCAGGTAGCAAAAAGGTTACCTTGTGCACTATGGAAGGAGAAACAAAGAAGTTACAGGCATGAGCAACAGCAAATCATAAGCTTCAGGCAAAACACTGTAGAGGCAACTTTGTCGTCTGTACTAAGGATCATACCTGGAGTAGTTTCTGCCCTGGTTTACAATACCATACCGAATTCCCAGCTGGGAATGGGGCAATTTGGAGTACTAGTGTAAGGAGAGAAATGATAATGTTGTACTTTAAATCACCATAAAAGGTGTGTCCTTAGTGATAGCTCTGATGAGTTTTGTACCAGCAGCCCCTGAGGGGTGTTGGAAGCAACCAACCAAGGAATTATTTGCAAGTTAAGATTTTGTCCCTCCCTGTAATCTCCAATGAGCCCAAACGATCTAGGGGGAACCTGCCATATCCAAGGTACTCGTAGGTGACTAGTCCCTGGCCCTAGGTCACATGGAGCTGTCAACAATGCAGCATTATTTGCTCCAGTAGCGGAATCCATATAGCAATCGAGCTCTCCAGCTAAACCCTTATCGCTGTCAGTGGTCTGCTGGTTAAGAGATGATATGCATTAGGACATGCTTGTCTGGCATAGTGGTTGAGTTCCATCAGAGCTGCTGGCAACCAACATGCTCACCCATTTAAAGAGTGGGTTTCTCTTCCCAGAGCCTTTTTTTTTTCTTTTTTTTTTTTTCTTTTTTGTGGCAGAGACAGAGAGAGTCAGAGAGAGGGAGAGATAGGGACAGACAGACAGGAAGAAAGAGAGATGAGAAACATCAAGTCTTTGTTGCAGTTCCTTAGTTGTTCATTGATTGATTTCTCATATGTGCCTTGACCGGGGGGCTACAGCAGACTGAGTGACCCCTTGCTCGAGCTAGCGACCTTGGGCTCAAGCTGGTGAGCCTTGCTCAAACCAAATGAGCCCGCGCTCAAGCTGGCAACCTTGGGGTCTTGAACCTGGGTTCTCCACATCCCAGTCCAATGCTCTATCCATTGTGCCACCGCCTGGTCAGGCCGCAGAGACTATTTCAACAGTCCATTCATACTCTCAATTAATCCAACAGCTTTAGGATTATAAGGCAGATGGAAGTGCCATATTATATTGTTGTTGGCCCATCCTTAGACCTGATGACCAATGAAATGAGTCCCCTGGTCACTGTCAATGTCTGTGGGCCATATGTACATAGCACATAATTGCCATCTCAATGTGATGGCCTTCTGGGTTGCTTTCTTGCTAAGGTATGTTTGTAATAGGCTAATGGCAATGTTTTCTATTGTTTGTTTGTGACAGAAACAGAGAGAGGGACAGATAAGGACAGACAGATAGGAAGGGAGAGAGATGAGAAGCATCAATTCTTTGTTGTGGCTCCTTAGTTGTTCATTGATTGCTTTCTCATATGTGCCTTGATGTAGGGGGTGGGGCTACAACAGTGTGAGTGACCCCTTGCTCAAGCCAGCGACCTTGGGCTCAAGCCAGTGACCATGGGGTCGTGTGTATGGTCCCACGCTCAAGCCAGCAACCCAGCACTCAAGCTGAATGAGCCTGTACTCAAGACAGCGACCTTGGGGTTTTGAACCTGGGTCCTTTGCGTCCCAGTCTGATGCTCTGTCCACTGCACCACCACCTGGTCAGGTGGCCAGTGGCAATGTTAATGAATGTTAAAGCCTATCTGCAGTTCTGAGACAGAGGCAAGGGCCCAATGCTTTCTGCTTGAGATGCCATGGAAACGCTCTCTTGTGTTCCAGTGAACAAGGGGTACACTCCTAGCATGTCTCTTTAATATGAGCATGGGTGAGGCTCATGCCTATCTGTTTGGCAATTTCCCAAAAGGTATGTATATCTTTGTGTTCAGTCTTTCCATGCAACCAATGGGCCACTTCTTTTTTTTTTTTTTTTTGTATTTTTCTGAAGTTGGAAACAGGGAGGCGGTCAGACAGACTCCCACATATGCCCGACTGGGATCCACTCAGCATGCCCAGCAGGGGGCAATGCTCTGCCCATCTGGGGCCTCGCTCTGTTGCATCCAGAGCCATTCTAGCGCCTGAGGCAGAGGCCACAGAGCCATCCTCAGTACCCGGGCCAACTTTGCTCCAGTGGAGCCTTGGCTGTGGGAGGAAAAGCGAGAGACAGAGAGGAAAGAGAGGGGGAGGGGTGGAGAAGCAGATGGGCGCTTCTCCTGTGTGCCCTGGCCGGGAATTGAACCCGGGACTCCTGCACACAAGGCCGACGCTCTACCACTGAGTCAACCGGCCAGGGCTGGGCCACTTCTTGAGGGTCACTGCTACCCTATATTTGTCAGACCTGGGTCAACTATTCCTCCTCCTGATTCCTCAGAGGGGACATAACACTGTGAGACAGTACATGGTACACTGTGACCTCCAAGCCTCTTATCCTTTTCAAGATCTCATTCAATATTTCAGCTTCCCATATGAGATGGTGCTGAACTTCCCAGTTGTCTTTTTATCATTGCCCCATCCACAAAGTGAGGCCTTTGTAGACAGCCCAGCGGTTAGTCACCAGAGTGATAGGACTCAGTTTTTGCATCAATACCATCCAAGCCCTTACTCGGCCCATCGACTGCTGCTGGCTTCCTTCATCCAGCCATATAAGATTGATACAGCAGTATGGACTGGGGGAAACTTTGTAAAACTCCCAGTAATTCACCGTCTTTCTCCATGATCCATCTGAACTATGTACTAACCAGAGAAGACTGTTAAAAAGATCACAGATAGGACAAATTATGCCCATTCTGTATAGCTTTTTAACTGTAAGCGATATTGTCTCATTGATATTACCTGCCTTGATGCAGAGAGTTTCACACGTCTATTTTGCCTTTCACCTGAGCATGGGCTTGATTGCTTGTATCCACAAACAGAACTCTCCCATCATGGTGGATATTTGGCCTAATTTTGAGCTAAGATACTAATGCCCAAAGTATATTCAAATAAGGGCAAAATGAATGCCTGATAGATCCTTGTGGGCAACGGACCAATCTGCATGCAAAAGGAGACTTGCTTTACCTTTACAGAACTACCGCATAGTCTGGAAATTTATTGATGTTATCATAGATCAGTGTGCATTCTGCTCCAATATTTACTAGAGGCCTGAGGGATGTCAGTCATTTCCTTCTTCTCAGATGAAGAGGGAGAAAGGGATGAATTCCTTATCAGATCCCAGGCCTTTGGATCCCAATTGACTTTAACCATAACCGCCCAGACTCATTGGCACAGCACTAATTTTCCTTTCAGTGTCGTCACCCTGCAGGCTAAGGGTTCTACCTTCTTGTCACTTTCCTGAAAACATTGCAAGAGCCCTTCAGTAGTAACTGGCTGTGCCAGGTGGGCTTCCCTTTCTAAATGGTCACCTTCCAACCTGCAATCCCTAGCAGCACTAGTGCCTTTTTCCCCCAAAAACCTCCAAGTACAAAAGAGGGACCAGTCTATAGCAGCCACTGTAGTCTTAATATCTTTCTTTGTTTTATAAAACTCTGCTATTCCAGCAGACACTTTTGGGGTATCCCTGTACTCACACACCAGTCCCCAAGTATCCAGTGCTTTTTACTAGCTGGCCCAAAGCATGGGTACTTGCCATTCTGGAATTTCCCCCAGCAGAGCCCCTTTTCCTGCCAGCATTGGTGGGTTCTTTGGAATACTGCTCACAGTGCCAATTGTTGGGGGAGAGCCCCAAAAGTATAAATTCAGGATCAATTCCAAAGAACTGACACATAGCCTTATTCAAATTCCTAAGAGCTTCAACAGGAGAAACTTACATACATGGGCAAGGCAGATACTCCCAGTGGTGGCAGGCCAGAAAGAATCCACATCCCTCCTAGGATAGTTTCTTTTTAAAAGGGATTAATAATAGGGGTTAATAACAAAACTAGTTGGTGGATAGACCTCCCAAGAGAACAATGAATCACTAAGTTAAAAGCTAATATCAGGCTGTTACTATACTCTATACATCCATAACCTTCTTCCTGAGGGCATGACAATCATCTTTGGGCAGAATTCTGGTTTTCAAAGTAGTCAGCAACTTAGGTTACAGAGTTCAACAGTCACAGAGAGTTAACATCTCCCAGATGCCTTTCATACTGAAGTCATATTGCATCTTTAAAGTGAGTTCTCCTACATATATAAATGTGGAGAAAAAGGTTTGGATAGTAAAAAATGCAAGTGGTATCAGCGGGTATTTATACTGAAAGGGGACAGATTCATATTGTTGAAGGTAATAAAAGGTGATTTTGGTCTTATTAAAATTTTTATACATGGAGACAAGTAATAAGTCTTAATTGTAAAACAAGTAATAAATATAATAGATTCAAAGTCCAATATTTAAATAGTGAATATATTTTGTTTGTTTTTTGTTTGTTGTTGTTGTTTTTTTTATGTGCCTTGACCGCAGGCCTTCAGCAGACCAAGTAACCCCTTGCTTGAGCCAGTGACGTTGGGCTCAACCAGATGAGCCCTCACTCAAGCTGGCGACCTCGGGGTCTCGAACCTGGGTCTTCTGCATCCCAGTCCGACACTCTATCCACTGCGCCACCGCCTGGTCAGGCAATAGTGAACATATTTTAACTCTGAATAAATATATTCTGAACTGGTCAAAGTGACTTGGTTGAAAAAAATCTTTGATTTATATTCTTGTCTTCCTAATGGTAGAAAAAATAGAAGGGGCAGAAAAACATATTAGAGTAATTTCTAATTTTACTCAGCCAAAATGAAAGCCAGGTGAATTTCAGGTAATAGTTTTTAAAAAATGCTTCGAATCAATTATTTAGTCAAACAAAAACTCATTAGAAAAGCTCTTTGAAATACCTAAAACCTGAGAATTCATTAGTAAGGAACTTTATCTACAAATAATTTTTCAAGAAACACTTGAATTGGGTCATCATGATCTCTTGATAAGATAGACGTAGTTACTAAGAAAAGCTTGCTATTGCTGCATGTTAATTATTCAGTACAATAGACTATGGGGGGGAAAGAAAGAGATGAGTTAAAAAGCAAAAAGAGTAATGGCCAAAAAAAAAGAAGAAAGAAGGAAGGGTCTTGACTGGGTGGCTCAGTGGATAAAGTGTTGTCTGGGTACACTGAGGTCGCAGGTTTGATCTCTGGGCAGGGCATGTAGGAGAAGCAGTCAGCGAGTACACAACTAGATGGAACAACTAAGTGGAACAGCGAGTTGATGCTTCTATCTCACACTTCCTTTCTCTCTCTTTCTCTCAAATCAAGGGGGGGAAAAAGAAAGAGGGAAGGAGGGTGGTATTTTAGAATGCCAATGTGTGTTGTGACAAAAAGTAAACAACATAGAATCTGGTGACAATAACCTTTGTTAATTTTGAGTCTGCCACTTTCTAGTGTGACCTTAGGCAAACCATTTAACTGGTTTGTAAAACGAGAATAAGAATACCTACCTTGCTTACCTCACTGGGTTGTTGAGAAAGGCATTGCAAAAGGAAAAGTACTAACAAGATCAAAAAGAGTTCAAAAGAGTTAGAAAAGAGTGAAAGAGATCAACTCAATAATGCAAAATTCTCAGGGGAGTGAAGAGCTGCCAAGAGACTTGGGACAGACTGTCCAGAGAGATTCGTTTTAGACCAAGTACAGCTTAATTCTTTATCCTAGGCATAGTAATGCATACCTGCCTTGGATTATGCCCATGTTTCTCCCTCATAATGTCAGGAAAACTGCCCTTGAACCCTCAGCTAAATTATTTTTATCATTTATATATCACAGTTTCATTGACTTACCTAAAATATATACCAGTCGCTCCCACCCACTCAAACCATGTGTTTTTGAGAATTATGTATTCAAGTGAGTCAATATCAGAGAGACTCAAGGTGAAGCCTCATGGGTCAGATTGCCTTGGCTTAAAGACAAAATCCACACCTTAACACATAGGAGTAGAAAAATTACATAATTTCTCCATACCTCAGCAAAATGGGTCAAGTTCCATAACTGAACATTTTTCCTGCAGGGGTCTGTAATTGAACAGAGTGGTAGGTATGAGGCTCCCCCTTCTGGCCTCCTGACTCCATTTATTTATTTATTTATTTATTTATTTTAGATTTATAGTTTTATAGTATCAAATAGTTATTATAGTTAGATCTATATACATATACAGCATTTTATATTTAACTTCATATAGAACAGTATTTACATTTTAAGTTACAACTTTTGAAGTTATAAGATGAAGTACAGTTTAAGTTTTACAACAAATAAAAATACACAGGACAAAAATAGAGTTGACAGTAAAAATATAGCTATCTGTTTATAATACAACTTGTGGAAACTGTCAGAAAGCTACATATTCTTCATTTGATTATCCAAATCATAAAAGTATGAATAGTTCAATGCCATTTTTGCCAGAAATTTGTTTAGCAGAATCATAGGCTAACATTTTTGAGAGTAGATCCAAGCCATTTTCAAACAAGTTTTTGAAATGGGATACTAGGCTTCCTGGTTTCCTCTTGGGAAATATATTCTTATAGTCCTATAAAGATTCTACTTTTTGGTCACTTTTGGTTCCCAAAGCTCTGAAAATTCTGGAGTTGATCAATTTCTAAATATTCATGGAAAAGTAGTTTCTTAGTTGCTAATTCCTCAAATCTGGTGCCTATACTCCAAATGTCAACTGAAGTCAAATAGCAGGCTGACTCCAGCAATATTTCTGGAAATCTATCCAAAGTGTTACTACTCTAACATACAGTGGTCCCTCGTCTCTCTTGAAGGTTAGGTTCCAGAACCCATTGCGATAGGCAAAAATCTGCAAAGTAAGCAACCTTATATTTATTTTATTATTTATATATTTTTAAAGGCTTTATTTCTGTTTAATATTCCTTTAATATGTTTTAATTAATGTTTTTATATTGTTTTCATTTTTAGGCTATAAAATGGTTATTTACAACAAAAATAATTAAAATAATAAATATATAAAAATGTCTATATACCACAAAATCCTGCAATATAGCGAACAATTTTCGATACAAAATTAGATCTATACAATTTAAAAATCCGCGATACAATGAGACTACAAAAAGTGAACCGTAATATGGTGAGGGACAACTGTATTCTAAAAGCTCTGGCAAGGCCAAAAATCAGCCAGTTTAATTGTTTCTTTGCCATTCAATCAATAGATTTTTTTTTTTTTACAGAGACAGAGAGTGAGTCAGAGAGAGGGATAGACAGGGACAGACAGACAGGAACGGAGAGAGATGAGAAGCATGAATCATTAGTTTTTCATTGCGCGTTGCAACACCTTAGTTGTTCATTGATTGCTTTCTCATATGTGCCTTGACCGCAGGCCTTCAGCAGACCAAGTAGCCCCTTGTTGGAGCCAGCGACCTTGGGTTCAAGCTGGTGCGCTTTTTACTCAAACCCAGATGAGCCTGTGCTCAAGCTGGCGACCTCGAGGTCTTGAACCTGGGTCCTCTGCATCCCAGTCCGACGCTCTTTCCACTGCACCACCACCTGGTCAGGCCAATCAATAGATTTTGAGGTTTTAAGTCTCTGTAGAACTCTTCTAGAGTGACAAAACACAATTCCTTGTAGGATTTGGTACAAATTACTCTTTTTTTTTTTTAAATTTTATTTTTCTGAAGCTGTAAACGGGGAGAGACAGTCAGACAGACTCCCGCAAGCGCCCGACCGGGATCCACCCGGCACGCCCACCAGGGTGCGACGCTCTCCGGGTCGTCGCTCTGCCGCGACCAGAGCCACTCTAGGGCCTGGGGCAGAGGCCAAGGAGCCATCCCCAGCGCCCGGGCCATCTTTGCTCCAATGGAGCCTTGGCTGCGGGAGGGGAAAAGAGAGACAGAGAGGAAGGGGGGGAGAGGGTGGAGAAGCAAATGGGCGCTTCTCCTATGTGCCCTGGCCGGGAATCGAACCCGGGTCCCCCACATGCCAGGCCGACGCTCTACCGCTGAGCCAACCGGCCAGGGCTGGTTCAAATTACTCTTAAGAATTTTTTTAATTTATTGATTTTTAAGGAGAGAGGAAGGGAAGAGACAGAAAGAGAGACAGACAGACAGACAGAAACACTGACCTGTTCCTGTAATGGCCTGACCAAGGATGGAAACCTGCAACCTTTATGTATCAGGACGACGCTCTAACCATTCGAACTATCCAGCCAGGGCACAAATAACTCTTAACAAGTGAAGAATCCATGAACTGACTAGGAGGAATAGAATCCAGGTATTTTTTTTAGATCCAATGGAAAGATATTCAAAGATGAGACATAACCGGGAATCCTGCATGAGCACATCATGAAGACTGGCTATATTCAGACAACAAAGTTCTTTTAATTGAGAAATTTCCCAAATTGCAGTGCTAGGAATTCATTCCTTTTCACTGTCTAGTCTGATTTTATTCATGGCTACTATTTGACCTGTAGTTTTGTGTCTGTCCTTACACACAGCGCCACAGGTACCTTCTCTAATTTTCTCTATTGTGATACAGTCTTCCACAGTCAATCAATAGTTACAGTGGATGCTGGCTAATGACCCTGCAGCAGCTACCAGTCGGCACCACTCTTTCCTTCCTAACTCCATTTTAAATGAGGTTTCACTTTATTAATTTTCACAGAAGTTAGTAATCAAATCACTAAATTACATCCTGGTTTCCTCACTAGACCTAGCCTGAAACGAGCCACTAATGTTTGCGTTCCTGGCCTATCTACTGTAGGGTCACCCCAGGGTGATTCGTGTTTCCAAAGTGTGGGTCAGACCTTACGCTTCCAGATCATGCATACAATAGCCAACAAGATATTCATCATCTGCTAAGAGAGAACATCAGGATAATCAAAGTTTGTAAATTGCACTTTTTTGGGTTAAGAAATAGGCTGTTCACATGCAAAAGAATGAAACTGGACTACAGTCTCTCCCCCTGTACAAAAATTAACTCAAAATGGATCAAAGATCTAAACATAAGACCTGAAACAATTAAGTACATAGAAGAAGACATAGGTACTCAACTCAGGGACCTGGGTTTTAAAGAGCATTTTATGAATTTGACTCCAATGGCAAGAGAAGTGAAGGCAAAAATTAATGAATGGGACTACATCAGACTAAGAAGTTTTTGCTCAGCAAGAGAAACTGATAACAAAATAAACAGAAAGCCAACTAAATGGGAAATGATTTTTTCAAACGACAGCTCAGATAAGGGCCTAATATCCAAAATATACAAAGAACTCATAAAACTCAACAACAAACAAACAAACAATCCAATAAAAAAATGGGAAGAGGATATGAATAGACACTTCTCCCAGGAAGAAATACAAATGGCCAACAGATATATGAAAAGATGCTCATCTTCTTTAGCTATTAGAGAAATGCAAATCAAAACGGCAATGAGATACCACCTCACACCTGTTCGATTAGCTGTTATTAGCAAGTCAGGTAACAGCAAATGTTGGAGAGGCTGTGGAGAAAAAGGAACCCTCATACACTGTTGGTGGGAATGTAAAGTAGTACAACCATTATGGAAGAAAGTATGGTGGTTCCTCAAAAAACTGAAAATAGAACTACCTTATGACCCAGCAATCCCTCTACTGGGTATATATCCCAAAAACTCAGAAACATTGATACGTAAAGACACATGCAGCCCCATGTTTATTGCAGCATTGTTCACAGTGGCCAGGACATGGAAACAACCAAAAAGCCCATCAATAGATGACTGGATAAAGAAGATGTGGCACATATACACTATGGAATACTACTCAGCCATAAGAAATGATGACATCGGAACATTTACAGCAAAATGGTGGGATCTTGATAACATGATACGAAGCGAAATAAGTAAATCAGAAAAAAACAGGAACTGTATTATTCCATACGTAGGTGGGACATAATAGTGAAACTAAGAGACATTTATAAGAGTGTGGTGGTTACGGGGGGGAGGGGGGAATGGGAGAGGGATAGGGGGTGGGGAGGGGCACAAAGAAAACAAGATAGAAGGTGACAGAGGACAATCTGACTTTGGGTGGTGGGTATGCAACATAATTGAATGACAAGATAACCTGGACTTGTTATCTTTGAATATATGTATCCTGATTTATTGATGTCACCCCATTAAAAAAATAAAATTATATAAAAAAAAAAAAAAAAATTCAGAAGATCCATATTTGGTGGTGACTTTTTGAAGATGCACTGTATCGATGTCATCACCTTCTTCATTGATAATTGTGAAATTCCGGAACATGTCATCAACTGTGGAAACTGTTCTTTCAAGCTGTTAAGCTTTTGGTTTTGGTATTCAGTTTTATCCACCTCAAAAAGTGTGCTGCCCCCTTACGTGGAGGTATTAAGATATGGTGATTCAAATTGCAAGGCAGACAAATAAACAAGTCTGGCTGTCTAGTTAAAAAAAAAAAAAAAAAAAAAAGAAATAGGCTGTTTATCACAATTTGTTTCAAGCAATGGAAGGTATGCAGATCTTTTGCTGTTCATTCTAAGACCCATTCCTTGCTCTGCCTTGTATTGTAGGGAATGAAGATTCCCTCCCCAACTGGCTTTTAGGTAGATTTAGCCAATGGCAGGCATCAGGAGAAAACTAGAATTCAGACGTGAGAGAGGGAAGTTTGGATATTTCTTCAAATATTTAAGGAACAAATGATACCAATTCTACACAAATATTTACAAAAAATGCAAAATATATCAACTTATTTTATAAATCGAGTATTGCTTTCATACAAAATCCTGTGAAAACATAAGAAAGAAATTGTGGGTAATTCTTACTCATGAACATAGATGCAAAACTCTTAAACAAAATAATAGCAAACCAAACTTGGCAATACAGGGAGTCCTTGGGTTATGACAGTGTCAATATATGAACTATTTTAAACCATATACAAAAATTAACTCAAAATGGATCAAAGACCTAAATCTAAGCACTAAAAGTACAAAACTCTTAGAAGAAAATACAAATATAAATCTTTATGACTTGGATTAAGCAGGAGTTTCTTAGATATGACATTAAAAGTACAAACACCAAAATAAAAATAGATTAAACTTTATTAAGCCCTGGCTGGATAGCTCAGTTGGTTAGAGCATCTTCCTAAAACACAGAGGTCTTCAGTTCAATCCCTGGCCAGGGCACATACAGGAACAGATCAATGTTTCTGTCTCTCTCTCTTTCTCTAAAATCCATAAAATAAACATTTGAAATTATTGTGCTTCAAAGGACATTATCAAGAAAATAGAAAGTCAACCCACATAATTGGAGAAAATATTTGCAAATCCTGTATCTAATAAAGGGCTAATATACAGAACATTTAAAAACTCCTATAACTCAACAATAAAATGACAACTCAATTTTAGAAATGGACAGAGAATTAGAATAGATATTTCTCTACAGACAGTATATACATCATCGATAAGCACATGAAAAGATGCTTAACATCACTAGTCATTAGGGAAATGCAGACAAAGTCAAAATGAGATATCATTTCACACTCTATAATCAAAAAAACACACATTAACAAGTGTTGGAAAGAATGTGGAGAAATTGGAATAATCATGCATTGTTGGTCAGAGTGTAAAATGGTGCAGCCAATCTGGAAAACAGTTTGGCAGTTCCTCATAGGTTAAACATAGAGTTATTATAGTATCACTCAGCCAGTACATGGTTTTCATAAAAGCATTTTTATTATAACTAAAAAGTAGAGAAAATTCAAGTGTCCCTCAACTGTTGCATAGATAAACAAAATGTGGTAAATATATACAGTGAAATCTTATTCAGCTGTAAAAGAAAAAATGGAATGCTGACACTTGGTATAACATAGATGAATCTTGAAAATGTTAAGTGAAAGAAGCCAGTCTCAAAAGATCACAGATTTTATCATTTCATTTATATGAAATGTGCAGAGTAGAAAAATCTATAGGGACAAAAAAGTAGATAAGTGGTTGCCAGACTATGGGGGAAACAGGAAGGGGCTGCTAATAGATACGGGGTTTTTTAAGAGTGATGAAAATGTTCTGGAATAGATGGTGATTGTTGAACACATCCTGGGTGTGTACTAAAAACCACTGAATTGTATACTTTAGTGAATTTTATGGCCTGAATTAAATATCAATAAAAGTAAAATAAAAATCGTCTGGCCCAAAATGTGAACCCACTGAAATAACCCTAATCTAGATAGGTGCTAAATTTAGTCACAGATAACTACAAGGCAGGCTGAGAAGCATAGCTTTTAGCTAAAATGCTTTACTACTATAGACGAAGGATTGACAAATTATAATTGGAGGCCAGATTCTGCCACTGCTTGATTTTGTAAATAAAGTTTAATTGGAACACAACCTTAACATTTGTTTATGTGTGATAAAGCCCTAAAAGTAAAAAATATTTACTATTTGGCCTTTTACAGAAAATGTTTGATGACCTTGCCTAGAAGAGAGATGATACAATTTTTATCTTTACGAGGGGTATATTTTAAAGCAGGGGTCCCCAAACTTTTTACACAGGGGGCCAGTTCACTGTCCCTCAGACCGTTGGAGGGCCGGACTATAAAAAAACTATGAACAAATCCCTATGCACACTGCACATATCTTATTTTAAAGTAAAAAAACAAAACGGGAACAAATACAATATTTAAAATAAAGAACAAGTAAATTTAAATCAACAAACTGACCAGTATTTCAATGGGAACCATGGGTTTGCTTTTGGCTAATGAGATGGTCAATGTGCTCCTCTCAATGACCACCAATGAAAGAGGTGCTTCTTCCAGAAGTGCGGCAGGGGCCAGATAAATGGCCTCAGGGGGCCGCATGCGGCCCGCAGGCCGTAGTTTGGGGACCCCTGTTTTAAAGGATGTTTTTCTCCTGTCTTTTGTTTAGGTTTTTTTTGGTCAGACATACTCTGGTCCATCAAGCATCTTTCAGTATCCTTTTTCTCTATTAAATTGTGGGCATAATTAGATATGTGGGAAGAGAAGAATTATCTTAATTCATCTTGGCCATACCCTTGCAAATCGATCTGAAGGGTGATTCACTAACAAATCTAAACCTCAAAGCCCCCATTTTCATCTATATGTGAACAGATGAAATTCCTTTTCTCATGGTACTTATGTTCTAGTGTCAGGTGGGTGTGGGAGAAGAGAGCAGAAATATGAGTAAACAAAAAGAGAAAATGAGTGAGGGGCTAGAGAATCAAGAGATAAGGTGGAAAGGAAGTTCATTCTAAGGAGGTGATAATTAAGAATGGGCTGGCCCTGTCCATTTAGCTCAGTAGGTTCGAGTGTCCTCTCGAAACACCAAGGTTGTGGATTCAATCTCTGGTCAAAGGATATACAGGAAGTGGCCAATGAATGCACAACTAAGTGGAACAACAAATGAATGCTTTGCACTCTCTCTCTCTCTCTCTCTGTCTCTCTCAAATCAATCAATAAAAAAAAAAGGAAAAGGAAATGGAAAGGGTATTTAAAAAAAAAAAAAGAAAGAATGAGCTTAAATGAGGCAGCAAGTCTTGTGATTCATCTGAGAACATTTTAGGTAGAGAAAACAGCAAGCACAAATGTCCAGAGGTGGGAACTAGCTCAGTGTGTCACTGCAACAGAAAGATCTGGCTGGGGTGGCGGGGAGGAGACAAGGAAAGGCAATCAGAAACCAGATAATGTAGGGCCTTGTAGGTCAAGACAAAGGCATAGGATTTTATTCTAAGGGTGATAGACAGTAATTTGAAATTTGAGATAAAAACAGTTAAATGATTTGATTTATGTTATAAAATACTTTGGCTACTATGTAGGAGTCTTTTTGTGAAAGCAGAAAGGTCACTTAGGAGGCTGTTACAACAATCAGATGTGGGATAGGGAGAGTAAGGCTAAGAGGATAGTGGTGGAGGCGATGAGAAATGACTGGAACTGGGGTATATTTTGGTGTTTTAGGCAGCAGAACTCACAGATAGATTGGATGTAGGGCATGAAGAAAAGAGAATAAGGATGACTCCTAGAGTGGGGTCTGAACAACTGAGTGAACAGTCATGCCATGAACTGAGAGAAGAATGACTGGAGGAAAAGCAGATTTGGGGTAGTTGGAAGGAGGAAATCAAGAATTTTAATCTGAATATCCTACAGTTAAGATGCCCAATAGACAGAATATAATATACAGTATAGGGAATATACTCCTTAATATTGTAATAATTATGTATGGCAACAGATAGTTACTAGACTTATTGTGGTAATCACTTTGTAAGGTACGTAAATATGGAATCACTATATTGTCCACCTGAAACTATAATAGCGTATGTCAACTATGATTCAGAAATAAAAGAAGAAGCAATACCACACCGATCCAGACAACATTAAAAAATAAAGATGCCCGATAGACATCTGAGTAGAGAACTGAGAAATCAGACATATTAATACAATCTTGAAGCCCAAGGGAGAGTCACCAGTGTCACTAAAGTCACGAGACATTTAGAAAAGAGAGGAGGAGCAAAGTCCTCAGCACAGGGGAAAAGAGATCAATGAACGAGTAATAGAGTACGCCAATTCCATCCATTATAATCGAGGGTCAGCACAATAAACAGCTATGATGCTGGAGGGTTGGTAGATTTGTGGTGAGCAGGTATCTGGTTGTCTCTAAAATCAACAACTTCTCACTTGAGGACAAGAAAAGTGAAGGGATGTAAGAGATTTGCAGAGAAAGGAGGGTAAAATAATAATTTCTGGAGATTGTAGAATCACTTAGCCTAAATATTCCAAATAAAACTGATTGCTGGCAAGTCTGTGTATAACATGTACAATTCTTAAGGCTATGTAAGTTAGTGAAAGTAGTCTAGAGGTTAACAGGATAAAAAATATAAGAACAACAATAATTTTCTTTGATTCAATCATATTTCTGGAAAGTGTGCCAGAGCAGTAATTGAAAAGAAAATAATGTTTGTCAAATGTTTGTTTTATGAGTTATTGGTGTTATTAATAAAAGTTTTATTCTACATATTACACAACCTAAATGACCGGTTAAATAATAGTCACTAGGACAGGGGTTAGGAAACTTTTTGACTGAGAGAGCCATGAACACCACATATTTTAAAATGTAATTCCATGGGAGCCATACAACAACCCGTGTACATTATGCATTATCCAATAAAAATTTGGTGTTGTCCTGGAGGACAGCTGTGATTGGCTCCAGCCACCCGCAACCATGAACATGAGCGGTAGGAAATGAATGGATTGTAATACATGAGAATGTTTTATATTTTTAACGTTATTATTTTTTTATTAAAGATTTGTCTGCGAGCCAGATGCAGCCATCAAAAGAGCCACATCTGGCTCGAAAGCCATAGGTTCCTGACCCCTGCACTAGATCAGTCAGAGGGTTTCATTTCTCATGCATGAGGAAGGGAGAGAAATTGGGTCCCTATCACCTACATGCTTCTTTGCAAGTCATATGAGCCATTCCTGGCCTAGTTCCTATGGATTTCTCTAGTCTCATCTACTACTGGAGTCATCTTGTACTCTGTCCCCTAGAAACATCGAATGGCTTATAGTCAGCTGCATACAAGGCATTTGGTTCATTCTAGGATCACTCAAGGGATCTGTTCTCATGTATTCAGTACTTGAGCTGTATTCTTTAAAAAGACAAATCCAAGAGACAAAGCATTTGGATTCTTATTCTTGTAGTTTCTGAGTTCTAAGCAATTAAACTAAATATTCTTTTCTCTATTCACCCCAGGTCAACCACTTGGGATCAGAATAATGATGCTTTTGAGGCCCCAAATATGTCTGCTTCTCATGCTGATAACTAATTTAAGGGAGGTTTTCAAATAAGAAGGGCAGTCGTTGAAGGAGGTGTGTAGTAATAAGAAGAATGCCAGGGATTGTGTCTTGAGCACAAAGAACATCCACCTTTCTCAAGAGACAATACAGTACAGTTATGAAATTACAGACTTTGCATCCCAGCTCTGCCACCCACTCGTAGAACTTTGAGCAAGTTACTTCTTTTCTCTGTACCTTGGTGTCCTCCTTCACAAGAATGGGAATAATAATAGTATATACCTCATAGACTTATAAAGATTAAGTAAGTTTATCTGTACAAAGTGCTTAGAATGACTCAGCTATTTCAGTTGTACTTGTGGGATTTTAATTTATAAAAATGACTGAATAATAACATGAAAGATTTTTATTACTTACATTTTCCAAGAAGAGGGGGCTACATCACACCATGCAGGGCCACATAGGGAAGCACCAGTATTGATCAGGAAGCAGAAAGAAATGAGAGGAGAAAAATGGCCCAGAACTTTTATTGGTTTTCATGGAAAAGGCAAAGCAAGGCAGGAGAAACTGCTTAGGATTGGCTACTTTGAATAGTTCTAGTGGGCTCTGGCTATAGTCTCTGCTTGTCTGGTACCTGACCCTCAGTGATTTAGGGTAGGGGAAATATTGTCTTGGTGCAGGAGAGTAAGATAAAGAAGGTGGTTTAGGGTATGGACTTGGGATTGGTTGGTTTATGTATGAATCACATGTTTTCATGCAAATTGTTCATTATCTCTGGGAATTAGCTAGCCCTGAGACTGGCAGTCTCTTCTCAGCCAATTAGACCCTTTCAGTATATTAAAACATCATAAAATATAGTTAGTATACTAGCCCATGGAAAGTACTGTATAAGTTAGGTACTCTTCTGCAGGAAATACTGAGCATTGTTAGAAGTCAAAGACAAAGAGGATTTAAATAGAGCTCAGTGTGAAGGTTTGATTTGCTTTGGCTTTACAGATGGCAGAGAACTTCAGGAAGTTTTAAAAAAATTACTTCTGGCCCTGGCCAGTGGCTCAGTGGATAGAACATCAGCTCAGGGTATGGATGCCCTGGGTTCAATTCCCAGTCAGGGCACACAACACAGAAATGACCATCTACTTCTCTTCCCCTCCTGCAGCCAGTGGCTCAGTTGGTTTGAGCATGGCCCCGGGATCTGAGGATGGCTCTGTTGGAGTGTATCAGCCTTGGGTACTAAAAATAGATTGGTACTCAAGCATTGGCCCTAGATGGGGTTGCCTGGTGGATACCAATCAGGGTGTATTTGGGAGCCTGCCTCACTATCTCTCCTCCTCTCACACACACACAAAAAATTATTTAAAAAAAAGGAAGAAAGAAAGAAAGAAAGAAGAAAAAGAAAGGAAGGAAGGAAGGAAGGGAGAAAGGGAGGGAGGGAGGGAGGGAGGAAGGAAGGAAGGAAGGAAGGAAGGAAGGAAGGAAGGAAGGAAGGAAGGAAGGAAGGAAGGAAGGAAGGAAGAATACTGTCCAGGAGTTTTCTGTTAGTTTGTGGTTTGTGTCTCCCTGGGTTCTGGAAAGCTCTACTGTACTTCAATTCCAGTTCCTGACACTGTCCTGTTGACTTAGTGATCAATGTCTTCAGTTGAAGATTATACCTCTTTGTGTCAGCTCACCTTTTGGGTTTCATGGAAACTAACCTAAGGATATCCTTAACCACATTCTTGCTTTGACCATGGTACTAAAGCCTTTATGACATTAATTAGCAACCTTTAAATGAGACAATACTAAATTAGTACCACCAACCCAGAGTAACCAAATAAATGTATAGAGAAAGGTATGAGTAAAATATGTTAGTAGCTGACAGCATCTGGGGACACAAGATGAGGAGTTGTAGAAGTACAAGCCAGATGAACAGTATGGTTGGTGATTACAAGAGGGAAATGGGATTTGGCGTAAGTGAAAGAGTGTTTAGGAGGGAGGGATAAATGGTGACAGAAGGAGACTTGACTCAGGGTGGAGAGCACATAATACAAGATACAGATGATGTATTATAGAATTGTACACCTGAAACCTGTATAATTTAATTAATTATTGTCTCCTAAATACATTCAATTAAAAAGTAAAAAGAAAAATAAGAAAGAAATACAATTCCTCTGGTATTGGTTATATCAGTTATTCTTCATACCATCTGAAAATGGCCCTCAAACATAATCAACCACTCATTTTATCTTCCCCAGCTCTTAGGCTCTAACTTGCCTTCTAGGTTGGTGCATGCCTTGCAGAGTAAATCTCTCACTAGGTTTCCCTTGACCTCATGAATAAGATGGGGTTTTTTGTTTTTGTGTGGTATGTGTATGTGTGTGACAGAGATAGAGAGACAGAGAGAGGGACAGACAGACAGAAAGGGAGAGAGATGAGAAACATCAATTCTTCGTTGCGGCACCTTAGTTGTTCATTGATTGCATTCTCATTTGTGCCTTGATGGGGGTGGGGGGGCTACAGCAGAGCAAGTGACACCTTGCTCAAGCCAGTGAACTTGGGCTCAAGCTGGTGAGCCTTGTTCAAACCAGATGAGTCCATGCTCAAGCTGGAGACCTCGGGGTCTCAAACCTGGATCCTCTGTGTCCCAGTCCGATGCTCTGTCCACTGTGCCACTGCTTGATCAGATATGAATAAGATGTTTGATAGGCAATTGAACAAGTAGTAGAGTGGAATAGAGATGAATAAATTGGTTTGAGAATTCTTTAAAAAAATACCTGCAGAACTTTCTGGCAACTGCTTAGATATAGGGAATGAAGGGGCAGAGGATTGAAATCTAATAACTTTAGGAAATGATTATTACACTAAGAAATGAAGTTGAAAGGAAGTTGATTTGGAGAGTAAAGTAAATTCATATCCAGACATATATTATTTGAGATGATGGATATCCAAGTAGATATGATCTATAGGCAAGTAGGGGCACAAGCCTGTGTGAGAAGATATCAGAATAGGAATGCTTGTGAAAGCATTGAGCAAGGCCTACGGTAACCTGTGTCCCATTGGTGTGGTAAAAAGAGAGATATTGAAGAGTATAGAGACCAGGTGTTCAGAAGTAGGAGAGCTAGGGTGGTAAAATACTGGACAGAGTTCACGGGACTACATTTACAAGGTAGAGAGCAGGCAGTTTTATCTAATACAGTGTAGAGGCTACCTGAGACAAATTCTAATTATTGGATGTGGCAACACAGGAGTCCTTGGCAAGAACAGTATTCATGGTGAAGTAAGAAAGCCAGATTTCAACAATTGAAACACTTTATCTGGATTACATAGAAGTGACTTTTAGATCTCTTAAGAAGTTTCATAATAAAGAGAATGGGCTGAACCCACAGAGGTAATCAGTATATTCTCTCTGCCTTGTGTTATATTTGCAGTGTAGGGATAATTAGAGGGAAAGGGGGATGGAGGAAAGAGGGTAAAGGGGGAGTAAATGGTGATGGCAGAAGACTTGACTTGAGGTGGTGAACACACAATACAATACACAGATGATGTACTGTAGAATTGTACCCCTGAAACCTGTCATTTTATTAATCAATGTCACCCCAATAAATTCAACAATAAATAAATACATAAATAAATGTGTTAGATTTGATTCACAGATATTCTCTTTTGGAAAAAAAATTTCATACTAATGTCAAGTTTTTTTAATTGAATTTCATGGTTCATGACAAAGCAATTGAAGAATATAATGAAGTTGCTTTAGAGAATATTTTCATTGAAATGTAGTAATCAGCACTATATTATATTCAGCTTTACATAATAATGTTATTTTTAAGCAAAACAAGAATATTTTTGCCATCTTGTTAACATCTATTTTTTGCAGCAAAACTATAACATGGTACATCTGAAAAGATAAAAAGAATCTTATGTTGTGTTACTCTTTCATGCATATCGTTATGCTTCATGAGCATAATATAAAAAATAGATTTTCACAAAGTTAGAAATTTCTGCAATGATTTTTTTTCTTTTAGCAAGAGAAGCACAGAGAGAGGGACAGATAGGGACAACAGACAAGAAGACAGATGAGAAGCATCAATTATTTGTTGCAGCACCTTAATTGTTTATTGATTGCTTTCTCATACATGCCTTGACCAAGGGGCCAAGGCAGCCACCTTGGGCTCAAGGCAGCGACCTTGGGCTTCAAGCCGTGACATTTGGGCTCAAGTCAGCAACCATGGGGTCATGTCTATGATCCCACACTCAAGCCAGAGACCCCACACTTAAGCTGGTGATCCCTCGCTCAAGCTGGGTGAGCCCGTACTCAAGCCAGCAACCTCGGGATTTCAAACCTGGGTCCTCTGCGTCCCAGGCCAATGCTCTATCCAGTGTGCCACTGCCTGGTAAGTCTCTGCTACGATTTTCAACTGCCAACCTCTGAATAGAAACTTCATAGAATTTCACAGAACAAGTGAACAAATATAATAAATATGTGTATAATTCTCAATATTCATGTTGTAATGTGTTATCATTTGTAAGGTAGGTTATAAGTAGTCTATTATTAATAAAAATTAAAGTACCAATTTTTAATCATAGCTGACTTCTTTGCAGGATATCAGTGAAAAAATACCCTAGCCTCCCATCCTTCTGGGGGACAATCCTGAGGCCCACTGTGTATGGTTCTTTAGAGAGTCCTGAGGGAGACAGAACCCGAGTTCTCCACAGTGACTAGCTTAATAACCCATCCTTTACCAGCAATTTGTCTTTATCTGTCTCATTCTCTTTATTCCCTCATTCCTCCGTCCTGATATTATTATACAAGTCCTACATCCAAGCCCTTGTTTCAGACTTTGCTTTGTGAGAAGTTTCAACTACCACAGTTAAAATTTAATCAAATTGACTTTCACATGTTATGGATGATATAATTTAAAAATGTGTAGGGATCCTAGTTATAGGATTTGTGTTAGAAGGTTGAAGCAATGACATGAGGAGTCATCCAGGTTGCTTCAAGGAGACTGAATCCTCTAGGCTTTCTTATCACCAACAGCAGGTACCAGTAATGTGACTTTCATTTTTGTTTCTTTTTTCTTCTTTCTAATTTTTTTCCACTTATCTGAAAGAGAGAAGAAAGGAGAAAAAGAGAAGAGAGAAACATCAATTTGTTGTTCCACTTTTTTATGCACTTATTGTTTGATTCTTGTATGTGCCCTGACCAGGGATTGAACCTGCAACCTTGGTGTATCAAGATGACACTCTAAACAACTGAACTACCAGGCCAGGGCCTGTTTCTTATATACATACATACATACATACATACATACATACATACATACATATGGTTACTGGGAAAAAAAATAAATCTTCACAAAAGTGTTCTTCCACTATTTTGTCCTACGTTTTGTTACATGGACAAATGCAGTTAACCAACAAAATATTTAAATACCCACCACCTATTCCAGCTGCTTTTTAGTTAAAAGGAAATGGGAGTTGTTGGAACAATCTCTTCCTCAAAGCCCTTAAGGTGGAACTTAAAATGGTACCCCAGGAAGTGGTTTTCTTACTTCCCTCAATCTTGTCTCTGGAGCTCATGAAGAGACAAGGTTCACCATGTCAGCCATGCCAGGCCCCAAGTGGTCACACAGCTCCCTAGCATGTTCCACCAAGGCCTCAATAAAGGTAGAACTGGTCCTTTTGGCATTCTGGATGTCAGTCACCAGCTGGATGCAGTCCTGGCAAATGTCCCTATCAGCCCCTGGCTGGGGCTCTTTGTGGGTGTGGTCTGGAGGGTAGAAGATTAAAGGGGATGTTGGCCATGAAGGGAACCACCACCCCAGCCATGTCCTGTTCTGGGGTATGAATGGACTATTTCTGGTGATTGTGCTCTGCCACGTGCTTCTAAAGAGACTCACAGAGATTGAGAGCAGAGCACACCTCTGCAGGTGGCTCATCTGTCCTGTAATCATGTCCAGAATAACTGGGAGGTAGGCATCCACAAACTATTTGCATGAAGCAGCTATGTCCTGCTTAGAAAATCAGTCACAGGTCTTCTCCAAGTGCATGAGTATCTCTTGTTCAGTGACATTGTCTTTCAACATGTTGCCAGCTGTGGCAATGACATCTTTGCATATGTCACAGGAAAGGGACTTCACTGTCCTCTGGTTCCAAACAGTCTGCACGCAGTGCTTCATGGCCCCACTGTTGGCTGCTGTGCTGCACATTCGGGCACCACACTGCACTGCCGAGCATCTAGTGCATTCTCTTAGACCTAGGACAGAGTTGGCTCTAGCCGTGCGGAGGAGGCAGCCAGAAGGGAGAGAGTGTACATGGCACCACCAGACTCTGCAGTCTGAGATGCCTGCTTTTCTTTGTCAAATTAAATCTTATGTCAGAGTGAGTGACAGAACCTGAAGTCTTTTTTTTTTATTTGATTTAGAAAATTAACTTTAAAAGGGTGACATTGATCAATAAGAGTACATAGGTTTCAGGTAAACATTTTATAGCATTTGAACTGTTCATTATGTTGTATACCTGTCACCCAAAGTCAAATCATTTTCCATCACCTTATATTTGTCACTCCTAACATCCTTCCTCTTACCCCTCCCCTATGTCTCCTCTGCTTGGTAACCACTTCACTTTTATCTATGTCCATAGGTCTCAGTTTTATGTCTCACCTGCGTGTGAAATCATATGGTACTTAGCTTTTTCTGATTTACTTATTTCAATCAGTAGAATGTCTCAAGGTCCATCCATGTTGTTGTAAATGGTACTATGTCATCATTTCTTATGGCTGACTAGTATTCCATTGTATATATGTACCACATCTTCTTTATTCAGTCCTCTACCAAGGGACACTTTGATTGTTTCCATGTCTTGGCCATTGTGAATAATGCTGCGATGAACATGGGGATGCATGTGTCTTTACATACCAATGTTTTTGAGTTTTGGGGGTAGATACCCAGTAGAGGAATTGCTGGGTCATATGGTAATTCTATTTTTAATTTTTTAAGTAACTACCATACTTTCTTCCATAATGGTTGTACTAATTTGCATTCCCTCCAGCAGTGAATAAGGGTTCCTTTTCTCCACAGCCTCTCCAACACTTGTTATTACCTGTCCTGTTGATCATAGCCAATCTAACAGGTATGAGGTGGTATCTCATTGTAGTTTTGATTTGCATTTCTTGAATAGCAAATGAAGATGAGTGTCTTTTCATGTATCTCTTGGCCATTTGTATGCCCTCTAGGGAGAAGTGTCTGTTCAGGTCCTCTCCCTGTTTTTTAATTGGGTGTTTGCTTGTTTGCAGCTGAGCTTTGTGAATTCTTTATATTTTGGATATTAATCCCTTATCAGAGCTGTTGTTTGCAAATATCATCTCCCATTTAGTTGACTGCCTATTTGTTTTGCTGTCAGTTTCTTTTGCTGTGCAGAAGGTTTGTAGTTTAATATAGTACCATTCATTTATCTTTCCCTTTATTTCCCTTGCCTTTGGGGTCAAATTCATAAATTGTTCTCTATGGCCAAGGTTCATAAGTTTAGTACCTATGTTTTCTTCTATGTAATTTATTGTTTCAGATCTTATACTTAAGTCTTTGATCCATTTTGAATTAATTTTTGTGCAGAGGAACAAACTGTAGACAAGTTTTATTCTTTGCATGTGGTTTTCCAATTTTCTCAAAACCATTTCTTGAAGAGGCTTTCTTTTCTCCATTGTGTGTTTTTGTCTCCTTTGTCAAAGGTGATTTGTCCATATATATGTGGTTTTATTTCTGGGCTCTCAATTCTGTCCCATTGATCTGTATTTCTGTTTTTCTGCCAATACCATGCTGTTTTGATTATTGTGGCTCTATAGTATAATTTGAAGTCAGGTAGTGTGATACCTCCATCTTTATTCTTTTTCCTCAGGATTGCTTTGGCTATTCAGAGTTTTTTATAGTTCCATACAAATCTGGTAATTTTTGTTCTATTTCTTTAAAAAAATGACATTGGGGTCTAATTGATGGGGATTGCATTAAATTTGTACAATATATTGCTTTGAGTAATATGGCCATTTTAACTACAGGTATGTTGATTCTTCCAATCCATGAACACGAAACATTTTTCCATTTCACTGTGTCTTTTTCAATTTCTTTCAATAATGTTTTGTAGTTTTCAGTATGTAGGTCCTTCACATTTTTTGTTAAGTTTATTCCAAGGTATTTTATTTTTTGTTGTTGTTGCAATTGTAAAAGGAACTGGTTTTTTGAATTCATTTTCCAAAATTTCATCATTGGCATATAAAAAAGCAATAGACTTTTATATATTGATTTTGTATCCTGCAACTTTACTGTATTGGTTTACTGTTTCTAATAGTTTTTTGATGAAGTCTTTGGGGTTTTCTATATACAGGATCATGTCATCTGCAAAAAGTGATAACTTTACTTCTTCTTTCTTGATATGGATGCCTTTTATTTCTTTCTCTTGCCTGATCACTCTGGCTAAAACTTGCAGAACTATGTTGAATAAGAGTGGAGAGAGTGGGCAACCTTGTCTTGTTCCTGATTTTACAGGAAAATCCTTTATTTTTTTACCATTTAGTATGATATTAGCTGATGGCTTGTCATATATGGCCTTTATTATGTTGAGGTATTTTCCTTCAATACCCATTTTATTGAGTGTTTTAAACATAAAGGGATATTGTATCTTATCTAATGCCTTTTCTGCATCTATTGATAGGATCATATGATTTTTTTCCTTGTTTTGTTGATATGGTATATTATGTTGATCGATTTCCATATATATATTTTTTTAATTTTCTTTTTGATTTCCATATATTCAACCACCTTGTGCTTCTGGGATGAATTCCACTTGATAGTGATGTATTATTTTTTATTGTGTTGTATTCGGTTTGCTAGTATTTTGTTTAGGATTTTTACATCCTTATTCATTAGAGATATTGATCTATAGTTTTCTTTTTTTTGTGTTGTACGTACCAGATTTTGGTATGAGGGTTATGTTGGCCTCATAAAACATGTTAGGGAGTATTGCTTCTTCTTCTGTTTGTTGGAAGACTTTGAGAAGGATAGGTACCAAATCTTTGAACACTTGGTAGAATTCACTAATGTAGCCATCTGGTACTGGACTTTTATTTTTTGGAAGGCTTTTAATAGTTGTTTCTATTTCCTCCCTGTTTATAAGTCTATTTAGGTTTTTCATGACTGTATGACTCAATCTGGTAAGAGTGTATAGTTCTAGGAATTTATCCATATCCTTTAGGTCAGGGGTCCCCAAACTTTTTACACAGGGGGCCAGTTCACTGTCCCTCAGACCGTTGGAGGGTGGGACTATAAAAAAAACTATGAACTAATCCCTATGCACACTGCGCATATCTTATTTTAAAGTAAAAAACAAAACGGGAACAAATACAATATTTAAAATAAAGAACAAGTAAATTTAAATCAACAAACTGACCAGTATTTCAAAGGGAACTATAGGCCTGCTTTTGGCTAATGAGATGGTCAATGTCTGGTTCCATATTTGTCACTGCTAGCTGTAACAAGTGATATAACACGCTTCCAGAGCCATGAAGCATGTGACCCGCGTCACTGGAAGTAATACTGTACGTGAGCGATGCTGTGCTTTGCGTCTGCATCCTGTGCTCCTCTCACTGACCACCAATGAAAGATGTGCCCCTTCTGGAAGTGCAGTGGGGGCCGGATAAATGGCCTCAGGGGGCCACATGTGGCCCACGGGCCATAGTTTTGGGACCCCTGCTCTAGGTTGTTGAATTTGGTGGCATATAACTTTTCACAATATTCTACTATGACCCTTTGTATATCTATGATATCTGTGGTAATTTCTCTTTTATTTTGGATTTTGTTTATATGAGTCCTTCCTCTTTTTTCCTTAGTGAGTCTAACCAGTGGTTTGTCAATTTTATTGGTCTTCTCAAAGAAACAGCTCTCTTGTTGTATTAATTTTTTCTATAGTTTTTTTTATTTCTATTTTATTTAGTTCTGCTCTAATTTTTACTCTTTCCTTTCTTCTGCTGACTTTGGGTTGCCTTTGTTCTCCTTTTTCTAGTTGCTTAAGATGTCATGTTAGGTTGTTTACTTGGGCTCTCTCTTGTTTCTTGGTATAAGCCTGTAATGATATAAACTTCCCTCTTATTACTGCTTTCACTGCATCTCAGAAATTTTATTTTGATATGTTTTATCATCTTCATTTGTTTGTATATATCTTTTTTTTTATAATTTTATTTTTTTAATGGGGTGACATCAATAAATCAAGATACATATATTCAAAGATAACATGTACAGGTTATCTTGTCATTCAATTATGTTGCATACCCATCACCCAAAGTCAGATTGTCCTCTGTCACCTTCTATCTAGTTTTCTTTGTGCCCCTCCCCCTCCCCCTTTTCCTTTCCCTCTCCCCCCTCCCCATGTAACCACCACACCCTTATCAATGTCTCTTAGTCTCACTTTTATGTCCCACCTACTTATGGAATAATGCAGTTCCTGTTTTTTTCTGATTTACTTATTTCACTTCATATAATGTTATCAAGACCCCACCATTTTGCTGTAAATGATCCGATGTCATCATTTCTTATGGCTGAGTAGCATTCCATAGTGTATATGTGCCACATCTTCTTTATCCAGTAATCTATTAATGGGCTTTTTGGTTGTTTCCATGTCCTGGCCACTGTGAACAATGCTGCAATGAACATGGGGCTGCATGTGTCTTTACGTATCAATGTTTCTGAGTTTTTGGGGTATATACCCAGTAGAGCAGGGGTCTCAAACTCACGGCCCGCGGGCCGCACGGCCCACCCACCAATTTTGTGCGGCCGCAGACTGGTCCGCAGACTAATCCACGAAGTTTGATTAGTCTGCGGGCCGCACTAAATTGGTGGGCGGGCCGCGAGTTTGAGACCCCTGCAGTAGAGGGATTGCTGGGTCATAAGGTAGTTCTATTTTCAGTTTTTTGAGGAACCACCATACTTTCTTCCATAATGGTTGTACTACTTTACATTCCCACCAACAGTGTATGAGGGTTCCTTTTCTCCACAGCCTCTCCAACATTTGCTATTACCTGTCTTGTTAATAATAGCTAATCTAACAGGTGTGAGGTGGTATCTCATTGCAGTTTTGATTTGCATTTCTCTAATAACTAAAGAAGATGAGCATCTTTTCATATATCTGTTGGCCATTTGTATTTCTTCCTGGGAGAAGTGTCTGTTCATGTCCTCTTCCCATTTTTTTATTGGATTGTTTGTTTGTTTGTTTGTTGTTGAGTTTTATGAGTTCTTTGTATATTTTGGATATTAGGCCCTTATCTGAGCTGCTGTTTGAAAATATCATTTCCCATTTAGTTGGCTATCTGTTTATTTTGTTATCAGTTTCTCTTGCTGAGCAAAAACTTCTTAGTCTGATGTAGTCCCATTCATTAATTTCTGCCTTCACTTCTCTTGCCATTGGAGTCAAATTCATAAAATTCTCTTTAAAACCCAGGTCCATGAGTTTAGTACCTATGTCTTCTTCTATATACTTAATTGTTTCAGGTCTTATGTTTAGATCTTTGATCCATTTTGAGTTAATTTTAGTACAGGGGGACAAACTGTAGTTGAGTTTCATTCTTTTGCATGTGGCTTTCCAGTTTTCCCAGCACCATTTATTGAAGAGGCTTTCTTTTCTCCATTTTGTGTTGTTGGCCCCTTTATCAAAAATTATTTGACTATATATATGTGGTTTTATTTCTGGGTTTTCTATTCTGTTCCTTTGGACTGAGTATCTACTTTTCTGCCAATACCATGCTGTTTTGATTGTTGTGGCCCTATAATATAGTTTGAAGTCAGGTATTGTAATGCCCCCCAGCTTCATTCTTTTTCTTTAGGATTGCTTTGGCTATTGGGTTTTTTTTATAATTCCATATAAATCTGATGATTTTTTGCTCCATTTCTTTAAAAAATGTCATTGGAATTTTGATGGGAATTGCATTAAATTTGTATATTGCTTTGGGTAATATGACCATCTAGATTATATTTATTCTTCCTAACCAAGAAAAAGGAATATTCTTCCATCTTATTATATCTTTTCCGATTTCCCTTAACAATGGTTTATAGTTTTCATTATATATTACATTAACCGTTTTACATATGTTGAACCATCCTTGAGATACTGGGATGAATCCCACTTGATCATGATGTATTATTTTTTTAATATGTTGTTGTATTCGATTTGCTAGTATTTTGTTTAGTATTTTAGCATCTGTATTCATTAGAGATATTGGTCTGTAGTTTTCTTTTTTTGTGCCATCCTTGCCTGGTTTTGGTATGAGGGTTATGTTGGCCTCATAAAATGTGTTTGGTAGTATTGCTTCTTCTTCAATTTTTGGGAAGACTTACAGTAGAATAGGAGCCAAGTCTTCTTTGAATGTTTGATAAAATTCGCTGGTAGAGCCGTCTGGGCCTGGACTCTTATTTTGGGGGATGTTTTTAATGTTTTTTTCTATTTCTTCTCTACTAATAGGTCTGTTTAGGCTTTCTGCTTCTTTTGACTCAGTCTAGGAAGGTTGTATTGTTCTAGGAATTTATCCATTTCTTCTAGGTTGTTGAATTTAGTGGCATAAGGTTTTTCATAGTATTCTACAATAATTCTTTGTATATCTACTGTGTCTGTGGTGATTTCTCCTCTTTCATTTTGGATTTTGTTTATATGAGTTCTTTCTCTTTTTTTCTTGGTAAGTCTTGCCAAGGGTTTGTCAATTTTGTTGATCTTTTCAAAGAACCAGCTCCTTGTTCTATTAATTTTTTCTATAGTTTTTCTATTCTCTATTTCATTTATTTCTGCTCTGATTTTTATTATCTCCTTTCTTCGGCTGGTTTTGGGTTGTCTTTGTTCTTCTTTTTCTAGTTCCTTAAGGTGTGAAGTTAAGTGGTTCACTTGGGCTCTCTCTTGTTTGTTCATATATGCCTGAAGTGATATGAACTTCCCTCTTATCACTGCTTTTGCTGCATCCCATAGATTCTGATATGTCGTATTGTCATTTTCATTTGTCTGTATATATCTTTTGATCTCTGCACTTATTTCTTCTTTGACCCATTCATTTTTTAAAAGTATGTTGTTTAGTTTCCACATTTTTGTGGGATTATTTTCCTCTTTTTTACAGTTGAATTCTAGTTTCAAGGCTCTATGATCAGAAAATATGCTTGGTACAACTTTGATTTTTCTGAATTTGCTGATGTTGTTTTTGTGGCCCAACATATGGTCAATTCTTGAGAATGACCCATGTACACTGGAGAAAAATGTATACTCAGTCACTTTGGGATGAAATGTCCTGTAGATATCTATTATATCCAGGTGCTCTAGTGTTTTGTTTAAGGCCGCTATAACTTTGTTGATTCTCTGTTTGGATGACCGATCTAGAGCCATCAGAGGTGTATTGAGGTCTCCAAGTATGATTGTATTTTTGTTTTAAGGTCAGTAAGTAGCTGTCTTATATATCTTGGTGCTCCTTGGTTTGGTGCATATATATTAAGAATTGTTATGTCTTCTTGATTCAGTGTCCCCTTAGCCATTATGAAATGGCCATTTTTGTCTCTGAGTACTTTTGCTGTCTTGTAATCAGCATTATCAGATATGAGTATTGCTATGCCTGCTTTTTTTTGGATGTTATTTGCTTGGAGTATTGTTTTCCAGCCTTTCACTTTGAATTTGTTTTTACCCTTGTTACTTAGATGAGTTTCTTGTAGGCAGCATACAGTTGGATTTTTTTTTTTTAATCCATGCTGCTACTCTGTGCCTATTTATTGGTGAGTTTAATCCGTTTACATTTAGTGTAATTATTGACACTTGTGAGTTCCCTATTGCCATTTTATAGATTGCTTTCTGTTAGTTTTGTGTCTTGTTTGATCCTTCTCTTTCATCTTTCTATCTTTTCTTTTTATTTGGTTGTATTCCATACATCTTTCCTCTGTTGCTATCTTTTTTAAATCATGTGTTTCTGTGGTGGTTTTTTCAATGGTGGTTACCTTTAAGTAATGAAAAGGGTTCCTACCCTGTTCATTGTAGTGAACTATTTTGTGAGTACTTTTGCACTGCATTGTCCTTTGCTACTGTTAATCTCCATCCTCTCCTCCCCTTTTCTTTTTGTTGTTGTCACAGTTTAAATTTGGTTTTATTGTGTTCTTCTTGGAGCTTTTACTTGTGGCTTTTTTTTTGTTGTTGTTGTTGTTATTTGTATCTGATTTGAGAACCCCCTTTAGTAATTCCTGGAGTGGGGGTTTTCTGATGATAAATTCCCTCATCTTTTCTGTATCTGTGAATGTTTTTATTTCTCCTTCATATTTGAAGGATAGCTTTGATGGGTATAGTATTCGTGGCTGAAAGTTCCTCTCTTTCAGGACTTTAAATATTGATATTAGGGTCCACTCTCTTCTAGCTTGTAGAGTTTCTGTTAAGAAATCAGATGATAATCTAATGGGCCTTTCTTTATATGTTGTATTCTTCTTTTCCCTGGCTGCCTTGAGAATTTTTTCTTTGCCGTTGGTTTGTGCCAATTTCATTATGATGTGCCTTGGAGTAGGTTTGTTGGGGTTAAGAGAACTCGGAGTTCTGTTTGCTTCTTGAATTTGAGGCTTTAGTTCTTTCACAGGCTTGGGAAGTTCTCATCTATTATTTGTTTATGTTTTCCATTCCATTTTCTCTCTCTTCTCCCTCTGATATACATACCTATTATTCTTATGTTATTCTTTTTGATGGAGTCAGATAATTCCTGTAGGGCTATCTCATTTTTTTTAATTTTTGAGTCTCTTTCTTCTTCTCTTTGTTGTGCCTCAAGTTGCTTGTCTTCTATTTCACTAATCCTACCTTCTATCTGGCCTGTTCTATTAGCTAAGCTTGTTACCTCGTTTTTCAGCTTGTGTATTGAGTTTTTCATCTCTGTTTGATTTTTTTTATAGTTTCAATTTCCTTGGAAATATATTTTTTGTGTTCATTGAGTTGTTTTCTGATCTCCCTAAATTGCCTTTCTGTGTTTTCTTGAATATCTCTGAGTATTTTTAGGATTTCTATTTTAAATTCTCTGTCATTTAACTCCAAGGTTTCCAATATATTAAATTTTTTCTCCATAGATTTTTCCTCATCTATCTGTGTTACCTCTCTTTCTTTTGTATCCATGATATTCGATTTTCTCTTCCTTAATGGCATCTGAGGGTGGTTTTGTTGATAGTATTAATGAGATTTAATAAAGAATAATAATTAAAAAAAATAAAAATAAAGAAATCGAAGAATTTTTTAAAAATAATAATTAAATAAAGAAAAATAAAATAAAATAAAAAATTTTAAAAAAAGAAAATTATTTCCCCCCCTCCCTTTTTCCTCTCCTCTCCTCTCCCCTCTTTCTTGAGAAAATCTTGTGGTGAACTGTGAATTATATTGTACTAAATAGAACAAACAATGCCTGTACTGGAGGGCCTGAATTGGGGAGAAGTAATAAAGGGGCAAAAAAAAAAAAAAAAAAAAAAAAAAACCACAGAAAAAAAGGGGTATGGACCACAAAAAGCAAATAAGGAAAAAATTTGGGTCAAGAATAAAATGATTTGCTTATAGTTGTTGGTTGACTAAGAGTTATGATGAGAGGAATAAGAGGGAAACAGGAAAATGGGGTGACAAATTAAAAAATTACTATTGTATTTAGTGGAACAAGAACTAGATAAAATGGAGAGCCAGAGATGGGAGCACTGCTAGTGAGTTAAAAACGTGAAGTAAAACCCCCCCAAAATGCCACAAACATAAGTTTGAGTCCCAGATAAGATAATTTGTTCGTTATTGAGGTTTGAATGAGAGGAGACGTAAAGGAGAAAGGAAGAAACTAATATAGAGGGAGAAAAGAAAGAGAGAGAGAGAGAGAGAGAGAAAGAGGGAACCACTAAAAGAAGAAAAAAGAAAAAAGAGGAGAGAGAGAGAGAGAGAGAGTTAAGGGTTTTGGAGTGCAACCCTCATAGAGAGGAAGGAAGAGGAAAGAAAAGATAATGGGAGATGTAACACTTATGGGTAGTGTAGTTCAAGGAGAGGAGAGAGTAAGACTGGCAGAGAGTTAAATGACCAAATTGGAGGAGGAAAAAAAAAATCAAGAATGAAGATAAGAGAAAGAAACAAACAAATAAAATAAAATGGGATAGGTTATAAAGTCTGCGGATTATTCTTGATTTTAAGAGGTTATCTTCTTGCTTTTTCTTTTCTCTCCCTCTTCCTGGTCGGTGACTCTGTACCCCGGGTTCTGCCCCTTTGGCACGCTCAGGTAAAGGTTTGCAGTTGATAAGTCTCTATGGCGATGTCATATATTGGGCTTCAGTCTCGTTGGCAGTCGAGGCTCATTAGCATTTATAGGCTCTGACAGTGAGAGAGTCCGTGTTCCTGGAGCCTCTCTCCTAGTCTTTCTTTCCTCAGTTAGTAGCCTGATAATCCAGCTGTGGGGCTGCTGCTGCCTCTGCCTGGATAGTAAGAAGCTCAGAGAGCTGGCAACTCCCCACTCTATTCCCACTCAGCACAGGGCTCTGGGTAAGGCTCAATCAGTCAGAGCTGCTAGCATAATCAGGCGGGGCTTCCGCCCACTTAAAGACCTCTGGCTCTGCCACTCTGTCCGGTAACACGGGTGGGCGCCCATTCCTGGGGCGCTTGGAGGAAACTCTCGGTCACTATCTGTGCACAGACCAGGATATCAGGCCGGAAGTCTCACACTCTGAGTGAAACCCCCGCCCGCACGGAAAAGTTCCAGCGTTGGAATTAGCTCTCGCTCCCTCCTCGTGCACAGCTTTTTTAGGGCGCTGGGGTGGCCTGGAGATTCTGCTTTTGGCCCACACAAAGGCCCCTGACTCTGCCCCTCTGTGGGATAACACGGGCTCCCACTCCTGAGGTGCTGGGAGGAATCTCTTGCCCTCTCTCTGTGTGCGCCGACCAGGATATCAGGCCAGCCGCCTCACCCTTTGAGTGAAAGCCCTCCCACATGGAAAAGTTGCAGCATTGGAATTGGCTCTCGCTCCCTCCCCGTGCGCGGCTCCCTCAGGGCGCTGGGGCGGCCCGGAGATTCTGCTTTCAGCCCACACAAAGGCCCCTGATTCTTCCTCTCTGTGGGATAACACGGGCTCCCACTGCTGAGGCAGTCGGAGGAATCTCTCGCCCACTATCTGCTTGTGCCGACCAGGAGATCGGGGAAAATGGCTGCCCCGCTTGTTTTTCTTTGTCTGGATTTGGCGCGAGTGTTAGCTTGTATTGGCCGGGTTGCCACAGGAACAGTTTTTCCTCGGCTTGGATCTCCATGCCACAGCCTGGTTTGGCTGTTTGTGCCGCGGCCTGGATCTACTCACCCCCTTTGCCCGCCTCAGTTTCTATATTCTCAGTTCCCAGTGAAAGCCACCCTGTTAAGGTTAGTGAGGAAAGTGGAGCATTTCTTACTCCCTATTTCCTTCGGGGTTTGATTATATATTTAGCCAATTTTTCGCTTGACCATACCTTCGGGTGTATTGGGAAACATCTGGAGACTCCAAGGATAGGTTTTTTTGTTTCTGGTTGAAGATCTTGTTGAGTTTTGGGGGAGATTTATCGGTATCGCTTCCTACCGCGCCATTACACTGACGTCATCTCCATAAGCACTGTATATAACTTTTGATCTCTAATTTTGTTCCTTTTTTGACCCAGTCATTCTTTAGAAGTATGTTGTTTAATTTCCACATTTTTGTGGATTTCTTTACTTCCTTTTTGCAGTTGAATTCTAATTTCAAAGACTTATGGTCAGAAAATATTCTTGGTATAATTTCAATCTTCCTGAATTTGTTGATGTTAGTTTTGTGGCCCAAAATATACTTGAGAATGTTCCATGTACACTGGAGAAGAATGTATAATCTGATGTTTGGGGAAGAAATGCCCTGTAAATATCTATTATGTCCATTTGGTCCAGTGTGTCATTTAAGGCTGATATTTCTTTATTGATTTTCTGTTTGGATGATCTATCTAAAGCTGTCAGTGGTATGTTGAAATCTCCAAGTATGATTATGTTTTTGTCTGCTTTTATTTTTAGATCAGTTAACAGATGTCTTATATATTTTGGTGCTCCCTGATTTGGTACATATATATTAAGAAGTGTTTTGTCTTCTTGATATTGTCCCTTTTATCATATGAAATGTCCATCTTTGTCTCTGGTTACTTTTGTTGTCTTAAAGTCAGCATTGTCAGATATGAGTATGGCTACACCTGCTTTGCTTTGGATATTATTTACTTGGAGAATTGTTTTCCAACCTTTCACTTTGACTCTACTTTTTTCCTTGCAGTTTCAATGTATCTCTTGAAGGCAACATATGGTTGGGGTTTGGCTTTTTTATCCAATCTGCTACCCTGTACCTTTTTATTGGTGAGTTTAGTCCATTTACATTTAGGGTAATTATTGACACTTGAGGATTTCTATAACCATTTTGTGTTTTGTTTTCTAGTAGATCTGTGTCTTGTTTTGTTCTTCTCTTTTCTGTTTCTGTCTGTTGTTTCTGTTTGGTGGTGTTCCATACTTTTCCACCCTGTTTTTAAGCTATGTGTTTTAGTGGTGGCTTTTTCATGGGTGGTTACCATTAGGTTATTAAGAGAAAATGTTCATATGTACAAGAATCCTTTGTCTTATGAGTGCTCCTGCACTCCATCCTCCTTTGCTACTGCATATCTTTATCCTCTCCCTTTTTATATTATTGTTGTCACAGATTATCCTTGTTTTTATTGTGATCTTGTTGAAGATTTTACTGTGGTTCTGATTTGTTTTGTTCTTTGTGTCTGGTTGAATAATCCCCTTGAGTATTTCCTGCATTGGGGGTTTTCTGGTGATAAATCCCCTCAGTTTCCATATATCTGTAAAAGTTTTTATTTCTCCTTCATATTTGAAGGATAACTTTGATGGATATAGTATTCTTGGCTGGTAATGCCTCTCTTTCAGTACTTTAAATGTTTGGGTCCACTCTCTTATGGCTTTTAAAGTTTCTGCTGAGAAGTCTGATGATAACCTAATGGGATTTTCTTTATATATATATATGTTATGTTCTTTTCTCTAGCTGCCTTGAGGATTTTTTTTTTTTTTTGTCATTGATTTTTGACAATTTTATTACAGTATGTCTTGGAGTAGGTTTGGGTTAAGGTAACTTGGTGTTCTGTTTGCTTCTTGGATTTGAGGGTCTAACTCTTTCTATAGGCTTCAGAAATTCTCATCAATTATTTGTTTGAATAGGCTCTCCATTCCCTTTTTTCTCTTTTCTTCTTATATACCCATTATTCTTGTATTGCTCTTTCTGATGGAGTCAGATAATTTTTGTAAAGCTTTCTCAGTTTTTTTAAATTTTTGGTTCTCTCTCTTCTTCTCTCTGTAGCATATCTAGTTACTTGTCTTCTGTGTCACTGATTTTTCCCTTTATCTGACTTGTTCTATTAGCTAAACTTGCTACCTCAGTCGTTAATTCATGTATTGAGTTCTTCATCTCTGTTTTTAAAGTTTTAATCTCCTTGGTGAAGCACTTGTTTTTTTCATTAATTTGTTTTCTAAGCTCATGAAGTTTCCTATTGATGTTTTCTCTCATCTCGTTGAGTATTATCATGACTTCAATTATGAATTCTCTATCATTTAACTCCAAGGTTTCTATGCGATGAGGTTTTTTTCTGAACATTTTTCATTTTCTTTCTGAACTGCATCTCTGTCTTTTGTATCCATGGAATTCAATTTCTTCTTCCTTGTTGGCATTAGAGAGTGGTATTGTTAAGAACTCTAAAAAAAAAAACCCTAAAAAATGAAAAATTAAAATAAAAATACAATAAAAATATAAAAATTAAATAAACTATGACAAGTAAAGATAAAAAACACCCACAAGAAAATAAGAATAAAAAATATAAAAATTAAAGAAAATAAAATTCAAAAAAGAAAAAACAGAATAAGAAGGGAAAGGAAAAAAATAAAAGAAAAAATAAATATCAGTTTTGAGATATTTCTTCCAGTAAGTGTCATTGTATTACAAGTTTTAGCTCTGTGAAGTTCCTGGGCTGTCCTCTGTTGTGATATTGCTATCTTAATGATGTAGGCATGGTTGAAGTTGCATTGGTGGATGAAGCATGTTGTGAGGGTTTTATGGCTTTGGCTTTACAGCTTCAGCTTTCTAGTAATGGTGATCTCAGGCCTCTGAGTGCTCCTCCCCATATCTCAACAGACCTGTGGACCAGACATGAAGCACCTCTGTTTTTCATGGAGAGAGGAGCTCTGGAGAGCTAGCTGTGGGGTTTGTCTCTGCCACTTTCTGTACAGTGAGGTGAAGGAGGAGGGATCTGTGAGGCTGGGGTGTCACACTTTAGTTTTTTCTGTCTCTGCCAAGTGCAGGCTGCAGGCAAACCACGGGAAGACTGGCCATGACCTCATGCTCTGGCCACTTTGATTTATTTCCCCCTCTGCCCCTCTATCTCACTGCCCTTCCCAGTAGAAGGAGACCCAGTCACTCTAGGTTTACCTCTCCATAAACCCTCAGACAAAATCCAAACAGCCTGAGCTTCCCTCCTCCCCATAGTCCAGAAGAGAAAAAACAACCTAGTCACTCCAAGTTTGTCTCCTCCTTAGAGCTGACTGCAAATGAGTTCTATCTTTTTCCCCCCTTTTCACCTCATCCCACCTTTAATTCATTAGGTGCATAGAGCTTTCAGGTGTGCCTGCAAGCTCAGCCGGGGCTCCTTTGCTGCATTATAGTTGTTCAATTTGTTGATATTTCAAGGCGGAAAATTAGGAGTATCTCTCATGCCACCATTACTCAGACATCATCATAACCTGAAATCTTATGTCAGGTTCAGTGTCAGTCATTCTGCATGGCTCCTTTCCCTTTTGGGGGGCTTTATTAGGATTCCAGAGTTTGTTCAGCTCCATGTAAACTTTGGCCTTTAGTGTGTTGGGACCACTACTGGGTCAGGCTCATTTACTCCATGAGTTTTACCACAGAACCAGTAGTGGTATGCAAATAAATTAATAACTGTTTCCCTGCCCTAATGACTTTTTTAAGTATAAAAAATACGATATACCAAAATATAGTTTACTATTTTATGTATTTAATACTTAAATAAGAACAATAAAAGAGGCACACAAAACTAGATTATAAGAAAGTTTTAAAATATTAATGAAAAATATTAAATAATACCTGACAAAAACTATAAAACTGTTCTTTAAGATATTTGTATATTGCTTTTTGATTGCTGTTCTCACTTGCAATTTTTTCACTTTTATTCAAGCATAATTGGCCGTGTTATCTATACTTAACCATCTTTTCACTGTAAGAGTAAGATTCCATTCCTTTAGAGGTAGGTGCTTAGAATACACTGTTGCACAGATAAACATTAAAAAAGAGTAAGGAATATAAATTTGTGATTTCTACATTAAGTGCTGCCCAGGGGCCCACCTTAGAGAAAACCCTGATTACAAGTGCCATCTTAACAACCAATTCATTGAACTCAACAAAAAATTAGGTATCAGTTTTGCCGAACCAGTGCTAATGGGCTGAATCCCACCACTGCACAAAACTATATCTCATTAGATCACATTAGACACATGGTTCCTTTGTGCCCAATCAGCCACAGGGAACTGTGCCACAGATCATCAAACCATGGTGGTCAGGATTCTGCCCTGGCTTAAAGCAGCCACCTGTATTTTCCCAGTATACTACTTTTCAGTGGTTCTGATTTCTACTATTAAAAGAAACCCATTACTTCCCCATTTCTCCACTGGACTTCCCCCACTTTTCCCTAATCTACCTCTCCAGTGACCGGGCCTTTTACTTCTCCAATATTTGAAAAACACTTAGGCTTTCTCTTTCCACACAGCATATGAAGATGCTGTAGATGTTTCAACAATGAGAACCCAACCTCAGCATCATAAAATAATATTTTCTGGGAATATGATGCTCCCATAAAGATCAGTAACAAGTCTCCCCTCTTCATTTGCTTGGGTATACAGTCATGTGCTGCATAACATTTGGGTCAACAATATATGACAATGATTCCATAAGAGCACAATGAAACTGAAATTTTGCTATTCTTTAGTGATGCCCTGGCTGTTAATAATGTCATAGCACAATGTATTACTCATGTGCTGTGGCAATGCTAGTGTAAACAAACCTACTACACTGTCAGTAATATATAATAAAGCATATACAATTATATACAATACATAACACTCAGTGGTAGATTTAGCCAGTTTGCACTGGTCGGCAGAACCAATACTTAATTTTTTGTTGAGTTTGGCAAATCAGTTGTTAAAATGGCACTTGTATTCAAGGTTCTCTCTGAGATGGTAAGGTGGGTGCCTAGGCAGCTGCCCAATATGAAAATCACAAATTCACATTCCTTACTCTTTTTTTTTTGTGACAGAGACAGAGAGAGGGACAGATAGACAGAAAAGGAGAGAGATGAGAAGCATCAATTCTTTGTTGCGGCATTTTAGTTATTCATTGATTGCTTCCTCATATGTGCCTTGACCCAGGGGGGGCTACAGCAGACCGAGTAACCCCTTGCTCAAGCCAGTGACCTAGGGCTCAAGCTGAGCTTTGCTTGAATCAGATGATCCCACGTTCAAGCTGGCAACCTCGGGGCCTCAAATCTGGGTTCTCTGCATCCCATTCTGACGCTTTATCCACTGCGCCACCACCTGGTCAGGTTTCTTACTCTTTTTTAACATTAATCTGCACAACAGCTTATTCTAAATGCCCATAGTAATGTTCATTCTGTCCATAGGTGAAAAAAATTGCAAGTGAAGATGCCAATCAAGAAGCAAAATGGAAATATCTTAAATAACAGTTTTATTGTTTTTTGTCAAGTATTATTTAATATTTTTTCATTAATATTTTTAAATTCTTTCTTATAACATAATCTAGTTTTGTGTACCTCTTTTTTGTTCTTATTTAAGTATTAAATGCATGAAATAATAAACTACTTTTTGGTATATCATTTTTTTTATACTTAAAAAGGGTCATTAGGGTAGAGAACTGGTTGTTAAATTATTTGAATCCCACCACTGGTAATACTTGACAATGGTAATAAATGACTATGTTATTCATGCTTCCCATATCTCTCTCTTTTTTTTTCCCATGCTTCCCATGTTTCTTGATTGCATCATTTTTTTCATGTGCTTAATTTTAATCTCATATTGTTTTGTTCATTTTGGCCTATAAGTGTACAAAATTCACTGCTAGTGTTGCCAGCAAGAGGCTGTGTTGAGCAATTGACTTGGAAAGAAAATGTAAAGTGATTAATAACAATGAAGGTGGAAAATCAGTGGTAGTTATTGCTTGCTAGTCAGTCCCATTTCACCATAGCTGCGATCTTGAAGAACAAGAACAAAGTGATGGGAGCTGTTGAAAGATCTTCGTCATTGAGGTAAAAAGACTAACAAAAATTCAAGAAGGGCCTATATCAGACATGCAGAAACTTACAATTGACCTGGATGGAAGACCAGACACAGAACTGTATCCCTCCTTGCCTGGAGAGCTTGGTCGGTTAGACCATCGTCCCAAAGCACAGATGTTGCTGGTTTGATTCCTGGTCAGAACACATACAGGAACAGATTGATGTTTCTGTTTCTCTTTCTTTCTAAAATCAATAAAATAAACATAAAAAAAGGAAGTATATCCCTCTCAGCACCATGATGGTCATGGCCAAAGCAAAAAAAAAAAAAAAAAATTATTTGCAATGTTAAAAGAAAAGGCTGAATCTGATTATGATATTGAATTTACTACTAGCTCTGGTGGTTTAAATGATTTCAAAAACCATTTTTCATTACATAGTGTGAAAGTGAATGGTTAGTTTGCCAATGCTGATATAAGGCAGCTGAAGGATTCTTGGAAACTCTAGATAAGCTGATTATGGAAGAAAACTATTTGTCAGAGCAAATACTTAATATAAATGAAATCTTCCTATTCTGGCAACAGAGGCCTGAAAAGACTTTAATCCATAAAAAGGCTAAATCAATGTGGAGACCAAATCAATTCCAGGTTTCAAGGTTTTTAAGGACACAATAAAAGTCTTGCTTGGGGACAATGTTGCAGTATACAAGTTGAAACCTTTTGCAACCTGATGCAGTGAGAGGGCCTTCAGGCAGACCGATAGACACACACTGTTTGTATACTGTATCATAAGAGAATAAAGTCACGGATGACCCAGCTTCTTTTCCAACATGTCCTCCTGAATTGCTATGCCAACAAAATGGACAAGTACTGTTTGGAGAATAACATACCTTTTAAGATTTTGCTTATTGTTGATAATGTCCTTCTTTTATTGGTGATCTTTATCCCAATATCAAAGTGGTATTTTTCCTCCAAATACCATCTCTTTGATCTAACCAATGAATTAAGGAGTGATAGTAGTTTTTAAGGCTTACTACCTGAGGATGACCTTTGCCTAGACTATTACTGCAATTGAGGAAAACACTGATGCAATTATAAAAAGGTTATACTATCTTTTACTGTATCAAGAATTATGCTTGGGCTTATAGTGATGTCGCCAAGGAGTATCTGAGGGCATCTGGGAAAATGCACTCAAGAGGTTTGTCCATGGCTTCAAAGGATTGGCCAAGGATAAGGAGGTTGCAAAATCAACAAGACTGAACATTTCAACAAGGTTGAAATGGCCAACACCTTTAACCTGGGTATGGTTGTGGATGACATTGGGAAGCTCCTAGAGGTGGTTCCTAAGGAAGTGAATAATGAGGAGTTGTTGGCACTGGAAGAGGAATGCATAATTGAAGAAGAGACAAGAGAAAAGGCAGGAGAAGAAAAAGAAGGACCCTCAAGAAAGTTCATAATAATGAGTTTAGCAGAAATGTTTGCTGACTTCAACAAACTCCTTAAAAAGTCAGAAAACATGGACCTTTAACACTGAAAGGTTTTTCACTAATAGATAGAGATGTTCATAGTACATTATTTGCTTAATAAGCAAATAATAATGAGAAAAGAAACAAACCAAGCAAACAAACTACTGCGGACATATTTCTGAAAAGAGTGACACCTTCTCAAAAAGACCTCAGGCAGGTCCTTCAGGAGTTACTATTTTAAAAAGTATTGTTAAGCCCTGGCCAGGTAGCTCATTTGGCTAGACAGTCATCACGATATGTCAAGATTGGAGGTTCCGTTCCCGGTCAGGGCACATACAAATATCAACCAATGACTGCATAAATAAGTGAAACAGCATGACCAGGCTCTGGTGCAGTGGATAGAGCATTGGACTGGGACGTGGAGGACCCAGGTTCAAACCCCGAAGTCGCCGGCTTGAGTGTGGGCTCATCTGGCTTGAGTGCGGGCTCACCAGCTTGACTGTGGGGTCACTGGCTTGAGCGTGTGATCATAGACATGACCCCATGGTCACTAGCTTGAGCCCAATGGTCACTAGCTTGAGCCCAAGATTGTTGGCTTGAGCCCCAGGTAGCTGGCTTGAGCAAGGGGTCACTTGCTCTACTGTAGCCCCAGATCAAGGCACATATGAGAAAGCAATCAATGAATAACTAAGAAAGCAGTCAATGAAGAATTGTTGCTTCACATCCCTCTCCCTTCCTGTCTGTTTGTTCTTATCCGTCCCTCTCTCTATCTCTCTCTGTATCTCTCTTTTGCTCCCTTCCTCTTTTTCTAAAATCAATCAGTCAATTAAAAAAATTTTAAGGTACTGTTATTATACATGATAGCTTTATGCATTATTATCCCTAAAGACCTTCTAGTGGGACAAGATTTGGAGGAGGAAAACAGTGATATTGATGATCTTGACACCATGTAGGCCTAGGGGTGTGTGTGTGTGTGTGTGTGTGTGTGTGTGTGTGTGTGTGTCTTAGTTTAAAAAAAAGTTTAAAAAGTAAGAAAAAATTAACTAAAAAAGTTTATAGAATAAAGATATAAAATATTTTGTACAACTGGACAATGTATTTGTGTTTTCAGCTAAGTATTATTACAAAAGAGTTGAAAAAATATTTTTAATTAGAAATTTTATAAAGTAAAAAAGTTACAGTAAACTAAAGTAACTTCAGTTTTGAACAAGTATATTTTATAAATTTACTGTAGCCTATTTGTACAGTATTTATAAAGCCTACAGTAGTAGTATACAGGAATGTCCTACAGTTTCACAATTTCTCACCACTCATTGACTCACCCAGAGCAATGTCCAGTCCTGCAAGCTTCATCCATAATAAGTAGTGATAATAAGTAGTGTCTTTTATAGGTATACTATTTTTTTTTTACCATATATATTTTAAAATTTATTTATTGATTTTAGGAAGGGAGAAAGAGAGAGAGAGAGACAGAAAATCAATCTGTCTCCGTATGTACCCTGACCAGGGATCAAACTGACAATCTTTCGTTATCAGGATGATGCTCCAACCAATGAACTATCTGGTCAAGGCCTTTTTTTGTTTGTTTGTTTTTTACCATATTGTTACTATAACTTTTCTGTGTTTAGATACACAGAAACCTACCATTGTGTTACAATTGCCTACCGTTTTCAGTATGATAACATGCCGTGCAGTCTTATAGATAGGAGCAGCAGGCTGTACCATACAGCCTAGGAGTGCATCTATACCATCCAGGCTGTCAGAGCACTTTATGATGGTCACGCAACAACAAAACCATCTAATGATGCACTTCTCAGAATGTATTCCCATCGTTAAGCCAAGTGTGACTGTAAATGAAGTCATATTTCTTTTACTGTTTAAATGATTATGCCCTCAATTCTATTCTCAGCTTAGCAGAAAATATCATTTTCCCTCTCGGGTCTCCTAACCCAAGATACCACAATGACATTCCTCAATGTTGATTTGTTGATCTTGTCACAGAACCAACTTTTTGTTAATTTGTTTCCAACTATTTTTCTAACCTCTATTTTATTTATCTCTGCTTTGGTCTTTATTGTTTTCTTTCTTCTAGCTTCGGTTTCACTTGCTTGAAGGCACAAAGTTAGGTTATTCTTCAAATGACACCACTCTTACATGGGCCTCCTGAATCAATGCTTCTTGTCACTGTTAAGAGAGCTTAAGGGTTCAAGTACATAGCTGCTTTACAAAGTAGACCTTGACTTCCTCACTGTAGCTGTTGATTGACAGGCTTTTCCGTTGCTTACATACACAGCACTCACCAGGATCACAAGCTTTTTCTCAAGCAAACTGAAACAGTGCAGAGGCTAATGTCTGCTGTCTCATAGACTTTCAACCTTCCTCACTGTAGCTGTTGATTGACAGGCTTTTCCGTTGCTTACATACACAGCACTCACTAGGATCACAAGCTTTTTCTCAAGCAAACTGAAACAGTGCAGAGGCTAATGTCTGCTGTCTCATAGACTCTCAACCTTCCTCACTTTCACTGTAGGGCAGAAGTCAGTACATCACCTTCTCTATTTTTGATGGTCATAAGCATTTTTTCATTTTAAGGATCAGTTGCCTCCCATCCAAACTGTTTAAGACCACTGCTTCAATAACTGAGTATCAAAGAATGATCTGGAATGTGTCCATCTTGGAGGAAATAAAATTATAAAAATTTATATAATTATTTATATGTTATATATAATTACATATTTTATTTTAAATATATAACTATACTTATATATAATTATAATATATAAAAATGTATATAATTATATAAATATTATATAATTTTATTCTTTACAGTAAATTTTAGATTCTACATGTCACACATACATAGGAATGAAACTGAAAGAATTTTCACCAAAATGCTAGCAATGGTCATGAAACTGTTTGAGTACCTTTTACTTTTTTATTTTTAACTTTTATATAATGTTGAATACTTATACTGATGAGCATGTATAATTTTTTTTTTTTTTTTGTATTTTTCTGAAGCTGGAAACGGGGAGAGACAGTCAGACTCCCGCATGCGCCCGACCAGGATCCCCCCCGGCATGCCCACCAGGGGAGACGCTCTGCCCACCAGGGGGAGATGCTCTGCCCCTCCGGGGCATCGCTCTGCCGCAACCAGAGCTACTCTAGCGCCTACGGCAGAGGCCAAGGAGCCATCTCCAGCGCCCGGGCCATCTTTGCTCCAATGGAGCCTTGGCTGCGGGAGGGGAAGAGAGAGACAGAGAGGAAGGAGAAGGGGGGTGGAGAAGCAAATGGGCGCTTCTCCTATGTGCCCTGGCCGGGAATCGAACCCGGGTCCCCCGCACGCCAGGCCGACGCTCTACCGCTGAGCCAACCGGCCAGGGCCATGTATAATTTTTATAATCATAAGCACTTATTATAATCTACTAGCACTTATTGATCACTTACTGTGTGCAAACACTTCACATTTAAGCCTCCACAGGATCTTTATGGGGTGAGTGCTATTACTGTCCTCATCTTACCAATGAAAACACTGAGACAGAGAAAGGTCAAGTAACTTGCCCAGATCACACCATCGGAAGTGTCAGAACCAGGATATAAACCTACCTACACAGCCTGTTTTTACCTTCTATGTATTCTGTACAAAGGACTTTTATTGGGATGGGTGCAGTAAATCAAAAAATGAATGTAAATTATATACTCAATGTATTAATGTTAAATTGTGAATTACTAAAAGATGAACATTTGGTTAGGTCAAAAGGTGTATTTCAGGATCTTGCTACATTTTATCACTGGTAAAAATCTACAGTGTTTTACGTGCTAATGCAGCGCATTCTCGTGCATGACCAAATGTTCTTTGCTTTTCAAATTTGTTGGTTTGCTCAGCAATACTTACTGACTCCAGAAATTATTCTCTTATATTATTATGAATCTAGAAACTTTGTCTAGCACATTACTAAAGGCCTAGGGCAAAGCTACAATCACTAATCAGACACTGCTAAGTGATGGATATACAAACCACATTCTATAACTTAAAGCAAGTTATGGTTTTGTTGAGATCCACCAGCTAGCCAGGCAGTTTTTAGAAATTATTTTTCAAGTGAAGAAAACATGGATGCTCTGGCTGGGTAGCTCGGTTGGCTAGAGTATTGCCCCCAGATGCAAAGAATGTGTATTTGGTCCCTGGTCAGGGCATATACAGGAACAGATGGATGTTTCTGTCTGTCTATCTGTCTGTCTCTCTTTCTTTCCCTCCCTTCTTCTCTTTCTAAAATCAACAAATAAGTTTTAAAAAAAAGAAAACGTGTATGAGGCCCTGGCTGGGTAGTTCAGTTGATTAAAACACCATCCTGATAAGCCAATATTACAGGTCCCATTCCCTGTCAGGGCACATACAAGAATCGACCAATGACTGCATAAATAGGTGAAAAATAAGTCAATGTTTCTCTCTTGCTCTCTTTCTTACACTTTCTCTCTCTTTCAAATCAATAACTAAAAATTAAAAAAAAGAAAATATGTATGATTACTTAACCACATTTTAAAGCAAATGTAGATGGGCCGAAAGTGAGGTGGACAAGGTTAGGTTACTGAGTATGGATGGAAAGAACAAAGGAAAGAGATTTAGGTGGCTCTCAGATTCTTGACTTGAGTGATCAGGTTTATCCTAATGTCTCTACTAGGATAAAAAAACAGAGGAGTGGCAGACTGTGGAGAAAATAATAAACTTGATTTTAGGCATTGAGTTATGAGGCATGTGAAGAACATCTAGGTGGGGTATCTAGGTGAGTTATCTAGGTGAGGGTGCCAGGTAGAACGTAGGAGACACAGGTCTAGGATTTGTGATCTTTCAGCTGGAAGTACAGGTGTGGGAGTAGTTAACATAAATCATTTAAGTTGTAGAACTCTAGACAGGTTACTCAGCCTCTCTGAGTCTTAAAAGTGAGGATGACAATAGTTCCTTTATAGCAAGATTAAGAAGATTGAATCAGCTCCTGTATGTAGAGTGCCTGGTACAAGGGTCAGCACAGTCCAATGACCGAACGAGTGGCCCTGAGGTAGATGATGACAGGTCTAGGGGACTTACAGTATTGTCAGGCAGAGAGAGTTAGCACCTCTAAATCAAAGCAGTAGATGCTTATGCCCTTATAATAGAACTTAGATTATATATATCCAAGTTTTCTATATATAATGGCTCCTCTAGAAGGAAACAGACCTAGCAGAGAATTAGTGACAGTTAGGAAGTGACATAAAATGTATTAGAGCTTTAAAGGAATATATTCTTGGGAAATCATTACACAACAGAAGATGATATGATAATATAATAATTTAGTTATATTGTAGAACTTGCTTTGGTAAGTATTCTAATTTACTTTCATTAATGTTTTCCACCATAAATGTCATCACTAGCCTATAAAACACAGTATGTTAGTGTGCAATGAGCAGAAGGCTTGAGGTCAGAAGACCTGGGATTGAATTCTGGATCCAACATTTACTGGCCCCAAATCCTTGCTCTCCATGTAGATAATGGCAATATTACCATTCACCCAGTAGTTCCAACTTGGAGTCATTTTCTTCTCTTTCCTTTCCCTTAAACCCCCAAATAGAACTGACTACCCTGTCTGACAAGTCTGACTCCTGGTATCCCGCAGTGTTGCCTCTTTGTCCTCATCCTCAACGAGCCCTGGTTGTCAGTGCTATCATGTCATGCCTGACTACCCCAACAGTCCTCAACTAATTCAGTTCCTTTAGTGTAGCTTCTTCAGTGGCTCCGGAGTTATCTTTCCAAAATATTACCCTGCTGACTTTCTAAGCAGTGGCGACCCACAGACAATTTTAAAAATCCAAACTCTTTAGAATGGCACAGAGGCCTTTTACAGTATGTTTGCAACTTTGTTTCCCAAGCTCTCCCATGACTTCTCAGCATGTACGTGATGTTCTCTACTCAATGGAGTTTTCACCCTTCTCTTGTTGCCTAGGTCTTCTGCACTCCCATATCTCTATTTGATGTCCCTCCCCGCCCCATACCTAGTAACTTCTTACCCCTACACCTGATGCAGGAAATTTATTTTCAGTTTCTGATATCCAACTCATTGCTCTTAGGAAGTATTTCCCAATTTTTCCTATCACAGTTGGGGACTTCCTCTGTGTTACAATTTTTTTAACATACTTACAATGAACAGTGACATTCTCAAACCTTATTTCTTCTTATACCCCTAGAACCTGGCCAAGGGTATAGTACATAATAGGAGGTATTCAATTTTTTTTTTTTTTTTGTATTTTTCTGAAGCTGGAAACGGGAAGAGACAGTCAGACAGACTCCCACATGCGCCCGACCAGGATCCACCCAGCACTCCCACCAGGGGGCGACGCTCTGCCCACCAGGGGGCGATGCTCTGCCCCTCCGGGGCGTCGCTCTGTTGCGACCAGAGCCACTCCAGCACCTGAGGCAGAGGCCACAGAGCCATCCCCAGCGCCCGGGCCATCTTTGCTCCAATGGAGTCTTGGCTGCGGGAGGGGAAGAGAGAGACAGAGAGGAAGGAGAGGGGGAGGGGTGGAGAAGCAGATGGGCGCTTCTCCTGTGTGTCCTGGCCGGAATCGAACCTGGGACTTCTGCATGCCAGGCCGACGCTCTACCACTGAGCCAACCGGCCAGGGCCAGGAGGTATTCAATTTTAAAGCACTTTCTAAAACAGTAAACTTGGGCAATTCTCTGCTTATTTGATCCCATATTCTCATCTGTAAAGTTAGAATACTAATTAATACCTACCTTATAGAGCTGTTAGAAAATCAAACCCACTAAATTTATTTTAAAAATATTTTTTCAAATATTTTTTAATTTTCATAAAAGCACCTTGTAAGCCATACATTTTTGTAACATTTAACTTTTGATTCTAAAGTGGTCTGTCTCCAAGTATCCTTTTTTCATGAATCAGTCTAACACTTGGGAAATAATATACTTTTAATAAGACTTGTTGAATTCTAACATATTCTGCATTAGCTATTCTGGCCACTGTGACAGACATGAATGATAAAGAGCACCTGAATGAACAGGATGTCAAATTAGCCCTTTTATTTGGTCCCTCCGCCTACCCAGCCCTCTGGGGCTCTCTTGTCTCCGCTTGGTGGCAATATCACTCAAGTGCAGGAACAAGAAGCTACACCAGGGGGCTCCCCTGCCTTTCCCAAAAGAAGTAGTCAAAAAAATCGTTCTTCAACCTGAATGAAGGAATACTTGGGAGGTTCTCATGTAAAGTATTTGCTTTCTTTTGGAACAAGGCAATAAAGAAACCACAAAAGTCACAAGCCTAGAAATAACACTTTCATTTCTATCAAACTACTGTCTGAGATTGTCTTAGTTTTTCTTAGTCTGTTGAAAAGCCAGCAAGGGGGATTACTAATCCCCTTTTAGTGAAGGGATTTAGAGACTATAAATCAACATATCCCTTCACTGAGAACTCCAATATATTGTTTATTACCAAGAGATTTGAGCTCAAATTGAACTGAATATAAGATAAACCTGAAAATGCAAACATTTACTTACCATGGTCCCAAGAAAACCCACAAATATCAGACAGGGGGACCTAAATAAATGAAAAGTACATTTAATGCTTTTCTTTCCAGAAATTCAGGTGCAAGTTATAGTACAAAGAGCCTCAGGTGAGGAGTTAAGGACTGATTCTCATGCTAGATAAACCTCTAACTTTTGCTATTTGTATTATCATTCACCTTTAGATCTCAGTATTTTTCACCCTTAAATGAGATTCCGGGGGTATGTTTTTTTTTTTTTTTTTAGAAATTCAGCTTTAAAGCCATGGTCAATGGCTCATTGGTTGGCGTGTCATCCCAATATACCAAGGTTGTGCACATACGAGAATCGACTAACGGGTACAAGAATGAATGGAACAACAGATTGATGTTTCTCTCTCACTCTCTCCTTTCCTCTCTAAAATCAATAAATTATTTTTAAAAATCAAAAAATGAGCCCTGGCCGGTTGGCTCAGCAGTAGAGCGTCAGCCTGGCGTGCAGGGGACCCGGGTTCGATTCCCGGCCAGGGCACATAGGAGAAGCGCCCATTTGCTTCTCCACCACCCCCCCCCCCTTCCTCTCTGTCTCTCTCTTCCCCTCGCGCAGCCAAGGCTCCATTGGAGCAAAGATGGCCCGGGCGCTGGGGATGGCTCCTTGGCCTCTGCCCCAGGTGCTAGAGTGGCTCTGGTCGCGGCAGAGCGACACCCTGGAGGGGCAGAGCATCGCCCCCTGGTGGGCAGAGCGTCGCCCCTGGTGGGCATGCCGGGTAGATCCCAGTTGGGTGCATGCAGGAGTCTGTCTGACTGTTTCTGCCCGTTTCCAGCTTCAGAAAAAAAAAAAAAAAAAAAAATCAAAAAATGATTCTTTAAAATCAGCTTTAATGAGATTATTTGCATATACAATTCACCATTTTATGTATAACTTGATAAATTCTGATAATGTGGATAGTCTTTTAACCACCATTATCATTATGATACAGAACACTCCATTTCCATCACTACAAGAGTTTCTTCCTGCTCCTTTATAGACAATCACTACAGCTTTTGCTTTTTCAAAAATACCATGTCTGGGATACGGGAGAAGAGCTCAACTCAGGGACCCTGGCAGCTGTCCTTCAGCTCTCTCCCCAAAGTCACAAACCCCGTCTCTTCTCACACCACTCTGGTCTGCTCCAACCTCTCCCTACCAGAGCCCAGGGCCATTTTATTTTCTTACATCAAAGAAAAGTTAAAAAGTATTTGCAGACACATTGAGGAGTGTCAGCAGAATGTCAGTCTTTTGAAGAAACAGGCAGTAGAGGATGCCCATCTGGATGGGGCTGTTCCAACCCCTGTTGCATCTGAGAATGAGGCAAGTGACCTGCAACAAAGGATCCAGGGCATGGTAGATAATGTTGCTGGTAGAGGCCTTTGGTCTCTGGACCAAAAGGCCACGGTGCTGAAACAGCTGCTGGGCCAAATACAGAGGGAAGCAGTCACAGCCCAGGGCTTAGAAAGCAGAGTTCTTTGAAGATGTAGTTTCAGCAGCCAGCAAAGAGAGAGAGGCTGGAGTGAAGGTGTGCATTTATTCCTCAGGGAGTGTAGAAGCACAGTAACTATTATTTGGGCATTCTGCAAGGGAGATATTCTTGAACTCATTGGTGGTTACTTTGATACCAAGATTGGACACAAAGTAGACAGTGAGAGTTATCAAAAGTTTGTAAACAGCATTGGGTGTTCAACTAACAACATCTTGTTCCTGGTAGATGTTATTCTAGAAGCCAGAGTTGCTAAGGAAACAGCTGTGGTGGTGAGACCTGGTATGCAGGACTAACAGATAACGAAAAGACTTACTACACAGCCTTATCACATCTTCCAGGGTCTGTACCTGTCTTCCTCCACCTAGAAGAGGATTTCTATGGAAGACCAAACTGTCTTCACACAGTTGGGCTGGTAGTCTACTTTTATTCTAACGATAAAAGTAACTTACTTTAAACAGACATATGAACACATATGTGTGCAGGTATGTATGTGTTCAAATTACCTTTCACAGGTACAGAACAGAGGGAGGATCTCAGTTCAGTGAAAAGAGAACTAATTTAAAGATGCTTTTTATGTAGAAAGTGTTTGAAACCACAACCTTCACCCTTATCAAAGGCAAAATGTAGTTGACAGAAGAAATTACTACCCTAAAGATCCAATGTGCTGTGTCTATCAAGTGATGTACAAAAATGGAAAGCTAGGTTTGGGAAGTAATTCAGAAGCCTTGGTATTTTAAAACCTGGAAGTATTTCAAAGATTTATTTCTCATAATAATTTATCCCCCCTTTTAATTATGGGATTACCACAGCTGAATTTCAAAATATTAGCTCCTTACATACAAAAGACAAAGTTATTTATTTCTGCTCCAAAAGAGACAAAATTAGGAAAGGAAGCTTATTTAAGTCCTTATCAATCAAATATCTGTTACATAAGAAACTTACTAATCATTGTGGCATTCTCAGCAAGCAGCTGCTTATCAGTGAAAAGAGTGCACTGATGCCACAGGTAAAATATAAACCTGGTTCTTAACAAAACAGTTGTAATCTTGCCACTTGTTACCACTACAGATTTTATAGTCAACTTTCTAACTCCTTCTTAGCACAGTTTGAGAATATATGTTAATTGCTGTTTATACTATTTTAAACAGTTTACTAAAATCAGTTTATAAGACCTACAAAAGCCTTACTATGTACTCTTTTCCTTGAAATGGATGTGAGAAATGTAAACTTTGTAACAGCATTATTTATCCTACTTCAATTGTAATGCGATGTCATGGTAATTTCATGCTGTGATTAATAAAAACATTTCTTCACTCAGAAAAAAATATCATGTCTGGCTTCTATCATTTAGCATAATGTTTTTGAAATTCATCAAAGTAATTTACTTATTGCTGAATATGTACCATAGTATGAATGTATCATAATATTAACCTATTTGTCAGTTAATGAACATTTGGATTGTTCTCAGGCTTTTTTTTCTTTAACTTTTATTGTGAAGTCTACTATGAAGATATAGACAAGTCTTTTAGTGAATATGTTTTCATCTCTCTTGGGTCAATACTTAGAAGTGGGATTGCTGGGTTAGATACTTAGTGCATGTTTAATTTTTTTTTTTATTAATTTTACTACGGTGACATCAATAAATCAGGGTACATATGTTCAAAGAAAACATGTCCAGGTTATCTTGTCAATCAATTATGTTGCATACCCATCACCCAAACTCAGATTGTCCTCCGTCACCTTCTATCTGGTTTTCTTTGTGCCCCTCTCCTCCCCCTTTTTCTCTCCCCCCCCCCAACCACCACACTCTTATCAATGTCTCCTAGTCTCACTTTTATGTCCCACCTACGTATGGAATAATGAAGTTCTTAGTTTTTTTCTGATTTACTTATTTCACTTCGTATCATGTTATCAAGATCCCACCATTTTGTTATAAATGATCCGATGTCATCATTTCTTATGGCTGAGTAGTATTCCATAGTGTATATGTGCCACATCTTCTTTATCCAGTCTTCTATTGAAGGGTTTTTTGGTTGTTTCCATGTCTTGGCCACTGTAAACAATGCTGCAATGAACATGGGGCTGCATGTGTCTTTACGTATCAATGTTTCTGAGTTTTTGGGGTATATACCCAGTAAAGGGATTGCTGGGTCATCAGATAGTTCTATTTTCAGTTTTTTGAGGAACCACCATACTTTCTTCCATAATGATTGTACTACTTTACTTTCCCACCAACAGTGAATGAGGGTTCCTTTTTCTCCACAGCCTCTCCAACATTTGCTATTACCTGTCTTAATAATGATAGCTAATCTAACAGGTGTGAGGTGGTATCTCATTGCAGTTTTGATTTGCATTTCTCTAATAACTAATGAAGATGAGCATCTTTGCATGTATCTGTTGGCCATTTGTATTTCTTCCTGGGAGAAGTGTCTGTTCATGTCCTCTTCCCATTTTTTTATTGGAATGTTTGTTTGTTTGTTGTTGAGTTTTATGAGTTCTTTGTATATCTTGGATATTAGGCCCTTATCTGAGCTATTGTTTGAAAATATCATTTCCCATTTAGTTGGCTGTCTGTTTATTTTGTTGTCAGTTTCTCTTGCTGAGCAAAAACATCTTAGTCTGATGTAGTCCCATTCATTTATCTTTGCCTTCACTTCCCTTGCCTTTGGAGTCAAATTCATAAAATGCTCTTTAAAACCAAGGTCCATGAGTTTAGAACCTATGTCTTCTTCTATGTACTTTATTGTTTCAGGTCTTATATTTAGGTCTTTGATCCATTTTGAATTAATTTTAGTATAAGGGACAAACTGTAGTCGAGTTTCATTCTTTTGCATGTGGCTTTCCAGTTTTCCCAGCACCATTTGTTGAAGAGGCTTTCTTTTCTCCATTGTGTGTTGTTGGTCCCTTTAACAAAAATTATTTGACCATATATATGTGGTTTTATTTCTGGACTTTCTATTCTGTTTCATTGGTCTGAATGTCTCTTTTTCTGCCAATATCATGCTGTTTTGATTGTCATGGCTCTATAATATAGTTTGAAGTCCGGTATTGTAATGCCCCCAGCTTCATTCTTTTTCTTTAGGATTGCTTTGGTTATTTGGGGTTTTTTATAGTTCAATATAAATCTGATGATTTTTTTGTTCCAATTCTTTAAAAAATGTCATTGGAATTTTGATGAGAATTGTATTAAATTTGTATATTGCTTTGGGTAATATGGCCATCTAGATTATATTTATTCTTCCTATCCAAGAGCAAGGAATATTCTTCCATCTCATTGTATCTTTTTCGATTTTCCTTAAATATGGTTTGTAGTTTTCATTATATAAGTCCTTTACATTCTTTGTTATGTTTATTCCTAGGTATTTTATTTTTTTTGTTGCAATCGTGAAAGGGATTATTTTTTGAGTTTGTTCTCAAATGTTTCATTGTTGGCATATAGAAAGGCTATGGACTTTTGTATGTTAATTTTGTATCCTGCAAGCTTACTGTATTGGCTTATTGTTTCTAGTAATCTTTTTGTAGATTCTTTGGGGTTTTCGATGTATAGGATCATATCATCTGCAAAAAGTGATACCTTTACTTCTTCTTTTCTGATATGGATGCCTTTTATTTCTTTGTCTTGTCTGATTGCTCTGGCTAGAACCTCTAGCACCACATTAAATAAGAGTGGAGAGAGTGGACAACCCTGTCTTGTTCCTGATTTAAGGGGGAAAGCCTTCAGTTTTGTGCCATTTAATATGATGTTAGCTGATGGTTTATCATATATGGCCTTTATCATGTTGAGATATTTTCCTTCTATACCCATTTTGTTGAGAGTCTTAAACATAAAATTGTGTTGTATTTTATTGAATGCCTTTTCTGCATCTATTGATAAGATCATGTGGTTTTTGTTCTTTGTTTTGTTGATATGGTGTATTACGTTAACCGTTTTACATATGTTGAACCATTCTTGAAATTCTGGGATGAATCTCACTTTATCATGATGTATTATTTTTTTAATATGTTGTTGTATTCGATTTGCTAGTATTTTGTTTAGTATTTTAGCATCTGTATTCATTAGAGATATTGGTCTGTAGTTTTCTTTTTTTGCGCTGTCCTTGCCCGGTTTCGGTATGAGGGTTATGTTGGCCTCATAAAATGTGTTTGGAAGTATTGCTTCTTCTCAAATTTTTTGGATGACTTTGAGTAGAATAGGAACCAAGTCTTCTTTGAATGTTTGATAGAATTCGCTAGTATAACCGTCTGGGCCTGGACTTTTATTTTGGGGGAGGTTTTTAATAGTTTTTTCTGTTTCTTCCCTATTAATTGATCTGTTTAGGCTTTCTGCTTCTTCTTGACTCAGTCTAGGAAGGTTGTATTGTTCTAGGAATTTATCCATTTCTTCTAGATTGTTGAATTTAGTGGCATAAAGTTTTTCATAGTATTCTACAATAATTCTTTGTATATCTATGATGTCTGTGGTGATTTCTCCTCTTTCATTTTGGATTTTGTTTATAGGAGTTCTTTCTCTTTTTTCCTTGGTAAGTCTTGCCAAGGGTTTGTCAATTTTGTTGATCTTTTCAAAGAACCAGCTCCTTGTACTATTAATTTTTTCTATAGTTTTTCTGTTCTCTATTTCATTTATTTCTGCTCTGATTTTTATAATCTCCTTTCTTCGGCTGGTTTTGGGTTTTCTTTGTTCTTCTTTTTCTAGTTCCTTAAGGTGTGAAGTTAAGTAGTTCACTTGGGCTCTCTCTTGTTTGTTCATATAGGCCTGAAGTGATATGAGCTTCCCTCTTATCACTGCTTTTGCTGCATCCCATAGATTCTGATATGTCGTATTGTCATTTTCATTTGTCTGTATATATCTTTTGATCTCTGCACTTATTTCTTCTTTGACCCATTCATTTTTTAAAAGTATGTTGTTTAGTTTCCACATTTTTGTGGGGTGTTTTTCCTCTTTTTTGCAGTTGAATTCTAGTTTCAAGGCTTTATGATCAGAAAATATGCTTGGTACAACTTCAATTTTTCTGAATTTGCTGATGTTGTTTTTGTGGCCCATCATATGGTCAATTCTTGAGAATGATTTATGTACACTGGAGAAAAATGTATACTCTGTCACTTTGGGATGAAATGTCCTGTAGATGTCTATCATATCTAGGTGCTCTAGTGTTTTATTTAAGGCCAATATATCTTTATTGATTCTCTGTTTAGATGACCAATCTAGAGCCATCAGCTGGTTTTGGGTTTTCTTTGTTCTTCTTTTTCTAGTTCCTTAAGGTGTGAAGTTAAGTAGTTCACTTGGGCTCTCTCTTGTTTGTTCATATAGGCCTGAAGTGATATGAGCTTCCCTCTTATCACTGCTTTTGCTGCATCCCATAGATTCTGTATTGAGGTCTCCAAGTATGATTGTATTTTTTGTCAGTTTATGTTTTAAGGTCAATAAGTAGCTGTCTTATATATTTTAGTGCTCCTTGGTTTGGTGCATATATATTAAGAATTGTTATGTCTTCTTGATTCAGCGTCCCCTTAATCATTATAAAATGACCATTTTTGTCTTTGAGTGCTTTTGCTGTCTTGTAGTCAGCATTATCAGATATGAGTATTGCTACGCCTACTTTTTTTTGGATGTTATTTGCTTAGAGTAATGTTTTCCAGCCTTTCACTTTGATTTTGTTTTTATCCTTGTTGCTTAGATGAGTTTCTTGTAGGCAGCATACAGTTGGATTTTCTTTTTTAATTCATGCTGCTACTCTGTGCCTTTTTATTGGTGAGTTTAATCCATTTAAATTTAGTGTAATTATTGACACTTGTGAGTTCCCTATTGCCATTTTATACATTGTTTTCTGTTAGTTTTGTGTTTTGTTTGATTCTTCTCTTTTGCTTTTATATCTTTTGTTTTTGTTTGGTTGTATTCCATACATCTTCTCTCTGTTGCTATCTTTTTAAAATCATGTGCTTCTGTGGTGGTTTTTTCAATGGTGATTACCATTAAGTAATGAAAAGTATTCCTACCCTGTTCATTGTAGTGCACTATCTTGTGAGTACTTTTGCACTCCATCGTCCTTTGCTACTGTTAATCTCCGTCCTCTCCCCCTTTTTTTGTTGTTGTTGTCACAGTTTAAACTTGGTTTTATTGTGTTCTAGGTGGAGTTTTTACTTGTGGTTTTGTTTTGTTTTGTTCTTTCTATCTAGTTGGAAAACCCCCTTTAGTAATTCCTGGAGTGGGGGTTTTCTGATGATAAATCCCCTCATCTTTTCTGTATCTGTGAATATTTTTATTTCTCCTTCGTATTTGAAGGATAGCTTTGATGGGTATAGTATTCCTGGCTGAAAGTTCCTCTTTCAGGACTTTAAATATTGGGGTCCACTCTCTTCTAGCTTGTAAAGTTTCTGTTGAGAAATCTGATGATAATCTAATGGGCCTTCCTTTATATGTTGTATTCTTCTTTTCCCTGGCTGCCTTGAGAATTTTTTCTTTGTTGTTGGTTTGTGCCAATTTCATTATGATGTGCCTTGGAGTAGGTTTGTTGAGGTTAAGAAAACTCAGAGTTCTGTTTACTTCTTGAATTTGAGGCTTTAGTTCTTTCACAGGCTTGGGAAGTTCTCATCTATTATTTGTTTGAATATGTTCTCCATTCCATTTTCTCTCTCTTCTCCCTCTGATATACCTATTATTCTTATGTTATTCTTTTTGATGGAGTCAGACAATTCCTGTAGGGCATTCTCATTTTTTTAAAATTTTTGAGTCTCTTTCTTCTTCTCTCTGTTGTGCCTCAAGTTGCTTGTCTTCTATTTCACTAATCCTACCTTCTATCTGGCCTGTTCTATTAGCTAAGCTTGTTACCTCGTTTTTCAGCTCGTGTATTGAGTTTTTCATTTCTGTTTGATTTGTTTTTATGGTTTCAATTTCCTTGGTAATATATTCTTTGTGTTCGTTGTTTTCTGATCTCCCTAAATTGCCTTTCTGTGTTTCTTGTGTATCTCTGAGTATTTTTAGGATTTCTATTTTAAATTCTCTGTCATTTAGCTCCAAGGTTTCCAATACATTAAATTTTTTCTCCATAGATTTTTTCTCATCTATCTGTGCTACCTCTTTGTCTTTTGTATCCATGATATTCGATTTTCTTTTCCTTAATGGCATCTGAGGGTAGTTTTGTTGATAGTATTAATGAGAATTAATAAAGAATAAAAAGTTAAAAAATAAAAATAAAAAAGAATAAAAAAAATTATTATTACCCCCCCTTTTTTTCCTCTCCTCTCCTCTCCCTTCCTTCTTGAGAAAATCTTGTAGTGAACTGTGAATTATATTGTGCTAAATAGAACAAAAACTACCTATAATGGAGGACCTGAGTTGGGGAGAAGTGATAAAGGGGCAAAAAAGGGGGTATGGACCCACAAAATGCAAAAAAGGAAAAAATTTGGGTCAAGAATAAAATGATTTGCTTTTAGGTGATGGTTGACTAAGAGATATGATGAGAGGAATAGAGGGAAACAGGAAAAAGGGGGAAAAATTTAAAAATTACGCTTGTATTTAGTGGAGCAAGAACTAGATAAAATGGAGAGCCAGGGTTGGGAGCACTGCTAGTGAGTTTAAAAATCAAAGTAAAAAACCCCCAAAGTGCTATAAAGAAAAATTTGAGTCCCAGATAAAATAATTTGTTTGTGATTGAGGATTGAATGAGAGGAAATGTAAAGAAGAAAAGAAGAAACTAATATAGAGGGAGAGAAAAAAAGAAAAAGGAAAAAACAAAAAGAAGAAAAAAGAATAAAAGGAGAGAGAGAGAGAGAGAGAGAGTTAAGGGTTTAGGAGTGCAACCCTCATAGAGATAAAGGAAGAAGAAAGAAAAGATAATGGGAGATGTAATACTTATGGGTAGTGTAGTTCAAAGAGAGGAGAGAGTAAGACCGGCAGAGAATTAAATGACCAAATTAAAAGAGGAAGAAAATAATCAAGACAAGAAGATAAGAGAAACAAACAAACAAATATAATAAAATGGGATAGGTTATAAAGTCTGTGGATTATTTTTGATTTTGAGAGTTTATCTTCTTGCTTTTTCTTTTCTCTCCCTCTTCCTGGTTGGTGACTCTGTACCCCAGGTTCTGCCCCTGTGGCATGCTTAGGTAGAGGTTTGCAGTTGATAAGTCTCTATGGCGATGTCATATATTGGGCTTCAGTCTCGTTGGCAGTCGAAGCTCATTAGCATTTGCAGGCTCCGCCAATGAGAGAGTCCATGTTCCTGGAGCCTCTCTCCTAGTCTTTCCTTCCTGAATTAGTAGCCTGATGATCCAGCTATGGGGTTGCTGCTGCCTCTGCCTGGAGAGTAAGAGGCTCAAAGAGCTGGCAACTCCCCACTCTATTCCCACTCAGCACAGGGCTCTGGGTAAGGCTCAATCAGTCAGAGCCCCTAGCATAATCAGGTGGGGCTTCAGCCCACACAAAGACCTATGACTCTGCCCCTCTGTCTGGGAACACGGGCACCCACTCTCAGGGAAATTCTCGCCCACTATCTGCGCTCGCTGACCAGGATATCCAGCCAGCCACCTCTCACTCCTGGTGAGGCACGGAAAAGTACGAGTGTAGGAAATTTTGCTCCCCCTCACTCCCCGCGCGCTGCTTTTCGGGGTGCAGGGGCGACCTCAAGGCTCCGGTTTTGGCCCACAGAAAGGCCTCTGATTCTGCCCATCTGTCCGGGAACACGGGCGCCCACTTCCGGGCACTGGGAGGAATCTCTCGTCCACTATCTGTGCTCGCCGACCAGGAGATCGGGGCAGATGGCTGTCCCAAGTGCCTTTCTTTGTCTGGATTTGGCGCGAGCATTAGCTTGTGTTGACTGGGTTGCCACAAGCACAGTTTTTCCTCGGCTTGGATGTCCGTGCCACAGCCTGGTTTGGACATTTGTGCCGCAGTCTGATTCTAGTCACACTCTATGCCCGCCTTAGTTCCTATACTCTCAGTTCCCAGTGAAAGCAGCCCTTATTTAGGTTAGTGAGGAAGGCGGAGTGTTTCTTCCTCCTTATTTCCTTTGGGGTTGATTACATATTTAGTCAATTTTTCGCTCAATCATACCTTTGCGTTTAGTGTGGAACTTCTGGAGGCTCCAAGGATAGATTTTTCTGTCTCTGGTTGAAGATCTTGTTGAATTTTTGGGGAGATTTATCAGTATCACTCCTTAAGGCGCCATTTCTCTGACGTCACTCCGCATGTTTAATTTTTTGAGAAACTACAATTGTTTTCTAAAGCGGCTATACCATTTCTCATTCCCACTGGTGAAGTAGAGACTGCCGTTTGTTTTCATATATTTAACAACACTTGGTATTAACAATATTTTTTGTTTTAGCTATTCTCATGGGTGTATAGAAGTGTCTGTAGCAGGTTTAATTTGCATTCCCCTAATTACTAATGATGCTGAGCATCATTTCATGTATTTATTTGCCCCTATATATCTTTTTTTAGCCAAAGAAGTATCTTCAAATCTTTTATCTATCTTTTATTGAGTTGTTTGTCTTCTTATTACTAGTACTTCATATAGTCTGAATAAATGCTACTTGTGTAACAAGAGGGCAAGGATAAAGACTGGACCTTACAGCCTTCTCAAGTAGATAGAATATCATTCAATTATTTATTCAATTAAAGAATATTTATTAAAGGCCTACTGTGTGCTAAGAATTACATAGTGATATAACTGAGATTAGAGAATGTCACTGCCTTTATGAACTTTCACTTTCTTACACAGAAGACATATAATAACGAATTTCACAAATAGAATAATTACAACAAAAAACTTCAGTTGGCTGTAAGGAACAATGTAACATAATTGAGAATTGTATGACAACTATTGCAGATAGGGGTTTTCCAGAAAGCTTTTTTGAAGAGTTATAATTTCATCAACTCATGAAGAATGGGAAGAACTAGCCCCAATCAAACACATCCCAAGCAGACATTACAATAGAAACTCCCTGAGGCAAGAAAGAGCTAGATATACTGTAAAAAGTGACAGGAATCCAAAGTAATTGGAAGCTGCTAAGCAGAGAGAATAGTGATACTGGAGAGGTCAGATTGACCAAAAAGAGTCTGGAAGCTATGGTTAAAAATAAATGACAAAGATTTATTAAAGGGTCTTAAGGCTTGCAAATCAAAAACACAACTAGGCAAAAACCCAGAAGTGTTCTAAAGAAGCAAGAAAAGTTCAGAGTTTCTATAGTAAAAAGTTCTTGAGAAGAATCGGTCCTGCATTCTTAGTTCTAAGATTGGTCCAGGGCAGTTATCAGTCAGATGTCAAGCAGTCTGGATGAGGGAAGCCAGGTGATCTGAAGGATGGGCACCAGGAGGTCTGGTCACATTCAGTGTTCTGGATAATGTGTGTCAAGTAGATGTCAAGTGTTCTGAATATATGAGTCTTCCTGGGGATAATCAGAGGATTGTCTGGAGGTCTGATATATAGCCAGGCATTGGCACAGGATTAGAAAATGTTAAAGTGCAATTTCCAGGCATCCGGTTATATAAATGTAGGTTCATATTATACATTGTGGGAGCAGGGGTTATTATGAGCAGTCAGAATGAATAATACTGTATACCTGTAATATTACTTTCTAAAAAAAAAACTAACAACTTGGATGATGACTTAACATGATCAAAGGAAGTGAATTTTACCCTATACAAACCAGCTCTTGCATTACCTAGATGAAAAGATCAGGACAAAATAACACCAAGGAGACTGATATTTGTACACTGAGCTCCCATGTGGATGAAGAACACACCTCAGAATCAATGGGTCTCAGCAGATCTTTACCCTGATTGCATGTGACCATGACCAACAGCCACAGCTCAATTACACTGGCTGCCATCTCTTTGTCTTTGCATCCCAGATGTAGCAGGGTTGTTTGTACTTCTTTTATCTTCTTTTATAGCCCACCTGTCAACATTAACCCGCAGTCTTGATAATACATGCCTTCCCTTCTATAAGATCTCATAGACTTGCTGCCTCAACAAAATAAGCATTTTTTTTCATTGTTTTTTTGCTCTACCTATGTAGGACAACTCTTTTTTTCTCAAAAACCATGTACTTTCACATTGCCAAATCTTTGTTTTTACAAAGGTTTCTTAAACCTAGGATGTCCCTATTACTCTCCTTCCTACTAATCTATTATTCATACTTACAAGGGTAGATAAATATAAATTACCATTTCTTTTCAAAACACTCAATGGAATTCATTGCATCCTCATCTCTATTTCCATTTCACTCTATTTATAATTCAATATACTTATTCAACAAATATTTATAGAACGTTCGCTGAACGGAACAATTGTTCAAGACTCTTTCAAATGCAAATGATAGAAACCCAATCCAAGCAGTTTATACAAACTAGCTCATCGTATTTTATCCTCACCTTATATCCATTTTACTCTATTGATAATTCAACATATTTAGTCAATAAATGTTTATAGACTGTTGCAAAATGTCAGGTTTCTTAGATGTAAATGACAGAAACTCGAATCCAAGTAGCTTAAACCAACTAGCTCACCTAACCAAAAAGTGCGAAGAAGAACATGGTAAGATCCAGGGGTTCAAATGATGTCATTAATATGCATCTTTCTTTTGTACAGGCTTATTGGGTTGGGTTCCCTAGAAATAGAGCCCAAGATAGGATTCTTATGAAACTGAATTATTGAGAAAATGCTTTCAGGAAAAGTTGTGTGAGGGAAACAGGGGAAGAAATTTATCTTAGCTGAAACTACCTTTAGCCTTTTCCCCTGTGGAAAATTACATCACAGAGTTTATCTCACCTTGAAGCAAGGGAGAAGCAAGGGAGAAGCAAGGGAGTAGCAAGGGAGTCTGCCTTTTGCACTCCCTTGGCAATCAGTCAAAGGTTTTGGAATGGGGAAGGGTTATGCTAGTCTCTCCAATCAAGGGGATATGGATGTAGCACCAATAGCACCCACTTGGCAAGAATGATGGCTACCAGCAACCCAAGATTCGTTTGCAGCTTGGCTAACCCAAAGGAAAGAGTCTTCCCTGTAAATCTCTGACTGAAAAATTGAAAAATTACAGGGCTGACTTGCTTATCCATTCACCTGTTGATGGATATTTAGGTTGTTTTTACTTTTGGCTGTTGTAAATAATGTTATGAACAGGGGTGTACAAATATATGTTTGAGTCCCTGCTTTAAATTCTTTTGGGTATATATCTGTAGTGGAATTGCTGGATCATATGGTAATTCTTTGTTCAATTTTTGAGGAACCATGTTTACCACATTAGTTGTGCCATTTTACATTTTTTACCAACAGTGCACAGAGTTCTAATTATTCCACCTCCTCATGAACACTTTTATTTTGTTTTGATTGGTTTTGTGTGTGTGTGTGTGACAGAGATAGAGAGACAGAGAGAGGGGCAGACAGGGACAGACAGGAAGGGAGAGAGATGAGAAGCATCAATTCTTTGTTGTGGCACCTTCGTTGTCCATTGATTGCTTTCTCATAAGTGTCTTGACCAGGGGATACAGCAGAGTGAGTGACCCCTTGCTCAAGCCAGTGACCATGGGGTCCTGTCTATAATCCCACACTCAAGCCAGTGACCCCACACACAAGCTGGTGAGCCCATGCTCAAGCTAGATGAGCCTGTGCTCAAGCCGGTAACTTCGGAGTTCACACCTGTGTCCTCTGCATCCCAGTCCGATGCTCTATCCACTGCACCATTGCCTGGTCAGGCTTTTTCCTGTTTTGATTTTGTTTTTGTTTTTAAACAGCTATTCTGCACTGGGCAGATAGTTTTGTTGGTTAGAGCATTGTCCTGATACACCAAGGTTATAGGTTCAATTTCCTGGTTAGGGCACATACAATAATCAAACAATGGATGCATAAATAAGTGGAAGAACAAATCAATCTCTCTCTCTCTCCCTCTTCCTCTCTCTCTAGCAAACAAACAAATGAATAAATAAATAACTATCCCAATTGATTTGAAGTGGTATGTCATTGTGATTTTAGTTTGTACTTCCTTAATGACTGTTAATGTTGAATACCTTTTTACATATTTATGGATCATTTGTCTACCTTCTCTGGAGAAGTGTTTACTCAAGCCCTATGTCCATTTTGCTTTGTTGTTGAGTTGTAGGGATTCTTTATATATTCCAGATACCAACCTCTTATCAGGAATATGATCTGAAAATACTTTCTCCCATTCTGTGGGCTATCTTTTTACTCTGTCTAGGACTTCTAGTACTATGTTGGATAGAAGTGGAAAAAGCAGGAACCCTCATTTTGTTTCTGATTATCAAGGAAAGCTTTCAGCTTTTCATCATTGACTATAATGTCAGCTGTGAGTTTTTCATATATGGCTTTTATTATGTTAAGGTTGTTTTCTCCTAATCCTAATTTTTTTTATCATGAAAGGGCATTAAATTTTTTCAAATGGTTTACTGTACCAAATGAGATGATTATGTGTCTTTTCCCTTTATTCTGTTAATGTAATATAATACATTAATTGATTTTCATGTTAAACCATCTTTGCATTCCAGGAATATAACCCGCTTGATGATGATATATAATTTATCTCATTTTTTAACAAAATCAAATTGAGGATATTTATGCCCTTGTTAACCAGCTCTTGGGGAGCTTGAGAAGATCAAAATAATTTTAGAGATTAGAGAAACTATATTTCCTCACATATAAATTAAAATATAAGTAAATGCACTTTAACATATTGTTTCAGGGTACATTTGTGTGTTGAGGGGGTAGGTGGACAATAAAATATAACATAGTTTCTGGAGTCATACTCTTTTTCAAATTGTCTCTACTGCTATGGTGGATAACCTGGGCAAGTATTAAACTTATTTGTATCAGATTCCTTGGTTGTAAAATAGGTGTTAAAATAGTCCCACTTTAGGATTCTTATAAAGATTGAAGAGATAATGTTTTTAAGAACACTTAGAATAGTTCTTGGCATATAACAAGTTAGTGCACTATAAGAGTAATTATTATTGTATTCTTGCACTCAGGTTAATAAAAAAAGTCTTTTGCTAAATCCAAGCTTAAAATCAAATTGTCAGCTGAATTATTTAGTGGCGGAGAAAGCATTTACAGTTGAAAAACTATAGATAGAGACCTTTATACTAGATAAAAGATTGTTAAGTTTATCATTTGTGAGTGTCATTCTAATTCACACCTGAAAAGAAACCAAGAATCTTATCCTTCAGTGCTCCCTCAAGTTAAAAGTAATCTTCCAATCTGCAGAGTTGCATATAAGTGTAGCAGTCTGACCTTGAAACTTCTTACCACCCACAGGAATAAGGTTGAACACATGTTAATCAGCCACTTCTGCTTTTCCTCCCCACTCCAATGCACCTGGTATTATCATAAATCATATTTGTCTCTCTTCCTCACTAGAGCATACATTTTTCAAGGTCAGGATCAGTACCTAACCTTCTCTATAATCCCATACCTTCCAACACAGGGTCTCAACTTTAGCATATATATGTTGAATTGAATTCCCTGCTTTCATTTCATTGACCTTTATTCTCTACAGCAGTGATTTTCAACCTTTGTTTCTCATGCACTCATAAACTAATTACTAAAGAAAAAGGGGCCCTGACCTCTTCTCCCTTAGTAACTAATTTATTTGTGCCATGAGATGAAAATGATTGTATTTAGTCAGGGGCACTGACCTTAGTAATTAGTGTGTGTTTGTGCCATGAAAAAAAGATTGAAAATCACTGCTCTACAGAAAAACATTGAGGAAAAAAACAACAACCCTGGATATAAAAGACATAAATTTAAATTCTGGCCATGTCTACTCGGTAGTTGAATAAACTTGAATCAGTAACTTCATAAATCCAAGCTTCCACTTCTCACTCAAAAGAAAGAAATGATATTTATCTCACAGATACAGTGAGACTCAAATAAAACAATGCATAATATAAAGTGCTGTGGAAAGTGACAATAGATAATCAAAGAAATGTTATTTGACCCTGAATTGTCCTGTATCGAGTCACCTTTCTAATACTCAATTCAAGTCCTAAACTTTTTTTTTAAACTGAGAGTTGTACTTGCCTGCCATATCTCCATGAATTTTTTTTAGTAATGAGCTTCATTCTTTAAAAGGGTTTCAGATTTACAGAGAATTGAGCAAATAGCATCGAGAGTTCCCATATTCTCATCCCTAGACACAGTTCCCTCTATTATTAAAATGTCATATTAATATGGTATGTTCATTATAATTAATGAGACAATATTGATACATTTTTATTAACTAAATACCATAACAATTTATATTCCCTTAGTTTTTAGTTAATGTCTCTTTTCTGTTGCACCATATTACACTTAATTTTCATGTCCCCATAGGTTCTTCTTCTTGGCTGTGATAGTTTTTCAGATTTTTCTTGATTTGGTAATAGTTTTGAGGAGTACTGGTCAGAGATATTGTAAGCTGCCTCTCAATTGGAGTTTACTTTATGTTTTTCTTATGTTTAGACTGAGGATATAGATTTGGGGAGGAAATTCACAGAGCTAAAATATCATTTTCATTACATTCTATCAAGAATACATTCTATAAATATGATTTATCACTGTTGTTGTTGACCTTGATCACCTGGCTGAAGATGTGTTTACTGGGTTTCTCTTCTGTAAAGTTATACCCCCCCCCCCCATAATGTACTTTTTGGAGTAAGTCACTCTATACAGCCTACACTTTTCTTTATTGATTGATTTTTGAGAGAGAGCAGAAGAAAGAGAAAAACATTAATTTGTTGTTGCACTTATTATAAATTCATCGGTTGGTTCTTGCATGTGCCCTGACCTGGGATCAAACCTGCAATCTGGGGATGGCTCCTTGGCCTCTGCCCCAGGCGCTAGAGTGGCTCTGATCACAACAGAGCGATGCCCTGGATGGGCAGAGCATCGCCCCTGGCCGGCGTGCCGGGTGGATCCCGGTCGGGCGCGTGCGAGAGTCTGTCTGACTGCCTCCCCGTTTCCAGCTTCAGGAAAATACAAAAAAAAACAACAACAAAAAAACCCCCTGCAATCTTGGTGGGTCAGGATGGTACTCTAACCACTTAGATACCCTGCCAGGACTACACAGACCATCCTTAATGAGTTCTTAAGGAGGAGAGAGCTATGTTTCCTCTCCTAAAATTTTTTTAGCAAACGCTAGGTGCATAAGTTGATTCTATAAGATAGACATATATCATTACCTTACCCAGACAGATCTCCTTTTAAGAAAAGTTGTCTCCACACATAGCCCCAGCTTAACGAACAGTAAGTCACAGGACCATTATAAGGACAGAGATGGCCATCTAACTTTCTGTTTTTATTTTATTCGAACTGAATGATTAAATTGTTTTTGTGATTTCTGTTGGCATTCAATATTATTCTCTTCTCGCACATTTAAAAATTCATTGACTCTCTTTAACAAATACAGTGTGAGAATTCACAGATTATTTGATGTATTGAAGTCAGACTATCTGAAGAAAAGGTTCCCAAAATTCTTGCTGACTTTTTAAATAGTTTATTGAGTGAAGCCTACTTATTTCTTGCTCATGGTTTTCAAGATTTCCTTAGGAGTAAGAGTATTCAAATTTAAAGTGCAGTGTTATTGAAGTGCTCCAGGCTTAAAGAAATTTGTTGAGTTATGTTAAAGAGAGAATTAATGAAAATGTATCCTGTTAAGTGCCTGCTCTCAAAAAAGACAACATTGGCCTGACCAGGTGGTGATGCAGTGGATAGAGCGTCGAACTGGGATGCAGAGGACCCAGGTTCGAGACCCCAAGGTTGCCAGCTTGAGCGCGGGCTCATCCGGTTTGAGCAAAAATCCCACCAGCTTGAACCCAAAGTTGCTGGCTCCAGCAAGAGGTTACTCAGTCTGCTGAAGGCCCGCGGTCAAGGCACATATGAGAAAGCAATCAATGAACAACTAAGGTGTTGCAACACGCAATGAAAAACTAATGATTGATGCTTCTCATCTCTCTCCATTCCTGTCTGTCTGTTCCTGTCTATCTCTCTCTCTGACTCACTCTCTGTCTCTGTAAAAAAAAAAAAAAAAGACAACATTGCATATGAACAGGGAAATTCTAACTCCAAGTGAACAATTATTATGGCATTTGTCATAACTATCTTGAAGAATTTGATTCTTTTACTATTTTACATAGATATTTCTAAATACTCATCCAGCATGGGAACAAGTGTAGTGATGAGGAAGAGGGGAATCAAAATTCATGACAATGGTCCTTTTTTTTTTGTCAGTGAATAACAATTTTAAAAGTCATTGATTAAGAGATGAAGTGTAATCCTGAAGAATGGAAAGCAGTTCATGTCATAAAAGATGGTATTATATGCTTTAACAGATCAAATTTGAAGTGTGGTTCTCAGAGTTATTGATTTTATTCCAGAACATATTCAAGATGTTAACTCATATGATAATAGAGAGCATGTTTTCTTAGTAATGTATGTTCAATGCAGAAAACAATAAAATAATTTAGATGTAGAAACTATGTTGCAATGTAATTTAAACATAAATGATAACTGTAAAAAAATTTATAAACAAATGCTACAAAATAGGAACTGTTAAAAGAAAAGCCATATCATTAAGGAAATATAACTTTAAAAGAGGTTATGTAATTTAGATATCTATAATTTATTTCAGACAAATACAAGTAATTTTTAGTATAAATATGTCCTATGTGATATTTTTTCTTTTATCTCAGTGTATACATGCAGAGATCATTAGAAATTATTCTAATTTAATTGGATGTCTTGCAGGGTTTTCTTAATTAATTTATTTTTTCCTAATTGTGGAAAGAACATTTAACATGAGATCTGCCCTCTCAATTAGACTTTTTTTTTTTCCTTTTTTTTTTTTTTTTTTTTTTTTTTGCATTTTTCTGAAGCTGAAAACGGGGAGAGACAGTCAGACAGACTCCCGCATGTGCCCGACCGGGATCCACCCGGCACACCCACCAGGGGCGATGCTCTGCCCACCAGGGGGCAATGCTCTGCCCATCCTGGGCGTCGCCATGTTGCGACCAGAGCCACTCTAGCGCCTGGGGCAGAGGCCAAGGAGCCATCCCCAGCGCCCGGGCCATCTTTGCTCCAATGGAGCCTTGGCTGCGGGAGGGGAAGAGAGAGACAGAGAGGAAGGCGCGGCGGAGGGGTGGAGAAGCAAATGGGCGCTTCTCCTATGCGCCCTGGCCGGGAATCGAACCCGGGTCCTCCGCACGCTAGGCCTACGCTCTACCGTGAGCCAACCGGCCAGGGCTTCAATTAGACTTTAAGTATACAATATATTATTGTTGGCTGGTGTCTAGCTTTTTTGTTTGTTTTTTGAGGGGATGTCAGGGATGGAGGAGGCATCAGGCAAGGTCATGCCAGTGTCCTCTGTGGGACATGTGTCCCTGTGGTGGTGTCAGTGTTTTTATTTGCTGACTCTGGCAATGTTAGTAATATCAGGATCTGAACCAGGGTCTTCTGGCTCTAAGACTGGTGATCTTTTCACTATGACCCTCCCTCAAGTTGATTTCTTAAAATAACCAACCACATTAGTATGTTTGCAATTAAGTCTTACAGTGACTTTTTCACACTTTAGTGGTACTGTAGACATTTGAAGAATGTCCCTGGAGGAGAAATATAGAATTTTATCTTCCTGCCTCTCTTTGTACCCATTAGAGCATTCTTCTGGACAGTTTGTTGAGTTAAGCCCTGCTGAAAATTCTTTTCATTGTTGATAGATTAAGTCAATAGCATTCTGGGTTGAGAATGAATTTTATGTGAGTGTTTGTTTGTTTGTTTGTTTGTTTTTGAGAGAGGCAGGGAGAGAGAGACAGGAACATTGAGCTGTTCCTGTACATACTCTGAATCGAACTGGCAACCCCTGCGCTCTGGGAAGATGCTCCAACCAACTGAGCTATCTGGCCAGCACTTAATTTTCATTGATTTTTAAAGAGACAGAGAGAAAAAAGGAGAGAGAGAGGAGAGAAAGAAAGCATTTGTTGTTCTACTCAGTCATGCATTTTTTGGTTGCTTCTCGTGTGTGCCCTGACTGGAGATCAAACCTACAACCTTGCTGTTGTTTCCAGAGAAGGCTCTTAACTGACTGAGCTAAGCAGCCAGGGAATTTTTTTAAATTAATTAATTAATTAATTAATTTTAGAGAGAGAGAGAGAGAAAGTGGGGAAAGAAGGATAGAAGCAGGAAGCATCAACTCATAGTAGTTGCTTCTCATATGTGCCTTGCTTGGGCAAGCCCTAGGCTTTGAACCTGCAACCTCAGCATTCCAGGTCGACACTTTATCCACTGCATCACCACAGGTCAGGCAAGAATGAATTTTATGAACATCATAACTGCCTACTGACTCAGAATTGTTTGCACTTTAGGGTGATGAGTCGTCATTTCTTATTGACAAAGAGTGGATTGGGCTCGGGAACTCAATACTCTCCATGTTTATTACTGGGAACTCCTGGAATGAGATGGACCTATCTGAGGAAATGGGTAAGGAACACTTTCCTTTCAGATTTAGTGTCAACATGCAATATGCCAATTATATGCAAAACACTTTCACATCTAATGGGTATTGGAAACCTCATAACTCACAAGAGGGAAAGCAGCATTCTACTTTAAGTTGTGGCATTTGAGGCCCTGGATGGTTGGCTCAGCAGTAGAGCAATGGCCCCACTTGTGAAAGTCCCAGGTTGGATTCCCGGCACACAGGAGAAGTGATTCTCCACCTTCTCTCTCTCTCTCTTCTGCTCCCGCAGCCATGGCTCAAATGGTTTGATCAAGTTGGCTCTGGGTGCTGAGGATGGTGGCATGGCCTTGAGCCTTAGGTACTAAAATAGCTCGGTTGTGGAGCAATGAAGCAGCAGCCCCAGATGGGCAGAGCATCACCTGGTAGGAAGCTTGCCAGGTGGATCCCAGTTGGGGTGTATGCCGGAGTCTTTCTCTCTGCCTCCCCACCTCTCACTTAAAAAAAAAAAGTTATGGTATTTGAGATCTAAAAGGTTAAATGCTCTAAGTTAAAAAAAAAATTCAGCTTGACCAGGCAGTGGTGCAGTGGATAAAGCGTCGAACTGGGACGCGGAGGACCCAGGTGTGAAACCCTGAGGTCGCCGGCTTGAGCACGGGCTCATCTGGTTTGAGCAGGGCTCACCAGCTTGAGCCCAAGGTCGCTGGCTTGAGCAAGGGGTCACTCACTCTGCTGTAGCCCCTTCGTCAAGGTACATATGGGAGGGCAATCGATGAACAACTGGGGTGCTGCAACATAGAATTGATGTTTCTCATCTCTCTCCCTTCCTGTCTGTCTGTCCCTATCTGTCTGTCTCTGTCTCTGTCACACACACACACACACACACACACACACAAAATAAATAATAAAATTAAATTGAATTAAATTTTTAAAAAGTCACATGAGCCTAACTGGTGGAGCACAGTGAATAGAGTGTCCACCAGAACACTGAGGTCCTGGGTTCAAAACCACAAGGTTGTCAGCTTGAGCAAAGAATCATGGACATGATCTCATGGTCACTGGCTTGAAGCCAAGGTCGCTGGCTTGAGCAAGGGGTCACTGGCTCAGCTTGAGCAACCCCCATCGATAAATTTTTAAATAAATAAATATAGTCACATGAAAACAAAAAATTCAAGGGACAAATTATGAGTAGGAAAAAGGCTCCTGTTTCATGACTGTCTGACTTTAGGTGCTCCATAAATCTTTACTACATTGTATCAACACCATAATTTAGATCACAGTGTCAGCATTTCTAAACTAGGACTCTGAGAACCCAGATCATTTGACTTAGAGCTTCACTAATAGAAAACTAATACTCCCTGTCTGGCTTTTTTTCTCACACTATTTCAAAAACATATAGGAAAGAGTCAGAGTACACAGCCTATTGATTCCAGCTGAACATTAGTGAAGGATGTGAAAAATGTTGTATTCTTTTGTAGTGTCACAAACTTGTTCCAAAAAGTATAACTACATTCATGGGACAACAAAATAATGATATTTAGAATTAGGAGTGATGGCACCAGTGGTCTGGCCAGCTCACTGAAGAGTCACCAAAAATGTGCGACTTCACTTCTCAATTCAATTGCTGTGGCTGTCCATGTTCTTTTTTTTTTTTTTTTTTTTTTTTTTTTTTCTCGTATTTTTCCGAAGCTGGAAACGGGAAGAGACAGTCAGACAGACTCCCGCATGCGCCCGACCGGGATCCACCGGGCACGCCCACCAGGGGGCGATGCTCTGCCCACCAGGGGGCGATGCTCTGCCCCTCCGGGGCGTCGCTCTGTTGCGACCAGAGCCACTCCAGCGCCTGGGGCAGAGGCCAAGGAGCCATCCTCAGCGCCCGGCCATCTTTTGCTCCAATGGAGCCCTGGCTGCAGGAGGGGAAGAGAGAGACAGAGAGGAAGGAGAGGGGGAGGGGTGGAGAAGCAGATGGGCGCTTCTCCTGTGTGCCCTGGCCGGGAATCGAACCCGGGACTTCTGCACGCCAGGCCGACGCTCTACCACTGAGCCAACCGGCCAGGGCCTGTCCATGTTCTTATGGTTAAAAAAAGAAAAAGAAAGAGAAAGAGAAAAAGAAAAGAAAAGGTCTCAGTTAAGTCTACTTTCCTCCCACTATTTCTTTAAGAAACAAAGAATAAAAGTAGATTAAAGCTCAGGGAGCTTTTGAATGAGGAATACCCAAGGACATGTTTCCCTCTTTTTTACAGAGAAAGTTACAGAGGCATCTGCACAACTAGAAATCTTTTCAATCACATAGAGATTCAAAGGTTTCCCTAAATGACATCCTGGTTACACTGCATAAGACAGAGACATTCCTGGTTGTATTTGGAAGGATTGCCTTATCCCAGCCATCCAGTGTCTCACTATTTACCCTTAGCCCCCCAGCTATAGAAATGCCTCTTTCTGACTATGAAGACAGTACATGTCATCTTAACACTCCTCCATTCCACATAAACATGCAGAAGGCTTATAAACACATTGAGGGATAAGCATTCACTGATGGAACGGACAAAAAACAACAGTAATATTTTGTTTGTGAGCATAGCTGTGCATTTTATCATCAAAGGGTTACTCGGGTATAATGGCTCCTAGGGTTTATAATACAGCTCATAAATGTAAAGAGATCAATGGCTTATTAAATGCTGCCTATTAGAGAACCACACTCACAGTATCCATCAATTAAAAAGTTACGGAAAAAGAAAAGTAAAGAACTACACTCTACAAAAAACACTTGGAAAATTCAACAGTTATTATATGTTGTCCTTTGAAGCATTTTTGTTCATTGTATCTTAACTACAGATAAGTTCAGGGGTTATTGAGAGGAAAGGAGGAAAGTTTTCTCTGACAGATCAAGAAGAACTCAGTAGCTCAATATCCCACAGAGGAATTTAAACCAAAAATGTCAGTCAACTTCTCTCATCCTCTGGAAAGCAGAGAGGGTTTGGAGATTGAGTTGATAATCAATTATGCCTATACGAAGAAGCGTCTATAATAATCCCAAAACTAGGGATTTCAGAGAGCCTTTCGGTTGGTGAACACATTCACTTACTGAAAAAATGACACATCCCAACTCCATGGGAATAGAAACTCCTGCTCTCAGGATCCTTCTAAAAAAGAAAAAAAAAAAAAAAACCCAAGTAAGTCAATGTTAAGATAGACACCATTTAATCAATGGATAAAACATGGAATTAAGAAAACTTTGAATTCCAAGCCCCAGAAATTTCTTCTTGATGCAAAGTCCTTAAAATCATACTAATTCTAATTGATCAAACAGAAAGGAAAACACATCAGTCTGAAATTAATCCTCCCATAATGCAAGAAGAAATAACACATGGCCCTTTATTCTTCCTAAATGTGAAGAGTACAGTAGGTTGTCTGACCTAGCTTCAGAGAACTTGAGAGTGCTAAGAAAGGCTGAGCTATTCAAAGCAAAGAGCTGTGCTCAGCTCTTCTCTCTGTCACTGTGACATCAGCTTCTTGTGCCCTCATAACCCTGAGCCCTCTTATTCCTTAAATGATTTCCTTCTATCTAATGCTTGCAGTCCCATGGCTTGATGGTTTAGATAAATCATGTGCCAAATCTTGGCAGCTATATCTCTTCTTTGTGGAAAGGTCAAGTAGTCCCTTAAAAAATATGAAGGGCACAAAAATATTACTAATGCACATATGGGTTTAGAGAAGACTATAAGATAAAACAGGCATACATACAACCGTCTTCCACAATTTATACCCAACCTATATCTTTAAGGTCATCACCTACTTCCCGTCTTCTTCCTCTTCCACTAGCACATATTCCATCTTTGTTGCTTTCATGTTTCTTCCCAAGCTATTTCCTCTGTCTCTTCTCACCTTCTCTGATAGGAAACTCATAATCATCCTCAAGAACATTTCAGAGTTTCTGTAAAATATCTTCCAACAACTCAAAAGAAATTTAGTAATTTTCTCATCTGTGCTTTTTTTTTTTTTTTTTTTTTTTTTTTTTGTGACACACAGAGAGAGACAGAAAGGGAGAGAGATATGAAGCATCAGTTCTTTGTTGCGGCACCTTAGTTGTTTATTGTCTGTCTTCTCATATGTGCCTTGACCAGAGGGCAACAGCAGTGTGAGTGACCCCTTGCTCAAGACAGCGACCTTGAGCTTCAAGCCAGCGACCATAGGGTCATGTCTGTGAGTCCTGTCTATGATCCTACGCTCAAGCCAGCTACCCCGTGCTCAAGCTGGTGAGTCCGTGCTCAAGCCAGATGAGTCTACGCTGAATCTTGTGATCTCAGGGCTTTGAACCTGGGTCCTCCGCATCCCAGTCCGACGCTCTATTCACTGTGCCACTGTCTGGTCAGGCTCATCTGTGCTTTCATAAGCCTTTGTTCATATCTTTGTTATAGTACCTATCACATTATACTGTAAATATGTATTAAATTTGAGGGCAAAAATCATGTCTTAATCATCTAGTGATTAACACAGGCCTTGGCAGAATATATATGTATATATTAAATACATATATATATTTTAAATTAAGTGAGAGACAGGGAGGCAGAGACAGACTCCTGCAGGCAACCCGACCGGGATCCACCTGGCAAGCCCTCTACAAGGTGATGCTTTGCCTGTCTGGGCTGCTGCTCCCTTGCTGAGCAACTAAGCTATTTTAGCTCCTGAGGTGAGGCCATGGATCCATCCTCAGCCCCTGGGGCCAACGTTGCTTGAACCATTCCAGCCATGTCTGCGGGAGGGGAAGAGAGTGAGAGAGATAGTGGAGGGGGGGGGGGGGTGGAGAAGCAGATGGTTGCTTCTACTGTGTGCCCTGATCATGAATCAAACCCAGGACTTCCACATGTTGGGCAGACACTCTACTGCTGAGCCAACTGGCCAGGGCCTTCAATACATTTTTTAAATGAATGAACATTGTCTAAATAGCTTGCTTTATTTTTCTGGGGAACTGGTTTAATACTGTAGTTGTCTTCAATATAGGAATTTTTCCTAAATACTTGTAATAGGAGGAAGACTATGAACAAATTAATAACATCGTTTTTGGAAGGCTGCCAATTATGTTAAATTTACTCAAAAAAAGTGGGAAAAATTTTCCAAATTTAAATGTTAAACATGGCTTTATAATAACAATGAAAAGTATGTTTATAAAACCATTTCTAATTTTCATTTTTTCAGCAGAGTAAGCATAATAAAAAAACGATACACAAATTCCATGTGCAGATTTCATCAGAAGAGGTCTTTAAAAAGATCAAAACAATGAATTTTTACAATCGAAAGAGAATTCTTACCTATCTAGCTCAATCATCTGGTATATATAAATCTCTACAATAGCCTTGATAAATGCTCACCTACTTTCTACTTGAATCCTTCCAGTGATGGGGAACTCACCACTTATAAGGCATTTGATTTTTTATTTTAACAATTATAATATCCAAGTCGAGCCCAAATCTGCCTCCTTGTAATCTTTAACCACTGAAATCAGTCCTTCCTTCTTAAATCATAGAAAACATTTCTTCTTTATTATGGTAACCCTATAAAAAATTAAAAACAGCTATAAAGTCATCCCAAGCATTTTCTTTTCTTCTTTTCTTTTCTTTCCTTTTCTTGACTTTTCTCTTCCAGTTTCATTCACCTTCTTCTCACATGTCATGTTTTCCAACACTTTAAACAACCTGGTTCATATCCTCCAGACATGTTACAATGTGCCTTAAATACTTCTAAGATGGATTTGGACATTCACTGCAAGTGATATTCTCCTAGTGCAGAGGACTTCCCAGAGCAGGACTAATGCATCTCTCTCATTCTTGACTTTGCACAGGTACTATTCAAGCTTGGAGTGGCTCTTACACATTATAAAACCTTGGCAATGGTTATCAGGAAAAGGGATAATTTGAAGCCTGGATAGGACCAAAGCTAAGAGAATCGATCCAATTCTGGAATTTTAGTTGGGGGACAAGCTACCTAAATGAATCCTACATATACCAAGGGCATTCAAAAGGGTTTTGTTTTTTTTTTCATTTTTCTGAAGCTGGAAACGGGGAGAGACAGTCAGAAAGACTCCCGCATGCGCCCGGCCGGGATCCACCCGGCACGCCCACCATGGGGCGACGCTCTGCCCACCAGGGGGCGATGCTCTGCCCATCCTGGGCGTCGCCATGTTGCGACCAGAGCCACTCTAGCGCCTGAGGCAGAGGCCACAGAGCCATGCCCAGCGCCCGGGCCATCTTTGCTCCAATGGAGCCCTGGCTGCGGGAGGGGAAGAGAGAGACAGAGAGGAAAACGCGGCGGAGGGGTGGAGAAGCAAATGGGCGCTTCTCCTGTGTGCCCTGGCCGGGAATCGAACCCGGGTCCTCCGCACGCTAGGCCGACGCTCTACCGCTGAGCCAACGGGCCAGGGCCTCAAAAGGGTTTTAATCAGATAGATGGTGACTAGAGTTTAGCCATATTTGAAATTAGATAGGTGACATCATTATGCCTCCATTAGGTTTTGGAGCAGGTCCTCGATCATCAGCTGGGGAACACAAAAATCAAGACCCTACCCCAAAGTAAAGAAGACTGGAGCTCAAAGAAGGCCTGTGTTTCTAGGGGTGAAACTGAGGTAATAAGAATAAAAATAACTCTGGAGTCATAAAAACCTTTGTTGAATTCCATCTTCTTTACTTTTCAAACCTCAGTGTCCTCATGTGAATGAGGAGCTAATAATAGTATTTACTTAAAGGATTGCTGTTGAAACTTAATGTGATAATATATGTCAAGTCTATATATAGTTGGTGCTCATAAAATGTATTTTTTTACAAATTAAAATGCATGAATAAAATGCAAGTTAAATACATTTTTAAAATAATTTCTCTTTTGAAGCCTTTAAAATTCATTACATACTAAGAACATTTTCTCAAAATATTTTTAACACTACCTGTAAGAAGAGTACTATATCTATTTTTTCAAAGATGACCAGAACTGATGTAGATTAGTTGAAAATGGCTTGTAAAGTAAGAATAGCATAATGTTTCATTATACTCCCCATAATAATTGTACCAATAATATGGTTATAAAACTATATTTATTTTCAGATTTTACTTTTAAGTAAAATGATGACTTTACCATAAGTCATTGAAATCAGTCTTTTTTATAATATAAATTCATTAATCCAGTCAGAATTCAGAACCACAATTTAATATTTGTTGGAGATCTGCATAAATCTTATCTCCACCTCATGCTATTTTCTTCTTAAAATCCAATCATCTAAAACGTAAGAGGAATGGGCTCCGCCCTGTGGGGGTGTCTGTTGCTCTGATCCTATAGTTATGGTCCAGAGAATTGGGAGGGACAATAGAAAAAGCTTCTCTTGGTGAGTGGGAGAGCTGTATATAAAAGTCACATTTAAGGGTCCAGTCCAATTCATTAGCTTTCTCAAAGTTTACTCAACTTTAAGAGAGCACCAGCTGCTAATATACCTTAAAGAGTTTGTCCAAGACATTGTGCGGTGAGTAATCTTTATTTTCCTTTTTAAATCTCCTATATCTTTTATAATTTATTATTTAATATGTACCATTTTCAACAAATATGCTATTGTTCAAGTTAAAATGTTAAAGGAGGGTTTGAGTTATGTTGAATATAAAATGTCACAATACAAAATAAATTTATGCTACTAAAATACTCTCAAATCATTTATTTTTCTGAATAAAGTTTTTTGAGAGGTCTTGCTTTTTCTAAATGTATCTGAAATCACTCACAAAAATTATAATTTGGCATGATCTGCTTTAATGGCATCTTACTGAAATTTTGAAATACAATAGGTTAATGAGGAATGAATAATTCTAATTTAAATAACCAATATAAATTTATTAAGTTGAGTTAAAATTTCATTTTACCTGCAGAATATCCTTATCAAATTGTTTTATGACTCATGGAGAGCTACAGCTCTATACTATAGTTGCAGAAATTTAGCTTTATTGCTGAATATTTATTCCCTTTACATAAAGCCTTTTTAAATACTCTATTCTGAAAACTGTACATAAATTTTAAGGTTATATTACACCTGTTTTTCAGCTTTCTCATGACATTTTCTAAGATTTTCTCTGTTAAGAATAAGAAGCAAAGCAGAGGTGTCTGAAATCACTAGGTGAATGTGACAAAGCCAGGATTAGACACCAGTGTTCCTGTCCTCTAGCTACAGTGCCATTACAGATAATAATAACATAAACCAAAATTGAAGCATATGCATTGGTTGTTCTGTTACTAGCTTTATACTGCACAGTGAAAATAAACATAGTAGATTTTACTGTTTCTATGCTACTTCTAAATCAGGGGTCCCCAAACTTTTTACACAGGGGGCCAGTTCACTGTCTCTCAGACGGTTGGAGGGCCAGACTATAAAAAAAACTATGAACAAATCCCTATGCACACTGCACATATCCTATTTTAAAGTAAAAAAACAAAACGGGAACAAATACAATATTTACAATAAAGAAAAGTAAATTTAAATCAACAAACTGACCAGTATTTCAATGGGAACTATGGGCCTGCTTTTGGCTAATGAGATGGTCAATGTGCTCCTCTCACTGACCACCAATGAAAGAGGTGCTCCTTCCAGAAGTGCGGCAGGGGCCAGATAAATGGCCTCAGGGGGCCGCATGTGGCCCGCAGGCCGTAGTTTGGGGACCCCTGTTCTAAATGATGCCATTTCAAAGATAAATAAAAAACAATGCCATTTCTCTTTAAAATATGTATAGCCACTCATATTTTAGATAATTCAGTGGTGAGATTCAGCTGGTTTGCACCGGTTCCGCAGAACCGATACCTAATTTTTTGTTGAGTTCAGCGAACTGGTTGTTAAAATGGCACTTGTAAATCAGGGTTCTCTCTAAAGTGGGTGCATGGGTATATCTTTTTTTATACTTAAAATGGTCATTAGGGCAGAGAACCAGTTGTTAAATTATTTGAATCCCACCACTGACTCTGTGTGTATGTTAAAACAGAGAACATTAAGCATTAAGATAAATCATTTCTATAATAAAGGGCTTTGCAATTATTGAAATGCAGATTAAGATAGGACTATTCTATTTTGAGACAAGCTTTATGAGCAAAAGAGGAAAGTGCTAAAAATCATACTCAAACAAGATTGTTTAAAAAAAAAAAAGCTGAAGAAAAAGGGTAGAAAATCATTTTTATATAAAGCCAAACTCTAAATTCATATTTCAAGTACATAATTAATAAAATGATTTCTAAATACTTTGACACATTTTTTCAATTGTAGAACTGTGCATTAATTCAGTAAAAATATCTCTAAATCAGAGCCTATTAATTTGGTATTTATGGCTATTTTTGAAGTGTTTAAAAAGAAGTGAATAATGAAAAAGAAATTTGCTAAGTAAATAAACAATTACTAATTTATCCAATTAAGAGAATTAGCCATTCTCAAGCAAATTATTAACACTTAGTCATAGTCAACATAAAATGTAGGCGAAATTCTAAAAAGTAAGCTTTTTCATTCCTCATGTGGCTTAAAATTCATATAGTAAAACTTGCATAAGAGCTCTCAAAAAGATATCTCAGCTATGAGGTGATGCTTCTCATTTCTCTTCTTCTGTCTGTCCTTCTGTCCTTCTCTATCTGTTTCAGTCTTTCTCACTAAAAACAAAAATAAATAAATAAAATAAAGGTGTCCCACGTAAACCATTCCAATTAGTTACTGTAATACTCTGTGCACAGTTGTATAGTTATAAATGTAAACTACAAAACTTAATTGTATTGTTTGGAATACTAGAAATATTTTCAAATACCTACATTTTGCCTTCCCTTTTTAGTGAAGATGAAGTCTGCAAAAGACATGGTTAAAGTAATGATCATCATATTTGCAATTTGTTTTTTTGCAAAATCGGATGGGAAACCTATTAAGTAAGTACTGTAGCCAATTCTGCATAGTGAGGGCATGGGAATTGGATGTTTGTGGTTGGCTTTATGATTGGAAGACGAGAGCTAATGGAGTGGCCTCTCTGCTTCTATTGCTTCTGTTCCCCACAGGAGGAGGTCTGTGAGTGAAATACAGTTTATGCATAACCTGAGTAAACATCTGAACTCGATGGAAAGGGTGGAATGGCTGCGGAAGAAGCTCCAGGATGTGCACAATTTTATTGCCCTTGGAGCTTCTGTAGCTCACAAGGATGGCGGTTCCCAGAAGCCCCGAAAAAAGGTGGACAATGTCCTGGTAGAGCACCATCAAAAAAGCTTTGGAGAAGCTGACAAAGCTGATGTGGATGTATTACTTAAAGCTAAATCCCAGTGAAAACACATCTATCAGCACACTGCTCTAGGCAGCATAGAGCAACAACATTACATGCTGCTAATGTTTCCAAGCTCTATTATGATTCCAAGTGCCAATATTTCTAATTATCATCAAACTTTACATATAATCTATTGCTAGTCATGATGGCTATAATTTTAATTATTTTGATTTTATTTTCATTCAAGAAGCTTTTAATTATTCTATTTGTTGTTTATTCTTTTAATTATTCTATTTCTGCTGTTTATTCTTTTAAAAGTATGTTATTGCATAATTTATAAAAGAATAAAATTGCACTTTTTAACCTCTCTCCCATCTCACAATGCAAAATAAAAATTTAATGATCACTATGCTAAATAAAGTTAAGTATTTTTCACTTGTTGCAAGAATGTCTTTTTGTTTATAAATTACATCAATATGTTTAAATGGATCATGACTATGAAATAAACACAAAATGATTTTATTTCCAGTTTTATTGAGAAATAACTGACATACATCACTGTATAAGTTTAAGGCATACAGCACGATGGTTCGATTTACATATATCATGAAATGATTATAGCAGTTGGTTCAGCTAACATCCATCATAAAAATGTTTTTCTTAATCATGTGTTTCACATTCTGAAACTTTAAACATCATACTTTTGACATTATCAAAATACCAGGTACCCAAATCTTACTAGCTAGATACTACTGTCTTCTTCATTTCAGGAAAGATAATGAAATATTCAGCAAAGAAAGGTGGAAAGTGGTCTGAAATTTGAATGCAAAAGCGTTTGCCTATAAACAAACCTACTGATCATATTTCTAGTCTGAACCCCAAATTTTAAGCAATGTAATATTTGTATATTTTAGAATATAATTTCATTCATTTGTCATTTGACACATATCAATTTAGTCTCCATTATTTGTCAGGTGCAGTATTAGGCACTGGGTATATACTAGTAAGCAAAATAGATAACAGTTCCTGTCTTTATGGGGCTAGTAATTTAGTAGAAAAGACACACATTAAGTCATTATTATCTTTGGTAAGTGCGATGAAAGAAAAGTACAAGATACTTCAGGAGTCTAAAATATACAGCCCTGATCTATTAGATCAATGCTTTCCAAAGAACTGTCTGTCTGTAGTGATGGAAGTGTTCTATATTCTGTGCTGTCCAATACAGCAGGCACATGTGCATTTCAAACTTGGCTTGTGTCACTGAGAACTGCATAAGATCCCATCCCTAGCCTCAAAGAGTTCATGCTCTAATGAAGAAAGCAGAGTAGTAAGTTCTGGTTTTCTTGCCCTATTCATATTGAATTCTTTGCATATTCAAATACAAATTCTTTGGTTTTCAAAGTCACAAATATTTTCTCCCATTGTATTTACTGACTCTAACTTAATTTTGATGGATGCAGTTACATCAATTTTATGCCTTATTGTTTGTATTTTGGGGATTGAAGAAGTTTTCCCCCAACCCTAGGTCACAAAATTATCTCTTACATCTGCTTTAGAGGTTTATCTTCCACTTTAGGTGTATATTCTTCTGGAGTCTAACTTTGTATATGACAAAATGCTATGTTTAAACTATTTTTTTTCCATATGGACAGTCAGTCTTCTAAATATCATCTACCCAATAATTCTTTATTTCTCTGTAGTGTTGTAGGTACACTTAAAAAATCGTATCTCACTTCCTATTTAAACATAGGTTTATTATTTTATCTTATTTTTAGACAATGAAAAATTTATTTATTTTGCTTTTGAATAAATTTTCAATTTATGAAAGGTTAGTCTCAGGTAGGGACCCACACGTCATTCTTTTTTAACTTTCCCTCCATCTCTTGATTTAATAACAGGACACTGTGTCTTTCTGAATGTCTCTGGCCCTGTTATTTTCCCTCCTAAATTGGTCCATACACAGGACACCTTCCTTCCCAAATTCTCAGAGATTGAGCCTGTGAATATCCAACCCAGGTTCTACACAAAACTCTACAAAAGTAAGTTCTTGGTTCCATCCTGAAGCAGCAGTTAATGGAGGTGGTCCCAGGAAACATGCTAGAGGAAAAAACAACCTGTCCTTAAACTGTGGGCCTCTTTGTTTAATTAAACCTCATTCAGAGCAAACCCTAGGATTTGGAATTAAGTTAGGTTTTAAAATCAATGATTTATTTTTGCAACTTTTATCCTAAGGCCTCCTTTACAAAAAAAGAAATTGGATGGTTTTCTCAACCATATAAACTTCTGGTAATATCAGAAGAACTCAGGGAATGTATGATCCATCAGTTTCACCTTGAATACTTCTTATTTTTTGTACAGAGATCACATGTCTTCTTAGGAAGACTGTAACCAAACTGCAACACCTGTAGCATTTTTGGCATAGATCTTTATGGGTTGCACAATATCACCCCCTTTTGGTATCCCAGGACAGAAGGATGGACACAGAGGCTCCGAAGTAGATATATTTGTGAAGGTGTATAAATGGAAACCATTAGTGGCATTGAAAAATGAAATGGCTGTCAATCAGGTCACCACTCAGGAAAATCACCACCTCTGCAAGTTTGAGTTCATATGGAGAATAGACTTGGTTTCTGTGCTAGCAATGTTCCCCCCCTTGAAGCTCATGACCCAGAACTCCAGGTCTGAAGACAACAGAAAAGGTCCTTCATGATATGCAGAGTTCCTGAAAACACTTAAAGCCCGTTCCAGAGTTCCTCCAACTTTCATCTCCCAATAGCGGCAGTCAAAGGTGAAGCGACTGCTTTGGCTCTCTGAAAATGTTATAGGAAAGAAATGAGCCTAGGCAGGCTGCTTTAGCTCATTGAAAAGTCACAGAAAAGGGGGCCTAAAGAGACAGGTTCAGGGGGTTATCTTGGGATGAGCTGCTGCTGCCCATTGCTCCCCTGATTGCAAGTCTCATGGGATTCTTAGAGTTTAGGAGATGAACACTTGTGGGGGAAGAAAAGAGGGAGTGGGAAGATGAGGGAGAAGGGAAAGGCACAGTCATGTTCCAGAGAGGAAGAGCATGCTCTTTCTTATTACTTAATAAAGGCTATTTTTATGGCAAACTGTTCTATTTTTATTCAATATCAATATAGTCCAAGTTACCACTCTAGCCTTCTAAATTATTAGCTGCTATTTATCAATAATAAACTGAAATTAAATGAATAATAAACTATTTATAATGAATTTCTTTATAGTTTAGACAGATGTTGGATCATAACGATTATGTCAAATGTTAATGGTTGATATACTATTATATTTCCTTTAAATGAAACACCAATTTTTTTTGAAAGTTATCACAATAAAATCAATCATCATATGTTTAACAGGATTATCTAAAACTAACAAGAAGACAGCCATATAGTTAGCCACTGTACCTAAGTACATTTGTTCTCTTCATCTGCCTTACAAAATGTCTTCATGAGCCCAGGCTGGGTTTCTCAGGTGGTTAGAGCATCGTTCTGATATGCCAAGGTTATGGGTTTTTAATCCCTGGTTAGGGCACATACAAGACTCAACCAATGACTGCATAAATAAGTGGAACAACAAACTGATGTCTCCCTCCCTTCCCCATCCTCTCTAAATTAGTAAATAAATAAATTTCTTATAATATTTCTATACAAAGAAGTTTACTGTATATATCCACTAGAGTATAGACAGAACTTTTGTAAAAAAGTTATCAAAATTACAGCCACATAAATTAAAGAAGGAATTTTTTTTTTCATTTTTCTTATTCCTTTCATTCTCTATCTAGCACTCTAGTGATAGGGTGGTGTAAAGGCCAGTAGCATAGTGTCACTCAACTCTACTGTGTCATTCAGAGATAAAGTTTCCTCTGCCATACCTTAGTGCGTTATCCTAGAGTGCATGGTTGAAGCTATGTTATATACTATTATCTGTTCCAGCACACAGGAAGGTCAAAAAGCAGAAAAGGAGAATGAGCAGTTTCATCTCATGCTAATAATGAAGTAGAAATTTCTTTTGCTCACATCCTACTAGCAAGACCAAAATCTCATGTATACTTTTAGTTGAGAAATACAGTTTTTGGTTATATGGTTATGTGCCCAGCCAAAAGTCTCAGAGGAAAAAAGACAGAATTTGGGGTCACCTAGCAATTTATCTCACTAGGATCACAAAGGAGGAACATTTGTATTTCTTAGTCATAGGGACTAGAAACCCACCACTTTTCTATCTCTGACCTCCCACAGCACATTATCTCTATTTCCCTATTACCTAAATTGTTTTCCTTTTATTTGTTAATTACATAGCTCATTTATATAAGTAGAACCTGTATGTTAACAATGTCTGTATTTCCCCTAGTGTTCTTCCACAGGGTCTTGGTCAAGGAATATATTTTCTGAGTAGGAATAGAGTCCTTTTTGTGTGAATGTGATTTTCATGTTCCTGCCATTGGTGACAGTGCTCCAATCCTGTAGTAAAGAGGGGCTGTCACTTATCATTACTTTGTTGAGCAAATGTTCAATCAGGAGTCTCTTTTATCCTCTGCTGTGAAATAATCTTGAGTTAGTATGCCATGAAGTACAATAATATAGACATCCAAAGAAACTTGTTTATTGTTTCTATATGAAACTTTATTTCTGTTAAATTGGAAATCTGTATTGGCCTCTTTGCTGCATACATTAATATTGTGGAAGGGTCTGAACCTTAACTCATTCATTCAGAGTTTAGAAATTATTGTGCAGAGCAGTTTGTAATGGTGTGAATCAGTGGCATTACCTATTTAATGTATAGCTGCTACCTATGCTCCCAAATTAATATTTGAAAGGTTAATTTTATTTTTAAAGCAGACAACAGTGGTAACTTTATTTTTAGATTCTCTCCTTCTTAAGGAATAACAGAATGAAATGAACTGTAGGTCCCTCACAGCAAGATAAAATAGCTTGACTATATTCTGTCATGGAACAAAGTCTCTGTATTTCATCTGAAAATCTCTCTTTTAAAATTTTTCCATTTATTTGAGAGAGAGAGAGAGAAGAATCAACTCATTCCACTTAGTCGATCTATTTAGCTGCATATTCATTGATTGCTTCTACATGACCTCAACTGGGATCCAACCTGTGACCTCTGTGCTCCTGGAGGATGCTCCATCCAATGCTAAGCAACCCAGCCAGGGCCTAATCTGAAATCTCTTGCTGATCTTCCAATGTTTTCTGGAAATTTTCTAGAACTTGGCCTAGAACCGGTGAATTATGCTAAGCAGAGCATGTGATTGACCCATGGCAGGGTTAGAACTATTTTTTTTCTTCTTTATTTTTTTAAAATTTATTTATTAAGTGAGAGGCAGGGAGGCAGTGAGACAGACTTCCTCATGCCCCCCAACCCAGATCCACCCTGCAAGCCCACTAGGGGACGATGATCTTCCCATCTGGGTCTGCTGCTCCATTGCTCAGAACTGAGCCATTTCAACTCCTGAGGTGAGGTCATGGAGCCATCCTCAGTGCCCTGGGCCGAATTGCTGGAACCACTGGAGCTATAGCTGTGGGAGGGGAGAGAAAGCGAGGAAGAGAGAAAGAGAGAGAGAGAGAGACAGAGAGACAGAGAGAGGGAGAGAGAAGGGGTGGGGTGAAGAAGTAGATGATCGCTTCTCCTGTGTGCCCTGACAGAGAATGGAACTCGGGATATTCACAGCCTGCTGACATTCTACCGCTCAGCCAATCTGCTAGGCAGGGGTCAGGAACCTATGGCTCTCGAGCCAGATGTGGCTCTTTTGATGGCTGCATCTGGCTCGCGGACAAATCTTTAATAAAAAAAACCAATAACGTTAAAAAGATTTATATAAAACATTCTCATGTATTACAATCCATTCATTTCCTATTGCTCATGTTCATGGTTGCAGGTGGCTCCAGTCAATCACAGCTGTCCTCCGGGACAACACCAAATTTTTATTGGATAATGCGTAAGGTACATGGGTCCTTGTATGGCTCTCAGGGAATTACATTTTAAAATATGTGGCGTTTATGGCTCTCTCAGCCAAAGAGTTTCCTGACCCCTGGGCTAGGGCCTTGTTTGTTTCTTTATTAAGTGTTGGCTTTATTTGTAGGAAGAGTGGGATGAGCTAGATGAAACTGTAATATACATAACTTTGGGTAATATCATAAAAATAATGTGTCTAAAGGGAATTGGTGGAAACTATATACAGTAGTAGAATACCAGAGACTTTCTTTAGGAAATGATAGCTTCTATTTTGATATAAGGAAATATATAGTTCCTGTTTCACAGACCTCACTAACCCTAACTTGCATTATAGAATTATCTCCTTTAATCTTATTCTACAGAAGAAATTTTTTTAAAATTTTTTCCTTTTTTTATTATTATTCATTTTAATGGGGTGACATTGATAAATCAGGGTACATATGTTCAGTGACAACATCTCCAGGTTATTTTGACATTTGATTATGTTGCATACCCATCACCCAAAGTCAAATTGTCTTCGGTCACCTTCTATTTGGTTTTCTTTGTGCCCCTCCTCCTTCCCCCCCCAACCACCACCCTCTTGTCCATGTCTACAGAAGATTTTGATAATAAATCAAGATTGGTGAGATTTTGTTGTTTTGCTGTGAGAATTTTTTTAGAAATCTCTCCATGAGATTACTTGTATCACAACATTCCTGTTTAGATTGCTCTTCTTACTTAGAAATCTTCAAAGATTATTGGCAATTTCCAATTTAGCAGAATGCTGGCAATAATAACACTTGCTATACTATGACAATAACCTGTTTTCCCTTAGGTCTCTGATATCTAAATGTCCTTAGGTGAGGAAGAGAATGTTCACTATCTTATATTGTTCAATTCAGCTCAGCATAAATGCTGGTTTGGAAAACACTTTGGTTATCACACGTGGGAGCCTGTGAGTTTTTTCTTCCAAACTAAACAAGGATTAAAAGTGTTTTGTTTGTTTTTTTAAACAAAGTTCTTTCTGCAAAATTTATTTTCACACCAAATTCTTCAAAGCAGGTCTTCTTCTTCCTTTGCTTCCTCTGCTTGCAAAACCCTTCCCACTCGTCTAAAAACTGGGGAACTCTTACTCATCCTTCAAGATTCAGCTCAAATGTCACTCGCTGGTAGAGGCTTCCTCAACTCGCCAGGCAGAGCTTGTTACTCCCTCTGTTCCCACAGCTCACAGTTAGCAACTCAGTATACGGGATTATGTTTTGGGGCGGGTCTCGCCACCCGGGGGTGAGCCTCGAGGGAAGAGACCGTGTCTTTTATTTTCTACCATTTTGGTCCAGCGTCTGGTACATGGTAGCAAAGCTGAGCGACTGAAATTACTTGCAATTTTCTGCCCTCTGGGAGCAATACCTCGACGTTCGACAGGCGGCCCCACTGCAGGAGTTTCAGCCGGCACACCGGTTCCCGCCAACCCGCTTTTTAAAAACAAACAGCTGCGGATGTTAGGGAATAGAGGGTGGCCCTCACCACGACCCGCTTTCATGAACCGGTCGGTTAATACCTCCCAGCTGAGCTGGTAAAGGCAGTTTCGGAGTTTGCTTGGTTGAGGGAAATGCTTTCCCTGAACAAACTCAGGATTCCAGAGGTATTTCTCTAACTCTGGCTGGAGATGAGGTCCGCTTTTCTCTAACGGGCATAGGAAGTCGAAGAAAAAGGCGTGGGATTCAAACGTTTTGGGGAGTATAACCCTGAGCTCAGGCACTCAGACCGGAGACTCTCTGCCGGTTGCCAGGTTACGTCTATGAGGACCCACGCTTTCCTCTTTGCAGCGCCAGCCTGAGAGACGCCCACCCTAGAGGCAGCTCCCATAACTGTCCTCACCTTCCGCGCCCCGCCCACTCCTTGGTGATGAGCCACTATTCTCGCGAGAACTCAGCTAGCCTCGCCTCTTTGGACTGCAGGCTCTCGCGAGAAGAGGATTAGGAGCCGGCCTGCAACCTGCCGGGCGGCTCTAGTAGCCGCTGCCGTCTGAGTGGCGGTTACTACAGACACCTCCGAAAGGGTCCAGTTGAAGAGGAAGCGGAGGTGTCGCTCTCCCCGGCTTTTTGCCAAGGTCCTCCGTGGACACCCAGGGGGACTACAGGTTCGTGAGTGACTGGACACAGCTGGGGAACTCAGTGGGGGCGGCGCCGGAGGCTGGGCTTGGCGGGGGCGAAGGAGGAAGGGGGAGGAGGGCGAATCAGGGCTTGAGAGCTGGGCTGCTGGGGTGGTGTCCTGGACGTCTCGGACCCTGCCGGGGGGCCGTGTGTGGGGTTCTGGGCTCCGGCCGCCGGCACCCAGTTCGGAGAGGCCGGGATGAGGCTTGGGCTTGGCGGTGCTGTTTTTGGGTTGGGAGCCCCGAGGCCTTTCCCCAGGGGTGAAGGCGATACCCTCATCCCTCCTTCCCGGGGCCGAGTAACGCGTGCCCCGCCCCTTTTGTGTCGTCCCTGGGCTAACGCAGCGACATCCTGAAGAGGGCGCCTCACAATGGGGGTAACGTGGCAAGTAGTCTCCCTTTGGGGGAAGAGGAGTGGGACCCTAATGCGCTGCGTGGTTTTATGCTGTGATAGCATCACGTATGGTAAAGCTTGGTTTCGGCAAAACTTGCACAGAAAAACTTTCATTTTCTTTTTGAGATGCACCCTTTATCTTTTTGAATGGGGTGCGGGGAGGTGTGACATCACTTAGTACTTTGTTATTGTGGGAGCAACGTGACCATCCCTGGTCCTCTCCAGCTTTCCTACTTTCCCTTTCTCTTTACTATTTTGAGTCCATGATGAGAAAACACTAATGCGGATATGCTAGAGACAGAGCCTCATCTGTTTGTCACTTAGTATACAAAATTTATATAAATTTTGTATTTTTAAGGGTCTTTATGCTTTTTATTTAAATTTACAATCAGTGACACAATATGGTATATTTGATTTTATTTGGACCATTGGCTACATCCCTTCCTTCCCCAACTACACAAATATGATCAACGTTTTTTAGAGAGGAGGTTAGGGATGCATTTTGAATGGAATAGACTGTAGAAATTTGAATGAGAGGTATACGTATAAGGAAGGAAACCATAAGGACTGAAAATAAATTTCTGTTTTGGAGAACCCATGGAGGACTGAAGCCCCAAGAATTGAAAATGAGGACTGCAGTTGTCATTTGAATACAAAGCAGAAAGCAGTATAAAAATACTTGATGAGGGATTAAGATTGTTAAAAAAGTGTGTAAGGAGAATTATTTTTGCAGGTCTGAAAGTGTTTCATAAATGTTTCTGTCATTTCTCAGAGTTTAACTGCCATTGTTACACATAAAGAGAAAGTGGGAAGGGAGGTTCTGAAGCATGGGGCGTGATGAGGTAATAAAGGGAACCCTAGAATAATGTCTTGTTCAATCAGGGAAGCTTTCAGTGTCTCAGAAATGTTTCCAGTTCTTTCACCTTTTCCCTTCACTCCCAAGAAAGCTTTCAGTCAGGCTTTTTACTTTCTTTGTGTCACCCTTCCGCCTGTCTGAATATTTTTCTTTCTCACCTATCTAAGCCTTGTGAAAATTTTAAATTATTAACTATGAGGTTGCAAACTGCTATGATCTGCTTTGTGCCTTTTTATATTTAGGTGACTTGGAAGTGATCTGGAAAATATGCACCCTTTTAAAGAAATAGTTTATGAATAGAATACTCGCAAGCGTTTGGGTACTGGTAGATGAAAATAATGAGTGAAATGCACGAGTTTATACCTCATCTGAGAGGGACAGGAAGTTCTTAGGCCCCCCTGATTAGTGCCCTACATGAATGTGGGCGCAGTCTTCAGCTTTTTCAAAAGAACACAGGAAATCTAGATTTTTTGCTTGCAGCCTCTTTTTTTTTTTTTTTTTTTTTTTTTTCAGGTGAGAGGAGGGGAGATAGGCAGACTCCTGCATGTGCCCAGACAGGAACTACCTGGCAGCTCCCCAGCAACCCCATCTGTGGCGGATGCTCGGGTACCCACTACTGAGCTAGAGCTACTTTTAGTGGCTGAGACTGTTGCGCTCCTACAGAGCTATCCTCAGTGCCTGGGGCCATGCTTCAACCAATGGCTGCAGGAGGAGAACGGGGAGAGAAGGGGAAGTGGGAGTGGGGAGAAGCAGGCAGTCACTTCTCCTGTGTGTCCTGATTGGGAATAGATCCCAGGATGTCCATATGCTGGGCTGACGCTCTGTCCACGGAGCCACTAGCCAGGGCCTGCTTATAGCCTCTTGATTTTTAAAAATATTGTATATGAATTAAAACACTGAAAATAGCTTCGTGTGGCCCAACCAAACCCAAACCATTTAAAGTAAGTAGGCCAATTAGTTTGGAATTTCATACCTAGGAGGACTTGGGGAAAAATGTCAACTCTAATTGAAAACAATCGTTAAGTCAAATAGCTGAGTTTAATAACCTTTAAATACAGTAAGGCAAATTGAACTGGTACTTATTAACATTTTAACTGGAAATAACTGAAGGAAAAAACTTTCAGTATTTATGGTTTAATAACTCAGGGTTCTGAGCAAAGGTAATTTAATCTGCCTAGTAAGGAAATTGATTTATTGAGAATCCTTTTATTGTACTTGCAATTAATATATAATATTAAATCCAGGAGACCCTTTACAGTTTAGCTATGGTTTTGACTGTTTAATATTTGTGATACCATATTAGTCACTGGCTTTTTCTGAAAGCAGTACTTATTCCCTGGCTCTTGGGGTGGGGGAAAGGGTCATCAGGATAGAAAGAAATGGGATGGGGAGAGTGTGATGTGAAACAGGTACTCCTGTGCCTTTTTCTTACATTGTCCATTAAAAGATTGAATTAACTAATTTTTCTTGTAAGAAGAATAGGCACTTTGGTAGATTAAACACAGTGCCTTCAACGTACTATAGTAGAGCTTAATGATATTTGTGAAATTGAACCCTGGTGGATTAAACCACATTTACCTATTGATGTGAAGTATTTTAATCACATAATTAATTCATACTTGGTTGAACTGTGGGGAATGAGAGTTTAGAGGCCAGACCTGAGAAAGAAGCAGTAAGTAGATTGTAGAAGGTAGAGGGCAAGATGAAGGTCTTCCATGCAGTAAGGGTGAGAGAGGAGGCAAGATGAGGGAAAGAGTTGAAAAGGATGTTAAAATGGTTAAATACCTTTTTGTCTACTGTGCAGTTTTACAAAGAGCTCTACCCATTATGATCAGAACATTGGTTTTTAATCAGGAATTACTTTGGGAGTTTACAGCCTCGATTTTCTTCTTTTAACCCACCTCTTCATCCAATGCCTGCCACTCTAGTATAGGAAGTGAAACAGGAGGAGATTATGTTTGTGAGGTGTTCCTGTTTAAGAGTTTTTAAAACATTTTGAAGAATCTGTTGTATATTTGTGGAGATTATGTTTGTTTAGGGGGAGCAATCATTTTCCTCTCTGCATGTTTCTGTCATGACTTATAAAGTAGGAAGCTCTTTCTAGTAAGTAACTTTCTCCCTTCTTTCTATCCCCCTCAGATGCCTTTCCAAGGGAGGATTAAGTGGCGTTAGTAGAAGGAATTGAGTATGCTTTTGCTTAGTGCTGTCTAGTTCTATTTTTGGAACTCCTATTTTTTTAAGATACACGTTTCTCTACTCCTCCGAATGGTAGATTTACCTGAGCAGGGTGGATGAGGGAGAAGCAAATGAAACATCTACGTTCTAAGTTTAATTTACAATTGAAGTAAATAGGAAGTTTTTTTGGTCACTCATTTACAGCCATTTTTTTGCTTATTTATTTGTGTTTATGTATGTATTTATTTAAGTGAGAGTCAGAGAAACTCCTGCATGTGCCTGGACCAGATCTGGGGCCCATGCTCTGCCCATTTATGGCTGCTGCTTGGCAACTTGAGCTATTTTTAGTGCCTGAGGCCCAGGTTGCGTGGAGCCATTCTCAGGGCCCGGGGCTATGGGCTCAAACCAGTCAAGCTGCAGGAATGGAAGAGAGAGAGAGAGAGAGAGAAAGAGAAAAGACAGTGTGGGGAAGGGTGAAGAGGTGGAGAAGCAGATGGTAGCTTCTCCTGTATACCTTGATTGGGAATCAAACCTGAGTGGGACATTCACATGCTGGGCTGATGCTCTACCACTGAGCCAACCTACCACGGCCTGCCATATTTATATCTTCACCTGTCTGACTCCTTCATTATTTTGTTTCTTTGTTGGTTATGAACCCACAGAAATGGAGGAGAAGGTAGTTTTAGAGGCTCATTAATGGAGGCAGAACTAAAAACTTTTTTTCTCTTGGATATTATGTTTATGAGGGTTCAGGCTAATGCTGCATTTCCCCTACTCTGGCTTGCTGTAGTTTCATTTGGCATCCTTGAAACTCTGACCTACCTTGCTAAGCAAAGAGCAATCTCGAACTCAGAGATGGAAGGTAAGTAATCAGAATATCAGAATTCAAAGAAATGCTCTGATTAAGAGGTTGGTAAATGTTAGTTACAGGTGGTAGGAATACAATGAGTTGAGACCCCCCTTATCTATGGGGAATACATTCCAAGACCCCCATTGATGCCTGAAAGCTCGGGTAGTAATGAACCCTATACACATGCATGCATGTGCACAGACACATTTTCTGTTCATGTCTTCCGCCCACAGATTTAATGCCTTTTCCATCTTTACAGAGTGAACTGATCATGCATTGTGGCTGTAGTTTGTGGTGTGAGGTGTTAGCATGAATATCTTCTTCCTTTTTTGCAATTTCACTTCCATGGTTTCAGTTACCCACAATCACTACCCAGTTCAAAATATTAAATGGAAAATTTCAGAAATTCATAAGTTATAAACTGTACTCTGTTCTGAGTAGCATGATGAAATCCCTCACCATCCTGCTCTGTCCTACCTGGGTCATGAGTCATGCCTCTATCCAGCATAGACAGCCATACTGTACACAGTATGGATAGAAGATTTCGTTCTTACTGTAGATTTCAGCCACCTCAGCATACAATTTTTTTCTTCTTATTGAGAATGTTTACCTTTTCACTTAAATACTTTCTGGCACTGGTAGTCAGCCTGGTCCCTACCGCCCACTAGTGGACGTTCTAGCTTTCATGGTGGGTGGTAGCGGAGCAACCAAAGTATAAATAAAAAGGTAGATTAACTCTGGTAAGTTGTTTTATAAAGATTTATTCTGCCAAACTTAGCGAAAATCCGACATAAAGTACTTGGTAAGTAATTATTATTATATGCTTTAACTTGCTGTAACTCTGCTTTATAAATTTTATAAAGTAAAGTTACTTCCCTACTTTATAAATCACCATTACTGTAGAACCGGTGGGTGGTTAGAAAATTTTACTACTAACAGAGATACAAAAGTGGGCGGTAGATACAAAAAGGTTGACTACCCCTGCTTTATGGCTTCTCCTTGTTATATCTCAAACTAGAAAGCCCGGAGGTCATATGAAATGACCGCTGTTCTAGATATTATAAATTGTAATTAAAATGATTTGTGCAAAGGTGCCTGCTAATTCAAACTGAATTACCAGGGCAGGCGGTGAGGACGCCCCTTTGCTTACTGCCCCACGGGGTTTCCCCCCTCTTCTTGCTTAATTGTTTAAAGTAGAGTGCAATGAAGGAAACCACTGGCGGTACATTTCTTAAGAGCCACCGCTAGCTCAATAAATAAAGGTGATTTAAATAATAAAATGTTAATTCACATGTCAAAGATCTCTTTGTACACAACATTTCTTGTGTAGATCTTTCTATCATTTTTAAGCTCGCCTTGCAGAGGACCATCAATTATTTTTAATTTTACATCCATTCTTTCATGAACTCTTGAACAGGCAACGTAAAGTTGACCGTGTCCAAATGCAGGCTCAGGTAAATAAAATGCCAACACTCTTAAGCGTTTGGCCCTGAGACTTATTGATGGTCATAGCAAAGGCAAGTTTTACAGGAAATTGTCTACGTCTCAATTGAAACGGCAACCCTGTTTGATATGGAGCCAAATCAATTCTTGGAATGACATGTGTATTTCACCTTTAGAGGAGCCAGTCAAAGACTTAGCTATTATGACATTATTTTTCAATTGGAGAACCTCTAGTCTTCTACCATTGCAAAGACCCCTTCTGGTGTTAAGATTTCTTAACAGCATAATAATTGCTCCAATCTTTAACCTCAATTTGTGAGGTGGCATGCCAGAAGGCGGGGCTATTTGAATGCCGTGTTCATTTCTCCCCATTGGCTAGTACAGTTACGCAAGCAACCAATAAGCTATTGGCGACAAACAGACACTTAAGCCGCATATAATAAAGATGCCAGCATCATTACTCTTGCACTTTGGGGCCATTATTAAGTAAAATAAAGGTTACTTGAGCACAGGCACTGAGGTACAATTGATCTGATAATTGAGAAGGCTACTAGTGACTGACAAATGGGCAGGTACTGTGTACAGCAGGGGTCCCCAAACTTTTTACACAGGGGGCCAGTTCACTGTCCCTCAGACCGTTGGAGGACGGGACTATAAAAAAAAAACTATGAACAAATCCCTATGCATACTGCACATATCTTATTTTAAAGTAAAAAAACAAAACGGGAACAAATACAATATTTAAATAAAGAACAAGTAAATTGAAATCAACAAACTGACCAGTATTTCAGTGGGAACTATGCTTCTCTCACTGACCACCAATGAAAGAGGTGCCTCTTCTGGAAGTGCGGTGGGGGCCGGATAAATGGCCTCAGGGGGCCGCATGTGGCCCGCAGGCCGTAGTTTGGGGACCCCTGGTGTACAATATGGCTGTCTATGCTGGATAGAGGCATGACTCATGACCCAGGTAGGACAGAACAGGATGGTGAGGGATTTCATCACGCTACTCAGAACAGAGTGCAGTTTATAACTTATGAATTTCTGGAATTTTCTATTTAATATTTCGAACTGGGTATTGATTGTGGGTAACTGAAACCATGGAAGTGAAACTGTAGATGGGGAGGGGGACTACTGTACTTGAAGAAAGATTTTATGTCAAATGTGACTTATGTCACAATAGTTTTCTGAAGATTGTAATATATTAAAAGGTATCTTTGCTAATAAAAGCATCTTCCTTTAACCTTCCTGTTTAAACTGTAAGATATCTGATTCCATTGTATTTATTTTTATCATTCTAGTTGAGTGATCTATTAGTATTTTTTATCACAAACTGAAATGAACACTTAGTATTTGTTTGGGGATGAGATACTGTTAGTGTGTCACAGATTGATGTACTACTTGATCAGAGACTGTGAATAACACTTTTCTAAGTTTATTTTAAATTGTAATCATACTTTTCTGTTTGGAATACTTTATTTGGGATCATTACATATGGGTTTAAAGCCAACTTTTAGCTTTATGGCATAAAAGTTACTTAACCTTTGTGAGCCGCCTTTTCCTCACATGAACAATGGAGATAGAACATAATTGTCAGGAGTTTAAGAATAAAATGAAATAAAATAAAGTGCTATGTAAATAGTATAAAGTAAATATAGCTTGTTAGCACTTTGTTCTTATTTATGCTTAGAAAATAGCATTCTGGCCAGTGATCTTAAAACACGTCTATCAGGTAAATTTACATTTACATTTTAGCTGTTTCATTTGAAGGGAACAAATTTAAAGTACTGTACTATTTACAGCCTTACCAGGCTGTAATTCCTCTGTAAATTACAAAGGTTTTTCTTTTTCTTTTATTTTTTAAAAATTCTAGTTAACTGAACAATAGCTAGATTTTTTTTCTTGCTTTTCATTTTGGCATCCATTGATTGATACCTGGTATTCTATGTAAGTTGAATTGAATGCCAGATGGAATAGAAAAAAGGGAAGGGAGAATAGATTGAAAAGAGAAATGGGGTGGCATTTAAAAACCATCTATTGGGATATTATTATCCACTTCTAAAGCATAAAACCATTTTATTTTTATTTTGGATTATTTTCCTTTAAGATCTTTGTCATTGCTAGCAGCAAATGAATAGAAAATTGTCCTGAATTTTCTATTTGTAGACTACATTAAATGTCATCTTAAAAATAAATCTTAGCCCCTGGCTGGTTGGCTCAGCAGTAGAGCTTCAACCTGGTGTGTGAAAGTCCTGGGTTTGATTCCTGGTCAGGGCACGAAAGAAAGGTGACCATCTGCTTCTTCCCCCCCTCTCCCCCAGCTATGGCTTGATTGATTCGAATGCATCAGCCAAGGTGTTGGCGATGGCTCTGTGAAGCCCCTGCCTCAGGTGCTAAAAATAGCTCCGTTTTGAGCTGTCTTAAGATGGGCAGAGCATCGCCCCCTAGTGGACATGCCGGGTGGGTCTGGCGCATGCAGGAATCTGTCTCTCTGCCTCCCTGCTTCAAACTTCAGAAAGAAAAAAAAATTCATACAACTCCTCATCACTCTTAAAACTCCCAACCGTAGGCTTGTCCTTATCTGTGTCTGATAACGAATCACTGTCTTCAACAATGAGTGCAAAAACAAGCACAAAAAAGCAGAAAATGCATGTAAAAAAATCCTCAACCACTGTATAAAACATACCCAGTTTTTAGACCCCTAATTTTTCGAAAAAAGTGTGTCTTATACATGGAGAGATATGGTATTCAGGGCAGTTTGCTTTATACAATGCAGGTTTGAATTTGATTTATCTTACACCTGGAGAGCAAGCAATACAGTCTGCTCTATCCTTTTGGTTCTTCATTTGCTAATTTAGTGTGCTTAAAAGAAGCTCCTATAAAATGAGTAACTGTGGGGCACTATTGTTTCTTTCTTGTTGAACAGTCCAAATTGCTAGAGTTTCTCTTTTAAAAGAGAATATTTAGCTATTAGGGCCTGGTGGGATTATAGAGCTATAATATTGAAAATATTTTAAAATCACTAATACTCTAATTTTTGGAAGAGAAAACTGAAGTTCAGATTAAGCCCCCCTTTACCTGATTTAAAAAAAACCCACATTTTTTATAAGAGTTTATTTGAGCCAAAATTACAACATATATATCCCCCTTACCCGATTTTGGTAAAGGGTTTTGTCTGGTGGTGGAAAAGTTGAGACTGGGTTACAGGTCTCCAAGTCTCTTGACTCCAAGTGTTTTATTCTAGTGATCTTCCTAGTGTGTTGCATGTACTTCTGGGAGTGTATAAAGAACACGTCCATTGTATCATGTGAAGAAAGCAATAGAACTTCCATTTTTATTTATTTTAGTATTTTATCCCTCTTTCATTCCATTTTTTGTGTATATGTAGTATATTTAATACTGGTATAACAGTATATGTGTTTTATATATATATATATATATATATATGCAGCTGTTCAAGTTAGTTGAACTCAAAACATATTAGGAAGGGGAAAAAGTGTCATATTTTAGAAATGGTATGACATCTTTGATCATCTTTTCTTCCCTAGTGAATATTATTTACATTAGCCTTGAATGCTTACTAATTTTGAAATTGTTTTACAATGAGTACTTAGAAAAATTACTTATAAAAGTAGACTGTTTTGAATGAATATAAAAAAGTTTAGATCAAAGAATAAAATGGCACCATAATTCATGACTCAGTGATAATTGCTTCAAGTCACAATTATACGTACACACACACACACACACACGCGCGCGCGCTCGCACACACATACATACACACACCCAGTATTGGGATTCTTCTGTGTGACATTAAGAGAAAATTTGAATAATATACAGTGATTTTCAACCTTTTTATCTGGTGACACATAAACTAATTAAAAAGTACACAAAAAAGTATATTTTTTGCTGATCTGACAAAAATTGAGGCATAATTTTGATTTATTCATACTGGATGGCTGTTGTTGTGTTGGCTGTCGTCATTTTTTTATTTGACAATCTAAGGGAAAAGAGGTCAGAGCTCCTGACTTAAGTATTGCATGTTTTAAAAATTCTGGCTGCACACTGATTGAAAATTGCTGATAACTAGATTTAAAAATTACCATTACTTCTCTCTTCCTCCTCCCCCTTTCGTTTCACTTCCCCTTCCCTCACTTACATAAATGCTTTGATAAACATATTTCTTAGGAAAAAAAATTTAAAGTAAGGGTTTTACGTCGAAGTGTATGAAAACCTCCAAGTTTTACAACTTTTACTCCCACAAGTTTGAGTAGCTGTTTTCCTTGTACTTCACTATCACTCACTGGTTTTCATTAAACAAACTGACAAACCTTTGACAGTTTGATAGGCTAAATATCTCAGATTTAACTTGGGTTTCTTATATGGCCAGTAGTATTTTTGTAAATAATTTATGAACTTTATTTTAATACCATAGTGTTCATATTTTTAAATACAGATTTATAATCACTCCTTATATATTTAAGATTTAAATGCTTTGTTTTGTATTATAAAAATTGTTTTATAGTTTTTCATTTATCCTTTTGTAAAGCCAGCAGCCAGGGCCGGGGCCACCATCACAGCAGCCTGGCCCATGCAGGTTCGCATTGGATTCGGACAGTCGGTAAAGAAACCATGGAGCCAAAAACTGGTGGGCCATAACCTTTAATCCTACCTTGCACCCGGCGGGCAAGTAAAAATACACACTGGGCTCCAAAACCCAATCACATTCAGTGCTCACAAAGCCACTGACTTATCCGAGTTTCCTAGAATCAAAGGTTTCTAGCTCACCAACCTTATTCTCCTCAGTTCCCCATCTCCTTCCTTATCCCAGATACAAACTCTACACAGACTGGCATCTCACTCAGTACTCCGCCATCTTGGCTGCTTCTCCTGGCCTACTCCACGTGGCCTCCTTCCGCTGCTGGCTCTACTTTCTCTGCTCTCTCATGCTAACCTCAGGAACCAAGCGCACAAACTCTGTTCTGCCCCCATTTTATATTGTAGCTTCACAACCTCTAATCCAATATACAAAATAGGGTAGTCTCTAATACAAAGTCACTTCTCTGAGGCATGATTGGATTGTACCGCCCTACAGCGAAAAGGGTGGGAAAGGCTTAATCCCAAAACCAAGCCCCAGGTTACAACGATCTCCAACACACATTAATATCACCTGGGCGATGGCCTCTTTAACAAAGTGAGCATAATACATTTTATCTGCCCAACAATCCACCCCTATGCTCACTTTACTACCCACAATTTACATCACCAGCATTCCTGTGCAAGGAAATTAGAACATTACACAGATTACAACAGCAAAAATCATACAGTTTCAACAATTTCAAAGGTACATTTCACCAGTCTCTGAGCACTTAGCCCAAAGCGCAAAATGTCCTCGGTCTTCTTTCTAGCCACGGGAAAAGCTTCCCGGGGTAGAGGAGTGCTTCCAGCGAAGCCACCCCCCACCCCCATCAGGGTATTTTACATTGTCCAAAATCCATAATCCGTAAATCCATCCAACAAAGGAGCCAATGCCCACTCCGGTTGTAGTCCAGGAAATCAGTCCGTGTACATGGTGTCAGCCACCCCCCTCATCCCTGCCATCCTCGCAGGTCTTACACTGTCCCAAAGAGGAGCACATGGCAATGGCAGTCAGCATTTCCATCTCTGCTCTGGAGAGCGTGTCCAGCCCTGTGTCCCAAAATCGCAGACCTACCGGGGCTGCAGTAGGTGCTCCTTCCAGCTGGGCTTCCATCTTCTGGAGACTGTAGATCACAACTCCAGTCCCATTCTCCTCATCCTCCAAAGAGGAACTGAAAACACCAGCTCCCGCTGCCAGGCTCAAGCCCCGGGCTGCCGCCGCCTTCTGCTCCGCAGACCTTGCAGCTCCGGACCCGGCCTCAGCTTCAGCCTCAGCCTCAGCCCCGGCCTCCTGCTGCTGCTGGCTCTCCACAACATCCAGGGCAAGCTGCAACTCACGAACCTCTGAATCCTCCTCCAGCATTTGCTCCATTTCCAGGCGAATCTCGAACACCTGTGTTGGTCAAATAAGTTTGTAAATGTGATATATATGTTTGCTCGCTTGTGACTTATATTGGGTGTGGGGGACAGGCTATAAGCAGGCCAGGTCGTTGTAGCCTGGGGTTTGGTTTTGGGACTAAGCTTTTCCCCACACCCTTGAATGATTGTATTATCTGGGTGGTGCACTCTCATGAGGAATCCAATTATGCCTTGGATGGGTGACTTTGTATCGGAGACTTCCTTGTTTGTATATTGGATTAAGGGATTTTGGTTTTCTACACTATAAAGTGGGACAGACCAGGAGCTTGGACACACAGTTCCTGCTATCACAATTGCAGGGGCTTCCCTGATCCCTTGCCCTTCATGGGAAGAGCTGGTTTTCTGCTTTTCCCTTGTCTTCTTTTGTGGTTTGCCTGTCTTGGTGAGACACCAATAAATAGGATGGCCCCCCGTCCTCTGACTCCGCCATTTCTTTATCGTCTGCCCGAATCCAATGGGAACCTGCATGTGAATGGCCACGATGGCGGCTCCTGGCCTTACAACCTGGTTGGCCTCCTCCTCCAGCATTTCCTCCAGCTCCAGGGTCAGCATCGGTTTCTCCTGTGTTTGCTCCAGCTTCTTCCGCTGCTTGGTTTGCAGGTCCCGGGCGGCCTCTTCCACAGAGCTCTCAGTTTCCTCACGCATGGCTGTAAAAATCAGCCAGCCTACAATCCCCAAAAGGACAGCCATGGGGAACCCTAACACTAGCCAGTCCTCTACTCCACCGCTCAAAGGCTCCTTGCCGATCTGTATCGAATCCTGCCACAGACTACGCCAAATGTAAAGCCAGCAGCCAGGGCCGGGGCCACCATCACAGCAGCCTGGCCCATGCAGGTTCACATTGGATTCGGACAGTCGGTAAAGAAACCATGGAGACAAAAACTGGTGGGCCATAACCTTTAATCCTACCTTGCACCCGGCGGGCAAGTAAAAATACACACTGGGCTCCAAAACCCAATCACATTCAGTGCTCACAAAGCCACTGACTTATCCGAGTTTCCTAGAATCAAAGGTTTCTAGCTCACCAACCTTATTCTCCTCAGTTCCCCATCTCCTTCCTTATCCCAGATACAAACTCTACACAGACTGGCATCTCACTCAGCACTCCGCCATCTTGGCTGCTTCTCCTGGCCTACTCCACGTGGCCTCCTTCCGCTGCTGGCTCTACTTTCTCTGCTCTCTCATGCTAACCTCAGGAACCAAGCGCACAAACTCTGTTCTGCCCCCATTTTATATTGTAGCTTCACAACCTCTAATCCAATATACAAAATAGGGTAGTCTCTAATACAAAGTCACTTCTCTGAGGCATGATTGGATTGTACCGCCCTACAGCGAAAAGGGTGGGAAAGGCTTAATCCCAAAACCAAGCCCCAGGTTACAATGATCTCCAACACACATTAATATCACCTGGGCGATGGCCTCTTTAACAAAGTGAGCATAATACATTTTATCTGCCCAACACCTTTGTAGTTTGAATTTCTATGTTTAACCTAATGCTTCTTGAAAGCTGGTTTGCGGGTTCTTTATCTGATCCCTGATGAAGTTATAACAAGTCTTTGCTGAGAATGTTGGCTTAAAATACGTGATTGTACATTCCTGTTTCTCTTACTAACAATCTTTGGCTTAATGTTTTTTCTTTGACTTGAGGCTTAGAAATTCTTTTTTATTTTGAGAGTCAGATAAATATTCACTTATATTTTATTCTTTATTTTTAATGGTTTTATGTTCTACTTTGAATTTTTAATATAATGTGGAGTTTGGGGGGTATAAAATGTGAGGAAGGAAAGAATCTGGCTCAATTAGTTAACCAATTAATTTTTTAGAACCTGTCCAACCTTGAATCTATCATCTATGTATTTATATCATAGTGATTTGAAATGCTAACCATTAACATTTTTTTTCTGGGTATAGCATTTTGATAAGTTGTATATTAAATTTGAGGGACAATATAATAGGGTGGAAAAACATTGATTTTGACTATGGAGACGTATCTAAGTCCTAGCTTATTTATTAGCTATGTGATGTTAGGCAAATAATATAATCTCGTTAAGCCAGTTTCTCAAATTTTATAAAATTCTTTTAAAAAATTTTCCATTGATTTGAAAGAGAAAAAGAGGAAAGGAAGAGAGGGAAAGGAAGAGAGAGAGAGAGAGCGAGAGAGAGAGCGTGAGGGAGAGGGAGAGGGGAGCATCAATTTATTTCTCTTAGTTCCATTTAGTTGTGTGCTCATTGATTGTTTCTCATGTGTGCCCTGACTTTGAGACATATTTTGGGGAAATTTAGGGTTCATTTGGTAATTTCTTTAAAAATATTTTCAGGGATTTAATTTTTTTAGAATTTACTTATCTATTTTTAGAGAGAGAGGAGAGGGAGAGGAGAGATAGAGAGAGAAGGGAAGAGGAGGAAGCATCAGCTCCCATAAGTGCCTTGACCAGGCAAGCCCGGAATTTCGAACCAGTGACCTCTTCAGGGATTTTTGTTATACTGTCCCTTCTTTAACCCCACTTTTTTTGGTGTATATTTCCTGAGAGCAAGTATTGGCATTAGAAATTGAATTATTAGAATTGTTGCTAATTTGGGAGTGAGATTCATGTGATAGGTGGTCTATACCATAACTAAAATGTGGGTACAATTATATGATACTGTTTTTTTTTTAAAGACAAGCAACTAAGTTAAAGACTGCTTATAAATCTTCATAATCTGTATTTCCTCTCCACTAGTGGATTGTATTTTTGTTTATTTAATTTTAATTTGATTAATTAAAACATTTTGTAAATGCTTACAAGTTATATAGAGCTGTGGAAATACAAATAGGAATCATACTTTGTTCTTACCTTCAAGGATTTTCTAGTTTAATGGGGGATGTGTGATGAACATATCCTATCAATGCATAACAGTGAGGGTTAGGAAATGCTACCTCAAAATATGGCAATTTGGCATATAGAATATTTTAGGTTAAAGGAATTTAAGAAATGGCATGTGCAGGAAGGACTTTCTGACCTACCCTTGAAACAGGTCTAAAACCTTTGTGTGACTGTTGTCCTCCCCACACCTAGAGGACAGGCTCATCCTTAGCTCCAAAGATGAAGGGACACAGAAGAATCTGAACAGCAGACCTTACTAATAAGTTTCCCTCTGTTTACTATACCTAGCTCATTCTCTTTATCTTATCTTTCCATGACCTTTCACTCTTCATCAAACCTAGCTTAAGAACACTCAAAGCCCTGGCCACATAGCTTGGTTGGTTAAAGCAGGGAGTCAGGAAACTTTTTGGCTGAGAGAGCTATGAACACCACATATTTTAAAATGTAATTCTGTGAGAGCCATACAACAACCCGTGTACGTTAAGCACTATCCAATAAAAATTTGGTGTTGTCCTGGAGGACAGCTGTGATTGGCTCCAGCCACCCACAACCATGAACATGAGCGGTAGGAAATGAATGGATTGTAATACATGAGAATGTTTTATATTTTTAACATTTTTTTTAATTAAAGATTTGTCTGTGAGTGATGCAGCCATCAAAAGAGCCACATCTGATAGTCCTGGCCAGTTGGCTCAGTGGTAGAGCGTCGGCCTGGCGTGCAGAAGTCCCGGGTTTGATTCCCGGCCAGGGCACACAGGAGAGGCACCCATCTGCTTCTCCACCCCTCCCCCTCTCCTTCCTCTCTGTCTCTCTCTTCCCCTCCCGCAGCCAGGCTCCACTGGAGCAAAGATGGCCAGGGCGCTGGGGATGGCTCCTCGGCCTCTGCCCCAGGCGCTAGAGTGGCTCTGGTTGCAACAGAGCGTCGCCCCCTGGTGGGCGTGCCGGGTGGATCCTGGTCGGGCGCATGCCGGAGTCTGTCTGACTCTCTCTCCCCGTTTCTGGCTTCAGAAAAATACAGGAAAAAAAAAAAAAAAAAGCCACATCTGGCTTGCCAGCCATAGGTTCCCAACCCCTGAGTTAGAGCATTGTCCCTAAGGTGCAGAGGTTGCCTGTTTAATCCCTGGTCAGGGCACATACAGCAGCAGATGTTCCTGTCTCTCTCCTGCTCTCTCCCTTCCTCTCTCTAAAATCAATAAAATAAACATTAAAAAAAGAGGAGCACTTAGGTTTGTTTTTCAGGGCTTTGTTTCCTTATGAAGGTCACTAAAAACTTAAATACATTTGCATACTTTTTTCTTGTTATTCTGTTTTTTTGTTACATGAGTGCCAGTTGAGAACTTAGAAGAGTAATGGAAAAAGATACTTTTCCTCCTCTACAGTATCTGTTACCCATTTAAGCAATCAAAAATGAAGACAAAACTATAGGGGGTCCTCAGGTTATGACCCAGTTCTAGTATTATGACAGTGACGAAATCCGAAATTTGGTGTAAGTCGAAACATACCCTAGCTTAAGCCACTTACCTATCCTAAACACAGGATAACACAGTTGTAAAATCATAATCTAGATTTCTAGAACATAAAAACACAGTTAAGCCACAGAAACAGGAAAAGGACAAATATACTGTACTGTACACAGTACTATAGTAACAGAAAAAATGACAGAAAATGAGTATAAAAAAATTCCTTAGCTTTATTCCTGTGGTTGGCTTGCGCACTGGAATGGGCATTGCAAGTTGGGCGGGAGTGACCTTTTGGGAGGAGGAACCTGGAAAGGCAGGAGAACCTGCAGAAGGTGCTGGAGATACTTGGTTGTGTAAGTCAGGATTGTTTAAGGAACATGCAGGAGATGCTAGAGATAATTCTACCTGTACTAAGATTTGATGGGAGTGAGCATTGTAAACTTGAAACATATGCCGATACTGTCGTAACCCAAGTACCCACTACATACGTAAGTAGTAGAATTAAACAAGAAAAGCATTTTTTCAATAAAGCCACCTCCAAATAATTTTATTGTAGATCTTCCCTCCATATTATCATCGTGAAAACAGCATGTGATATAGTCAAATAGTATAAGGGATACAATGAAGAGTCTTTTTAGCCTTTTCTTAAGAGACTAGTCAAGTTTTTTGTGATATTTGTAAAAAAATTTTTTTTTTTTTGTAAAAAATTTTAAAACATATAAAAGCATGAGTGGGCATTTGCATATACATTTTAAAAAATACTGGAGTAAGTAATATATATCTGGGGGAGGAGTTGGGGGAAAGAGTGTGAAGGACAAATATAAGGTGACAGAAAATGATTTGACTTTGGGTGATGGGTATACAACATAATCAACAGTTCAAATGCTATAGAAATGTTTACCTGAATTCTTTGTACTCTTTTTTTTTTTTTTTTGTATTTTTCTGAAGTGAGAAGTGCAGAGAGACAGACTCCTGCATGCACCCTACTGGGATTTACTTGACATGCCCACCAGGAGGGCGATGCTCTGCCCATCTGGGCCATTGCTCCATTGCAGTCGGAGCCATTCTAGTGCCTGAGGCGGACGCCATGGAGCCATCCTCAGCATCCGGGCCAACTTTGCTCCAGTGGAGCCTTGGCTGTGGGAGGGAAAGAGAGAAACAGAGAGAAAGGAGAGGGGGAAGGGTAGAGAAGCAGATGGGCGCTTCTCCTGTGTGCCCTGGCCAGGAATCAAACCTGGGACTTCCACACACTGGGCCAATGCTCTACCACTGAGCCATCCGGCCAGGACTGAAACCTATGTACTCTTATTGATCATTGTTACCCTGTTAAATTTAATTTTCTAAATAAAATTTAAAAAATAAAATAAAATAAAAGTTAAAAAAATACATATCTGTACCTTGCTTTTTAGCTTAATAGTGTATCTTGGAATATTTTTCTTATCATATATATTTCTGTTTATCTCATTATTACTGGTTGCATGATACTGTGCAGATATTTATTAAATTTTTTATGAACATTTAGATTGGTTGTAGGCTTTTGCTGTGACGGATAATACTGTATTTGAGTCAAGGAGAGAAAAGAGATGTATTTGTTTTGTGTATGTGTGTGTTAGTATAGTAGTATGTATAATAAAAACAAGAATCTTACACTTTTAGGTAAGGCATAGGTAGAATGTGTTGGGGTATGTGGCACACGGACCCTAAGGTAATTCCCATGATCCCTGCCTCCTGTCTGATGTTATGCCTTTGTATAAACCCCTCCCTTGAGAATGAGCAGAATTTATGATTTCCTTCTAACTAAAAGAATATTTTAAAGGTAATGTGATGTTACTTCCCTAATTATATTACATAGACACCATTTTACTAGCATACCTGTCTCTTCCTTGTTGCCTTTGAATCCTACAGCCATAAGAAAATGAACTGTTGCAATCTTAGTCAATTTGGAAGTGGATCTTCCTCTGTTGAGCCTCCAAATGAGGATCTAGTCATGGTTGACACCTTGATCGTGGCCTTGCAGAGACCCAGCTAAACTATCGGATTACTGATCCACAGAAACAGATAATATATGTGTGTTAATGTAAGCTACTGGGTTTGTGGTAAATTGTTAAAGGAGGCTGATATGTCCAAATGAGAGAAAAATTAAAAAAAAATTTAAGCTTCATGGATATAGCAAGAATATTCTGATAAAAATAACCTAAGGCAGCCTGACCTGTGGTGGCACAGTGGATAAAGCGTCGACCTGGAACACTGAGGTTGCTGGTTCGAAACCCTGGGCTTGCCTGGTCAAAGCACATATGGGAGTTGATGCTTCCAGCTCCTCCCCCCTCCTCTCTCTCTCTTTCTCTCTCTCTCTATCTCCCCCTCCCTCCCTCCCTCCCTCCCTCCCCCCTTTCTCTTCTTCTCTCTAAAATAAATAAAAATATCTAGAAAAAAAAATAACCTAAGGCATTTTCACAGAGGTTAGTAACTAGGATGATTGATCTGTTCTTTCAGAGATTAAAATTTACTTTTAAGCTAACAGTAAAATAATTCTGTTTTCATCCTTGTTACTATAGGAATGACATAGTTTTGATTTAGCTCCTAATGCTGTTGCCAGCATTTGTGTCCAGAGTACATGGCTCTTTGAAGACCATGTAAAAGTCTAAGGTATTTTTGATGTTAACCTCCAGGGTCATGTATACCCTGGAGCGGTGGTCGACAAACTCATTAGTCAACAGAGCCAAATATCAATGGTACAACGATTGAAATTTCTTTTGAGAGCCAAATTTTTTAAACTTAAACTATGTAGGTAGGTACATTCCTTATTGAGGTAGCGCCTGCACGTGGTATTTTGTGGAAGAGCCACACTCAAGGGGCCAAAGAACCGCATGTGGCTTGCGAGCTGCAGTTTGCTGACCAGGGCCCTGGAGAAATTAGGAAAACTCAAAATGAGTAGAAATCCTGTGTTAATTATTCTTCCTCTGTCCCCTGTGTTCTGATTTAGTATTTTATTTTTTAAACCAGGACATGATTTTTTTTTTTTTTTTTTTTTTTACTTAAACCATCTAGTGCATTATATAGGTGCTCAATAAATGTAGAATGATCATTTCGGAATTCTCATCTCTTGTGATTTCAAAAGGCAGATAGAAAATAATGATGAACTAATGAAATATTATGCAAAATTTGCATTCATTAGTCTACTAGAGAAAGTTAACAATGTGTCCAGCACTGTGTTATTTAGAGTATCCTGTCTCATTTATTCTTTACAACGATTTGATTTGAAGCTATAGTAGTAACAGATAAAATAATGGTAAGGAATATTGTGTTATTTTCTTAATTTCACATTTAAGGATATTGAGATGTAGGGGGGTTAAGAAGCTTATACAGGGTCATACAACTAGTTTTATCTGATTCCAAAACCTTTTCTCTTAGGCACTTATTGTGGCAGAAGTAGAAAAGAAGTTACCAATTTTTATTATCAAAAGTTTTTTGTATGTTTATGGCAGTGGTAAGATAATGTATTGATTAAGTATGCTTGGGATGGTAATGCAGTATTGCTTGGGGTTTTGGTCAAAAGTGGTATAATTATGTCATGCTAATATGTTTGGTATGTATAAGTATTAAACATCTGACTTTTTTTTTTTTTCTCTTTTAGAATTTCTGTTTTAAAGTTATGTGTGGTAAAATTATCTTTCTGGCGTAAAGTTCTATGTTTTTTTTCTTTTTTGAGGGGGTTAAAGTTCTGTGAATTTTGACAAAGGCATTCAATTGTGTAATCACCACGACCACAATCCTGATAAAATAGTTCCATGACTCCCCCACCCCCCACCCCAGATTACCTTGTGCTGTCCCTGTGCTGTAATCCACCCCAGTCCTAACCCCTGGCTGCTCTGTTCTCTGATCCTATAATTTTGTCTTTTTGAGAATATTACAGAATCATATGGTGTGGAACCTTTGAGTCTGGCTGTTTTCATATATAATAGTTTTGAGATTCCATTTTGTTGGATATCAGTAGTGACTCTTACTGGAGGAAATAGGTACTTTTGTGGTGTTGCAGTAAAAGAATTTACAGGACACTTAGGTAGGCGGAGTTTTAAGCAATAGTTGATAGTACACTTGTAGAGAGGAAGAGAGAGGGCAGGCTAGAAGGCAGCGGCTGCCAGGAGCTCTTTGTTAAACTAACCCTTATGTTTTCCTTGGGTTTGGGAAAGAGCATGCTTTCTTTTGAACTATCCAATCTCTTCCCTTTATTTTCCAGGGCTTGTGCTCTTCCTCTTTTATGGCCGCTATTTTGGCTCCTACTGCACATGGATTTAGTAACAGGAATTCCTTTGCTATCCCCCCCTTCCCCCTACACTCCCTCTCCTTCCCCTTACTAGGAAGGAAGGGCTCCTCAAGGTGACTGAGTTGTCTTTACTGCCTACTTGGATACTTGGTTCTGTTTGGCAGAAGGATGTTGGTTACTGTTTTTTCCTACTGAATCAGGCTTAATCAGATGCCTGGTTTCTTTTGCTCCCTCCTCTTTTGTTAATATTGTACTAATTGCCTACTTTAATATGCCCCCTCAAGAATTCTGGGCCCTTGTAATTTTACAAGTTTTTTTTTTTTGTTATTTATTGCCATGATTTTATCCATTCTGAGGTTTGGCTGGCACTAATGCCACTAACTGAGTATTTGTTATCTCTCTCCATGACTAGGCTGATTTAAGCTATTCACTCTGTTTGGGGAGGAGAGATATAAAACCATTTGCTCCTAAGTGTCTTTGGTTAGGGAAGATAAGGTCTTGAGATTTATTAGCAGGCTGTTGATTGCTTGGCCTTGTTTAATTATCTTGTCTTGGTTTCCCTCATTTTACTTGCCAAGGATTTCCTAGCTTCTTACTATCCTGCTTCAACTCCAGTTTCTTATATGTTGTATCATTAGATGTCCCACCTTTGTCTGCAGATCTGTTTAATTTTCTTAAATCTTTCTCTTTGTTTTATGGATTGGGTAAGTTTTTTGTTGTTTTTTTTTGTGTGTGTGAGAGAGAGGGTGGGACTGACAGGGATAGACGGGGACAGACAGACAGGAAGGGAGAGGGATGAGAAGCATCAACTCATAGTTGTGGCACTTTAGCTGTTCATTGATTGCTTTCTCATATGTGCCTTGACCAGGTGGCTGCAGCTGAGATAGTGACCTTGGGCTCAAGCCAGCAACCGTGGGCTTCAAGCCAGTGACCTTTGGGCTCATACCAGTGACCATGGAGTTATATATCTGTGATCCCACACTCAAGCGCACAACCCTGCACTCAAACTGATGAGCCCGCGCTCAAGCCAGCAACCTCAGGGTTTCGAATCCAGGTTCTCAGTGTCCCAGGCCAATGCTCTCTTCACTGTGCCACTTCCTCGTCAGGCCAGGTTGATGTTCTTCTATCCCAGATCCAGTGGTTCTCAACCTTTCTAATGCCATAACCTCGCAATACAGTTCCTCATGTTGTGGTGACCCCAAACCAAAAAATAATTTTGGTGGCTACTTCATAACTGTAATCTTGCTACAGTTATGATTCGGAATTTTGCTACCTGATATGCATTATGTATTTTCTGATGGCTTTAGGCGACCCCGCTGGGGTCGCGACCCACAGGTTGAGAACTGCTGTTCTATCCAGTGTGCCACCACAGGTCTGGCGAGTCAGGGTCTGTTGACTACCTTTTCACTGTTGTAAAGCCAGTAGTTGAGGCCAGCATCAGAGCTGCCTGGCCTGTGCATGTTCGCATTTAATCCGGACAGATGGTAATGCAACAACAGAGCCAAGAACTGGTGGACCATTACCTTTAATCCTAGCTCTCACTTGGCAAGTGAGTAAATGCACACAGTGGGAAAACACTTCCCTTTCCATTCAGGGCCCCCAAAGCCACAGATGCATCTGAGTTTTCCTAGAATCAAAGGCCCCACCAGCCTTATTCACCTCTGTTTCTCATCTCCTCTATGCACAAACTCTGCACAAACTGGCTTCTCCTTCAGCACTTCGCCATCTTGGCTGCCTCTCTTCTGCAATGCTGATGGCAGGAACTGAGAGAGAGAGCACCTCCAATCTGCTTTATTTTATAGTGTAGAAAATTAAAGTCTTTAAGCCAATATACAAATAAGGAAGTCTCTGATACAAAGATTTTGTATCAGAGGGATAAATGGGATTCCTCATAAGAGTGCACCATCCATCATGCAACAGTCAAGGGTGTGAGGAAAAGCTTAGTGTTGAGAAGATCTTAGTATTAAAAGGATGGGAAAGGCTTAAGCCTTAGGCTATAAGAACTTTGCTGCTTATAGCCTGTTTCCCACACCCAATGCAAACTAAAAGCAAGCAAACATGCAAATATATACAAATATTTACAAACTTATTTGACCAACAACTGTCTTGTTTCTTTGTATCATAATTTTTGGTTGAAACCTAGACATTGTAGTGTTGTTATGAGGATTGTTTTTTTCTAGTTAATCATTAACTTGCCTGGACTCGAACTGCAAGATTTGTTTCCTGCCTGGCAGTGTATAGCATACTATAATGAATATCTGTGCTTAATTCTTCCAGCTACTTGTTTTTTGGTGTGTTCTCTTGGGTAGTAGGATAGAGGGAGGAATTTCCTGCACTATGCAATTTTGGGGTGAGCTAAAAGTTAGAGCAGAGATTATTCTCAGTTTTTTTGTGGTTTTTTAGAGGAACCTCTTTGTGGTTCCTCTACTTCTGGGATTCCCTCCTAATTTTTAGCTTGTTGGCCAGTGGTGGACTCTCCCCTCTGATACCTAAGTCAGTAAGGGCTACAGCTTTCTGGTTCTTGGGCTGTGCATGGTTAGAGAATGCACTCATTTAAAAAAGCATCAAACTCATGGTCTTAAACCAGATTTCAAGGGTAAATCCTTCTATAGTCTACCATAGAGCTACCTGGGGTCTCCAATGGATGTGTAGGTTAGCTGAGCAAAGTTTATGTTCAGGTTTTGGGTCTCACCTCTCTGGTTCTGTCTTTCCCAGTATATATCTGCCTTAAGTTTCTGACAGCCCTTCCAGCCTTTAGCTTTCTTCTTAACCTCTTTGAGCTGTGTGGCTGCCTGGTTTCCTTCACTCTATTTGTGGGGTATGGGAAGGGCATTCAGCATAAAAACTTCAAACTGAACTCATGGTTCTGTTTGCTTACAGTTGTAGTTTTTCAAGAGTAAGCTATTCTTTTACTACTCTATGCTTTGGACATTGTCCAGTGCTTTTAAACAGTGTGTATTTTTTAATATTCAAATTTGTTAGGTAATTATCTGCAGGGGGCTTGCATGATCACTTCACTTGGCTGCGTTTGGAGGAGGTTCCTTTTCTCTTAAAAATTGTTTCCACCTGTTCTTTTTCTTTGATGGTTATCTGTCGTAGTATTCAGTCCTCCAGGCTCCCTAGTTCTTGTCTTAGCTAAAAATGATTGCTCAGTTTCTTATCAATTTTAGGATTTATCTTACACTTAGAGTGAGTTAGCCAGCAATCATGAGGAAAAGATTATAAAAGCTTTGTAGGGGCAGTCTCTTCTAGGAGCATGTCTGTGCCTTCTTTCTCACCTCTTCTCTCCCCCACCAACCACCCGGCTGTGTTTCCCTTGCTTCTCTTTCTCCTAAGCTCTAAGAGACCTCACAAGACTTGCAACCAGTGGAGCAGTGGGCAGCAGCAGCTTGTCCTGGGATAACCATCTGATCCCATCTCCAAGGCCCTTTTTTCTTTGCCTGCTCAGTCCCTTTGACTGTGTTTTTGTATGGCCAATACAAAACTTGCTTTATTTGCTGGAAAAAAACCCCACAACCCAAATGCAAAACAAAAAAACTTTGTAGAACTTCTTCAAAGCTTTCATGGTCATTATATCTGTATAATTTATTTTGTACATTTCAGAGTTATACCATCTCTTTTATTCCTGAGGTGGGAGGCTTATCAAATGATCCCCCAAGCTTCTGGCCCTTCAGAAATTCTTCATCTAGTTCTCTCTTATCAACTGATCAGGTCATTAGTGCCAATTCAACACCAACAGAAATCCCCAATTTGGGTTACTGTGAAAGGAAGGAAACTTTATAGTGCAAACAATTCAGTGGTGGTATAGCATGGAACAGCATGGCTGTGAGACTGCCCTGGGGCCAAGTTCCTCTTCAGCTTGTTAGCTCTGCTCTAGTGTGCTGTGGTCTAATCTACTTCACTCTGCTTCTCTGCTTTGAGTCTGTTGGGGGAAACACAATTTTCTGTTTTTGGTGGAAAGCACAAGTGCACTCCCAGAGCCAGAGGGAGCTGGCTTATATATATAGATAGACAGAAATCCATGTTCCTACCCAGATTGGTTTGTCCTTGTACAAATGAGAATGCTAAATCCAAATCCTTGTAGTTTGATTGGTCCAAAAGGCACTGATTGGTCAGAATAGAACTGCTCTGGTAGGTTGGAGCTCTACAGCTCTGATTGGATGTGGAAAGCCTCAGTCCTATTGGTTGAAATAGGATTCCAGGAACTTCTTTATAAGGGCTGGCTCAGATGGCAGAAGCACAGTGTAGGTAGGCAGTTCATTGCAGGCTCCTCCCTGAAGTGTAGGTTTTCATGAGATGCCCCTGTGTAGAAACAGCTGAATGACTCGGTTTTTTAAAATTTGAACCTGGTTAGCCACCAGGAGCCCTTCTTATAGGCGTCTTCTTTCTCAGGGTCTCTGAAGGCTTTCCTGTATAGTTAGCAAAGAATTAAATATGTGAAATCGGATATTTGCTCTTTAGTCTGCCCACATGAAGTTATTTGCTCCATAGGGTTCTCCTCATTTTGGTCTTTTCTGCTTAGAAAAGGTCATGTAAGGATATTTTACTAGCTTCAATGCCTTCTTGGGTACCTTTGGTCAGTCTCTACCATCCACAGCTCTGGATATTTTGCTTTCTGTGCAGCTGAAGGCAGTCCTTGGCTCTTGGGCCTAGTATCACTGTGTCAGGGGTCGGGAACCATTTTGGCTGAGAGAGCCATGAACGCCACGTATTTTAAAATTTAATTCCATGAAAGCTATACAATATGTTTAACACTAAATACAAGTAAATGTGTGCATTTTATGTAAGACCAACACTTTTTAAGTACAATAAGTCTCTGAATTCTTTTTAATAATGTTGTTATGCTGTTGCTAACCAATGATGAATAAAGTACTTCTTACCATTAATGCGACTTCTGGTGCTGCATGGTTTTGCTGATGGCTTTGTAGTCTGGTTGATACGTGGTGAGGTTAAGCTTCGTGCAGGCGTTGAGACTTCCATCCGTTAAATGTGATCGTAGGTTGGTCTTAATGTTCTTTAGATGTGAGAAAGACTGCTCACATGTGTACATAGAGCCAAACATTGTCAGTACAGCAATACTCACACACTGCAGTGTGTGGTATGTGACGGGAAGTGCGTTCCAAGTTTTGACAATCAGCTGGTCTGCGGGTTGAAGTTTTTTCATTTCTCTCCACTTGTGTTTGCTCGCCAACTCCGTTTGCTGTCGTGCAAGTCTTTCCAAATCTTCATTCATTGACTTGAACTTATTCACCCACATGTCTGAGGCCTTCAGGTCAGCAGCTTGTAGCTCAAAATCTCTGACGGAGACACTGGGGATGTAACTCAGGTCGGAGCTATCCACTGCACCCTTGTGTGGATGGGTGAGGAACTTAAAAAGACGAGTGCACTCATGAAATTCTCCTTGCGTACTTTGAATGACTGGAGGAGATTAAATGTGAAGCCCGCTAGCTGCTGGAGATCAAGATGTTGAGCAGGGTCACTTGCTATGCATGCATCTTTAAACTCTCCCAGGTTTTCAAAGTGTAGTAAATGACCTGTTTCAATGTTGGCGATGAAGAGTTCCAGCTTGTTTTCAAATGCAAACACTGCTTGTTGAAGGGATAAGACTGTATTTCCATCGCCTTGCATTTTCACATTGAGCTGATTCAGATGTTCAGTCATGTCCACAAGATAGTAGAACTTCAGGAGCCACTCAGTGTTAACTAACTCAGGATGCTCGACGTTTTTCATTTCCAGAAAAGTCCAGATTTTGCTCAGACAAGCCACGAAACGGCTGAGCACCTCCCCTTTTGACAACCAACGTATATTGCTGTGCAGAAGCAGACCAGAATAATTATTCCCAACTTCATCCAGCAGTGTTTTAAACTGGCGATCATTTAAAGCTCGGGCAACAATGAAGTTGACTACCCGAGTGACCAGCGACATCACCTCACCAAGCTGCTCGCCACACATCTGAGCACAAAGCTCCTCCTGATGTAGGATGCAGTGAAAGCTTAGGATGGGTCTCTTTTCATGTTCACGAAGAAGCGCTACGAATCCTGTTTTTCCCCACCATGCAGGAGCACCATCAGTACACACCGAAATAAGTTTATCCATCGGTAGATTTTTTTCTTTAGCGAACACAGTGAAAGACTTGAATAAATCCTCCCCTCTTGTTGTCTCTTTCATAGGCAAAACAGCAAGACTTTCCTCACGTAGTGTGTCACCAACAGAATACCTTGCAATCATGCTGAACTGGGATAAATGGCTTACGTCTGTTGACTCATCCAAAGCGAGAGAAAAGAATGGTGCTGCATTTATGTCCTTCACTTGTGTTGCCTCAATTTGATTTGCCATCATGATGGTACGATCATGAACAGTTCTTGCCAACAGAGGCATGTCTTTTATTTATTTGATTATCTTGTTTTTATCGAGAAGTCAAAAAGTTCATTGGCAACATCAAGCATGAATGTTTTGGAATACTCCCCATCTGTGAATGGCTTTCTGTTTCTCATAATTGCTAAAGCACCAGCAAAGCTAGCCGAATTCCATTCACCTTGTTGGGTCCAAACATGGAGTCGCTGCTGACTAGCTTGCACTCTGCACAGTAGCTCTTGACATGCTTTCTTCCTGCTGTCCCCTGCTGGATATTTCGATGCAAATGTAGTATGGCGTGTGTCGAAGTGCTGCTTTATATTTGACCGTTTCATCGATACAATTTTATTATTGCATATTAGACACACTGCAGAACCTGCTCTCTCCACAAAGGCGAATTCCTCTGTTCATTCCTGCTGAAAAGTACGATACTCTTCATCTGTTTTGCTTTTAGCCATCTTCTTCATCAAAAGAGTTTCTGCAATTAGCTAGCTGACTACTTGATTAAAAGGAGGGAAATTTACTTCCTGACCTCACAACGACCTGTGTACATTACTCATTATCCAATAAAAATTTGGTGTTGTCCCGGAGGACAGCTGTTATTGACTCTAGCCGCCCGCAACCATGAACATGAGCAGTAGGAAATGAATGAGTTGTAATACATGAGAATGTTTTATATTTTTAACATTTTTTTTATTAAAGATTTGTCTGAGAGCCAGATGCAACCATCAAAAGAGCCACATCTGGCTCACGAGCCATAGGTTCCCGACCTCTGCACTAAGTGATTCTGTTTCCTTTATTTTCCCTCTCGTTTTTACGAATGAAAGCAGAAAGTGAAAATAGCGTTCAGTGCTTGTTTTGCCATGAACTGTTGTAGAGGTAGCATGCATTCCTAACAGACTATCAAGCTCCTTCTCCTGTAACTACACTCAGCATCAAGCCCCATGTAGCTTTATAGCCTTTTTTTTTTTTTTTTGAGAGAGAGGGAGAGACAGAGACAGAAAGGAGGGAGATAAGCATCAACTTGTAGTTACATCACTTTATTTTATTTTGTTTTGTTTTTTTTTGTATTTTTTTTTTCTGAAGCTGGAAACAGGGAGGCAGTCAGACAGATTCCCGCATGCACCCAACCGGGATCCACCCGGCATGCCCACCAGGGGGCGACATTCTGCCCCTCCGGGGCGTCTCTCTGTTGCGACCAGAGCCACTCTAGTGCCTGGGGCAGAGGCCAAGGAGCCATCCCCAGCGCCCGGGCCATCTTTGTTCCAATGGAGCCTCGGCTGCGGGAGGAGAAGAGAGAGACAGAGAGGAAGGAGAGAGGGAGGGGTGGAGAAGCAAATGGGCGCTTCTCCTGTGTGCCCTGGCCAGGAATCGAACCCGGGACTTCCGCACGCCAGGCCGACGCTCTACCACTGAGCCAACCGGCCAGGGCTAGTTACATCACTTTAGTTTTTCATTGATTGCTTCTCATACATTCCTTGACTGGGGGGTTCCAGCTGAGCCAGTGACCCCTTGCTCAAGCCAGTGACCTTTAGACTCAAGCTAGCGACCCTGCATCCAAGCTGGAAACTTTAGGATTTCGAACCTGGGGTCTGAGTGTCCCGGTTGACCCTCTATCCACTGTACCACCCACCAGTCAGGCAAGCTCCATATTTATTATTCATTTTGTGCATCTATTAGCAATATGTGTCCTAAGATATCAGAAAAGCCTAAGAGAGCTTGTAAAGGTGTGCTTAGTGTAAAACCAGATATTACTCTTATTTGGTAAACATTTGGGAGGTTATTTTTGGGTTTGGGAATGCTAAAAAAATTTTTTCATACAAATTAATGGTAATTGCTCCTTCACTTTGTGAAAGGTTTTGTTTACAAAAAAGGGATAACGTACTAAATCTGAAAGCTCAGGGCCCTACAACCCAGAGACAATAAGTAACTTCACAGGGTGGTCTGAATAAAAATTCCTAACTAAAAGTAGTTCATAATGAGTAGTCTTATCCTAGTCCTGTAACTTACTTGACAAAGGTCAGTTTTTACCTTTGATATTTTCTGTTGTCTTTGCACATCTGAGATAATATACCTTTGAAATGTCAGAGTAGTTTTCTTTTACAGACTTAGTACCAGCACCAGAGCACAAGGCCACATCATTATCTTGTTGCCCATATACCATCTCTGTGTACTGGAAATGTTAACTATCCTATACCCTTCAATGTAAAAGAAGTATATGTCTCTCCATTTTGCTTTTTATCTAATCCGAGAGATTTACCTGCTTTGCTTTTTCCTGCTTCCTTAGTCTACCACTAATGAATTTCATATAACCTCCTTATATCTCCTTTTTTGATTCTAATGTATAAAATAAGCTGAAAAAACTGCCATTCTCCAGAGTATTTTCTCAGTCCACTGATTTTTGCAGTAATTGTAGTCAGTTTGGCTCAAATAAACTCATATAAGACCTTTTCTTAGGCTGGGTGTTATTTTATTAATTTTTTCTTAAGTGAGAAGTGAGGAGGCAGAGAGACAGGTCCCCTCATGCACTAGACCAGGATCCACCCGGCATGCCCACCAGGGGGCGATGCTCTGTTGCTCCGTTGCAACCTGAGCCATTCTAGTACCTGAGGTGGAGGCCATGGAGCCACCTTCAGCGCCTGGGCCAACTTTGCTCCAGTGGAGACTTGGCTGTGGGAGGGAAAGAGAGAGACAGAAAGAAAGGAGAGGGGGAGGGGTGGAGAAGCAGATGGGCGCTTCTCTTGTGTGCCCTGACTGCTAATCGAACCCAGGACTTCCACACGCCAGGCTGACGCTCTACTGCTGAGCCAACTGACCTATTTTATTCAAGAGTGTCATGGGAACTCGACTCTTGGATAATGGGAGAACCTTGTATATAAACTTTGTAGTACATCGATATAGTAAAAACTTGTCTTACTTACATAGAGTAACTTGTCTCCATAGGGTTGTTTTATCCTTCTATAGATCACTGCATTAATTAATACTACCTGGAAATAGTGTACCAGGGAGCACTTATTTATGTTACTGTAGTCCTGAAGATTCTCCCCCTGCTCCCTTTTTAGGTAGTAATATCCAAGAGAAGGGGAAGTACTATAATTGAATCATCTTTTTAACAGTTGACTTTGGCAGTCTCCTGAATGTATGTTCCTAGCCAACAGGCTCAGTGGTTTTAGCCTCTGTAAAGATATCTAGATTACTTAGAATGTAGATTATTTTTTATCATGCCTAAAAATAGTAATGGACTGTGACATTGTCTAAGAACTTTGTTTTTAGTAGTCTAGTAATTATTTTTTGCTGATTACAAGATCCAAACAATAATAAATCTTAGTTTGCCTAATATGAAGTGGACATTGGGAATTCACGTATCAGATTTTGAAGGAACTTTTTATGGTAAGGAGTTTAGATAGAGGAATGAAAAGCCATTAAAAGTTTTTAAAAAGAGAATTCTTATGACAGCAGAGCAAATATAGAATTGAATGGGGGTGGTAAAGAGGTCAACCAGGAGGCTTATTGATAGCTGTTAAGGGTTTTAAATGAAGGCAGTATAGCCTTATGAATGGAAAGGGAAAGCAGGAGTCAAAAGAAAATTTTGAAGTAGATTTGATACAGGGAAATGAGAAGTCAAGGATGACTTCAAGGTGAAGTAATGATGCAAGAACTATCCAGGTAGGAGAGAGAGACAGGGTGAAGTGGCATATGAAACCCTTTTTCCCTTAGTAGAGTGAGGTATTTTTAGAACAGGAACAGTGTCCTACTTGCTTCAGCATCTTGTAAATTGCTTGACATATTGTATTAGGTGTTCAGTAAGTGCTTGAATGAGTGAATGAATGAATGAAATAGGATAAATTTAATGTCTAGTATGGCGCATAGAGTAAAATAGAAGAGATCATTAGACATTTCAAAGTAGTATATATTATGTGATTTGCCTTTTATGAATTTGTGCTTATAGCAGTAGTTTATTGATAACATTTAAAATTCACTAACATGTATTAGCAAACACAAGCATATTTTTTCCAGATACCACAGACTTTAATTTCGCTTGTACTAGTTGGGGTACTCTTGGGAGTGAGGAGTGGGGAGAAAGCTTTCACATGGTGATAACCAAATTTTATTGACAAGTGAAATAGATATATGATTTTCCGATTGATTTTTTTATAGCCTTTGTTTGAACATTCTTTACTTTCTTGTGGCTGGCTGTAAAATACATACTTGTTAATTTCATTAAGATTGATTAGGAAGACATATTGGAATTTCCCTGCTGCTAGATAAAGGCCACCCACTGTTTTGTGTTGGAAAATGTGAATCAATTTACCTTACCCATTCCTTGTGGTTATATTTTTGTAGTCATTGCATCCCATGCTTTTAGGATCCTTCTTCCCTCAATGGACATTTTGTGGCTATCCTATCCACAGGATGTGTCTTATAGTTATGGGTTAATAAGACAAAAAACTGCTCTTGCAAAGGAATGTTAATATCTGAAATAACTTACTGGAAGACCTATGAAGGAGAAAATGCTCTCTCATTCTACAGAATCTACTAAGCCTCTCTACATTTTTCTTTTCCTTCCTTATAATTTTCCCCTACTACAGCTAGTGCTCGACTTACAACCACGATTGGTTCCGACAGACCAGTCGTAACACGATTTGGTTGTAAGTTGAGTAATCAATCATGTAAGTTGAGTAGGCTATATGTACAGTACTGTGAAATGATGTTATAAAAATCTTTAAGTCAAAGACAAAGACAATTTCCTCTTGGTAGACATCTTGGGAAGGGTTTGCTGAAAAATATCCAAGACACAAAACATAAATTGCTGTACAGAGTCTGGGATAACAGTTGAAATGGTGCATGTGGAGATGGTAGTGCTGCTGGAAGCTGGTCCGCACTGTCCTATGCCCAGCTAGGCAATGCTTGCGCTGCCAGACAAGGAGCAGTCATGGCTAGTGATTGTGGTCGTAAAGTAAAATGGTAGTAAGTTGCATAGGTCGTAAGTTGATTAATACCTGTATTCTGTTTACCTTTTGTGTCTCTTGTTCTGTGACTACATTTTTCTATCTGACTTTCTCCTTTGTCTCTAATTTTTTCTTTCTCACCCTTCTCTTCTGCCTCATCTCTTGAGTACCAATAATTAGCTATAATATTTAGTTGGTTTGTTTTTAAAACCAACTAAAGGAAAGAAGTGAGGAAGAGTTGTGCATAAAATTAAAAGGGAACCCAGAATTGAAAAAAGTAAAAGGGAACCCAGAATTGTTTTAAAACCAACGTATTTTTAAAAGTTTAGTAAATATATTTTTATAATTAAAAATTCAAATAAGTTGAGGATTTTGGTTTTCAAAGTTTTATAGGTTTTACATTCATCTAATATGTGATTGATTTTCAGTTATTCAGCAATCCTTAAGGATATAGTTTTCTAGGATCATTCAGCAAATAAACTGTATGGCATTTATTTGGATTTTGAATTCGCATTATGCAATTCTCCCCTTTTCTCTTTTCTATTATTTTTATTTCACTCATTGACCTACCTACTTATTAACATATTTATTATATTACAATCACTTATAAAATTTTCAGTTGTTTTAGGAAAAACATACTAAGCAACTATAAGGAAAAAAGTATAAACATTGCAAAATAGTTTCTTTAAAATGCAAGCGTTTCTTTTAATGAGTTCTGAGATAGACTTAAAATTTTAATGAGTTTATCTTTGGCATTTTTTGTGTGTGAAAATGTACTGGAATACTTTATAAAACTCAGGAAGGTATAGTCTTTTTTCAATTCTGGGTTCCCTTTTACTTTTATGCACAACTCTTCCTCACTTCCTTCTATAAAAGCCAGCTTGGAAAAGTTTATAGAAAGTATACAGGAATAGGAGTGGGTGTCCGGAAACCTAGGTTCTAGTCTGACTTAATACGTATAACTTTCTTCAAATTGTTTAAGTACATATGGGGTTTTTTTGTTTTCTTTTTGTTTTGTGTTTGCATTCTCTAAAAGTCAAATCTGACCTACTATTTCCAAACAAAATACTCTAGGCTGAGCATTTTTCAAGATCAAGACTATATCATAAATTCTCATTGTTTTTTATAATCCTGTCATTTTATAAGCATTGTGATCTTTGGCAATATTAACTAAACTTCCGAGACTGTTTTCTGTTCAGTACATAAGATTATAATGGTTACCTTGTAAGGTGATTGTGAAGATTAAATTGGCAAGTGAATATACTTTAAAGTGATTAGTCCAGGTATTCTGTAAAGCTATTAAGTGAATTTTCTTACAATTTCATTTGACTGTTGTAGAAATAAGTCTCAAACCTCATATATGAAAGGGCATAAAGTATATAAATCATATTGATAAAATATTTTTGTGGGAGTTGCACTGTAAGGAAATATCAGGATGCTTATAATTACATACTTTTATTTTTGGGCAAAATATTAAGTTTCTATTCAAGGTCTTTAATTTGGTTAAAGAAATAACAGTATTTGTATTTGGTCTTACTAGAAGCTTTGTTAAGCATCCTAAACTTTTAGAAATTAAGCAGTATATTCCAAGTAAAATTTTGTCTGAAAGAATTATTTTCTGGAATTGTTTTTACTTTTTTGGGGTACTATATTGATGTTTGGAAACATGGGATGCCCAGATTGCATAGTGGTAGCAAATGTAATAGAAGAATTAAATGAGAAGTACCTAAAAAGACTGATATTTATTTTAATTTAATTTGTGGTATTTTGTATGTCTAATATTTTTAATCCTGTTCATCACTTTTTTAAAAATATCACAGTAATATCAGAAAGTATCTAAAATTCTGTGACTTTTATTCTGCATGGAATAGACTGAAAGGTCAACACTACTTTTTTGTGTAGGTTATGGGTGCTACAGGTGTGTATTCAGAGCAGTAGTGTGAGAAAGTTTGAAGTGGGATGGCAGGACGGCCTCATCCTATGACAGTAACTCCAGTGATCCATAGAATTGGGATGGGAAATTTCATAGTAGATCTTGTAAACTTTATAAACATTCAAGGTAGGTAGAAAATATGTATTTCACATATCAAAACTCTGATAAAATTGACTTTTGTGAAGTACCAAACTGCATTTGGTTGTGGCAAGTCCTGTCAGAGGATGGAGTTTACAAAATACTATAAATGTTTGTATTTCTCCTTAAATAACTTTTAGAAAAACAATTCTTTTAACTTTCTTATATTTGTATTTATTTAAATTCTTACTTGTTTGTAAATAATGTTAAAACCTTTTAAAGGTAACCCCATGAATAAGTGCGATATTTAATTTAATTGGGAACTCTGGCAGGACAGTTTAGTTCTTTGTATTTAAAATTCTTCATTTGAATTTATTTTATTTTCTAACTATATTGTGTATAGATTATACATGATAATTAATAGGCTCTTGTTTGTTTTTGCCTCCATACATTTTTAACTATGTCAGTTTATATTGTGCTATCATCCTGATACTAATGGAAAAATCAGTCTTTCTGCAATGACTCTGGTTCATTTAAAATTGGTGTATTAAATAATTTATTTCTTTTTTTTTGTATTTTTTTTTGTATTTTTCTGAAGTTGGAAACGGGGAGGCAGTCAGACAGACTCCCACATGTGCCCAACCGAGATCCACCCGGCATGCCCACCAGGGGGCGATGCTTTGCTCATCCGGGGCATCGCTCCGCTGCAACCAGAGCCATTTCAGTGCCTGAGGCAGAGGCCACGGAGCCATCCCCAGCGCCCGGGCCAACTTTGCTCCAATGGAGCCTTGGCTGCGGGAGGCGAAGAGAGAGACAGAGAGGAAGGAGAGGGGGAGGGGTGGAGAAGCAGATGGGCGCTTCTCCTGTGTCCCCTGGCCAGGAATCAAACCCGGGACTCCTGCACTCCAGGCCGACGCTCTACCACTAAGCCAACCTGCCGGGGCTTAAATAAATACTTTATTTCTAAAGTTTCTGCCCATTTATACTTTTTAAATCTTTCACTTAGTGCTGTGTGGCTTAATAAGGAACACCTCATTTAGAACACTTTATGACCTGATAATTTTTAAGGTGTTAATTAGCAGCTCATAAACCTCACATATTGCAGGTATGTGAGCATGTTTTCATAGAGTATTATGCTCTATAAATATTTATTTACTTAGGGGTATTGAACATTAACTTACATTACTGTAAAATTCTCCTGATACTGATAACTAATATCAGCTTTCTTGAAAAAGAATTTAAAAATGCTGTGATGTTGTAATCTTTTTTAATTTTAAAGAAATAATTCAGGTACTTTTAAACTGTATGCTGTAGCTAGAAAATATGAGTGGCCTGTACTAAGTCTCCTGAAAAGATGTCTACCTCTATTGTAGACTTCTAATGTGGTAAGATCTAAAATGAAAATGTTAAGTTGACTTTATTAATTTATAAGTACACATCAATGTCATGAGTGTTTTGTTCATTTTTTCATGTGTGTGTGTGTGTGTGTGTGTGTGTGTGTTCCTTCAATTGGTGGCTCTAGTTATTTATCGTTGTCCTGCTTACATGGATAATTATTTTGTCTGAAATTAAAGAGACTGGTTTTATTTCATTAAGTGTGGGGCTATATTTTTATCTATTATGTTTTATATCTTTTCTGGTGAATTGTATGTTTTCTTTCCTAGTTCTTAATGTTTTTCTGCTGATATACAATAATAGTACATTATATATGAAATGGTAACGGTGAAAAAAAGCTGTTTGCTTTACAGAAGCTACAGGCATACAATGGGAAAAACTTAAAAAAAAACTATTTTTTCATTGCTGTTATTTCTTTTTTTTTTTTGTATTTTCTGAAGCTGGAAACGGGGAGAGACAGTCAGACAGACTCCCGCATGTGCCTGATCGGGATCCACCCGGCACGCCCACCAGGGGGCGACGCTCTGCCCACCAGGGGGCGATGCTCTGCCCCTCTGGGGCGTCTCTCTGTTGCAACCAGTGCCACTCTAGCGCCTAGGGCAGAGGCCAAGGAGCCATCCCCAGTGCCTGGGCCATCTTTGCTCCAATGGAGCCTCGCTTCGGGAGGGGAAGAGAGAGACAGAGGAAGGAGAGGGGGAGGGGTGAAGAAGCAGATGGGCGCTTCTCCTGTGTGCCCTGGCCGGGAATCAAAGCCGGTACTTATGCACGCCAGGCTGACGCTCTACCACTGAGCCAACTGGCCAGGGCCTCATTGCTGTTATTTCATTGCTCTTGATATCTGTATTGGTAACATTTGGTTCTCTTTTTAAGTAGATTGCTGCATTATTGCTTGTTTAAGTTAAAATATTAGAGATAAATAGAAAATAAATATAAATACATGTTTTTAAAAATGAAAATATCATAAAATCCTTTGAGCTTATTTTAACCTCATTTGTGGAAAATCTGCCCAGAGGAAAACAGCTTACTTTTAGGGACCTCTTGTTCTTTGTACTTAGAAATATATTTAGGAGACTTTAAAAAATATACAGTTTATCTTTTTAAAAATGGTATTTTTGAGTTGATACTAAATTAATTGACTGAGCTGTTTTACAATCAGCAAGTATTGTTGAGAACTTGTGCTCAGTTCAAGAGTGATTCAGAAGTTTATCATCATATCATCATGGGATGCTTTAATTACCACATATCGAACAATTAGAGCACAGTAGGACACTAAACTATGGTAGTGAGTTATAGTAAAGTAAGAGTTCAGAGAAGGAATCAGTGTTGGCGTGAGTTGGTGAAAATGAAACTTGAGATAATCCTTTGGATGATTAGGTAGATGGAGGACATTCCTGCCAGGGACCTTCTGGTGGTTGTTTGACTGGATTTGAAGGGGGAGCTCTCTGAATAGTATTACTTGTCTCCATTTGACAGATGAAAAGAATGAGCTTAATACACTTGCCCAAGGCCATTCACCTTGTCAGTAGCAGAGCTAGGATTTGTAAACTCTAAAATAACTTAGTATGGTACATTATAAATACATATAAAGTATATAAAACAGGTATAATGAACCCCTATGTACCCACCCACCCAGCATGCCGAGCTTTAAGTTATCAATTCATGGCCGATATTGTTTCACCTATGCACCTATGCTTCTACTTGCTCTCATCCTTTCTTCTTCTTCTTCTTCTTCTTCTTTTTTTTTTTTTTGATCTCATGTATTTTATTTAGGGATGTTTGAGTAAAAGAAAACTATGTAAACACTGGCTTAAGTTTGGGGTTTATTTTTCTTGTACATAAGAAATGCACCGGTAGGCAATGTCTGATGTAGATTTAGTAGTTTAAGGATGTTAGGGTCAAAAATCTTTGATTTTCTTGGCTTTTCTTCATGATCACGAGATGGCTTACTGTAGTTTCAGCTATCATGTTCACCTTTCAGACCAGGAGGAAGAAGAAGGTAGAAGGGGACGGGGACAGTGGGAAAGGGATTTTATTTATATCAGGTAATTAAATTTCTCAGTAATTTCTACATGACACCTTGTTGGGCAGATAAAATGTATTATGCTCACTTTGTTAAAAATGGCGCTGCCCATGTGAGGCCATCGCCCAGGTGATATTAATGTGTGTTGAGAATCCTTGTAGCCTGGAGCTTGGTTTTGGGATTAAGCCTTTCCCACCCTTTTTGATGTGGGGTGGTACAATCCAATCATGCCTCAGAGAAGTGACTTTGTATTAGAGACTTCCCTATTTTGTATATTGGATTAGAGGTTGTGAAGCTACAATATAAAATGGGGGCAGAACGAGAGTTTGCTCTCTTGGTTCCTGGGATGATTAGCATGAGAGAGCAGAGGGAGCAGAGCAGAGAGCAAAAAGAGGCCATGTGGCCAGGAGAAGCAGCCAAGATGGCGGAGTGCTGAGTGAGATGCCAGTTTGTGCAGAGTTTGTATCTGGGATAAGGAAGGAGATGGGGAACTGAGGAGAATAAGGCTGGTGAGTTAGAAACCTTTGATTCTAGGAAACTTGGATAAGTCAGTGGCTTTGTGAGCACTGAATGTGAGTGGGTTTTGGAGCCCAGTGTATGTTTTTACTTGCCCGCCGGGTGCAAGCTAGAATTAAAGACTATGGCCCACCAGTTTGTGGCTCCGTTGTTTCTTTACCGATTGTCCGAATCCAATGTGAACCTGTATGGGCCGGGCTGCTGTGATAGTGGCCGTGGCTTCTGGCTTTACACACCTGTTTATAAATCATTGGGTAGAACTATATCATATGGTCATCTCTAGATAAGCAAGGCTGAGAAATATAGGTGGGCACATTGCCACCTCAAATAGAATTGGAAATTTAAATTTACTAAAAGTAAATGTCTCAGTCTGTTCAGGTATACTGTTACAACAGTATACAATAGACTGGGTGGTTTATAAACAACAGAAATATATTTCACCTGATTCTGGAGGCTGGGAAGTCCATTATTAAGGTGCTGGTATATTCCATATCTGGTAAGGGCTCACTTCCTGGTTCTGATAGCCCTCTTTTTGCTGTGTCCTCACATGGAGGAAAAGGATAGGGATCTCTTTGGGTCTCTTTTATAAAGGTACTGATCTCAATCAGGAGGACTCTGCGTTTATGACCTAATCATCTCATAACCAAGTGTCCTTACATTGGGGGGATGCGTTTCAACATACGACTTTTTGGGGATACAAACCTTGTCTTTAGCAGTAAAGAAATGAGTACTTTATTGATTCAGTTTTTTGTAATTAATCTAAAAATCTTTTTAAAGTTTGTTCTAGTCACAATTTAGAATAGCAGCCCCTTTCCTTCCATCATTTTCATTTGATTGCCCACCCCCACCTTTCATATGGGCAAGGAGAAAAATAAATTTATTGGGCCCTGGCCAGTGGTTCAGTGGTAAGCATCGACCAAGCATGTGGAAAGCCCACGTTTGATTCCTGGTCAGGGCACCCAAGATAAGCAACCATCTGCTTCTTTTTTTTTTTCTTTAATGTAATTTAATTTAATTTTTATTTATTCATTTTTTAGAAAGGAGAGAGAGAGGAGAGAGAGAGAGACAGAGAGAAGGGGAGGGAGGAACGGGAAGCATCAACTCCCATATGTGCCTTGACCAGGCAAGGCCAGGGTTTCAAACCAGCGACCTCAGCATTTCCAGGTCAATGCTTTATCCACTGCGCCACCACAGGTCAGGCAACCATCTGCTTTTTCATCTCTTCCCCTCCCCTTCTCTCTCTCTGTCTCTTTTCCCTTACCACAGCCATTGCTCAATTGATTTGAGTTTGTTGGCCCCGGGCACTGGGGATGGCTCCATGGAACCTCTGCCTTAGGCGCTAAAAATAGCTCGGTTGCGAGTATGGGCCCAGATGGGGGTCTCTAGGTGGATCCCGGTCAAGATGCACGCAGGAGTCTGTCTCTCCTTCTTCCCTCCTCTCACTTAAAAAAAAAAGGAAATTTAAAAAAATTGTTGAATTATAAAAGTAACACTAATAGTCACTATATTATGTGTGCATCATTTAGGTTTAAGAGTTTGGTGGGCACTGCCTTATGATTTCTCTTTCATCATATAAAACTTTAATGTACTTTCTTTTCTGAACTTTATTTTGAGTATAAATTTGATATGTACAATACTGTGATATAAAAGGCAAGGCAAAACTGAAAGCTAATCTGGACATGGATGGACTTCAGGGTATCTGTGATTCCTTTTACAAGTGCATACAAATGAATTACATAATTAAGGCCCTGGCCAGTTGGCTCAGTAGTAGAGCGTTGGCCCCATGTGTGGAAGTCCTGGGTTTGATTCCTGGTCAGGGCACACAGGAGAAGCAACCATCTGCCTCCCTTGCCCCCCATCTCTCTCTTTCTCTTTCTCTTCACCTCCTGCAGCCATGGCTTGAATAATTAGAGCAAAGTTGGCCCCAGGCGCTGAGGATGGCTCCATGGCCTTGCCTCAGGCACTAAAATATCTCGGTTGCCCAGCAATGGAGCAGCAGCTCAGAGGGTCAGAGTATCGCCTGGTAGGGGGCTTGCCAGGTGGATCCTGGTTGGGCACACATGGAAGCCTGTCTCTGCCTCCCTGCCTCTCTCTTGAGAAATAAAGAAAGAAAGAAAGAATTACATAGTTAAAAAGTTACTTACTAAACTTTGTTTCTGTCTCAGTAGTTTTATAGTTAATATTTGTATAGAGGAATTTGGTAGTTTACTGAAAGGTTAAAGATCGTTTCAGGCGAAATATATTTGGCCTGAATTACGACAACTTTCTTTGAGAGACATTTTTGCTATTTAAAAAGGAAAAAGAGCACCCTTTCTGTATAATTAATATTAAAATACTCAGATGGACAGTATGCTAAAAGCTCTTGAATATATGAATTGGGTCGAATCTGACTATTTAAAACTCAGGTCCGCAGTCTGCTCAAGTTACTAAAGATAAATGCATCATACATTGAATATCAGACTTTGCCGCAAGGTTTCATTTGCACATTGAAATATACGCATGCTCACTTCTTCTGAGACTGCATGAAGATTGAGCTTTCCATTTTCCCTGTTAAGTCACGTCGTAGTCCCAGAAACAGTTTAGAAATGGAAAAGTTTTGTTGTTTCAGAGTAGTTCTTGAGTGGATTCTTACAGCACAAATAATATTTTCTCTTTGGTTTTAAAGAGGTTTATTGCCCAGAATGGGTACACAATAAAATATTGAAAGAAAAAAAGAAAGTTATCTGCCTCCTAGTTTTTTAAAACCTGGCAAGCTGGCAGAGCTAGAATTAGCTTTACAGATGGCATTTTGCAACATATCTACATATCACTAAGCTCTCATCTCCTGAGTTTTCTTCAGCCTGTCTATCATTTACAATAGCCAATCACTACACAGTGATGGGGAAATGGGATGACCACAGTTCACAGGATGCTGTTTGGTTAGAAACGTCACTGCTGCACAACCCACGGCTGAGTCAGTGTCTGAGAAAATGAACTGAATTAATATATAGAGGAGGTTGTACCGCTGAACGTTTAAAGCCTAAATAAACCACAATAGCATTAATATACAGTAGAGGAAAGAAAGCCAAAGGAAGTCTGTGGACAGGTGAGGTAGGGGGAGACTGGGAAATTTTCTGATTATTCAGAGGAATCTTGAAGATGATGGAAATATCAGATGTGCTAAAGTTTCTTAGTAATGCCCAAGGATGCTGACCTGGCTTTCAGTGCTGCATTGTTTGAAAAGGCAGAGTCCCTTTATACTCTGATTTCAAAATTTTTTTCTTGTTTTTGTGTGTCTGCCCTGGCGTGTACTAAAGTAAGGTGTGTATTCATTTATTACGTGATATTGCTGGGTTACAGTTCTATATATGTATGTATGTATATGAGTGAGATTGAGAGGTGTTTGGCCTTTGTTTATTATGCTCATTTTTATTTCTGGGTGGAAAAGGTGGTATGTCTTCATGGTCAGTTTAAAGTTATTTAAAACAAATGTGTATATTTTTTTGATGAGTTTGAGTCTTTGTCTTTTATTTTGTTTAAAGTCTTAATAAAATCTTAATGTAACTTGAGAATACATTGTTTCATATTTTTAATGAATATCAAAAATATTATTTAAGGAAATACTAATTTTGAAATATTTTTTATATATTTGAAAAAGTTGTAGATAGAGAAATAGAGTAATTGAAGTAATTTCCTAAAGAAGAAGGTTAATGTATTTTTACTTTTGGATAAATTAGGATTAGTTGAACCACTTATATGTAGTAGTATTTATAGAACCAAATGTATTTGAATGATAAAGTCTTAATTGGTTAAAATATCTTTTGTTTTTTGATTTATAGGACATACAGACTTTGAATAGATGATCTAGATATTGTCACTGAAAGAGGAATCAGATAAGTTTTTGCATTACTGCAAATTGACCTTCAACCAGACAAAATGTCTAAATTAAGATAATTATTCTTGCTATGAGATTTTAAATATTAACAGATGACATTACTTTATTAGGAAGTTTTAGCACAATTTAAGATATTCTGACTGGGTGTTATTTTAAATCTTCATTTTACCCGTATTCTACAATCCTTCAGTTTGTAGGGATATTTGGGGATATACAATTAAAAATTACTTTTTAAAAAATGTACTTAAATATTAAACAGTTCATAGCTATATCCTTTTCTTGAAATGTCAGGAAGTTCTTGTGATTTTCCCCATTAAATTTCTAGAAGTTCGAATGGTTATCTTGGTGGTTGTCATGGCTTATTTATATAGTTAGACTAACCAGTATTATCTATTATAGGCTTTCTTTTGTAGTTTGGTTTCCAGAAATGTTTTTCTCATCTTGTTTGAGTAATAGAGTTAAGAAGCAGAAATCTCAAGGTAGACCTTTTTCCTTGTATTTTATAGAGCATTTTCCTTTGGTTCTGCTGATTCTTTTAAAATAATAATGCTTGTGTTGTGAAAATGATACATATTTATTACATAAACTTGATAAATACAGAAAAGCACATAAAAAATAAAATGTTATCTTAAGATCAAAGAAGAATACTTGAAATATTTTTGCATATAACCTTTCTTTTTCAGTGTATATATAAAAGTATAAAATCACATAATGTGTACTTAAAATGATTTTGGGATATTATAGGCACTGTTATATAACTCATACATTGAAAACAACTTAATCATGAACATTCCCTATGTTATGAAAGTTTTATATAGCATAATTCTTAAGAATTGCATAGTGTTTTTATGAACATCTATTTTATAATTTATTTGACCAATCATAGTTGTTCTGATTATTTATTTTAAAGACTTTATTCAAATTTCAGTGAAGAGAGAGAGAGAAGGAGGGAGAGAGAGAGAGAGAGAGAGAAAGAGAAGGAGGGGGAGCAGTAAGCATCAACTCCCATATGTGCCTTGACTAGGCAAGCCTGGAGTTTCGAACCAGTGGCCTCAGTGTTCCAGGTCAATGCTTTATCCCACTGCGCCACTACGGGTCAGACTGTTTTGATTCTTGATGAGAATAAGATCAGCATGATTCCACAATATAAGTTTCTCCAAAAAGGAAGAATAATTTAAGGAGTTAAGTAAAAATGTAATTGATATTTTTCAGACGGAAAAACATCCTTAGTATTATTACACAACGAACTCTTCAGAGATATACACATTACTTTAAAACAAAGCAGAAGCTAAGACTGCCACAGTAAAACATAAAAAAATAAATTTTTTTTAGAATCAGGTAAATGAGCTGAGACTTTAAAAAAATACTAAGATCAGCCAAAAAGATTTCTTATACTACATTTAAAAAGGTAACCAAGGAAAATGTAATAATAGTGATTGGCATTAAGGGAAGAAAAAAAATCTTATTTAGGAAGAGTAAACCACCATCACCAACACCAACACCACCACCACCACCACCACCAACAGTGATGACAAAGGAAATGTTACTAGGAAGCACATAAAACTAACATGGGTATGGAGATAAAATGCATCTGGTTAAATGAGTCGTCTTCTGAGCAAGTTGAAACATCTTATAAAACGTGCTGCCTGCAAAAATCTTAAAATTATTTGTATAATTTATGGTCTTAAAAGGTTTTGGAAGGCCTGACTGCTGGTGGCATAGTGTATAGAGCGTCAAACTGGGACACTGAGGTCCCAGGTTCAAAACCCTGAGGTTTCAGACTTGAGTGCTGGCTCACCAGCTTGAGTGCGGGTCACCGACTTGAGCAGGGGTCCCCAAACTACGGCCAGCGGGCCACATGCGGCCCCCTGAGCCATTTATCCGACCCCCACCGCACTTCCGGAAGGGGCATCTCTTTCATTGGTGGTCAGTGAGAGGAGCATAGTTCCCATTGAAATACTGGTCAGTTTGTTGATTTAAATTTACTTGTTCTTTATTTTAAATGTTCTATTTGTTCCCGTTTTGTTTTTTTACTTTAAAATAAGATATGTGCAGTGTGCATAGGGATTTGTTCATAGTTTTTTTTTATAGTCCGGCTCTCCAATGGTCTGAGGGACAGTGAACTGGCCCCCTGTGTAAAAAGTTTGGGGACCCCTGGTCTTGAGCATGGGATGATCAACATGGTGCCACAGTCACTGGCTTGAGCCTAAGGTTGCTGGCTTGAGTAAGGGGTCATTGGCTTGGCTGGAGCTCTTTGGTCAAGGCACATATGAGAAAGCAATCAATGAACAACTAAGGTGCTGCAACGAAGAATTGATGCTTCTCATTTCTCTCCCCATTCTTGTCTCTCTCTTGCTAAAGGAATAAAAAGTTTCAGAGCAGGGGTAGTCAACCTTTTTATACCTACTGCCCACTTTTGTATCTCTGTTAGTAGTAAAATTTTCTAACCACCCACAGTAATGGTGATTTATAAAGTAGAGAAGTAACTTTATCAAATTTATAAAGCAGAGTTACAGCAAGTTAAAGCATATAATAATAATTACTTACCAAGTACTTTATGTTGGATTTTTGCTAAGTTTGGCAGAATAAATCTTTATAAAACAACTTACTATAGTTAAATCTTATCTTTTTATTTATACTTTGGTTGCTCCGCTACCGCTCACCATGAAAGCTGGAATGCCCCCTAGTGGGTGGTAGGGACCAGGTTGACTACCACTGTTTTAGAGGAATGCAAGAAGTGCTACAAGAATAGGCCTGATTTTATAAAAGGGAGAAGATTTTAGAACAAGAAATAAAAAAGGATAGTTTATGACTAACTTGAAGAAAACTGGTTAAAAATGAACCAGAATGGATTTGCTAAAACTAGATTGTCAGAGCAACTTTGAGTTTTCTCTCATGCAGTTCATAGACTAGTAGCAATATAATGTGCCTGGATCTATGCTTAGTTTTTGGTATAGTAAATTTTTTAATATATTCGTAGGTGTAAGATGAAGGAAAATTGAGTTAGCCACTAAGATTGTGTTAATTAGTCAAAACCATTTTTATTTTTTTTATTTTTTTTATTTTATTTTTTTTTTCATTTTTCTGAAGCTGGAAACAGGGAGAGACAGTCAGACAGACTCCCGCATGCGCCCGACCGGGATCACCCGGCACGCCCACCAGGGGCGACGCTCTGCCCACCAGGGGGCGATGCTCTGCCCATCCTGGGCGTCGCCATGTTGCGACCAGAGCCACTCTAGCGCCTGGGGCAGAGGCCAAGGAGCCATCCCCAGCGCCCGGGCCATCTTTGCTCCAATGGAGCCTTGGCTGCGGGAGGGGAAGAGAGAGACAGAGAGGAAAGCGCATTGGAGGGGTGGAGAAGCAAATGGGCGCTTCTCCTGTGTGCCCTGGCCGGGAATCGAACCCGGGTCCTCCGCACGCTAGGCCGACGCTCTACCGCTGAGCCAACCGGCCAGGGCAAAACCATTTTTATTTTGAATGACGCTATCCAAAGGTTGTTGGTTGTGGAAAATGGTTTTGTTTTTTGCTTTCTCTTCTCATATGGAGAAGGCAAAATATCAGTTTTACCAGTGACAGTGACGAAGGAAGGATAGTAAATATATATATACTAAACCACCCAAAATGAACTAAACCATCATTGTTGGACTAAATTTAAGTGAACTTTTTAGGGTACATAAGGACTAAAAAATACTAATATATTATTAGTTCACATGGCTTTACAACATCATGTATGGGAAAGACCTGAGGTGGTTTTTGGCAGCAAATGATGTAAAACAGAAATGCACTATGGCTACCATCATTCTATCTTCTCTCTCACTATACCCCCCCCCAAAAAAAAAACCCCATCATAATTAATGGAAAAGAAGACTACAGCCATTCTGCTGTACACCAAAGTATGTTGTCTTTAGTTCTGTGTATATTCAGCCAGAAGGATGTGAAGAAATTGGAAGCTTTTTCGGCTTAAAGAACTGAGAATTTAGAGGTTTGGGGAGCAGCTCTGATGGATATTAAGGAATTTCATAATAAGAATTATCTTCAAATATGTGAAGAATTAGACTTCGTTTGAGTCAGACTTATTTGAGGTTAAAAGCATGAGCTCTGAAATGAACTCCTTAGGTCATATCTCAGACCTGCCCCATAAATAGTTGTATAATTTTACTGACCTGTGGTGGTGCAGTGGGTAAAGCGTTGACCTGGAATGCTGAGGTCACTGGTTCGAAACCCCAGGCTTGCCTGGTCAAGGCACATATGGGAGTTGATGCTTTCTGCTCCTCCCCCCTTCTCTCTCTTTCTTTCTCTCTCTCTCTCTCTCTGTCTCCTCTCTAAAAATGAATAAAAAATATATATGTAGATTTTTTTTTTAAAAAGGTAAAAAAATCTACATGATTTGGGATTGTGCCCCGTATAGCTAGCCGGCTAATTAATAAACTCAAAAATTAAAAAAAAAAGTTGTATAATTTTAGTCACATTGCTTAGCTTCTAATCTTCCATTTTCTTAACTGCAAAATTGGGATGGTTTTGAGGATTAAATGAAAATATATGCAGAGTGCTCCATATTGTGTGTGGCATGTACCAAATGATCAATGTTAGCATTGTTTCTTGGTCTGACCAGAGAGAAGAACTAGGGCAGTGGTTCTCAACTAGAGGGTTGAGTTTGCCCTGCATTAGGTGTTTGGTAATCTCTGAAGACAGTTTTTGGCATACAACTGGATGGAGGCCAGGGAGCTACTCAATATCCTACAATGCACAGGACAGCTCCCCTTATTCAACAAAGAACTAACTGTTCCAAAACCTCAAATTAGGGTCAGGTAAAAAGGTTTAATTAAACTTAATGCTAAGAAAACACAGCCTAAGAATTAGAGCTTTCCAAAGATAAAAAACTAAACTGTTAAAAAGTAAAAGTTGCCCATCCCTGTCATTATTGGTCAGCCAATTCATGGGGACTTTGTAGCTGAGATTCAGCAAAATTAGATCTGTGTTTAGACTTGGTTTTTTTTTTCTTCTTTCCTTCATCCTTCATCCTCCCTCCCTCCCTCCCTCCCTCCCTCCTTCCCTCCTTCCTTTCCTTCCTTTCTTTCTTGAGAGAAACAGAAAGAGGGATAGACAGAAAGAAAAAGATGAGAAGCATCAATTCTTAATTGAGGTACCTTCGTTGTTCATTGATTGCTTTCTCATATGTGCCTTGACCTGGGGCCCAGGGGGCTACAGTAGAGAGAGTGACCCCTTGCTTAAGCCAGCGACCACGGGGTCATGTCTGTGATCCCACACTCAAGCCAGCAACCCTGCGCTCAAGCTGGTGAGCCCATGCTCAAGCCAGATGAGCCCGCGCTAAAGCCTGTGACCTCGGGGTTTCAAACCTGGATCTTCTGGGTCCCAGTCCGATGCTCTATCCACTGTGCCGCCACCGGGTCATACTAGACATGACATTATTAAATGCAGACAATACTAACTGTTTTGGAACAGTTCTTTGTTGAGTAAGGGGAGCTGTCCTGTGCATTGTAGGATATTGAGTAGCTCCCTGGCCTCCATCCTTTGTTCTTTGCATAAAATTAATTTTTATCAATTGGGAAAACTTTTACCTTGATAGTGTTACAGTTGGCAATTTTTCTGTCAAAATTTTAATATCTAGATCTTCATTTGATTTCAAAGAAAAGATGTTCTTAAAGCAGTAATAGAGCAGTATATCAAATTCTTGCTGCTACTGCTTCTGCCTAATGAGAGTGGCTGACGTATCTGACAAGATTTTAGGAAGAAGAGAAAGATGTCAGGATTTAGGATTAGTATTAAAATTCTTCTTCTAGAATTGTCTTTTGTGGGGGTAATGTGGGATTAAGTATCATTTAAAATATTTCTATGGGAAAAATGCATGAAAAAAAGAGTTCCAGATGACCTTTGAGAGCATAACCCATTCAGTTGAGAACTGCCTTTTTCAGTAATTAGCTTTGAGCAAAAGCTAATATGGGAAACTGATCATATATTATGTAGAACAAAAAGCTTATAAGAATGGCTGATTGACAAAAATGGAAAAAGATGAGAGAAATTTGCATTAAACTGTTGAAAATAGATTAAGAAGTTTGATAGCATTTCTTATGTCGTCATAGTTACTTCCACTTATCACAGGGATTATTGGCAAACATTTTCTGTAAAGGGTTGGATAATCAATATTTTTGGCTGTGTGGTTTACACAGTTTCTCTCGCAGCCACTCAATTTTGCTACTATTGGGTGAAAGCAGCCATAAACAATATATAAATGAGAGCATGGTTGTGTTCTAATAAAGCTTTATTTATAAAAATTAGGCAGTGGATTGAATTTGGCCCATAAGCCAGAGTTTGTCAACTCATTTTAAAAATGCTTATAAAAAGCATATGCAAGTTAATTGCTTCAAAATATATTAATATAGTCATTTAATAAGTTTAAAAAGCTAGAACATAAAATATTTGTTATAGTAATAAAAATAGCTTACTTTCTTATGGAATAAAAATAAGACAATATTCTTTAATAAGGATAGAATAATTCAAATAGATAAGAACATCTAATATGAAATTTACAAGGATACTTACCTCATCTTTAAGAAAAAATACTTTTTAAAGCTTGATTAAATGTTGAAAACACTGTGTAAACTGGAAAGTTTTATCTGTGTCTCGACACAGACACATATAAGCTAGTGATTGACAAGGAATAAACAATTGGTGAAGGGAAATGCTTATATATTATATATACCCTGAAATTGTAGCTAAATTTAACAGACATTAATAAGATGCACCAGATTATGATGTTATTTTCTGGAAGTGTTTAATGGTAAGTAAGATAATTTCCCAAAGTGCTGTTAGGCTGTACCATTGGTATATTACATAAAGGTGCCATGTATAGATGTTTTTCACTTTTTAGATATATTGTTTTAATTTTAATATTTTATTTATATTTAGTAAATATATCTGCATTCAGTATTTTATTTATATTTTTGGGTTTTAATTTTTTTTTTTTTTTTTTTTTTTTTTTTTTTTTTTTTGCATTTTTCTGAAGCTGGAAACAGGGAGAGACAGTCAGACAGACTCCCGCATGCGCCCGACCGGGATCCACCCGGCACGCCCACCATGGGGCGATGCTCTGCCTACCAGGGGGCGATGCTCTGCCCATCCTGGGCGCCGCCATGTTGCGACCAGAGCCACTCTAGCGCCTGGGGCAGAGGCCACAGAGCCATCCCCAGCGCCCGGGCCATTTTTGCTCCAGTGGAGCCTCGGCTGCGGGAGGGGAAGAGAGAGACAGAGAGGAAGGCGCGGCGGAGGGGTGGAGAAGCAAATGGGCGCTTCTCCTGTGTGCCCTGGCCGGGAATCGAACCCGGGTCCTCCGCACGCTAGGCCGACGCTCTACCGCTGAGCCAACCGGCCAGGGCTTTTTTCTTTTTTTAACAGAGACAGAGAAAGTCAGAGTGAGGGATAGATAAGGACAGACAGACAGGAACGGAGAGAGATGAGAAGCATCAATTATCAGTTTTTCCTTGAGACACCTTAGTTGTTCATTGATTGCTTTCTCATAAGTGCCTTGACCGCGGGCGTTCAGCAGACCGAGTTAACCCCTTGTTCGAGCCAGCGACCTTGGGTCCAAGCTGGTGAGCTATGCTCAAACCAGATGAGCCCGCGCTCAAACTGGTGACCTCAGGGTCTCAAACCTGGGTCCTCCGCATCCCAGTCCGACGCTCTATCCACTGCGCCACCGCCTGGTCAGGCTTATTTACATTTTTAATGTTTTAGTGTATTTGACAATTTTTGTCAAAGAGCAGCAGTGCTAATATCAGTTACTTTTGCAAATTTTTCATGTATTCTTTTATCGTTTGTTTCTCTTTCTGGTACAAATATTAGTTGAATGTTAACTTTATTCATTAATTCTCTATTTTTTCTTTATCTTTCTTCTTTCAATTCTGGTAGTAACCCTTTAAAATTTATGCTGTTGTGTTTTGAATTTCTAAGAACTCTTTCTCATTCTCTAAATTAAATATATAGTATCCCTGTTCTTGTTTATGAATACATTATCTTATATATCACTGAGCTTATGGATCATAGTTTTGCTTTCTTTCTGTCTCTACATTGTCTATTGACTTTTAAAATTATGTTTATTCAACTTTTATTGTGAAATAGTTATAGATTTGCAAGAAATTGTAAAAATGTAGAGTGACTTCTTAGGTACTCTTCACTCAGCTTTCCTTAGTGATAATATCTCACATAAATGTAGTATATTAACAAACCAGGAAATTGATCTTGATATAATACTATAACTAACTGGAGACATCAGTTTTATGTGTACTCTTTCTTTTTTCTGGTATATATATTTTTTTTTCTGGTATATATTTTATTATACTTTGTCATACATATTTTGTGTCACTGGCACCACAACCAGGATACCAGGATATAGAACTATTCCATCACCACAAACTCCCTCATGCTACCCCTTCAGAATAACACCCTTCCCCCATCCCTTGTCTCTGGCAATCCCTGATTTGTTCTCCATCACTATAATTCTGTCATTTTGAGAATACTTTTTAAATGGGATCAGATTGTATGTAAACTTTGGGGATTTTTTTTTTCATTAAAGTGTAATGCTTTTGAGATCCATTCACATTGTTGTGAATATCAGTAGCTTGTTCATTAGTTTCTTGAAAATTTTATTTTACAGGCAAGTCAACATACAATGTTTATATTAGTTTCAGGTGTACAAAGTGTGATATTCCTGATAAGTCTACTACCAATCTTGACACCATACAGTTATTACAAAATTGACTATATTCCCTATACTGTATTTTATGTTACTGTGGCTATTTTTTTTTTTTTTTTTTTTTGTATTTTTCTGAAGTTGGAAACGGGGAGGCAGTCAGACAGACTCCTGCATGTGCCCGACCGGGATCCACCCGGCATGCCCACCAGGGAGCAATGCTCTGCCCATCTGGGGCGTCGCTCTGTTGCAACCAGAGCCATTCTAGCACCTGAGGCAGAGGCCACAGAGCCATCCCCAGTGCCCGGGCCAACTTTGCTCCAATGGAGCCTTGGCTGCGGGAGGGGAAGAGAGAGACAAAGAGGAAGGAGAGGGGGAGGGGTGGAGAAGCAGATGGGCACTTCTCTTGTGTGCCCTGGCCAGGAATCAAACCCAGGACTCCTGCACGCCAGGCCGACGCTCTGCCACTAAGCCAACCAGCCAGGGCCTACTGTGGCTATTTTAATACCTGACAAATTGTACTTAAAATTTTTTAAATTACTTAATTAATTTGTAGTTTTTAGAGAGAGAGAGACAAACATCAATTTATTGTTTCATTTATTTATGTATTCATTGGTTGATTTGTGTATATGCCCTGACTGGGGATCAAACCCACAACCTTAGTGTATCAGGAAGATGCTCTCACTGCTACCTGGTCAGGGCCAATTTAAAAAAAATTTTGAATTATAGTTGACATTCAATATTATATCAGCTTCAAGATGAAGTACAACATAGTGGTTATACATTTATATAACTTACAAAATGATCCCCTGTTAAGTCTAGTACCCACCTGACCATACAGTTATTACAATATTGACTGTGTTTCCTATGTTGTACTTTACATCTCATTACTGCTTTATAACTGCCAATTTGTACTTAATCCCTTCTTCTTTTTAAACCCAGTCCACCACCACTCCTCCCATGTAATGACTGCCAATTTGTTCTCTGTATCTATGTGTTTGTTTTACTTGTTTTTTACTTTGTTTTTTAGATTCCACATATAAGTGAAATCGTGGTTTTTTCCTTTTCTGTCTGACTTCATTTAGCATAATGCCTTCCATCCATGTTGTTACAAATGGTAAGGTTTCATTCTTTTTTTACGGTTAAGTGGTATTCCATTGTATATATGTTCTACATCTTTATCCATTTGTCTGTCATCGGACTCTTAGGTTGCTTCCTTATCTTGGCTATTGTAAGTAATGCTGCACTGAACACAGGGATGCTTATATCTTTCTGAATTAGTGTTTTGGAATTCTTTAAATAAATATCCAGAAGTGGAATTTCTGAGTCATACAGAAGCTCTATTTTTAAGTTTTTGAGGAAATCCATACTGTTTTCCACAGTGGCTGCAGCAATTTACAATCTCACCAACAGTGCATGAGGGTTTCCTTTTCTTCATATTTTCTCCAACACTAGTCGGTTGATTTATTGATGATAGTTCTTCCGACAGGTGTGAGCTGATATCTCATTGTGGTTTTAATTTGCATTTCTCTGGTGATTAGTGATATGGAGCATCTTTTTATTTGCTTATTGGCCATCGTGTGTCCTCTTTGGAGAAATGTCTATTCAGATCCTCTGCCCACTTTTTAATTGGATTGCTTGTTTTATTTTTTTGGTTTTATCTAAGTTCTTTATATATTTTGGATATTAATCCTATATGGAATGTATGATTGGCAAATGTCTTCCTTGTCCCATTCAGTAAGTTGTCTTTTAATTTTGTTAATGGTTTCCTTCACTGTGCAAAAACATTTTAGTTTGATGTAGTCTCACTTGTTGATTTTTTTCGTTTGTTTTTTTTTTTTTGCCTGAGAAGACAATCCAAAAAAAAATAAAATAAATTGCTAAAAAGCAATGTCAGAAAAGTTTCCTGTCCATGTTTTTTCTTCCTTCCTTCCTTCCTTCCTTCCTTCCTTCCTTCCTTCCTTCCTTCCTTCCTTCCTTCCTTCCTTCCTTTCTTTCTTTCTTTCTCCTTCCCTCCCCTCCCTCCCCTCCCTCCCTCCCTCCCCTCCCTCCCTTCCTTCCTTCCTTGCTCCCTCCCTCCTTTCTTTCTCTTTCTTTTCTTTTTTTTTTGCATATATCTGTTCAGTTTTCCCAACACTATTTTTTTTTTTTTTTTACAGAGAGTCAGAGAGACGGATAGATAGGGGCAGACAGACAGGAATGGAGAGATGAGAAGCATCAATCATTAGTTTCCGTTGCGCATTGTGACACCTTAGTTGTTCATTGATTGCTTTCTCATATGTGCCTTGACCGTGGGGCTACAGCAGACTGAGTAACCCCTTGCTTGAGCCAGCGACCTTGGCCTCAAGCTGGTGAGCCTTGCTCAAACCAGATGAGCCCACGCTTAAGCTGGCGACCTCGGGGTCTCGAACCTGGGTCCTTCCGCATCCCAGTCTGACGCTCTATCCAGTGCGCCACCACCTGGTAAGGCTTCCCAACACTATTGAAGAGACTCTTTACCTCATTATATATTCTTGCCTCCTTTGTCATAGATTAGTTGACCTTGTAGGTATTGACTATATTCTGTTTCATTGATTTTTGTGTCTTTTCATGCTATTTTGATTACTGTAGGTCCCTGATTGGCAAACTGCAGCTCATGAGCCACATGCAGCTCTTTGGCCCTTTGAGTGTGGCTCTTCCTCAAAATACCACATGCAGACACTACCTCGATAAGGAATGTACCTTCCTGTATAAGTTTAAAAAATTTGGCTCTCAAAAGAAATTTCAATCGTGGTACTGTTTTTTTTTTTTTGTTTTTTTTTTTTTTAATAATTTTATGTTTTTAATGGGGCGACATCAATAAATCAGGATACATATATTCAAAGATAACAAGTCCAGGTTATCTTGTCTTTCAATTATGTTGCATACCCATCACCCAAAGTCAGATTGTCCTCTGTCATCTTCTATCTAGTTTTCTTTGTGCCCCTCCCCCTTTCCCTCTCCCTCTCCCCCCTCCCCCCGTAACCACCACACTCTTATCAATGTCTCTTAGTTTCACTTTTATGTCCCACCTACGTATGGAATAATGCAGTTCCTGTTTTTTTCTGATTTACTTATTTCACTTTGTATAATGTTATCAAGATCCCACCATTTTGCTGTAAATGATCCGATGTCATCATTTCTTATGGCTGAGTAGTATTCCATAGTGTATATGTGCCACATCTTCTTTATCTAGTCATCTATTGATGGGCTTTTTGGTTGTTTCCATGTCCTGGCCACTGTGAACAATGCTGCAATGAACATGGGGCTGCATGTGTCTTTACGTATCAATGTTTCTGAGTTTTTGGGGTATATACCCAGTAGAGGGATTGCTGGGTCATAAGGTAGTTCTATTTTCAGTTTTTTGAGGAACCACCATACTTTCTTCCATAATGGTTGTACTACGTTACATTCCCACCAACAGTGTATGAGGGTTCCTTTTTCTCCACAGCCTCTCCAACATTTGCTATTACCTGTCTTGTTAATAATAGCTAATCTAACAGGTGTGAGGTGGTATCTCATTGCAGTTTTGATTTGCATTTCTCTAATAACTAAAGAAGATGAGCATCTTTTCATATATCTGTTGGCCATTTGTACTTCTTCCTGGGAGAAGGTTCATGTCCTCTTCCCATTTTTTTTATTGGATTGTTTGTTTGTTTGTTGTTGTTTTATGAGTTCTTTGTATATTTTGGATATTAGGCCCTTATCTGAGCTGTTGTTTGAAAATATCATTTCCCATTTAGTTGGCTTTCTGTTTATTTTGTTGTCAGTTTCTCTTGCTGAGCAAAAACTTCTTAGTCTGATGTAGTCCCATTCATTAATTTTTGCCTTCACTTCTCTTGCCATTGGAGTCAAATTCATAAAATGCTCTTTAAAACCCAGGTCCATGAGTTTAGTACCTATGTCTTCTTCTATGTACTTAATTGTTTCAGGTCTTATGTTTAGATCTTTGATCCATTTTGAGTTAGTTTTTGTACAGGGGGACAAACTGTAGTCCAGTTTCATTCTTTTGCATGTGGCTTTCCAGTTTTCCCAGCACCATTTATTGAAGAGGCTTTCTTTTCTCCATTGTGTATTGTTGGCCCCTTTATCAAAAATTATTTGACTATATATATGTGGTTTTATTTCTGGACTTTCTATTCTGTTCCATTGGTCTGAATGTCTATTTTTCTGCCAATACCATGCTGTTTTGATTGTCGTGGCCCTATAATATAGTTTAAAGTCAGGTATTGTAATGCCCCCAGCTTCATTCTTTTTCATTAGGATTGCTTTGGCTATTGGGGTTTTTTTATAGTTCCATATAAATCTGATGATTTTTTGCTCTATTTCTCTAAAAAATGTCATAGGAATTTTGATAGGAATTGCATTAAATTTGTATATTGCTTTTGGGTAATATGGCCATCTTGATTATATTTATTCTTCCTAACCAAGAACAAGGAATATTCTTCCATTTCATTATATCTTTTTCGATTTCTCTTAACAATGGTTTATAGTTTTCATTATATAAGTCCTTTACATTCTTTGTTATGTTTATTCCTAAGAATTTAATTTTTTTTTGTTGCAGTTGTGAAGGGGATTATTCTTTTGAGTTTGTTCTCAGTTGTTTCATTGTTGGCATATAGAAAGGCTATTGACTTTTGTATGTTAATTTTGTATCCTGCGACCTTACTGTATTGGCTTATTGTTTCTAGTAGTCTTTTTGTGGATTCTTTGGGGTTTTTGATGTATAGGATCATATCATCTGCAAAAAGTGATACCTTTACTTCTTCTTGTCCTATATGGATGCCTTTTATTTCTTTGTCTTGTCTGATTGCTCTGGCTAGTACCACATTAAATAAGAGTGGAGAGAGTGGACAACCCTGTCTTGTTCCTGATTTAAGGGGGAAAACCTTCAGTTTAGTGCCATTTAATATGATGTTAGCTGATGGTTTATCATATATGGCCTTTATCATGTTGAGATATTTTCTTTCTATACCCATTTTGTTGAGAGTCTTAAACATAAAATGGTGTTGTATTTTATCAAAAGCCTTTTCTGCATCTATTGATAAGATCATGTGGTTTTTGTTCTTTGTTTTGTTGATATGGTGTATTATGTTAACCGTTTTACGTATGTTGAACCATCCTTGAGATTCTGGGATGAATCCCACTTGATCATGATGTATTATTGATATTTTTTTAATATGTTGTTGTATTCGATTTGCCAGTATTTTGTTTAGTATTTTAGCATCTGTATTCATTAGAGATACTGGTCTGTAGTTTTCTTTTTTTGTGCTGTCCTTGCCCGGTTTCGGTATGAGGGTTATGTTGGCCTCATAAAATGTGTTTGGAAGTATTGCTTCTTCTTCAATTTTTTGGAAGACTTTGAGTAGAATAGGAACCAAGTCTTCTTTGAATGTTTGATAAAATTCGCTGGTAGAGCTGTCTGGGCCTGGACTTTTATTTTGGGGGAGGTTTTTAATGTTTTTTTCTATTTCTTCTCTACTAATAGGTCTGTTTAGGCTTACTGCTTCTTCTTGACTCAGTCTAGGAAGGTTGTATTGTTCTACGAATTTATCCATTTCTTCTAGATTGTTGAATTTAGTGGCATAAAGTTTTTCATAGTATTCTACAATAATTCTTTGTATATCTATGGTGTCCGTGGTGATTTCTCCTCCTTCATTTTGGATTTTGTTTATATGAGTTCTTTCTCTTTTTTTCCTTGGTAAGTCTTGCCAAGGGTTTGTCAATTTTGTTGATCTTTTCAAAGAACCAGCTCTTTGTTCTTTTAATTTTTTCTATAGTTTTACTGTTCTCTATTTCATTTATTTTTGCTCTGATTTTTTTTTTTTTTTTTTTTGTATTTTTCTGAAGCTGGAAACGGGGAGACAGTCAGACAGACTACGGCATGCTCCCGACCGGGATCCACCAGGCACGCCCACCAGGGGTGACCCTCTGCCCACCAGGGGGCGATGCTCTGCCCCTCCGGGGCGTCGCTCTGCCACGATCAGAGCCACTCTAGCTCCTGGGGCAGAGGCCAAGGAGCCATCCCCAGCGCCCGGGCCATCTTTGCTCCAATGGAGCCTTGGCTGCGGGAGGGGAAGAGAGAGACAGAGAGGAAGGAGGGGGAGGGGATGGACAAGCAAATGGGCCCTTCTCCTATGTGCCTTGGCCGGGAATCGAACCTGGGTCCCCCACACACCAGGCTGACGCTTTACTGCTGAGCCAACCGGCCAGGGCCTCTGCTCTGATTTTTATTATCTCCTTTCTTTGGCTGGTTTTGGGTTGTCTTTGTTCTTCTTTTTCTAGTTCCTTAAGGTGTGAAGTTAAGTGTTTCACTTGGGCTCTCTCTTGTTTGTTCATATAGGCCTGAAGTGATATGAACTTCCCTCTTATTACTGCTTTTGCTGCATCCCATAGATTCTGATATGTCGTATTGTCATTTTCATTAGTCTGTTGTATATATCTTTTGATCTCTGCACTTATTTCTTCTTTGACCCATTCATTTTTTAAAAGTATGTTGTTTAGTTTCCACATTTTTGTGCGTTTTTTTTCCTCTTTTTTGCAGTTGAATTCTAGTTTCAAGGCTTTATGATCAGAAAATATGCTTGGTACAACTTCGATTTTTCTGATTTGCTGATGTTGTTTTTGTGGCCCAACATATGGTCAGTTCTTGAGAATGATCCATGTACACTGGAGAAAAATGTATACTCAGTCACTTTGGGACGAAATGCCCTGTAGATATCTATCATATCCAGGTGCTCTAGTGTTTTGTTTAAGGCCACTATATCTTTGTTGATTCTCTGTTTGGATGACTGATCTAGAGCCGTCAGCGGTGTACTGAGGTCTCCAAGTATGATTGTATTTTTGTCAGTTTTTGTTTTAAGGTCAATAAGTAGCTGTCGTATATATTTTGGTGCTCCTTGGTTTGGTGCATATATATTAAGAATTGTTATGTCTTCTTGATTCAGTGTCCCCTTAGCCATTGTGAAATGGCCATTTTTGTCTCTGAGTACTTTTGCTGTCTTGTAGTCAGCATTATCAAATATGAGTATTGCTACGCCTGCTTTTTTTGGATGTTATTTGCTTGGAGTATTGTTTTCCAGCCTTTCACTTTGAATTTGTTTTTATCCTTGTTACTTAGATGAGTTTTTTTTAGGCAGCATACATTTGGATTTTCTTTTTTAATCCATTCTGCTACTCTGTGCTTTTTTATTGGTGAGTTTAATCCGTTTACATTTAGTGTAATTATTGACACTTGTGAGTTCCCTATTGCCATTTTATAGATTGCTTTCTGTTAGTTTTGTGTCTTGTTTGATCCTTCTCTTTCGTTTTTCTTTCTTTTGTTTTTATTTGGATGTATTCCATACATCTTTCCTCTGTTGCTATCTTTGTTATCTCATGTGCTTCTGTGGTGGTTTTTTCAATGGTGGTTACCTTTAAGTAATGAAAAGGGTTCCTACCCTGTTCATTGTAGCGCACTATTTTGTGAGTACTTTTGCACTTCATCGTCCTTTGCTACTGTTAATCTCCATCCTCTCCTCCCCTTTCTTTTTGTTGTTGTCACAGTTTAAATTTGGTTTTATTGTGTTCTTCTTGGAGCTTTTACTTGTGGCTTTGTTTTTTTTGTTCTTTGTATCTGATTGAAGAACCCTCTTTTAGTAATTCCTGGAGTGGGGGTTTTCGGATGATAAATTCCCTCATCTTTTCTGTATCTGTGAATGTTTTTATTTCTCCTTCATATTTGAAGGATAGCTTTGATGGGTATAGTATTCGTGGCTGAAAGTTCCTCTCTTTCAGGACTTTAAATATTGGGGTCTACTCTCTTCTAACTTGTAGAGTTTCTGCTGAGAAATCTGATGATAATCTAATAGGCCTTCCTTTATATGTTGTATTCTTCTTTTCCCTGGCTGCCTTGAGAATTTTTTCTTTGTCGTTGGTTTGTGCCCATTTCATTATGATGTGCCTTGGAGTAGGTTTGTTGGGGTTAAGAAAACTCGGAGTTCTGTTTGCTTCTTGAATTTGAGGCTTTAGTTCTTTCCACAGGCATGGGAAGTTCTCATCTATTATTTGTTAGAGTATGTTCTCCATTCCATTTTCTCTCTCTTCTCCCTCTGATATACCTATTATTCTTATGTTATTCTTTTTGATGGAGTCAGATAATTCTTGTAGGGCTATCTCATTTTTTTAAATTTTTGAGTATCTTTCTTCTCTCTGTTGTTTTTCAAGTTGCTTGTCTTCTATTTCACTAATCTTCTCTTCTGTCTGGCCAGTTCTATTAGCTAAGCTTGTTACCTCGTTTTTCAGCTCGTGAATTGAGTTTTTTATCTCTGTTTGATTTGTTTTTATAGTTTCAGTTTCCTTGGAAATATATTCTTTGTGTTCATTGAGTTTTCTGAGCTCTCTAAATTGCCTTTTTGTGTTTTCTTGTATATCTCTATGTATTTTTAGAATTTCTATCTTGAATTCTCTGTCATTTAGCTCCAAGGTTTCCAATATATTAAATTTTTTTCCATAGATTTTTCCTCATCTCTCTGTGTTACCTCTCTTTCTTTTGTATCCATGATATTCGATTTTCTCTTCCTTAATGGCATCTGAGGGTGGTTTTGTTGATAGTATTAATGAGATTTAATAAAAAATAAAAAGTTAAAAAAAGAAAAAATCGAAAAGAGTTGTTTTTTTTTATAAAAAATTAATAATGAAATAAAGAAAAATAAAATAAAATAAAAATTTTAAAAAAGGAAATTATTTCCCCCCTCCTTTTTTCCTCTCCTCTCCTCTCCCCTCTTTCTTGAGAAAATCTTGTGGTGAACTGGGAATTATATTGTATTTAATAGAACAAACAATGCCTGTCATGGAGGGCCTGAATTGGGGAAAAGTAATAAAGGGGCAAGAAAAAAAAATAATAAAAAATAATAGTAAAAATTAAAAAATGGGGGTATGGACCCACAAAAAGCAAATAATGAAAAAATTTGGATCAAGAATAAAATGATTTGCGTTTAGGTGTTGGTTGACTAAGAGTTATGATGAGAGGAGTAAGAGGGAAACAGGAAAATGGGGGGACAAATTAAAAAATTACTATTGTATTTAGTGGAACAAGAGCTTGATAAAATGGAGAGCCAGGGATGGGAGAATTGCTACTGAGTTAAAAAGGTGAAGCAAAAACCCCCCAAAATGCCACAAACATAAGTTTGAGTCCCAGATAAAATAATTTGTTCGTTATTGAGGTTTGAATGAGAGGAGACGTAAAGGAGAAAGGAAGAAACTAATATAGAGGGAGAAAAGAAAGAGAGAGAGAAAAAAAGAGGGAACCACTAAAAGAGAAAAAAGAAAAAAGAGGAGAGAGAGAGAGAGTTAATGGTTTTGGAGTGCAACCCTCATAGAGAGGAAGGAAGAGGAAAGAAAAGATAATGGGAGATGTAACACTTATGGGTAGTGTAGTTCAAAGAGAGGATAGAGGAAGACCAGCTCACAGTGAATCGACCAAATTGGAGGAGGAGAAAAAAAAAAATAAAGGATGAAGATAAGAGAAACAAACGAACAAATATAATAAAATGGGATAGGTTATAAAGTCTGTGGATTATTCTGATTTTGAGAGGTTATCTTCTTGCTTTTTCTTTTCTCTCTCTCTTCCTGGTCGGTGACTCTGTACCCCGGGTTCTGCCCCTTTGGCACGCTCAGGTAGAGGTTTGCAGTTGATAAGTCTCTATGGCGATGTCATGTATTGTGCTTCAGTCTCGTTGGCAGTCGATGCTCATTAGCATTTATAGGCTCCGACAGTGAGAGAGTCCGTGTCCTGGAGCCTCTCTCCTAGTCTTTCCTTCCTCAATTAGTAGCCTGAGAATCCAGCTATGGGGTTGCTGCTGCCTCTGCCTGGATAGTAAGAGGCTCAAAGAGCTGGCAACTCCCCACTCTATTCCCACTCAGCACAGGGCTCTGGGTAAGGCTCAGTCAGTCAGAGCCGCTAGCATAATCAGCCGGGGCTTCCGCCCACTCAAAGACCTCTGGCTCTGCCACTCTGTCCGGTAACACGGGCGGGCACCCACTCCTGGGGCGCTTGGAGGAAACTCGCGTTCACTATCTGTGCGCGCAGACTAGGATGTTAGACCGAAGTCTCGCCCTCTGAGTGAATCCCCCCGCCCACACTGAAAAGTTCTAGCGTTGGAATTGGCTCTCGCTCCGTCCCCAGGTGCAGCTTTTTCAAGGCGCTGGGGCGGCCTGAGACTCTGCCCTCAGCCCACACAAAGGCCCCAGACTCTGCCCTTCCGTGGGACAACACGGGCTTCCACTCCTGAGGTGCTGGGAGGAGTCTCCTGCCCACTCTCCGTGCACGCAGACCAGGATGTGAGGCCGGAGTCTTGCCCTCTGAGTGAAACCTCCCGCCCGCACTGAAAAGTTCCATTGTTGGAATTAGCTCTCACTCCCTCCCTGTGTACGGCTCTCCCAGGGTGCTGGGGCGGCCCGGAGGCTTTCGGCCCACACAAAGGCCTCTGACTCTGCCTCTCTGTGGAGTAACATGGGCGCACCCTGCCGGGGCTTTGGAAGGAATCTCTCTCCCACTATCTGCGCGCCCTGACCAGGAGATCGGGTAAAATGGCTGCCCCGCTTATCTTTCTTTGTTTGGGTTTGGCGCGAGTGTTAGCTGTATTGCCTGGGTTGTCACAGGAACAGTTTTTCCTCAGCTTGGATCTCCGTGCCACAGCCTGTTTCGGCCGTTTGTGCCGCGGCCTGGATCTATTCACCCCCTTTGTCTGCCTTAGTTTCTATATTCTCAGTTTCCAGTGAAAACCGCCCTGTTTAGGTTAGTGAGCAAGGCGGAGCATTTCTTACTCCCTATTTCCTTCGGGGTTTGGTTATATATTTAGCCAATTTTTCGCTCGATCATACCTTCGGGTGTATTGCGAAACATCTGGAGGCTCCAAGGATAGGTTTTTCTGTTTCTGGTTGAAGATCTTGTTGAGTTTTGGGGGAGATTTATTGGTATCGCTTCCTACCCCGCCATTACTCTGACGTCCCATCTCATTGTACTGTTGATATTTGGCTCTGTTGACTAATGAGTTTGCCGACCACTGCTAGGTAATCAAATTTTATGTCATTATCATGCTGTTTTGATTACTGTAGGTAGTTATACCTATGACTTTGTTCTTCTTTCTCAAGATTGCTGTGGCTATTTGGGGTCTTTTGTGTTTCCATATAAATTTTAGGATTATCTGTTCTTGTTCTATGAAAAATGCCATTGGCATTTTGATAGGGATTGCATTGAATCTATAGATTGCTTTGGGTAGTATGGACATTTTAATGATATTAATTCTTCCTATTCATGAGCATGGTATATGCTTCCATTTGTTATATATCTTTTTCATTTTCTTTCTTCAATGTCATACAACTTTTTGGGTTTTTTTTTTTTGTATAGGTTCTTTTACCTCTTTAGTTAAAATTATTCCTAGGCTCTTTGATGCAATTCTAAATGAGATTGTTTTCTTAATTTCTCTTTCTGATAGTTTATTATCTGTATATAAAAATGCAACTAATGTTTGGATATTTATTTTGTATCCTGGTACTTTACAGAATTATTTATCAGTTCTAATAGAGTTTTTGTCGAATCTTTAAGGTGTCTTTCTATAGTATCATGTCATTTGCAAATAATGACAGTTTTACTTTTTCCTTTTCAATTTGGATGCCTTTTATTTTTTGTGTGTGATTGCTGTGGCTAGGACTTCCAATACTATATTGAATAAAAGTGAAAGTTGACATCCTTATCTTGTTCCTGATCTTAAAAAAAAATGTTTTCTGCTTTTTACCTTTGAGTGTGATGTTAGCTTTGGGTTTGTCGTTTATGTCTTCTATTATATTGAGGTATGTTTCTTCTATTCCCCCCTTTGATGAGTGTTTTTAATCATAAATTGATTTTTAGAGTTTTTCAAATGCTTTTTCTGCATGTATTGAAATCATGAGATTTTTATTCTTCATTTTGTTTATGTATTAATTGTTTTGTGGATATTGAACCAACTAATCCCAAGAATAAATCTCACTGAGATGATCTTTTTAATGTATTGCTGAATTCAGTTCCCTGATTTTCTTTTTTCTTTTCTTTTTTTTTTGGTGGCAGAGATAGGGAGAGTCAGAGAGAGGGACAGACAGACAAGAAGGGAGAAAGATGAGAAACATCGATTCTTCGTTGCGGTTCCTTAGTTGTTCATTGATTGATTTCTCATATGTGCCTTGACCACGGGCTACTGCAGACCGAGTGACCCCTTGCTCGAGCCAGCGACCTTGGGTTCAAGCTGGTGAACCTTGCTCTAACTAGAAGAGCCCGCGCTCATGCTGGCGACCTCGGGGTCTCGAACCTGTGTCCTCCACATCCCACTTCGATGCTCTATCCACTGCGCCACTGCCTGTCAGGCAGTTCCCTAATGTTTTCTTGAGGATTTTTGCGTCTGTGGTCATCAGGAATATTGGCTAGGAATTTCTGTTTTTGTAGTGTCCCTATCTGGTTTTGGTATTAGGGTAATGCTGGTCTCCTAAAATTAGCTTGGGAGTCTTCTCTCCTCTTTAGTTTTTTGGAATAGTTTGAGAAGTATAGTTTATTTATGTATTTTTTTTTAATGTTTGGTAATATTTGTCCCTGAAACCATATGGTTCAGGATTTTTGTTTGTTGGGAGATTTTTGATTCCTGATTTGATTTTGTTATCAATCTGTTTAGATTTTTCTGTTTTTTTCTGATTCAGTCTTGGGAACTTGTATGTTTTTAGGAATTTATTCATTTTTTTTCAGGTTGTCCAATTTTTTTGTTATATAATATTGTAGTATTTTCTTGTAACATTTTGTATATGTGTTGGTTTTCACCTCTTTCATTTATGATTTTATTTATTTGATTCCTCTTTCTTTATGAGTCTGGCTAAAGGTTTATGAATTTTGTTTATGTGTTCAGAGAACCAGCTCTTGGTCTCATTTGATCATTTCTATTGTTCTTTAGACTCCACTTCATTGATTTTTGCTCTTAGCTGTATTATTTATTTCCTTCTACTTACTTTGGGCCTTATTGTTCTATTATTCTTAGTTCCTTTGGGTGTAAGCTTAGTTTAAGTTTTTTCTTGTTTCTTGAGATAGGCCTGTATTGCTATAAATTTCCCTCTTAGAACTGCTTGGCTTTGTTCCATAGATTTTGGGCTGTTGGTGTTTTCATTTTCATTTGTCTCAAAGTATCTTTTGATTTCTTCCTAGATCTCATTGTTATAGCATTAGCCTCTGTGGGCTTGTGTGTTTTTCAGTTTTCTTCTTGCAGTTGTAATCTATTTTCATATTATTGTGATCGGAAAAGATGCTTGGTGTGATTTGAGTCTCCTTAAATTTATTGTATTGTGATCTAACACAGTATATTGTGGTACATTCTGGAAATTTTTCCATATTCACTTGATAAAAGTGTATTCTGCTACATGAAATGCCTAAAGACGTCAATTAATTCATTGTGGTCTGATGTGCCATTTAAGGCTGCTGTTTCTTGGTTGATTTTCTGTTTGGAAGAACTATGCATTGATATAAAATAATTTATTAAAATCTCCTATTGTTATTGTCTTACTGTTGATCTCTCCCTTTATGTCCATCAATATTTGGTTTATATATACTGCTCACAAAAATTAGGGGATATTTATAGCTTCATATTCATTTTGAAATATTCTCTTTTTGTGGGCAGTATATTTAGGTGCTTTTGTGTTGAGTGCATAAATGTTTACAGAAGTTATATCCTCTTGTTGGGTTGATCCCTTTATCATTATGAAATGCCCTTCTTTGTCTCTTATTACGACCTTTGTTTTAAAGTCTACTTTTTAGTCTAATTATTGGTACCACAGTGGTTTTTTTTCTCTCATTTGATTGAAATATGTTTTCCTATGCCTTTACTTCAGTCTGTGTGTGTTTTTCAATCTGAAGTAAATCTCTTGTAGGCAGCATATATGTGAGTCCTGTTTTTTTTTTTTAATTTATTTTATTTTGTTTTTTTATAGAGACAGAGAGAGAGTCAGAGTGAGGGATAGACAGGGACAGACAGACAGAAACGGAGAGATGAGAAGCATCAATCATTAGTTTTTCATTGCACATTGCGACACCTTATAGTTGTTCATTAATTGCTTTCTCATCTGTGCCTTGACCGTGGGCCTTCAGCAGACCGAAGAACCCCTTGCTCGAGCCAGCGACCTTGGGTCCAAGCTGGCGAGCTTTTTGCTCAAGCCAGATGAGCCCGTGCTCAAACTGGCAACCTCGGGGTCTCGAACCAGGGTCTTCCACATCCCAGTCTGATGCTCTATCCACTGCGCCACCGCCTGGTCAGGCCTGAGTCCTGTTTTTTATCCACTCAGCCACCTTTTGTCTTTAGATTGAAGCTTTTAGTTCTTTTACATTTAAAGTAATTATTGATAGATATATTGTTATTGCTACTTTATTAATTCTGATTTTTTTGTATTTCTTTGTTTCTTTCTTATTCTCTTGCTCTTTTCTCTTGTGTGTTGATGACTTGTTATAGTGTTATGTTTGGATTCCTTTCTTGTTTGTTGGTAATTTCTTACAGATTAAATTTAGTAGATGATTGGGTTGTTGTTGCCATGTGCTTCCTAATATATTGTTATGTTTATAGCAGTCAGTTTTAAGTTGATGGTAATTTAAATTTGAACACACTCTCAGATCACTCCAATTATTACTCACCCCCTCCACGTTGATGTTTTGACATTCTTAAATCTTTTGAGTATTTTTGTGTATTCCTTTATATTATTGTATTTACACATTACCTTCCTACTTTTGTCTTTAATCTTTTTGCTAACTTTATAGTTGGTTGATCTGCTTTTAGTGTTTACCTTTGTCAGTAAGAATTCCTTTTCTGGCCCTGGCCGGTTGGCTCAGTGGTAGAGCGTCGGCCTGGCGTGCAGAAGTCCTGGGTTCGATTCCTGGACAGGGCACACAGGAGAAGCGCCCATCTGCTTCTCCACTCCTCCCCCTCTCATTCCTCTCTGTCTCTCTCTTCCCCTCCCGAAGCGAGGCTCCATTGGAGCAAAGATGGCCGGAGCGCTGGGGAGCGCTGGGGACGGCTCCTTGGCCTCTGCCCCAGGCGCTAGAGTGGCTCTGGTTGCAACAGAGTGACGCCCCGGAGGGGCAGAGCATCGCCCCCTGGTGGGCTTGCCGGGTGGGTCCCGGTCGGGCGCATGCGGGAGTCTGTCTGACTGTCTCTCCCCGTTTCCAGCTTCAGAAAAATACAAAAAAAAAAAAAAAAAAAAGAATTCCTTTTCTGTGTTTTCTTATTCATATTTTTTATCTTTTCCTCTTAAGTTTCTTTAACATTTTTTGTAATACTAGTTGAGCGTTGATGAATTCCTTGAGCTTCTTGTCTGGTAAACTCTTGATCTCTCCTTTCATTCTAAATAATAACCTTGCTGGGTAGAGTAATCTTGGATGTAGAGGTTTTTTTTGTCTTTTATTACTTGTACTATTTCCTGTCATTTCTTACTTATGGCCTGCAAACTTTTTGTTGAGAAATCAGCTGGCAGTTTTATCAGAGCTCTCTTGTATGTAACTTACTGGGTTTTTTTTCTTGCTACTTTTAAGATTCTCTTTGTCTTTACCTTTTGCATTTTAATTATGATGTGTCTTGGTGGGGCCTTGGGGTTTATCTTGTTTGGAACTCTGCTTCCTGAACTTGTATGTCTATTTCCTTCATAGTTAGGAAAGTTTTCTGTCATTATTTCTTCAGACAGGTTTTCAATCCCTTTCCCTTTCCTCCTTCTGGTAACCCTATGATGCGAATGTTGGTATGCTTAATGTTGTCCCAGAGTCTGTTCTCATTTTTTTTAAAAAAATCTTATTTCTTTTTGCTATTCCAATTGGATGTTTTCTGCTACCTTTTTATTCTAGGTCACTGATTTGATCTTTTCCTTCATCTAATCTGATGTTTATTACCTCTGATATATTCTGTATTTGAGTTGTGTTCTTCATTTCTGACTGCTTTTTTATGGTTTCTATCCTTTTTTGTTTTTTATTTCTTCATTGAAGTTCTCACTGAGTTAATCTATTCTTCCCTTAAGTTCATTGAGCATCTTTATGACCAGTGGTTTGAGCTCTGTGTCGGCTAGATTGTTTTTCGCCATTTTGTTTTTCTGGATTTTTGTCTTATTTATTTGGCACAGTTTGTCTCCTTGTCTTGCTTGACTCCCTATGTTTGTTTCTATTTTTAGGTAGATCTCCTACATCTCCATGTCTTGATAGAGTGGCCTTATATTGAAGATGTCCTGTGGGGATCAGTGTGGTAGTCTTCCCTGTCACCCAAGCCAGGTTCTCCAGGGCGTCCCCTATGTGGCTTGTGTGTGTCCTTTTGTTGTAGTTGAGCCTTAATTGTTGTTGGCAATTCAGTGGGTGATTGACCCTCAGGCTTAATGGCATGAGGGGTGACCATGACTACAGTGGATGGTCTGTTATGTGGAGGTTGTCCCCATGGAGCTGGGTAGGTAACTTTAGTAGGGTAGGGGTCTGATGCTAGTTGAGTCTGCCCTTAGAGTGTGTGGTTTGTGGAACTAGTTGTGTGATGCTCTGGTGTGGCCTGAGCAGAGCACTGGTTGTGTTAGTTCTGGTGCCTCTTGGGAGGTTCTTTGATACAGGTCAGGGTCAGCCACTGCCTAGGCCAGGCTTGGGCCTCTTGATAGGAGCTACAAAGTTTCGGTAGTTGGTTGCCACTTGTGCTGGGCTTGGGGCTACTTAGCATAAAGCAGAAGGCAGGCTGAGTGCGGCCACTGCTTGTTTTGGGTTTGTTGAGTTTTGATAGATTAGGGAAAAGTTTGCTGCACCAGCTGAGGCAAGCTGCTTATGTGGAGGAGCCTCTAAAAGAGGTTTGGGCTGGGTGCGCAAGTTGGATAGGGTGAGGTTTTAGGGAATTACTAGGGCAGGGCAAATGATATTAGTGAATGGATAGTGCAGATTTGGTGGGAAGGGAGCTCCACAAAGAAATAGTGTGCCTGCCAACACTTTTCCTTCCTGGAAAGAATTGCTCCCATCACTGCCCCTCCAGACATTGCCCTGAAGTCAGTTTAGTTACTTCCTGTATACCCCTGGTGCTTTTCCAGTTGCTGCCTTTGCCCTGGAGCTTAGAGCAAGTGAGTGTGAGCAGGTGAGCCTGTGTGCAGGCCTCTTACAGGTTTATCTCCGTCTCCAGCAGCCTCCTGTCCTTGGACACAGTCCCTGCTGGTTTACCCATCCAGATGTGAGTATTCCTCTTCCTGGTACTAGTGCTCTGGTCTGGGGATTTTGGTGTGGGGACTGCCCCTTTGCTCCTTGGGAACCTGTGCGGCTGAGATATCCCTGCCAGTTCGTAATCATAATCACCACATCATAGGTATGGGACTTGCCCATTCTGTGTCTCCATGCCTCCTACCATTCTTGATATGGCTTCTTTATATCCTCAGTTATAGGAATTCTGTTCAACTAATTGTCAGGTGGTTCTTGGTGGTGGTTTTATAATTTTGAGTGGTCATGGGAGGAGGTGAGCACAGAGTTTATCTACTTTGCCATCTTGACTGGAAGTTCCTGTTTTGTTTCTTTTTATTTCTCATTAGTATTCTATTGTATGTATTACTATAGTTTATTTACTCATTCAGAGAGGGGCATTATTTTGTTATAAACTTTGCAGTACTGTTGGATTTGAAAAATTCTCTATATTACTTTAGTAGTACTTGTTTCCCCTGTAGAAGTCTATATTTTTTCTGAACAAAATTACAGGGCTCCTTACATTTTTCTTTAGTCCTTAGGAACCTGCCTGCCATTGGAAGCTGTTGCCATAACTAAAATTATTAAACAAATTAGATGACAAAATCATCATATGCATAAGTTTATACAAAATTAATGTTCTCAAGTTTGTGCAGAGATATTTGCTTATTAAAGTGATCATGTTAGTAAAATTTAAACATTTTTTTCTTTTCTTTTTTGTGACAGAGGAGACAGGGAGACAGAGAGAGGGACAGATTAGGGACAGAAGTGAAGGGAGAGAGATGAGAAGCATCAATTCTTTGTTGCAGCACCTTAGTTGTTCATTGATTGCTTTCTCATATGTGCCTTGACCTGGGGGCTACAGCAGAGGGAGTGACCCCTTACTCAAGTCAGTGACCTTGGGCTCAAGCCAGCAACCATGGGGTTATGTCTATGATCCCACACTCAAGCCAGGGACCCCACACTCAAGTTGGTGATTCCACACTCAAGCCAGCCACCTCGGGGTTTTGAATCTGGGTCCTCTGCATCCCTGTCCAACGCTCTATCTACTGCACCACCACCTGGTCAGGTGGGGTAAACATTTTTTTAAGAGAGTTACCTGTTGATTTACTTTATGCTTCAAAGCATAATTTTAAAGTTAAAAGTAGGTATAAGATAAAGAAACCAGAAGCATTATAAGCTCATACCATATCAACATTTAAAAATGGAAATATTTCCTTTTGGTGATACGGGTTCGTATTTAAGGTGTGCTTACTAGTATAACTAGGGGTACTGGAAGTGATGTTCCTTAGTTGATAAAAATTGTGATCTTAGAGGATTTATGATTACGGATTCTGATTTGGGTTTTCATAATAACTTTATTGGATAATAAATGTTGATCTGTGAGATTTTCAAGTGGTGATCAGTTGGAGATAATAGTATTTTTAATCTGAGTCTAGAAATACTTTTGGTTTCATGAGAACATGAACCATGCTCTCCAGAGAGGAATACAAGAATCTATATAGAGAGATGAAGGGGAATTTATTGAACTCTGGTGAGCAAAGCATGAGAGGAAAAGATGAAGTATTAGGAGAGGAAAGACATGGCTTTATTAAGTGTAATTGAAATGGCTAAGTAGCAACTTCCTGGGATGTTAGTCTCTTATAAGCAGGCTGTCTTGGCCAAGGGGCTATTCTTTAGTCCAGTTTGATGTTTATACATAAGTATGCATTCCTGAAACCTCACCACAATCAAGATAATGAACATATCTGTCACACTTAAAAGTTTCCTTGGGGTCCTTGGTAACTGTTATTTTTATCCCTTTCCAGCACCTATATATACTCCATGCCCAGGTAACCACCATTACGTTTTCTGACACAATATATAAGGTCATATTGCCTAGAATTTTGATATAAATATATCCTTTTGGGTGAGGGGAGGGATTCTGGCTTTATATACTTGTTGGGCAAATGAGTTTATAAAATTGGTATTTTTTGAGTTTGCTCACTTTTAGTGTTAAAAATGGCTCTGGGCAGCGCCAGGTATGTGATACGTGAAATTGTAAATTACCTTCTTGCTTGGGAAGGGCCATTGTTTTGCTAATGTGTGCTGGAAGAAGAAGCCAGTTTGTGCAGAAAGTTTGAAGAAGGAGATGGGGAACAGAGGTGAGAGGCTTTTGCGAGCTCCGCTGAGACTGGTGTGGCCTTTGATTCTGAAATCAGAGAATATTCTCCTGGTTGTGGAACTGGAGAATGTGTCAGTGGCTTTGGAATCCCTGAGTGATAGGGAAGTGTGTTTTCCCTGTGTGTTTGCTTGCCTGCTGGTGTGAGACTTGAATAAAGGAATGACCCACCATTTTTTTGGCTCCACTGTTTCTTTACCTTCTGTCCGGATTCAATGAGAACCTGCATGTGAATGACCACAATGGCGGTGACCCTTGGCCTTACATTTAATCAGCATAATTTTAAGCTTGACCTATGTTGCAATTTGTATCAATATTTCATTCCTTTTTATTGTTGAATATTGTTACATTGTATGAATATACTACAAATTGTTGATCCAGTCTCCTGTTCATTGACTTTTAGGTTTCCAGTTTGGGACTATCACAAATAAAGGTATTAACAATGCTTGTATCTTTTCATGGACATACGCTTTTATTTCTTTTGGGTAAATATGTAAGATGAGATGTCTGGATTATATAGCTGGTGTATTTTTAACTTCTTAAGAAACTGTCAAATTGTTTTCCAGAAGTTTCCAAAGTGGTTTACCATTTTGCTGTACTAACCAGGAAGTATGTGAGAATTCCATTTCATACACACATTCACCAGCGCTTGATATGGTCACTGTTTACCCTTCAGATAGATGTGAAATTGTGTCACATTGTGGTTTTAATTTGCATTTCTTTAATGACTAATGATACTCAGCATCTTTTCATATACTTTTCTATTTATATCTCAAATCTTTTGCCCATTTCTTTGAGAGTTCTTTATATATATTCTAGATACAAGTCCTTTAGTAGAGATATGATTTTATTCTCTTAACAGTGTCTTTTGAATATCAAAAGTTAAATTTTGATACAATCCAATTTATCAGTGTATTCTTAATGAATTATACCTTTACATAGAAGTTTTATAGTTTTAGGTTTCAAATTTAGATTTATGATTCATTTTGTCAATTTTTGTATATGATATGAACTTTAGATTAGATGATTGTTCTTTTTCCTTTTTCCGTAGGGGTACTGTAAGGTATATACATTTGTGTTAGCACTATTTGATGAAAAGACTCTTGAAATGACTTCAAAGATTTTTTTTTTTTCACAGAGACTGAGAGAGAGAGTCAGAGAGAGGGATAGATAGGGACAGAGAGACAGGAACGGAGAGAGATGAGAAGCATCATTCATTAGTTTTTTGTTGCGACACCTTAGTTTGTTCATTGATTGCTTTCTCATATGTGCCTTGACCGTGGGGCTACAGCAGACCGAGTAACCCCTTGCTCAAGCAGTGACCTTGGGTCCAAGCTGGTGAGCTTTGTTCAAACCAGACGAACTCACACTCAAGCTGGCAACCTTGGGGTCTTGAACCTGGGTCCTCCGCATCCCAGTCCAACGCTCTATCCACTGTGCCACCGCCTGGTCAGACGACTTCAAACTTTTGTTGAAAATGAGTTGTCCATTTATATATATGGACTCTTTTCTGATCCATTAATCTATTTGTCATTATGACAGTAGCACACTATGTTCATTTCTATAGCTTCACATTTTTATATGAATTTTATAGAATCAGTTTTGTCAGTTTTGACAAGGAAACTGGCTTAATTTTTTTTAAATAAATTTTTATTAATGTTAATGGGATGACATTAATAAATCAGGGTACATATATTCAAAGAAAACATGTCTAGGTTATCTTGTCATTAAATTATGTTGCATACCCCTTGCCCAGAGTCAGATTGTCCTCCGTCACCCTCTATCTAGTTCTCTGTGCCCCTCCCCCTCCCCCTAACTCCCTCCCTCCCTCCCTCCTGCGTCCTCCCTCCCCCCACCCTGGTAACCACCACACTCTTGTCCATGTCTCTTAGTCTCGTTTTTATGTTCCACCAGTGTATGGAATCATGTAGTTCTTGTTTTTTTCTGATTTACTTATTTCACTCCGTATCATGTTATCAAGATTCCACCATTTTGCTGTAAATGATCTGATGTCATCATTTCTTATGGCTGAGTAGTATTCCATAGTGTATATGTGCCACATCTTCTTTATCCAGTCTTCTATTGAAGGGCTTTTTGGTTGTTTCCATGTCTTGGCCACTGTGAACAGTGCTGCAATGAACATGGGGCTACATGTGCCTTTACGTATCAATGTTTCTGAGGTTTTGGGGTATATACCCAGTAGAGGGATTGCTGGGTCATAAGGTAGTTCTATTTTCAGTTTTTTGAGGAGCCACCATACTTTCCTTCATAATGGTTGTACTACTTTACAGTCCCACCAACAGTGGATGAGAGTTCCCTTTTCTCCGCAGCCTCTCCAACATTTGCTATTACCCGTCTTGTTGATAATAGCTAATCTAACAGGGGTGAGGTGGTATCTCATTGTAGTTTTGATTTGCATTTCTCTAATAACTAATGAAGCTGAGCATCTTTTCATATATCTGTTGGCCATTTGTATTTCTTCCTGGGAGAAGTGTCTGTTCATGTCCTCTTCCCATTTTTTTATTGGATTGTTTGTTGTTGAGTTTTATGAGTTCTTTGTAAATTTTGGATATTAGGCCCTTATCTGAGCTGTTGTTTGAAAATAACATTTCCCATTTAGTTGGCTGTCTGTTTATTTTTATATCAGTTTCTCTTGCTGAGCAAAAACTTTTAATCTGATGTAGTCCCATTCATTTATCTTTGCCTTCACTTCTCTTGCCATTGGAGTCAAGTTCATAAAATGTTCTTTAAAACCCAGGTCCATGAGTTTAGTACCTATGTCTTCTTCTATGTACTTTATTGTTTCAGGTCTTATATTTAGATCTTTGATCCATTTTGAATTAATTTTAGTACACGGGGACAGGCTGTAGTCGAGTTTCATTCTTTTGCATGTGGCTTTCCAGTTTTCCCAACACCATTTGTTGAAGAGGCTTTCTTTTCTCCATTGTGTGTTGTTGGCCCCTTTATCAAAGATTATTTGACCATATATATGTGGTTTTATTTCTGGGCTTTCTATTCTGTTCCATTGGTCTGAGTGTCTATTTTTCTGCCAATACCATGCTGTTTTGTTTATCGTGGCCCTATAATATAGTTTAAAGTCAGGTATTGTAATGCCCCCAGCTTCATTCTTTTTCCTTAGGATTGCTTTGGCTATTGGGGGTTTTTTATAGTTCCATATAAATCTGATGATTTTTTGTTCCATTTCTTTAAAAAATGTCATAGGAATTTTGATGGGAATTGCATTAAATTTATATATTGCTTTGGGTAATATGGCCATTTTAATTATATTTATTCTTCCTATTCAAGAACAAGGAATATTTTTCCATCTCATTGTGTCTTTTTCTATTTCTCTTAACAATGCCTTGTAGTTTTCGTTATATAGGTCCTTTACATTCTTTGTTTTGTTTATTCCTAGGAATTTTATTTTTTTTTGTTGCAATCGTGAAGGGGATTATTTTTTTGAGCTCGTTTTCTAATATTTCATTGTTGGCATATAGAAAGGCTATGGACTTTTGTATGTTAATTTTGTATCCTGCAACCTTACTGTATTGGTTTATTGTTTCTAGTAATCTTTTTGCGGAGTCCTTCGGGTTTTCGATGTATAGGATCATATCAGCAAAAAGTGATACCTTTACTTATTCTTTTCCTATATGGATGCCTTTTATTTCTTTGTCTTGACTGATTGCTCTGGCCAGAACTTCTAGCACCATGTTAAATAAGAGTGGAGAGAGTGGACAACCCTGTCTTGTTCCTGATTTAAGGTGGAAAGTCCTCAGTTTTATGTCATTTAATGTGATGTTGGCTGATGGTTTATCATATATGGCCTTTATCATGTTGAGATATTTTCCTTCTATACCCATTTTGTTGAGAGTCTTAAACATAAAATTGTGTTGTATTTTATCAAAAGCCTTTTCTGCATCTATTGATAAGATCATGTGGTTTTTGTTCTTTGTTTTGTTGATATGGTGTATTACGTTAACTGTTTTACGTATGTTGAACCATCCTTGAGATTCTGGGATGAATCCCACTTGATCATGATGTATTATTGATATTTTTTTAATATGTTGTTGTATTCGATTTGCCAGTATTTTGTTTAGTATTTTAGCATCTGTATTCATTAGAGATATTGGTCTGTAGTTTTCTTTCTTTGTGTCATCCTTGCCAGGTTTTGGTATGAGGGTTATGTTGGCCTCATAAAATGTGTTTGGAAGTATTGCTTCTTCTTCAATTTTTTGGAAGACTTTGAGTAGAATAGGAACCAAGTCTTTGAATGTTTGATAGAATTCGCTAGTATAACTGTCTGGGCCTGGACTTTTATTTTTGGGGAGGTTTTTAATAGTTTTTTCTATTTCCTCCCTGCGGATTGGTCTATTTAGGCTTTCTGCTTCTTCATGACTCAGTCTAGGAAGGTTGTATTGTTCTAGGAATTTATCCATTTCTTCTAGATTGTTGTATTTGGTGGCATATAGTTTTTCATAGTATTCTACAATAATTCTTTGTATATCTATGATGTCTGTGGTGATCTCTCCTCTTTCATTTTGGATTTTATTTATTTGAGTCCTGTGCCTTTTCTCCTTGGTGAGTCTTGCCAAGGGTTTGTCAGTTTTGTTGATCTTTTCAAAGAACCAGCTCCTTGTTTTATTGATTTTTTTCTATAGTTTTTCTGTTCTCTGTTTCGTTTATTTCTGCTCTGATTTTTATTATCTCCTTTCTTCGGCTGGTTTTGGGTTGTCTTTGTTCTTCTTTTTCTAGTTCCTTAAGGTGTGAAGTTAAGTGGTTTACTTGGGCTCTCTCTTGTTTGTTCATATAGGCCTGAAGTGATATGAACTTTCCTCTTATTACTGCTTTTGCTGCATCCCATAGATTCTGATATGTTGTATTTTCATTTTCATTTGTCTGTATATATCTTTTGATCTCTGCGCTTATTTCTTCTTTGACCCATTCATTTTTTAGAAGTATGTTATTTAGTTTCCACATTTTTGTGGGTTTCCCCCCCTTTTGCAGTTGAATTCTAGTTTCAAGGCTTTGTGATCAGAGAATATGCTTGGTACAATTTCAATATTTCTAAATTTGCTGATATTGTCTTTGTGGCCCAACATATGGTCAATTCTTGAGAATGTTCCATGTACACTAGAGAAAAATGTATACTCTGTCGCTTTGGGATGAAGTGTCCTGTAGGTGTCTATCATATCCAGGTGTTCTAGTATTTCGTTTAAGGCCACTATATCTTTATTGATTCTCTGTTTGGATGACCGATCTAGAGCCGTCAGCGGTGTATTGAGGTCTCCAAGTATAATTGTATTTTTGTCAGTTTTTGTTTTAAGGTCAATAAGTAGGTGTCTTATATTTTGGTACTCCTTGGTTTGGTGCATATATATTAAAGATTGTTATGTCTTCTTGATTCAGTGTCCCTTTAATCATTATGAAATGACCATTTTTGTCTCTGAGTACTTTTTCTGTCTTATAGTCAACATTATTAGATATGAGTATTGCTACACCTTCTTTTTTTTGGGTGTTGTTTGCTTGGAGTATTGTTTTACAGCCTTTCACTTTGAATTTGTTTTTATCCTTGTTGCTTAGATGTGTTTCTTGTAGGCAGCATATAGTTGGATTTTCTTTTTTAATCCATTCTGCTACTCTGTGTCTTTTTATTGGTAAGTTTAATCCATTTACATTTAGTGTAATTATTGACACTTGTGTGTTCCCTATTGCCATTTTATAAATTGCTTTCTGTTAGTTTTGTATCTTGTTTGATTCTTCTCTTTTGTTTTTCTATCATTTGTTTTTGTTTGTTTGTATTCCATACTTCTTTCCTCTGTTGCTACCTTTTTTAAGTCAAGTGTTTTGTGGTGGTTTTTTCAAGGGTGGTTACCATTAAGTAATGAAAAGGGTACCTACCGTATTCATTGTAGTACCCTATCTTATGAGTATTTCTGCACTTCATCGTCCTTTGCTACTGTTAATCTCCATCCTCTCCCCCCTTTTTTTCTTTTGTTGTCACAGTTTAAGTTTGGTTTTATTGTGTTCTTGGTGGAGCTGTTACTTGTGGTTTTGTTTTCTTTTGTTCTTTGAATCTGGTTGGAAAACCCCCTTTAGTATTTCCTGGAGTGGGGGCTTTCTGATGATAAATTCTCTCATCTTTTCTGTATTTGTGAATGTTTTTATATCTCCTTCATACTTGAAGGATAGCTTTGATGGGTATAGTATTCTTGGCTGAAAGTTCCTCTCTTTCAGGGCTTTAAATATTGGGGTCCACTCTCTTCTAGCTTGTAGAGTTTCTGTTGAGAAATCTGATGATAATCTAATGGGTCTTCCTTTATATGTTGTATTCTTCTTTTCCCTGGCTGCCTTGAGAATTTTTTCTTTGTCATTGGTTTGTGTCATCTTCATTATGATGTGCCTTGGAGTGGGTTTGTTGTGGTTAAGAAAACTCGGAGTTCTGTTTGCTTCTTGAATTTGAGGCTTTAGTTCTTTCCACAGGCTTGGGAAGTTCTCATCTATTATTTGTTAGAGTATGTTCTCCATTCCATTTTCTCTCTCTTCTCCCTCTGATATACCTATTATTCTTATGTTATTCTTTCTGATGGGGTCAGACAATTCCTGTAGGGCTTTCTCGTTTTTTATTATTTTTGAGTCTCTTTCTTCTTCTCTCTGTTGTGCCTCAAGTTGCTTGTCTTCTATTTCACTAATCCTATTTTCTATCTTGGGTGTTCTGTTAGCTAAGCTTGTTACCTCGTTTTTCAGCTCGTGTATTGAGTTTTTCATTTCTGTTTGATTTGTTTTTATGGTTTCAATTTCCTTGGTAATATATTCTTTGTGTTCGTTGTTTTCTGATCTCCCTAAATTGCCTTTCTGTGTTTTCTTGTATATCTCTTAGTATTTTTAAGATTTCTATTTTAAATTCTCTGTCATTTAGCTCCAAGGCTTCCAATATGTTAAATCTTTTCTCCATAGATTTTTCCACATCTATTTGTGTTAACCTCTCTATCTTTTGTATCCATAATATTCGATTTCCTCTTTCTTATTGGCATCTGAGAGTGGTCTTGATGATAGCACTAATTAGAATTTTAATAAAGAGTAAAAAGTAAAAAAAAAAAAAAAAAGGAAAATACCCCACAAAAAAAACAGTAATAATTTATTATTTCCCCCTTTTTTCTTTCTTCTCTTCCCCTCCTCAGGGAAATATCGTGATGACCTGTGAATTATATTATGCTAAATGGAACAAAAACTGCCTATAACGGAGGGCCTGATTTGGGGTGAAGAGATCAAGGGGCAAAAAAAGAAGTAGGGACCTACTAAATGCAAAAAAAAAGAAAATCTTAGACAAGCATAAAATGATTTGCTTGTAAGTGATGGTCGACTAAGAGATATAATAAGAGGGATAAAAGGGAAACAGAAAAAAGGAGAAAAAAATAATAAAGAAGAAAAAAAATAAAAATAATAAGTAAAAATCTGTTGTATTAAGTGGAACGAAGACTAAATACAATGGAGACCTTGGGTTCGGAGGAATGCTAGTGAGTTAAAAAGCAATGTAAAAAGTACCCAAAATGCCACAAAAACAAACAAACAAAAGAAAACCAAAAAGATAAGCCAAAAAACAAAAAAAAACAAAAAAAACTTGAGTCCCAAATTAAATAATTTGTTCGTGATTGAGGATTGAATGGGAGGAAAAGTACAAGGAGAAAAGAAGAAACGAATAGAAAGGAAAAATAAGAAAAAGAAAAACGAAGGAAGAAAAAAAGGAAAAGGAAAAAAAAAAGGGGGAGAGAGTGAGAGTTAAGGGTTTTGGAGTGTAACCCTAAAGTAGAGTGAGGATGAAGAAAAGAAATAAAATGTAACACTTATGGGTAGTGTAGTTCAAGAAAAGGGAAGCATAAGATGGGCAGAGAATAAAAGGACCGAGGTGGAGGAAATAGAAATAATAATAATAAAGGCGATAAGATAGAAGAGAGAAACAACAACAATGAAAAATTAGTGGAACAAGTTATAAAGTCTGTGGATTTTTCTTGATTTTGAGAGGTTAACTTCTTCCTTTTTCTTTTCTCTCCCTCTTCCTGGTCGGTGACTCTGTACCCCAGGCTCTGCCCCTGTGTCAACGCTTAGGTAGGGATTTGCAGTTGATGGGATTCTATGGCAATGTCATATAATTGGCTTTAGTCTCACTGGTAGTCAAGGCTTGTTGGCGTTTGCAGGGTCCAACAATGAGAGAGTTTGCTTTCCTGGAGTCTCTCTCCTAGTCTCCCCTTCCTGAATTAGCAGCCTGGTGATCCAGCTATAAGGCTGCTACTGCTTCTACCTGGGGAGTAAGAGGCTCAAAGAGCTAGGAAATGCCCACTCTATCCCCATTTAGCGCAAGACTTTTGGTAAGGCTCTGGCAGTCAGAGCCTCCAGCGTAATCAGGCGGGGCTGGGAGTCAATTGTTGTCAAGGTGACTGTTCAGCGCCTAGCATTCAGTTGAACCACTCAACCCAGGCTTTCCACACTTTGTAGCCTGTTTTGGCTGGGAAGAAGAGGCACTGACTAGTCGCTGCTTGCTGTATAGATCTTAATATCTGCCAAGTCCCTCTTGTTAGCATATATCCCTGAATATGGAGGCTCTGTCAATCAGAAGTTGACCCCGCCCCTTTAGCGAGAGGCACTAAAAAATATCACGCCTCTTGTCTTGGATTGCTGAACTGAGAGAGATCTTATCAATTAGAGCCCCGTGGGTGAGCAGATTTCGTGGGTTAAGCTAATTTCAGTGATTGGATCCGCAGCTGTGCTCCAGAAAGTATTTCAGGCTGCCTGCGCGCCCCTTCCCCAACGCTTGATTGTTAGCTTGAATGGCTGGGTGAGGTACCCCGCCCACGGAGAGAATCTCCTGACTAGGAAAGATAGCCTTGGCGCCTCTCCCGCTCGCCTTGCCTCGCCTTGCCTCGCCTTGCCGCTGGCGGCTGGGGTGCACTGGGCGCGCGGGAGAATGAGGCACTCTGGGTATGCCTGCAAGTGGGGTGCTCTGGGCATGTGGGCGAGTGAGACGTTCAGGGCACGCGCGTGAGTGGGGTGCTCTGGGCACCGGTGGCTGGGGACTCTCACTCGCAGTGCGCGGGCCACTGGGGACGCTGGCTGTGCAAGGGAGCTCACTCTGCGACCGGACCACAGCACCGGGCGCATGCGTGGTTTCTCACTGCTCGCCCGCAGGGCCCAGGCTGCCGCTCCCTGAGTGTGGGCGGGCAGTTGCACCGGTGGGTTGACTCACCACAGGCGTACTCTCTCCTCGGCTTGAATGAAAGTCTGTGCGGTAGTTAGCTTCCTCCACACCCTCAGCTCTGACTCCTCTCTCAGATTCAAGTGATAACAGTACTTTCGCTTTCAGTTTGTGTGGAACTCCGGAATGCTCCGAGGATAAATTTTTCTGTTTCTAGTTGATAAATTTGTTGAGATTTTGGGGAGATCTGTCGGACGCGCTGCTCATGGCGCCATTTCCGTGACGTCACTCTGGCTTAATTTTTGATTGAAATTGTGTTGTATCTATAGATGAACTTCGGGTGAATTCACATCTTAACAATATTGAGTCTTCTAACTTGTGAACATAATAAATTTTGTTTAGTTCTTTTAAAATTTCAGTAATGTTTCATAGTTTTTAGCATGCAGGTCTTCCACATCTTTTGTCAGATTTATCCTTAATTGTTTGTATATTGATGCCATTGTAAATGTTGTTTTTCTGATTGTTGCTAGTATGTAGAAATACAATTGATGTTGTGTTTTGTGACCTTACTAAACTCACTTATTTGTTCTAATAACTGTAACTAGAGTTTACAATAGATGATCTTGTTAAGTACAGTTTTAATTTTTTCCCCCAATATGGATGCCTTTTATATCTTTCTTGCCATACATATTTGTTGGGCGGATAAAATGTATTATGCTCACTTTGTTGAAGATGCCATCACCCAGGTGATATTAATGTGTGTTGTGGGCAGTTAGAATCCTTGTAACCTGGGGCTTGGTTTTGGGATTAAGCCTTTCCCACCCTTTTTGATGTAGGGCGGTACAATCCAATCATGCCTCAGAGAAGTGACTTTGTATTAGAGATTTCCCTGTTTTGTATATTGGATTAAGGGTTTGGATTTCCACACTATAAAATGGGGACTGAACGAGAGCTTGGCTCTTGGTTCCTGAGGTTAGCATGAGAGAGCGGAGAGAGTAGAGCCAGCAGCTAAAGGAGGCCACGTGGAGGAGGCCAAGAGAAGCAGCCAAGATGGCGGAGTGCTGAGTGAGATGCCAGTTTGTGTAGAGTTTGTATCTGGGATAAGGAAGGAGATGGGGAACTGAGGAGAAGAAGGCTGGTGAGCTAGAAACCTTTGATTCTAGGAAACTCGGATAAGTCAGTGGCTTTGTGAGCACTGAGTGTGACTGGGTTTTGGAGCCCGGTGTGTATTTTTACTTGCCCGCCGGGTGCAAGGGAGGATTAAAGGCTATGGCCCATCAGTTTTTGGCTCCACTGTTCCTTTACCGACTGTCCGAATCTAATGCGAACCTGCATGGGCCAGGTGGCTGTGATAGTGGCCCTGGCCCTGATTATTGGCTTTACAATATTACTGTAGCTAAAATCTTCAGTACATTTGTGAGTAGAAATAGTGAGTAGAAATTCTTGTCTTGTTCCTGATCCTAGGAGAGTATTTTGTCTTTAACCACTAAGATGTTGGCTGTAGGTTTTCCATAGATATTTTTTATTTAGCTGATGCAATTCTATTGTATTCCTACTTTGCTGAGCCCCCCCCCCCTTTTAAATTAGCAGTGGAGTTTGGATTTTGTTAAATGTATTTCCTATGTACTGTATTTCCCCACCTTTTTCGAAAAATTTGGGGTCTATAAACTGGATGTGTCTTAATACAGTGGTTATAGATTTTCTTATTTGCATTACTCGCTTTTTCATGCAGATGAAGATTTGTATGAATTTTATGATGAATAAAACTTGAGTTCAATAACTTTATGTAATACATTTTTTTTTTCAAATTTCAATCCCCAAAATTAAGGTGCATCTTATACATGGGTGCCTCTTATACATGGGAGCGTCTTATACATGGGGAAATATGGTATATTGAGCTACAAATTTTTTTCTTTATTAATTTGTTAATGTGGTGAATTGCATTGATTGAGTTTTGAATATTCAATTAATCTTGTATTTTTAGGATAAAGTTTATTAGGTAATGATGTACTGTTATTGTTATATATTGCTGTATTTGAATTTTTAAAATTTTCTATGAAATATTTACATCTGTGTTCTGAGAGATATGTTAGTGTTTTTCTTGCAATGTCTGCCTGGTTTTGGTATCTGGGTAATGCTGACCTCAGACAATGAGTTAGGAAATCTTCAATTTTCTGGAAGAGTTTGTATAGAATTTGTATTGCTCTATCTTAAAAGCTTGGTTGAATTCATAGATGAAGTCATTCAATGATGAATTCATAAATGAAATTATTTATGTTTTCCCTTTTTTTTCTTTATTTTTCTGAAGTGAGAAGTGGGGAGGTAGAGAGACAGACTCCCACATGTGCTAGACTGGGATCCACCAAGCAAGCCCACTATGGAGTGATGCTCTGCCCATCTGAGGTATTGCTCCATTGCAACTGGAGCCATTCTAGCGCCTGAGGTGGAGGCCATGGAGCCATCCTTGGCACCTGGGCCAACTTTGCTCCAGTGGAGCCTTGGCTGCAGGAAGGGAAGAGAGAAATAGAGACAAAGGAGAGGGGAAAGGGTAGAGAAGCATATGGGTGCTTCTCCTGTGTGCCCTGACTGAAAATTAAACCTGGGATATCCACATGCCCTGCTGACACTCTACCACTAAGTCAGCCAGCCAGGGCAACCCTTATGTTTTTGTTTTCTTAGAAGAAAAGTTTTTTTTGTTTTTTATTTGTGGCAGAGACAGAGTCAGAGAGAGGGACAGACAGACAGGAAGGGAGAGAGATGATAATCATCACTTCTTCATTGTGGTTTCTTAGTTGTTCATTGATTGATTTTTCATATGTGCCTTGACAGAGAGCTACAGCAGACTGAGTGACCCCTTACTCGAGCCAGTGACCTTGGGCTCAAGCTGGTGAGCCTTGCTCAAACCCGATGAGCTTGCGCTCAAGCTGGCGACTTTGGGGTCTTGAACCTGGGTTCTCCGTGTCCCAGTCCGACACTCTATCCACTGAGCCACCACCTGGTTAGGCAGAAGAAAAGTTCTTAACTACAGAATTAATATTTAAAAAAAAATTTTTTTTAATTCATTTTAGAGGTTGGGGGGAGAGACAGAGAGAGGGACACAGAGAGAGAGAAGGGGGCAGGAGCATGAAGCCTCAACTCCTATATGTACCTTGACCAGGCAAGTTTCTAACCAGCGACCTCAGCATTCCAGGTTGATGCTTTATCCAGTGTGCCATGATAGGTCAGGCCAGATTTAATATTATAATAGATACAGAGTTGTTTATCTCATCTGTTTCTTCTTGCGTGGGTTTTGATAGTTTGGAATTTGTCTAGTTCTTTCAAGTTTATGAATTTATTCACATAAAGTTTATAATAATATTCTTCTATCATTCTTTTAATATATATAACCTTTTTAGTGATATCAACTCTCATTTCTTTTTTTTTTTTCAATGAGAGGAAGGGAGACTCCCACATGAGCCCCAACCAGGACCCACCCAGCAAGCCCACTAGGGGGCGATGCTCTGTGCATCTGGGGCCTTGCTCCATTGCACAGCAACCGAGCTCTTCTTAGCGTCTGAGGCAGAGGCCATGGCCAGCTAGCTCCAAATGAGCTATGGCTGCAGGAGGGGAAGAGAGAGGGGGGAAGTGAGAGGGAAAGGGGTAGAGAAGCAGGTGGACACTTCTCCTGTGTGTCTTGACTGGGAATTGAACCTGGGACACCCACATACAGGGCTGACACTCTACCACTGGGCCAACTAGCCAGGGCCTCCCTCATTTCTTGATATTGGTTAATTTATATCTTCTCACTTTTTCCCCAATCAGTCTAGGTATAGGTTTATCAATTTTATTATTACTTAGCTTTTAATTGATTTATCCTAATGTTTTTCTGATTTCTATTATTTTGATTTCCATTCTGATTTTTATCTACTTTCTTAGTTTGCCCTTTGTCTAGTTTTCAAAAGATAGAAACTTGAGTTTATTTTTCTTAGACCTTTCTTTTTCCCTAATATAAGCACTTAATACTATAATTGACACCCTAACCACTATTATATGTCATGCTATTTCACATATTTTTGTATGTTCCGTTTTTTCTTTTTTTCACTTCTAAATTTTCTGTTTTTCCTTCTGATTTCTTCTTTGCTCCATGGGTTATTTAGAAGGTGTTATTTTTAAATACTTGGGAATTTTTAAGATATCTTTCCATTATTGACTTTTTATTTAATTCCATTGTAATCAGAGAATATACTTTGTATGTTTGAATTCTTTTAAATTTATTGAGACTTGTTTTATTGCTGAGAATATAGTCTGTCTTGGTAAACGTTCTCTGTGCACATGAAAATAATTAGATTTTTCTGCTCTTGTTTGTGAAATGTTCTATAAAAGTCAGTTAGGTCAAGCTAGTTGTTAGTGTTATTCAGATCATATTCACTTTTACTGTTTTCTGTCTACTTACTCTGTTAAATATTATAAGAGGGGTATTACCTCTGACCATAATTGTGTAATTGTCTAGTTTCTTTGTAATTTTATCAGTTTTTGCTTCATGTATTTTGAAGCTCTGTTATGAGGCAGGAGAACTTTTGGTATTGTTAGATGCTTATGAAATGCCTTGGTAATTTGCTCTGAGGTCTACTTGATCAGTTATTAATATAGTTTCTTTTGCTTTCTTTTCACTAGTGTTAGAGTAGTTTATCTTTCCTTATCCTTTTATGTTGAACCTCCTTGTACTTTTGTATTTTTAAGTTTTTTTCTTTTTTTTTAAAGGCAGCATATAAATTGGGTCTGGCTTTTATATCTAGTCAGATAATCTCTACCTTTTATGGCCCATTTACATTTAATGTGATTATAGATATGGTAGATATGGTTAAGGTAAAGTCTATCATCTTGTTTTTTATTTTCTATTTGTCCCATTTATCCTTATTTCTTCTTTTTTTCTTTTCCTGTTTTGGATTATCTTTTTTATGATTTCATTTTATCACCTTTTTTTGATTATTAGCTATAATTTAGTGGTTGCTTTAGGGCTTATAATAAACCTCTTCAATTTATCAGTCTACCTTCAAGTGATACACCATTTTTTTGTGTGTAGTCTATGAGCCTTACAATAATGGATTTCTATTTGTCACCTCACAAACTTTGTGCTATTATAGTAATGGTTATGTTATAAACTCCATACGATATTGTTATAATTATTATTTAAAGAGATTTAAATAAGAACAAAAATTATGTATTTCCCCATGTAGCTACTGTTTCTAGTGTCCTTCATTCTTTGTGTAAATTCATATTTTCATCTGGTATTGTTTTGTCTTCTGCCTGAAGGGCTTCCTTTAATTTTTCCTATAGTGCAAATCTGCATGTGATGAGTTCATGATTTTATGTGTGTGTGTGTCTGAAAATGCATTTTACCTTTATTTTTGAAAAATATTTTTGCTGGATATAACAAATGCAGATTGACAGGGTTTTTTTTTATAGTGTTTTGCTTTGTTTTTGTGTTTTATTTTTTCTTAAAATGTGTTCGGGATTTGTTATACATGTTGCATTTGTGGATTTGTAATTTTCATTACATTTTAAGACATTGTTTCTTTAAATATTTTTTCTCTTTACCTCTCTTTCTTTATAGACTCCATTTGTACCAATATTAGGGTACTTAAAGTTGACCCATAGCTCACTCATGCCCTAAATTTTCTATTTTTTTTCTTGTGTTTCATTTTGAATATTTCCTATTTCTGTGTCTTCAAATTCACCAGTCTTTGCTTTTATATGTGTAATCTTCATTAATTCCATTCAGTGTACTTTTCACCTCATATTATCTTCATTTTTATTTCTGAAAGTTTGATTTGCAAATTTTTAATGTATATCTATAATTTTTGGAGGAATATGATTATAATGTCTGCTTTAATGTCTTTGTTTCTAATTGTAAGGCATGTATCAATTTAGGGTTCATTTTGATTGATTTTTCTCATATAGGTTATGTTTTTCTGCTGCATTGCATATCTGATAATTTTTTATTGGATGCCATAGATTGTGAATTTTATCTTGTTTAGGTGTGCTGGATATTTTTGTATTCTTTTAAATATTCTTGAACTTTGTTTTAGGTTTCAGTTTAGTTACTTGGAAACAATTTGAGTCAGTGCTTGCTGTTAGGATTTATTAGATGTGACCGGTGGTGGGATTCAGCCACCTGTAGTAGTGTTCATTCCATCCATAGATGAAAAAAATGGCAAGTGGGGACACCAACCAAGAAGCAATGTGGAAGTATCTTAAATAAGTTTCACTGTTGTTTTTTTTTGTCAGGTGTAATTTAATAATTTTTCATTAATATTTAAAAACTTTTTTTATAATATCTAATTTTGTGTACCTCTTTTGTTCTTATTTAAGTATTAAATGCATGAAATAATAAACTACCTATCAGCATATCATTTTTTTTATACTTAAAATGATCACTAGGGCAGAGAACTGGTTGTTAAATTATTTGAATCCCACCACTGGATGTGACCCGAGTCGAGCTCAGTTTAGGTCTAATAATTTCCTCTTTCAGAGCCAGGACTCTTTTAGAGTCTCTCCCTAGTGCCCTGTGAATCATGAGGTTTTCCAGCCTGATGGGGAGGAATGGGTCCTGTGTGAGTCCTGGACATGTTTCCTCGAATTGTTTAAGTTGATTCTTTCTCCAGCCTTATGTAGTTTCTTCACACGTGTGTGCTGATTGGTACTAAGCTCAGTACTTGGCGGAAGACTCAGTGTAGCTCTCTGAGGTTTTCTGTGTGTGCTGCTTTCTCTGGTACTCTTTCCTGAGAACTCCAGCCACCTAGTGTCCTGAACCTCTCAGCTCTATATCCTTAACTCAGAAGTTCATCAGGCTTTGCCTGGTTTTTGCCTCCCTACGTTTACTCTGGAAACTCTTTCAGGATTAATAATTTGGACAGTTGGGCTTCTCTCATTTGTTTTTAATCTTTGAGGGATCACTTTCTTTGCATGATGTACTATGTCTTGTAAATCATTGTTTCATGTATTTTGTGGGGCTGTTTTAGACAGGAAAGTAAATTCAGTCCTTGTTACTTAGTGTTGGCTAGGAGATTTTGAAGCTGACGTACTTTCTACTCCTTACCTGTCCCTCAATTTATGTATCTCAGATTCTTTTAAATGCAACATGAAGCAGAAATATCTCCTCTGAAAGTGCTTGTTCTCATTTTATTTTGCACACATTAATTATTTTTACCCTTAGAGTGCTTTCTTGATCTAAAATTATTTAATTAAATAGAGTAGGACATAATTAGTCTTTCATGACAATTTGATTTTGAAGGTCTGATTCAGAGTACATCATTCCATGTGGGAATGAAAAGGAAGAATGTAAGTGTATTATATCTTTTGCATTGATTTAAAATCTAAACAATTTAGAAATGAAGCCAGTATTTCAGCAGAATGCTTAACAGTACTTCATCTTTCAGCTACAGAGATGTCTGGTTGAAATTTTTTCTCAGTCAGTCTGCATGGCTATTACTTAGACTGAACATTTATCCTACATTTGCCTTAGTTATAGTTGCGTTTGTACATTATGCATTAAATTATCAATTAGATTCATTTTTATAAAATATGCTTAGCACACTTAAAACTTAGCAGCTAGAACCATTTGAGGAGTTATTTTTTTTTTAATATATAATCCTTACTATATTTGTATGGATCCCTTTTTCCTGTTTAGGACATGAACCAGAAAATCCATTGTTTCTAGTCTAAATTTTTAACGTAAATGCAGTAGGATCTTTTGATCTATTTCAAAAAAGTTTTCCAAAGATGCAGTCCTACTCATCTATTTCACTAGAAAGAAGATGAGAGTAGAATTTTTCTTTTCTATAGGCTTATGAGACACAAATGACTGATAAAGACTGAGAAAGGGTTACCTTTAGGGTAAATACAAAGTCAGCTCTATCTTTTGTCTTTGTAGTCTGTTACAGTGAAGTGATAACTGATCTTCATAACGAAAGAAACCACATTTTGTTGGAAGATTACATTTTAAATAGGGGAGGAGAGCCGAGTAATACTATGAAGGGGACACTGGAATGAATCAAAGGCTAGTCAGCTCACTTATACTTCATTTAATCCTCATATTAACTTTAGAAAGTTAAAAGTTAATAGGTTGTGCATTTTACAGATGTGGAGACTAACCTTCGAAAATGTTAAGTAATAATATTCAACTTGTCAGTTTGACTTTGTCTGTATTACTCTAAAGCTATGAAGTTTTTTCTCTTTCTATAAAACACTTTAATATTTTAAAACTATAAACCATGGTATGTGCTAAAATGGCTCTCTTGTGTTTGTCAGTTTTCCCATCTACAATGTATTCTGATTATTAAAATCTATTTATCAGTGCCTAATTCACTAGTGACTAATCCACAGTGATTTCTTCTAAGATCTTAAAGCATTTATTATCTGTCATTCATTTATTAGTCATATATATATTTGGGATATATTTAGTCATTTTGTATTTGAAATTTGGATAACTTTTGAATTGTTTCAATTTCTACATGTTCATGTGTTACTGCTGCACTTAAATCAAGCTCCTTGAGGGAGCTTCTCTACTGGCTTGTAGCACAGCATTGAACAGAGTATACATATCACTTAATAAAGAATTGTGTGAATGAATTCTGTCAACTAGGTTATTTTAGTTGATCATCATTCTCTGTTATTTACTTCTTACAGGCAGATTTACATATGATGTTTTAAAATTTTAAATTCTGTGACTTGACACAGCTGGTGCTGATAAGCTTTTTAGAGAAATGCTTTTTAAAATTTCAAAAAGTTCAATCAAAATAAAAATGAGTTGATTGAAATTAGCATGTAGAATTATTTTATTTGGCAGGGAGACAATTACTTTGTCTTTTACCTCAGTTAAGAGTTCTAGAAGCTGGTGTTCTTTTTCTTTTATAATCAAAGAAATCAAAAGATCATTTGAGTAATATTTAGGCAATTTGGGTGGTGGCTGCTTGCCGGGGTCCAGCCCCGGGGGGGAATCCAGGGGTCCCACAGGAGGAGACGGCGTCGGCGAAATCGAGTGAGAGAGCCGAATTCTTTTCTTTCTCTTTATTCTCTAGTTAGCATTTACTGCCAGGCATCTCTACCAAATGCTGGTTTAGCTTTCTTTTTATGCACACACACTAAGTTACAATCACATGGTATTTTGTTTCACTATGGTTACATGTTTCCAGATAACAGTTAATTCATATCTATAAAGTATAAATCAGGTGGTAAGTTATTCAAAGTACAGTTATACAATAGCAATAACAATATTGGTACAAACTTCTAAAAGATTAGTACTAATTAATAACTCTACTTTACTGTTGTTGTGAGTCAAGGGCACAGAGAGAGATTAGCAGACGAAATCATTAAGGACTAGCAAAGGCCCACCGCTTGCTCAGGCAAATGGCTTTGAGTTCATGCAGTGTCCTAATTTTTCTCACAAGACTTCAAAAGGCTTGCTTATTAAGAAATTGTCATAACATCAAGAGTAACTTTTGCTTAAAGATATATAGAGTGCACCTGCAAGATAGCTTAGTAGCAACATAATATCAGAAGGCATTAATTGCTATTGCTTCTATGGATTCTTCCATATTCCTCTTTATTATCTGAACGAAAAACCTTGGGAAAGTATATAAATCTCATGAGAATGTCTCACTGAGAAAGCCCAGTAACTGCCTTCAGTCATAAAACAATTCTCTTAGCAAAACATTCTTTTCTTGCTGACTGCATTCCCATCCCAGGCCACGCAACGGGCCATTCCATAACACCTTACCTAAGATTCTATTGTCTAGTCAAATTTTATTTATTTACTATATTCACACACTAGCTAAGTTCTAACTATATTCTTCTTAGAGTGTTCCACTATTTGCAGATCAAATAAGTAAGAAGAAAGGAAAGTTTCTCTACTCTATCACATGAAAAGGCTAGGGAGGAAAAATGATGAATTAAGTGAAGGCCGAAAGGCAGCCACTGCCTTCTACCCATTCACAAGTCACAATCTTTTCTTTCTAACATGATTAAGAAGAAATTCTCCTACAAACTTAACCCTTTATGAGGGATATTATGGCCAGCCTCTTATATTTACGAGCCCAGTTCAAGGGGCTTATAGGCTTTTCTGTGGAATTTACACCTTCTGACTTATTTCCAAAGAAATTACTACAAATCTACAGGGAAAGTACGGTACTATTATCCCTGTGCCATAAATAATAGCACACACCCAGAAAAGGGGGGAATATAAGGCCAGATTAATTCAAAAGATTAAAGGGGGAAGTATCGTTGTGCCTTTTCTTTGCGGTGACTTTGTCAACCCGCAGCTGTTGGTCTTTACTGCGGTGACTCTATCTTCTTTTGCTGTAACTTTGTCAACCAGCAGATGTGGATCTTCTCCTGCTGTGACCTAGTTAGCCAGCATTAGTGGATCGGCTCCCGACAGCTGCTGCTGCTGCTGCTACTGCTACTATGACTACTATTTACTCAGAAGTCAATTAACCTTTCTGGGCTTCAGTTTTCTCATCCTTAAAACCAAGTTGGATTATATGATCTTTAAAGATCTAATGTTCCAGAATTTATAAAACCTAGAAGTTTGAGGTAAATTATGTTTATTTTAGAATAGTAAAGTAGCATTTGATTCTTACCCTTCAAAATACTATTAGTTTTATGTTAGTTGATTTTTTTTTCTTTAAAAGTGTTTGTATCTTATGTTCTACTTTTATGGTTAATTTTCTTTTTTAACTTATCAGTACTCCCTCACGTGTTGCTAAAGGAGTTGTTGACCACGCCAAAATGAGTCTACATGGTGCTAGTGGGGGACATGAGAGATCAAGAGATAGAAGAAGGTCAAGTGACAGATCACGAGATTCATCTCATGAAAGAATGGAATCTCAGCTCACTCCTTGTATTAGAAATGTTACTTCTCCAACGCGACAGCACCATGTTGGTATGTAGATCAACTGACCTTCCAAACAATTTTAAATCATGTCTTTACCTTTCTAAAGTAATGACAGTGAATTGTGCCTAATATTTGAGAGTAAAATTAACGTCTTACTTTTATTCAATTGCTATTTTAGCTTAGCTTGGTTCTTGCTGTAAAAAAACAACTCATTAAATGAAATTTAAAAGTGATTTTTTTAAACGAATTTTATAATTGTGATATGTAGATTTTATATATTTTCTAAATTGACTTATTTTAAAGGATATATAGCAGTGGTTTATTTTAAAATAGTTTGTAAATTATACATACTATCAAATTTACTATAAATATCAACAATAAATTTTCTGTCAATACTGGTACATTATTGATACAAATCTTTGGTTAATTGTCCTAGATAAAAGGAATTGAAAGCTAGAATAGCCATCAGAGTAATTTATTTTGATTTTTGACAGTATTTTTAATAATAAATATAGAAGATGAAGGGAAGGTATGAAGTGCTTTTGTTTTCTTGGCAACTAGTTCAGATCTTTCTCTTTTTACCCATTGCTATAAATGAACATTATTACCACCGGTAAATACGTGTGACTATAAACATTAGTTTGAACCAAAGGTACAGAAGAAATGTGAACTTGCTGATACTCATTTTCCCTTGCAGAGGGGCAAATTAAATACCTTGATTTACTATGTGAGGTAGTTTCTGATCATTATAAAGCAAAACCATTTTTTATTAGAGTCTAAGTATGTGTAGAAGTTGTGAATATCTAAGTAGGTCCTTAAAGTCAGACTGGTACTGACTGATAAGCCAAAGAAAGAATAAATAAGAGATTTAGTTTGTTATATGCAAAGTTCAGCATATGAGAAGATAATAGTAGGAATATAATTTTTTTTATTACCTTAGCAAAGCCTGCTTTTGGGATGCTGCCAGCATTACGGTACAGGGAATAAAATGGAAGTGTCAAAATATCTCTGGAGATACTGAAAATCTAATTATATAATCAGTAAAGCTGCACAGAGTGTTCTAAGTAGTCTGAGTCATATGGAGGAATTTGGCAAAAGCTGATGAAACTGAGGGGACGGAGGTACATTTTTAGGTCACCTTTAAAGCTGTTATCTAGGCTCTAAATGAAAATCATAAAATTTTAGTTTTAATTTACTTTTTGTAGAATTTTGGAACATCTAAAGGAAGTTTTCCAATTTTAATATTTCCTATCAATTAAAATTATAGAAAATAATGTAATCCTATAAAATTTGTAGCAGTGCTTTTCAACAAAAGTAATAACGAAAACACTATATTAGCTATTAAAGCCACTTAATTTGGTAGACATTAAAAGTCATTTGAAAAAATAAATACTTCTTGCTGTCATTATTGAAACTTTTTCTTCTCTTGGACCTTCATAAGTTATTGGTTTTGAAATGACATTATTAACACAGTGAGATTCCAAAATTTGTATTGTGTGTTCTCAGAATAGCATTAATACTTTTAGTATTTAGGGGAGTTTAAATGGATATTGTTACTAATCTATATTGTTATAAAAAAAGAGGGAACCATTTACTAACTTTTGATGTTTACTTATTTGACTTGTGATTCTGTTCCTTGGGTTTTTTATATATATGGTCTATACCGGAAAGTTCTGTCCATTTCTATCATGAGTTTTGACACATAAGCACGTTTATTTGGCGCATGTGTGCCTCTATTTTTATCACTTAATGTATACATACTGATGTAGCAAATTAATAAAACAAAGTTGATTCATGTTAGTCTTATGTGTGAAGCAATAGTGTACCCATGGCTACTGATAAAGTTCATTTACGCCACTGTAATTTTTACGAATTTCAACAAGGAAGAAATGCTACAGAAGCATGTCTGTCGCATCCACCATACTCCCCGGACTTAGCACCCTCCCATTATCACTTGGTTTTGTCCTTACAAAATTTTTTGAAGGGCAAAAAATTCAAAAATGAAGATGATATCAAACAAGCACTGGTTCAATTTTTCGCATCAAAAGATAAAATATTTTTCAAAAATGGGATATACAAATTGCCCTCATGCTGGTAAGAAATCATTAATAATAATGGCAATTATATTATTTAATAAAGTTTATTAACGGTAAGAAAAATTTGTATTTTGTTTTATTCCAAAAACGGACAGAACTTTCCAGTAGACCATATATATATATATTTTTTTCTTTTCTTTTTACAGAGAGAGTTAGAGGGATAGGTAGGGACAGACAGACAGGAAGGGAAAGAGATGAGATGAGAAACATCAATTTTTCATTGTGGCACTTTAGTTGTTTATTGGTTGCTTTCTCATATGTGCCTTGACCGTGGGCCTTCAGCAGACCAAGTAACCCCTTGCTTAAGCCAGCGACCTTGGGTCCAAGCTGGTGAACTTTGCTCAAACCAGATGAGCCCGTGCTCAAGCTGGTGACCTCAGGGTCTCGAACCTGGGTCCTCCGCATCCCAGTCCGATGCTTTATCCACTGCACCACCGCCTGGTCAGGCTCTATATATTTTTAAGTAGAGTAATAACATAAAACTTATCTTAATTTTGATGTTAGACTGGATCAACATCAGTTAGCTATATGTCTTTTTAGAAGTTTACAAAGATGAATTATCTTAGAAAAAAATTTGATGTTTTTATTCCTGGGAAATAAATTAATATTTATGGTGTTCTGTGAAAATGTTGAGATAAAAAAAGCAGGGATGCTGTGAATTAAAATAACTTTTCCAAGTCAAAAATTTAAAAAGATATATATGGGTCTTAAGTCTTTTAAAAGAAAATTTGCATGACTGTTTAACATCTTTATTTCAGAACGAGAAAAAGATCACAGTTCCTCTCGTCCAGGCAGTCCTCGTCCTCAGAAAGCATCTCCAAATGGTTCAAGTAGCAGTGCTGGCAACAGCAGCAGGAACAGTAGTCAGTCAAGTTCAGATGGTAGCTGTAAGACATCTGGGGAGATGGTGTTTGTATATGAAAATGCAAAAGAAGGAGCTCGGAATGTGAGGACTTCAGAACGAGTGACACTAATAGTGGATAACACTAGATTTGTTGTAGACCCATCCATTTTTACTGCACAGCCAAATACAATGTTGGGCAGGTTTGTATTATTGCAGTTCTTTGTAATATTCATTTTAAAGCACCTTCACATTAATTTTATGTTTTCATTTTTACGGTAATTCTCTGTTGGAATGTAGGCATTCTTATTTTACAGATAAAAGAACTGAGCTTTTGAAGGTTAAATAACTAGCTCAAGTTACTACAACTAGAAAGTGGTAGAGCCACTTTTTGAGCTTGGTTTTATTTCAAATGATCTTTGCTGTACCAATAGGAATAGCACATGTATTAATAAAGACGGGTTGCTAAAAGATTTCTACAGGCTGAAACCATAGATTGCATCTAACAAGGTGAATTTAACAGTAGTAATGTTTCCTTTCCTCGGGTATTCAGCCATCAGATACAGCAGGTATCAGTTGTTGAAAGGGGAAAATGCTTAACAGTTGATTAGCTGAAAAGTCAGGTTGTCAGTCTGATATTGATACTTTTAAAAAAGGAATGTTATTAACAAGTAGAATGAAGTAGTCATTAGAAGTAGTCATCTGTGCTCATCAAGAGTAATAGATTAATGTAAAGTTTGTAGTTATTGGAACTGTAATCTAAGAATGATGTAGACAATGTAGACTTGATTTTCAACATGTCCAAGACTAGGATTGAATACCTTTTAATTTTAAAGTCATTGTCTTTTTCTGTTTACTCTAACATAAAGTAAAAGGGTGTATATTTGAGGTATAAGATTGATTACATGAGGTTAAAATTTTTTTATTTTTTAGGTTATGTATGAATATTTGGGATGTGCGCATTTGTGTATGTGTGTGTGATTTGTTAATATCTCTGAATACAGAATAAATGCTAGCATGTGACACAACATTTTGAGTAGGTATTTTAACATTGGCTTTGCATCTGTGAGATAAAAATATTTGAACTGTATAAGCTTTTATGTATTAGTAGCATAGGGGAGATTATTTCATGGAAGCTATTAGGATGATTTGACACTGTCAATACTTTATATTTTACCTATATTTTATTTATTTATTTATTTATTTAAATTTATTCATTTTAGATAGGAGAGAGAGAGAGAGAGAGAAAGAAAAAGGGAGGGGGGGAGGAGCAGGAAGTATCCATTCCCATATGTGCCTTGACCAGACGAGTGCAGGGTTTTGAACCGGCGACCTCAGTGTTCCCAGGCTGATGCTTTATCCACTGCATCACCACAGGTCAGGTGTTACCTATATTTTAAATAAACAGTTTAAAAGTAGGCATTTGATATTTGGCTTCAGCTGTTAGGCTATTTTTTCTTTATAAAGCAAAACCAAATCAGAGATTTGTGTGTGTGTGTCCATATTGATCTAAAAAGTAGTTCTCTCCTTTTGTAAAAAGTATTTTCTCAAATACTTTTTCAAGTATTTAGGAAAATTTAATTCCTAAAAGACTCTTTTTTATATCAATGAAAGCTTCTTTTCATTTGAATTGACCAAAGCATATCTTTGGGGATAGAAATTAATATTCATGGGAACTGTAAAAAGCAGTTGGCCTTCTTTTAGAAACTGATATATAAAAAGCTTTTTGTTCTTTATAGGTTTATGTGTTATAACAAAAGGGGGAACCATTTACGTTGGGAAATTGTTGAGTAGAATACTTATATTGGTCATATTTACTTAAATAATGGTAGTATCAGATTCAGAGGTTCTACTTTTTCTTTCATGTAGTTAAGAAAATTTAAGGACTTTTATTCAGATATTATATTTTCCTAATTTTTTTCCTGTTAGAATATCCCATCTTTTATGAAAAGATAAAGGTAACAGATGGTACATATGCCCTAATTTATGAAAATAAAACATTGGTATACCTTTGGCAGCACTCCCAAATTTGTTTTGAAATTGTGTGGTCAGTGAAATGTTCAAATCTGGAAATCTCTGGATTAGATGTTTTGACAGAGGTTTTATTTCCTTTAATCATAATTTAAATTTTTTCTTGGGAGTAATGCATTAAATTTTTCATTTAGAGGGACATATTTTGTTAATTGCCTCTTTTCTAAATGGTTATTGTTAAAGGCCAGTAACATGACCTGAAAAAAATATAAGTCCATTTGTGTTTTTCTGATGTATAAATTAAGAGCTTTTTACTCATTTGTTTAAACTTTTTATTCTTAAGTTCTTCATTCCTCTCTACCCCAGCATTTGATTGCTTGTTTTTCAATTCTAGGATTCAAATGTAAGAATTATGAGCGAGAAATTTTACATTTGTAGTGAAGATTGTGAAAAGTAAAACAACTAACCTACTTATGCTATCTTACTTTTTCCTAGTTTAGATTACTGTATGCGTTGCGTTATTGTATTACCTTTGCAAAGAAGATGTCAGGGTTTTTTTTGTTTGTTTTTTTTTTTTTAAGAAGATGTCAGTTTTAAGGAAAAGGCATAAACAACATGGTTTTCCCTTTTTCTTTTTTTGTTTTCCTTCCTGGTAAGATTAGTATAGAAGTGACCTTTCTCCCTTGACTAATTTATATTTTCTTTTTCCTAAAGGAGGGGCTGGAAATTGCTTTCTGAATTTCGTCAGTTGATAGATATTGTTTCTTATAGGGAATCTACAGGGGTGGGCAAAAGTCAGTTTACATTTCTAATTCAAATAATACTATACAATAATTAACAATAATAATATGAGAATATACTTTGTGTTTCACATACTCAAAACTGTAAACCTATGTTTGTGCATTCCTCAACAACTGTCCTTTCCATCAAAAAAGGAATATTTTAAATATTTTTTTGTTAATTGTTTGCCAGAATAAATTTTTTTAAATTATTTTGTTCATTTTAGTGAGAGAGGAAAGGCGAGAGAGAGATAGAGAGGGAGGGGGAACATCCATCTGTTCCTGTACGTGTCCTGACCAGGGATCAAGCAGTAACCTCTGTGCTTCAGGACAACGCTCTAACCAACTGAGCTGTCCGGCCAGGGCCAGAATGAATTTCTGATAAAAAATTTTGAACTAATTTAATATTATAATTTAGTACCTAAATTATAATTCCTTTTTAGTTTTGTGCATGAAATCAGTATTCTGTTGAAGCAGCCATTTATTTCTTAATTATTTACTGTTATAGGATGTTTGGATCTGGCAGAGAACATAACTTTACGCGACCCAATGAGAAGGGAGAGTATGAAGTAGCAGAGGGAATTGGCTCCACTGTATTTCGAGCTATTCTGGTAAGTTCTTGTTTCTTATGTGTTTTGACTTAATCATATGACCCCTCCTTGTTAAGTAATTGAATTGAAATCAGAGTTCAATTTGGGTATCTTTGTGGAGGTATACAGGACATTAGAATTTAAAAAAATACCATTTAATTCATCTTTGTTTTAGTACAAAAAATAATATAAATAAGTGAATTTTATGACCTTTGGGTCATAGTGGATGTTTCATCTCTTAGGTCTGCATAGGCAGTTCTTTCAGGGGCTTAATGTCAACATATATGGAGTCATATTACTACTCTCTCCTTAATTCTCTTATGTAAAATAAGTGAATCATTTTTGCTACCTGAGAATGAATGTGGCTACTTGAATCTAATATTTTATTGCACATAAGTAGCAATATGGGCATTTATGAACATTTAAAATTAATCTCTGAAATGTATTTGTTAACATCTTTGTTTTAAACATTTATTTTTATTTTATTTTATATTTTTAGTGAGAGAAGGGGAGATAGACTCCCACCATGTGCCCCCACCGGGATCCACCTGGCAAGCCCACTAGGGGGCGATGCTCTGCCCATCTGGGGTGTTGCTCCTTTGCAACCAGAGCCATTTTTTAGCACCTGAGGAGGAGGCCATGGAGCCATCCTCAGCACCTGGGCCATCTCGCCCTAATCAAGCCATGCTGCAGGAGGGGAGGGGAGAGAGAGAGAAAAGCAAGAGGGGGAGGGGTAGAGAAGCAGATGGGCTCTTCTCCTGTGTGCTCTGACTGGGAATTAAACCCAGGACTTCCACACGCTGGGCCAATGCTCTACCACTGAGCCAACTGGCCAGAGCTATTTTTATTTTTAAGTTTTGGTTTTTTTTTTTTTGTTTTTTGTTTTTTTTCATTTTTCTGGAGCTGGAAACAGGGAGAGACAGTCAGACAGACTCCCGCATGCGCCCGACCGGGATCCACCCGGCACGCCCACCAGGGGCGGTGCTCTGCCCCCCAGGGGGCGATGCTCTGCCCATCCTGGGCGTCGCCATATTGCGACCAGAGCCACTCTAGCGCCTGAGGCAGAGGCCACAGAGCCATGGCCCAGCGCCCGGGCCATCTTTGCTCCAATGGAGCCTTGGCTGCGGGAGGGGAAGAGAGAGACAGAGAGGAAAGCGCGGCGGAGGGGTGGAGAAGCAAATGGGCGCTTCTCCTATGTGCCCTGGCCGGGAATCGAACCCGGGTCCTCCGCACGCTAGGCCGACGCTCTACCGCTGAGCCAACCGGCCAGGGCTATTTTTAAGTTTTAAACTTATTTTTGAGGAATATTTGAATTATTATTAAAGTCCCTACTTATAATTCAAATTATAGATAAAATTTGATTATAGTGTGTGAGTTTATGGTACAGTTTCGGAGGAATAGAGGAAGGAGGACCCTGAGGTACAAGACTGGAAAAGTATAGTTGACCCTTGAACAATATGGGTTTTAACTGATTGGTTCCACTTATATGCAAGTTTTTTTCAATAAATAATATAGATGCATTTTCTCATCTGTATGGTTTTGACAGTAACTTTCTTTAGCTGTATTATAAGAATACAGTATATAGTATCTATACCATACAAAATGTCTTGACTCTGCTATTGGTAAGACTTCTGCTCAGAGCAGGCTATCATTAATTAAGTTTTGAGGGAGTCAAAAGTTATATGCAGATTTTTAATTGCATGGTTGGTAGGTACCCATAGCCTGGTGTTGTTCAAGGGTCAGTTGCTTTTGAGTGGGTTATTAGTACTCGGACAACCAGTTTTTAGTACCAAATCATGTCTTGTTTCCATTGATGCAGCAGCTCTAGAAACTGTGTTACTGTGGCTTTGAACCTAAAGAAGTTTGAGGCAGGTAACTAATTTTGGGGGAAGTGCTTCTTTCAGCTGCCAATACTTCCATTTAACCCCCAATGGAGTTGAAAATCAGAAAAATTTTATAACTCATCTACAGAGTAACTTATTTGTAATTCTAGGGCCAGCCCTTAACAACATTTTAAGTAGATTTTTGAAATAATTGCTATTGATTCATTATAGTAATATAGGAAATCCCAAAAGATTTAGAAGAAAACTATCTAATTGTACATTCTGTTTTATATATTTTGATACTTGGATACGACTTTGAAGTCCCTTGCTAAGAACTTTGAATTTTGCTCAGTTTTCTAGGTAATATTTAAGGTAATTTAAAATGGTATTCAACTTCCTCAACTTTAAAAAAAAAGCTTAAAATTTTTATTGTAGTTATATAGAAAAATAACACACAACAGGAAAATACATATGAATTAGCATGACATAATAGATGTATAAATAATGGGCAGACTTCAGTTCTTGTCTCTGCTATTAAGTAGTTCTGTGACCTGGTGAGTCAGTGAACCAGTTGGGCATTAATAATAAATGTGGCTGCCTCATGTTCCAGATGTTTTATGCATTCTTGCCTTTTTTTTTTTAGGATTACTATAAAACAGGAGTAATTCGTTGTCCTGATGGTATATCTATTCCTGAACTGAGAGAAGCATGCGACTATCTTTGTATTTCTTTTGAATATAGTACTATTAAATGTAGAGATCTCAGTAAGTATGCTGTTTTGTATGTGAATAGTTTATAGAGTTACAGTGTATTGGAATGAAAAGCCTGATATAGTGCTATTTATCTAGACTTCAAATATTTGTTTAACTGAATTGTAAAGCATTCTAGTAACATAACGATTATTTGTGGAAGTTTATAGAGATGTTGATAATCTCCTTGTGCAATTTTCTAAAAACTTTCTTCAACTTATAATTTATTTATTTATTTTGATAGACTCTTCTAGATTTTCTCATTGACTGTTTCCTCTATAATTTGTTGCTAGTCTTTTATCTCTGCTTGCGAGCCCTGGCTTTGGTGAAATGTGGTATTTGGCTTAATTTCTCAGGTCAAATTTTTAAATTTGATTTTTACTTAACATGTAAGATAATATTCTGAGCCACTATGGAAGATAGAAATAATTTTCAAAAACAGTATTTGTCATTAAGGATTTTAGCTTGAATACCTAGCCCTCATTTGTGCAAAAGGAAAGGTAAGAGACTTTGTTCAAGAACTTCAAAAACAGTCTCAGAACAAGGTCTAGAACTTTAGAACCCTAACTCTTTGATTGATATTCTCCCCTCACAACCTTCTCAGCTCCTTGCTGATTTCACCATTATGTCATGCCTAAGAAGAAAAGGTGATTATATACAGAAAAGTCAGAATAGTATATGCAAATTATCAAATGTTGACTTGGATATTAAGTGGTTAGAGAAATTCAGAAGGCAGAGGGGTTATTTTGGGCTAGAGGATTTGGTGAAGAGTTCAGAGGATTCAGGTAGTAAAGAATGAATAGCTGGCGGTAGCGTAGTGGATAGAGCGTCGACCCGAAACACTGAGGTTCCAGGTTTGAAAATCCCAAGATCGCTGGCTTGAGTATAGGATCATCAACATGATCTCAAGGTTGCTGGCTCGAGCCCTAAGGTTCCTGGCTTGAAATGTAAGGTCTCTGGCTTGAGCAAGGGGTCACTGACTCAGCTTGATCCAGTTACCTGGTCAAGGTTATATGCCCCCCCTCCACCCCCCGTCAAAGCATGTATGAGAAGCAATCGGTGAACAACCAAAACTAAGCAACTACAAGTTAATGCTTCTCATCTCCTTTTCCTCCCTCTCTCCTTTCTTCTCTCTCTCCCCCCCCCCCTCTCTCAAAAAAAAAAAATCTTAAGAATAGGAATAATTTAGAAAGAGTAGAATAAGGAGGTCATTCTGGGAATTTTGGAGTAAAGATGCAAAAGATACTTTGGAAGTGACCTAGTTGGAGCAGACTTTATATCAGGACCAGAAGGAGACAGGAATAAATAGGTGGGCCAGATTATGGAAGGTTCTTACTGTTTTTTCATTTTTTTTTCATATAATAGTGGGAAGCTGTTTTTAAAGTTTCCTACACATGGTTATAGTCTTGTGTTAGCCCTAGACATAATGGTTATCTTTATTTGATTACCTAAACTCAACACTAGCTTGGCAGAGTGGTGTCATACCTTCTCAAAGATAGATGTGTTGGGAACTGTGAATGGCACCTCATATACTTAAATATAACTATCCTTCTTGGTGCTCAGTTATGCTCTAACTCAGAATGAGTGGCCTGAGTAAGTCTCTCCCTAAAAAAGTACCATTGTATTTTTGCCAAACATTCCTTCAAGTGTTCATAAAAATATAAGTAGTTGGGATAAAGCAGTGGATGGTCCAGCTCTGAGTCCATTTCTCTGTGAGTGATATTTAAAAGTTACAAATCAAATAGTTGGACAGCTGGAACATATACCTGTAAACTTGAACAACATTGCTTTTTTTCACATTTTAAAATGTGTGTTTTAGTTGAGATCATGAGCATTTATTTTTCTAATTATAGATCCTGGACTTTAACTAGTGTTTTATATTCATGGGACCAGTTTAGTTTACTTCATATAATTAGATGTTAAATTTTGGTGATTGTCAGATTAAAAAATACTAGAATTTCTTACAGATGATTTGGATTTTAGTTCTGTAATCCTTTGGACATAGTTTACCTTGTCATTTTTAAGTTCCATCTATTTCCATGAATTAAAGGTTAAGAGTTTTTATGTAAAATATATATAGTATGGTTTTTCCAGACTTCTGACTTAAATAATACTTGTAATTATTTCTAAATTACTTATAAAAAATGTTACTAAAAATTTAGAGATTCTCATAGACTATTAAAACTATATAGAATATGAAGAGATAAAAATAATCTTATAAAAATATAAAAGGATACTGCGGGTGTAAATTTGAGTCCAAAAATGAATTTTTTTCTGCAGGTAAATGCATTTTAAACTAAAGTGTCTAAGTTTATCTCTTTAAAAAAATAATGACAAGTAATAAATGTTTTATTGAATAGAGTTCTAGGTTTCTTGGGCAAGTGACTTAAAACCTTATTTCTTAGTTTCCCCATCTTTAAAATGGAGACAGTACTGTAATGCTTATCTCACTGGGTTGTTGTGAAGATTAAATGAACAGTGCTTAACACAGTGTTAAATAAGGGTTTGCTTAAGAAATAAGGTAGCAAAATTAGAAAATAAAGGTAAATTAAAAGAAAAATATTAGAGTCATATTGTATGTGCTATTTTATATTTGCACATGGAAATATATTGTGAATAACTAATTAGTAAATATTTTTAAATAACAGCTTGCTTACTGGTTACACAGTAACCAACTGTTTTCTGCATTTTTACTGAGCGCTCACTTTATACCAAGTATTAGGTTTATGAAAGGCAACAAAGATAAGGTCACTGCTCTCATGATGCTTGTAGTATAGTGAGGAAGACAGAAAAGTTATATTTTGGTGTTAGAGGTAGAATGCTAAATGAGCTTGTAGGAACAGTAAGTACCTAACTCAGCTCTGGGGGCTTGAGGAAGCTTTCTGGAGGAAAGGGGAGAGAAAGTATGTTCCAAGCAGAAGGAGTGGTATGTTCAGAGGTAAGGTTAGTACAGCAAGGGACTGATTGACTACTCAATCTTCTGTCATGGTATTTATCATGGAGTGAAGGAAATCTATGGTAAATAGTAGCTCCCCAACTAGGCTGTAAATTTCTTTAGTGTACACATTCTTTTCCTAGGCAAGCACTATAGCCCAGAAGAGGTTTCGAGAACCAGAGCTGAACTCAGAAATGAAGGCCTAGGGCTAAAAGAAATTAAAATACAGTAGACTAGTGAAGTTTGAAATACCTGTTAGACATCCAAGTGAAAGTAGAAGTGTTGAGTGGGACATCTTTATTATATGCGGCTTAAGTGTCTGTTTGTTGCTGATAGCTTATTGGTTGCTTGCGTAACTGTACTAGCCAATGGGGTGAAGTTGCCACGGCATTCAAATAGTCCCGCCATCTGGCATGCCACCTCACAAATTGAGGTTAAAGATGGGAGCGATTATTATGCTGTTAAGAAATCTTAACACCAGAAGGGGTCTTTGCAATGATAGAAGACTAGAGGTTCTCCAATTGAAAAATAATGTCATAATAGCTAAGTCTTTGGCTCCTCTAAAGGTGAAATACATGTCATTCCAAGAATTGATTTGACTCCATCTCAAACAGGGTTGCCGTTTCAATTGAGACGTAGACAATTTCCTGTAAAACTTGCCTTTGCTATGACCATCAATAAGTCTCAGGGCCAAACGCTTAAGCGTGTTGGCATTTTTTTTACCTGAGCCTGCATTTGGACACGGTCAACTTTAAGAGTTTGTGAAAGAATGGACGTAAAATTAAAAATAATTGATGGTCCTCTGCAAGGCGAGCTTAAAAATGATGGAAAGATCTACACAAGAAATGTTGTGTACAAAGAGATCTTTGACATGTGAATTAACATTTTATTATTTAAATCACCTTTATTTATTGAGCTAGTGGTGGCTCTTAAGAAATGTACCGCCAGTGGTTTCCTTCATTGCACTCTACTTTAAGCAATTAAGCAAGTAGAAGGGGGAAACCCCGTGGGGCACTAAGCAAAGGGGCGTCCTCGCCGCCTGCCCTGGGTAATTCAGTTTGAATTAGCAGACACCTTTGCACAAATCACTTTAATTACAATTTATAATATCTAGAACAGCGGTCATTTCATATGCCCGCCGGGCTTTCTAGTTGAATATACACATCTAAAGTTCAGGAGAGAAATGTGGGCTAAATATTTATATGTAGGAGTCATCAATATGTGGATAGTATTTAAAATAGACTGTATACTATCTATAACCTCCTTTTTCACATAACAAGACTTTATGGAGGATTTGGGACTTTTATTCTAAGGATAGTACAAGCCATAAAATGTTTAAACTGGGAACACATAATTAGATCCTGCTGCTGTGGGGAAAATGAATTACAGCAGTCCTCCCTGTATCTGAGGGAAATACATTCAAATGCCCTCAGTGGATCCCTGACACCGTGGATAGTACTGAATCTCATATATGAATATTCAATTTCTGTTCATGTCTTCCACCCACAAATTTAATGCCTTTTAACTAAGCATTTACTATACTCTGTGGCTGTAACTTATACAATTTGAGGTGTAACAGCAAAACTAGAGTGAATTTCTTTTTCCTTCTTCACAATTTCACAGAAGATTCCTTCTTACCGTAGACCTTACCAACCTCAGTATTTATTATTTTTTTTCCTTAAGTCAAGAACTTTCACTGTTTTACTTGAAGAAAATACTTTATGACTTCTCTTTGGCATATCTGATTGCCAGCATCATACTCATGTATGGGACCATTATTGAATAAAGTAAGGGTGATTTGAACACAAGCACTGCCATACTGCGACAGTAGACAGCTACTAGTAGCTAGTGGGAGGGTAGTTATATAGTGTGGGTGTGCTGGACAAAAGGCTGATCCACAGCCTGAGAGGGGCAGACCTGGACAGTATGAGATTTCATCATGCTGCTCAGAACAGCGTGCAATTTAAAATCCATCCATTGTTTATTTCTGGAATTTCTTTTTTTTTTTAATTATTATTTTTTTTAGTTTATTTGAGCCAAACTGATGACATATGCCAGGGAGCAAGGTCCTGAATGCTCCTGGTATTTTCCATTTAATATTTTTGGACCTTGGCTGACTCTGGGTAACTGAAATTGCAGAAGGTGAAACTATGGATAAGGGGGCACTGCTGTACAAGGGGCAAAAGCGAATGTTGAGAGACTTTAATCATAAGGTTTTACAGTAGTTTGTGTGAGAGTTAATGATCACTTGGACTGTGGTGAGGACAGTGGGAATGGAATGTGTTCTGTTTATTGCTATTTAACAAACCATTCCAGAAAGTATAATCATTTTTATTCTGTGGGTCAAGAATTCAGACAGGGTATACAACAGAGGTGGCTTGTCTGCTTTATAATGTCTGAGGCCTTGTCTTCTGAAAAATAGAAGTGTTGAGATGACTCAAAGACTGGGTTCATCTAGGACTGTCCAACAGAGTACCGATAGGTGGCCTCTTAATGTGACTTGGGCTTCTTCAGGCCTGGAGACTAGAGTGAGAGAGGAGGCATTTGGAGAGTGAGCATTCCCCAGACCAAGGCAGAACTGTAAGTCATACACCATCATCTCTGCCATTTTCCCCTGGTTACTGGCAAGTCAGTATGACCTGCCTAGATAAAGGGGAGGAGAATTAGACTCCACCTCTTTAAAGGAGATATGAAGGTCACATTGCATGAAAGCATGTGGCATAAGAGATTTTGCAGCTTTGGAAATGGAGAAGGAAATGACATAATTCTAGGTGTATTTAAGAGTGAACTTAGTAGCACTTGAGGAATGATTGACTTAAGAGAAAAAGAGGAATCAAGGATTCATTCCTTTATTCCACAAATATTTAAATGCCTATGCCTGTCAATGCCCAGCACACTCTTCGGAGATGACTCCGAGAACCTGAGCTAATGGTGATGCTATTTACTGATTTTGAAAACACTGCAGAGAGATGTAGAGATGAGTCAACTCAACTTTGGATATATTGAGTGAGTTTGAGGTGCCTATGAGGTGGCATCCAAGTGGAGATAATCAGAAGGCAGTTGAATATAATGCATCTAGAATACAGAGCGCATAATTAGTAGAATAATACATTTGGGAATTGTCAACATAAGGTGAGAGGACAAAAGAACTTAAAATTGTCCTGAGAAATACTAATTTAATGAATACCCAGAGGAGAAAGAGTTGGCAGTGACTAGAGAAAAACAGCCAGAGAGGAGAAAGGAAACCAATTGATGTCAAATTGCAAATTGGTGTCAGATTCTCAGGGATGAGAACATTTGGCTAAGGGATGAGAGATTCAACCGAGAGGTCAAATAAGATTGGGGTCAAAAGATGTTCATTGTTGGACATAAATAGAAATGCAGTGGTTACCAGGGGGAGGGAGAAGGGGCACAGGGCGAGGGATGGGGGAACAGAAGGGACATAAATAGGGACAAATATAAGGTGACAGAGGATGTTTTGATTTTGGGTGATGGGTATACAACATACTTGACTGTCCAAATGACGTGGGGATGTTTGCCTAAAATCTATGTACTCTAGTTGACCAATGTTATCCTGTTAAATTTAACCATCTAAATAAATTTTATTTATTTATTTATTTATTTATTTATTTATTTATTTATTTTATAGAGACAGAGAGAGAGTCAGAAAGAGGGATAGATAGGGCCAGACAGACAGGAACGGAGAGAGATGAGAAGCATCAATAATCAGTTTTTTGTTGTGACACCATAGTTGTTCATTGATTGCTTTCTCATATGTGCCTTGACCGTGGGCCTTCAGCAGACCAAGTAACCCCTTGCTCGAGCCAGTGACCTTGGTTCCAAGCTGGTGAGCTTTGCTCAAACCAGATGAGCCCACGCTCAAGCTGGTGACCTCGAGGTGTGGAACTTGGGTCCCTCCGCATCCCAGTCCAACGCTCTATCCATTGCGCCACCGCCTGGTCAGGCAATAAAAATTTTTTTTAAAAAAGATGTTCATTGTGAACGATCTAAAAGTCATTTGACAACTAAAGTGATAGCAGTTTTGAGGAGTAGTGAGTTTGGAAGCCAGATTGGAATTGGTCCAGAAATTAGATCAAAGAGAATGATATATCTAGTAGTTTGAGTATAAATGGAATTTAAAAAATGGAAAGTAGCCTATAGAGAGAAATGGTTAAAATAATAATATAGATTGTTAATTATTTAATCAGTCATTTATTATGTTTTAATTATGTTATTAATAGTTATTATATAATTAGAGAACATGTTGTAGGGGGAAACATTCCCTTGGGAGACTGCAGATTTGAGTTCTAGTGTTCTTGTCTAATCCTCTCAGTAGTTCCTGAAATGGTAGAGCCTTAGGCAGGAGATAGGACATTGCCATTGAAGTAGAAGTAAAAGAACAAACATTAGTTCAGTTCAAGAAGTTGAGGTTGGTGGTTATGTTGATACTTAAGGAGGTGACGTGAAGTGTATCTTTAACCCTTCTCAGCGGTGAATGGTTTGCTGTGTGACTCTGTACCTCGGTGTATTGTGCTTGGTCTTGTGCATGTCTTATCCCAAGCCAGCTGGCCCTTCTCATCTGCGCTCTTTCTACACTGAAATATTAATGCTGTTTGTGAATAATTTTCTGAGGAAGAAAATATGTGGGAGATGGAATATGGGAATTTTCTAGTTCACATTGATAATCTGAAAAATATCCATAATATCTACTTTAAGACATAATTGCATATACTGATGGAAAACAACATGATAAAAAAAATAATTTTCTGGGCTAGAGATGGACAGGAGTGGATTTAGTTCTGACTTTGCAAATTAGTTTTGTAACCTTAGGCAGATTCCTTCACAGTGTTGGATGCTTGCTGTTGGATGGCTTTATTGGCCCTTTTTGATGTAAAATTCTACAGTTCCTTAAGAACTGTTCCTAGGAAAAGTTTTGTTGAACAAAGAATGACAACATTATTTATAAGGTCCAAAAATAGATGCTGAACTAATCTGATGTTCTGTGTTGCTTCTGATTTTTTTCTGTCACCCCCCAAATTTGATGTCTTTTAAAAACTTACTCTTTAAAAGGTAGATATTAAGTATATTAATGATTTTAGAGAGAAAGGGAGAGAGGTAGTGGGGAGAAAGAGAGAAAGAAATATTGACCTGTTCCACTTACTTATGCATTCATTGGTTGTTTCTTGTATGTGCCCCAAGTGGGGATCGAACCCTCAACCTTGGCGTACTGGGGCAATGCTCTAACCAACTGAGCTACCCAGCCAGGGCTAAAAATATCAATAAATTTCTGTGGGTTTCATTTCAGGTGCCCTAATGCATGAGTTATCAAATGATGGTGCTCGTAGACAGTTTGAATTTTATCTAGAAGAAATGATCTTGCCTCTCATGGTAGCTAGTGCCCAGAGTGGGGAACGGGAATGCCACATCGTGGTGCTTACAGACGATGATGTGGTTGATTGGGATGAAGAGTATCCACCCCAGATGGGCGAAGAATATTCACAAAGTAAGTATTGTGGCGTGTTTTCTCTCTCTTGAATCATTATAAATTCTGTTTTTTATAATATTGATTAAAGGATAGTTTTTATAAAGAAAGTGCAAGTAAACTCTTACCTATAGCAGAGGTCGGCAAACTATGGCCTGTGGGCCAAATCCAGCCTATTGCCTGTTTTTATCAAATTTTATGTATTGTCTGTGGTTGCTTTTGCGCTACAATGGCAGAGTTTAGTTGTTGCAACGGAGACCGCATGGCTCGCAAAGCCCAAAGTATTTACTGTCTGGCCCTTTACAGAGAAAGTGTGCCCACCCTTGACATGCACAGAGATAGTTTGCTCTTTGTTGAAAATCTGGATCTTGATGATGTTTTTTCTTTGCATTTGGAAGCATCCTAGAGTAAGTAGATCATCATAAAAAATAAGCCATTTTTTAAAGCAAATTTTTATTTGTATAGAAAATGGAGAAACTTCAATTCATTAATTTCTTAGGTACTCCTTTTTTTTTTTTTTGTATTTTTCTGAAGCTGGAAACGAGGAGAGACAGTCAGACAGACTCCCGCATGCGGCCGACCGGGATCCACCTGGCATGCCCACCAGGGGCGATGCTCTGCCCCTGGGGGGGGGGGGGTCGCTCTGCCGCGACTAGAGCCACTCTAGCGCCTGGGGCAGAGGCCAAGGAGCCATCCCCAGCGCCCGGGCCATCTTTGCTCCAATGGAGCCTTGGCTGCGGGAGGGGAAAAGAGAGACAGATAGGAAGGAGGGGGTGGTGGAAAGCAAATGGGCGCTTCTCCTATGTGCCCTGGCCAGGAATCGAACCTGGGCTCTACCGCTGAGCCAACTGGCCAGGGCCTTAGGTACTCCTTTTTTTTTTTTGTATTTTTTTTTCTGAAGCTGGAAACGGGGAGAGACAGTCAGACAGACTCCCGCATGCGCCCGACCGGGATCCACCCAGCATGCCCACCAGGGGCGACGCTCTGCCCACCAGGGGGCGATGTTCTGCCCCTCCGGGGCATCGCTCTGCCGTGACCAGAGCCACTCTAGCGCCTGGGGCAGAGGCCAAGGAGCCATCCCCAGCGCCCGGGCCATCCTTGCTCCAATGGAGCCTTGGCTGCGGGAGGGGAAGAGAGAGACAGAGAGGAAGGGGGGGGGGGGTGGAGAAGCAAATGGGCGCTTCTCCTATGTGCCCTGGTCTGGAATCGAACCCGGGTCCCCCTGAGGCCGACGCTCTACCGCTGAGCCAACCGGCCAGGGCCAGGTACTCCTTTTTTAAATGTCATATGTAGATCAAAAGCTTGTAATGATTTTTTCCCATTTTACTTACCCTTTTCTAAAAACAAAACAGATTCTTAAGTGGTATTCTTTTTGACTTCTAAAGATTTTCAAAGATTACTTTAACACCAATTATGGTAACACTGTCAGAGTTTATATTGAGATGTTTTTGTTGCATGATGTACTTAAGTGAGTGTTGTGATTCTTTTGTGGTCAGTGGTTGTAATAGACATTTCTGTTGCTATTTCCTCATTCTAGGCTCTTTGCTGAAAATGGTTTTCTATAATAATGTGTGGAATAAAAAGTTGAACAAAACACAAGAAACATGGAGGATTACCAAAAATTTATAAAGGAATGAATTTATAATTTGTATTTTAGTTTTCAGGAAGTTTGACTTGGAAAGAGTAGAGCCAACCAGAGACCACAGAAATGACATTTTAGTGATGTAGAGATAATACACTTGACTTTTCCTTCATTATTCAACTTCCCATTTCAGTGTTTTTTGGTTTGTTTTCATGTTGTTGTTTTTTTCAAGCTTTGAAGCTTAAAAGGACTGAAAACATTTTTACTTAATTTGTCTAAATGTTTCATTTGTGCCAAGATGTTTCAACCTAAAGAAGATTCATTTGAGGAGACAGAGATAGCCTCTTCAGCCCAGTTTTCCTAAATGTGACATTATGACACCACTTATTCTGAGATGTCAGAAAAATATTTATTTTAAGTTATCAGTAATCTTAAGGATATAGTTAATAATCACAAATTCACTCCATGAGTAGCATCTGTATACGTATTTTCCTTTTATTGGCTCTTAAACCAGCATGTTTGGTTTGTGAGTGTTTTTTTCTTTTTTTGAAAAAACCTTTGCAGTTCACCTTTTAAGGGAGATAACTCCACCTGAAAGAGAGAAGGCGAGGAAGGTCCATCAGTCTAACTCCCTGAAGTTCCCAGCACATTTGGAAGACTCAACATGTTGTCAGTGGAATGTCCTTTTGCAAAGCCAGTTTGCTCTAAACAGACTAACCTAGGCAGAACATGCTCGAATCTGCCATTTTTAACATCAGTATTAAATGGGGCTGTTCGCCTGAATGGAAAACAGTTTGTGGGGGAGGGTCTTTTCCTTTTTGGGGAGTTATTAATAGTTGCTCAATCCATGAAATGTAAGATGTATCCATTTTGTACTCTGACAAAGTGTTTCTTCCCCCTTTCCAGATGAGGCCTTGTAGGCATTGTAGCAAAGTCCTTTACTTTGCCTGCTTGATAATGATATGATCCTGATATCTTCTTTTGGTCCTCTTCCTTGAAGAAATTGGGGCAGATCCTATTCCAATAAGTTTATATATGATATATCTTTCAGAAGGAGATTCTTCCTATGGATTGGGTTACCTGATTGGTTATTAAAGCTTTTCTTGTTTCAACTTAAGTATTGCTTATACATTAACTGTACTGAATTGTCCTGTCATGTTGGCTAGTCATCCTTTGGCATCACTGCATCCACTATTTGGGCTTTTAGGGGTGTCAGCCCCATTTGATGATCAAGATAAATTTTTTATATCCAAGAACTTTGATTTTAAGAATATGTTTTTATCTTTTTGTTTCCAGTTATTTATAGCACAAAATTATATAGATTTTTCAAGTACATTGAAAACAGAGATGTGGCCAAATCAGTTTTGAAGGAGAGAGGTCTTAAGAAGATTAGATTGGGAATAGAAGGTAAGACATTTTCATTATTTTCTGTTAATTTTTTTGTTTTTGAAAAAAAACAAAGTTAAAAAATTAAACCTCAGCCCTGGCTGGTTGGCTCAGTGGTAGAATGTTACTCTCGTATGTGGATGTCCCAGGTTCGATTCCTGGTCAGGGCACACAGGAGGAATGAACATCTGCTTTTCTACCCCTCCCCTCCCCTTCCTCTTCCTCCTCTCTCTCTCTCTCTCTCTCTCTCTCTCCCTCCCTCCCTCTCTCTCTCTCTCTCTCTCTCCCTGCCCCCCCCCCCCCCCATTCTCCCTCCACCTCCCACAGCCATGGATGGCTTGGTTGGTTCGAGAGCATCGGCCCTGGGCACTGAGGATGGGTCTGTGGAGCCTCTGCCTTAGGTGCTAAAAATAGCTCACTTGCAAGCATGGCGCCTGATGGGCAGAGCATCAGCCCCACATGGGGGTTGCTGGGTGGATGCCAGTTGGGGTGCATGTGGGAGTCTATCTCCCCTCCTCTCACTTGGAAAAAGAAGAAGAAAAAAGTTAAATCTCATTTAGAATATAGTTTGAATACTTTGAGAAAACCTCAGATAAATGATTATCAAATGATCATGCAGTAGACCTATAAATAACAAAAGTCAGCTTCCTTTATATGAGAAGATAGGCCATTAGAAATTTTTATTCCATAAGATTTCCTAGAAATAAAAGAGCTATGAATTATCTTCTCTGCTATAGCTCACCCTAATGCAGTGGTTCTCAGACTTTTTGAAGTGGGGGCTCATTTAAAATCCTACAAATACAAAAAATAAAAAATAAATATATATAAAAATTAGAAAAATAAAATCCTACAAAAATTGTAGACACACTATATACAAATTTCTGAGAAATATGTTGTAAAAGTTAAATATTAAAGAAAAAATATAAAGTCCAAGCATCTTTTTATGGTAATTAAATGAAATAAATATGACAAAATTAAATTTATTCTGACATTAAAAAATATTTTTGTTACATTTTTTGAGTTATGCTTTTTAGAATCTGTAAAAAAGAGAGGTTACAAAATTAAAAAATGACAAAAGTTATCTTTTTATATATATAGATACATTCTTAGTAAGATTTAGTAAATTTGGCAGGTCCCGGCACGAATGTGTTTTTTCATTCTTGAGTTTATGAGAAACATGAGCCTGATGTGTCCTAGCAATTTCTTCAATGTTTGGGCATAGATTTGAAAGGCAAACTCTTATTTCCTCTTTAATACATTGAAGAATTCCTCTCTTTTTACTTAGTTGTGTGAGGGTAGAAAATCCTAATTCACATTAATAGGATGTTGAAAATTGTAGTAAAATGTTCAAAGCTTTTTTAGATATTGCCACATATTCTTCTTTTATAGAAATCCAAAAGGCTTCAAGAAACAATTCTATATGTTTAATCATCAATCCAAACCCCCCACCATACATATCATCTTAACTTTACACCAAAGGATAGAAGAAACTTGCCTCCAGGTTTTCTGGGGAACATGGGGGGTAGTGTAAACAATCCAGCACCAGAGCTTAACAGCCTTTTGCAACCTAATCAGGCAGGTGAGGTGAGGGGTTGGGCAGACTGTCAGCTTACAGCTAATCCCCACACCTCTGTCCCCCAAAAATCTAAACTCCAAAAACCCCGTTGGTTCTTTGGTCCCCAACAGGCACATATTTCTCTGGAATACCATAGGGTGCACCTGGAAATCTTCTAGGGCGCACACTTTGAGAACCACTGCCTTAATGCATTGTTTTGACTGAGCCCATACATTTTATAATACTTTTTATTTTATGCTTTAAATGAATTTTTCCATATGCCACGTCAGATGCTTCTTTTATTGTAAAGTGCCCTTAGTAGGAATAAAATATCTTTCTTGGCATTACATGGCACAGTGTAAAGAATAGAGGCTTTGAACCAGATTGTTTGTGTTGACATCCTATGACTTCATAGTTGTATGACCTTGGCCAAGGCATTGGCATTGAACTTTTCTGTGCCTCAGTTTCCTCATCAAAAATGGGGGCATTAATTAATACTTTATAGGGTTATTGTGAAGATAGAAGGAGTTGTACATGAAAAATACTTAAAACAGAGCCTGGCATGCAGTAGTTTCTCACTCTGTTTGTAGAGGTGACAATGTAGATAATGGTATTGATCAGTGACCAGTCAAGTTGTTAGAGATCACAATACAGCAGATCCTTGAACAATGTCATTTTGTTGTTTTGTCAAAACATTGATGAGATGCCATACATAGGAGCTAAACTCTTGTTTATATCAATTAGCCTATGGTAAAATTGGTTTCATTATATCATTTCCTTAAAGTCACAGAACCTATTGACAGCATTAAGTGAGGACTCACTGTATAAGCTGCTGAGACATATGGAAAAGTGTGACCAGACACAGTCTGTAGGAGGAGACTTTGGACTTAAATTAGTGAGATTGCTGACACATTAGTTTCTCAGTGTCTTCTGTAATTTTGCAAACAATGGGATTTAGCTGCTTGGTCTCAGCTAGAGAGAAAGCAACTGGGAGCTGCTTTAGGTTGGGAAAATAGGATGGCCTCTGTAAGGAGGGGACATTTCAGTTGAAGCCTGATGACAAATAGGTTGGAACCAAGTTATAAAAAAGCTTTATGTACTATGCTACACCTTCCCCTTTAAGCATGAGAAAACTATCGGTAGTTTTTAAGCATGGCTGCAATGTGATTACATTTGTGTTAGAGTGGTGATTCCATGGTGGAGCATGGATGAGGTAGGAATTTTACTGACTTCCTCACAGTCCAAGAGGAATCCAGGAGAAGGGAGTAGGATGGAGACCTTTCTGATCGCTAGTGCTATCCTCCAGGCAATAGTTGACTGGGAGTGGGAAACACAGAAGACATTCAGCAGAAGATCTTTAGGTTTTTAGCCCTGCTTGCCCCTGTGCCCACCTCACTTCAGCCATGTACACACACTCCACACATGGCTAAATATATATACTAGCTACCAGTGCTGCCTACGTACATCTCCTTATGCAATAATCATTCATTGAGTCCCGGCTATGTGAAGCCTTTCTATTTTTTTCTGATTCTAACTATGATCTAACTATATGGCCCATGGGCCAGATCTAGCCCATTCCACTGCCTCTTTTTTATAAATAAAGTTTTATTGGAACATAGACATGCTCATTCCTTTATGTATTGTCTGTGGCTGATTTCACTTCACAGTGGCATAGTTTGAGTAGCTGAGACAGAAACCATATGGACTGCGAGCCTTAAATACAGGAATGGGCAAAAATAGGTCTACCATTCATATGGACAATAATACAATAAGAAACCCTGTGTTTTGCATACTCACAACTGTACACCTACTTTTGTCCACCCCAGTGTCTACTGTCTGGCCTTTTACAGAAAATATTTGCCAATCCCTGGTCTAAAAGCAATTCTTGCTAGTAGGAAGGAGGGAAGGGACTCATAATAATTTCTAAGGCGATTATGTCTTTGGAGAATTGCGTTACAGGGTAAATGACTGAAAATCTTCTAAAACTAGTACTGTCCTCACAAAATTTAGGAGATACTTCAAAATGAATACTAAGTGATAAAATATCCTCTAATTTTTGTGAGCAGTATAGTTGTTACTTTTCAGCGATTATGATACGAAGGAAACGATAATTAATTAGGGAAAGCTGCTTTGGAATTGTCGATCTGGATGAACTGCTTGGTTGTTGGGAGGAGTAACATTAAAATGACAGATGGGGTGAAAGTACTGGCTTTGCTTACCTTGGTGCAGAAGGACCTGTAGCCAGTGAAGCTGGAGAGCTCTGCAGCTCTTTGTCATTTCTCCAGAAAAGGAAAGAGAAAACCCAGAGCAATATGAAGATGAGATTTTGGTTTAAGGAAAGTAGAAAGCAAATTTGGCGGTAAATTGCTCATCCTGAGGCCAGATACTTGTGTGGAGGGAAGGGTTTAGGGATGTTAAGGATACACAGCTAGAGCCCAGATGCACTAGTTTCATATAATTTTATTTGGGACCCATCCTTTCCATGCTCTTAAAGAGTATTTTTCTGGTGGTTGGTATACTGAATAGCTGCCAGGATGGTAGCTGGATTGTGGCTTATATCCGGGTCTCAGTTTCTGGCTGTTGCACTAATGGCTAATGGAATGGAATGTTGGTTTCCTTTCTTTCTTTGGTTTGTTCAGGAGCTATAACAGAAGAGCCCTTGTTAGGCTAAATTAGATGAGAAAGGGGGGGGTGTGTGCGAGTGTATATCCTCAGTTTTAAAAGCCGTCTCTTCTCCAGGTTATCCAACCTATAAAGAAAAAATAAAGAAAAGGCCTGGGGGCCGCCCAGAAGTGATTTACAACTATGTTCAGAGACCCTTTATTCGAATGTCCTGGGAGAAGGAAGAAGGGAAGAGTCGGCATGTGGACTTTCAGTGTGTAAAGAGTAAATCTATCACCAACCTCGCAGCAGCTGCCGCAGACATTCCCCAAGACCAGCTGGTGGTCATGCACCCAACTCCACAAGTGGACGAGCTGGATATTCTCCCCATCCAGCCCCCTTTGGGCAACAATGACCTCGATCCCGATGCACAGAATCCAATGCTGTGATGCTGATGTTTCTTGAAACCATAGCATGCTACTCTTCACAGTGACGTTGCACTCCTCATTCTGCACTGCAAGGCCACTCTTTTCATCATGAGATGCACATAGCAATGTTTAGTATATTGCAGTGTAGGCTTTTTTAAAGACCAAAGGTAGCTGAATGGTTTTTTAAATGAGTACAACTAGCATCCTGAGGTTCCAGTTATATAAATGTATTTGTTTACCAGTAGGTTTGTGAAATTGGTTCTTTGTATGGGGGACAGTCCTTTTTCACACATCTAGATCTTTCAGAAGTGGTGGAAACGGGCAGCTGGGGTACTTTCAGTCTAGATTGATATTTGTCACACCTCAGATAAAATGCAGAATATCATATAGTTGCACTTTATAAATGGTGGTTAAATGGAACTGTTCAAGCCATTTTTATAGTTGTGATGCACAATGTAACTTAAATAAGTGCTTCTATCAAAGTATTCCTTCAATAAAATGTGTATAGTTTACTGCCCATGATGAGCAAAAAAATGAGTATTTATCACTGGGCTTATTTGAATGATTAGAACGAGATTCAATGCCCACATCTCAACAGTTCAGTTCTCGCCAGTGCCCTTCACCCTTTCAGAGTGAGTCACACGCAGGGAGTGTGAACATCAGGGGTGGTTTATTACCTAGTCTGCCTTACCCTTAATCCGTTCACAGATATTTATTTACTAATGATCTTTTTTTCTTAAGAGTTATGGTATAGGAAAATGAAGTGTTTGTTCTTCATTTATTAAATGATTGTAAACGAGTTTTTCATCAAAATAAAATTCCATTGTTTTAATGTTTCTGATCAACTTTATAACCTTGACCATTTTAGTCTCATAATTAGCAGACTTTCTGTCTTGGTGTCAATATAACTAGAAAACAAATAGTAGCTCATGGAACTCCAGTTTGGTTGGTATATGTGTGATGAGGTACAGATTCCCTACTAATTAGAAAAGACTATATATCCAAAACAATGTAAGATTTGAAAAAAACATTTTCTAGTTTAACCTGATGTGAAGCCCTGGCTGGTTGGCTCAGTGGTAGAGCGTCGGCCTGGCGTGCAGGGGCCCTGGGTTCGATTCCCGGCCAGGGCACACAGGAGAAGCGCCCATCTGCTTCTCCACCCCTCCCCCTCTCCTTCCTCTCTGTCTCTCTCTTCCCCTCCCGCAGCGAGGCTCCATTGGAGCAAAGATGGCCCGGGCGCTGGGGATGGCTCCTTGGCCTCTGCCCCAGGCGCTAGAATGGCTCTGGTCACGACAGGGCGACGCCCCAGAGGGGCAGAGCGTCGCCCCCTGGTGGTCATGCCGGGTGGATCCCGGTCGGGCGCATGCGGGAGTCTGTCTGACTGTCTCTCCCCGTTTCCAGCTTCGGAAAAAATACCAAAAAAAAAATAATAATAATAATAATAACAACCTGACGTGAAGGGTGAAATACCTTGACTAGATCATATAGTAACCTTAAGTTTCAGAGCCAATTTCTAACACTGATTCAGTGCTTTTTCCATTATATGTGCTGCTCTGTGTAGCATGTTACTCAAAATACTGTGACCCAATTGAAGAAGGAATCAGAAGTAGCTAGGTGCTTTGGATATGAGGTCATACAGTATTGGAAGCCGTATAGCTATGAGCTCTGGTAGAGAGGAGCTGGGGTTGAGAAGCCAGTGTGTTACATCTCCTGAATCTGTCATTCAAGAGGATTAGGGTTTTGTGTTTAAACAGTAACATCTTTGTTCTCAAATAAAAGTTGCAACAATTTGGATTTAACTATTTTGACAAAATAGCTACACTTTTAACACAGGGAAATGATGTCAGTCCCAGAATTGTTCTGAAGGCCAGAAAACTGTAAATGTTATTAGCATGGATCGTCCTTAAAACCCACTGTAGAAAATTGATGATCAAGCCCTGTAGCATGTAGGGTTTTTTTCTAATTATTTGAAATGTGAACAGTATGTATAGAACAAGGGAAACATTTATTAAAAATATTTAACTGTCTAGTACATTATACTTTAACCCATATTTATAGTAAAGGATTCTTACAAGGAAGAATAAACGGCTTTATGATACAATCAGTATAAGAAATATCCACATGGGGGACTTCTTTGTAGTGTAAAAACACCATACATTTGAAATGACCATTTGCATATAAAAGCTACCAATGATGCTTTTGTGCACAATGATTAAAAAATTCAACACAAACAGAATCCAAAATATACAATTAATGCAAGCTATCCACAGCTAGCCCGATAATCACTGATGAGGAAACACTGGAGCAGGCTTCGTTCCACTTTGTCTGAAGTTACACATAGTAAGATTGACTTGTATCAATGGCTCCAAGATGGCTTTTATGAAGACAGTACATAAAAGCTGTTCTCTCCTTACCCAGTAAGCTTCACAGACTGTAAAACTCCACCAGTAATGCACTTTGATACTGTAGCTGTTGCTAAAACAACACGTAGTGTTTACAGCGGCCATGGCAAGTCGCTAAAGTCAACAGGGCCACCCAGCCCAGCATCTGCTTCCAAGAGGCTCATAATGACAGCCATTGCTGCTTCATCATTACTGGGACTACTTGAGCCTTGATCGTTATCTATCATGTCTATGCCTATATGAGGGTTCTCACCTGCAGGAGGAGATAAAGACTGATTAGTGATAATACCAAAGTGTGTGTACTTTAGGAAGCAATTCCCAAGTACACTTTCATTAAGAAAGTTATACCTAACAGTAGGGTCAGAGAGACTACTCTTGGTGCTACATTGCCACATATATATACTTGCCCAACTTTTTAGGAACACAGTGCTTAAAATGCAATAAAGATTTGCATTTAACTCATTTTGATATTGCGATATAACCAATTACAAGGATGGAGTTACATGTAGAGATTAGGAAAAAAGATCTAGAAAGATAAAGGTGAGAGAAGTAGATTCTTCATTGCAAAATGACTTTTCAGTACTCCCCGAAACGCTCACTGGTCACCCTTCTAGGCCTTATTTTAAATTCTTTGTCGGCATTTCCTCTGGAGAGACTGTGCCCTAACATGGTGGGAAAAAGCCCGTGTCTTAGGCTGCTATACTCTCCTGAGTTCCAGGGACACATCTGGACACTCCATCAGAACTCAACTATTCAACTGAACTTCAAAGTAAAGATTTAAATGAATTTCAAACTTTTACTTTGTTTTAGAACTAGCTTGTTTGGTACATTTACATTCACATTAAAACTGACTTAGTGCCAGGTGTGTTGCAAGCTCACTGTAATGGAAATAAGTAAGGATGCCACTTACCAAGAATAGAAGAACTATCAGAATATGGATAGCCCGGGTTCTCCTGAGCCTGCCCTGGGAGTAGGCCACTGGAAGGAATGTCTGGAGTCCCTCCATTTAAAATCTACAAACAAAAGTGAAATTTTCACATCACCAGCAGTTTTGGTATCAGCATCATAAGCAGTGTCACCAAGAAAAAGAATTGCGTTGAAAAGAGGAAGGAGGGAGAAAAAAGCATCAGATGGCTTCGATTTACTATTGGATGATTTCAAACAAGAACTTATTAAGATTGGTCTCATTAAGAAAAAACCTCTACCCCAAACTATTATTTTCTCTTCATTAGATTCAGCCAACACAGGCTGCCTTGGATCTTGCTGCTCCTGTAAGGGAGTAAAACTTACTACAGCAACAGGTGTTGCTGAAGAAGAAACAGGACCTGTTAACAGCTCTGAGGAGTCACAAATGAACTACAAAGCACGAAAGAAGCGAATCTCATCACCAGTTAACTTCAGGTGGCGACTACAGTAACCAGTGGTTTACATTCTTTATAGGCCCTGAGAAGCATTATTATCACTCCTCAGTAGCAGAATTTTCATTCTGTCTGCCCCCATAGCTTCCTTCCCCTGCCTAAGTCTCATAGAAAAGCATCTTTGAAAAGTATTTGATTTCAGGAGAGGCAGTGATTTCAGGCCTCGCCAGTAGGTGGCATTAAAACTTCCTTTACAGCAGGGGTAGTCAACCTTTATACCTACTGCCCACTTTTGTATCTCTGTTAGTAGTAAAATTTTCTAACCACCCACCGGTTCCACAGTAATGGTGGTTTATAAAGAAGGGAAGTAACTTAACTATCAAATTTATAAAGCAGAGTTATAGCAGGTTAAAGCATAAAATAATAATTACTTACCAAGTACTTTATGTTGGATTTTCGCTAAGTTTGGCAGAATAAATCTTTATAAAACAACTTACTATAGTTAAATCTTTTTATTTATACTTTGGTTGCTCTGCTACCGCCCACCATGAAAGCTGGAACGCACACTAGTGGGCGGGAGGGACCAGGTTGACTACCACTGCTTTACAGTATCTCTATACTTCAAAATTCTGGCCTCTCCAGACCCCTTTACACTCATTAAAAATCGAAGACTTCAAAGAACTTCTATTTATGTAGGTAGGATATATTTATCAATGTTTAGTGTATTTAAAGTTAAAACTAATAAAATTTTTAAATATAATAAACCTGCTGCATGTTAACATGAATAGCATTTTAATGAAAAATAACTACTTTTCAAAACAAAAAATGAGTGTCATTGTTTAACATTGAAAAAAAATCCAATGTCTGCTTCAATAGAATTTGATTGAGTTCTCATATTTTTTTTTTCCATTAGTCTGTTTAGATATGTTGTTTGTGTATATGAAGGAAAGCTGGCCTCCCATAGATATGTAGTTGGAAAAGAAAGGTGTATCAAATAATTGTGATATTCTTTGATATTACATTAAAACTCAATAAGTGGAGGTTTCTCAAAAGGTTAGCTGCAATGTGGTATCTGAAACCATATCAGTGAAATTTGGTACTCATGTTAAAATCCATTGGTATATCCATCTTGGGATGGATCTTACCTTTTCATGATTTTTAAATACCTTGCATTGGCACGCTGCCCATCCTGGGAGCACACCTGCACCTTTCTCTTCCTCCTCCTCTTCCCTTTCAGGCGTGCATTTCCTAAATGCTAAGGGTCCCCACAAGACTTGCAGTTGGTCAATAGGCAGTGGCAGTCTGTCCTGGGCTAACCCTCTGGACCTGTCTGCAAGGCCCCCTTTTCCCTGTTTTCAATGAGCTAAAGCAGCCCTGCCTAGGCTCTCCCACTGCTTCTTCTATCCTAAGCTCTTGTTTCACTGTACTCTAATAAAATGTGCTCTCAAAATCAAAATATAAAAATAGATTGCCTTCATTGGTCATTTGGAAAATACTGGTTCATTGAGTTATTTAGATCTTCCAAATGTTGACCCATTTCATTGTACAACATCAAAACATCACCATTATAAATATTATCTAAATCATCAGGAATATCTTTTAAGTTTTGGAAGGCTGTTGAACTCAAAGTAGCAGAAGTTCTCCAAAAATTCTAATTTCTGCTTGAATGCTGTAATTTTATCATTGGCAACAAACACTGTCAGTTATTTCCCTTGAAGTCAGTTCCTTATGATGTCTGCCAGATACCAAAGTCTGAATGGCCATAGTTTACAACAGTAAAAGTACTGTGCTATGAGGGAAGCAGTCCGTTCAGCTCACCACGTGCACGCCCACGCGAGCACTTCTCAGGCAGCGTCACACTTCAGGATGCGGCACCGGTGCCTTACGCACACTTCCCATTTTGTAACAGTAGTAAAAAGGTTTACTCGAGGGTTTTATAAAAGTTATTTTTACTGCTTCGTTAAGACATTCTTAAGTGAAACTCTCAAGTTTTTTTATTACCTTTTTTTTTGCAAATACATGGTGATGAAAAAAATACAACTACTAGCACAGTTTTGTGTTACTGCCCTGATTTTTGCAAAAGCACTAGGACTTTTACGCAACATTGCTTTTGTACTACCGATTCATGTAGCAACACAGAACAAATATATATTTTAGTATTCTGAAGAGTTGGACCTTACAGAGCCCTGGAAGGATCTTGCTCACAGGTGACATTGAAGGCACTGCTGTTTTACCTGCACCTTGTTGCCTCCGGATGTGCAGCCACCCCTGCAGCCTAACCCCACTGGAACAACTGGCAAGATAAGTGGCTCATTTTCAGACCTAAATTTGAAAGTGACTGGCAATGGCTGGAATTGGTGTACAATTTACTGCTGCTGAGGACTCAGAAGAGAATACCCAGCATCTCTTCTCTCAGACCCCCTGCTATAAACTCAAAGAAAATACATTCAGAATCTCTTCTCTCAGACCCACTTCTATAAACTCAAAGAAAAAGAAAACTTTTTCATACATGCTTTAAAAATGGGGCTTTGTTGCAACACACTATCTCTGGCGGTTCCCAGTGTGCAAAGCATCAGAAGTCACGGGACCTGAATGTATAATTTGGAACCATACTTACTAAGAAAAGCTGGGCTAATCATTTAATACTTGGGAGCCTGGATTTTGCTTCCTATAAAGTTGTGAGTTTAGGGTGAGAGAATGTATATTCAAGTTTCCCGAGTAATATTTAAGCATTATACTGGATTGATAACCTGACAGAACAGAGTAATGGGATTCTTGCTAATACCAGGAAGTCAAGTGCCTGAAAGTTCAGTTGAGGAGTAGAGAAGGTGAAGCAGTCTAAGGAGGCAGTGGATCCAGTATGGAGAACCTGAGGGTGTAACACAGGGGTCCCCAAACTACGGCTGCATGCGGCCCGAGGCCATTTATCCAGCCCCTGCCACACTTCCAGAAGGGGCACCTCTTTCATTGGTGGTCAGTGAGAGGAGCACTGTATGTGGCAGCACCGCAAAGCGCGGCATCGCTCATGTACAGTACTACTTCCAGTGACGCGGGACGCATGCGTCACGGCTCCAGAAGTGCGTCATATCACTTGTTACCGCTAGCAGTGACAAATATGGAACCGGACATTGACCATCTCGTTAGCCAAAAGCAGGCCCATAGTTCCCATTGAAATACTGGTCAGTTTGTTGATTTAAATTTACTTGTTCTTTATTTTAAATATTGTATTTGTTACCGTTTTGGTTTTTTACTTTAAAATAAGATATGTGCAGTGTGCATAGGGATTTGTTCATAGTTTTTTTTTATAGTCTGGCCCTCCAACGGTCTGAGGGACAGTGAACTGGCCCCCTGTGTAAAAAGTTTGGAGACCGCTGGTGTAACAGTTGCACAGAGCTAAGAGCACACCTACAGGCGGGTGGGGTGAACAGAGCCCGGGCCTCATCTAACTGATGCTATTTTCTGCATCATTAGCAAAGGCCAGGCACATTCACATATTATCTCATCATAGGAGTTCATGTGCAAAGATTCTGGCCGTCTCAACTTATATTAGCCCCACTATAAAGAAAGTTAGGGCTTAAAAATGGTACAGCAGTACAGAGCTAGCATATGGCAAAGCCAGGCTTCAAACCCAGGTCTGTCTCTGACCCTGCTCTTACCCATGAATTCACTGACTCTGAAACCTTTTTTGGGGACTGGGGGTGGAGCAGAGCCATATTTCAAACACACTTGACAGATTCATAGAGTAAAGCTGCCCTGGTAGGAGACACAGAGTCCTGACCTTGCCCGCTCACCAGCTGGCTCTGCCCAAGTACTCAACTCAGCACCACAGCTCCTGGCCACCTGCGCCTTTAGAGGAGCCCGGTCTTGAAAACCCTCGTCCTGCTTTTGCTCTAGTTTGTGCCCTCGGAGTCCCACCTATGTACATTGCTAATACTTTCTCTGTGTGGAATACGGGAAGGAGGACTTCACACCTAAAGATGCTGACCTCCGGGTCTTCCTAACATAATAACATCAGGCACTAAAAATAGGTTTATGATTTACAATCACATGGGCCTAGACTTGTAAATTCTGTGGCAAAGATGAAACAGATGAGTGGTTTCTAAGCCTATTTACAGTGTAGCCTTCTAGCCAGCTCTTCGTGAGGGCTGACCCACGTGTCCCCATGCTGTCACATCAGAGGAAACCCGGAGGCAGCTCCAAGCGCTCTGCACCTGCCAAAGCACGGCTGCCCTGCCTCAGCCCTGCGGGTGGTGCCGCTGCTTCCAGTTCCTGCACTAGACACGCGGGATATTTTCTCTCTAGAAAACTCCTGGCAGAGAACTGGGTAGTTTTCTGTGTGGTCCTCACTCACTAATCCTTCTCTCATGGGAGCTCTTAAATTGTTCTCCCAATGCAATGGATAACTCCTCATCGCTTGGAATCATCTTCTGCTTTCCCCACTTACATGGAATTAATCCTCTAGGAGGTCAGCAAGCCATCCTAGCCTCACACAACATGCATTTACTTCAAGGAGGAAAAAAGCGGTTTCAGCAACCTTGGTTGTAATCGTATACTCTCACTCCAACATTTCAGAACTTGGGCATGAGGCTCTCTGGGGCGAGAAGGGCCTGAGTCTGAGAATCATCAGCCTTACTTACCTTCTTGCCTCCGGGAGAAGAGACATCAGGGGGAGGTGTACTTGTGATGTTCAGTGGGCTGGAGCCACAGCTGGAAGGCGATGACCCCCTTATCCTGCCAGAGAATAGAGGGGTTGGTTACAGTGCCTTTCCGGTTTTTCAGTGGAGTGTGTGTGTGTTTTGTTGGGGGGTGGGTAAGAAGATTGAAGATCTAGAATAGGAATTGGCAAACTGTAAAGAGCCAGACAGTAACTACCTTAGGCTCTCTAGGCCCTATGGTCTTTGTCATGCTCACTCTACTGTGCCCTTTAGCTTGAAAGCAACCATAGACAATATGTAAAAGAATGGGTGTAGCTGTGTTCCAATAAAACTATTTATAAAAGACAGGTGATAAGCAGGGTTTATTCTATAGCAGAGGTCGGGAAACTTTTTGGCTGAGAGAGCCATGAATACCACATATTTTAAAATGTAATTCCGTGAGAGCCATACAACAACCCGTGTATGTTACGCATTATCCAATAAAAATTTGGTGTTGTCCCGGAGGACAGCTGTGATTGGCTCCAGCCACCCACAACCATGAACATGAACGGTAGGAAATGAATGGACTGTAATACATGAGAATGTTTTATATTTTTAACGTTATTATTTTTTTAATTAAAGATTTGTCTGCGAGCCAGATGCAGCCATGGAAAGAGCCACCTCTGGCTCACGAGCCATAGGTTCCCAACCCCTGTTCTATGGGCACTGCACTGAGAAGTCAGACCCTGGAGGCAAGCATCTCACTGACAAAGCCCTTGGATTAGGGTTTGGATTTCAGGTTGGAATTTCAATTAAGTGGCCAATCTTATTTCCTCCCCAAATCCAGATCTCAGAGTTGGAGGGGACTTTCAAAGTTCAGTCTCCATCTTTGATGCCATGAACTAGAATCCACAGCAAATCATTTATCTTCTTCCCTGCAGAGTCTGTAAGCTGAGTAGTGAAGACTCTCAGGAAATGGAGGGGCCAGGAGGGCCTGGCCACACCTAGGAAGTAACAGGCAGTAGTAGCAGTTGTCATCATCATCTTCTAAGCTGATGAAAATGGGTCCAGGCCCTTCTTGGGTAGTGAATTTCTTAGCATAGCAGGTTTACAGGGGGAAAGATTTATCAGTCCACAAACTCTCATCAGGCTGAAGGACCTCAGGAAAGGCAGCCACGGGCGGCACTGAAACTAGAGTTCAGGGAGAGTGTGGTGGCAGCTGTGTGACCACCAACCAGGCTCTTAGCTCTGGCATGATGAATGCAGCTTTTGGGTCCCCTAGGGGCCCGTCCTCCACTGCCAGCAGCCTTCTGGCTCTTGGCCTGTACTGCCTAGCTCTGCAGATGTGTGAATGAACGAGCTTCTCTAAGGCGGGATACGGTGGTATACCACGCACTCCGAGCACGCACGTGGCTACTAACTGCTGACAGAAGTCCTGCATGTCTCCCCCTTTCCTTACTTATCTCTGTGAAGCCACTATTTCCCCAGGTTTCCCATCTTAGAATGGCCTTTTCATCATTTCTTGTTTCATCTTCAATATCTAGTTCTTAAATTACTCATTTCTCTTTTGGAGAGTGCTGTCACTGTAGGATGGCCTCATTCCTGAGCTGCCAAGCAGGCTCACCTCATCCTTCCTACTTCGACCCAACTTCCACAATGCTTATTAGCAGAACACTTCGGAAACCTGTTCAGCATTCCACAAAGAATAGGGTCTTAAAACTTTTTTCCAGTCTAAACTATTTGCCATCATTTCTTAGTAGTACTAGAAATTTCCCTTCTGTGGCTCTGTGGCTCCTTCCTACAAGAGGCTGCCCAGTTAAGTGGTCTGCTTAATTTTTTTTTAAGTGAGAAGAGGGGAGATAGTGAAGCAGACTCCCGCATGCACCCCAATTGGGATCCACCTGGCAACTCTGTCTGGGGCCGATACTCAAATCCAACCAAGCTATCCTCAGCACCTGAGGCTAACGCTCGGACCAACTGAGCTATCCTCAGTGCCCAGGCTGATGCTCAAACCAACTGAGTCACTGGCTGTGGGAGGAGAAAAGGGAGAGAAGAGGGAGAAGGAGGAGGCGAGAAGCAGATGGTCACTTCTCTTGTGTACCCTCACTTCTCCTGTGTGCCCTGATTGGGGATCGAATCTGGGACGTCCATAGGCTGGGCTAATGCTCTATCCACTGAGCCACCGACCAGGGCCAGTGACCCGCTTCTTGACCCTGAATATGCCCTCACATGCCCACTCCAGCATATGCCTGTCTTTTCTAGAAGGGATGTCCACCTTCATCACAAATCCCCAGTTTCAACCAAGCTCGGAATCTTCCTTGCTTGCTGCAGCCCATGCACTCTCCCTATTTTCTATCACCGTAAAGAAAGTAGACTTCTCAAAGACTGTAAGGTCCTTGAGGTCAAGGACCATTTTACATTGTTCTTGGATGGTCTCGAGCAAAGCACAGGGCATGCACTGGCTGACGGTGACTGGCTATCACTGCACACTCCCCCACATCTGCTTTCTGAAGGGGACTTGAAGTCACATCCCTCATTCCTGCTGGGCCGGAACAGAACTGCCACCCCCAGGGAGAAGAGCCCCACCATGGCCAACCAGGAAACAGGGTCAGCCTCCCCTTCTCTGGAGAGAATGCAGCGGCAGCAGGAGACAGTGGTCATTTCCCCTTTTCCTATGATTTATGACCCATTAAGTTTGCACTCCTGAGGGCCTGGCTAGCACCCTCTCCATTCCCCCAATTCAGATGGGCTTATAACAACTACTTCCCTCTCAATGACTGCTCTTAAAGACTTAAACTAACAATTACTGAGCACTCTCTATATGTCAAGTTCTGTCTAGGAACTTTCCTGAGTTCTCTCACAATCCTACAGCAATCACTGTGAGATAGGTTTTGCCTCCTTTTCACGGCTTAAGTCAACAGAGGCCAAGAAGTTAAGTGAATTTCCTAAACACAGGCAAGTACAGGCCCAGGATTCAATCCAAGTAAACTGCTTCCCCTTCTCTCCTATGGAAAAGAAGTCCCTTCCGGTTGGAGCTTCTATTAGGAGCTGATCTGATCTGCCTGGTCTCTATTCCTTGCCCAGGGCAGCTTTTCGATTGAAAGAAGTTGATGCTGGGTTAAGGCCCAGATCACTCCTGCAGCTCACAGCCCTGCTGCGTCCAGTAACAGTGTCCATCCATCCTCACCGGGAAGCTCCCTGAGTCATACAGCAGGTAATTAGAAAGCTGAGCCTCCCAAAGAGTTCCCCTGAGCTCTGGACTGTCTGGGTTTAGCCTTTTTACTTAAATAAAGCAGGATTTCTCCATCTCGGCACCACTGACATTTTGGACTAGAGAATGTGTTGCTGGGGCGGGGGGTGGGCCGGGGGGGCATCCTGTGTGCTGCAGGACACGACTGTTCACATCCCGCTGTGTGCGGTGTTCAGAAAGCAGCATCCTGGCCTCTGTCAAGACATGCTTAGTAGCAACCTCCCACCCAGTTGTGACAACCAAAAATGTCTCCAGACATTACAGAATGACCCCCGGTGGGGGCAGAACGCCCTGGGCTGAGAACTATGGTCTAAGGGAGCACCAAGAAAATGTCACCTGCCTGTGGATTTCCATGATCTCCTCAGCAATCATGCGACCGATTTTTCCTGCCCCGGCTCTGGTTCCCCCTGGAATCCCCGGAACAGTGGGGTGGGTCCTCTTTGGGGCGCCTACAACAAAGGGATGTGGGAGTGAGGACCGGGGAAACCGAGGAAGAAACGCTACTGTGTGGTAAATTAAACTCAGTTCATCCCAGGATCCGCCTGACGTTGGACCTTAGGGTTTTGCCCCGAGGGACTTGAGAGCCACAGCGTGGCAGGAACAGGCTCGTTTCCTTGCAGGTTCAGAGGCCAAAGCGCTGACATGAAGACTAACTCATGCATGCATGCAGCATACACTTACGGAGCACCACTGTGCTGCAGAGATAGGTCAGACCCTGCCCTCGGGGAGCTCACAGGCTAACGGGGTGGCAGACAGGATGCGTGACGGCTGGGGCAAGGAGGCAGAAGCTGGACAGGTAGGCATGAGGCACCCAACTCCTCCGGGGCCAGGTGCAGCTTCCTGGGAAAGTTCAACTTTGAGTCTTGAGCAAGGGAATATACAATATTTTTCGCTCCATAAGACACACTCCCCCCAAAGAAAAAAGTGGAGGGGAAATGCCCGTGCGTCTTATGGAGTGAAAAATACGTTATTTTATTAATTATTTTAACACACCATTTGGTTCAGAATATTTTTTTTCTTATTTTCCTCCTTAAAACCCTAGGTGTGTCTTATGGTCTGACTCGTCTTATGTAGTGAAAAGTACAGTAAATTAGCTTGGCAGAGAGGGAAGAAGGGGGAGCATTCCAGGCACAGCACCGATATATGCACAAGTACTGAGGCAGGACAAGGTCTGGGAGAACACTCCGAGAAATCCGTCATGAGTGACTGTGGCAGATGAAACGGGAGAGGCGGGGCCAGTCAGCATGAAGGGCCTTGGACGCCATACCAAGGTTTGCAGTGTCCACAGAGGGACTGCACAGAAAAGGCAGTGACTTAGATTTGGTTATCGGAAAGTCCACAGCATGGAGTATTAACGACAGTGGTGGATGGGGGCAGGGAGCAGGGCAGAGTGAGACCAGGGCTAGGAAGTTACCTCCAGCAACCCAGGCTACAGATGAGGAGGGTAAAGTAGCAACAGTGGTGACAGAGGGGTTTAAGGAACAGGAGAGACAGGAGTTCGTGTTCAGATGTAATGAGAGAGAGGTAGGAGTCAAGGTTTCTGGCTTAACCAACCAGATGGGGGGGCGTGCAGAGAAGTTGGGATGTGCTGAATTTCTGGTGCCTTTGCGACTCCAGGTGGTCCCTTCCAGGAGGTAGTTGGGAGAGACAGATTTGGAGCTCAGGTGAGCGACTGCACATAGGAGCCATCCACAGAGAGAGGTGGGGGCTGAAGCTATGCAAGCAGAGGTGGTCCCGAAGAAGGGCAAGTCAAGTGCAGAGAGCGGGGGCCAAGCGCAGTCCTGCAGGGAGTGCCCCCCACCCCCCGGCACGGCGCGGGCATGGCGCATGCCTAGTGCGGACAGACAGCCTCCCCCACCACAGGAACCAGTGACAGGCATCAGAGAGCACTGCACCCCACAGCCACTGGGTGACACAGATGGAGGAAAGCACAAGAGCGGGAGTCTGGTATTTCAGGGGCTTCCAGGACCCAGGTGGCCTCAGGAAAGGTCAAAACAGTCCCCGGTGTTCTAGGCTCAGCAGAGAGTGAGACGGCTGCGTCCTCTCTGCCTACCCCCTCGAGGCCTCCTTTGTTTCATGGAATATGGTGGCTGAGGACCCCAAATACTTGGGGGCGGGTCTTTTGGTCACAAGCAGCGTCTCACGGGCAAGCCCTGGTGCCCCAGCACATAGTTACCTTCTCCAGAGGGCAGCATGCTGTCCATGCTGTGGGGGGACGCTGTGAGCTGCGGGAAGGTTGGGTCCCCGCCTTCCAGGACGTTGGCTCTGTGAACATCCCAGCAATAAGGAAACGTGAGTCAGGCCTGCTCAGAACCGTGCACCTTTCACCTTGGCCAAGGTGTCTGGTGTCTACTCTGGACCTGGACAGGCCAGAAAATGAAGTGTCTGTCTGAGTGGCTCAAAAGGTCTCCTTGCTGTGTGATAACATGATGGACAGCACCCTGGCCTTTGGCCTCACTGCCTGCCCGGGCTTCCTAGTTCATGGGGGACAAGTCCAGCAGAGGGTGGTGACTGCAGCAGCCCCTGCCACTGCTACGGGCCTCCTCTCTGCCAGCCTGCAGTGTGTCCAGGCCCGGCCCCGCACTCAGATCTAACCACAGCTGGGGGTCTGGGCACCAGAAGGGAGGCGATGTGGGGAGCAGCCCCAGCCAAAGCAAAGGGCTTTCGCTTCCCTGCTCACCTAGCAGGTGGCACCTTTAGAAATGGCATTTTGAGCTGCCAGTACTCGGGCGACCAGCCTGATGGGCATGGATAGCCACCCATCCTCAGCTAAGGCCAATATGAGCCGATGCCTGGGTGAGCCTCTCATGGACTGCCAACCCTTCCCTCCACACAGCACCGGTGGACGGCCAGGGGCAGGGTCGGGAGGTGTCAAAGGCTGGCTGCTTTATCTGGAGGGAAATGCTGCTGTTTTCCCGGAGCAGTTCCACAGACCGGGGGCCCGCACGGCATGAGCACCGAAGCTTGTCCTTGTCAACAGCCCTTCTGGTTTCTGCCAATCCTGATGCTTCCCGGGACATTAGCAAGGTGGCATTCAATGATGCGACACTGGCTGTTGCCTGCACCCCCTTTCCCAGGTAAGGAGCCCAGGGCATTTCATTTTGAGGTGAAGGAACTTCTGATATAGGAAAAACACTTACAAAACGACAGTGTTGGTTGAGACAATGTATTCTACTTCCTTGGTCCAAGGGTTCATGAAACTGAACCATCGACTCCGCAGTGTGATGAAAGAACCATCTTTGATTTTAAACTTATAGCAGTTAGTTGTAATCTTGTCTCTTGTCTGTAAAACTGAAAATGTGATAAAACCATGAACATTGTTGTTTCCTCAGATCAGGGTATTAAACTAAGCAAATCCTAAGCTCGTCAGGCCCCGACACCATCTTTCTTTAATAAGCAAGGGAGCCGGCACTTCAGACACAGGCCGTTTCTGAGGGGCTGATTCAGAGCCTTTCGAGTCACTGGTGAATCTGTCACCCTACTGCAGAGTGTCTGAAACGAAGGTTCCAGGAAATGACTGGCTGCACTACAGACACCCGACTGGACCCGCTATGACGTGAACACCAACTAATGAGCCGGCCCCGAGCGTGGGGACCTGTTCTTTCCCCATCACAGAGCCTGAGGGCAGCGCAGCATTTTTAGGACATCTGAGTCCAGAGAAGTCACTCATCTATTCAAACCTATTCTTTTATGTAACACACACAGAAGGAGCCCCTGTCACACGGCAGGCCCTGGAGAGAGAAGACAGGCTTTGATGCCTGCCCTCAGGACAGGAATGAGATGCAGCTATGAGGGGAGACCGGAGCTTTGAGGGGTGAATGCAAGTCTGCCAAAGGTGGGGGGAGACCGTGGCAGTGGCCGAGTGGTGGCGGGCGGGGACGAGGAGAGGTCTGGTCAGGCGGCTGCAGTGCAGCCTCTGCAGGCAAAGACTGGGGCTGGGGGGGGCGAGGAGGCCGGTCGGAGCCAGGAGGCACTCGGCCTTCAGTGTCGAGGCAGGTTCCATGCAGGAATGTGACACTGCCAGGCCTGATCTATCAGAACGTAAATGAGCTAACTGTGGAAGACAGAAGATGGACTGGGGACAGAAGGGAGCAGGGAGGCCTGTCAGGGTCTGTCATGATTATAAGGTGGGCACAATAGCCTGAACCAAGGCCGTGGAGGTGGCATAAAGGGTCTTCTTGGACAGTCAAGGTGAATGGAGGGGTCATCCAGGATTCTCTCTGAGGAGGCTACATACGTGGCCACACCATTAATCAAGAGGAAAATACAGGCGGTGGTGCAGGATTCTATGACAGAGGATTAGAACTGTCTGGGCCACACTAAATCGCACGGGGTCCTCTCAATAAGAGATGCCCTCTAGAAATGAACCTGGCTGAGGTACAGAAAGGCTGGGCAGTCAGGATGGGTTATCTGTCGGGGGTGGACGGGGCTAGGACCAGCAGCTTCCTCTCCGCACAGATGTTCTGGCCTCTGGACTCCTTCCCGGGCTGGCTGACTCCCACACCACTGGGCGGGTTTCTCTGGAAGATTATCTGGCCTTGGCCTAGTCTAGAAGCAGGGGAACATTTTAAACTTAAGATCCTCTGTATAGCCCAGCTTACCTTGCCTATGACATTCTGCTAGATGCCCTATGTCATCTTGGTGAAAATATTCATAACATGATGTGCCTAGAAGTTCTTGTGGTAAATATGCCAAAATAGCTGTTGCCCTAGGTAGAAATATTAAAAAAACAAAAAAACAAAAAAACACCAAAGAACAAGCCATTCAGACAATAGTATATATATATGTATACTTCATGCAACTAAATTACACCAAGGTTATAAAAACAGAGGGAAAGAAAGCAGAGAAGCCTTTCAAAGGGGCCATTATAACAAAAAAAAAAATCAAATTTTAGGAGGTTTAAAAATGGTAACCATATTAGTTAGCCAAAAATGTGGTAGAAATCTAAATCCCAGTACAAACTTCTCCATTTTACTGCCTACTTTTTTATCAGGATAGCCAAACACCAGAAGCTCTGGCCACAGGAGCCGTAGGACCTTGAAAAATGACTACCTTCTTTTCCAGCATTTAGTGACTTTCTAGTACCAGAAAAATTATTAGCCTGTGAATATTCTTAAAGGGCGACAGTGGAAAAGGAGTGGGACCTCTTAGCCCAGGTCTACTACTAATTAGTGTGAACCCTGGAGGAAGCCAGGCTTCAGGCTGGGCCTCGGTTCCTCATCCATAAAAAACAAGACTGGACCAGATCAGTGCTGTCCAACAACTTCCTGTGTTGGTGGGAATGATCTGTGGCTAATGAGTACTTGAAATGTGGCTACTGAGCCTGAGAAATTTAGTTTTTAATTTTATTTAATTTTAGTTGATTGAATTAAAACATGAATAGCCATATGAGATTACCAATAGCCCCAGGACTAGACACTCTTTCCCAAGTCCTGTTTTCCAGAATGCCAATCACAGTAATGGTCCTAGAACATTCCATATATGCTATGCTTACTATTTCTCTCTTGGCCACAGACATCAAACCACCATACCTAACCGCCGCTATGTAGCAAAGGATGACAGAAGAAACCTCTGTTTATGATGATACTCTCATGCGCCTCACTTCAGCAGAGACCCCATCACTTCCTTCTCTCTTTCAATTCTTAGGGAAACACGCTGATTGCCCAGTGGTCTCTGCTTAACTCTGGGTTGAAAACCTCCCACTATTGTCCAAGGTAACATGCAGACGCTTACCTCTGGTCTACGAAAACAAACTTCCCGTCTATTGCATGCCGAGACACATACTCCATGGACTTCACCCTGATCTCCCCGTTCACCGGCTGCGGGACCACGTGGGAATGCAGTCGTCCTATCGCAACAAGGCAGCTGAGGTTACACCCCTCGTTGTCTGGTTCGTTGTCTTCGTCCAACCCCATTTTTGTGGGGGGCCAGCTTTTCAAATAGCCTGTGCTGTGGATTGTGCAGAAGCTTTTTCGATCTGCTAAGAAAGCAAAGTCCATGGTCAGTGTCAGTGTGGCCGTGCCATGAGGGGGAGACAGGGAAGGATGTGGGAGGAACTTCTGAGAATTCCTGGGATTTGGTGTGAATAGCCAAATATTTGGCCTGAAAGAAAGAAAATGAAGACAACTCCAAATTTTTTAGTTTGAGTGGTTGCTGGAATGCTGGAATAGTCCGCTGACTCCAAGAAAAGGGTAATGTGTGAGAGGGAGGAAGAGAGAGTTCACTTCGGGACACAGGAAGTGTGGAGCACCTTGGATTTCAACAATAACATCCTTGTGGCGTGTCTGTCAAGCGTCACATCAGTCCTAGTTATTGGGAACTGTAGAAAACAAATCACAGTAAGGATTTTACTTTTCTTCAGGAGTAATGGGAAACCTCCAAGGGTTTTAAGTAGGAAACTGATTAAAAAAAAAAAATCTGCTTTTAGAAAGATCATTCTGGGTGCTATGTGGAGAAATGGAAAGGGGGAGGAGCCTGTTACAAAGACTGGGGGAGAGCTGAGCGTAGCCTGGAGTGAGTGATAGTGGGAGAGGGAGCAGATAAACAGGTTTCAGATAACTTTTACAGAAGGAATTCATTGGGGGTGGGGAGTGAAGTGGGGTAGGGGTGCCTTGAAGGCTTCTAGTGTGTGCAACTAGATGGAAAGTGGTTTACATTTTGGTTTATTGTTTGTTTTTGCTGCCATTTATATCGTGGTTACTTTTACACCTATCATGTTTGAGGGATCCATTTAGATATCTAAGCAGGTAGATTTAATAAGCAGTTAATTTATGAATTTGGAGTTCAAAAAAGAAGTCTGGGTTAGAAATATAAACTTGGAAGTTATTGAATTATAAATGGCATTAAAAGCTAAGGGAATAGACAATACCATCCAGGGACCAAGCACAGACAGAAAACAGAAGGCAGCCCAGAACAGAAGAAGAACCAGCAGAAACGGTGGAAAGAGAGCCCGGAGTGACCAAGGACGGGGAAGATAAGGAGAATGCGGTTTCATGGAATCCTGGGGAAGAGAAGACTGCACGATGGAAGGAAAATGAAAAGTGGCCACTGCATTCGGCATGAAGGGCACTGGTGAATTTAGCAAGAGTGATTCCTCTGATGGATTGGTGGGTTGCTCAAGCAGCAGTCAGAATTGTGATGGGAGTCTTCTTTCCCCAACAATCACAACAAACAGAATTTAAGCAGAGGAAGCCTTCCCACTAATCTTTGTCACCATGACAACACATCAGGGCTTTCCAACTCTCCCTGCTCCCAACTGCCCTACATGGTAGGTGGGGGGATAGTGAGGTCCTGGCTGCAGTCCTGGGGCCTGTGGCTTGGGCCAACTGGGGGACACTGAGCCGTGGCCCTACTGAGAACTCCAGTGTAGGAAGCAAGCCTCACCTGCAATAGGATTTTACAGAACTTTTAAGTCGTTACCTTTTTTCTTTGAGCAGGTAGATGGGAAATCCTTGTCTTCAACCTTTACTGAAGGCCTGTTACACTTCATCCTACAGAAGAAAGAACGTCGTGCTCCAGAACATAACCGAGACGGCCCAGGGGTTATATCTGTTTTAACTGGAAGTCCAGCTGCAAATCAATACACAAAACGTGATAAACTGAGAGTGGTGTTGTCTGTCAGGAGGGGCAGTGCGACCTTGAAGAAAGCCTTTTCTCTCCTGCCTCCCTGTTTTATTACGACGACATGAGAATACCACTTCTCCTCTGGTTAGGCCTAACAGAGTCAACATGGACAGGTGTTTCTGGAAATATCTGCAGGTCATGCAGACGCAGCCACTGGGTGGATGAACTGGGTGCTCTGGGGAATAAACAGAAATACAGCACAGGGTTCCTATCTGGCAGGAGCTCACGGCTGAGCAGGGGAAATGGAAGTTCACCATGAAAAAATCAACAGTCACACAAAGTGATGTGTGATCAGCGACAATCTGCACTTCCGGGGGGGAGGGGCTGGGAGTCGAAGGATGGGCAGGATTTGGATTCTGAAATGGAAAGCACAAAGCAGAACACCCTTCTATTCTGGACCCAGATTCCTGGACCCCAATTTAGGTCTGTGCTGTCCAGTTCAGTGGCCGCTGGTTACATGCGGCTGTTGAGCCCCTGAAATGTAGTTATGCAGACTGGCATGCGCTCTGTGAATCCACACAGGGTTTCAAAGACTTAGTATTAAAAAAAGGTAAAGGATCTCACTTTGGATTTATTGGGTTAAATAAAATATAGTATTAAAGTTTAGTTTTACATTTATTTTTTACTATTTTTAGCTAAAAACTTTTAGAATGCAAACATGGCTCGTATTTATGGTTTGCCTCATGCGTCCATCGGTCTGTGCTGTCTGTGAAGGAGGAGAGTGACTGAGGTCCTGAGAGAGACGCCGGCTGCCTGTCACAGCAGGGGTGGCGCTGCAGCTCACGTCTGCCGTGTGCCCCACAGCCCACCCTGGGAGCAACCGGCAGGCCTCACCCCCTGCAGCCTGCCTCCCACACTGCGCCCACTGCTCTTCCCCGAGCCTGGCCCACCTGGCCCGAGCCCTTCACTGTGTCCCCACGGATGAAGAGGTCTTCATACTCCAGTCCCCCACCCCCTGCACGCTGTCCCAGCAGCACTGAGCACGCCGCACGGTGGCCGCCACACCTCTGCCCCACCCTGATTGTCTTCTCGGCCTCCTTCCTCGCTCCCTCACCTGACAAACACTAACTCATCTTTTCAAACCTGCCTCAGTTGTCACCTGCTCAGTGAAGCCTGTTCCTGTGCCCACACGAGGATTAGTCATCCATCTCCATCACTGTTTCTATGGCTGCACCTACTATGCCAGGAGCTGTCTGTCTCCTTGCCTCCGTGACTGTATGGTAAGAGACTGAAAGGGAGGGACCAAACACCATTCATCTTTTTCTCCTCAGGTCACTGAAATGTTGCAAGAGCCAGAATATGAAGGCCAACAGGTACCTGGAACTACACTGTGCTTTTCGGAAGAGGAGGAGTGCTTTACTTTAAGGGCGATTCCCCTGGTGGTATTTGCCTCCAGGAATTAGAATGGGGAGCTTGGAAGCAGGAAACTAGCTGGGCCATGACTGCACTGGACCAGGGTGAACACCAACACTGATACTGTGCTTAGATGTGTGGGGAACTGCCCCATGTGCTCTATGTATTTTAGCATGTTTAATCCTCACAATAACCCAATGAAATAGCTACAATTTTGCACATAGGAAGCTGAGGCAACAGAGAGGTTAAGTAATTTGTTCAAGGTCACACAGCTGGTCAAAGGTGGAGCCAGGATGTGAGCCCAGCAATTTGACTCCAGAGCGCACAATGCTAGCTGCCGTGGTGCACAGCCTCCCGGAGGACTCAAGGAGAGACTTCACAGGCCCTCGCACGGGAGCCCAGGAAAGGACTTTGGAGCAGGAAGCTGGGAGAAGAGGAAGAGTGGTCCCACCGCTGCAAGAAGGGAGCCAGGAAGGGGAGCCAACCTCACAAGGCACCACTCAAAGAAATGGCACAGCTATATTACACGTTTCTTCATTTTGTGAGCTGCATGTGTGCAACTCAGATAATACAGAGATGATTTGGGGGGGGGGGTGAACAAATTACACTGGTGTGAGCCCTTTCAACTGAGAAGCATGCAACTGGGAATTTCCTGACTCTAGGAAAAAAATTACTCAAAATCAGAAAGACTCAAGTCAAAGTAGCTGGTTTTCCTCTCCATGAATATGGACAATGAGTATTTTCTTCTTTACATAAAACAAACCAACACAAAGGAAATGCGTGATTCCAGTTAGCCAAAGACAGCACTAGTGATGCGGGTAAAGAACAGAGAGGAAGACCCAGGGGACAAGCGCATGGTGCACGCTCTGCGACCTCTCTCGGCGCCCAGTCTGAGCGGTTGCCAAGGAAGTGGCAGCCTTCTCTGTACTCACTTTTTGCGTCTATGAGTCGCTCCCGGGGTGCCGTGTCAGAGGAGGACAGCTGCTCCTTGACTTTGGCAATGTCTTTAGGATGCAGGTAGTCAAACAAACTCTGACCAATGAGATCATTCTGTGGGGATGAAACATCAAAAACGGTAAGTCAACAGCATGTGGAATATAAATTATCTAAGGGCTTTGCCTTTATTTTGTATTTCTAAGCATGGCATTTCCTATGTGAGCATGCACACACGTGCGATCACTGCCTCGATGTGGACACAATGAATGAGGCACTGGGAGTCTGGTTCTGATAACACATGAGGGAAAGTGATAGAAACAGTTCTTGCCCCCTGAAGCTGTTCTTGAGCAAGCTGGGTCATACCATATGCTTCCACAGCCTATTCTGTGAGCCGAGATAGTAAAAACTTCCTCCATAACTTTCTGTGAGACTAAAACAAACATTTAGAAAGTATTAAATTTACACTAATTCTAATTTATACTAATGTTATTTTGACTCTTTAATTCTCCTGCCTTATCAAGCGTTCATGCAAACGCCAGCATGCACTGAGTGAAGGACTGAACAAGTGAGAGAACTAGGACTCTAGGGACATAACAGGTGAAAAGCTGGGCTCTAGAAGCTTTTATACATGTTTATCTTATTTGCTCCTACAACATTCAGAGAAGGTATGGCTTATTGCAATCAGTTTTTAGAGGAAGGTGAGGTTCAACAGAGCAAGTAAGTGACACATCATTGCAAACAGCATGGGCGGAGTCCCGACATCCCTGTCCTCCGGGACTGCCTTCCCTGCCCACCTTTCTCCCTTGCCCCTCGCCCTGCACCCCTCCCCCATAGTTGCGGGGTATTTATTTTGCAGCAATAAGAGAGCCATAAAGCTGCTGCTGAGATGTAAAACAAACCTTTCACATGGCGGAAACAGGGAACATACATACATTAAAAGATTTTTCTTAGTTTAAATTCATTTCTCTATTAACAAGTAAAGGATTTTCTGGAGGGAGGATTGGGTCAGGGGACAATATAAGCATTTCACATGTGACTTGTGTACTGTCATTCTTCTGAAAAGTGGGGTGGCCTTGTTGGCGGCTGTGCGTCCGCCCACCACCACAGGAGCATGAGCAATACCTGGCTGTAGTTGAGGATCTTGAAGACAGACTCTGAGACAAAGAGTATCTTCCCTCGGTCACATCCTACGACAAATAAAAATCCATCTGCTGCCTAATCAGGAGAAATGGATAATCAATTTATCACACTTCAAGAAACATGGTTGTAATCACTCTGACAGCAAATAAGGATTTGTGTTCTAAGTTTCCAAAGCACAGGATTGCTCCCATGGACAGTCCCACAGGTATCCTGAGAACAGGATGCTTAAAACAAATGTCTTAGGAGAAAAATAAGATTCTCACCAAGGGACAACTGCATCTGTACCTGTATCTATATTTGTATCTCTATCTGTATCTATCTCTCTATCTGCCTATCTAATATATTCATCTAATGATTATAAGGGAAAATCCAATTATGTAAATTCTATCTCAAAGTAGAATTCAGTTTAAGAATTTTCCTTTGATTGCATTAAGGCCCAGAGAAGTTATGTTTTATTGCCCTAATTAAAACGACTCTGTGTAGAATCACAGAACCTAAGACTGGAAGAAATCTTTAAGCTCCGACCCCTCCCCAGTATCTTGGCTGCCTCCCCTCCTTGGCCTGAACACCTGTTTTCAGAGAGCACTCACACAGGGTTTTCTATTTTGTCGTAGGCTGATCATCTCGTAGGGCTGGATTACTGTTGTTGTTTGAACCCCCACTTCTGCCCAAAAGTGATTCTAATGTACACAGGGTTGAAAGCTACTGCTCTAAAAATTTATCCTTTGAGCCCTGGCCAGTTGGTTAGTGGTTGCACATCGGCCCAGTGTGCAGACATCCTGGGTTCAATCCCCACTCAGGGCACACAGGAGAAGCGACCATCTGCTTCTCTTCCCCTCCTTCTTCTCATTCTCTCTCTCTTCCTCTCTCACAGTCAGTGGCTCAGTTAGTCCAAACTCTGGCTCCAGACAGGGGTTGCCAGGTGGATCCTGGTTGGGGCATATGTGGGAGCCTCTCTATCCCCCCTCCTCACTTAAAAAGATAAATTATCCTTTGACCCAGGGCTGGGCTGTTTGTTCCTAAGTGAGATAAGAAAAGCAAAGCAAAAACTTCCCTTTGGATTCTTCTTAGTTCCTCTTAGCTTTAAATACAAGTAAAAATCTAAAGTACCAATAAAGACAGGTATGGAGACAGGACCATCTTTGTTAGACTGAGTGGATTCCTACCACAGTGGTAGTATCTGAGAGCCGAGACTATTTCATCTGTGTGTGCATGGTTCCTAGCTGCAGCTTTTCAGAGGGCCAACCACCCCCTCCTGCTGAGGTGTGTCTAGTGACCAGGCTCTATCCTAATCTGCCATGTGCTTGCTCTTTACTCAGCACCCACAGTTCCAATACACAGTGGCTCAACATCTTGCTTCATCCTCTAGTGCACAGTCTATTCTTAGGAAAAAAAATAGAGAAACTCCATTCCCTTTTCCACAAAAGAGCCTTCAGGATATAGTTTAATTAGAAAAAACTAGGAAATGAAAATCATGTGCCAGAAGGTTAAAGAATGGCACATGCACTAGTGCCGAGTAACAGAAGTGAATGAGAAAGGGAACAGGGTCACCACTGCAGTGAGAGGCTGGTGGGCCACCCAGCTGGGAGGGCACGAGGAACGATCTTCTCCCAAGTGAGGCCCCTAAGCGAGTCTGGGGCAGAAACGACAGTGAGGGGAAGTGATGCTCCAAGCACCATCTGCTAGAAGCTCATTCTGCAAAAATAAGGTATTAATAACTTCCTCATTTGCCTTGCAGACAATCTTCTATCCAGCAAGAGAAGTATTCTGAGGTTTTTCACTGATGAAGTGATGAAGCAAAACAGGTGGCTGGGAAGAAGGTGACTGCGACATCCTGACATCTGGCCTGAACCGATGACCTGAGCAAAGTGGATTTGCACACACCCAGAGTGTCCAATGGCCAGTGACTAGAGGCAGTGGAGGGGAGGCTCAGAACAGCCGGACCCTGCCTCACGGGGCAGGTGAGCACCACCAACGGGGAGTGGGCACCACGGGCACAACTGGAGAGCGGGGCTGTGAGGACCCTGCGGGCCCAGGGGGACTCAGGGGCGCTGGGGCTGGTGCTCTCTCGGGGAGGCACCAACGGGGCGTGGGCACCGCGGGCACAACTGGAGAGCGGGGCTGTGAGGACCCTGCGGGCCCAGGGGGACACAGGGGCGCTGGGGCTGGCGCTCTCTCAGGGAGGCACCAACGGGGAGTGGGCACCGCGGGCACAACTGGAGAGCGGGGCTGTGAGGACCCTGAGGGCCCAGGGGGACACAGGGGCGCTGGGGCTGGTGCTCTCTCGGGAAGGCACCAACGGGGAGTGGGCACCGCGGGCACAACTGGAGAGCGGGGCTGTGAGGACCCTGCGGGCCCAGGGGGACTCAGGGGCACTGGGGCTGGCGCTCTCTCAGGGAGGCACCAACGGGGCGTGGGCACCGCGGGCACAACTGGAGAGCGGGGCTGTGAGGACCCTGCGGGCCCAGGGGGACTCAGGGGCGCTGGGGCTGGCGCTCTCTCGGGGAGGCACCAACGGGGCGTGGGCACCGCGGGCACAACTGGAGAGCGGGGCTGTGAGGACCCTGCGGGCCCAGGGGGACTCAGGGGCGCTGGGGCTGGCGCTCTCTCGGGGAGGCACCGCCAATGGGTAAGAAGGAGCTTTGGGAGGCTCTGCCCACTTTTCAAACAATGGGGAAGTAGAGTGCGTAGACATTATAAACTGAGCAGGTGGTCTGTTTCCTGACACCATTCATCAAAGATACTCTGAAAGCACTTAGTAAAGCAAGCAATTAGTCAGACGTGCATTGATAAGGAAAGGGAGAAGTCCAGTTCCTGCTGCCAGACTGGTCAACTCCAATCTGAGTGGCCTTCGCCTTCTGTTGAGGCGAGTTTCAGGGAACTGGGTACCTAAAATTGGCAAGAGATTGGAGAGGACTCACAGCCACTGATGTGTGCCAGAGAAGAAAGAAAAGTTTCTTCAGGGAAGACAGATCATCTCTGGGGTTGTATGGATCAGAGAGCAGTAGAGGCAAGCCCAAGATGAAGTGTTTAGCTTGCATTGCACTAAAATCCTCATCCTATACCCTGATAAGTGTGGCCATCTGATAGGAAATTATTTAGAAAAGCAGCAAGAAGGAAATTACTAAGCATTTGTCACTATAGAAGGAGATATATCTATACAGCTACAGCTATATATATATACCTACATATATATATATAAAATTATATATACAATTATTTTTTTTAAAAGTCATCAAATTACCGGTATGGCAATCGAGACCAGCTACATAATTTGTAAGACTCTGTACAAAATGAAAATGCAGGGACTCTTCTACAAAAATTATGATTTTCAAGACGGTGACAGCAGAGCATTAAAACCAAGCACTGGGCCCTGTGTGACTATAGGTCACATGCCCTGGTGGTTTCTCTAGAAATGCAGCAGGCATAGTTTATATCTGCAACTTCAGCAAATACCCTCTGGGAACACGGACATCTGTTTGGCAAGGGTGGAGAAGTGAGGGCAGAGCTGGGTCTGAGTAACTGCGCCCTGAGAGTGGCACCCAGCAGGTCATCACTACCTTGCGCAGGGGACTGGGCCCCACCTAACACGGTCATCAGTGAGTGGCTGACCCTAGAACAGTGTCATGCACATATAGTCAGTACTCAGAACTCTTTGTTGTGTTAGTGAATGAATGAAAACAAGACACAGAAGCATGCCTATCAGATCTGCAAGTCACATGAAGCCTCAAAGGATGACTGATGACAAGCTGGAATGTGGGATCAACCAATAAATATATTTTGACAGAGATAGAAGAAGTTCAAAAAAATGAACTGCATCTATACCGGGTAGAAAAGACCTGGCCTAAGAATGATTCATGTACAAGAGAGGTGGGCAGTGGCAGTAGCACAGCTGCCCACACGGTGGCACTAGATGGCTCCTACGGCAAGGGAGGTACCAAGCAGCCCCATTCCACCCCAGACCGACCAGACCACAGCTGAAGGTCTGCTGTGGGCTGTGACAGCCACTTCTGGCGGGAAACCTAGCAAACAGACGGGCTCTGGAAAGTGTGTGGCAGAAGCTGCTGGGGGCCAAGGCCTAGCCCCCCACCCCGTCTGTCTCTCCTGTGGAGGCGGGGAAATCAACGCCCTCACTCTGCAACCTGCCCTGCTGCTAGGGGTCACCAGGTGGATCTTCTCAGTAAGCTGAAGTCCCCGACTGGGCTTCCAGGAAATGTATCCTTTCCTGACAAAAAGGGACCGCTGGCCTGGTGCACCCCCCACCCCGTCCCTTTTTCCTGCCTGGTCTGGCTACTCAGAGCCGGCACAGCCATTCTGCCACACCGAGGGGGCAGCGGCCCTGCTAGCCCAGTGGCTGTGTGAGGGACAAGGAGCCTGGCCCCTGCTGAGCTCACCGGACCCCCGCGCCCACCCTCACGGCCGACCCCGGGGCCAGCTGGACCTGAGAAACGAAACCCTATCTGGTGCAACTTCACTGACTATTTCCTGTGCTGTACTTCACGTCCCCGTGACTGCTCTGAACCTGCCAATGGTACAGTGCTAGTTGGGTACTGGAAGTATTGTCAAGTCTGGTTGTCTAACCACTATCTGAACACCTGAAACTAATAAAAAATAATATTTCATGTAAACTTTAATTTAAAAATAATTTAAAAAACCCTATTTATTGTCAGATCTCCCATTCCTTGCAGTTGAAAGCTTTCCAATTAATACTGCACGTCACGTAGGGACAGAGAGAGGGTGCTGGAGGAAGCAGGCGGGCTCAGCGGCAGAGGGGCCGGGCTGAGCCAAGGATGGGTGGTGACGATACCAGGTCCACCTGGAGGACTCCACCTTGGGCCTCTGCAAACGTCTGTTCAAAGAAGGGTGCCAAGACTCTGCAGGAGCCTTAGCAAGCCATCGACCCTGGTGTGGGGGCCAGGGTGGGGTATGGGTATCTTTCCTTTTATGGTTTTCTATTTTTCTTCTTACAATTTGCAAGAGGACTTGTTTCTAAACTCCATTTCTTTCCCTTCAGTTGCATCTCCTCTGCTGGGAACATGCGGACGTCCTGTGCGGACCTAACCCCACAGGGAGGCCAGGGTCCCGCGGGCCGTCTCTGCGGCCCCTTGGCAGAGCCCGCCGGGGGAACGGGGGTGACAGTCAAGCAGGTGAAAGCATCACCTCCTCCATCTATTGCCCTTGCTGGATCATGAAGTCTTTGGAAGTTCTGTTAAATCAAAGGGATGTTGGTATAAAGATTTCAGTGGATGTTTCTGTGCTCGTGGGTAAATGAGAATCAGAGAAATTCTCAATTGTTTGCAGTTTCGGTCCCTTTCTAAAACCTTCACATGGGAACAGGCTTCCTAACAACCTCCTATTTTTAACAGAATCCTGCCTCTCCTGATTTAAAATCACAGTAGCATACACTTTCGATTTTTGCCTCAGCAAGGGTGGAGGAGAAGGAGGAAGGCCTCGGGAGGGGATGTGCTGTCTGTCCGGACACTAGGGTAGAGAGGACGTGGGCCTAGGAAAAGCTGTGTCCAGATGTCAAATTCCCGCATGCTGGGACTTAACTCTCAAATTTGCAAAAATAAATGTTGTGTAAAACAACCCCACAATTTGCAACATACCCTGAGAATGAGGTGTTTCAATTCATCATCTGACAGAAAAGTAGGTTTGTAGTTCGCTTCTGTGTATGGATTGGTGGCACCTTAGGGGGGAAAGAAAAAAGAGTTGGCATATTTTATACCCAATGTCTCATTCTGCTTCCTTCCTCAAGCCTTCCTGCCTAGTCCCTACCACCTGGGATTTAAATTGTACCTTCCTTCTTCCTTAACTGGGACAGCGTAAGATCTGGTTTTGAGCAGAATCCTGTAATGCCAGAGGATTCCATTGAAAAGAGCACACTGTTGCCCACAGAGACTTAACAAGTTTGCTTTTGTCACAATGAGGAGAACCAAGGAAGTTACAAATCTGCCCCTGAGAGAGAGGGCAGCTCCAGAAGCTCACTGGAAGAGGCGCTGGGAGGGATCTCTCCTCCCGGGACGTACATTAAATGGGCTGTCTAGCCGTCCCTCAAATCACCACTCTAGATGTTCCTGGGAAATCATCCAGTCTGCCAGACCCTGAGTAAATACATTGTAGAAGGCACTTAGTGTGAGTTCCCCTTCATCGGTGGTGAGTTAAATGAGGTTGGCAATCCAGAGAAATGCATTGCTTCAGTAAATGCAACTCAGGCTCCTGGGACTGAAATGGAACAAGATTTAGGTTTAAAAGGCTGTCAATCTGGCATCTTTCAGAGGAACAATAACTTAACAGAGAAAAATGCCAGCAGTAAATGACTTGGAATCTGCAGAATGGTTAGTAGAAGAGTAAAGAAATAAAAAACGGGTCCATGACAATTCAAAGCACCACAGGGAAGGAGGTAAACAGAAAGTCTGTGACTTTCGCATCAGCTCACAAGGCAGAGATTATTGATCCACATCCCTGCTTTTGATGATAGCTCGAGATTTGCCACTCTTCCTTCCAATTTAATGGAAACTGGCTTATAGTAATTTAGTCTCTACCATCTTAGCTAATATGAATTTTTAAATGCCATTCTCCAAACACAGGATATAATTATATTTTTGAATCATGACCAAAAGTCAGACCAAACCAGCTACTTTTTATTTCTGGTGGCTTTGTGGAAATAAAAAGATGCAATTCTTTCCCCACACAGCTCAGAGATCTGACTGAGTGCCCACTTTCCAATTTCCTCAAATAGTCCAAGATGAGCTGTGGAAAATTCCAGGAACAGCATTCACGAAAATGCCTGATATGTTTCAGACTTCCCCTGTGGTTTGGAGAAGTCGCCTCCACATTTCTGCCTTGGAGTTCTCAACCTCACCCCTCTTAGAAAAGAAGGAAAATACTGCCTCCCTCATAAAGGGTCTAGCCAGTTTGGGAAAATTCCAGGGAGATGAATATGTCAGTGTTCATTCCTGACAATAAAAATGCAAGAACCATCAACCAGTGACTCACTCTTCAAAGAAAGCATGATGTTTTCCTCTTTTATACTAAAACTGACTTTTCTAGTCATTAAAGTGCACCTCCATTTTTTATGTTTATCACTGTATGGCGGGGTCCAGGCATGCGGAGCTGAAAGACGGAGCACCAGCAGCGTCCTCTCTGATTGACTGTAGTCTGACCACGCACGTGCGCGTCTCTCTCACACACACACACACACACACACATGCACACAGCCTCTACCCTCTGGGGATGCAGGGCTGCAAGAGTGCGTCTTGACACTCACAAATGATCAGTAATCACTTCATTTGGTATCGTGTCTATTGCTGAAAATTACCGGCATACTACTCAAGGCTACACATTTGCAAGTCATATACATTTGCCTTAGGGACTCAGGAACTTTCTAGGCAAGGGTGGTACATTTGTGGGAAAGGGCATAAAAGACAATAAAACTTGGGTCTCACCTCGTAATGTTTTCATGTGCTGAACCGCCATCCTCAGCACAGTGAGTTTATCTAATTTCCTGGACATCGCGTTGCATGTTGGTACCAAGGAAGCCAATTCATCAATAAAACTGTTCATTTTATCCCGACGCCTCTTTTCAATTTGACTGTGAGCTTCCCTGAATGACAATATGAAAAGTGAATTCTAGAAAATAAAGCCCAGCGTCAAGGAAACCATGACAAATATAAGTTGTAACTGTTTTCAATCTTCATCTGACAAGGCAAATTTAGAATCTGCAGACTGCTTCAAACCAGACTTTCCTACTAAAGCCACTAAAAATGTGGCCTCACCACCAGGTCAGTATCATTTTTTTATGCTCACCTCATCCTCAGAATTAAGGAGAAATATTACAAAACTGTATTTTCAGAGTGAACTGTATTATTGTTAATCTCTCACTTCCTCTTGGCCTCTGTAAAGTTGGGCTTTAAGATGGGGACAGAAGAAAAAAGGAGGGAGGTGGAGGTTTTAAAGAGCAAAATGTCCAGAACAGCCATCAGCAAGGGTCCTGGGTCCCCTGAGAGTCATCTGAGGCTTGTGAGGAGCCTGCTGTGTGTCCTCCCAGAGACTCACAACCGAGTCGCCACGTGACTAACACGCTGCTACCTTGGCTCGAATAGGACCCCACAGAGACACAGCAGATGCAACATCCATCCCCAGGAACTTCTTCAGAGAATGTCACACTCCTCCCTCGCAGGAGCTGCTGCCCACTGAGACAGCGTGATGGTTCACTGGCACTCACTCTCCCTGACTGGTCTGCACCTGCCATTTGTGACTGTCCCCCTCTCGAGGTGCATCCACGATGAAAACATAGCTTGCTGTCGCTGCCATAGTAACAAAACCATGAGCGCTCCCGCCAAGGTGGGTCTGCGAGAGAAAAGCTACAAGTCTCAGGTCAGCCGAATTCTGTGGCCCTTAGTTCTGCATCATGGTCCAGTCTCAGAGCAGGAGGGCTGAGGAACCACATGCGAAGGGGTCAGCAAGTGTGGCTGGAGGCAGGAAGGACTAAGTTAGAGAATCTACTCAAGGGATCTAGTTATAACTTTGAGAGCAACAAGGGTGAAACCTGGCTGAAGGGTGAATAAAGGTGAAGGTGTAACTTTCAGAGGCGAGGTGAGCCCAGGAACTGAATCACTGTGGGAGGCCAGCGCAGCCTGGTGAGACGAGGAGCCGAGGCCGCAGCGAGCCCCAGGACGCTGCCCCCTTCTTTATTCATCACGGATGGGACAGCGTGGAAAGGACCGAGACAGACCAGGTGCGCAGCCTCCTGGGCAGCACGCTGGGAAACCAGAGCCGGCACAGTTTACACACGGAGTGAACGAGAGCCCCTGCTTACCTGGCATTTTTGATCCTTCCTTGGTGCTCTGTGTATTCTAACCTGGAAAAAAAAAAAAAAAGCAAAGATAAAAACACTATCCCCTGGAGATGATAATTAATGGCAAATTGACGCATCTCTGTTTTCTTTTTCATTAAACTAATTTCTCTGTGAATCCCTGTCATCTCTCTACACATACAATGTTGGCTGTTAGCCAAACTGGGGGCTGAGATGATCTTGAGCCCATAGGGTCACCACCTCCTTGCTTATCCCCCATCCGGGACAAGCTGGGCCCTGCGCCGAGTACTGTAATGTGAATTATGCGGGAAATGGCTATAAGGATGCCCAAGTTCAAATGACTAGGTTCACGGTACCTTCCATGAGGATCGTCTTTGTCCGTGTCCATACTTTCCCTGAAAAAAAAACAAAAGAGAACGTGACTATTGAAGACATACAAAATACCTTCTAATCATAATCCAGAAAGAAGGCTCTCATTTATCCAGAAACCAAACATAGAAAGCTCAACTAACATAGTCTTGATTACGGATATATAATAGTCAAACAAATAAAGACAACTTGAAATTACTATAAAATTCACGCTGGTTTTCCAGATTATCAAACAAGATTTATATATAGTCTCAATAGAGTTTCCATGTTAACATATTTTACCGTATTTCGGTTGTGTGGAAATTGGGACTACGCAGCACTTATGGAAACTCTTAGTTAACCAGAGTATCTGAATCACTGTAATACCCCATCCCCCCCCCCCCCCATCGTTCTGGATAAATGGGGTCTATTCATTTGCAAAACATATCAAGCACCAAATATCTGTGCATACATATATATTGGATTCTGTGGGGGACGGGAAAGAGGGGGGATCAAAGGACCAACAAAGAAGCACTGAGCAGAGCCGGAGGCAGCTCCTCAAAGGCCTGGCCACCCTGAGTCCTGGCTCTCAGCTACGGGGGAAGCCCGAGGAGCTGGGAGAGAGGGGAGGATTGGGGCGGAGGGCATGGAACCCTGTTTGGCTGCAGACCGCCCTGGACTCACAGCATGAATCTGCCTGCCTTCAACAGACTCCAGAAATTCAGTTTCATGGCGTCTTGCGTTTCAGTAGAAAACAGATTGAAATTTCAGAGGAAGGAGTTCCGTTCCCCCTGGGGTCAGCTCACAGCCTTCATCAGCTCTGGAATTGATCAGGTGGGCACTGACTACCACCTGGGTCTCTCCCCTTTCTCCTTTATCCCATAAGAAAGAAGGAATTATATCTTTCAAATAATGTAATCTCCAGGGCAAACCCAACTTTCTCAGGATGCTGAATCACATCACGGCCATTCTAGAGTAGTGGTTCCCAATCAGCGCCCTGGGTTTCCTCACAGGCAGGGAATTTCTCCAGCTAGTCTGAACGTCCAGAGGAAATCTTATAGGCCACACGGGAACATGAAAACTTCCTCCTCTTTCGTGTAGACTTCTGTCTGCTTACAGAGGCCAGAGGATCAGCTTGGGCAAAGAGAAGCCCTGCCTCCATTTCTGACATTAGCACATCAAAACTATAGGGAAAGGGATTATGTTTGCTTAATTATAGTGTCTCAATGAATTAGAAAAGATTTGCAAACTGGGGTCCCTGAAGGAAACCTGAAGGTCATGGGTGATGACAAGGTTGGAAGCCACAGACAGCAGAGGTCTTAGAACATGTCACTAGTCCACAGGAAACATCTCCTAGTCTCTCTGTTAACAAGTTATGAAATAACACCCTTCTGGTCCTCACACTCCGTCTCCATCCCCTGGGTGTTTGCTCTGACTCATCTGGGATAATTTACATGCTAATAATAGCATCTCCTAGTGGGCATCTGACCTATTTATTGCCACTGTGCCCCCCAATTCAACCTGTGAACTTCAGCAGAAAGGACACCTGCTGTGGGTGAGGGACACCTCCTTGGACATTTTCCCTCATTAAACAAAAGTAAAGCTCTTAAACAGACCTTTGGGTAAGATTCCACACAGATGCCTCAACAGAAAAAAATATGCCTTTGACTGTTCTCCATACCCTGCCTTATTCCCTAGGTGTTGTACAGATAGAGAAGAATTGACTATAAGTGTGAAAGTTTACTTACTCAAAAGAAAAGCCATCAAGTCTAAAAAGAAACAAAAATACTATTTAATATAACAGGTACATACTAATTTCAATAATGTTTAAGGACAATATCAATGTCCCTATGCTATTTTCAGGATGACAGCTACTTTCTTATTCCGCAAATATTAATTAAGCGGCTTCCTCAGGGAGAGGCCTTGAGGCAAAGCTCTCTGAAACCACTGAGGTTACATCCGTGGACATAGTCATCTTGCTCAAAGGAGCAAAGGACGATAAAGGAAGGGGTACAGGCAGAACTTGGCTTTCAGGCTCTTCTCTGTCCCTCGATAGGGACAGTGTAGGACCTCAGCAGTGCTGGAGGCTCCCCTGCCTGCTTCCAGGGGGAAGATAAGGAGCAAGCCAACTGTGTAGCCACTCTCTCATTCCCATCCCTTTCCACAAAGGGGATCCCTTCTTCCGGGAGAACCGGTAGCTGGCCCCTGGATGGTCCACGCCCACGAACTGACACCAAGCTCTGCCGGAGGAGGGCGGGCCTAGCGGCCTTACTGGTAGTCGGTGGAGCTGCCTTTCCGTTTGCGGGTACAATCCACGCCGCTGGTGCCAAGGGGGCTGGAGAGGAGGTCAGTGGCACCCGGGGACATGAAGTCACTGATTGTGGAAGAAATGTCCATTCTCTGGTCTGCCATTGGAGATCTGGAAAGGGTACAAGGAGGCACAGAGTCGTGTTTATTTCTATGGGTTCATCTAAAGTGGCAGAGGGCAGGGTGGCACTGGGGGGGGGGGTGTGTGTGCTTATTTACAGCACACATCTCTCACCCAGCCACCGGAATGGGGACTTGACAGGAAGGGAAGCGCATCCTACTTACTTTAGGAGTTAGGATAGTAATTTAGGCTGCCCTTTCGTTTTTCTGCTGAGCCTCCCAGAGAAGCTAGGCTAGGGAGTGGAGGAACTAAACCAGGGCCCAGGGCTCTGCCCGTTATAGCCCAGTGCTTCTCCCACGAGGGGGCACATGACCCAGATGTTTTCTGAAGTCCGAACTTCATTTTCTTCCAACCAGTAACTTGAATAATGCACTAAACATAATTTACTTGTTATCTCTGTATTTTTGTTACAGCTTTTGCAGAAGTCATAAGAAAGCAGAAAATATACTTTCTCAGATTACACAGGGTGGGGCAAAAGTAGCTTTACAGTTGTTCATATGGAAAATAATAAAATAATTAATAATACCAGAATAAACTGTGTTTCTCAGCCTTACAGCTGTAAACCTACTTTTGCCCGCCCTGTATAGAAGGTCTGACTCGGGAGCCAGGAAAACCTGGCCCCTCTCACAGGCAGCCCAGGCAAAGGCTGTCCTGTATGCCCCAACTGTCCTTTCATACCCAGCATCCCCTGCAAGGAACACCTTGCATAATGAAATGAAGACATAATAAATAAATTTGCAAAACATTTTGAGAATTTATACTTTTAAAGCACAAGGTGAGTTGGCCCCCTAAAGAGGCTGACAAGTACCTTACGAGGAACTCCAGCTCCAACCCAAGCTGGAGAGGGCCGAGTGCTGCCCGCAGTCGGGGCTCCAAGCGCCACAGGTGTGGCTGGGCGATCACTCCTTCTCTCGGGGCCCACGTTTCCTCATCTGCAAAGCAACAGAGAAGCGTGTTTCCATTGTTACTGTTATGCTCACAGATTAGTGAACCAGGCCCCCTGCGTGGGTGTGTGCCACCTTTTCCCTTCACAGTCATCGCTGCAGTGACCGTCTTGGTGCACGTGTCTCCGTGCATTTACGCTATCGCCTCTGAGTATCAAAATCCAAAAGCAGGACTGACAGAGCACGGGACATGCACTGTATGTTTCAGTACGATCCGAAACCCTGAGCCCCAGAGAAGCTCCAGCCATTTATACCCTCGGCCAGAGCTCTTACCAGTCTGAAGGTAGAAACAAAACCTCATTTTGTTTTCACTTGTATGTTTAAGTTACTACAGATGGTGTTCTATGCTACAGGCATTACTGGTTTCCTGTGTGCCTACTCATGCCCCGTTTTTCTACTAAGTTGTCTTCAGGGTCGATGGGCCTCCTAACTCACGTTCACCTGGGCACCTGAACCTGGTGGGACAAAAACGTACAATGAACTGACCGCCCTCAAGCTCAGTCCACCACCTCTCACCTCAGAGGCCCAGTGCTGCCCAGCGATGCCCAACTCCCTGCTCCATCCCTTCTCCCACTCTGTGCTTGAGGACGTCACACTACCTCTTTTTTCCTCACACCCCCAACATCTCCCAGATCCTTCCTCTCGGCTGATAACTTTACTTTCTACTTCACTCACAAAAGGGCCATCAACCTGCCTAGATGCTGCTGGTTAGGACCCACACACCCAGTATGTGCTGACTTCATTTTCTCTCATGACTCAAGACCTTCACTGCAGAAGTCTCTCCCTGCCCCCAATCCTGTATCATCCACTTTCCATCCAGCCAACTGCAGCTCGTGAGCCACATGCGGCTCTTTGGCCCCTTGAGTGTGGCTCTTTCACAAAGGGTACTCCACCCTAATTGTTAATAATAATGTACCTACCTATATAGTTTAAGTTTAAAAAATTAGGCTCTCAAAAGAAATTTCAATCGTTGCACTGTTGATATTTGGCTCTGTTGACTAATGAGTTTGCCGACCACTGCCCTAGCCCATTCTCATGAGGATAAAAACACGTTGCAACAGCTCCGATACTGCATGGAAAAAAACATTGAACTCCACTCCCCTCTAGTTGCTGCCCTATTTCTGTTTCCAACTCCCCTCCTTTCCCCCTCCATAAACCCACTCCAATCAGGCTCTTGTCCCCATCATTCCAATAAGACAGCCTCTACTGTCACAAGTGACCTTCTCACTGCTAAATCCAATGGCTGCTTTTCCATTCACTTGCTCCCTATTTGGCCCAACAGCAACATCTGATAGATCTGACTTCTCCTCCCTCACTGTCTCTGGGTCTCAGTGATGCCATTTTCTCTCAGTTTTCCTTCTCCGTCAGAGGCCACACCCTTTTGGTCTCTTCAGCTGGCTCTTCCTCATCCACCTCACCTCTAAATGAGGGTCCCATGGATGTCCTTGGACCTCCTCTGTGTCTCCAATCATTTCCTAGGAGATCTGTCTAGTTTCATTGCTTCAAATACTATCTAAGCCACTGGTTCTCAAAGTGTGCACCAGGACGCACTGGCACACCCTAGAAGATTTCCAGGTGCACCCTATGGTATTCCAGAGAAATACATGCCTGTTGGGGACCAAAAAACCAACAGGTTTTTGGAGTTTAGATTTTGGGGGGACAGAGGTGTGGGGAATTGGCTGTTAGCTGACAGTCTGCCCAACCCCTCACGTCACTTGCCTGATTAGGTTACAAAAGGCTGTTAGTAGTGGTGCTGGATTGTTTACACTATCCCCTATGTTCCCGGGAAAGACTGGAGGCAAGTTTCTTCTATTCTTTGTTTGGTGTAAAGTTAAGATTTGCTAATGGCCTCACTTTGCCCTATAAATAAAGCAAGATGCGGTTTTTGGGTGCACTTTGTTCTTGCCAGCAGTATTTACAGGGCCCTCCCAACCCCCTATTTTCTTATTTCCGCATATTTTCTTAATTCCGCACCGTTCCCACTCGGGACCTGGAATTACTAGCTGTGCTGGTTTGCAGCATGTGTCTAGATATAAAAATAAATATAGTTACTCTGTTATACCATTTCATTACGGAAGTACCGCTCTTTTTGTTAACATATCATAATTATATTTATTATTAACACATCATTATATTATTTTTAGATAAATACACCCAAATAAAATAGATAGATTTCTCAAAAAGAAGTGTGATATTGAAGAATCCAATTCTGTTAGTGAGCAAAAGTTAAGTGTAAATAAAATAGGACTTGAAGGATGACGGCAGAATTTAATTTATAGCATTTTCCATCACTTAACCCTGAACAATATGATTGCATTAGAAACCCATTTATTGCTTCAAATGATTTTGGTTTAACATTAACAGAAGAAGAAGAACTGGCAGCTATATCCACTGATCGTGGATTGATGATTAAACATAAGGAATTGTCTCTTGAAGCCTTTTGGATTTCTATAAAAGAAGAATATGTGGCAATATCTTAAAAAGCTTTGAACATTTTACTACAATTTTCAACATCCTATTTATGTGAATTAGGATTTTCTACCCTCAATGCAATTAAGAGTAAAAAGAGAGGAATTCTTCAATGTATTGACAAGGAAATGAGAGTTTGCCTTTCAAATAGATGCCCAAACATTGAAGAAATTGCTAGGACACATCAGGCTCATGTTTCTCATAAACACAAGAATGAAAAAACTTAACACATTCATGCTGGAACCTGACTAATTTACTAAATCTTACTAAGAATGTATCTATATATATAAAAAGATAACTGTTTTGTCGTTTTTTAATTTTGTAACCTCTCTTTTTTACGAATTCTAAAAAGCATAACTCAAAAAATGTAACAAAAATGTTTTTTAATGTCAGAATAAATTTAATTTTGTCATATTTATTTCACTTAATTACCATAAAAGCATGTTTGGACTTTATATTTTTTCCTTTAATATTTCTCAGAAATTTGTATATAGTGCGCCTACAATTATTTGTAGGATTTTAAATGTGCCCCGACTTCAAAAAGTTTGAGAACTACTGATCTAAGCCATGACAGCTCCCACATTTACATCTCCATCCCAGACCTCTCCTGGGATTCATATTAATGAAAAAATATTAAATAATACCTAACAAAAACAATAAAACTGTTATTTAAGATATTTCCATATTGCTTCTTGATTGGTGTCCACCCTTGCAATTTTTTTCACCTATGGACGGAATGATATTACTACGGGTGCTTAGAATATACTGTTGCTCAGATGAACATTAAAAAAGAGTAAAGAATGTAAATTTGTGATTTCCACCTTGAGTGGCTGCCCAGGTGCCCACCTTAGAGAGAAGCCTGATTACAAGTGCCATTTTAACAACTGGCTCACGGAACTCAACAAAATATTAGGTGGTTCTGCCGAACTGGTGTGAACCAGCTGGATCCCACCACTGCATATAATACAACCTCCTGCCAATCTTCCCTAGCTACCTCACCCTGCTGAGTTTTTTTCCATAACCCTTATCAATATTTGACCTATGGGAATCTACTTCTTTTTTTATTTCCTCTCCATTACACTATAATCATGAGAAGAGCAGGGATTTTGTTTGGTTTACTGCCAGTACCCTTAGTACCTGGAACACTTCCTAGCAGACAAAAAACACTCAATAAATGAATAAATTTGTACATTAAAAATATATTATTTGTTCATCATAAATGTTGTAATACTTTCCCCCCTTTTGGACTGTTGTAATACTTTCCCCCCTTTTGGACTTTTAACTTTGCTTATGGTATTTGCATGTGATAATAATAGTGACAAAAACAAAAACAAAAACTTTTTCTCATTCCAAAATCATATGAATATTCTCTTTACTAATATTTCTATCATTTTACTTTATTTAGCACTTTAGTCCAGTTGGAAATGATTTTTGGTCCACTACTTAAGAAATTCTCAACGTATTTCCCTTCAGTGGATAAACAACTGTCCCAACACCATTTACTAGACCATACATCCTGTTACCAATCATTTCAAACGCCATCCTTATTGATTCATTCTGATTTATTCTTCGAGAAGCATTTCATAATCCTTTAATCACATGAAAGGCCTTGCTGGGTGGCTGCCACTGCTGTTACATTATTACTGACATTAAGGGAAGTTGGCCAGAAATGAGTGCAGAACCCTGCCCTCAGAGTCATGGCGGCCCTTTGGGCTGCACCGCACATACGAACGAGTGCCACCTCCAGCGCACTCTCTCTCTGACCAGCTAGACAACTGCCTGAGGTGGGATATTCCAAGTTTCAGGGCTGGAAGCAACCACCCTTCCTGAGAGAACTACCATGGAAGCTGCCAATGAGACAGTCGGCAAGGGGGGAAGGTAGGGAATATGATGACTAATTACCTGAAGTTACAGTTCTTAAACCTCAGATCCACCCCAGCAGGAGGAAGGAGCCACTGGACTTATTGGTCACCTCAAAGTGATTTTCATGTTTTGTAGGTTCCTTTCAGACAGTCAGCTTCTTCTCAAACCCTGTAGTGGAGCACAGGAAAAGAAAACCCGGGCAGTTCACTTTAGGGCAAGTAAGTTATAAAATCTCACATTAGCACAGGGAGATGAGGGAGCTAGCTCCTGGCTCCCAACTACAGGGCGTAACAACGGCTCACAGTCCCATCCTTCAGATCCTGTCAAACTACAAACGCATGAAGGGAACAGGGTCTATGTATTTCATAGGAGATATTTTTCTGTGAAAAACATGCCTTTTAAATTACTAAACATGGAGGCCCTGGCCAGTTGGCTCAGCAGTAGAGCGTCAGCCCGGCATGTGGAAGTCCTGGGTTTGATTCCTGGCCAGGGCACACAGGAGAAGCACCCATCTGCTTCTCCAGCCCTCCCCCTCTCCTTTCTCTCTGTCTCTCTCTTCCCCTCCCACAGCCAAGGCTCCATTGGAGCAAAGTTGGCCCAGGCGCTGAGGATGGCTCTGTGGCCTCTGCCTCAGGCACTAGAATGGCTCCAGTCACACTGGAGCAACAGCCCAGATGGGCAGGACATTGCCCCTAGTGGATATTCCAGGTGGATCCTGGTCGGGCGCATGCGGGAGTCTGTCTGTCTGCCTCCCTGCTTCTCATTTCAGAAAAATACCACAACAAAAAATAAATAAATAAATTACTAAACATGAATTTTGGACATGGCCTTAAGAGAAGAAAGATAATTATATTTCTCATTTCTCATAGTGGGTCATTATATTTCTCATTTCTCATAGTGGGTCAAGCATTAATAGTGCACGCTTATTAAGTGTGTTCGTTGCATTGAGCCCTCTTCTTATTGCATTATGTAGATTAACTCACTTAAACCTGAAAATAACTCTATGGGGTAGATACTATTGTTTTCTTAGTTTTACTGAGGAGAAGTCGCAGTAGAAGGGTGAAGGAACTAGGCAAGGTCACACAGCTAGAGATGGGTGGGGCTCCAGAAGCTCCACCCACTGCTAATGACTTCACTCAGGTCTCCCAAGTGAAGTTACTTACCTACCTGAACTCAGACAACAAGGAGCAATGGAAAACAAGTCTTCAGAAAACATTAAGCCAAAACAAAATGCCAGCAGAGCCAATACCTTAAACATCTCAGCTTGCTTCCAGAAGTTTTAAGAAAATGTCCATGAACCTCCGGTAAGTCTGTGCACACACAAAGCTAAAGAGAAATCAACTCTGAAAAGGCACCAGCTCAGGTTACAGCATGGGTGCAGCTCTGCCCAGCTCCTACCAGCAGGACAGATGGTCTCCTGCAGTCCCTGTATCTGGGAGCAGGTGGCTCTAAAGGAAGACTCGAGTTGTAGCCATCTTCCTCCTTTCTTGCTCTGCGCCCTGCGATGGCAACATTTAGGCTTTTTTTTTTTTTTTTTTTTTTTGTTTTTTGTGTATTTTTCAGAAGCTGGAAACGGGGAGGCAGTCAGACAGACTCCCACATGCGCCCAACCGGGATCCACCTGGCATGCCCACCAGGGGGCGACGCTCTGCCCACCAGGGGGCGATGCTCTGCCCCTCCGGGGCGTCACTCTGTCGCAACCAGAGCCACTCTAGCACCTGGGGCAGAGGCCAAGGAGCCATCCCCAGCGCCCGGGCCATCTTTGCTCCAATGGAGCCTCGCTGCGGGAGGGGAAGAGAGACAGAGAGGAAGGAGAGGGGGAGGGGTGGAGAAGCAGACGGGCGCCTCTCCTGTGTGTCCTGGCCGGGAATCAAACCTGGGACTTCCACACGCCAGGCCGACGCTCTACCACTGAGCCAACCAGCCAGGGCCAACATTTAGACTTTAAATGGGGCTTTACTGACCTCTCTGAAGCAAGAGAGTGGTGTTTCACACTGGCTAAATCTCATCACCTTTGGACTATCTCTCGTTGTTTTGATCACTATAAAGGTCTTCAGATGAATATCCAGGAATAGAACTGTTTTTGTCATCTTAATTTATTCCCCTTTGCAGAATAACTCGGAAACCTTCACCGTCTCCAATAACCCCAGTCTCTGGGTATGTGCCAACAACCTGACCAGGAGCTCTGTACTTATGGATCATAAGCCACAGTTGACTTAGCAGCGGCCAATGGATGCCAAGTCCCCAGGAAATGCTGCTGGAGGCAAGACCTACCATATGTGATTCCATCTAAGTCAGAGACCCTGTCCAGGTCCCATACCATCTTCCCAGCCACCAAGTGAACATCCCAGGATCCACCCAGGGCATCCTCCTCTCCCTCCGGCCCACACCCATGACCCCCACATAGCCCACTGATGGATGGGTCTGGCCACTTCCCTCCACCTCCTGGTCACTGCCTCCATCCAGGCTGCCTCTTCTCCAGTCTCTCCCCTCCTCACTGGGGTCAGAGATAGGTCAATCCCCTACTTAGAAACACTTCAATGGCTTCACTGCTCTGCTGCAAACCTTCCAGATAAAACCTCAAACTCCCCCGCAGGCAACGCCCGGCTTCTGCCATGGCGTGCCTGCCCTCTAGCCCAGCCCTCCTGTTGGGAAAACAGCTGTGTTAGGCTTGCTCGCTTGTACTTTGCCTGCCCAGTGCATAAGCACATGACGGCGCCACGTGTGTACAGTCCATGTAAGGCTACAGTGCTTGCCCTCATTGTGGATGGTGGACGGTGGATTGCCTGCCTGCCACTGTGCTGGGCCATTTTGCTGCTCCTTTGCCTGAGAAGCGGTTTTCCTCTGCCAGTTTGCTCGTCTGCCGTTGTGAGACTCTATTCAACAGGAATGGCTCAATACTTTCCGGCTCTGCAGTTTCTCTACTGTCTGCCCGAATCCAATGCAAACCTCCTCATCTGCTCCGGAAAGCTCGAGGCCACTGAGCTAAAGCTCCCAAGGGCACATGGCCTCAGCTGTGCTCACTGCCTTGCAGATGTGGCTCCCTCTAGCCACTCCAACACCTGGTGACCTCCTGCTTTCCTTTCAAGTGCCATCAGGTGTCACCTCCCAGGAGAAACCTTTTGGCTCTCCCCATGCTGCTCCCGCCCTTCCCTTCACATCCTGCAGCCTGTCTCTACCTCCCCCCCCCCCCCAGCCAAACCACTGCGTTCTCATGGCAGGTGCCTCCCAGGACCACCCTGCTCTCTCCTGCTTCTCTGAAACTTAGATAAAGGTTCTTAGCACCAAACACCATATGAAATTTCTTATTTTGATCATTTTTTCCAATATTCAAATTGACTTATAGAAATAATAAATGCTAACACGAATTTTGGCACTATACTTTGTAGAACAAAAATAAAAAATCCTTTCTTATATGCTTGGACAAGGTGAGGAACTTGCACCAGCTGCGACACTTCCAATTATTTCTGGAAAAGTGCTTCCTCTCCAAGAAAGTATTCTTAGATGTAAGACAATAAGGGAAACAACAAAAGAAAAACCTCCTCTGTGCCACCTACTTCTGAAAGAATCTGACCCAAGGGAGGGGACTCCATCTGACAGATTCCTGTGAAAGGGGACCCTGTTAAGGGGGACAGGGCCGGGCCTGGTGCTGCCATCCAAGTGGCACACAGCAAGAATGCTTTTGAGAGAGCCTGCCCTGTGGTCCTGGAGTCAGGGCCACACATGGGCCACTTCTGAGTTAGAGATTCCAAAGGTCGGGGAGGCTCACTGGCTGGCCAGAAAAAGCAAGGCACAAAGAGACTTGTGCAGGGCCCCTGGGAAGAACTCGGGGGCACCCACTGTTCTAAGGAGCACAAGGATGAGATTCGCGGAGGCTCCACATGAAGAAGCGAGAAGGCTGGAAGAGGAGTCACAGCCCAGGCTTCCTCAGCAGAGGTGCCTGGGCAGCTGAGAAGGATGAGGGTATCAACCTCTACTAAGCACACGTGGGAAACGCAGCTGCTCCTCTGAGCAGAGCAGGGTGAGGTAGAACTGCCCCTTAGGAAACCCACACACACCATCCACAGGAAGATGCCCACACACCAGGCGTCTATATCTACCTTCCTCCTCCCTGTCCCTGAACCCCTGAGTGTTGCAGGAAGAGAGAGGGCAGCATGTAGATGTATTCAGGTGTGACGATTAGCTTCCCCTCCCTGTGGGGAGAGTCTGCAGGCCACCCCAATATCAGGCCTGGACCTGTGACTTGACTTGGCTGATGAATCTGACTGGACAGGACAGCCACAACTTTGGAACAGAATCTCTAACTCATGTTTCTTTGTGCAGAGACCAGCAATTTCCTGAATAGAGGCTCTTCCATTAGCTCAGGTTCTAGATGGGTAACAGCATGAGGAAGAAATAAGCCTTTGCTACTATAAGCCACTGAGACACGGAGGTTGGTTATTACTAGGGTGACCAAGTCTTCTGTTTTCCTGAGACCTTCCTGTTTTAGCAGTGAAAGTCCTGCATCCCAGGAAACCCCTCTGTCCCAGGATGTTGGTCCCCTAGTTCTTACTGCCTGACACAGGCAGGAGGAAGGAAATACAGACCAGGATCCAGGAGCCACGGACCAAGCCTGACCTGGAAAGAGACCAAGGGGACAGTGGCATTCCCAAGGGAACACTAGGCTAGTTCCATCTTCATGCTAACCTCTCCATTAATTGTGATCTTTATCCCAATTTTCCAGGGGAGGAACTAAGGACTGAAGAGGCCAAGTTATTTTTAAATGGCACAGCTAGCAATGAGGACTGAACTGAGGTGTGTCTGGCTCACTTTTGGTTCTAACTATCACATTGCTGCTGGTCCTGCCTCCAAAACCACCTCCCACAAAGAAACACCCCCCACCCCCAGACAAGCACTTCTGGGGATGGAATGAAGGGAAATGCTATGATGGAGCCATCCTGGTTCAGGAACACTACAGAAACTGAGCGAATACGTTGTCTCTGGGCTTCCTGAAGAATAGGGCGGAGAGGGAAAGAACAGGCCCTCGCACAAGCCGGGAGGTGTATCAGCTAGTGCACTGGCACAGGCTGAGCCAGGAGGCATCTCACCAGGGAGGGGCTCCCTTGAGTCCTGAGCAATGCTGTGCAAAATGGCTTTGGCGAAACATGTTTGTGAAAGAACACAGGTCTTCCCCTTTGAAAGCCTGCCCCACCCACTTGCCCCCACCCCCAGGTGCAACAGCTGAATAGATTTAAGACTTGTGAAGCCCCAGGATGTCACTGGAGTAATACCTTTCTATGATGTGGCTTAATAAAAGGTCCCAGCTTAGGAAAAATGGATGATAGTGAATCAACATCTTTGACTACCTGTGTAGTAGCTATATGCTTATTTATCTACTTCCCCACAACATCCCATGCTCCCCAGGTGTACTGAGGGGATGAATGTGGACTTGCTTCGGTCTGTTCAGATGGCGGGGGCCTTTGAGCAGAGAGGCTGAAGGGGCCCTGTCCCTCTGCAAGTCTCCCTTCACCTGCCATGGGGAGTTTGGTTGCCTTTGCAACAGATTTAGAGAACGTTCACCCAGTGAGACCAGGTGCCTTGAGCCTAGGTGTCTACACCAGGATTATTATTTTTTTTTTGTATTTTGCATTTTTTAAAATTGACTTAAATTTATTGTGTTTACATACATTCAAATGCCCCACTGAATATGCACCAGGATTATTCAACAAACATTTCTCAAGGCCCTAGTGGAAGCCAGGGCATTGGTAATGCAGAGAGGAATCAGCAGTCCTTATGTTCAAGATTCCCTCAGTCTAGCTGGAGAGACAGTGTTTAAGAAAAGACGTATGACATTATCACTCAATAGGCAGGGACATGCTCACAGCAGCAGCGCCTGACTTCAGGTTTTGCTTTTGCCTTTGTGGTGGATTTGAGGAGCCACTTCAACAATCTTCCAGCAGGTGGCAGGCAAGTGTTTTGAAGAAGGTATGCCTTTCTTCCTTAGCTTGGGGCTCATGTAAGTTACAGGAGCAGAACAGAGGAGGAAATAAGTGAGTGTGTGGTGGTGGTGGTGGTGGTGGTGGTGGTGGTGGTGGTGGTGGTGGTGGTGATGGGTGGGCAGTGAATGGAAGAAGAAAGGACCAGGAAGTTAGACTTGAATTAGGTGTTTCAGATATTTGCCTGGTGGACTGGATGGGGAGAAGTATGTTTTGAGCAGAGGAGAGTGGTATTTGCAGTGACTGTTAGGTACTTGTGTACTCAGTCCTACTGGTAACTCTAGATGCTTGGAAATCCTGCAATCAAACATAAATCAAGATTTCCTTTGGAACTAAAGGGCTTCGAGGGCTGACTGAGAGGGTCTCAAAGGAGCAGAATTTGTGTAATCAGGAGTACTGTGTGAATCAAAACAAGGCCGGTCTTTGTGCAAAGACCCCTTAATACCTTGATTAAGAAAGTGCCCAGAATTCCAGTTGTGGAGGACTATTGAGGGCTGTTAGAGGGATGCATGGATGTAGTTAACGGTCAGAAAACACATCACACACCTAGCCCAGTAAAGGCACTCGGTGAATGTTTGTTGAACAAGTGATAAAAAGAACGCCTTCTTAGAGCTTTGTCAAGTCTATCCCTGAAGCATAGGAAGAACAACCCACTGGGCTTTCTGTGAGGACTCCCAGTCCTGGACAGGGGTGTGCAAAACTGATGGGACTGGTAAGGGAAGTAACCTAGTTCAGCTGACAGCTGAGCCACTGTCCAAACTGAGGTGATTCAGGATGCGGAGGTGCAGCAAACAGAAAGGTCAGAACTGGAGCAGTAGAGTTCAAGCAGAGACAGATTATTTCTTTAATAAATTTGATTTTTAAAAAGTCTGCAGGCCTGACCGGGCAGTGGCACAGTGGATAGAGCACTGAACTGGGATGTGGAAGACCCAGGTTCGAGACCCCGAGGTCGCCAGTTTGAGCGCGGCTCATCTGGTTTGAGCAAAGCTCACCAGCTTGGACCCAAAGTCGCTGGCTTGAGCAAGGGGTCACTCGGTCTGCTGAAAGCCCACGGTCAAGGCACATATGAAAAAGCAATCAATGAAAAACTGATGATTGATGCTTCTCATCTCTCTTTGTTCCTGCCTGTCTGTCTCTATCTGTCCCTCTCTCTGACTCTCTGTCTCTGGGGAAAAAAAAAAAGTCTGCAGAATGATTTGGAATCCCAGGAAGGAATGACCTGCGTTTAAATATCCATGTACCACCTGGGAATTGATACTACTTAGTGTTTTTAATGCAGCAGGCCCTTTACGACACAGTGGTGAAGAGGGTTCTCTGGCCATGTTTCAGATGCTGACTCCACCATGCATTAGTGCACTGGGTGTAAATCTTAGTCCAGCATATGCATGACACTTAACTTTGTGTGTAACGGTCTCTTGACCTGTGTGATTCAGATGATAACGTTACCTATCTCAGAGCAGTGGCAGAGAAAGATAAAGTGCTTAGAATGGTGTCTGGCACAGAATGAGCCCTTTATAAGTGTTAACTATTATTATTTTCTCATTTAACTACCACAACATCCCTCTGACATGGCTAACATCATCTCTGCCATTTCGCAGATGAAGAAACAAAGTTTCAGAGTAATTAAGTAACTTGACCTAGGCTGGTGATTTTATAGGAAGGGAGATTTAAACCAGGCCTGTCCTTTCTAAAGCCCATACATAGTCTTTCCACTAGATGGCATGGCCCCTGCACGACATAAGAAGTGGGCACATTCCAGAGTAAGCAGGGATTTAGCATTTTTTGAAGCTAGCACTCCCCAAAGGTCTGTCATGGAACACTGGTTCCATGGGGTTTAAACGACGTTACACGGGAGAAAATGTCAGTGGCCAAAGTAGTACGGGGAATGCCGGGTCGAGTAGTTAGGTTTCTCTTCTGCAGGGCTTTCGGGACCTTAAACATGGCCCCGTGGGTGAAGGTCCAGGAGCAGGGGAGTCTGCAGAGCCCCGTTCACACGTGCCCGTTCACACACCTATTCTCTAACATCTAACAGTGTCCGGTGGGCACACTAAGGGGACCTGCTCTGCAGACCACTCAGGACTAAACCCACCCTGCGACCCTGCTTCCCCTCCCTCCCTGCCCATTTCCCTGCCAGAGGGACCTGGTATGGTGTTATCAGCCTCTGGGCTCCTCTGAAAGCAGCCTGAGGTCCCTATTCCGCTTTTTCCCACGAGTGGTCTCTGACCACTTCCTCTGCTTCTCAGTGCCCATGGCATTCAGCTCACTCTCTGGACTCCTAATCTTTGCTCTAAGGGTTTTCCCTCAAGCCTAGACCCGGGGTTATTACTTGGAGGATGACAATGGAGTCTGAAGCTGCCAAGGGGGCTCACAGGTGCCACCTCTCCCCAAGCAGGGTCCAGCCTCATTCTCCTCTGCACACCAGTGCCCAGTACAGGGCCTGGCACAGAGGAGATGCTCAATGTCGTGTGTGTGTGTGTGTGTACGTGTGCACACACCTGTGTGCTCTGTCTCTACCACTCTCTGGCTGTCCTGCCAGAGGCAGCCTCCCAGGGGTAAAGCTTTCCTCATGACCCTCAGCCTCCCCATGGTCCTACATTCAAAGATGGCATGCCTCCCTCCCCATGCCATGCCTAGAAGGATCGGTCATGTTTATTAACCAAAGACATATGAACCTGACTCCTGATTTCTTTTTTTTTTCCCCCTTCTTTTTAACACCACAGAATAAGAGAAGAGAGCCTGGTCCTAAAGACTCAGGGGAAGAATACTCTTTCCACCAAAAATCTGACTGAAGTTGAAGAAAGTCCTGGGCAACAGGTGCATCCTGATATAAAGGAAACAGAAGGAGGCACTGCTGTTATTTGGCACTAAAAGGAGAGATGCCGGGGAAAGGAGAGCTGAGTGAGGTGGGGGGACCCGAAGAACGCTCTGTGTCTGGCTGAGCTGCAGCTGGAGGCGGCTGGCACCAGCAGCAGGGACGCACCAGCAGCAGGGGCGCACCAGCAGCAGGGGCGCACCAGCAGCAGGGGCGCACCAGCAGCAGGGGCGCACCAGCAGCAGGGGCACACCAGAGGGCTGAGCGCAGAGAGGAAAAGGGGCAGGCCTTCTCTGAGACCGTGGGGAGGGCTGAGGGGAAGCAGTGGAGAAAGGGACAGAGAAGGATCTTACACGGAGTGGCCTTCACCCTTCCCCACGGCAGAGGGTGAGGCCAACTGTGAGGCAGGGGAGGCCCTGAGGCCAGTCTGGGAAGGGGCGCAGGGGGTGGGGTGCACAGCAGCGCAGCAGCTGGGTGAGGCCACACAGCAGGAGTTTAGGCAGAGCCTGTCAGCCAGGCCTGGGCCTCCTGGAACCTCGGGAGCAGAGGAAGAACGGGCTCTCCCCCTGGCAAGGGGCAGGCGGGGTGAGCACAAAAGGACCAGAGGGTGACGGGTGCACCCGAAGAGGGGCAGGACAGGATGGCGGTCAGTGCAGACCCTCTGGAGCCAGGCAGCCTGGGGTCAAGGCCCACTTAACTAGCTGAGTGTCCTGGGCCAGTTCTGTACCCTCTGGGAGCGTCAGTTTCCTCACCTGCAGAAGGGGGAGGTGTACTCCTCACAGACTGAAGGAGCTCACTGTAGAAAGAGCTCTTAGGGTGCTCACCAGGGAACTGGGGTTATGGGAGGGGACGGCCTTGTGCTGGTGAATAAAGGAGGATGGGGGCTTGGAAAGGTAGACACTGATGTCGAAGAAAGCACACTCAGACTGGGCACCCTGGGAGGAAGGAGCTCAGAAGGGAGAAGAAAGAAGCATGGGGGTGGGGGTTGGGGTCAGGGAGACTGACTGGACAGGGGGTGCGAAGGAACTTAGAGCCGAGGAGCCCCAGTACGGGAGCTCCAGGGACTAGGAGGGAGTGGATGAGGGGTGACGGGGGAAGGCTGCAGAGTGGGGCCTGGGAGGGGCTGCAGAGTGGGGCCTGGGAGGGGCTGCAGAGTGGGGCCTGGGAGGGGCTGCAGAGTGGGGCCTGGGAGGGGCTGCAGAGTGGGGCCTGGGAGGGGCTGGAGAGCACCCCGAAGGTCGGCAGTTTGAAGCAGGAAGCGCTGAAGACGCATAAAAGTCCAATCCCTTCATTTTATGGTCAATGAAACTAAAGTACAGAGAAAACAAGCTGGACTAGGATAATGCAACTGTTAAGCCAATGGGCGAACCACGGAGTTGCCCCCGGAGATGAGATAGCGAAGGCAAAGAACCATGATTTCCCTGCAGAGATGGAGCCCACGGCTACTGCCCAGAACCAGGCTGCTCCGGGGCTCTGGGGTGAAACAGTGACACCTGGCTCAGAGGTACTAGGGAGGGGGAGGCAGGCATTGACTGACGGGTAAGGAGGCCTCAGATGGCTACCATGGGCCCAACACCCTGAGCAATTCATCCAACATAATATACTTGAGCATCCATGTGATTTCTACAGTGAAAGAATTGGAAATTTGGGTAAATTTCCACCACATATTGCAGGCAGGAGTCAAATTTCAGTTCAGGACAATTTTGTGACATGAAGACACTGTTAGCGTGCTGGCCTCCAATCACTCATTAATCTTTCAAGAAATATTCTGAGGACATCCAAGTGGCAGGCACTGTTTTCCGAGGCAGTGCTGGGCAGGCGGGGAAGCGGAGACCCTCTCCTCACATGCTGGTGAGGAGGGCGAGCACAGAGGGTAAGTGAGTGAACAACGCTGGGAGGGGTGAGCGCAGGGGAGGAGAGCCAGATGGGGCAGGAAGCGCTCTGGAGATGAATGGAGTCTAGACGTGAGGAGGTGAGAGGTCGGGGAAGGGGCATTCCAGGCAGAGAAGAGCCGTCAAAGAGCTGTGGTGGGGCCACGCAGTGCTGGAGCAGCAGGGACCAATCCCGCTTGGGTTTTAAGCCTGGCCAGAATGTTGAGAACAGACTGCGGGAGGGGGGCTTTCTAAGGGGGGACTGTGTATGATGAGGGGAGGAGAGACCGGGTGTATGTCTCGTGGAGACCTGCAGTTTACGCCTGTGTGGTGGTATTGGGGGGGGTGATAAAGGTAGAACAGGGAGACCAGCAAGGAGATGACTAGAAGAGTCTGGGAACAGATGATATGCCTCAGCCCTGGTCTTAGGAGTGCAGGTGGTGAGAAGTAGTTGAATTCTAGATATATTTTCAGACCAGCGGTGCTGACTGAAGGGATATGAGGTATAAAAGGATGAGTGGCCATGGTGGGGTGATGAGAAGTTGTTGATTCTTCATATACTCTGAAGGACAGCCAACGGGATTTCCTGACTGCTTGTTTCTGCCATGAGGGGCGACAGCCAGTCTGTGAACTGCACAAAGGTCCCGGCAAGGGGATGGACGACGGGGAGAAAACAGCCCAAGTGTGACAGCTGGAGGAATCCACCCAGGGGGCAGGAGCCGTTGGTCCGGGACACACTGAGTGAGAGGTGCCTGTGAGACCTCCAAACTGCATCCCCGTCCGCCGGCCACCCGCCTTTCTGGAGCAGTGACTACCACTGCCCCATTTACCGAGCGTCAAATGTGCCAAGGGCCATGCTGACCCTTCCACAGCTCATTCGGTTCTCACAATAACCTTTTGGAGAAGGCATTATTATCAACATCATGTAGAAGATGTCACAGACTAAGAGAGGTACAGCAACGTGTCCAAGATCACACAGCAGGGAGGTGAGGAACAGGGACTGAATCCAGACGTGCCCAAGTCCACAGCAGGTGCTCCACACAGGCTCTGTTGCTGCAGTGAGTCAGCAAAGAAAAGCAAAAGCTCTGTCTCAAGGAAGAGAAAGAGGGCAGGACAGGCTTGTGCCCATCTGCTTCCTGCCTCCACGGCAAAGATGCCAAAACCAGTAACATGGCTATGAATCAACCAGAAGTGCTGGGGGAACGGCAGGTGTGTTTAACTGGTAACTCACAGTTAACCAGAGGATCCTTTCTCTTTCAGCTCTGGGTTACAGGAAACCTTTCTGAAGTGCACTTGCCCATTTGCCCGCGCAGGCAAGTACGGTTTGAGGAAGGCGATTTAATCTTGTGACAAGTCTCAAGACCTCCCAGCTGAGCCCCAGACCTAAGATGTTCACCTGAGTGTGCCCTGACCTCAGGAATAACCCTGCAAGTTCCTTCTTACTGGAAACGAAATTAGTTTGTTTTCTTTCATCTGTCTCTTTCCTACATGAGGAATAAAAAAAAAACCTTTCAGTGATTTCGGTTTCGTTTTCCTGAGCTTTGGTTACAGCAAGTGTTACATGTCTGAGGATCTGAGAAACCATGGGTGTCAGAGCTCAAGATACTTATTCTGAGAAAACATCCAGCGCAGAGATCGAAATACAAACCACACAGAAACAGTAGCAGCAGAAACTCGCACTGGGATTTTATTTGGTGCTGGTCAGTGCTGTTCTGTTTTGTCTTCAAGGAGGGAGGAGCTAATTCTCAGAGACCAAGTAACCGGCCTACAGTTCCTGAGCGATGAGTGGGAGAGCCAGGATGCAAACCCAGGCCTGTCTGACTGCAGAGCAGGCAAAGGGGTATTATTCCTTCTGAATGAAATGAATTAAAACAAACAAACAAAAAAACAAACGCCTCCTATAAATCAATAAAAGACAAATACCTCAGTGGAAAAATAAGTAAAGAATATGAACAAGGAATTAATGAAATTCACACAATTCATTTGTGCAGGCAGAGGCTACAAAACAAACTAGGTAAAGAGCAGGGAGGCCAGATGGTTTTCCTTTCAATAAAAATCTACACGTGGACGTTAAAAAATAGATGTACAGGTTGGAGGGGTAAGGAAACAGAGATGATAGATAACAAACGCTGTTTCAGACTCTTCGAGACATGTGTTCTCTAAAATGGACAGGGGAAATGTCAAAACACCTTATTTTTCTGACAATGGGCACAGTTTAAAATTCTGATTTCCATTACACATCTAAGAGAAATAAAACCATTTCTTTTCATTTCAAATCTATACTAAGGTTTCTACAGCTAATTTATAAGGCAATACACACACAGAGACACACACAGACACATACACTCCCTTTCTTGTACTTTCAAAGATCCAATACACATATTTTTAACATTCCTTTCACTGTCTCGAAATAAAATTTATAAATAAATATAACCTACCAAAACTTATCCTTTCAAAACCAATCAAACATAATGCCCTAACTGTAATATAAAGAAGAAACAAAACACAGTCAGAGTAAGATAACATGTACATCAACAAGCAAATGTTATTCACAGCAAACGTAGAGGACAATGAAAGATGCTTACGCCTATTTATAATGAAAAAACAAACCTCATATAAATGGTGGTTGTGTTCCTGGAAAATTCCACATACGGTATGTCCTCAACTAATATCATTTTGTTCAATGTCATTCTGTTATAATGTTGATGAGAAAAACAAGATTGACTTCTGGCTAGGTGTGCTGTCGGCATGGATCTGGCATGGTCTCCAATGTCTGCAAGTGTTTTCTGGGACTCGGGTTTCCTCCACATCCCAAAGATGTGCACGTGAGGTGAACTGGCGTGTCTACATTGTCCAGTCTGAGTGAGTGCGGGTGTGTGTGGGTGACCCTGCAATGGAAGGGTGTCCTGTCCTGGGTGGATGCCTGCCGTGTGCCCTGAGCTACCAGGAGAGGCTCCAGCCACCTGTGACCTTTAACCGGCATAAGCAGGTTGGTAAAGAATTCTCTTATTTTTATTAATCCATTCTTAAATGTACATAGAGCTCACATTTATTTCAATGTGTAATATTAAAAGTGTTTTGGGTCTTTATTTAGAAGTTTGGTGATGTTTTTGTGACCAGAAATATGCTGTAGAAACTTAACTCTTGTTTCTATCAATTACCTATGGCAAAATTGGTACTGTCATACATTGTTTTGCTTAGAGTTGCAGTTTCTAAGAACCTATCCATGATGTTAAGTGAGAACTTACTGTATATTAAAAACATGCAAAAATTATTTGTGTTCATCTGTAAAAACGGAGTCAGATTCCAGGCTCAGAAAATATAAACAGCATTTCATCTACCTGAATGCCCTGTGAACTTTAAGAAGTTGCGTAGGATGTCGGACATTCCCTTGTTCTCCACGTGTTACAGCTAGGCTAGCATCCCTGCTGCCTACCATGACAGCTCTGTCCCCAGCATTGTGATACCAACCACTCCCCACATTCCAAAAATGTCCCACAGGGGGTGCTATGTACCCATTTAGAACCCCTGGGGTGGTTCAACTTTATTTTCTCCAAAGAAGGGGCAGAGGTTAAGCTATTTACCCATAGCCATATAGAAAATCAACAGCAGTCAGGACTAGGAAAGGAGAGGAGTAGGTAGAGGAAAAAGGAAATTATGCTAATATTTATATTTATGAATTGCCAGACAGTGAGCTAGGAGCCTTTGGTTATGCCCATACAGGATCTCACCTAATCCTATCAACCTTAGGTGTCCCGTTTATCAGCATACCCAATTTTCAGATAGAGGCACTACATTTCAGGGAAATTAGGTTACTGCTCAGGGCCTCACATTTGTTAATCATAGAACTGGATTTCATTCAGTTCTTTTTCTATTGCTTTAAGCAGCTCTTTCCAAGTCTCTGGGCCCACACGTCAGGGATCAGGGCCCTCACTTCATAGCTTAAATCTCTAGGAAACAGCAACTGAGATGCATGCTATCTGAAAAGCAACTGACAAAAGGAAAAATGGTTCAACCCAGCTTCTCAGCCCTTTTGGCTCAGCCGACATGTGGCCAGTGCCCTGACAAAAAACCAGTGCCCTGACAAAAAAGCCCAGGGGCCCCCGGCACAAGAAGCAGACCTCTGATGAGGTCGTGGATCATCTTTCCCTAGACTCCTGGGGGAGCCTGGCCTGAGCCGCCAGGGGTCAGGGCAGGATGACCCACGTGACTGCAGGGCCTGTTCCTGCCCTGGAAGGCCCAGGCCTCCGCAGTCCCGCCCCACACCCTCCACAGAACGGCCGCAGCGGGAGGCCTGGGGCCCAGGCCACAAAAGCAGGAAGGGCTGGACAGTGGATGAGGGCTTGGTCACCAAACCCTGAGGCATCAGGTATAGGGAACATTCTACAACTGTCACTGCAGCTTCATGGCACATTGCTTCTGCTCATTTAACCCTCAAAATATCCCTTTGAAAAGGCAGTGTTATTTCTACCTTACAGAAGGGGAAACTGAGGCTGCAAGTGCCTGGTAGCTAGTGACATAGCTGGCAAGGGGCAGGGCCCACAGTCAAGCCCAGGTTGGACCGGCCCCCACCACCTCCCTCTCCTGTACCTTTAAAAACACTTCCTGATTTTTGTACGTCCGGAAAATAAATATTGATACTCATATTTGTCACCCTGATCTAAACCCACCCTGCAGGGCCTGGCAGAGCTAGGATGAACCCAATCTGTTGGTGACAGTGCTAAGGCCTCTGCCCCACAGTCCATTCTGACAAAACAAACTCTGAGGAGTTTCATAGGAAAATGTTTCAACTCAGGCTTCTGTCAAATGATTTCTTGCAAAATAAGTCAGAGTTGGGCCATCCCCAGTTCAATGCACCATGGGCTTACTTTCAGTGCTAAGGCCATGAGATAGAGCCTCACGGTCAAGAGCACAGGCACTGGAGCCGGACTGCCTGGATCCAAATCTATGCTCTGCCTCTGACTTGCGCAGCTCTGGACAAGACCTAACCTGTAGGACTCAGTTTCCTCATAGGTAAATGAGGATACTGACGTTATCCATCTCATAGGGTGGTTGTGAGTGGTAAATAAGACAATTCATATATGAGCTTTAGAACATTGCCTGGCACATGGTAAGCACTCAACTGATGTCTTCAATCATTGACAGTGATATTGACTGCATGTCACATAAAGAATGGTTGAAAGCGCGTAGAACAATAAACCCTGTGGAGGGAGAGATAGGGGGTAGGGAAAGGAAAGGGAAGGGGGTGCAAACTTCTAAACATCAAAAGTAGAATCAGCCACACCTACAGATCTTTGTTCTGTGTTGCTGCAAAGGGCAGAACTAGGTCAATGAGGAAACAGTGCCAAGAGGCAGATATGAATTAGAATAAAGAGGGATTTTCTAACAGGCAAACCTGTCCATGAAAGGGAGCAAGATGCCTGGTGCATGGGTGCCTGAGGGGGCAAGGGGCCTGCCTGTCACGAACAGTACAGACAGGTTTTTCCTGCACAGGAGAGTGGCTAGAGGAAGTGACCCCAGATGCCCCTTCCCACTGGACCATTCTGTCACTGGGATAATGAGCAAATAGGGGCTGATAGCCAGGGTGTGCCTGATTAGCCTGAAGGAAGGAGGGTGGACTTTGGACCAGTCTTAACATACACAACCTTCAGGACTTTCCCTGCATGCGCTCAGAACGCTTTCATCTGTTTGGTGGCAGTGGCAGAGATGATGGTGGCTGGGACCAGGAGTGGGTCAATGAACCAAAAGGAGTTGCTTAAACATCTGCCGGGTGGCTGGCAAAGCAATTCAGAGAAAGTGTGAAATGACAGGGCCATGGCAACACACATCAACATTTTCTCACTTTGGAGAATTTAAAGACAGCATCCATGACTCACTGGACACACAATGTGAAGTGATCAGGTCAGCCAGCTCCGTAGGGGCTGGGACCTTGCAAGACCTGAAGACCAGGAGTCATGTCAGCTCACAGGCAACTTCCCAGCCTCCTCTCAGGAAGAGGCTTCAGTGTTCTTCCCTCAGACCCTTAACCCACTGGCCCAGCTGCATAGGGTGGGAGACTCGGGCACCCAGGGAAATGGTCGCGAGCAGGAGGGAGAAGGGGAAAACCCGCTCCCTGAACGGCGATTCAGTGGTGGGACAGCCAGGAGGGATCTCCCATCATGAAACATTATTTCCTTTATAAACTAAAAATGAAATATATTTTTTTAAAACCAGAAACTATTAACAAAAATATTACTAGACTGTATTAAAACTATAATACAAATCCAAGAAAAATAAAATAAAATTCTCAAACTAAAAGCTTATTAGCCATTTTCTAAGTATTGAAAACTGCTCATTTATATATTTTCAACTCTGAGAAGTCAAAAGCAGGTAAGTGGCTAAAGGCATCAAAAAATGAAGAAAAACAATGTATGAAGATGACACTGCAGACATTCTATGGAATGATTTCATTCTTTGCCACCTGGAAACACCTGGCACCATATATAACCACTGTCTGGGTGGCTAGAAACTCACTGGGCAGGAAGACAGACCATGTCGTCTCGGAGAAGGTGCCCAGCTTCAGAAGTCGGGCTTCTGCGCTGCCGCGTCCTGCAGACCTGGTCCCTTCCTCCCCCCACGAACCCCCTCTGCCCCAGCAGGTTCATGTCACTGTCCTTTGCCCTCCAGTTGGCTGTCGGCCTGTAGCTAACTCCCACTGCCTTCCTGCCCGGTAATCTCTCCTCTCCCACTTGCTCTTCTCTGTGCTGACTTTGAGCCTTAATTTAAGCCCAGGTGACCCCCTCCTGGCCTCCTCACACTCTCCAAACCACTGGCCACCAGCACTGCCACGAGATGACTTTACCAGAAGCTCTCACAGTCCATCCTCCCCCATAAAGGGTTCGCTCGCTCCCTCTCCCCCTCCCAGCCTCAGAAAAGAGAGCTACCTACCACCCAGGGCATCAGCCCAGACAAGAGAGAGGTTCCAGCTCCATGCAAGCTCTAGTCCATTGATACTGGCTGCCCAGAGTGCGGCACGAGGAAGGATTCTGAGGGTCAGGTAGTTACTACTCCTCTACCTGGGGCCAGAGGACGGGGAGCAGCAGCGCCCGTGCCATCCACATGCTCCCAGCACAGGGCAGGGCATTCCATGGACCTCAGCTGGCACTGGCCTGTGCCCAGTCCCACACTCCCTCAGTATTCCTGGGTCATGTCCTCAGTGACCCACTGTCAGAGCTTCTCCCAAACGGCCATATCTACCTTCACTGGCACCCATCCCTGCACCATACAGCGCCCCTCACCACCCAGCAAATGTGCCACACCTTTCTCCGTTAGAGCTTTACAGCATCTATAAAGCTTTTCCCAAGTGGGTCAGAGAGCAACTGACTTTATCTTTGCCTTGGTATCCAGATACACAGATCCTCACCATCACTGCATCCTCACCGACTCCCCACTCAACTACTGCTTTGTTGTACACATATAACTTGGTCTACTTATGCATGTGGTCATTACTTGACTGTCATGATGCCTGTCTATCTGAGATTGCACACCCTGAAAGGCAGAAATCAGACCTGTTTCACTGACTGGCTGAGCTTGGCACAGCAGGGCACCGTCGGAGAAAAGCACGAAGACTGCGGCCCCAAGCCGGCTCTGACATGACTTACTAAGGGGTCCAGGGCAAGGCACTGTCCTCAGCTTCCCCACCTACAGAAAGATGAACTTGAACTAGAGGGTCTCTGAAGTCTCATCCAGTTCTAACGCACCATGAGAACATGGGCCAAAAGCTCTGGATTCGTGTCTTTTCACGACTGCATAGGTAATAATCGCTCCAGGCTGGGCTCAGTGAGAGATCACAATACAGCCCCTGTGAGTGGCACCGAGCCGCTCTGCAATCAGTGAACAGCCCTAGAGCGGCTATTGAGTGCTGCGGAACATGGGCTTGTGGAGCTAAGTATAATGGACAATGAAGAATGATTTTATCTCCCTTTGGGAACATAAGTACACTATTCTATATTTATATCTTCCATCTCCTAATTTAGACAGTGTAGAACTTTTTTTCTGATCAGCACTCACTTGCCAATAATTTTGCTCTACATCTAAATGAAGAATAGGAGTCATATAAGTTCACAGATTGAATGGCTGGTTGATTTACAAAGCCCCTGAAATGTGTGGCTGCAGGCAGACGCTGGCAACCCCATAATTAGATATGGCATGCTCTGCGATGATGTATTTTTTACTGTTTTTTAATAACTCACTTCTCCTTCTGGGATGAGGGGAAAAATGGAATTTGTTAAAAATAAATTGAGATTTAGTGGCTTTTCAGCCTTCTGCTGCTTGTTGCTCACAATATTCTATAAATAAAAGAAGCCCTGCCCTATAATGCACTGTAAACACCCACAGACACTCAGAGCCAAATTCTTCCAATTATGACCCTGTGCCAGTTGCCAAGCTACTGCAAGGACCTACTTGAAAGGCAGCCATCTAGGCCATTTCCTGATTAAGCTGCCCCGTTGCAAGGAATCAAGGCCTGCTGCTTTGGCATTGGATCTTGTCTCAAATAATTGTTCCATGTTCTTGAAATTAAGCCCTTTCTTCATGATCAAATTACAATTCAGAGGTAAGTGAAACCCTAGCCACCCATCCATCCACCTATCTGCTTGGGTCATGTGTGTTTTAAGATCCTGGCTGTCACACGTTGGACTTAATCAGACGACAGAAGTGCACGCACAACAGCGTCTTTAATTGCACTGAGCAAATCAAGGTCAAACAAAAGTAGGTCAGCTATGGACATGACAAGAGTGTCAGAGGCAGCCTGCCCTTCTGCTCAACGGCTTCCCTCACTGAGTAGTTTGGGTCACTGTTGCCCAATGCAGCGGGCTGAAGTGGTCGTTTAAAAATCGGTACTATTCCCCACAAGGGGCTGCAGTTGGTGTTGGTGTCTGGCTGACTGCTCGTGGCTCAGATGCCAATGCACAAGTTGGGACCACCCCAGCTGCCTTGCTTTCAATGAGCCCTTAAAAGACTGCATGCAGAGAAGCAGGGGATTGCAGTGTGCTACAGACTCGCCGAAAGAGATTATTTCCGGCTCCTTAGACATAGAACGCTCCAAGCAGCCCTGGAACAAAATGGGTTCTGGCTAAACTAATCACCCCCACCCCCACATGGAGGCTCCTCATTCAGTGTCAGCTCAGCTGGGTGAGTGCCCCAGGACTGCTAACCCACGGCTTGCCAAGAGGCCTTCTTCAAAAGGCCCTACGACACAGTTCCCAGCCCCAGGAGCTCAAAGTCTGAATGGGGAGCCAATTTGTAAACAAGTTCCACCCAAAAGAGAATTGATATGTGCTATGCAATGAAAATTTCCAAACTCAGAATTGGTGTCTATACTTAGAGGGGCAGAATTGTTAAAAGTAGGAGTGCCCTGGAAAACTTGGGGGGGGGGGACACAAAGCTTGAGCTTCCTCAGAGGGGTCTCCTCTGGCCACCCAACCTAAAGTGGCTGTTCCTATGAGTCACACACCACCAGGGGGTTCTGATTTATTTCTGAAATGACCTTGTTTCTTTGTGCCTCCTCTGATTAGAATGTGAGCATCACAAGAAGAGCAGAGACCCCCCTCCTAGCTCGTTCTCCACTGTTTCCAGAGCAACTAGACCAGTGACTGATCATAGCAGGTGTTCAATAAGTACCTGCTGAGTACACACATCCCCTTCACACCTCTGGAAGAGCATTCTACATCCCAATTCCCCTCAACCCTCACAGCAATGTTATGAGATTAAATCAGTCTCTCTCTCTGTACAATGAGAGAATCAAACAGAGAGAGTGCGTGTTTCCCAGGCCCTCACACCCAACGAGCTGATGGAGCTGGAATTCCAAGCCAGGAGTAAAGAGCTCTAATCTTGGTTTTGAAGTGAGCATCTGTTGCTTTTATGATTCAGGAAAAGCAAAAAAGAAAAACTTTAGAGGAAAAACTACACATCAGAAAGAGCTTTACATTGAATATCTCATATGTGTGTGTGTGTGTGTGTGTGTGTGTGTGTATATATATATATATACATATATATATATATATGTATATATATATATATACATAAATTACTGGTTTGAGAGAGAAAGGAAGAGAGAAAGAAAAAGACAGGAACATCAATCTGTTCCTGTAAATGCACTGACTGGGGATCGAACCAGCAACCTCTGTGCTTTCGGATGAGGCTCTAACCGACTGAGCTATCCAGCTGGGTTGATGGATTCAGTTCTTGCACCCAAGGTCCGAGTGTCACGTCTACCTGCAGAGGGCACTGGCACTAGAGCCAGTGCAGGAGAAGGGATTCAGAAGCCTCCTTTATCAGGGGTTCATTTCTGTTTTTCTGTGGGACCCCAAAGGCCAGGCAGGGAGGAGAGCAGACATTAGCAGTGACACTCATATTCCTATTGTTAGGAACAGCCAGTTTATCCCATGGTTTGCTGGCCAGGTTCCAGGGAGAAGCCTACAGACAAGTTAGACACTGGGGGGTGAAGGTGCCTGAAATATACCTTCTTCCAGGAATGTGCCTTCATTTATACTTTGAAAACTGAAATTTTTATTTCAAAAAGAAAAGGAAAAAAAAAGAAAGCATATTTCTTAGGATGAAGATTTAAAAAATTTTTAAATTGCAAAGTAGAAATTTACATTTACCTGAATTGAGAACACTAAACCCTTCTGAAGCCAAGCTAATGCACCTTTATAATCTATATATCACGATAAATTCCTACTAGTCTGATATTTTGGGCCAAAAAAACTCTCAGTTTGTCTGCTAGATGCAGGCTATGTTTTAAATTTATGTGCAAATCAGCAGGTCGGTCTCATCAAAACAGCCAGACTAGTTCTAGCGTGTAGATATACAACTCAAATATGGAAAAGAAATGGAAATGGCAAATAGTATCAGTAAACAGGTATTTCCAAATGTTACCAGGACAGCCCAACACCCTTTGGTACAACACCCTACAGAAACAGAACACCCTTCATGGTTGCAAGTAACGAGCAGCAGGTGACAAAAGAGCAGCAGGTGACAAAAGAGCACGTAAGCTAGCCTCTGGTCTGCACTTCTCAGCTGGGGCCCCTCGGTGGGCTGTGAGGAAGGTGGCTCATGAGAAATGTTGGGCTTGTGAGTATTTGTCAGGTGTATTTTTGGGGGAGAGAGGCTCTGTAAATTTTACCAGGTTTGCAAAGTGATCTGTGAACCCAAAAGACAGGGGTACCCTCCAGCTCTTTCTGCTGTTGCTCCTGTTTTCTTTGGACAATCATGCTGACAAAAACTACTATATATGAAGCCCCACTGGCTTTCACAGTAGGTAAGATGACACTGACAATCAGGGGAAAGTGTCCAAGCTCTTGCCTGAACAGCCCCAGCACTGGGGACTGCTTGGTCAATGTCTGGAAAGAGGTCACTGGCTGGAAGGAACCAAGGAATGGCTGAGCCTTACCTTGACCCCACTGCTCAGATAGGAAAAAACGGCACAGCCAGAACAAAGCCAAGAAGGCAAACTTAGAGACCATAGAGTCAATAGGCAAGATGCACTTGGGAGCAACAGTGTTGGAAATAAGAGAAAACCTGGGCTTTGTAGCGAGGGAGGCAGGGCTATGTTCAAACCCTGGCTCCACCTACATATTAGCCCTGTAGCCTTGGATGGGGAAGACGATGATAAAGACGACAGTATCGATGAGCTGTTATTTACCGACAGCACAAAGACTAGCATATAGCAAACAAGCACTTATGTACTTATAAAATAACATATGTTATTTCATTTAATTTTCACAGCAACCCTATGAACCCTCTCTATATTATCTCCATTTTCTAGATCTGGAAAAGGAAGGTTAAAAGGATTAAGTGGCATGACCAAGGTCCACAGCTAGTTGGGATTCAGATCTGGGTCTGACTCCGAGTCCATGTTCTTTAACTACTAAGCTCCACTGTAGTGTGGAGCCTCGGCTTCCTCATCTGTAAGAACAGCGGTTCTCCACCTGTGGGTAGCAACCCCGGTGGGGGTCGAACGACCAAAACAAAGGGGTCTCCTAAAGCCATCGGAAAATACATATTTATTATACAATACATTTTTAAATAAAATATGTATTTCCTGATGGCTTTAGGCGACCCCTTTGTTTTGGTCGTTCGACCCCCGCCGGGGTCTCGATCCACAGGTTGAGAACTGCTGTGTAAGAAGAATAATGAAGCTCACCCCTGCAGGGCAGTGAGGGTTAGACAGAATGCGTGTAAAGTGCTTAACACAGTACCTGGCATACAGGAAGCTCTAGAGTGTTATTCTGACCACATCTGGACCTTTGGAAGAGAGAGGGAGATGTGAGAGGTGGGCATCTGGCTCTACAGATGGTACAGCACTTCATTTCATAGGACACAACAAACAGGACTGGGAACTTTGGACCAAGGCCTGGGATGGGATACTCTTGGAGAGGGGACACCTCAGCATGATGGGTAAGCATGTGTTTACTCAAAGATGAAAGATTTCATCAAAAGTTGGAGAGCACTGGGATTTTTGGAAGAAGTAATAATTCAAACTCAAGAGGCAGCCCCAGACCGCATACCTATGCCAGGACTAGGAATGGGTACCCGCTGCTGCTCTGACTCCCTGATCGCTGACAGAGCACATGTGTTCCTGGGCATGTTTGTGGTAAGGGAGATGCTGAACCCCAAGTTATCAGTAAACCTGGCCAGAAACTTGGGCAAAGACTAGGCATTCTAAAAAAAGGGGGGGGGGGATTTTGTTAGAACAAGTGTCCTTTGAAGTTAAATATGGAGAAATGCACCCATTGCAATGACTTAGGGTGGCTTGCAGTGTGTAAGATGAAGGGACCGTCTGTGGAAGAAGAGTCGGGCTCATTGACAGCACTGCCTTGACTACACTCCTGCTGAGACTGACGGGGGCGTCTATGGAGCAGCAGCCACCCCCAGAGAGCCGTAAGCATTGCCCGGATGTGCACTGGGGCTGACACCAGCAGGGGGAGAAGCTCGTCACGGACTGTTGACAGCCTCTCCCCAGACTAGCTAGTCTCCTTCTGTTTTTCTTATAAAAAAAAATCCCCAAAACAGTATACCAAGTTCTCCCAATAGACACCAAAGATATTCAGAGTGTTTCACATTCTGTCATTGGTTCCCCTTATCCATTCCCACAGCTCTACATGGAGCTCAGTAGCAATTTCCTGGACCGTTTTAACTGCCTCTAACTAGTTCTGCTGCCTCCTCCTACAGTCCAGCCCCCACACTGCCGCCAGCTGGCCTTCTAAAATAAAAGTGTTGACCACGTCACTCACCTCCTGAAAGATGTCTACGAGATTTGCACTGCCCACGGAATAAACACCAAAGCCTTAACTTGCATAAATTCATTCATTTTTTCATTTACCCGTCTAATGTATGATGATCGCCTATTGTGTGCCAGGAGGCTCTGTTTTAGGCCCTGGAGACAGAGTGGTAAATCAGACAGACAAGATAAGACCCCATCCTCACAGATTTACATTCTAGTGAGGAAAGACAAACAATAAAGACCAATAAACATATAATGTAAAGTCAGGTAGTGATGAGTGCTAATGAAGAGAAATAAAGCAGGGTAAGAAGACAGAAGGTGAAAGACCACTTAAACAGAGACCAGAATGGAGTAAAGGTGAACCAGGCAAGGCCGTTATGGAAGAGTGATCCAGACAGAGAACAGCAAGTGCAAAGGCCCTGAGGCAGGAAACACAGTGGCTGGAATGAAATGAAAAAACTGGAGAGCGCTAAGAGATGAAACCGGAGAAGTAGGAGGGACTGGCAGGCCATGGCAAGGAGTTCAGATTCTATTCCAAGGATGCTGGGAAACTACTGGAGAGTTCCAAGCGGGGAAGTGATGCGATCCTATTCACTTTTTAAAAGGTCACTCTGTCTGACTGTGTGGAAGACTGACAGCAGCGAGGTCAGAGTGGAAACAGGAAGACCTGCTGAGAGATGGGGGACATCTGGATGAGGGTAGGGATGTGTGATGGCTTTTAAGATATACTCTGATGGAACAGCTGTCGAGAATTGCAAACAGACAATGTAAGGACAGAAGGAATAAGCAGGATAAAAAAATGATATCTACATTTTGGGCCTAGGTAACCAAGTAAGTGGTGGTACCACGTAAGATGGGGGAGACTGGGGAGGAGCAGGGTTAGGTTTTCACCTTTTTGTACTTTTTAAGAAAAAAAAAAAGCCTGACCTGTGGTGGCACAATAGATAGAGTGTCAACCTGGAACACTGAGGTTGCTGGTTTGAAACCCTGGGTTTGCTTGATCAAGCCACATATGACAAGCAACAAGCAAGTAATGAACAACTAAACTGAAACAACTATCAGCTGGAATTTCTTGCTCACCACCCCCACTCTGTAAAATCAACAAACAAACTTAAAAAAAAAAAGAAAAGAAAACAATTAAGACTTCTATTTAGTTATGTTGAGTATGAGATGCCCTTTCCACATCAAGTGTGATGTTGAGTGGGCATAGGTATGTAAGCTGGGGGCTCAGGAGGAAGGTCTGGAGTTGTCAGTGTAGGGATGACCATAGGTCGTGGCAACTCAGTTCCTCCAGTCCTTGGTCCCAGCTCCAGACACACACCCAGGTGTCACCTCTCTAGGGCTCTGGCCTCTGCCCTGTGGCTCCCACGGGCTGGACTGCTCCATCTGGACTCCTGCAGCATAGACTCCTCCTCCTCCTCTCTCTCTCTTTCTTTTCAAATTGTCAGAAAAAAAAATTATTTTTTTCTCAAGATATGGTACACTTCTGTATGGATTTTGAATCCTTAGAGAAATGGTATCTTGATTATGAAAAGACAAGTCTTTTCATTGGGTCTCTAATCTGAAAGGCTTTGGTTTTTCCTTTCTCTTCCAGCCCATATTTATTAGGGATCTACTGTATGCCGTGCTTTGTCCTAAGCGATAATAAAGCAGAGGACAGATTACAAATGACTAGACAATATTTGTCATTGGATTGACGATCATTTGGTCTATCTCTCCTACTCCTCTCTTAAGACTTGCTCAAAAGTCACCTCTTGTCTCTGAGGCCCCTCCTGATTCCCCGGGAGAGAGCCTCTCAGTCCTCTCTTACCCTGTTGCATGCTGTGATGATGTCACGAGCCCAAGTCTCACCACAGTGTATTGGCACCTTTGCTCCCTGAGAGTTCCCTGAGGGCAGTGACTACGTGTGTTCCTCCTGTACCCCACCTCCTAACATAAGGCCTGGCCATTGTGAACATTTGCTAAGTGAATGGAGTTCTCTTTGCAAAGAGGTGCAAAAGAAATTACACACATGCAAGCGGACTCCCACTGCAGCTGCTGTGTGCAAGGCAAGGAAGGTGGGAAAAATAAGGCGCTGTCACTGAATACTAATACAGCTCAATGAGGCAGAACAGCATCTTCCTCGGAGGTGTTTCTGAATAGCACGAAAGAGCTCCGAGAAATCTAAGAGTTCGGTGTCTCAGGGTGTGGAGAGATGTAACTGCACCCGATGAAAGTGTTTTCGGTTTCACTGCAGAAACACTCAGTGAGTCCAAAACCACAGCACTCAGGAGTTGGGGACAGAGGGAAGGATACTGTGGGTCCATGAACTCCTGTAATCCTGAGAGTGACCCTGGACGTGGGTCCTATCTGCCCACTTTACAGATGTGAACTACAAGTACCAGGAGCCGGAATTTGCACTCGGCTCTTCTCGACACTGATGCTGGAGTTCCTTCCAGCACACTCCACAGCCTCACCCTGTGACGAGACCATACGGCGAACAGGATCTTTAGGGACCGCCTGAACCCCAAACGGCCCGAGGAACTGTAATTCTGCAGAGGGGGTGTGCTTTGCCCATGGGGACGGAGGGGCCATCAGCAGAATGGCAGCTGGAACCTCGGTCTCTGACTCCCAGAGCACTGTGCCAGCGCTCTCCCTCAGACGGTCCTCACAGGGCAGACACACAGCCAAAAATAACACTTTAATGGTCTGACTTATCTGCTGATAAGTACCTTAGAAATAAAAGCGAGCGGATGGGAAATTGTGCTTTTTGTCAGTTATTACTGCTGTGTAATTCTGGGGCCCCATTTACAGGTAGGAAGCTAAGTGAGCAGTGCTGTCGCCTCACCGAGTGGGTGACAAAACCAGCAGCATGAATGGAACTGACCGGTACGTGACAGCTCTCTCATTACTTCAGACAAATGTCTGCTGCTCATCTATTACGTGCAAGACTGTGAGCAGAGGAAAGGGAAAAGAACCCCGGAGCTGAACTGTGACTCTCTCACTTGTGTAATATCCGCAACCTCTCTAAGCCTCAGTTTCCTCATCTGTAAGAAAGAATTAACAGTCCCTGTTTTACAAAGCTGTTCTGGTGACTAAATGGGATGACACACGGCCCTGGTATATAGGAGTGACTCAGTAAACATCAAATGGCTGGTAGTTTGTTCACTGCCAAGAAAGCAAAGGAACTAACTCAGACTGCAGAAACAAGGAATGGAACAAATTAGCTACAGCAAAGTTCTGTGAAAAACCTTAGCAGAATGAAGTAGCATTTACTAAAGAGTAAAGAAGTTCTTTAAGTTAGTGGTTGGGTATCTTAAGGTAGGAGAGGGAGAAAAAGAGGCAGCATGTGAAGAAAGAGAAGAGAGAGGATGAATCTGAATACAGCAGTGTATTGGTAAGAGTCAAGAAGTCTAATTGGTAAGAATCAAGGCCTTTGCGACATAAAAAACAACATAACTTTATCACTAGTAGGTAATGTTGCTTATTAATTATATATGATCCTATTTTCTCTGTCATGCTCCAATTCAACCTTCAATATCCTACTTGCTCGATGACTTCTTCCACTCCACCCTGGCTGGAGGTTAATTAATTTTCCCTCCATTAATTGATTCTTATTATCGCACATATTACACCATCTCTGCTCACTGGGCTCCCCTACCAAACACGGAGCTCCTGAGAGTATACACTGTGCATGATTCATCTCGGGGCCATGTGGTGGCCTTCCCCTGGCTCCAGGAGCCCCAGCCAGCAGCTACCAGCTCGGGACATCCCCAGAGGAGAAGCTTCTCTCTACAGCAGGAAAATGAGACAGGACTTAACATTTATGAAGTATCTATTCTGTGCTGAATATCTCAGAGGCACCTTTCTTAATTCAAGGGAATTATTATCCCTATTTTGTATAAGGGGGACTCTGAGTCTCAGAGAGTGAGGTCAACAGCCCAAGGTTCACGCTCCCAGTGTAAGTGATGAGGCCAGGATTTGCATCTGGATCTGTTTTCACTAGACCAGACCACCCGGCCTGGGTCTAATGAAGCTGAAGGCATTTTGGGAGGACATCCAGTCTAGATATCAAAAATCTACCATCATGACTCAGAAGTGAGGTTAGCGCTAAGGAGCTTTGGCCACAACAGGTCAGGGAAGCTCATAGGATAATAATTTTAAAAAATTTCAGTGTTTCCAAGGACTCCCGGAAAGTAACCAGTGTGGGATGTAGCCCCCCCCCCCCCCCCAGTCTGTGCATGTGGCCACCAGTCCCGACCCTCTCTGGCAGGAAGGAGGCAGGGACTTACCTAAGGAAGAACTGCGATGGGGATCCAGTAGGGAGGATCTCAAACTCCTCGCCCATTTCAGTAAGTATTCTGCCAAATTAAAACCATTTCAACGAGATGGCTAATAAAAAGGAATAAGTGTCTTTAACGGCTCAAATTTACAACCTCATAAATTACTGAATTAAAGCAGTGCACTTGTTCTCAGCCTCCCTTACGTAGGGGCAATCAAAATTTATATCCTGCGTTAGCCAACATTTTATGTTGACTTATAAGTCTTGTTGAATCCTTCTCAAAAAACTGTTAATGAGAAATTCCCACAGGGAGGAGAGGTGCCTTTACTAAACCTGAAAGGGCCTAAATAAAACACTATAATAGCCACTTGGGTTTTCATAAAAAGGACAGCTTAGTGAATGAAATGACCTTCCTATCTGTGATCAAAGTCGCTAGTGAATATGTTCTAAATTAATGCACAGTGTCTGAGGGGCGCTGGTTACATTTAACAGACCTGATGACCTGCGGGTCAGGTAAAGGTGCGGCAGCTGGGCGGGGCCGCTAGAGAAACAGTCCCTGAGGAGGGGCTATCTTCAGCACTGAGGGGAGGGCGGGTGGACCCAGCGCTGCCAGACCTTCGATTTTTCCAGAAGACATCCAGACTTAGACAATACCTACCGCTTTTTCAATGTCACTAATTTAAAAGTTTTGTGAGCACTGAACCAAATCCACCCTCAGGCCAGATGCAGCCAGTGAGTAGAGCATTTTCAACCTCTGCTTAAAAGTATCTACATTTTAAAAAATAAGTACATGTCAGGTACAAATGTTAAGCACATTCTCATTTCGCCCACACAAAAACCTCATGAAGGAAATACTGCTATCGCCATCTCATTTTACAGGGGAGGAAACTGAGGCTTAGAGAAGTCACATCCCTAGCGGCACAAAGCTGATATTCTGAAGCAGGTCTCACTGAGATCAGTGCCCTTTAAAGTCATCCTCATCCTGGAGGCTAGCTGCCCTTCAAGCCCACCTCAATTTGTGGCTAGCAGATATGGCTGGCCAATGTCCTCCTCTGCTCCTCCCCCATGCCACTTGACCCACTTGGTCAGAAGCCATTTTTAAAATTTTATTTTGCCCACTCAAAACCAATGTCACTCGGAGCTCAGCCAGCCTGGCCCTAGAGGGCTCTGGAGGCCTGGCAAGATCCCCCTGGAGGACCAGGTTTCCCTGCTGCTAAGCCAAGTAGCCAGTCCCCTGCCAAGCCTGCTGGGGTTTACACTGGGCTTCCACATCACTGCGACCTGAATGGGGTCTGGGAAGAGGGTCATGACAGTCACAATAATCCTTTGAAATGGTCGCCAAGGTACCAAGGTAGAGGGTGGGGGAAAAGGAGGCACGTTCAGCTTGAGAGAGGAGAACATTTATTTAGCCAACAGCTGTGAATTATCTATTATTCAAAGCACCACATTAGACCCGAGAGAGGAAGACATCGTCTCTAATGTGTGCAACGATGAATTATGCAAGTAAAACATCAAACAAGAAACACATATGTACACACACACTCGCCAGCACAGGCACACATGCACACACACACCAATACACAAAATGCATCATGCACCAGCTGTTATGGTAACAACTTCTGTGTACCCTGACCCTCCCTGGAAACCCCTCAGCCTGACTGCTGCCCTGCCACAGAGACCACCCCAGGGCCAGTCCTGAGAGGCTCCGGAAGGACGAGGGGGTCAGGCACACAGGTCATGCTGACCGTGGTGGCCAGAGGACCAAGGGAGTGTGCAGAGGAACAGGCCTGCCAAGCACAGAGGCTTCCTTGGCACAGCTGGCTCTGACGTGCAAACAATAGGCTAAAATGTGGGGGCCCCGGGGACCCCTTTCATGGTCATAGCCCAGACAGACTCTGTAATGCAAGAGGCAAGGAGAAGCAGTGGGTGAGTGGCTGTCTGGCAGGCAGGCAGGCTGACAGTCAGAGCACCTACCTAGAAGTCAGGCTCCTGCCATCACGGGGCTTATGGGGGCTGCCCAGTGGGGGACACACGTTTATTAACGCATACCACAGAAATAAATGTAAAGAGACCTCTGTGATGAGAGCTGTGATAATGGGCTACTGGAATGCACGGCGGGGGGGGGGGGGGGCTGTGGAGTACAGAGAATTGGTAGGAGCACCAACCTAGTCGGCCACTGGGGCCAAACCCCTGCTCGCATGTTTTCAATTGATCTGGACCCTAGTTTCCTTGAATGGAACCTTTGGGATAATCATGATAACACTTACTTTAGTCAATACCTGCTGAGGCCCTAACACTAAGTAGTTACACACCAAGCACTCTAAGTGCTGGCCACGGGGTGAGCAATCACTAAGTAATATAAAAGGATAATGGTGATGGTGATGATAAGACCTTATCAGGGAGGTAGGACAGGCTTCCCAAGAGGAGGCAAATCGGCTGATACATGAGGGTGAACAGGCTGAACTAGGCAAACCAGAGGAATATGCACCCATGCCAGGGAACAGCTGATACAAAGTCCCAAAAGGGAAAGTGCATCATAAGTACTTCCAGGCAAGGACGGCAGTCCAAGTGCCTGCTGGGGCAACCTGGTCAGCAGGATACTTCTGGGTTAAAGGCTTCTTCTTCTACGAAGCCTCCCCAGATCACTGTGAACCCCCAGACAAAAGCTGCATCCTCGGCACAATTCCCGGTTCTGTGGCAGACTAGGGAATGAAAAAGATGTGACAAGCATCAAGCGGAAGGCCCCCAGTGGAAACATGAGAGTATAAGAACGTATTGGCTGTCTCCTAGGTGCACAGTCCCAGTGCCCACAGGGGACCCAGACATGAGCCTGGCATCCCTTAGTATCACTGAGGACGTAATGAAGATCAAGAGGCTCTTGGGCACCTCCACAAAGGACCATGAGCTATCCTCGTCCTCCAGCCAGAAAAGTATTCTCAGCTGAACTGCAGGGGAAAAGCTGTCAGCAGTTAGCAAGAATCATTGTTTTTGCTAATTTAGAAAATCTGGGATTCATTCAGGAAGCTGGGTGGACCTCATTCCTGATCATTTCTTGACGGATTATTTTTCCTTTTGAATTGCTATTACTATCCCATCAATAACAAGAGGGTTATGTTTGTTTGTTTTTTAAGTCAGAAATAAAGAATACAGAGTAGTTCTATTCCCAAGGTCTCAGTATGCACAAACCCAAGCCCAGAACAACTTATGCTGCACTCAAAACTGAGAAGGGGTGGCCCCACCAAACTCAATGGCCAATGAATCGCCAAATACAATCAATCCTGTTATGAATCTGCTGTTTGGCTGCACAAACAGATTTTGCTATTCTCACTCTTTCAACAAACACTTCCTGAGCCAGGTGTACTATGCTGGCACTGAGAACCCAGAGATTGTGCGTGTGTGTGTGTGTGTGTGTGTGTGTGTGGTCTCCACCCTTAAGGAGCTCAGTTTACTGAGCATAACAGATAGTAAGTAAGTCAATAGTTATGCTGATAAGTGCTCTGGGAGAGAAAGCAGTGCAGGGTGTTCTGGGAGGCACGAGGAAGGTCATCTCCAGGTCGCAGAGAAGTGTAGGGTGGGGGCAGAGGTATCCAGAAAAATGGAAAACTTGAGCTGAGTTACCAAAATGGGGTGCAGGAGTGGGTCATCCCAGGAGAGGGCCCAACATCAGCAAAGGCACCTCGAGGCAAGGGCTGCTGGAAGGTTGGGCTGTTAGAAATATGGGTTAAGGAACAAGTGAAATGAGGAAAGTGGCCAAAGGCCAGGTTATGAAAGGACTGCAGGCCCACTGCACGGGCTTGGGTTTTATTCTAGAAGCAGTGTGAAGCCCTTGGAGAGTTTTAAGCAGAAGCAAGTCATGGTCAGATGTGCGTTAGAAACATCACGCTGATAGGAGTGTGGGGGTGGAACGAGGGAGGACAAAGGAAGACCAATGAAGAGGCTGTTTTAAAAAATCCATATGACGATCTCTAAATGAAGGAGCACAGAGGGAGAAGAAGCGAGGTGACAAATTAGAAAGATGGGCTCTTCAGGACGTGGTAATTGGTGAACTATGACAGTTGAGAGAAAGGACAATACCAAGGATAACTCCAACGGTAGATGGAACTGGGGGGGTACAATCCCACCCGAGGCAGGCACAGAGACAGACACACATCTGGCACCGGGAGGGAGGAATGTGAGGGGTCTGAGGGCAGCGGCTAGGAGTGAGGGCTGGGAGGAGGTTCTGGGCGGACGACGTGGGTCTGGGTGACCTCCAGGTAGAGGCAAGCAGGGCATGAGCTCACCGAGGGAGAGTACTCAGGGTGACAGGGCAGGGACCAAGCAAACCTTTTTAAAAGCTAAGGGTGAAGAAAAAAACAACAACTGGCAAAGCAGCCTGCAGAAGCTGAGGTCTGAGGCTGGAGGAGAGCTAGGAGAGGCCAGGCGGGACGAGGGCAGGGGCAGGCCGGGGTGGCAGGGGAGCTCAGCACGGCCAGAGACAGGAGGTCTGGAGAGGGAGCCCTTGCAGAGGGGAACAGCCTGCCAGGTGTCAGCAACCCCAGCCGAGCAAAATTAAACCAAAGCACTGAAGGCTCAGCTGACAGATCTACTGTCACCTCAGTAGCACTATTTTGTCATTTTCCTCCAACCGCCTCACTGTCTCAGTCTCCTGGTGAGGACTTCCTATCAACCCTCTCACCCCTCCACTGCTTTCTCACTTTATTTTACTTGAGAGCATTAGCATGCCTGCCTGACCTTATATAACCGCGCATCTCATACATTGTGCTGTCTGTCCCTCCTTAGGGTGTCTGCCTACCGAGGACAGCGCACTCGCCCTGTCACTTCCGTAACTACAATGCCGAGAACAATGCCTGGCACACAGAGGTCACACACCTTGTCCCAACTGGCCTGGCTCATTAGAAGCAACAAATATTTAGTGAGCACATATTACACGTCTGATACCATGTAGATCAGGGGTGCCCAAACTTTTTACACAGGGGCCAGTTCACTGTCCCTCAGACTGTTGGAGGGCCGGACTATAAAAAAAAACTATGAATAAATCCTTATGCACACTGCACATATCTTATTTTAAAGTAAAAAAACAAAATGGGAACAAATACAATATTTAAAATAAATAACAAGTAAATTTAAATCAACAAACTGACCAGTATTTAAATGGGAACTATGCTCCTCTCACTGACCAATGAGAGGTGCCCCTTCTGGAAGTGCGGGGGTGGGGGCAGATAGATGGCCTCAGGGGCCCGTATGTGGCCCGTGGGCCGTAGTTTGGGGACCCCTGATGTAGACAGTAGGGCCACAGAGATAAACAAGACAAAATAGGATCCTGTCCTTGGAGCTTAAGCTGGAGGTAGCAGAGGGAAACACCAAGTCTTTAAACAGAAAGTAGATTATAACTGCCACAGAGCTAGGACTGGAATCTGTCATGTTTCCTTCCCAAACCCAAGGCTGCCACCTTCTCCAATGGAAGGAAAACTTGATCTGGTGAAACAGTGAAAATAAGTGTGAAGTTTGGTCTTAGTCTCTTCCAGAAATCCCCTGTTCCTTTCTCCATTTTAGTAGATGCCTAGGTAGTGAAACAGCCACTAGAGTTTCTCAATATTCAATGGGAAAAGTTCAATCAGTCTCTAGTACTTCTATGTAAGCAGGCGGAGAAATTCCAGACTTAGGAGGAAGAAAACAGGGATCAGCATAAGCAGGGGTCAGACAGAGCTGGGGTCAAAACCCCTGCAACCTTGGGCAGGTTACTCGACCTATGATTTCCTTATTGCTGAAATGAGCATACTACTTGCCATGTCACAGGCTGTTGCAAAGATAAAGTAACAACTGCTATAGAGGACTCAGCACCGTACCTAGCACATAGAGAGTGTTTGATAAATGGTGGCTCTGAACTAGTTACACCTGTTGCTTTTGTTACTCCTTGAACTGCTATATTCATACAAACCAAGGCAAAAACTACTTAGAATTCAAACGAAAGAAAAGTGCACTCGAAATGATCAGAGCATAAATTGTTATCTAGATGAATGACTTGCAGAATTATTTCAAATTACCATACTTGAGCAGACTCTGCAGTAAGAAGTTTTATTCCAATTTCTTGGTCCTCCAAACTTAGGCAAATGCAAGTATTTCCCCAACAGATCATATCTTGTCTCATGACAAGAGTTCAAACACAGGCTGGATTCCATGGTGCAAGTTGAGGCAGAGCTATGAATACCACACCTCAAAGCGAGCATAAGAACACAATGCAAGCCCAATGTACACCTAAACTCCCAAACACAGCTTGGCTCCAGAGAAGGAAATGAGAACTGGTCACAGCATGCTCTGCCTGCCTCAAAGCTAATGAAAAGGTTATATTCTGACATGCAAATACTGAAATCTTAGTGTCTCCCTTCTTGCACCATTCAAACTCTATGAGTGGTCTACTTGACTAATGTCTCTGATTGTTTATTCTTAATTTGGTCCAACCATGCGCAACCTGGCTTCCTCCCCTCTTCTTCCTTCCCTTTCCGCCCTCATGGCATCACATTTCTCAAGGGCCATCTGTAACCAGCTTGTCACCAATTTGGTAGCCTTCCTTCAGGTTCCTTCTCCCTGGTCCTTTTTTGTCGTCCTCGGCCCCTGTTTCTCTTCCATCTTCTTCTTTCTACCCCAGAGTTCTGTGCATTCCTCCAGGCCTAGCCCTCTGCTCACCATGGGGAAACTTACTGAATCTGACGATTCTTGTTCTACAATCTCCAGACATAACTTTCTAAGTCTGTGCTCCAGCCCTCCATTTCCAGTTGTCCAATGGATATTGCCTATAAACCACTGTCATTTCGAACTGAATGTCTCTAAAACCGGACACATCAACCACTCTTCTCCACACCCAATATCTACATTTCTGTCAATGGTACCACTGTAAACTCCCAAGCTTAAATTTTCATCTTCTTTGGCTCCTGTCTTTAAAGTCTAAGAAGACTATAAATCCTATGGTTTCCCTTCGCAATATATCTTTTCAATCCTGTGCTTTTGTTCTAACCACTGTCAACCACATGACCTCCTGCCTAGATTGCTGCTGCTGCCTTTGAATAGAGCCCAAGCCTCTTGTCCAGGTAGCAGATGAATGTTCCTGACATGTCACTTCTGCCATCTCACTTCTTTGCTCAAAATAATTTCAATGGTTCCCCACTGCCTACAGGAAAAATATCCAAGTTCCTCAGCCTGGGATTCAGGGTTTAGAAAAGAAGTGGGCAAACTATAGCCCCCAGACCAAATCTAGCCCATGACCTGTTCTATAAATAAAGCTTTATTAGAACACATTTATGTATTACCTATGGCTGCTTTCACGCTACAGTGGCAGAGTTGAGTGGCTATGACAGAGACCTGTTGGCCTGTGAAGCCAAAAATATTTATCATCTCTCCCTTGGTCTAGAATAATCAGACATCAGCAGATCCTGCCAAAAGTTCTTGCTCAGGACTCCTTTGGATGAAGTTTTTGCTCCTGTGGGTCTACTGCTGAGCCCATTTTCATTGTATCATACGCCCACTGTCTGAAGTCCAAAAAGCTTATTTCTCTCCTCCTTGAACTTTTCCTTCAAACAAATCCGAAGCTCTAGCTCTCCATGAGGCCAGCTGCATCAGTTCCCTGCATCCGGATGCGCCTCGTCTGGCCCCTCTCTGCAGCTACCACAGATGCCTACGCTGAGCTTCCGCTTTGCCTGTGGGTCCTTTCCACCTGTGCTATACACTTCTCTAGGTCCAGGCTTGGTCACTTCCACAGAGCAGTGCCAATGACAACAACCAATCCTCGATAACATAATTTGGTAGAGAAGGCATCAAAGAAACTTACCAAAGAAGGCCTGGAATTCCACATTTGAAAAGGTAAGCTTGTGTCCAAAAGCATGCACTCTAGCCAGCACCACCTAAAAGCCAACAAAATAAGGGTTTAGGTTTAAAAGAGAACATTGATATATTTTCTTTATAAACTTACAACTCCCAATAAGTTTTGATTTACTGTCATCTCAGGATGCCCATCTCGGTTTCTCTGCCTAGAAATGCTTCTCGTCCTTCAAATCCACTGAACAGTCTTTCCCCAGAAGCCTCCCCAGTGTCCCAGGCAGGCCTGGCACTCCCCCATGGAACTCTGCTGCAATGTCTAGGCAACACTTTGACACAATGTGGCATAATTTCTTATTTAGAAATGGGGTTCCTTACCCTGTAGGCTTATCAAGAGAAGAGATTTAGTAAATTCATTCCTTCCCTTACTCCCACTGCCTAGTACACCACAGGCGTTCAGACAGTCCTCAATAAATATTTGTAAAATGGGTGGGAAAATAACCTACTCGGTTCATTCACACATGCCAGGGTATCTAACATTCTGCTGGCCTGCAGTTCTCAGCATACAAACGCATGCCTCAATCCTACTGCTTTTCATAGGCAATGGTTTAACAGGAAGGATTAATGAGATTAATCTTCTAAATGCACACCTTTGAAATGACACTCCCTGGGCAGAAACCTCCAAAAGCTCCCAGAATCTAAGAAGGCAAGCCCAGTTCTAGAGTCAGACTGCCAGGCCTGCACCAACTGGCCCGGCCTGACTCTGCAAACTCGGCTGGCATGGTCTCCCACAGTGAACCTCCAATCCAGGCAGAAAGGACAGCAGTCCCTTTCCTTCCCAGCATTCCCTCTGGCTGGGTGTCCTTCTCTGCTTCTCTCCACATTGTTCCCTTCTGCTGAAATGCCATCCATTTTAAACATCATATCCCAACCAAGTTCATGGGGGTGGAGGGAGGGCACTAAGTTTTTATTTCTCTCTGACATTTTTATTATGATAAAGTACACATTACAGAACTTACAAGCTTAGCCATTTTTAAGTGTACAGCTCGGTGCTAGCTATTAAGTACATCCATATTGTGCAGCCATCACCCTTCATCTCTAGAACTCCTTTTATCTAGGAAAATTGAAACCTTATACCTTTTAAACAACTCCACCTTCTCCCTTCCTCCCAGTCCCTGGCACCCAAAAATATTTACGAAATGAATGAACAAATGAAGACATCAATGAATTTGACTTCAACTCTCCCCATAAAGGCCAGAAGCACTGTCCCTTTCCACTGGACTCCCATGGTACTTATTTCAATCAATCTTAAAAGATCCTTTTTCTGCACAGTCGTATGATCCTTCATGGCAGGAACTATGACTTATTTGAAAGGTAAAGCTTGTGTCCAAAAGCACACGTAGACTTATCCTCCATGTTGCCAGATCCAAAGGGCAAGTGTTAGTCTTCATCTTACAGCTTTTGCTACCAGTTAATCATTCCCTCTTGTTTGACTACTCTCTTCACTTGGCTTCTAGGATGGAACTCAATTTTCCACGCATCTCACTGACTGTTCTTTCCCTTTGCTGGTTCTTCCTTATCTCCCCACCTGTTAATGCCAGAGTGTCCCAGGGCTCCATCTTTGTTCTCATCTATTCTCTGTATAACTTCAATCACCCCCCTGGTGATCTCATCCAGTCTCGGGGATTCAAATACAGTATCAGCTATATGCTGATGCCCAGATTTCTCTCCAATCCTGGACCTCTCCTCTGAACTCCTGGATAATATACCTTATTGTCTTCAAGTAAGATGTCAAGTGGACAAGATGTCCGTGTAAGTCATGTTCAACATCTCAAGCTTAAAATGTCTAACACAGACCCCTGACCTAACTCTAGATTTGTTCCTCCCAGAATCATACCCGTCTTAGTGTAATCCAATGGTCTTCTAGCTGCCCAGGCCAACAAGTTTAGAGTTATTCTCATCTTCTCTCTTTTTCTCTTACTCAATATCCAATCTTTACCAAAACTAATTTTTACCTTCAAAATATATTCAGAATATGACCATTTCTCACCCCCTCCACTATTATCATCCTAGATTATTGTAATAGCCTTCTAACTGGTGTCTCTGCTTCTATTCTTGATGTCATTCTTACCTCCACCCATAGTTTATTCTCAATAAGGGAGGGACCCTAAAACAACATAAGCCAGATTATGTCATTTCTTTGTTTAAAATCTATAAAAATCTTTCTAGCAAGGACAATACCAAAGGAATGAATGTTTCTAAAGTAGCCCAGGGGCAGGCTGGTGGTAGAGGTAGGGTCTTCAAGTCAGTGTCCTGTTTCCATTCATCTATTTCTTGACTGACAGTCCTGCCTGCATCTCCTATTATCTGATTTCTTAAAGAAATGAAACTTTTTAAAGAGAGAGAGAGAAAAAAAAACCCATCACTCAGCTTCCTTTTCAGTTAGTACACCACAAGAAGCCAACAACACGCACATTTCTCAAAACCAGTCAGATATGTGGAGTCGGCCACCACTTAGTAGTTTCCAAAGATGACTCTAGCCTTTCAGACAAGAGTCACTACCTGCTTGCTGATGGTGGCGAACCCTCCGTAAGCCCCTCTTCTCCCTGCTCCCTCTAGCTGGTCACTAACCCGTGTGCCTATCTGTCTCTGCCTTTATCTTACTGATGCTGTGGCTGGAGATGAAACGCAAATAAATTAACCAAAGTCTCGTCAGTTCTCCTTGGAGCTTAAGCAGCTTCCTAACCAGTCTCCCTCTTCTAGTCATTCATTTATCCCAACTATAACCTCATTCAGTGTCTGGGATGATTTTTTAAAAACCTGAATTTGATCAAGTCCTCTGCTTAAAACTCTCCAAAGAGTTTCTATATTGCCGTATGATATATATAGTAAGCCATAGTAAATATATATATATATATTTTTTAATCTTCCTTGGATGTTTTCGTCTGCATTCTTCTTAAAAGGACCTTGCTTTCCCCAACGGGGTGGGCAAATTACCCAGCCCAGGTTAGAGGACTCCATCCCCTAGCAACAGTGGCTGGTCCAAAGGCTAAGCACACCGTCCCAACCAAAGCCTTTCTCTGGAACTGATACAGGGATGCAGAGACAGGAATTCTCCCTTCACTGGAATGGTTAAGCTGGGGCTTAGCAGGGGAGCCCCCGCAGAGAGGGTGGCCTGACTGTAGTGGAAAGGACTGATGCCTACACACGAAGAACAAAAGGCATGGGCACCGGACGACCACTGGCACCAACGCCTGTGTGAAACCTCTTCGTTTGGTGAACTCCTGCAGCATCCATCCCAGTTACAGAACCAGTAACTCCGCTCTTAGGCCTCAGCAAGCTGGAGTCCCAGCAGCCCCCCAAGCTTTTTCCTGCGTCTGTGCTCTTCCCACATTGTTTCCTCTGCCTGGAATGCACACTCTTGGGTTTGTATACAGCAGCCATGCTTTCTCTGTGGAGCCTTCCCAAAGGGAAGCACAAGGAGTCCAACTTTCTCGCTGTACTCTAAAATGCCTAGAACATACCCACTCTGTGCACTTACACTCGTCCTGTGAATTCTCATAGCTAGATGCCCACACTAGACACCGAACACTCAACCCCACTTCTTCACACTTCCTTGTTCCCCTGTGGACTTTCCTCGTCTTCCTTCTGCCCTGTGTTCACTGTCACAGTCTAGAACCTCCTCATCTCCTGCCTGCGCTCAGGCAAAAGCCTCCTTCCTGGTGTCTCTGCCTCTCCCCCACCTGACCAGTCCTCCACACCACTATAAAGCTGGGCCTCCAACAGTCCTCCTGCCACCTACAGAGTCAGACCCTTGGCCTTAGGGCCCTTCACAAACTGCCCCAACCTATGATCTCTAATTTCTCCCAACCACTCCCACTTGCAGGAAGTTGGGGTAGACATATTTTTCTCTATTCTATCTATGTACAAAAACCTGGACATTAGATATAAAACAAACATAAGAGGACTCCGTAAGGCAAGAGGGAAGAAGGCAGAACCGCTGGCACCTCAGGACCCCAGGAAGGATACTGTGGTGACTTCCCCTCACTTGCTGGTTGCCTCATATATCCAAGACTTGACACCGAAGAAGACGGCAAACTGGAAATGCCAACAGGCACAGACAAAAAAAAGCTTCAACAAAAGCTTGCTTCTTCCAGCAAGACAGAAAACTTTTAGATAATAACAACTCTATTTCAGCCAAACACCACAGAAAACATCATATCTCACCCACATCCATACCAGCAAAGTGCAGACGATATTTGGAAAAAAACACTAGAGCTAACAATATGCTTAATGGTGAAAGGCTAAATGCTTCCCCCACAAGCCCAGGAATAGGTAATGATGGCCACTCTCACCACTCTTCTTCACCATAGTACTGGAAGTCCCAGCCAGTGCAAGAAACAGGAAAAGGAAATAAAAACATTCAAACTGGAAAGAAAGAAATAAAACAATCTCTATTTGCAAATGATATGACTGTCTAGGTAGAAAATCCCTAGGAATACACACACATACACACACACACACACACACACACAATGCCTATGACTAATTAGTGAGTTTAGCAAGGATGCAGGACATAAGATAAAAATAAAAAGCAATTAAATTTCCCTATACTAGCAATAAGCATGTGGATCTGAAATTAAAAATACAATACTATTCACTATCACTAAAAAACTAAAGACATAAATACTTAGGTGTAAATATAATTTCTTCCAACAAATCATCTTGTGTTCTAGCCACGAGTCCACCTCTGTCTTGAGGGTAGAAACAGTATATTTGTTTTCCTCTCTAATGAACCAAAACAACTAGCCATTGCCTACCACCTACTAGACATGCAGTATTTACTGCCACAGCTCTTCCCTGCTCTGTTTAACATGGACTACTTCCCATCGATGCTCCAGTGAGATCACTATTAAAAAGTGTCTCTAGTTTCTACCTTAGCAGGTCATGATTGCCAAGGGAGAACCAGGAAAACTGTCTCTGCTCCCACTCCCAAACACACTTATGTTCTTACATGACAGACATTGGAAGTGGCCTCTCTAGGCATCTCTAGGCCCCTTTCACATCAGTCTGAAGGGGCCCAAGACTTGGCCCAAAGACCCCAGAGAATGGTGTGAGACCACTGCCATTGTTGTCTCATCCATGCTGTGCTGGGAGGAGCTACAAATGCTCCCCCAGTCCTATCTGACAGCTCAGTTATGAATGAGAATTGCCTGTATGTATTGAAGAAAGTGCTGTGGAGGAGAAAAGGCTATGAGAGATAGATCTGGGCCCAGAGGGCATTCAGATATCTTTTCCCAAACACTTTCCTCCTCTTATCACTTCTGAGGGTAGAAAGTGAGAACAGTCATTAAGCAACAGCCAAAACCTCAGAACAATTCTGATTCCTCTCTTTCTTTCTCTGCCCACAACCAATCACACAGAAAAACCTGTTGTTTCACTTTAAATAAGGATTGCAAATCCAACCATTTCTTGCCATCTCTACCATTATAACCACTTGGGACCTGGCTACTCTCACCATAACCTGGATAATTCCAATAGATTCTGACTCTCCCTTCTGAGCCTTCCCTGCTCCCTCAGTCTAGTCTCATCATAGTAGTAAGACTGATCCTTTCGAGATGTAACTCAGGTCGTGTCATCCCTCTTTCAAAACCCTGAAATGTTCCTGGCTCTCCTCGTCATTCACAATAGAACCCAGTCACCATTACTTCTTGGCCCCACCTTCTAACACTCTCCTCCTCACCTTCTCCTCACTCCATTCCAGCCACCCTGGCCACCTTTACCTTGCTGTCCCATTGCCTAGTGCTCTTCCTTCAGTTAAACATATGACTCACTTCTTCACTACATTCACTATGGTATCCACTATGCTATGAGTTCACCAAAACCCTTTTTTGAGGGGGCACTTGACTAGACTACATTTCCCAGCCTCCCTTGCAGTTTAAAGTAAACATGTGACAAGATTTCTGGCCAATGGGCGGTAGGGGAGATGTAAGCTTCTTCCAGACTAGCCCATAAAAACTTTGATACATGAGGTAGACATTGTCCTCTCTCTTTTCCCCTGTCCTCCAGCTGAATGGAAAAAATTTGAGGGTCTTACAGAGGGAAGAGCCACAGGTGGAAGGAGAGTGGGTCCCTCAAGAATCACAGGGAAGTATGACTGCTAATGAGGATTAACCACACTGGAATTTTTCTGTGCAAGAAATAAAGTTATCTTGGGTTGATACACTGAGATTTGGGGGTGTGTTTGCTACTTAACCTAACAACTTTATTTCCTTCTCAGTAAGGCCTCTTTTGACTCCTCTATTTAAAATCTTCCCAATATTTATTAGCGAATCTCCTTGTTTTTCTCCATAGTCCTCATTACCATGTAGTAGTGATTTTCAACCTTTTTCATCTCAGGACACACAAATTATTACAACTCAGTGGCACACAAAAAATAGGTATAATATTGATTCAGTCCACTGGACAGCTATTGTTGTATTGGCTGTTGTCATTTTTTTTATTTCACAACCTAAAGAAAAGGAAGTCAGTGCCCATTTTAAAAATTATTGCAGCACACCAGTTGAAAATCACTGCCATATAGCATAATGTATATTTTGTTTATTATTTTTCTCTGTATCCCCAAATTTGAATGTACACTAAAGGCAGAACTTTTGCTCCCCCCCTCCCTTTCCCTTTGTTGTATCCCCTGGGTCTAGCACAGTGCCTTGAATGTTGTAAATATGTTCATTGCTGAATGAATGAATGAGTGAATGAATGAATGAGTGAGTGAGTGAGTGAATGAATGAAGTACATGGGTTCCAAGATCAGAAAGGCCTGAGTTGAGGTTTGGCACTGCCATTTACTAGCTGTGTGATGTAGGGAAAATTACTTCTTTGAGACTCATTTTCCTCATCTGTAAAGTGGGAGAAGTAACAGTACCTTCTTTATGGAGACTGGGAATAATCAAAGTCTTTAACATAAGTCTCTTAGCACCCTGCCTGGTAACAGCCAGATTCCACAAATGCTAACTGCTTTATCAGCTCAAGGCCAGAGGACACACTGCATATCAGGCCCTAGCAGGGTTATTGGTAGGGCTACCTTTCAATAGACTTTATTTTTTATTATTTTTTTTTAATTTTATTTATTCATTTTAGAGAGAGAAGACCGAGAGAGAAGGGGGGGAGGAGCAGAAAGCATCAACTCCCATATGTGTCTTGACCAGGCAAGCCTGGGGTTTTGAACCAGCAACCTCAGCATTCCAGGTCGACGCTTTACCCATTGTGCCACCACAGGTCAGGCGGGCCACCTTTCTGAGAAGGAAGGAGCTGAATGGATATTTACACGCACAAACTATTCTGGAAGAAATTGTGACAAACGCCTAGGTAGTGAGATTCAAGAGCTGCCTAAAGGTTCTCAGTGAATCGCCAGCGATTAGAAAAACAGGACAACTGGTGTCAGGGGTGATGAAAGTGTGTGTCAAGTCTGCAGAAAGCGCTGCTGGGGCAAGAGTACCACCCAGATGATGAGAGATCACTTTGTGCCTTTTAGAAACAATTTTCACAGCAAAGCTGGAGAAATGAGAGGCCTCCTGCATCATGGGAACAAGGTAATAAGGCTATAAAAATGGAACTCAAATAAACCACACACAGGGTCCACATGGGCCCAATTTTCCAGGAAAAGTAGCAATTGCCACAGCCTCAGATGAGGGAGGCACACGTGTGCCTCGGTATAGCAAACAGCTTTCAGAAAATCATTAGGCTGCAGAAAAGCCACGGGTTTGCCAAATTAGCAGTGCCAGCTCTCACCTGCCTTTCTCTGTCATGCTCGCCTCTTTCTACTGATAAAAGGACACGGACAATGACACCCAATGCCTGTGCCTGCTTTGCCATCCTCAAACTACAGAACCCTCTGAATGAACAGCGCTTCCTAGTCAGGAGAGCACAGGCAGCTGTTTCTCATGTGCACAGTCCGGCTGCACCCTCGCCCGAGACCTTCTCCACTTCCTCTTGGCACAGACCTGCTCTCAGTCTCAGCTCAGGGACATCCCTGCAGAGCTGGGCTTTGATGACAAGCCCCCTCCTTTAAACTCTTTCTTCCTGTGGCTCTTCAAGGCTCTCACCAAACTCCCCCATCCTCACCTCTGCAATATCTCTCATCTCCATCTGGGGCCCCTGTTCCACCTCTGCACCCCCACATGTTGGTGGTCCAAGCCTCCAAAATAGTGTCTGCCTATCTTTCTGGTCCTATGGCCTTCTTCCTCTGTACTACAGGCAGGAAGGACCGCTTTGAGGTTAGAGGCAGATTTTGAGGTCAGAACAACTGGGTCTACTCTTAGCTCCACAGCAGTATGACCTTGGGCAGTTAATTAATTGCTTTATGTCTATTTCTTCATCTGCGAAATGGAAATAATGATAGTACCTCACTGAATCTCTGTTGGTGTTAAACGACTTAAAGTATATAAAGCTCTCAGAACCATACCTGGCATAGTGCTGCCCAAGACCATTAAAACATGTGCCCATTACTTCAGCCAAACACAGGCATACCCCATGTCCTTCCATCTCCATCGCCTCTACTCAGGCCTCCAATGTCTAGCCGCCATCTCAGCCAGCCCTTTAGAAGGTATTGCTGTCAAAAGCAGCCACTCCATAACACCCTTTTTGCTTCCCCTGCCCCAGTCGCCCAATGAGATGAACGTCCTCCCTCCTCTAACAGGGCAGGGCTGCTAGAGAAGGTCCTCCTTCTTCACCTCCTTTGAATCATCATCAGTTTTAGACTTGTTTTATCCTTCCCAATCCCCGTTCATGAGCACCTCAGAAACAAGGATGTACTGGGTTTTTTCTTCCCAAATCTTCATTCCCTGTAAATTTATACACTATAAAGACCCAGTAAACACTTGTGGGACTAAGTTAAAATGCAAAAGCCAACCAGAGATTGAAACAATAGATCAAGAGGAGAGGAAGCCATTCTGTCACCCCTAAGCCAACCCAGATTTCAGGCTCAAAAGAGTCCTGGGGACCAAGTCAATGTTGTTTGTCAGTTTCATTTTAATCTTTCCTAATGGCAAAAAAAAGCCAAATCCTTTCACTAAGTCTGCAACCTGCTTCCACTGCTAAGAGTACATTCTCATAGGCTTACTCTCATGCTTTTCTAAGAAATCCTATTTAATTATATTTTTTAGGGCATTTCTTAAAAATACTTTTAAGAGGCCCTGTTGGGTTGGCTCAGCGGTAAAGCGTTGGCCCAGCGTGTGGAAGTCCAGGGTTTTGATTCCCAGTCAGAGCACACAGAAGCACCCATCTACTTCTCCATTTCTCTCCCTCCCCCTTCTCTCTCTCTCTTCCCCTCCTACAGCCATGGCTCAAATGGCTTGAGCAAACTGGCCCAAGTGCTGAGGATGGCTCCATGGCCTCACCTCAGAGTCTCAAATAGCTTGGTTACCAAGCAACAAAGCAAGCCTCAGATGGGCAGAGCATTTCCCCATAGAGGGCTTGCTGGGTGGATCCTGGTCAGTCAGTCAGGCACTAGTACAAGGGTCGGGAACCTTTTTGGCTGAGAGAGCCATGAACACCACATATTTTAAAATGTAATTCTGTGAGAACCATACAACGACCCATGTACGTTACGCATTATCCAATAAAAATTTGATGTTGTCCCAGAGGACAGCTGTGATTGGCTCCAGCCACCTGCAACCATGAACATTAGAAAATGAATGGATTGTAATACATGAGAATGTTTTACATTTTTTTTTTATTAAAGATTTGTCTGCGAGCCAGATGCAGCCATCAAAAGAGCCACATCTGGCTCACCCTGAACCCTGCACTAGCAGGAGTCTCTCTGCCTCCCTGCCTCCCACTTAATAAAACAAAACAAACACCCTTAAGAAGAGAATCACTGGTTAGTTATTGTTTTACTCAAAGTGTCAAAGATACAGGGTTACAGAATTCCTCTATGTGAGCAGGTAGATTACTCCATAAGAGAATGTCCTGGCTCACCTCCACATTTAGGAACAAGCAACAAGTCATGTATACTTGACTTGTATCATAGCCTTTCACTTACATCTAATTTCACCATTACCTTGCTTTTTCGTTCATGGAAAACATGACAAAGGTGTTTCTGGCATTTAAAATAAAAATTTAACATATCCTCATGACATTCTTCTAGAAAAAAGAAATTCTGATTCTCTGTCTAATCTTGGGCCATTGTCATTAGCTAGATACATGCCAACCTAATGAAATGATTCTGTAATACACAAAGATGGCTTAATGCAGCATTAGCTGAAAGAGCAAAAATTAGAAGCAATCTAAATGCCCCATTACCAGCTCATGGCTTACTGAAGACATTCCCTTGAGAGAATATTATGCAGCCATCCTAAATATGCATAATGAAAACTAGGGAGCCACATGAGAAAGGCGGAGGTCATAATCTGAAGGGAAAAGGGCATGCAAATGTGTAGAGATATGTGTTCATGCCATCAAGGCTGCTCCAGCTGAAGAGATTAGGCCCCGGTTTGAAGTCAGACGCAAGGAGACTTAGGAGAAAGCTAAGAGGAATCCTCAGTAAACAGGGCTAGAGGAGGGAAGCAGCCACAGGAGAATCAGGACCCTTGGCCCAGGGCAGGGGCCCTACTCAGAGGTGCAACATGGGAGACATGAAAGATTCCACCAAGCCAAGGTCATTCCAGGAATTCCATCCCAACATAGGCATAGGGAGTGAGAAGAAAACCCTATCTAGTTTTGTAGAATATATCAATTCCTGGGTGAGTAACAATTTTCAAAACCCCTCAGACACTCAATTTCAAGCCTTGTCCTTCCTGTTGTGTGGCCACTGAGCTCCCATCTGAAAGCTCAGTCCCTCCAAAGCCTCAGAGGCTAATTCTGACCCAAGGCAAGAGGGATTTAAAGGGCTCTAGCCAAAACCCAGGGATTTAGCTTGCTTGCTGCTAATCTGGCAGATAAAGAAAGTGAACCCCTAAGAGAACAAACATCTTGACCAATGCTACACAGAGAGTTGCTGGCTGAGCTGACGCTTGAATCTGAGTTCTCCTGTCTCTGGGTTTAAAGCTTTTCTGTAGGGCATCTGACTGATGAGTTGGACCACTTGGGCCGGCACACTGTGTAGGGGCCCAACTGATGCAGTGAAACAGAGGCTCAAGAATAAGTGATCTCAACCAGAGTAGCACAGGAGAATTCCAGGGATGCCAGGGCCCCAACAGATGCCCCAAAGGGAAACAGCCCCTTCTGCACCCTAGCCCATGTCAAACCCCTACCTCTAACTCCTCAGTCTCTTGCACTTTGTTGGTTCAGCTGAAGTTTGGCTGCCCTGTGGGTGCCAATGCTGGTCCCTAAGGGCATGTTCTGTGGGTCCCCCAAGACAACTCCATCTCTGGATAAGAGAAAAATGGTTCCAGAGCTCCTCCCTACATCCCCTGTCCCCCTTGATTCCTACCCCTATCCCATCAAAATCCCCAGTCTGGACCCCACTCCCCCACCACCAAATATAAGAGGCCAACCTCATTGCCCTGGCATTTAAGGTCCTCCTTCATATGGTCCAAACCACCTACCTAATCATGCCTCCCAAGGCACTCCCTCCCTCCCCAGATTGAACAGTGGCTGCTCCCCTGTTCCTACATCACCTCCAGAAGCCATGCCTTCCACACCCACCCCAAATCCCCTAGAGTCAGCTCAAGCTTCCTCTCATTCTCTTAGCCTTCCTCCAAACACACTGATAGTGCTCACACTGTCCACTGAATGACCCAACCCCTTTGGGCCTGAACGGCCAAAGGGCCAGACTTTCATATATGGAACATGTGGGTCACCCAGATACTGTCATCCAAAGAACTATGCACAGGAGGCTCTCTCCTCCCCAAAATTCGCTCTAAATTGAACCTAAGCAATTTCATCATTTGAGCAGTTGTGAAATACTGCCTTGCGCCCCGTGGCAGGGGTGCAAACCTTAGGCAATGACGCAGGAGGCTCCTGATGGCTTCCACAGCTCCTCCCACCCACCCGTCCTGGTTGCCCACAGTGAGCACTTCCCGGGCTCCTACTACGTGCAGACCAGAAGGCGCAGGTCACTTAGGATACAAATCCAACAAGCCAGTCTTTGCCCTGCAAAAATTCGGACTCAAGCAGGGAAAAAGAGTGAGATAATCCGCACTAATGCAGTGTGACAAACGGCACACCGAGAAAGAAGGCACAGAGGAAAGAGCAGCAAGGAGCAGGGCGGCATGATCCAGCTCACTCCGAGAGGAGGCTGAGCAAGGTTCACGGAAAGCCAGGTGGAGCTGGTCCCTGCAGGGTATTTGACAACATACATAATGGCAGCCAGCATTTACTGGGGGCCTACTGGGTGCTAAGCACTGTACCAAACACTTCATTTGCTTGGTTGCAAATTCAATCACTCTTCACTATTGAGCCCCTACTATTTGTCAGATACTGTTTTAGGCAGTGGGGGTGGATCAATGAACAAAATTAACTCTAGTCTCTACCCTCATAATTTACGTTCTGTTGAGAAAAGACAGACAATAAACTACATAGATAAGTAAACTGTAGAAGATGTTAGATGGTGAAAAGTTCTAGCAGAAGAAAATAAAGCAGAAAGGGGGAAATGGGGAACATCTACGAGACAGTGGGCTGGGTGGTACAACTTTAAACAGTGTAACATTTGAGAGGGGGCTGAAGATGGTGAGAGTGAACAGCCATGCAGATACCTGGGGGAAGAGCATTCGAGGGAGAGGGGCACTCAGAAGAAAGAGCCTGAACAGGAAGCACGCCTGCTATGTCTGAAGAACAGCAAGGATTCTGACGGCTGGCGGGGAGCAAGAGGGGGCACGCAGGACCAGCATGCACAGCGCAGACTGCGCACTGCACAGCTCAGGGGGCCACTCACACGCTCCGCAGTGCGCTGTGCAGAACCCAGCCTACTTAACCATGCACCAGGCCTTGGGGTGGGCGATGAGGTCACAGAAGTACTGGGAAGCCTTGTGGACCATGCTGAGGATTTGGCTTCTCCTCCGAGTAAGACAGGAAGTCACTGTCTAGGGTTCTAAGCCAGAGACATGACCTGATCTGACCCATTCTTCTCGGGCTCACTGGCCAAGGTTGGAAGCAGGAGGTGGCTTCAGAGGTTATGGCAATAATCATACTCAACTACATGTTGTGTTATACTCACAATCCCCTGAGGTAGGTTGAATGATTACTCTTTCATAGATAAAGAGATTGAGGCTTAAGAGAGATCTAGTAACTGACCCAAGGTCACTAGGTGAGGCAGTGCACAAACACCAGTATTGAAAGCAGGGTATGAGAACATCCCAGGTGAAGTGACAGTATCGGCCATGGAACAGGGCCTGGCACACTTGGGGAAGGGCAGTTCCGTGGTCCAGGGGGCTTAACTCTGGGGCAAATGGCCAGAGCAGCCGGTTAAGGACTCTGTGCCTTGCCCACTCTCACTGGATCCTGACCAGCAGTGTACCAGCCGCATGGCTTCCTGGACCAGAACGACCACCTCCTAACCTGTCCCCCTGCTCCGTGCCTGTCCTTCCCACATCAGTCCACAGGCAGCCAGAAGAACCCTGAGAAAAACCTAAGTCAGATACTATTTTCTTGCTTTCAACACTCCAGTGCTTTCCATTATGTTGGACCCTCAATGGATGTTGACTGAATGGATGATTCCCTCATCCAGGCTTGTCCTGTCTTCAAACAGGGAAAGAACCACTTTTTCTTTTCCTCTTTAGCAGACAGAGGTGACCCCATGCCGAGGAGTGCAGGGTGCAGGGTGCCTGCACCAAGTGTGGCACCTTGGCCAGGCCACAGTATTAGCCAGTCAAAACACATGAGAAGGGACAGCCATTCAGAACACCGAAGGGCCAACTTTTGAATTAAACTTTTTAAAAATAAAATTATTTACTCCAGGGCAAATTGGACCCACAGTGCCACCTTGTGCTCAAGTAAAAGGTGGTCTTCGGGTATGCCTGGGCTGCAGTGACTGTCACGGGCATACTCCACACCACAGCCTTGCCCTCTGAGTCCCCAAAGCTCCTGACACTTTCAGTAGTGACAAGGTTTAAGAGCTGCTAAAGGCTGACAGTGCCACAGGCACGAGGCCTGCAACAAAAAGCTTTCCTCACCAGGGCTGAAGTTCAAGGGTGACTCTAAAGGCTGTCCACTTTTCTGGATGCTGAATACAGTGGACCCCAAAATCATCTTAGAAATGAGGGAAGCTAGGGCTGAAACAAAACTTTACAAATTTTAGCCAACAAATATTTAGAACAAAAGGATACCTTTCCTAAAGGATCATTACCACTCTCTGGGGTTAAAAAACGAGGGCCTTGAGGGCCACACTCACTGTGAAAAGACCCTGGTTATACTAAAGGGAGATATGTAAACACACACACATACATTTGCATGTCTATTTAAAGGAGCGGTAACAACACCCAAAGAATGAGTATAATAACAAGCTTCCCCCTCACCCACCCAAGAAAATTTAGTAACAAAGCCTTCCTAGTGGGCCCTGGTAGGAATGTTAAGTAATCACTGCATGAATGACCTGTCCTCTGGTTAACCACCACAGTTCACGGGTGGGGTCCCCAGACCCCTTCAGGAGGCGGCTACCTTGAAGTTCTCCATCCTGCGCCACACTGGTGTGAGGCAAGCTTCCAAGGCTGCTTCTCTGAACAGGAAGGTGGGAGGAGAAGGGCCAGAGAAGCACAGCCACTAATGTCCGTAGGAGGAAGGGGGCAGAGCCTCCACGGGGAAAGGGTCCTGTCTGTCCTGGTTTTCAGAAAGAGGGACATGAAGAGCAGGACGGATGGCCAAGCCCTAGATCTGACAGAGAAGTTTAATATAAAAGAAGACTCAGCAAGGAAGCTCAGGGAAATCACTTACAGCTGCCCAACTGCAAGCTTTTCTGGGAAGCCAAAGGCCAAGCAGACAGTGATGTAGAAAGAACCCGTGAGAGCTGGTCAGCAAGTTTCAGAAAGGGCAAGAGCACAGAAAGATACAGTAAATACATGCCAGACTCGGAGCCTCCAGGAATAGGACTGGGGGTGGCTGGGTGATGAGAAGGCATGGAGGAATTAATTAAAACTAGTTTTCTGAACGTAATAGCCCAATATTCCACTGGAGGGACACTGACAGGCTGGTCCTCATTAAAACTTGAAGGTAAGGGAGAAAGTACAAGCTACTTTCAGACAAAGCTGCAACATGCACAAACCCGGACCCCTATGTGCAAACTGGCTCATCACTCTTCAGAAAAGACAGACAGGCTCCTGTGGCAGTCCAGAGATGGGTGGGCGGGGTGACCAAGAGCCTGCCAGCAAGCACACGCCCCAGCTTTTGCTTTCTCCTGCAGGTCCTGGCTGGGTCTAGGCTGACTGCATGGGAGAAGCAGCTCAGCTTTACCAAGAGGTTGCCCTGTTTTCATCCCTCCCCAAGGGAAAGTACTGTAGACATACAGGAACCAGGCTTCAGAATCATCTCAACTCTGACCCTCCTGCTCCACTATAAATGGGCACATGTGACCATCTCTGGCGCCATTTTTACAACCTGTGATTGTGAGCATGAGACAAAGGTCAGGTTTGCCTTATTCCTCACTGTGCCCATTTAGCATTGAGAACAGTGGCTGCCACATTACAGGATCTCAATAGATGAATACATGGTTGGGGGGGGGGGGGCTGCTTGACTTCAAACACCAAGCAATTCTCTCCAGGAGCCCAGCACGAGCCTGCCCTGCCTGGTGTGGCCAGGTGCTGGACGAATGGCCCAGTGCCTTCCCCAAGGTCCTCAGCCAGTGCAGTGCACCTGCCCCCACCCCTTCCCGGCAGTCCTGACTGTATCTCTTCATCACACCCCAGGAGCACTGCTCAGGCTACTCACCGAAGCAAGGACAAGAAGCAAGAAGAAGCTGCTACAGAGAACAGAACAACAATGAGCTCTCTAGTCGATAAATATGTTGGCGGGAAGAAGGCACAACCAAATCTACAAAGTCATGAACAGATGGAGGGGATGTGAACTGAGAACACTAGAAGAGGAAGGGGTCGGAGAGAACAAAGGTCAAGGTCACCCGATCCTGGGATAACAGAGCTAGGGGCACCTGAGGGACACAGGGATACAGGACAAAGGAAAAAAGAAAAAAACAGTCACACAGTGAATGGGAAACCTGCAAAATTTATCTCCATAAGTGACTGTAATAAAAGCTAGTTATACAGAACAAAAGAAAACAAACAGTCACATAATGAGTGGGAAACCTGCAAAATTTATCTCCTTAAGTAACAGTAATAAAAGCTAGTCAAATTTTAGGAGGAGAGTTACTCAGGACATCTTTCCTAATACCTCATAAACCCTTAACTTTCTATGCTGATTTCCAGAAGGAAAACATCCTCTTTATAACAAGTTCCTTAATGCCTCAGTCATAAAATAATCAGGGTAGGTCTGAGTTAACATGACGGATTATAGCCCAGGCCAGGCTGCCAAAAATAAAGATTCTGGATCTGGCTGGAGAGTATTAATGTATGGAACTAATTTTTAGCTGGACTTTTATAATTATAAAAATAATACATGCTCATTGTTGAAAAATAGAAAACCACAGAGAAGGACATGAGAATAAAATCACTTCTAACTGCACAAGATGAGAACCACTATTAACAATTTGGTGACTTTCCATTCTATGCATGAGAGTTTAACAGAGTCAAGTGCATACTATGAATATAATTTCAATTCCTGCTTTTCTCCAGTGTAGTCTTGCTCTCAATGTATAAATGTTCCAAGAAAGTTCACCCACAGCAAGTAAACAAATAACAAAATGAATAAAAGAAACCCTTCATGAAGTCAGAAAAACCTGATTATCCCACTGAACCCTCATTTTCCCAGCAAAAGAAAAAAAAATCCTATTACTAGAATGGAAATAGCCCATAAGATATAAACAGTAAGCTCATCTTTGTATACTCTTACCTACATCATATTTTCAACAAATACTTATTATCTTGAATAAGCCACACATTTTTCCAACTCAACAGAATTTTATCATTGCATCTGATTCTTCTGAATGAAGAAATCAAGTTTTGGTGGGCTTGGGTAGATTTCATCTTCCAATCTGCAGGTGGACTAAACCACTTAAAAATGGTCAGTTCACATTCATGGACCATGACATCAAAATGAAAGTCCTATCGCCAGTTTTGTTGTACTCTGTCACCTAGGCAGGTCTTTCCAGGGACATATTATGTGTCATATGCCATCTGGTCAGGAGTTGTCCTGGTATCTGCCCATGTCCTCGTGGAGTTCCTGGTTTTCCATGCATGCCCAAGGCTTTGGCCAGGGGAGAGCAAGAGAACCTTTCTGCCTAGCAGAGAAGACTGTCCAGGACAAAGATCTTAGCACAACGCATTTCCCCACCTCTCACAGTATTTCATACTTCATTCAACTAGTATGTCCATGCCAGGCAATGGGCTGGGTGCTGGCGACACACAGGTGAATACACAGATATGCTATGCCCATTTCCAGGGAGCTGAAGTTTGCACAACACTTCCCCATCCACTACCTTCACATTAAGCCTAGGAGACAGGAAAGACCACCACTGTTATTCCCATATTCTAGATGATACAACAAATGTTCACTGGAACACGAAAGTATAAGGGCTGGACTCAAACCTAGGTCTTCTGACTCCTGGTCCAGTGCTCTTTCTACTGTACCACTCACACTGATGAATTTCCTCTTACTAATAACTAAAGTCTTCTGGATTATTCATATTCCTGCTAGCACCTGGGTTCTACCCTGCTGCCTAGTTTCTGAACAATGAACTGCCCTGACCTCTACATGGCTGCATTTGCCCTGATTAAGGTGTGCCTGCCTGGATCCTGACCCTGGACTCATATAATCCCTGAATATATTGCTATCCTGGCACCAGCTTTAAACTTTATTTACTCCCTCCCATTGGTACCATGATGTAGCAGACTGTTAACCTCCCACAATGTCCTATCTCCTTTTCATCCTTTAAAAACAGAGATTTTGTTGGACTCACAGCCTCAACTAAACGTATCTCCCAGGCTCCTTTGAAGGTAAATGTACCCATATGTCTAAGTTCTGGTCACTGGGATAAAAGAATGTGTTATTTCCAGGTCTAGCCCTTAAAAAACTGCATGTGTGCCCCTGGTCTTTCCTCTGGGAGATGATAAAAACCAAGTTTCCACTTTCAACCAACAAGTGAAAGCCACATAATGCAGACAGAGGCCTGGACCACTATTTACTCTAGACTGATACAAGAGAAAGGAATGAGCCTCCACCTGGTTTCAGCCAGGTGTAGATCTCTTTAATACAAGAACTTGCTGTGTCCCAACTAATACAAGAAGCTTGAGTGAGACCAGGTCTACAGTCTCCTAGTAAAGCCCCTTGTCACCGGTGAAATACTTTAAAGGAGATATTCAAAACTATATAAGAAAGGGTTCCATTCAGGTTTATTTACTGGAAAACATTTTTTTTAAAAAATGAAACCAAGACCTCAGAAATGATTTATGCTCAGGTCACAGGAAAAATTGAGAGGGTGCAGAAAAGCAAATCAGCCTCCTGCAGTGACAGGAGGGGAGAGAGCTCTAAGGAATAAATATGACCAGTCCTCTCCTGCAGCAGTTCACTCCATTCCTAGAAAAGGCAATGAGGGCTGAAATGATGTGAGCCACAGCTAATTTCTCCATGGAAACTGTCATAATAGGAGCTTGAGTTCCTAACTAACTCCATGGTCAACTTTTTAAATAAATGGTTTAAACCCCATGTCTTATCATCTATTAGAGCCTTGGGACTTTTAAAGTGAGAAAAGCTGCTGACCCGTTAATATACCACAAAGGATCTATGCATAGTCTGAACCACATAAAGTAGGTGCAAAGTAATTAAACCTAACACATCAACCAATCACATGACCTTTTATTTATTCTGAATCAGTAATTCTGATTCAGTAAGTTTGTAGTGCAAAATACTTCACTTTAATGTGATGACTTTGAAATACACTAGACCATAACATTTGAGAACACCTTTGAAAGCAAAGAAGAACTTGAGAGGAGAGAAGTTAAAGTTAGGAGAATAACACACTAAGTGAAATAAGTAAATCAGAAAAAGCTAAGAACTATACGATTTCACACATAGATGGGATATAAAACTAAGACTCATGGCCTGACCAGGCAGTGGCGCAGTGGATAGAGCATCGAACTGGGATGTGAAGGACCCAGGTTCAAAACCCTGAGGTCACCAGCTTGAGCGTGAGCTCATCCGGCTTGAGCGCGGGCTCACCAGCTTGAACATGGGGCCACTGGCTTGAGTGTGGGATCACAGACATGACCTCATGGTCACTGGCTTGAGCCCAAAGGTCACTGACTTGAGCAGGGGGTCGCCCGCTCTGCTGTAGCCCCCCTCCTTCAAGGCACATATGAGAAAACAATCAATGAACAAGCAATCAACAAACAACTAAGATGCGGCAACAAAGAATTGATGCTTCCCATCTCTCTCCCTTCCTGTCTGTCTGTACCTAACTGTTCCTCTCTGACTTTCTCTCTGTCTCTGTCAAAAAACAAAATAAAACAAAAAAATCACTAAGACTCGTGGATATAGACAAAAGTTAAATGGTTGCCAGAGGGAGGGGGTGGGGCAGGGAAGAATCAAACACACTGATGGAAATTGGTTTGACTATGGGTGATGGGCACACAACACAATGAAAGTTCACACACTAAAGAGATATACACCTGAAACTTATGTGTTTCTAATGACCAATGTCACCCCATTAAATTTAAATACTAAATAAAAATTTTGGTAAAAAAAGAAAGAAAATGGGGTTTAAATCCTGGCTCTGCTACTGACTAGCTTTGGGATCTTGGGTAATAGCTCAACTCTTTATCTTTATTTAGCCTCTTCTCAGAGGATTGTGGTAAAAACTAAGCAAGACAGTGTAGTAAAGTGCTCTGTAAATCACACACAGAGATAAACAATGTCACCAGAATCATGACTTTCGGAAAGGCTTTTGTGGGGAAATGCTGACAAGCATCAACATGAAAACTGAGCAGACTACAAGATAGTCAGCCACTTTTTGAAAAACTGACCCGGAGCTATTTCTTTTGCTGCCCTCTTTCTCTCTTTAGGAGAGACTGTGTCAGGTGGTAAGAGTTGGTCAATCTGCTGCGCTCACCGTCGGTGTCCCTTTGCTTGTGAGCCACAGAGCAGCCAGGGAGAGCTGCTAGGTGTCAGCCAGGGTCGCGACCAAGGGAGAGTTGCAGTGAGCTGCGACCACTCTGTGGTGACATGCCTATCAAACAAAATGCCTTCCAAAGGCCCACTGCACTGTCAGAAACCTCAAAACCAGAGACAGGAAACATTTCGGATGCCAGGAAAAAGGAAGAAGATTGCTGCTGTTCAGAGTGCAGGCTGAGGAGAGAGACTGTGCTGGATTCGAATCAGTTTTCCCACGTGTCATCTGGGCACCTCTGGGTCTCAGCCTGCCTAACTAGAAAGGAGGACTGATGCTGCCCACCCCACAGGACTATGGTGAGGGAAAGATGGGAAAAGGCTTGTAAGCACTTAGCACAGTACTTGGCAGATGATAGATACTCAAAGGTTAGGTACTGTTATTAATAATAGTAAGAATAATTGCTACATCATGCAATACTAACAAAAATTAAGATTTGGCAAATCTTCCATCCTTCGTGTCAAGACTTTGCTACAGGCTTTGCCACGAGGTGTTACCTGGACAGCATACTGGTTCATTCATTAATCCCTGAGGCTAATCGTGGTTTTTCTGGACTTCTGCCTTATGCCGCAGGATAGGTAAAACATCCAAGAATGCCCAACTGGCCAGCTGGCTGGATCCTGACACTTGTTTTTCTGGCTCACAGCACTATCCTGAGGTGTGGGCAGAGGAGAACAGGTTAACTTGGATGTCTGTGTCTAACTTTTTCATCCATGCTCAGATTGCCCACCCCCCGCCATGTCTAAAGGTGAAATAGAATATCACTTCTTAAAATACGGTCCTACTCAGCAGTGAGGCCTGTCAGCACCCACGTGGTGGACAGCGCCACATCCCCAGCAGTGCCCTAGAGGTGCGAAACTTCCTTCTGTGCCCTCCAGGCTGTTCCTGTAATACCAGTACACCTTCTTACTAGAGCCAAGAAGCTGCTCCCCACAACCACGGAGCAACTTCACAGCTTTCAAAACCTTTCCTTATCTCATTCCAGCATCAGAACCACACTGTAAGGGGCTGGACAAGAATCGGCATACCTGTTCCACAGATAAGAAATCAGCCAGTGTGAGGCCTGAAGTGATTTGGCTTAGGCTAGCTATTGCTTAAATAGTGAAGCCGCTTAGAATGCGGGGTATCTGGTTCCCAGTCCCGTGCTCATTCCAGAAAATGTGGATAGTTGTTTTTAAAACATTTGACTTTCATAATGGTGCTCTGCTGCTTCTGGAGAGTTCATTAACCAAGGTGTCACAGCCACAGAACACTGCAGATTCACACACTTTAAAGCCACTCACATAGGCAGATGTTCCCCAAACTCTAAAAATCTAAAAGGGTGACTGAAAACAGCCATGCCGACTAACGTAATTGACAATGAATTCTGGCTCCGGCTTCATTTCACCCTCCGTCTGGATTCAGCCAGCAGCCTCCATCAGGTCTCTGCTGCAGCCAGTCCCTCTTTGCACCAATCCAACAGGAACACTTACACTGAACTAATGCTCTAAAAAGAATAATCTCATGTCATTAGCAAAATAATCATAATAACACAAATTCAATGTTTCTCCACAGACTACCAGTATCAACTGTGCTAATTAAACTTTGACTTGCCACTTAACCTCACTCTTGCATCATCTATGAAATGGAGGAAATGGAGGAATGGGTTACATAGTCTTGTCCACTTCCAGAGCACTACTCTAAAACCACCCCCAACCAAGCCTAAGTCCTGCATCTGGAGGGCACCAGGAAATAACAGAGTCCACTGGGCAAGAGCTTCTAGGGCCTGGTTTTTATGTCTGAATCTACCACTTACCAGATATGTGATCTTAGCCGGGTTACTGGATCACTCTGTGCCTCCATTTCCTCATCTCTAAAATGAGGGTAATAATAAGATCTATTCCATGGGTTTTTGTAGGAATTAGATGAGATAACACATGTGAAATGCTAAGAATGCCACAAAACACTCTCTCTATATTAGCAATTAGTATTATCATCAGAAATGACATGCTTCTGGTTTAGGCCTTGAATGATCCTCCAAACTTAAGTTCCCACTATTATTTGCAAATCCTCCATTCTCGGTTAAGTCTATGTCCCTGAATACAAACTGGTCATTCCGACCTCCATGCTTTTAATTGTGCTATGTTGCTACCCATCCATTCCCTGGAAATACCTGTGCTATCCCTGTGTGTGAATCTAAATCCTACCCATCTTTAAAGGTCAGGATTAAACCTGATCACCTCCAGGAAGCCTCCTCCCTATTGTGACAGCTCACAAAGTTCTTTCTGGTCTCTAAGTTTCTGTAGCACTTACAGTCTAGACCACTCTGTTCGCATTACACATGGCCTTGGATTACCCTCTACCAGTAGAGAAACTTGCAGGCTCCTTGGCCACAACTATTTTTGCTCTTCCTCTGAGTCTAGCATGGTGCCTGGTAGATGGCTTTACAGATATCTGTTGACTAAATAAATAAATGTGTAGTACGATGCCCAAACCAATACACAATAAGTTTTCCTTAAATTGATGTGGCTCAGCTATTAATTTGCTGTACCTTGAAGCCAAGTAAAGATAACACAAAGATGAACATCAGCAGGGCAGGGACAACCACTGCCAATTAAATCCTGGTCATCAATAAAAGATACTGAGATATGGCCAACTTGAAGATGACCTAAACTCCAAAGTCCCTCACAAGACCAAGCTCATGAGTCTGTGCTATGAGAAAGGGAAAAAGAGTTGAGGTTTTCCTAAGCTGAACTCACTCACTCGACAACTGTTTGTTGAGTGACTACTCTTCACAACCACTGTCTGAGTTGCTGAGGATACAGCAACTAAACAGACAAAATATCTGCTCATACTTCAGCATCTAAGGAGGAAGGCCAGCTATGATGCTGCTTTCTAGATCCAAGATGAAATCCATAGAGCAACAACTTTTTGTACCAAATCCTCGCTATGCCTTCAAGCAAAGAAAAAAAAAATTAAATGTACCATTCTTTTTTTTTTATTATTCATTTTCAGAGAGGAGAGAGACAGAGAGGGAGAGAGAGGAGAGAGAGACAGAGAGAGAGAAGGGGGGAGGAGCTGGAAGCATCAACTCCCATATGTGCCTTGACCAGGCAAGCCCAGGGTTTTGAACCGGCAACCTCAGCATTTCCAGGTCAACGCTTTATCCACTGCGCCACCACAGGTCAGGCCAAATGTACCATTCTTGACTGACCAAACACAGGCAGCACTAACAGTGAGGCTGTTCCCAATGAGGCTTCCCCTCACTCTAGAACAGGAGTCCCCAAACTTTTTACACAGGGGGCCAGTTCACTGTCCCTCAGACCGTTGGAGGGCCGGACTATTAAAAAAAAACTATGAACAAACCCCTATGCACACTGAACATATCTTATTTTAAAGTAAAAAACCAAAACGGGAACAAATATAATATTTAAAATAAAGAACAAGTAAATTTAAATCAACAAACTGACCAGTATTTCAATGGGAACTATGGGCCTGCTTTTGGCTAACGAGACGGTCAATGTCCGGTTCCATTTTTGTCACTGCTAGCCGTAACAAGTGATATGACGCACTTCCGGAGCCGTGATGTGTGCGTCCCGCATCACTGGAAGTAGTACTGTACGTGAGCGACGCTGCGCTTTGCAGTGCTGCCACATCCAATACTCTCACTGACCACCAGTGAAAGAGGTGCCCCTTCCGGAAGTGCGACAGGGACCGGATAAATGGCCTCAGGGTACCGCATGCGCTTGTGGGCCATAGTTTAGGGACCCCTGCTCTAGAATCTACTGGGGAAGTTCACAGCATAACACTAAGTACCCTAAGTCATTTAAACTAAAGTCCCTAACACCTGAAGTCCCAGTTGAGCTCTGCCACTATTGTTATTTAAACATTAAGCCTCTTAAACAGCAAATGTGGCATGTGATGCCAAAAACAAAATTCAGAGGTGGGAAAAGAGGAAGGGGAGGTAGCTAGTTCTAGGATCTGGTAGTTTTCACCACTGCAAAACCTGAGGCTCTTTTCTCCTTTGGAGCAGAAACCTCTTATATCATCTAAAGCCTTTAAAAAAAATTTTTTTTTCTTCCAGCAGGATGCCGAAAATAGCTTTGCATTTAACATTTAAAACTGTTTTGATCCCACACTCTTTCAGCTCAGCTCTCGCCTGAAAACTCATTCCATTCCCTCAGGGCATTTATAACTATACTTCATAAGCAAAAAACCATAGTCACCATTTTTATCTTTAAGAGTTAAAATGAAAAAAAAAAAAAAAGATTTACATAATTACATGGATGATAAGTTGGCCAAGAACACAGGAGTCTGTCTTATCTGGACCAAAAGTTCTAGGACAAAATTTCTTTCAACTCATCAAGAAAGATAGCAGGATCAAAACCAAGGTTCACGTTCAATGCGTAACTGCCAAGCACTATGCTCGGGAAACTTGAGGTTCTCATTTCTGTGTGCTACCTACTTCATCAAAAAGAAATCTGATTAATAAAATCATATAGGCTTCAGGTGTACAATTCTATAATACAACCAATGACATAGCAATAAATTCAGTAAAAAAATTTTTTTAAAATAAAAAGCTGTTAAAAAATAAAGTATATTTCTCAACCAAAAAAAATAGAATAAAATAAAAAGAAAGAAATTTGAAGCAGCTATTTGAAAGCAGGCTTAAACAATGTACAACATAAAAACATGATTTTTATAGCCAACAAGGACCTGAGAAATCAAAGTTCAGTTAGGGCAACTTACTCCAAGTTACTCAGTAAGTCAGTGGCTCTGCCAAGACCGGAGCCTGGACCTCTCCCAATTCCCATTCCAGGGTTCTCCCCACTCTCCACACCACTGTCTCACTTATAACACATGAAACAAAATCCTAAGAGCACAGAGGTAAAAATCCCTTTTATAAAACCTTCTGACTGACTGGAAAAATAGTATAAGATGTTACAAAGATAAATGGGTCCCACTAATGCTAAAAGTAAATGACCTATAATGCTATATAGATGAGGGGGTTTCAGAAGACTTACTTAATTCTGGTAGTGCTTTAGTACTAAACAGTATGGTTTCGGCTACAGTCGGCACTAAATGGCTTTTGTGGGCTTGCTCGGGAACTAAACCACCATTTAGCTCATTGTTTTCTATAGAAAAATTTATCCTAAATTTCCATCAACTGCCTTACAAATGAACTTTCAGAACAAAACCTATTTTTAAGACAGCTGTGCATGTGAAACGGAATTCTGAGGTCTGAAGCTCTACACTAAACACAATTAAAAGTAAATAGTTGGTGATACATGTTAAGAGTACATTTATGAGAAAGCCCTTCAAACCCTTAATTTGTTTATATGCAATATGTTTTAGTAAAAGTCTTCTGAGCAGATTACAGTAAACTGTTATTTATACACTATTTCACCAATGGCAAATGCTCCTCTTCTCTATGCAAGTATTTACTCGGCCTTTCTAGCACTGGGCTAAGGGTTACAGGGAAGATAAAATGTGCATACAAGGACCTCATAATCCAGTTACACTGGCTTTACTTTTCTTAAAAACAATCAAGCCACTTCCAACTTCCAACCTCGGGGCCTTTGCACTTACTGTTTCCTCTTCCTGGGATATTTTCCCCCAAGATCTTCCTGCAGCTGAGCCCAAATGTTACCTTTTCAGAGAAGCCTCTCTGGAAGACACAGCTAAAGCAACCTCCTTCTTACCTTTCATCGCTCCTACTGTTTACTCTATTTGATTGCTTTCCTAACATCTATCACCACCAGGAGTTAATGCATTTAACTGTTTATTATCTGTCTCCTCCTACTGAAACTCTGTTTTGTTCACTACTGTATATTCAGTACTATGTACATTGTAGGCATCCAATAAACTTCACTGAATGAGTAAATGAGTAGAATTGGAGAGTGGGAAGTGAGGACAAGATAATTATTCATGAATTAATTTAAAAATGAGAGAACTGGCCATCCTGATTAGTAATATGGTAATTTGCTAAATATGAAGTACCAATGCTTCTGAATGAATGGCTGGCCATCAAAAGTAAAGAGGGGAGGGGGAGAGGGGTGAGGGAGAGAGCGAGAAAGAGGGGGAGAGAGAGAAAGAAAGAGAGAGAGGGAGAGAGCACACATGAAAAGGACAAATGTCATCAGAAGAGGCTTCCAAAGAAGCGAGAGACTCAAAGCAGACCAAGGCAAAGAAGAGAGCCTCTCAGGTCAAGAGAGCAACATGACCAAAGATACATAGCAGGAGAGAGTACAGCATGGGGTAGCCCAGGAAGGGCAGGTGGAAATAAGCAGGATTAACCCTCAGGTACCTGGGTCCTTCTGAGAATGGAGGATGTGGTGGGAAACAGGGCTGGAGAGGATAGACAGGGTCAGGCTGCACAGCCTGGAGGACTGGACACAGGGTGTCAACCACATGCTGCTGGCAACAGGGCTCTTTCTGGAAGGCAAAGTTGGCCATATCGTGCGGGAAGAATTGAAGAAAGCAGAGAGTAGAGCAGAAAACTGGTTAGAAGATGACCTGAGGGGTCTATGTAGGGGGGGCAAAAAGAGCTTCTTCCCTCTACTTAGACATGAGAGATATTAGTGAGCAAGATGTCAAGTAATTTTTCCCCTTAAAAAGAGACAATTTCCAGAGTATCTTGTACTAGATCCTGTGGCAGATTCAGGTCAACTTCCCATACATCCCACACTTGAAGCACTCAAGGAGGATCACAAAGGTTCAAAACCATAGCTGTGCCTGACCTGTGGTGGCGCAGTGGATAAAGCGTCAACCTGGAAACACTGAGATTGCCAGTTCAAAATCCTGGGCTTGCCTGGTCAAAGCTCATATGGGAGTTGATGCTTCCTGCTCCTCCCCCCTTCTCTCTCTCTCTCTCTCTCTCTCTCTCTCTCTCACTCTCTCCCCTCTCTATAATGAATAAATAAAATCTAAAAACAAACAAACAAACAAAAAACACCATAGCTGTGAGAGCATAGCATGCCTTTCCCTGTCTTCCAAATCCGAGGTTAATTACATTCAGTATAGCCTATGTTTATTAGCTTTTTATTCTTTGGGGGAAAAAAAAGTGGTATTTAATTTTCCTATGCAGTATATATTTGAACATTATATAACATATTTTTATGTAACAGGTTCTTGACATAAAACAGTTTCCCTTATTATCTAAATGTATTTGGGGAACAAGTGGCATTAAATATATATATACACACATACCCCAAGGCTGTCAACGTCTGTCTTTAGGGTAAAGAGCTGGAAGAGAGGAAGAAAGTGAGAGACTTTGAAAAGGTCTCCTCCCCAGTAAGGAGCTCTGCAGATGGCTATGGTAGGGGTAGGAGGTGGGGGTAATGAGTTCTGTTCAGAGGTTTATCTCACACAAGAAGCCGCCTGGGGAGGGGCTGGCTGAGCCACACGAGGCCCATGTAAGAGCAACGCTGCAGAACGACAGGAATAAGCAGGAGAGGCAGAAATGCACAACAGTATGTGAGAATCATGCTCACAAGCCCTTCCTTGCCACTACTACTAGGGTATACCCAAACACTCACCCCTTGTGTTCCACTGCCAAGGACTTCAGTCCTGCTTAAAAGGAGGTGCATACCGCTTTTGTCAATAGTAACATTGGTCACCAATCATTGTGGGCCTGGTAGGCTCCTGGCCTGGTGCTGGGCACTCCACACACAGGATCTAATCCAGTGGTTCTCCCAGGAGACATCTGCTACAGTGGTTAGACAGCAGACTCTAGAATCCCCAAGCACAAATCCTGCCCCACCCCACACCAGCTGAGTGACCTTGCGCAGTTTACAAAACCATCTCACTAGTGGGTAAGTGACGATAATCATAGCACCTACCTCACGGGGTTGTTATGAGGATTAAACAAGTTAATAAACATAAGATGACTAACATAGAGGGTGTTCAATAAATGTTAGCTGCTATTGACATCATTATTATTTCTAATTTGCAGAAGAGGTAAATCAGACTCAAAGAAGCTAACTAATATGCCTAGGTCACATATTTCAAACTAGTGGCTGGCAGCTAGGTGCAGTTAGCTCTATAAGATTTCTCTTACCTTTTAAAAACATCTAAATGTTTTACTCAATATATGTACTAAATCCAGTGGGTAGAGTATTAATCAGAATATTAAGTTAGGCAGACTATTCAACTCCTCCTTTAACCAGGCTAGATAAACAAGAATTTATACTACTTAAAAGAACAACATGTGCTAAAATAAAAATCATTTGCCATCAAATGTCAGCACTCAACATTCCTGTGAAACAAAGATGACTAAAGCTCGTCCAATTGCATCTCCCCAGATGTTGTCCCCAACTCAAAACCTCCTTCATGTAGATTTTACTCATGACCATGTCCACTCACGCCCTGTTGCATTCTTCATCTCATGCCCCACCTCTCCATAAGTGTAGTATTGCCCTTCCCTCTACCTGCTTAGTCCCCGGGTGCCTATCCCATCCCATCTCTCCTCCAGACATTTCATTGGAACTGGAAAAGCATATCCTGAAGGCTCCCTGTGCCTGTCATTTTAGGAAACCAGGATGAACTTCCCCCAAAGTGCTTGCTCTGAACAAGTTGGTGAGATATTCCCAGGGACAGCCCAACACAATTTGGAATGCAGCCATACCTAATCGAATTAGGTAGATCAAGGGCTGGGGCACACTGTTGCCAAGCGTGGGGAGGGAGGAAAACAAAACGAAAAGATAGCTTCTGGAGGACCAAGCATTTGAGCTGGGTCTTATACAGAGTAGGACTTGGACATGGGAAGGCTGGGGCATGGAATAGGTCCATGGCTGTTCCAGGGAATAGACAGCTTTCAGTTTGACTAGACAATCTGGTGCACACAGCAAAGCCTGGTAGACAACTGGGCTAGATATAGAGAGGTAAGAAGGAGCAGCAATGCAGACAGCTAACATTTTCTGAGTACTTGCTATGTGCCATGCATAGGTTTATGCATTTTTAATGTTTTAATTTACTTAACCCACACTGCAACTCTTTGAAATAAAAACTACAGTTATTCCAGTATTATAGATGAGGATACCAAGACATAGAGAACAAAGCAACTTGACCACAAGTCATAAACCTAGTAAGAGACAGGATATCTGTCTTCAAAGTCTGTGTTCTTAACCACCCAACAAAACTGTCTCTCAGGACATTTTGGGAGTGACAGGGTACAGGCACCGGGGTGTTAAGAGGATGGCAGTGCTTGCAAGCAGTTTGCAGTCTGCAACCCCAAGGCCACACATGTCGGCCACAGGCTGCTGGTAGTGTGTACAGTGAATATACTAGCAGCGGAGGCAGGAGAAGCAGAGCAGGACTAAAACGGGGGATAATGTGAAGAGCGGAGGCCAGGACAGACACCTACCTTAGGATATGCAGGAAGAGAACCAAAAAGAGCATCATGATCCAAAGGTGGAGGACGAAAGGGATTTCAAGGAGGTCAAGATGGGCAATGTAAAAGCTGCAAAGGGGGCAAGAACAACCATTTTGGACTAAGAACGGAGCCCTGAATTCAAGGCTGTAAGTTTTAGAGATCTTTGAGAAGAAACACAGAGAAGAGTGGTAGAGAGGGAAGCCGGAGGGCAGCAGCTGAGGATGGAGCAGAGGAGAGAGTGGAGGTGAATGTCTGCAGCCCTGGGACAGGATGCTGGGCAGGGAGCCGAGCAAGGGACAGGGAGGCTCAGGGGGACCACATGTAGACACGTGAAAGCAGGCCCGTAAAGATCTGTCTTCCCCTTCCATCCTTCCTCTCCTAAATCAAGACAAAGATTTTCCTGGGGTTGGTGAGGAGGCTGAAGAAAAACAGCATGAAGACTATTCTGATGAGAGAACTCTGGGAGCGGTGGAAGGGAGTGGCAGCAGGCACAGAGGGACGGCCCCCTGCATGCCAGGCATTTTACATGCTTCTCCCCTTGCTCCCTTGATCCTCATACAGATTCCATGTGGCAGACACTGTCATTAAACTACAGAAAAGGATTCTGCAGTCTGAGAAGTCGAGCACTTGTCCAAGGCCACAGAGCCCAAACCCAAGTCCTAGGTCCTGCTACCAGACTCCAGGCTCCCACTCAAAGTGAGGGTCCAAGAAGAGGGAGCAGAGGAGAGATCTCCTTGCTTTTTCTGCACTAGGAGGAGAGAAGGAGAAATGGGGAAAAGAGATGGGACATTATGGGCAGGAAGGAAGAGGTACTGAGGAGTTTAAATCTGAGCAGGGAGGAAGGGAGGCAGGGGGTGGGGGAAGAGAGAGAGAGAGAGAGAGAGAGATTTTGAAGAAAAGCCAGGGTGGAAGTTTGGGGTAAGTCTGGGTATTGTGATCAAGTGGCAATGAGGAGATACAGGACTGTGGAAAAGGGCAACATGCCTGTGTTTCTGGGCTCCTAACTAAACCTGAAGGTCTAGGAACGATTTTTTTTTACTTCCCTGCAAGTGTTTACCATAACACTAGCTAAAATCACCACCTGTGATTGTATCATTATAGGGGGCAATGTTTCTTTAAAAATGACTATCTCCCGGTGAAAGTTGATAATGGAATCAAAAATAAAAGTAGGCTCATAGGAGAAAGGCAACCTTTATATCAAAGACAAATTAAATATTTCGTTTTTACATATTCTTTTAGAGTTTTGTTAACATAGCCAGGTCTTTCTACAGTGCTTGTCCTTCATTTACTATATAAATTGGTAGAGATTGCTGGTGTGGATGGACAAGCACAACCACTTCCTTTTCCTCCCCGTGGCAGGCAAATCTCTTTTGCAAATAGCAAACTCCTCTAAGAAGTCATCATTTTATAAATCATTTGAAATGGATTCTTTAAAACACCATCTGTTGATCTGTTTAAGTTTCTATGAAAATAGGACTTCAGCTCAGATATTCTGGAGGTTCCAGGAGGTAAAATACCAACCGCAATTAAAATGTATTCAATATTTAGAGCCACACAGAACTTTAGAGCAGAAGGAACTTTTGGGATTACCCAGCTTAACTGTCTTACTTCCCATCTGAGGTAAATAGAATCCAGAAAGGTTCAGCAACTTATCTCAAGCAGCACAGTTAGGAGCCCAACTCTGGGCTGGAACCAGGACGTTTTAACTCTCAGGCTAGTGCTCTTCCATCATAGCCGTTTCTTTCTCTCTCCCTCCTTTTAAGTTTTATGGGTTGGAAGAATGTACATATCTAACTATGGTTTTAACTTACTATTATTATCATCATTCACCAGCTACATTTATAATCAAAACCAATATGCCCTTACAGATCCAGCTTCAGGTGATACAATTTCAAATCATGCCCAGGAAATTTTAAAGCCTTCTAAATATGTTCAACAAACTGCTTTAAACACTTCTCAATAAAGTGAACTCAGTAAAAGCATGAATTGAATGATTCAATTTTGTGTTTTAAGTTTTTTTTTTAATTTCATTGATATGGAAATAAAATTTAACAGTGATTTCTTTTTTCTTGCAAGCACAGAGAGCATGAAATTATTCAAAACTGCTCAGGAGCAGCAATGATTATTTTAAGCTCATGATTCAACCAGTACATTAATTAAAAACTCCACCAACCCAAATTGACAGATCCTGATATCAATGGGACCAGGAGAATTAAAATAATAGTTGTCATATAAAAATAGATTAAAGGGGGAAACAGCAGCACATGGCAAAAAGGTAAATGACAAGCAAGTATTAGGGGAAATGACATGCATCTAATGGGCAATGTTTATGTATATATTTTTAAAGAAGACCCTGGAAATACAGGTACAATCAAGAAATGCTTCTTCATAAATATCGAATCTTATTTCTGGAAGCTGGATGATAAAACTTGGCTAATAATTCCTTGCTGAGGAGTAACTATCTAAGCAGAGAAAAAAGACCGAAAGTGCCAAAATGCCAAAACAATGCCAGACGCCCGGGAAGGAGCCAAGCCCGTGAGGGAGGGAAAAGGGGACGAGGAATGTGGCGCGAAGGGTGTCAGTCAGCACGGTACCCCGCCGGCCAGGATAAACTTGACAACGGACGCCAAAGGCCCGTGTAGCCCTTCCTGCCCCTGCGCCTGCCCTCCGGCCCCTGCGTGTGCCTCGCGGCCGGCTCTCGCGACCCCTCGGGATGGTTGACTCGTGTCCCACAAGGTCGGCATTAATTTCTATTCTTTAATTTCTTCCTTGGAACAAACGAAAGCTCTTTTGGCTGTCAACGCCCAGCAATCACGAGCGGGAGCCTTTTTCTGCTCTGACATCTGTCAAACCTGCTGCTAGAGCCAGCCTCGCTGCGCCCTCCGCGGCGCTCCAGGGCTCCGGGACGAGCGGCGGGCCCACACCTGGACGCTGAGCGACATCCCCTCGCTGTGGGGCACCTGCTCGCACATCCGTGAGGGCTCCTCCCGAGGCTGCCCAGAACGCAGACGCCGCAGGCTGGACGAAAGTTCACAGGCTGGGGTCGGCCCCATCTCGGGCCGGGGATTCCCGGGGACAGCGCCAGACCCCGCGATAGGGTCGAAGGGGCGGGCAGGCTCGGACGCCCTAAGCCCGACGGAGACGCCCTCCCCGCCCCCACCCAGCCCTGCAGGCTCCCGAAAGGGAAGTGAAGGAGAGAAGGAAGGGCAGAAGCAGCATCGCTCGTCCAACGCCCTTGGGTGTGCAGCCGTCAAAGATAGTCCCTTCGGGGGTCCCCGGGCAAGTCCAGGGATACATCCTAGGACTTGCCCTCAGCCGGTCTTTGCTCCCCAAAGGCGGAGCTGTCCCTTTAAGAAGCAGCTGGCTTCTCTCTCCCCCACTCAGGTAGCGATGCCCAACAGAGGGGAGGTAGGTACTTTCCCGATCCCTTCAGGGGCGCCTACGGCACCTCTGCTCGGTCTACCCTGCAGCGCCAGCCCCCGCGAGAGAGTATGGGGGCGGCCGGGCGCGGCGCCTTTAAGGGGCGCAGCCTCCCCACGGCCCGGGTGGGGGCAGGGAGCGGGCACGGGCCCTTTAAGGCCGGCAGCGGGCACGTCGGGCAGTGTTCCCCGGCGGCCGGGCTGCGACCCGGGGGCGGCGGGGTTGCTGCCTCTGCAAGAGTGCTGACGGCCCCCGACGGGGTGCTCAGGGCCGTGCCTCTGAACGCGGCCAGCCTGACACTCACCGTGGCTCGCCGGGAGCGCCCGCGCCCGCGCCCCCACTCCGATCCCGCGGCGGCAGCGGCGGTGAGTCCGGCGCGGGTAAACAGGCACCTCCGTCCCTGACCTACTTTCTGCCTTCCCTAAATGTCGCACCACTAACCTACTTTCCGACCAATCCGCTCCCCGCCGGCCCAGGCCCGGCCCCCCGCCCACCAATCGCTGTGCCCAACCCCCCTTCCCCGCCCACCAATGGAGGAGCCGCGGAGCCCTGATACCTGCCTCTTCCCGCCAGCCAATCCGAGCGCCTAAAGGGAGCCGGACCCGCCGTCACCCCCGGCCAATCCGCGCGCGGCTTGGCTTCTTGCTGGCCAGTTGTGTGGCTGCGGGAGAGGCCGCTGGCCAATGGCGAGGCGAGGGGGGCCGGTTTACCTGCTACTTTCCCGCCACCAATCGCTTGGCACATAAGCGCACTCCCCGAACAGAGGGCCAATCTGCGCGCTTTCCCTGGATTTCCTCGCCCCTACCCTCTCTTTTCCCTCAGGTCGCTCGTTCGCGGTGGCCACTGCGGGTGTAGCATCTGTGCTCCTTCTAGTCGCCTGGGATGTGTCTCTCTTCCTTGGGTCCGTGACTTGTGTCTGGCTCACCGCTTCCACCACTCTTCTTTCCCCTTCCCCACTCGGAGCACTCTGACTAAAAGCAGCATTTCCTCACTCCCCTCCCTCCAACTCCATCTAGGAAATCAATTTTAGGAACACGAATGCCTAAAACATCCCGGTTTGCCGAAGTTCAAACAAGAGAACGAATATTTAGTATTTCTAGAAGGCTTTTCCAAGTATTCTTACCTTCTTTTCGTTACTCTGCCCTCTAAGCGTCCCGTTGGAGCTGTCATTCTCGTTAAAAAAGAAAAAAGAAAAGAGAGAACGAGAGAGAGAGAGAGAGAGAGAAAGAAAAAGAAAAAATCTGGAGCGATCCCATTGCATTTACTTCCAGTAGCTGAGTTTTTGACCACCTACTGTGTGGCGGACACCATTCTAGCTGCCAAGGTCTGTACCGCAAACAGTTGTCCCCGGAGTGAGATGGAAGGAAACAAATAGTTACAGAAAATAAATATTTCATAATAAGATACGACTTGAGCACTGAGAGGACACAATCTGTCTTTATTTCTGCATCTGAAGCACTTAGCAGAGGGCTTTGGCACAAAGAACTCCCAATCCTTCCAGATGTTAAACTCCCTAAATACCAGGACATTGTCTTCCTTTTGTTGTTGTTATACTCCCCGACACCCCTTTAGCGCCTAACGAAGTTGAGATGAAGGGGTGGAGGCAGGAGCCTGGCACTGAGTAAATGCTTCATAAATGTTTGTTGACTGGATAGTGAACAAATGAAACTAAATCACTGCACTGAATTCTGTGACCCAGATTAGTCCCTATAACTCTAGAATACTAGCCTTGTTCCTTGAATACAGACACTGCATTTTAATCATGTTGCCTATTCCCAGCTCATTGCCAGGCACAGAGTGGTTGCCCAATAGTGCTTGTGGCCTGAGGGTTGACTGTTTTCAAGGTCAACTAGCTTCATTACTAGCTTATTACTTTCCTTAAGTTTACATGCAAGTGGAATCATGCTGCTGTTTACTTTGTCTCTGCCTTGATTTCAAGAGGAGAGTCCTCTATGTAAGTGGATTTTAGCAATACACTTTTTATTGTTTTTTATTGATTTTAGAGAGAGACAGAAACATCAATCTACTTCTATATGGCAATGCACTTTTTAAGATATTGTAGACAAGATAAAGAAATATGGGCCTAGATTCTAGTTTAGTTAGTTGGATGCATAACTGGTTAAGTAGACATAACCAAAAGATGCTGATGCATGAATCCATGTTGACCAAAAGAAAGGGTGGAGAGAATCAATATTTGTGCAGCATCTATTCTATGCTAAATGCATTCCCTACATCTTCTCCTTTAATCCTCACAGCCCCATTTTACAGATGAGTAAACTGAGATTCAGAGTTCAGCCAGCTAGCCCTAGGTCACACAGTCAGTGGCAGAGCCATTATTCAAACCAGGCTTATTTGACTTCATAACCTTCATACCAGTTAGCATCAGAATGACGTAAGGCTCTCTCTAGGGCTCAGATGTCAGGACTTTTATCAGTGTTCTGAATGAAACCCCTGACTAAGGATTTGCATCACATTTCCAGATAACACAAAGCCAGGAGGGGAAGAGAGACCATTACACAACATAAATAGAGGTATCCTAATAGTTGTATGTAAGAGTAAGACTAAAAGGGTGCTAGGTGAAAAACAATTCAATCTGAGTCCTCAATAAAGGATGGGTGCCAAAATAAATGAATGGTGTCTTAGGCTGCATTGTTGGAGTTGTGCTGTGTAAGCAAGATAGGTGTGGTCTTAGTCAGATAGTTCAGTTGGTCAGTCTCATTGCAGGTTTGATCCTCAGTCAGGGCACGTACAAGAATCAACCAATGAATGCATAAATAAGTGGTACAACAAATCCCCTTCCACTCTTCCTCAAATTAATAAATAAAATTTTTTTTAAAAAAATTAAGCAAGATGGGTGTTATAGTATTGCCCAGTGCTGCTCATTATACACATGGAATATTGTCTCCAATTAGGGTTTGGCAAAGAAAAATATTTTACATGCATAGAGAGAAGGATGTAAAGAGGCTGGGGACGATGTATGTCATATGAGGAAAGATTAAAGGAAGCAGGAGGTTTTGCCCCAGGGGGTACAAGGTAACTGTCTTCATGTATTTGAAGAACTGTCAAATACAACAAAAATTAGACTTATTCTTCAGGTCCCTAAGGGGTATAAAGGGGATCTAGAATGAATAAATATGAAGAATTCTTTAACAACTAGAGCCTCCTCTGCCTTGATAAGTCAAGTTTCTTTTCAGAAGGTGTCCAAGTAAGAATTGGATGACTATGTGGCAGGAGTGGGGCTGGAATAGGTGTCTGTTTAGAACTTGGCCACCCTGAGATAACATAGTTCTATTTTCATACCTTGGTATTCTTCTCTTCCTATACTCACAATAATCCTGTGGCCTCAGTGGTCATGCTATTATTTCTGCACACATGTACCTGTTCTTCCATACATAATTATACTTTCTCTTGTGTTTCTCTTCGTTAAAGATCCCAAACACTTCCATCTTTCACTGGTACCTAATTCCTTTTTATTTGTTTTCTTTCAGAATATTGAATTTTCAAGTCTCTGGGCACTGTTAAAGGCCATACTATTATCCTCAATCTAAAATTCACTGGGCATGAGTAGAATCACATAGATAAAATAAAGGAAAAAGAAAACATTCATTGAGCACTTACTGTGTGTCAGGTGCTTTAAATACATTATCTAATAAAATCTTCACATTAACCCTAGCAGTTGACATGCTCTCTCCATGCTTGCTAGCTGAAATGACTTTTATCAACTAATTTAAACTCTTTGTACTGCAGTTTGCTCATAGGTAATATGGGGATCATCTAGTATCTTCTTCATAGGATTGTTGTGAGAATTAAATGAGATAATAGAAAGTACTAGCACAATGCCTGGCACGCAATAGAGATTTAATATTTATTAGCTTAACAATGACAAGAAATATCATTGTTATTGTGCTGCACCATTTTAGAGATAAAGTTAGGTTAAAGTAGGGTAATCCACAGTAGTTCCCCAAACTCTGATTCCATGGTCAGGTCCATTAGTTTTTTAAACTACAGATCCCCAAATTCCAACCTGGAAGATTCTGAGTCAGTGTTGTTGGGATCTGAGATGCAGTCAAATGTGAGAACTGCTGGTCTAATGGAATAAGCACAGACTCTGAAGTCCACCTGACCTGAGATCAACGGAGAAGCCGACGACAAGGCCAGGGAGTTCTGCAGTTGTGCTGTTTTGGGCAGGAAGGCAAGAAGTCTTGCAATGGACTTGTTAAAAACCTTGTGGAAAACCACAGAGGAATGTGTTGCTGTAAATAACAACAATATTTACTGCAGGTTGACAATGTATCCAGTACTGTTCTAAGAGCTTTATATGCATTACCTCAGTCAATGCTCACAAAGCCCTTTAAGGAAGGTACTTTAATTATTCCTATTTTGCTGATGGGGAAACAGAAGCACAGAGAGGTCTTGAGATCTCCGGCTACTTTGACAGCCTGACCCCAGAGCTCATACTCTTAACTATTTCAGTAAATTGCCTCATTCTTTAGACAATTCCTCTGGAAAACGAATAAACTTAGTAATTCAGAGACATACAGGGTGGGGCAAAAGTAGGTTTACAGTTGTGAGTATGCAAAGCACAGTTTATTCTTGTACAGTATTAGTATTTATTAATTATTGTATTATTTTTCATCCAAACAACTATAGACCTACTTTTGCCCCAACCTATATATTTAGGAGTCATCAATTCAAAGGTGGTAAGAGTGTTATTTTTTAGAATTCTCCAATTGATTGGGGTTTCATGTGGGGAAAAGGAGAATAACCAGAACTATGTCTCAAAGACAAGGGTGTTGTCTCATATTTAGGGAATGCAAGAACAGAAGCCTCTTCAACTAACATAAGCCCGAAGGGGGAGATTTATTGAGAGAAGACAGGGTACCTTGTAGAACCCTAGAATAAGAAGCCCCACAAGTCCTCACAAAGGACTACTAGAACTGAGGGTCCATTAGGTATAAAGCAATTCTCAACTCCTCTCTCGACGGTTATATGACCTCTGGTCTCGTCTTCTCTCTGCCAGTCCACTTTATAATTCTCTTTTTCTGTAGCTCTTTACCCTTAAACCCATTTGTACATGGGTGTTGAGGAGGGGAGGGGAGAGGAGGAGAGGGGAGGCTCAGACAGGTACTTCTCAAAGTGGGGGGCATGGGCTGAGCAAGATTCCCCAAAGGTGCTTACTGAAGTGAAAGAAGAATCAGAACAGGAGAAAACACAGAGTAGGTGGAGCAAAAAGAGAAGCAAGAAGTGAGAAGTCAGGTTTGGAGCAAGATAAAGGAAACTTACACTTGAGAAAACGGTTTGGCTTAGAACAACAGAGATTTGTATGAAAGCTGTTTTACTAAAACTGCTTCTAGAGCCAGAAGATCTCCTAGAGGAATACATGGGAGATCAGAAACGGGGAAAATGAAGATGACATGGTGCCAGAGAGTACAGATCTCTTTTTGAAGACATTTGTTATTTAAAGGAAAATGAGACAATGAATCACGACTGTCTCTTAGCAGCGAAGCCAGCTGAAAGCAGCTTATGTTTATATGTATATGTGTAGTTTGGTTTTTTAGAAATAGTTTTGACATATCTGGGCATACAAAAATAGGAATTTTTCAAAATCAGGCATTAATGGGTTAATCAGGTTTACAACTCTTTCTGTTGCTTTTAAAAACAACCTCCTTGGCTCTTTTTTCTGAATGGGATGTCCATAGCAGCTCTGAATGGGAGAACAGTAATACCTCACTTGGAATATGTCCTAGACCATGTAATTCAGCTTTACACTAGATCTTGTTTGCCAACATGGCTAAGATTCCAGAGATTTTGGTGCTCAAATGTCCAGGGGCTTTTCTGTTGGCTGAAGGGTGTTTGCTAGAGGGAGCTAAAGCACCGGTTACCACATTATTCCTCAACAGAAGCCCTGAAGAACAAAGATACTGTCTTTACAAAACTGGCATAGTTTTGCCCTGCTCCGCTAGAATGATCAGCACAAAATTCACTTTCTGGATAGTATTTTTTTAAGAAAAAAATTCATTCTAGTTTATAAAGCCAAGTGAGGTGTTAAGTCAAGCTATTAAAGAAATGCATTAACTGAAGATAATTACAATGTGCTTTTGAAAAAAAAAAAAAAGAAGGGATAGATGGACTAGGGTGGGGGGATTTGACCTAACATATTATCAAAGCATACTGCAAAACTGTGGTAATTAGAATAGTCTGATATTGGTTTTAGAAACAGACCAATAGATGAATGAAAAGGCATAGCATCCATAAACAGACCCAAGGAACATAAACATTTTATAATTCATATAAAAGTGAATTTTAAGTTCTTGAAAAAGATACGTTTTTCAAGAAATGCTATTAAGACACATAGCTAGCCCTTTGGAAACATATAGAGCTTGCTCTCTACCTAAGTCCTCACACTAAAATATAACCCATTGCTATTTAGGATTTAAATGTAATGAGTGAAATCTATAAAAAACACTAGAGAAAATATGAGTAAAGTTTTTATAAACTTGAAAGCCTTTCTAAGCATAACACAAAATTTAGAGACCCTTCAAATAACGGTGAATTTGTGAATACACACACACACACACACACACACACACACACACACACACACACACAAAAGGTACAACCAGCAGTCAGACCCACATAGAATGTATCACATCCATTTAGTTAAAAGGGCAGAAATTGGGGTAGTGTTATGTAAGAGATGCTTCTAGGAGTGTTATTTAAACCTGTCATTTGTAATAGAAGAATTACTTGTTAGAAAGCATTACTCCTTGTAAAGTTGTCATAATTTATTGGCCCTCTCTTTTCTTTCTTTCTCTTCTTTTTTCTTCCTTCCTTCCTTCGTCCCTCCCTCCCTCCCTCCTTCCCTCCCTCCCTCCCTCCCTCCCTCCCTCCCTCTCTTCCTTCCTCCCTTCCTTCCTTCCCTCCCTCCTTCCCTCCCTCCATTCCTTCCCTCCCTCCCTCCCTCCCTCCCTCCTTTCCTTCCATTCTTTTTGTTTTATTTATTTCTTTTATAAAAGTCAATACTCCCCAAGCAACAAAGCTGTTTGGATCCTGTGCAGCAACTCTGGGTTCTTTACTTCACTCAAATGATACTGATTCCAAACCTACCTAAGGAAAACTCTCATCTTACACACGGGTATGTGTGCATTATAAGAATAATTCCTACTCAAATCCCTCCTTTCTCTTTGCATTTATAAAACAAAGCCAAGAACATCTGTTGCTTCTTTTCAGATTACAAAACCAATTCATTTGCAACAAAAAATCTGGAAAACACAAACATAAAAAAGAAAATAAAAGTAATCTATAATCTCATTAAGCAGATAGAACCCCTGATGATAAGATACTGATGCATTTTTTGGGGGGGGGATTGAGATTTCTTTGTAATTTTATTATATTGTGACGTAATTTTTATCGCACTGAATTTTGTTTGACATCCTGCTTTTTAAGATGAATCTATTGTGAACATTCCCTCACACTGTTAAGCCTTTTTATACAACATGATGTCTAAATGCTACAGCATATTTTTTGTATGAAGGAACCAAACACCATTATGCAAAACCCTCACATTGTTTTAAAATTTTCTCTATTATGAACAGGTTTGAGTAGAGCATAGGTTTATGGGATGGGCCCACACAGCTTTCCTAGTCTTCATCATTACTACACTGGGTTTCAGAGAATCTGTTGATGTGGACAACGAATAAAACTTATTTTTATAAAACGTTTTTCTGAGGATTTTGTATTTTCTCCTCCTGCTACTGCTTCTCTATCATAAATCTTATATTAAAGACACAAGAAAATTTATCTGTCCAGTTAAAAATAAAACTGGATGTGACTATAGGATGATGAGTGTCTTCGGAAAATTCATCACTCCAGTTCTGTGTTTCAAAGGGCACTCTGGAGATCAAAGGGATTGACTGACAATAAACGTTACTGCAAATAAAGACATTCATAGCTTAAGTACCAATGGAGTCCTTTAGCTTTGGTTGGACTGTTCTTATTTTTGCCCTGTATGCTGTCTTTTCCTTTATTTACCTACTGCTAAATCGTTTCTTTGTACATCTGTCAGAGAGAGGCAAGGAAATAAGATCAAATGATGTTACTTTTTAGCCCTTGGGAGATTGGATAGGTGACAAAGTTGGAAGTCATCAGCAAAACAAGGTTGTACAGTGACCTATCTGCTTGTAAATTTCCCTTTCTCAGTGCCTTTGTCCACATTAATCTGGCTCACACCTGCTTCTCTGTTTAAAGGTCACTTCCTCAGGGAAGCCTTCCCTGACCTCCCAGCCATAAAAACACCCCGTACTTCCTCTCTCAAAGCACAATCACCCTTGTAATTTCTTGTCTTCCCATAAACCATGTTTGTAGGGTTCACTCATGTGTCCCATAGCTATCAAATTAGTAGCACATTAACAAAAATCAATATTGTTAGAATGATGAATAAAAAACAATGGAGACATTAAAAGTGAGCTGTACTTCTTCCGTAGATACACACAAGACAATCATTCCATAGAAAAATGTAGAAATTACCCCCTTCAATTAACCCCCATCAGAGTAAACTCTCCTGACCACCCTTTCTAAAATAGCCACCTCCTCATTTCACCCACCCTGTCATTCTCTACCCATCCATTACCCTTCTTGACTTTTCTTTCTAACACCACTACCTGACATTTTGTTATGTATTTAGTCATTTATTGTATGTCCCCTGCAACAGGGTCTGCGAGGGAAAGGCTATTTTTACTGCTCTGTCTCCCACACCCACCGGAGTCTCTAGCATGTAATAGGTGTGTAAATGCTAGTTGAATGAATGTATGAGATTCCAGAGAGCAACGCAATTGGTCCAATTTCTAGTGTTCTTATCAGACTTCAGTAACATTCACTACAGTATCATATAAGGCCAAAAGAATAAACAAATTTTTCTTCACTTTTTTTCTTTTAATTAGTTGCATTGTTCTTATCATTTGTAGCCATTTTTAGAGTCGCCACTATCGATATTTTTTATTTTTTATTTATTTTTTGGTATTTTTCTGAAGCTGGAAACGGGGAGAGACAGTCAGACAGACTCCTGCATGCGCCCGACTGGGATCCACCCGGCACACCCACCAGGGGCGATGCTCTGCCCACCAGGGGGCGATGCTCTGCCCCTCCGGGGCGTCGCTCTGTTGCGACCAGAGCCACTCCAGCGCCTGGGGCAGAGGCCAAGGAGCCATCCCCAGCACCCGGGCCATCTTTGCTCCAATGGAGCCTCAGCTGCGGGAGGGGAAGAGAGAGACAGAGAGGAAGGAGAGGGGGAGGGGTGGAGAAGCAGATGGGCGCTTCTCCTGTGTGCCCTGGCCGGGAATTGAACCCAGGACTTCTGCACGCCAGGCCGACGCTCTACCACTGAGCCAACCGGCCAGGGCCTATCAATATTTTTGTTTTAGCACCTGCTAGTGAGTTGACAGTATGTTCAAGTAAAGTATTTCATGAGTATTAAAACAAAGTAAACAACAAACATTTCTGCAGTTACAGTTGGAATGTTGATTTTTGTTTGTTTGTTTGTTTGTTTTGTTATGTTTTTTGGTCAGAGAAGCCAACAATTAGGGGCAAGAGTTTGATTCACCATTTGAGAAAATTAGTTATTGTATCAACTAGATAAGATATTATGCTAACCTTTTGAAATGTTGACTATGAAATTATACCATAAATATATAGAAAAATCAAAGAAATGTTATAAATAATGCTATAAGAAGAGTAGAGCCTCCACTAGTAAATGGAGGGACTAAAAATTTGCAAGTAAGATGTGTACATTTTAACAAAGTTGTAAGTGTTCATAGAGACATGCCAATAATTTTATTGAAGAGGTTACATGATAAACTTTCTGTAAAGCTGTTTATAATAATGAATACAATTTTAAAAGAAAACCAGGAGAGCCAAGTGTCCCAGAACACTTCATGTGTTCTCTGGCGTCACTTCATGCTCTTCTGGTTCCTTCTCCTTAAAGGCACCAGTTATCCACCTTTGAATTGGACAGCCGTTGAGATGACTTGCCGTAGTTGGGCTGGGGTCCTTGAAAATTTCAACGTGATCTACTCTTAGACCTAGGAGTCTCTTTTTGTCTCAATAAACTGAGACAGCCATACCAACAGTTGCTTGTGAAGCTTTAGTATTAAGATGAAACACAAAATAACTTAGTGTATTAGTGGTACTCAGTATTATTTTAGTTTTCAGATATTTTCCTGTTTGAAGGCCTGCTTCTGGGGAAGACACCCTACTACACAGGAGCACTTGCAGCAAAAGGATGTCCACAGAATAACACCACAATTCCATGCCCCATTCCAGGTTACTGACTTAACCAAGGGTCTAGTCTGGACCCCAAAGAGGAAGTTGTATTTTTTCCCAGAGTCTCAGTGACTTCATGCTTCTGAGGACAGCAGGATTTAGAAAATGAAGGTGACTAGCTCTTTTGGTATAATCCCTACCTCATCTACTCCTCCACTGTCCTCCCCATCATAGGTTTTGTATCAGCATCTAGGAAGGCTGACTATGACTCCTGGTTCTTTACGAAGTTTAGGAGTTAACCTTTCCAAGTAGGTGAAGCTAAAATACTTGGCAACCTCCCTATTAAAATCACATTCCCTCCCCTGCTCTTGCCTAATCCTAGGAGTTATGAATACATCTGTTAAACAACAATTTCATTGTACCAGGGAGAAAGAATACATTAAGACTCCAAGTCTATTTACCACTTCAGACCAGGTTTTAAGCATCCAGCTGCCTTCATTTGCAAGGCATTGAATATTTTAATATTTTCATATTCCGCAAATGGCACTATTGAACAATGATGAATGAATGAAGTGCAGGCAACTATTTTTAGTATAGTAATTGTAATTAAAAGGCAGTGGAATAATAACCTTGCCCAAGCATGCCTGAGATCTCCTTTCTGTTTTTCTCAAAACAATACTTTCTGTGTCTGGCTGCAGAGGCTTGTTGCTTGTTTTCTTTCTGATAAAGAATAGGTAGCACTTGACATTCTTCTAAAACCAAGTGAATGGTACATCTGAAGTTGTGGTTTTGGCTAGACACAGTCTTCCTTCTTTCTCCATTTCTTCCTTTGCACATTCTGAGGGATAAAATTTATTTTCCTTATATGGTAGTAAATTACCATGAAGCAAACCAATTTCTTGATACTTCCTTACCCTCCTATATATTCATTTCTCTGAATGACATCCTAACATCAAATGGCTTTTCCTTAGTCCTCCATCTCCTTGACTTAATAATAATCCTATTATCTAGCTGTACATTTCTTTTTAGTTTAGGATAGTATGTTATTGTTTAAGAAGAGACAGGAAGCATAGCTAATAATAATAGACTAGCAATTTTATAGTTAATTTTAATTGCTAAGTATTATTCTAAACACTCTCTCTCTGTAGACTCCACACAATTGACACAACAACTCTGGAGGTAAGTCTCTATTTTATCCTCATTTTATAGATGAGGAAATTGGTGCATACAGAAGTTAAATAACTTGCCCAAGGTTTCTAGTAAGTAAATGGCAGGGCCTGAAATTAAAACCAGGTATCTGGCCTCAGAGTTTCTGTTCTTAATCCACGTTCTGTCCTTGTAGAAGCAATCTTGGGATTTCAGCATCACCCACAATTTATGGGTGAGGCCACTGAGGCTTGGATAGGCAAAGTTACTTGTCCAACCTTGTAAAACTGGTGAGCTAACCTAGATTTCAATCCAGGCTTCAGGTCTCTTTGGCTTTAATATCTGTGTTCTTTCCATTCCTGAAATAAAGCCACCACAGCATTTTTTATTCCAACTCTTTTTAAAGTGTATCATGGCTCAACTAGACTTTTAAGTGTATCTCCTTTTAAGTGTATCATGGCTCAGCTAGACTTGTGTGGGCTAGTGTAACAATTCAGTCACCACAAAGAACTCTTTTTTTCCCATTAGAAAATGTTTTCAAATTTCCAAAGAGTCACCTTATAAATTTACTGAATTTGGAAGTTATTGATTAATCAAGACTAAAACATAGGATCCTGCCTGGCATGTGGTGGCACAGTGAATAAGGCGTCAACATGGAACGCTGAGGTCCCAGGTTCAAAACCCTGGGCTTGCCTGGTCAAGGCACATATGAGAAGCACCTACAAATTGATGCTTCCCACTCTTCACCTCCCCGCCTTTCTCTCTCTCTCTCTCCTCTCTCCAAAATCAATAAATAAAATCCTTAAAGAGAGAGGGAGAGAGAGAAAGAAAGAACAGGGTTCTATTCTGAAATGGTAGGTACTGCAGTCTTTTGAAAGGCAAACATCTCATTTTTGTTTCTTATTCTGCAAAGGGTCTATCAGGTTGGTTGAACTAGAAAAATACATTTGCTTTAAAACAAAGCAAAACAAAGAAAAAAAAATAAAGCCTTAATATTTTTCTTGATTCATTACTAACCGTGCTTCTAAACTGTGCTTATCCACTGCAGAGCAAGCCGTTAGAGGCCATTAACTGCAATGCAGAAAGCTTTTTTTTTTTTCCTTTCTTTTAAGCTTCCCTCTCCAAGTTTCTGTTTGCAGGAAAGTCCTTGTGGCACACTTGAACACACTGGGGAGAATGCACTACACCAGCTTGCCTTGAGAATGAATCTAAAGACAAAAGCTCCTTGAAAAACAAGCAGTCAAAGCTGATTATCATTAAACCCTGCAGAATAACACATCACTCATATTTATTTTTTTGTACACACGAAGACCCAAAGGGCCTTGTGTATGTTTTTATTTTTGTTTCAGCAAAATTTAAGCTGAAGTGTGACTTTTGACTTTCGTGTTCAGCATTAAAGAGGCTTTTGCTGTGCTTTGAAATTTGCTGTCATCTGTTTCCTGTGTATTACTGTTTTTAAGACCGGTTCAGTCAATGAAAAGGTCCTGCTTGTTCTATCCTGCCTGGATCATTAAACCTGATTTATTGAACAGCGTTCTTCCTCTCATAAGCTGCTGTCCATTTAAAAATATCTATCCTTTAAAAGTGCTACAAACCTTAAAATTAAAATATTTTAAGTGTTGGTGACAATAATATATTTAGGAATCCATTAATAAAGGAACCAGACTTGCAATGAGACATTACAATGAGCTACATATGAATTTGTCATTTACTTCAGAGAATGTAGACAAAAAAATTGTAAGACTCACATTTAAGAATGCCTGGTACTTCGTGTTAAAACCATTTCAGCCCTGGCCGGTTGGGTCAGTGGCATCGACCAGGTATGTAGAAGTCCTGGGTTTGATTCCCGGCCAGGGCACACAGGAGAAGCACCCTACTTCTTCTCCACCCTTCCCCCTCTCCTTCCTCTCTATCTCTTCCCCTTCCGCAGCCAAGGCTCCATTGGAGCAAAGATGGCCCGGGTGCTGAGGATGGCTCCATGGCCCTCGCCTCAGGAGCTAGAATGGCTCTGGTTGCAACAGAGGAGCGACCCAGATGGGCAGGCCATCGCCCCCTAGTGGGCATGCCAGTTGAACCTCAGTCGGGCGCATAAGGGAGTCTGTCTCTCTGCCTCCCAGCTTCTCGCTTCAGAAAAATACACACACACACACACACACACACACACACACATTTCAAATCTGATATATATATATATAAAATTATATATAGTACTAATGTTAATGGAAATATTTATTTTCTATAGATATATTTTTCAACAAAAAATTGCTATTCTCTCTCTCTCTATTTGTAGGCACACTTCTCAAAAAAAGTTGTCTATATTTTTGGCCTCTTGTTACTTACTTCAAAATCCTTCCTTATCCTCCTCCGATAGAGCCATTTTTCTGAATGATATCCTAAAGTCAAATGGCTTTTCCTTAGCCTTCACTCTCCTTGACTTAACAACAAAAATTAAGAAAGTTTAATGTTGGAAAAATAATTGTCAAAGTTAATTTGACATAGATTAAATGATAAGCAAAATAATTTTTTTGTGTGTGTGTGTGTATTTTTCTGAAGCTGGAAACGGGGAGAGACAGTCAGACTCCCACATGCGCCCGACCAGGATCCACCCGGCACGCCCACCAGGGGGCGATGCTCTGCCCCTCCGGGGCGTCGCTCTGCCGAGACCAGAGCCACTCTAGCGCCTGGGGCAGAGGCCAAGGAGCCATCCCCAGTGCCCGGGCCATCTTTGCTCCAATGGAGCCTCGGCTGCGGGAGGGGAAGAGAGAGACAGAAAGGAAGGAGGGGAGGGGGTGGAGAAGCAAATGGGTGCTTCTCCTATGTGCCCTGGCCGGGAATCGAACCCGGGTCCCCCGCACGCCAGGCCGACGCTCTACCGCTGAGCCAACCGGCCAGGGCCCATCAAAATAATTTTTTGCAGCGCAGTCATTGGACATAAATATTAAACAAATATTGTAAAAAGCTTTCATAGACAGTGTTACCTTTTTACCCAGCCCAATCAATTTTCATTTTCTGATTGTTCTTTCTGCTTTATTTGATCAAATATTGAATTTTATTTTATTTAATGTTGTCTATGTGCCAATCACCACGCTAAGCATTTTCTATATATTATTTTATATAGTCCTTACACATGTGCTAAAATTATTGTTCTTATTTTATCAATGATGAAACAGAGGCTCAGAATGATTAATTTATACGATTAATTTTTACAATTAATTTATACAAGATTGCATGGCTAATGGTGGAGTAAAGATTTGAAACCATCTTTGTCAGACAAGAACATGCTTGATCCCAACTCCTACACACACTATCAATTGTGGTCGTTTTTTCTGGCATCACATACATTTTCATACTCATTAAACATATTCATGTAGCCAATTAGTTGGTCTGGCAGTCAATAAACACTTAAGAGTCATATGAGATTCCAAGATCAATAAGACAGAGTCCCACCTCTCAATGCATTCATGGTCTAGTAGGAAAATATAGGTCAATAAACAAATTCATAGACCAATAAAATAGCTTGCATAATAGAGAGATGTATTAAGTGCTATGAGAGCAGAGAACGGCCAAGTGGTTTTGATTTACATACAGCCTTGAAGGACACGGAGAAGTTTGCAGGCAGAGAAGCAATGGACTGGGATCAAAGGCAGCTGGGCTCTAGCATCTCAAAGCAGATGTTACTGTGCTTTCAGATTCCTCTGTCCCTCCCCAAACTCTGGAGGTTGTGTGCTTACCTGGAATACCCACTGGCTTATCCGCATCAAGAAAAACATATCTGAGAGATAAGAGGTCTCAGATTCTTCTGACTTAACACTCTATCAATGCTCTATTTCTCTTCTTCCCTAATACTCTTTTCCAGTGATTCTGAAGTGTGGTTCCTGGGCCAGCCGCAGCAGCCACTGGGAACTTGTTAGCGATGCAAAATTTTAGACCCTACTCCAGATTTACTGAATTAAAAACTCTGTGAGTGGGGCCCAACGATCTCTTTTTATAAGCCCTCCAGGTGGTTCTGATACACATCCGAGTTTAATAGCTACTGCTATACACTTCTACTCCTCTACATACTTTAGAAGAGTAAAGCTAATTCCCATACAAGCTTTGAGGTGGAGTGCATCTGGTTTGTTCACCCTTGCATGCCCAGTACTTAAGCCAGCATTGAACACATAGTTGATGTTCAATAAATGTTTGTGGAAGGAATGAATGGGTAATTAAAAAATTAATTCAAGTGCCAATATTTCTAGGAGAACTGATGTAATTCCATAAAAATTTGAATGTCTGATAAGAATGGGCGGGGGCAGAATATGAGAGGTCTTGGGAGGGAAAGAGAATGAACAATTGTTAAGCATTAACTATGTGCAAGGTGCTTTTTTAGAGTCTCTCATATCTTCACAACAACCCCAGGAGGTAGCTATTATTATCTTCTCATGAAAGATTAAAAAACTGAGGCTCAGAGAGGAAGTGTTCCCAGAGTCACACAGCTTGTGGTGGGTGGGGGCCCTCTGGCTTTAGGGTCCTCAACCTTTTTCCTAAAGAATGACACTAGCAACCAGGGAGGAGACAAAAGGAAGCAGAAAGCCCTGTGGGAAAGACAACCTCTAACCACAACTTTGCCCTTCATTACCAGTGGTAGTCAACCTGGTCCCTACCGCCCACTAGTGGTCGTTCCAGCTTTCATGGTGGGTGGTAGCGGAGCAACCAAAGTATAAATGAAAAGATAGATTTAACTATAGTAAGTTGTTTTATAAAGATTTATTCTGCCAAACTTAGCGAAAATCCGACATAAAGTACTTGGTAAGTAATTATTATTATATGCTTTAACTTGCTGTAACTCTGCTTTATAAATTTTATAAAGTAAAGTTACTTCCCTACTTTATAAATCACCTTACTGTGGAACTGGTGGGCGGTTAGAAAATTTTACTACTAACAGGGATACAAAAGTGGGCGGTAGGTATAAAAAGGTTGACTACCCCTGATTATCACCATCACCTCTAAACTTTTGTTCAGGACATTGAGCTAAGCAGAGTCTTTAACCTATTAGCCATGGGTTCTTAGGCATTTTATACTGTAATGCCAGTGGCCAAAGCCAGGCAGGTCCATACTGGATTTGGGCAGACAGTACAGAAACTGCGGAGCCAGAAAGCGCTGGGCCATTCCCGTTTAATACAGTCTCGCAAGGGCAGAGGAGCAAACAAGCAGAAGGAAACCGCTTCCCAGGCAAATGAAGAGCAAAACGGCCCCTCACAGTGGTGGGCAGGCAAACTGTAATCCGCAATCTTCTGCCCTTCAGGCAAGCACCTGCAACCTTACATAGGCTATACACACATGACTGTGCCACGTGCTCATGCACTAATCAAGCAAAATGCAAGTGAGCAAACCTAACACAGCTGTTTTCCCAACATGTACCATTGTTGGTCTCTTCTTCAGAACCCTCCTCCTCTTCAAAGGCCCTGACATCACACCGTTGCCCATCTTCTCCTGTCTGAATGTGCCTTCTCAGCTAGCTTCACTGACCCTGAATCACTCTGCCCATCCTGTCCAGGTCTGGGCTAGGTGAGGTTCTCCCTGCTGGGTCAAATCCTTCTCAGCTAGCTTCACTGACCCTGAATCGCTCTGCCCATCCTGTCCAGGTCTGGGCTAGGTGAGGTTCTCCATGCTGGGTCAAATTAAGCTGCTGGCTCCACTGCTGATGTTGTCCTTCATGAATTCCTTTAAGTTTCAGTTTGCAATTATATCCCTCCCCACCAGAACCCAAAGACTTTGGTTCCCAGAAATGGCTTCCTTTTTCCTTCCTTTCCTACCCTTGAAAAATACCTTCCATTCAGAAAGCTTCACTAACATTTTTATGATTTTCCCACTGGCAGCTCCAGCCCTGGTCTGGCCTTGGGTTTCACTTCTGCATCTACCTACCTACTGGATGTTTCACTTGGGTATCCTGCCTTCACTTTAACTGCAACATATTTAAACTGAGCTCATCAATTTATTCTCTAACTTTATTCTCCCTCTCAAACTGTTACTGTTTCTGTCACTGTCATCATATTCTTTTTTTCATCAGGTTTTTAAACCTACCCACTTGAATACTTAATCTCATTCTTCCTTTGTAGTTTCTCTTCTTTCCTCCCTCCCTCCCTCCCTCCCTCCCTCCCTCCCTCCCTCCCTCCCTCCCTCCCTCCCTCCCTCCCTCCCTCCCTTTCTCCCTTCCTCCCTTTTATTCTTCCTTTCTCTTTCCTTCCTTCTTCCCTTTCTCTCCTCTTCCTGTTTCCACAAGAATTCATTGAACATTTACTATGTGATATCCCAGACATTATCTTTGCCTTCCTGGGACCTATGTTCTAGGAGAGAGAAAGCCAATGAGCCAGCAAATAAACTAATGAATAAGCTTGTGACAAGTACAGTGAAAGAAATAAACAGGGACCTATATAGAGAGTAATGAATGGAAAGACAAGGAAAGACCTCTGAGGAGGTGACATTTAAGCTGAGATGTGTATGGATCAGGGAACATGGGAGGGTGGGGGTGAGGCCCTCTGGGTGCCTAATAAACTGGTGGGAGAGTGAAGAGGCCAGGACAGAAGTGGGCAGGGGCAGATCATGTGGGACTAGGAGGACAAGTAGGGAGCCTGACTTTATACAAGGTGCTATGGAAGCCTTTGAAGAGATTCATGTGAGGAGGGGCCTAATCTGAACACTTACATATCTATCTATATCTATATCTATATATCTATATATCTATATATAGAGAGTTTTTTTTTTAGGTGAGAGGAAGGGAGACAGTGAGGTAGACTCTCACATGCACCCCATGCACCCCAACTGGGATACACCCAACAACCCCTCTCTGGGGCCGATGTTCGAGTACCAAGCTATTTTTAGCACCTGAGACTGCCATACTTGGACCAACCAAGCTATCCTCAGCATCTAGGGCCACGCTCAAACCAATCGAGCCACTGGCTTTGAGGGGAAAGAGAGGGGGGAGGAGAAACAGATGGTCGCCTCTCCTGTGTGTCCTGAGCGGAAATTGAACCTGGGACAGATATATGTTTTAATGCTAAATAAGGGGTGTATGATTATCTTAATTTCACAGGCAAGAACAGAGAGGTTGATTAGGTTGCTCACAGTCACACAGCTGCTAAGACAAAAAGAATAGAGAACATTTCCAAATAAACATGGTTAGGCATTAATTGTTTTTTCTCCTCTATGTTTTCCATATTCATGGAAAATTCAAACTGTACAAAATGACACAAAGTAGAAAGTTAGAGCTCCCCATAATACTGGCTCAAAAATGTGCTTTTGGACCCTCACTATGGCTTTGCCCACACTAATGCTGGAATACTTCATATTGCTGAAAAATTTTCAAATACTCAGGTTCTGTGAAGGGGCTAGTCCTCTCTGAAACTGGCTTAGAGAGCCTTGTGTTTAGTCCTCTCTGACACAAAGAGCTATGGAGCCACTTTCTTACCATCTCTGCTAAAGAAAGTAGAGCCAAACTGTTCTGGCTCCCAAAGGAGCCACACCCATTTGGGGGTGAAAGAACTTTAGCGAGTTTACATCACTACTTGAAGGACAAGCCAAAAACAGCAGGAAGATGACAATGAGAGGTTACCTACCCCGACAAGTGAAAAGAAAAATGTAAAGGCAAAACCTGGTTGTTCATTCCTTCTAATGTCCATGTCTCATTAAGAGAGATCATTTGGGTTTCCTCTGTACAACTTTGGCAGGAAAACTAATCACAACAAAATGATATTCTGGTGTCGTTTTGTAATTCTGAATATATGCTGGAGGTGTTCAGATGTCTAAATGCTATAGTACAAAGGCAGTTTTCCAAGCGGAGCTAGGCCATACTCACTGCTGAATAGGAAAACTAATTAGCATCCTGTGTGAACTATCTTGTCTTTTTTTAGGACCGGAAATAAATGGGAAGGGTTCCCTCCCGTTCCAAGTGAGTTCCAGAAGAATTACTCATATTCCTTAACCTATGAGTCAGACAGGAGTCTAGGAGAATGTTTCCAAAACAGGCAGACAATTAGATAAACAAAGCAATTGATAATGTGACAGTCTGGAGAGGCAGGGCTGCAACTGGCCGAAGCCAGTGATCGGGCGAGAGGATTATAGACCTGGAATGGCTGAGTTTCCCTGGAGAATCTGTGGATAACCAGAGCTCAGGAGACCAACTTGGACCACTTCCTGAAAGAGAACGTCCGTGAGGTTTGTTTTTAGGTCCTCTATTCAACTTCATTGACTTAGTACAGGAATTATAGCATCTTTCCCCCAGATGACTTAAAGGACTGACTGCCACCACACAGCACTGCCTGGCTCTCTAAAAGCTTCGGCTATCCATGTGTTTTGATATCTCACAACACAGGATATCAATCAGTTCTGGACTTTGGGCCTGTTCCCAGTGTCCATGTTTGCCACTGTTGATCTGAAGCCAGGAAAATAGCTTTTAAATGACAGAGGCATTCCCAAATTGAAGTAATCAAGAAAGCTCAGCTTAGGAAATAACACAGTACCAAGCTGGATTCTCTCCTGGGTATGTGAAGGATAGGAATTAAAAAGGAGTCTGAAGCTGTTCTCAGCCCTGTCTGAGCCTGTGAAGGGCCTACAGGCCTCTCCTGAGCGGGGTTGTCAGGGTGAGGACAGCAACCCTCACTCCTGACCCCTCTCATCCCTAGAGAAAACGGCAAGGTGGGTGTGCAGACTACGCCCCACTGTGGAGGAAGAGCGAGGGCTGACTGGTGCTTTTCTCCATCCCCCACTAATCTTACTGTGGTCCGGAGGCCAGACTGGGGTGAGGGTGGGGTCCTTCCTTCATGTACCAGTCAGAGTGATCTTAATAAACACTGCTCTGATCGCCTCCCTTCTCCTAAAAACCTGGGAGGGAACCCTCCCTTCACATACCTACAGCAGAAATTCCAAAGTTCTCATGAGCCACTGAAGGCCCTTGACTCCTTGACTCTGCCTAACTCTCAGCTTGATTGCCAGCCACTCCGTAACCTTCTCACACTTGCCTCATAGTTATTTCCTGAAAACACCATGTACTGTGGGCTCTGCTTTCTTTATTCATGCTGCTCCTTCCATCTGGAATGCAATGCTCCTACTCTTGACCTCCTGCCCAGCCCCGCAATGTCACCTCTTGGGGCAGGAGGTCTCCTATTCCCTCCCCTCACTGAGTCCATTGCTCTGACCTGTGTTTCTGTACACTATAAGCACCCTTCCTTGTAACAGTTACTACTTCTGTCAGATTGGTCCTGTGCCAGACTTCCCCATTCGACTGTGAGCTCCCTGAGGACAGGCACTGTGTCTGCTCTATCTTTGGCTCTTAAAAAACTGACAACATTTAATTGAACCAAGGAGAATTTTACACATCAGTTAGTATGCTCTTTGGTAGTCAGATCATGGCCCCAGGTTTAAAAGAAGCATTCGAACAATGGTTAGGCTCAACGCTCTCTTTCCTTGTAGCTTTTCACAATTTTAATCTGACTTTTGGTAAAATTCGGTTTGCATCATGAGACTTAGGGTATTCAGTGTCAAAAAGAAAATGGTTTTAGATGCACTGACATCTGTGTTTAATTGGAACAGATAACATCCCTATATTATACTTCAAATTTCTGTCTCTTTACACACACACAGAGCTCCTAATACTACATGGATTAGGCTTATAGTACAAAATTTAGTTTGTAATAAAACATTTTAAATGCCATGTCATACAAAAAGCAAATTAGTTAACAGGTGTTTACAGGAGGGCACAGCAGGTCCTCCGCAGGGCTGGGTGCTCTAAAGGGACACCAGAGAAGGCAAACTCATGGTCTTGTTTTGGAAAATAGTCGCACCGATCCTTCTTCCATCCTTAAAGCAGCTTTTCCTCTCTGTTGCTGCATGCTGCACTCTCTGCCTAGAAAGCCCTTGCCCTCTACCCAGTTCATTCAGTAAGGAGTGCCCTCATCCCTCAGCTTTCAGCTTGAACATAACGGCCTCAGAGGGCTCTTTCTAGACCCCGCCTCCCCATCCTCCATTTCAGCACTGTTGGGGTTTTCTATAAAACTCTTGCCAATTATTTCATTTTATTATTATTATTATTTTATGTCTGCCTCTCCCATTGGATGGAAAGCAACTAGAAAGGAAGTGGATTCTTGTAGGTTATATTTATTATTGTACGCACAACACATAGTAGGTGCTCAGAAAATACTTTTGGGTGAATACAGGTAGCCTTTCAAGGCAACATTTCACTTGGAACTTGGGAGAGTTGATTTCATTGACTCAGTACCTTTTCCTGCCTGACCAGCTTCCCGGTTCCATTCCCTCTGAACGTGCTTCCCAGCTGCCAGTCTTTCCTCCCGGGAGTGTCTTTCCTCCCCTTTCCCACTTACCCACCATCCTGTTCATCTTGCAACACCTTTGCACATGTCATCTCTTCATTTCCCTTGTGTCACTCTTCCCAGACTACTGGTTACTCCTGTTGTTGGGCTCCCCACACACCTTGTTTTTCTTCCGCATTTCCCCGCTTGTTTCTTTTATTACAGAAACTTAAAAGTGCTCCTAGAAAAAACCTTGAGCAAACATCATGGAGGTGTATAAAGTTAAAAATGAAATCCTTCCTTCCTATTCTCAGGGTTCCAGGAGACCTCTGGAACCACTGAGTGGTTTGCATTTGCAAATAACCATTACATCCTTTCTTTTCAATAAAAAAGAGACCGTTGTATACTTTTAGAAATTAAAAAGCATATCATGCAAGAACACTGTGTAGTGACATTTTTCCAATTACTCTCATTTTTCTTTTCACATTAGACTAGAGAGAGCAGCCTTGAGTTTTTCAGCGGCTGGATATTGGCCCATTATGTGCTTGTGCTATCATTTTAAAATCAGTTTCTTGATGGTTACTTAGGTAACTCCTATTTTTCAAAATTAGAAGCAATACTGACATAAATCCCCTTATATACTTGAGTAGCTATTTCTCTGGAATATATTCTTAAATGTGGAGTTGTTACAGCAAATGGCATCCCACTTTGTATTTTGATAGCTAAAGACACATTGTCTACTATAAAAGCAGTGCCTGTTAGCCCTGACCAGTTGGCTCAGCAATAGAGCATCAGCCTGGCGTGTGGAAGTCCTAGGTTTGATTTCCGGTCAAGGCATACAGGAGAAGGCACACATGCTTCTCCACCCTTCCCCCTTTCCTTTCTCTTTGTCTCTCTTTTCCCTCTCTCTTTCCTAAGTTGGCCCCAGCGCTGAGGACAGGACCATGGCCTCAGCCTCACGTGCTAGAATGGCTCTGGTTGCAGCAGAGCAACACTCCGGATGGGCCAAGCATCGCCCCCTGGTGGGCATGCCAGGTGGATCCCGGTCAGGCACATGCAGGAGTCTGTCTGTCTGTGTAAAAATGTCTGAATCTTCATAGCCATGACTGGGCATTTTCATTATGTATCATCTTTGTTATCTACTTGGTCAAAAACATTATTGTCTTTCGTTGTTGTTAAAGTTGACTAGTTTTTCATATTTAATCCCCTCTTACGTCCTTTGTTTGTAACTTGTTTATATCCATTGCTCATTTCCCTTTTTTAAAAAAATAGTGAGTGATCTTTTTTTAAAAAATGTTTATTTTTATTGACTTCAGCGAGAAAGGAAGGGAGAGAGAGAGAAAGAGAGAGAGAGAGAGAGAGAGAGAGAGAAGAACATCAAGCTGTTCCTGTAAGTGCCCTGATCGGAGATCAAATGGCAACCTCTGCGCTTTGGGATGATGCTCAATCCACTGGTTCGCAAAGTGTGCGCCAGGGCGCACTGGTGCACCCTAGAAGATTTCCAGGTGCGCCCTATGGTATTTCAGAGAAATATGTGCCTGTTAGGGAACAAAAAACAACAGAGTTTTTGGAGTTTAGAGTTTTGGGAGACAGAAGTGTGGGGAATTGGCTGTAAGCTGACAGTCTGCCCAACCCCCTCACTTCACTTGCCCGATTAGGTTGCAAAAGGCCGTTAAGCTGTGGTGCTGGATTGTTTACACTACCCCCCATGTTCCCCGAAAAGACTTGGAGGCAAGTTTCTTCTATCCTTTGTTTGGTGTAAAGTTAAGATGATATGTAGGGTGGGGGTTTTGGATTGATGATTAAACAGAAGGAATTGTCTCTTGAAGCCTTTTGGATTTCTATAAAAGAAGAATACATGGCAATATCTAAAAAAGCTTTGAACATTTTACTACAATTTTCAACATTCTGTTTATGTGAATTAGGATTTTCTACCCTCAACACAATTAAGAGTAAAAAAAGAAGAATTCTTCAATGTATTGACAAGGAAATGAGAATTTGCCTTTCAAATAGATGCCCAAACATTGAAGAAATTGCTAGGATACATCAGGCTCATTATGTTTCTCATAAATACAAGAATGAAAAAACTTAACACATTCGTGCCAGGACCTGCTAAATTTACTAAATCTTACTAAGAATGTATCTATATATATATATATATATATATATATATATATATATATATATATATATATATATAAAGATAACTGTTTTGTCATTTTTAAATTTTTTAACCCCTCTTTTTTACAAATTCTAAAAAGCATAACTCAAAAAATATAACATAAAAATGTTTTTTAATGTCAGAATAAATTTAATTTTGTCATATTTATTTCATTTAATTACCATAAAAGCACGCTTGGACTTTATATTTTTTCTTTAATATTTGACTTAATTATTATAACATATTTCTCAGAAATTTGTATATAGTGTGCCTACAATTATTTGTAGGATTTTAAATGCGCCCTGACTTCAAAAAGTTTGAGAACCACTGCTAACCAACCTGGGACCCTGCGCATTTTCTTAATGGAATGTTCAATTCCACATTTTACTCTTATGTAATGGCTTTTTAAAAAGTTGTGGTAAAATGCGCATAACATAAAAATTACCATCTTAACCATTTTAAGCATGCCGTTCCATGGCATTAAGTACCTTCACATTGTTGTGCAACCATCACCACCATCCATTCACAGAACGCTTTTCATTTTATAAAACTAAACTCTGTACCCATTAAACTATAATGTTCAACCCTCCTCTCCCCCAGCCCCTGGCAACCACTATTCTCTTTCTGTCTCTATGAATTTGACAACTGTCGTGGCTTTTTAAATAGTATGCATATGCTTTTGTTTGCTATAGAGGTGAAATATATTTTACCAAATGTTTGGCATGCTCTTTAACCTCACAATATTTCTTGTCACGTAGAAGGTGCACACTTTTTAAGCTTCACATTTTTGTGTCAGTAAATATGACCATCATTTGCTTTATGGCTTTTGAGTTTCATGTTTTATTTGAAGAACCACCTTACCTTAAAATAATCAAGTATTTTCCTGAATTCTTCATGTAATAAAAGTATCCTAACCATGCCTGTATTTCAGCACTTCTCCTTTTGTGTTATAATGAATACTAACAGCTAACATTAATGAGAACTGTGTTCCAGGCACGTGCTAAGTTCTCTTCATGTGTTATCTCATTTAATTTTCATAGCAAGTCAGTGAGGTGGGTTGTATTATACCCATCTAATGATGAGAAAATTGAGGTTTAGAGAATTTTAAAAACTTATCACTCCAAGTGGCAAAGCTGTGATTTGAACCCAAGCCATCTGACTATACATTAACCACAAAGCTATAAATTTATTTTCTCTGTTAATTGGTGTTCCTTGAGGTTGTGAACGCTGTCTTATCTGTATCTCAAGTCTAGTGCATAGGTCCTCAACAATTATTTTTGTAGTAAATTGCTTCTCATTTCAACTCAGCATTCTACAAACAATCTCGAATACCAACACTCCTACCTCCCCTTCCATCATCTCACTCCCCCTCCATCATCTCACTCCTCCTCCATCATCTCACTCCCCCTCCATAATCTCCCCCTCCATCATCTCCCTCCTCATCCATCATCTCACTCCCCCTCCATCATCTCACTCCCCCTCTGTCATCTCACTCCCCCTCCATCATCTCACTCCCCCTCTATCATCACCCTCCTCATCCATCATCTCACTTCCCCTCCATCATTTCACTCCCCTTTCATCATCTCACTTCCCTTCCATCATCTCACTTCCCCCATCATCTCACTTCCCTTCCATCATCTCACTCCCCCCATCATCTCACTCCCCCTCCATCATGTCACTCCCCCTCCGTCATCTCACTCCCCCTCCATCAGCTCATTCCCCTTCCATCATCTCACTCCTCCTCATCATCTCACTTCCCTTTCATCATCTCAATCCTCCCGGTCATCTCACTCCTCCCCGTCATCTCACTCCCCTTCCATCATCTCAATCCTCCCCCGTCATCTCACTCCTCCACAGATTTAGTGTTGACCTTCCTTCTACACTCAAAGAGCTGCTTCTTTTTCACTGAGAATAAGCTTCCTTGGGTGGTCAGTAATTTCCTCAAGTATTATTACTGCCATTGTCTGAAGGTAGTCTGACCACCTCGTCAAAACATTGCTCCCTTCACAGTGTTGTGCATTAGGGCCACTCACACTCCAACTCCCTGTCCCTTTTCTTGAAAAAATAATAAACACATGCCTTCCTCGCTGGCTCACGGACCATGATTCTACCACTGTCCTGTGGTGGTCTCTCGTCTATGGAGTCGAACCATTTAATACTCCCCCTATGCTATGACTTACTGATTTCTGGGTGGGTCCCCTCTTTCCTTAAAAATTTTAGACAAGCCCTGGCCCATTGGCTCAGTGGTAGAGCATCGGCCTGGCGTGCAGAAGTCCCGGGTTCGATTCCCAGCCAGGGCACACAGGAGAAGCACCCATCTGCTTCTCCACCCCTCCCCCTCTCCTTTCTCTCTGTCTCTCTCTTCCCCTCCCGCAGCTGAGGCTCCATTGGAGCAAAGATGGCCCGGGTGCTGGGGATGGCTCCTTGGCCTCTGCCCCAGGCGCTAGAGTGGCTCTGGTTGCAACAGAGTGATGCCCCAGAGGGGCAGAACGTTGCCCCTGGTGGGCGTGCCGGGTGGATCCCGGTCGGGCGCATGCGGGAGTCTGTCTGACTGTCTCTCCCCGTTTCCAGCTTCAGAAAAATACCAAAAAAAAAAAAAATTTTTTTAGACAAGATCGGGTGTGTTCAGGGTGGTATGGCCGTAGACTCCTTAAAAATTTTAGAGCCAGGCTCACAGTCTTCACCTCTCTAGCTTCCCTCATCTCCCTTAAAAACTCCCACTCTTGTATTAGAGACCCTTTCAGTACTTTGGCCTCAAAACCTCTACTTTCACAATCGAATATCCTTCCTCTCCTAACATCAGGACTGACTTCTGATTTAGTCATTGCAAAGATGCCCCTTTCTTGTCTAGCTTGCTTGCCTTCCTCCGGCAGCCTCTATGTGCGGGGGTCCCCCCCCCCCCCGGTTAATTACTAGGCCTGGACAAACCCTTTCTATTGTCTCTGCCCCTCCCCAGCCTCCCCAGTGCTGGACAAGTTCAGGAAATCAGGCTGTTTGGATCTGGTACAAATTCATCTGGCTCAGCTTCAGAAGGACCCTCCCTGCTGCTCGCTGCTGCTCAGCCACCCTCTCATCGCCGCCAACTGGCTTCCTCTTCCACTTTGTAGCATTGCTTCTAAACCTTTCAAGCTCCTGGAGCCAAACTCCACTTTCCAAAGATGCCTTTGCCTCCTCCTTGACTAGGGAGGGCAGGGCATCTCGCCTGAGCTCTCTCAGCTGCCCCGCCTTCCTCCACATTTCCCTCGTTTTCATCTCAGAGGGGCAAACCTCTTCCCATTCATCCTTTGGGGTGCTTATGGAGTATAACAGAAAAAGTGGGCTTGGAAACTGACAACCTTGGGCTTGAAATCAGCGCAGATATCAAGTCATTTTGTGTCCTGGAATAATTTATTTAATGTTCCAAGTCCTACTTTCTCCACCCATAGTTGGGGGTAATAATAACACCTGCCTCAAAGGGATTTGTAAAGAGGATTAAATGGCCCAATGCCTGGGTGGCCTGAGGCATCTGCCTAGATTTTCTGAGTTCTCTTCCCACCACTGACACCTCCGATTTCTCCCCTGAGCCCCCAATCTCATTCCCTTTCCCCTCTGGTGCTTTGTTCCATCAATCACCTCCTACTTATTCATAAATATTTTCTCCTTCCCTTTGACTAAATGTTGTCTCTTGACTTATAAAAACGTCACATTCTCCTTTACCCCCCAAATCTTTCTTGTGACTCTGTTAACCTCAGCCTCCATCCTCTCTCCTCTTGTTAATTTTACTGCCAAATCCCTTGAAAGAGCAGTCTCAGTGGCCGATTCTCTCTCTCCCACCCTCTCTCCCGGTGCTGTCAGACCTTGTCACCTCTTCTCCCTCCCTCATCACTGTAGTTAAATCAAGTTCCTAGAGCCACAGTAATCGAGGCCCTTGGCTCATTGGCTTTCCCTGGGCCTTAGCTGTCACATTCAGCTGTTGCTCTGGACGATGACAATGCTTCTCCTAGGAAAATCCACCTTGCCTTCATGTCACTGTATGTTTTGGTTCTTGTCTTCTTTTGCTGCTACTTCAGTTCATTCACTTATTGAGCATCTATGATGTACCACAACTGTGCTAAGTGATGTGGGTACAGTGGTGAACAACACAGGCATCCCCCCTGGCCAAGTGACCCCTGAAGTGTGTGGTGTAAGAGGACAGACATCAGACAAACAGTTAGATATATTCTCTGTATCGGCTACTTGCTCTCTCTGTGGATATGTTTACATATTTACAGAGTGTAACAAAAGCTTGTAATGGGGAGGAATAGTGGGAGAGGAGAAGCCAAGGAAGAAAAATTGAGGAAGTAATATGTAAGCTGAGATCAGCAGGATGAGTAAGAGCTGGGTGAGGGGTGGAGAGATTGGAGGGTAGCGTCCAAGAAAAGGAAGAGGAACTGTGAGTGTTCCTCTCTGCGTGAGAAGGAGCTTGGCAAATTCAAGAAACAGCTTGATGCAGGTGGAGTGCAGGGAACAAGGTGATGGGGAGGTGAGGTTGGAACCATGAGCAAAGGGCAGATGGTGCAGGGATCTTGTAGGGCCTGGGCTGGGTTTGGGATTTACTCCCAAGAGCAATGGGCAGCTACTGAACACCTCTCTTCCTCTGCCTGTTTCCTCACAGTAGATATGCCTCAGAAATGGGCATTTGGTGCTCGGCCTTCCCTTAGCCATCCAGACGCATGGCTGAGTAATCACCTCTCTGTAGTTAATTGTTGACTCAAAACATCTTCCCAAATTCCAGTCTTTTTCCAAACTAACTAAGATTATCTACTGGGGTTTGTTGCTGGTACTACAAATGTAAATGTTGGAAACCAAACTCATCTTCCTTTTCAATATTCTTCTTTTTCCCATATTTCCTATCTTGGTCAATGGCATCTCTACTGGCCTTCCATTTTCCCGGACTGGAAATGCTGGTGTTTTCTTGACTTTCCTTCATTATTCACTTATTCTGAGGATACAGCAGGAACCAAAACTGATGCAACTTGCATTCTAGTAAGGACGACCAACAGAAGACAGACGCATCAATGGATATTATAGTACCAGTTAGTAAATGATCAGTGCTCTAAATAAAAAGAAAGCAGACAGAAAGTGGGAATGCTGCTAATTTTATCAGAGAAGGTCTCTTTGAGAAAGCAGATTTGAACAGAGGCCAGAGTAATTTGGGCAAAGACTGTACCAGGCACAGAGAACAGCAAATGCCAAGAAAGCCCAGGGAGCAGCAAGCTTGAGGAGCACGAAAAAGGCCAGAAGTTGGGATGCATCACGTGACCGGTTGAAAGTTCCTAGATGAGGCCTGAGAGAGAGCACTTCAGCTACAGACTATACTGTAAGCAAGGTGTGGGTAGGGGATTAAATTTTAATTCTAAGTGTGAGGAGAAACCTTTGGAGGGTTTTGCTTAGAAAAGTGACATGATCTTACATATAAAAATCAAGGGTCCCTCTGACTGCTGTGTGAAGAATAGACCATAGGGGACGGGGTGAAGACCACCCAGAAACCCAAGTCTTCCCCACATTCGCAGGATCTAACCCCCATCCATTGTCCTCTCCTATTCTCATAGCGACTTTTCTACATTAGCCCCCTTCATCGTATATCTGAATCATCATTGTAGTCTCTGTATCCTATGTGTTATCTAATGTATTCCCCCATAACAAATGATCTTCTTGTATCCTTCTGGATTTAGCTTCCAGTTGCACAAATTTGAGCCAGCCACTGCCTTCCTCAAACCTTCAGTTGCTCTCTGCACCATATTAATGAAAGACAACTTCTTCAGTCTTGTATTCAAGGCCCCTCTTGCCTTCCAACTTTATCTCCCATTGCTGCCTTTCATATACCCCAAGCAAAAGTCACACTGTACTACTCAGGTCCCCATATAACCTCCTTGCCCTCCAGCGTCCAAGCTTCTGTCCAAAGTGTTCCGTCTTCCAATAAAGCACCTTTTGACTCTTCTCTATGTATCTTAGTAAGATCTAGATTTCCCAACCCTTTCCTGAGTACCTCAGGCAAAACGGATTCTTCTAGCCTTTGGACTCATCCATCTTTTCAAATGCCACTGCTCGTTTTAACATGGCTATAACTCTTTATTGGACACATATTATCTTCCTCATTAAATTGTAATTCCTAGAGATCAGGGTCCAAGCAGTATATCTGTGCTTTCCATTCACACTGCCCAGCCCCATGCACATGGTGACTACACTACACATATTCATCAAATGAATAAATTGCTGGCTCCAGAATATTTAAGCAGTCTGTTTAGAGAGGCACAACTAAGTCCTAACTCCATGCAAGTGAACAATATAGGGCAACATACAATGGAAGGATACATGAGATAACACAAAGTCAATGGACTGCAGGAATTCAGAAGGGAGACCTGTAGGAGGTGGACTGGTCAGTAAAGAGCTGGTAACAGCTGATGTTTGTGGACTGTTTACCACGGGCTGACCTCTAGGATGAATGCTTTATATGCATTATGTCATTCTTTTCAACTACCTTATGCGACAGGCACTTTGTATAATACTAATTAAGGATGAGGAAACTGAGGTAGTAAGGTGAAGTAATTGCCTCGAAGTCACTGTGTTATGAAATCTTCAGAGGGGAGGTTTGAACCCATGTCCATCTGATTGGTTAGCCTGCATCAACCACTCCAATATTCTGCCTTAGAGAATAAATGAAAGGCACTGCTATGAAAACAGGGTTTGTGTTTTATTTCCTGTCTCATTCCAAAATGGATTTGAAGCAACTAAATATGAGCTGAGCCATGCCTGAGAGGATAAGTAGGATCTGAAGATGAGATAGGTGTTTCAGGTTAGGGAAGCAGGTGTTTGTGAATTAGAAGACAGACTTGTTTCTGGGCAGAAGCCATGAGCTGCCTAAATTGAAGAATGTATCTAGAGACTAGTTGGATGGGTAAGTGAAGACATTGTGTGGAAGGTGTTGAATGCCAAGGCAAATCGTTGAGTGTTGATGTGCTAGGACCCAAGAAGATGTTGAAGGGTTTATTAAAAGGCCAGAACATAACTCCATTTAAATAACATTCACTGGGACAGATTTGGCACTAAGCAGACCAATGAAACTGCAGGATTCCCTGAGTAAGCCCCTGTTCTCAAAGAGCTGACAATCTTTTGGGAGAAACAGCCCATGGATGCAAACAAAGCACAGTAAGCCAGAGATGGGAGAGAGGGCTGTTAATGAAGGATTGGGAGGACTTCCTAAGGCTGTGGCATTTGAACCAGACCTTGAACATGAGCGAGTATGGAGACCAGAGATGGTGGCCACTTCCGGGCTTGGGGAAAGTGGTTTTAGAAAGGATTATCTTGGTGATCATATACAGGCTGGGACACTGAGCAATTTCTCAGGGAGAGATGCACGTAAGGCCAAAATCCATCTGCACAGGCAGCAGCAGCCATGACAAAGACTTAGGGTCTTAGGACTCAGCAAGTTCTGTCCAAGAACAAGCTGTCCAAGGAACTAAAGTGACTGGCAGCAACTTTTAAAGATGGTCAGCATGGCACATCCAGATCCCAGACTATCTCCCCAAAATTTTGTCAGTTTTTGGGGGAGGAGGTTGGGGATAGACTCTAACTGCTGAGTTCACAGCTAGAAGTGATTTTGACCTTCAAGGGGCATTTGGCAATGTCTGTAGATATTTTTGGTTGTCACGTTGGGAGGGGACGCTACTGACCTCTAGTGGGTAGAATCCAGGTATTCTGCTAGACACCCTACACTGCACAGGACAGCCAGTAGTACCTCACTCTCTGCAACAAAGTTGTCCAGGCCAAATGTTGTTCATGCGAAGCTTGAGCAACCTTGGCCTAGAGGGTGAAGAGACCTGAGCACGCAGTGAAGGAAACCATTTTTACAGCAATGTCATTAGGAGCAGCTGAAAAACTGGGAGTTTTTATCCTGTTGGAGATTTAGAAACCTGAGAAATATTTTTAGAAAAGTAGGAAGAACTGAACTGTCCAGAGCAACAGCCCAAATTTCCACTATTGCAACAGGAGTCCAACCAGTTCCAAGGTTTGGAATAATAAGAAAGTCATTATAATGGCAAACACATATAGAGCATTTACTGTTCCAGGCACCAAAGAACCTAAGAGCTGTTCACATGCTAACACATTAGCTATCACAACAAGCCCATCACAGCCACTTTCCTAATGGGGAGATTGAGACACAGAGAAGAGGATAAATAACTTTCTTATGATCGCAAATCTTGGTAAGTAGCAGAGCCAGAAGCTGAACCCAGACAGCTGTACTCTTAACCACTGTACAGTATTGCTGTGCTGCTTTTGAAACAGACAAGTCTGGGTTCAAATCCCAGCTTTGCTACTAATTAGCTGTGTAACCATGGGCATGCTGCTTAATCTCTCTGAGCCTCAGTTTCTTAATCTCTCTGAGCCTCAGTTTCTTCATCCAGCATAATAGGGATAATAAGATGCTAAATAGCTCCTTCTGTGCTGTGGTGAATGTAGTCCTCACAATTCAAGGAGGTATATATTTATTACCCTCACTTTAGATACATGAGGATTATGTAGCTTAAACAGGTTGAATGAATTGCCTTGGGTCACACAGCTAGGAAATGAAGAGTTGGGATTTAAACCCACATCTGTCTGACTCCGGCACTTGTTTTTAACCACAAAGCCATACATTTGCAAGCTTGTGGTGAGAGTGGCATGACAAAGCATATGAAAATTGCCGGGAACATAATGAGCAATTAACAACAGCAGTTTGTTATTATATTAGTAATTACAGTTGTTATTTTCATGATCAGCTCAATCAGGTGTGCAGATGGCAACACAATATTCTAGCCAAAAGTATAAGCTCAGCAGAAAATGATTGATGCCATTTCTGTGTGTGGATCACAACCTGTCAGCCAGCTATAGCATAATCTTGAGTTTCAGCCTCCCTGGTAAGGTGGTATCATATTTGAATCATACATTCTGCTCTCTGCATAGTCTACTATTCATAGAATAGGAGTGGGAGGAGCAGGAACAGTGTGTGGCTAATTTAATGTCAAGGCTCTATAGCCCATACATTTCATGGATGCCACTGAGTCATAATTTTTAAAAAAGTAAGGAATGTGGTGCCTTGTGCAAAACCAGAGGAGTCACCACATAGTCCATATTGCATTGCAAACAGAACCACAGCTCACTTGATGGTTAATTCCACCCAGCAAGGATTTCGTTTTAAAACAATTGCCTGATTTCATTGTAGGGAATGCTGTGCGAGTGTTTTCCACAGAGAGGGGGTGGCATCTGCTAGCTGAAGGGACTGGCAGCACACGGAATCTGCCTGCAATGGATTCTTAAACATGGAATCATGGCAAAAGGGATACCAGACAGGAAGCAACCAGAGAGTTGCTTGGAGCAGTGGAGGTAGGTACAAAGGGAAATGGACAACCTGGACAGATGGCCACCAACTGCCTAGTGGTGGGCAGTGATCAGAGGAACGTTCGCATGGAGAGGATATTTGAGGTGGGTCTTGAAGGATGAATAGAAGTTTGCTGGGCGGAGAAAGGGGGAGGTATATAAACAAAAGAGAAAAATAGCACTGCAAAAGTTCTGTGTTCTGGGAAAACATGGCTGGTGTGGCAGGAGCTCTGAGAGAGAGGGTGCGTGGGTAAGGTCGATGAGGCTACATGTGGGCTGCAGTCATCTCAGAAAGGTCCAGAGCCCTCCAGAGGCTTCTGGACCATGTGCTGTAATGAAAATGATTTCTGGTGATGTGGTATAAGGAGAAACGACCTAGGGGTTTGGAGCGAGTCAAATCTGATTTTGAATCTAAGTTCCATTACTTATTGGCTATAAGTCAATTACTTATTGACTGAGAATAAGTTACTTTACCCCTCTGAGTCTCAGCATCCAAGTTTATAAAATGTGGACATACTGCACACCTCACAGGCGTGTTGTTAGGATGCAACAAGGTGAGATATAAAGTCCTCCCACAGTCACAGCACGCTGCAGGCTCTCGGTGAATGTTACTTCCCCCTTGACTGCATAGGTGAGGCGGAGTCGTTTCATTTCAATCAGACTGCTATTTTAGAATGCTAACTCCAGTGGACTGTTCTAGAGGCAGACTGGAGGTGGAGAGCAGACTCCCAGGATGGGTTGCTTTGCTAGTATCTCCTCTCTCCTCTCCTCTCCTCTCCTCTCCTCTCCTCTCCTCTCCTCTCCTCTCCTCTCCTCTCTTCTCCTCTCCTGTAAATGTTGAGTTTTAATAGCTTTAGTTTCAGGGGTTTAAATTCTTATTACCAAGTACCAATTTCTGGGGCAATAGCCTGTGATTCTAATATCTGAATCTCCCTCTAGGAGACTGGATAGTGAACTGGTTGAGCTGCCTCAGTTTCCCCAGTGTAAAGAGACCAGTTTGAAGGGACATAATTCGAGCAAGTTCAAATTTATTTGACCACATAACAAACTGTCTCCCATTCTTCATTTATTCATTCGTTCATATAGTAAACATTTATTGTCTGTCAACCCATAGCAGGTTGCATGTGTGTTGGGAATGCTATTGCCCATTCTCCTATCTGTGTGGTTTTATATGATCAGAACTTGAAAAAGCAGTGATGTCATCCCCTCCCATTGCTCACACACTGCTGAAGCTTCCCATTGGTCAGTTTGATGTATTCCTGGCCTTTGTGGAAGGTAATTAGCTGGACAGAGAAACAGGACCTGGTGAAGACAGTCTTGCCGGAAAATTATTACACTGTGCCACAGTTTGTCAAGACCCATTTCTAAAATCTTAGCACAGAATTGTGACTCTGATATCAGAGATCCTTAACTGTCTTTCTGAGAAAGAGGTTAGAGACAGAGCAATGAAAAGAAATAGCTGATGGGCAATCCTGGCTTCTTATTCGTGATCGGACTTAAGTATACACAGAGAATAACAGCCACCTCCTTGTCCTGAACAGACAGCAGGCATATTCCAGTCATCTTTTTCAGGGTAGCTAATTTCTGGTACAACTAGCCAAATGTGATTAACAAGAAAAATTCAATATAGAACCACTCCCTTTTCTGACTCACTAAGAAAATGAGACAATCTTACATATTGCATTGAAATAAAGAATTTAAAAGTTGGGTTTAATTTTTGGCTTCTCTATGCTAAGCATTTAATCCCCAGTTGAACAAAATGAGCCTCGCAGATGGTTAAGTGAGTTTCCTCCAATCATACAGCTAGTAAGTAGTAAGGATTTGAATCCAATGCTGCCTGGTTTTACCTGTAGGTGCTTTTTCATGCAGCAAGGGCTGGGACCAGATCCATTGGATTCTATTATAGACACAAACAATTGTCTTTCTAGGACCATATTGTGTCAAATAACATCACTGAGAATGCTCTTAAGGTCTCCAGGCACCCAAAATAACAAGTTTCTGGTTAATCCTCTGCCATGTCAAAGCCTAAAACTTTTAGCAAAATCCAACCTCAGACAAACAAATTAACCCACCTCAAATTGTAGAAGAGCCAAAAGAAATAAAATATGTGGGTGCCACTTGCTGAAAGATAACTTTCACAGCCTTGACGTAAAGGGGGGATTGAATTTTTTAAATGATGGGCTCTACTAAGTCTGAAACATTTAAAATGTAAAATAATGACATGAAATTAAAAGGTGGACAATGAACTGAGAATACATTTGTATCAAAGTTGAGTAAGTACTCAACTACATATGTACATGAAAAAGTAACTCAAATTAAAAAAAAAACCAAACCACAAGATATAAGTGGGTCAGTGACCTAAGGGTATGAAAAAAACATTTACATAGGACAAAATACAAATATCAAACACATATCCCAGGGAACATTTTTTCTTGAGTAGTAATCAAAGAATTACAGTTTAAAATAATTCAATGGGCAGGAGAATGGTTTAGAAAATTATGGTGTATCAGTCTCTGGACTTACATAAAGTCAATACCAATAGTAATAATAAAAGCCATTAAGAAATATATAAAATGTGTATGCTTATGTAAAAAAAGAAAATCTAAGGCTATAAAGTATTAGGTTAGTAGATATTTAAACTGTGCCTATAGGCCCTGGCTGGTTGGCTCAGTGGTAGAGCTTCGGCCTGGAGTGCAAGAGTCCTGGGTTCGATTCCTGGCCAGGGCACACAGGAGAGGCACCCATCTGCTTCTCCACCCCTCCCTCTCTCCTTCCTCTCTGTCTCTCTCTTCCCCTCCCGCAGCCAAGGCTCCTTTGGAGCAAAGTTTGCCCAGGCTCTGAGGATGGCTCCATGGCCTCTGCCTCAGGCACTAGAATGGCTCTGGTTGCGACAGAACGACGCCCCAGATGGGCAGAGCGTTGTCCCCTGGTGGGCGTGCCAGGTGGATCCCGGTCGGGCACATGCAGGAGTCTTTCTGACTGCCTCCCCATTTCCAACTTCAGAAAAATACAAAAAAAAAAAAAAAAAAAAGATAAATTGTGCCTATATGTAGACCATGGATGAAAGAGAATGTACAAACATTAAAATAGTTGTGTTAGCATACTGGGATTTAAGGTTGATTTCATTGTCAAATTTTTACCTGAATAGGCATTCAAAATTTCTATTAAGAAGCTGTTTTAAACAGAAAAAGGACAAAGAAAAGCACCTTTCATATAATAATATGAATAGTCAAAGATTCAATGTTATATGTTTTTTTAAACCATATACAGTATTCTAATAAATTTCACACACTATTTATCATATGGTTTTACCCATATTTTGGTATTTCCTGATGTAGAATTGAGAATTTGAGATTGCTTATTTTAATACTCTTTTTGTTTGCTTATTTTAATACTCTTAAAAGAGTTGATTTACTAAGAAAGTCATTCACAAACCTTTGAATAATATGTTATCTGGACAATGTGATGTTAGAACAACTGTTCACACTTTGTAATATATTTAATATACATTTTTATACTTTTTACTTCTTTTCTTTTACCTATGAGATATACTAAAATCTGACCCAAAGGTACTTAGAGTCAGTGTGGATTTCTAGAGATGGAAACTAATGAAGAAAATTCTAGCTACTTCAGAATAATACATACATTTTTATTTCAGTTTTCATTAACATGTCTAGGTCAGAAGGAAAGGAGGAGAGACATGGAGGAGTGAGATAAAGCAGGATGTCTGGAGTCACAAAACTGATTCCAGAAGAGAATCCAGATTCCATCCAGAATCCACATCGATTTCAGAAACAGATGGGTTACATAAAGAATGATAACTGGGATCACAGCTGGCTGTGATCCCGTATGTGAAGAGACCATAAACTTGAGGTCAGAAAAAACAATTCTCTGCCCTCTACTACCTTGGGGAACTGCATCTTTATTTCCATGTCTATAAAATTGGAGGTCATATCCTCAACTTCATAGGTAGAGATGATTAAATATGAGAATCCACTTGTTAAATAATTTTTCCATTGATTTGACAAAGAGAGAGGAAGTGGGGGAGGTTCAAGGGGAGAGAGAGACAGAATGAGAAGCATCCATTTAGTTGCGCACTCATTGGTTGTTTCTTGTATGTGTCCTGACTGGTGATTGAACCCTTGATTTCTATGTGCAGGGACAAAGATCTATCCATTGATCCATCCAACCAGGGCTGAGAACCCACTTCCCTAAAGATGTGTGATACTTGGATATCATTAATTGCACCCTCTTATTTTACATATAAGGAGCGTGAGCCCAGAATGGTGAAAATGAACTTGGATTCCAGATGTTTTGCTTGAGTCAGGCTTCCTTGAGCACAAAGGCCAGAAGTCCGGGCCCTGGAGTCAGAACACTGAGTTACAGCGTTGGTTCTCACAGCCTCAGACACTGTGACCTTGAGCAAGTGGCATACCTTCTCTGTCTCAGTTTCCACACCTGTACAGTGAGGACAATAGCTGTGTCAGCTTCAAGATTGAGTGTGGCAATGAAGAAAGTCGGACTGAGGATGGCGTCTGGCACAGTGTGAGCTCTCACTACCTATTCCCTGTTATCAGTAGGAGCCCATGAAACTTTTTCTGAATGCCTCTAGTGTCCCCAAACCATTTCTTATGATCGTTCTTATTTTACTCCCAGCATGTATATTTTACTTATCAACTGGTTGAACCTTTCCTCTAGAGCTTGAATGCTAAGGAATTAAATTGTGGTCTTTCATAGAGAAATAAAATAGGCAGTTGGAGTAGGGGCACCTTTTGACCACCACCAAAGATAGTATAAGTGGGTCCTTGGGTTCTTCTCAACTAAAGTTACTGGCCACCGACATTTCATTACCCAACCTTTTTTCTGCAACAGCCTGTGACAACAGAAAACCATCGAAAAGCTAGGCTTGGGCAGCTCTCTCCCTCTCTTTGTAATTTGCCATTTTCTCAACACCATATGAAGCAATGTGGCCATCTCTCCTGACTTCTAAAATCAGTGGTGTCAGTCGGTGATGAAATGTCAGAACACTTGAATCCAACTGTCCCACTGCCATTCTCTGGCTTTCCCTGGGAGAATGGTAACATTTTCAAGTGGATAAAAATCTCCAGGCAACGTTACTCTCCTCCTCCAGAGCAGATTTATTACAGAGTGGTTGGCATTTCCACATGCTCTGCATTTGTCAATGTCAGATTCAGATGCGTTCTCAGGTCGCTATACATATACAGGCATAATTTAAATCTCTGGCAAACAAAGGCTATTTTCCTAACTTGGAGATATTCCAAAAGATCTTTGCATTTCATCTATTTTTAAGTGTTTGTGCAATATAAAAGTCTGGTAATATCAAATGGTACAGAGAAGGACTGAATATTCAGCTTCCAACAACTGATCATGTGCCATGTGTCGAGCACTTTTATATGCAATGTTTTATTTAACTGTAGGATGAGTATGCATTGTTCTCAGTCTACATAAGGGGAAACTGAGGTTCAACAACATGAACTACTTGCTCAGTCACACACACAAATCTCACCAGCTGAGAGTGGCGAGGGTGGGACATAAACTGTTCTGATTCCGTGTTTGATGTTCCTCACATTCTTTCACAGCTGCTCTGCAGAACAGCACTCATTCACTCATTTAAAAACTATTTACTGAGTACCTACTATGTACCAGGCACTATGCAAAGCCCTGGTGATACAGCAGTAGGAAAAATAAGCAAAAAACCCCCAGCTTCCAAGGAACTTACATTCTAGTAAACAAACAACACAATTCTGTGACTTAGTGCAAAGTTCTATCTTTCTTGTATGGGGTGGAGGTACAAGGACATGGCAGAATGCAAGGATGGCTAAGAGCATGGTATCTGCTTCTCCTTAAATCACACCAGCATGGGGCATGTCCAAGGTAGGCACTTAGGGAAGGGTTGAGAAGAATGATGGTGCATGAAGCTATGACAGTGCCTATCAGGACTCTGTTCTCTCTCCTGCAATATTTGGGTTACTCTCTCTGGGGTCTTAGGGTTTTGACAGCACACACTGCTGCTCTAGAGAAAGTAGAGATAAAGTGGGTAACTGGCAGGCAAGCTGTGGGGCAAGGGGTTGTCAAGGCAGTGAGGATGGAGAAGGAGGGAGAGTTCCGGGATGCCTAGGGCAGGTGCTCAATAAATAATAATGAGCACCTTGTGACCACAAATACCCTTTTCCTCAAAATCTGTAGTTGAGGCAATAGAAAAACAAAATGTATCTTCCTGCTATTATGTTCAAAAGCAATATTGCTAGCTACTATTCATTTGTCAATTTCTCTGTCGGGCACTGTACTACGTTCTTTGTGTGCATTGTCTAATTTAATTCCAACAGTTGAAATTGAGATTGAAAGAAGCTAGTAAGTGGAGGAACTGAGATTTGAACTTGAATCTATCTAACTATAAAGCTCTTGTCCTTTCCCCCAGACACCAAGCTGCCTCAATGGTTTCCCAGAATGCTTTAAGGAGAATGTGGAAATGATTCATGATTTGCTCTGTGCCTTCTATATCTTTACAACTCAAATTGTGGTTGACAGACCAGCAGCCTTGGCAGTACCTGGGAGCTAGTTAAAAATGCAGAGCCTCAGGCCCACTTCAGATCCACTGAAGCAGAATTGCTTTTTAATGAGACTCCTAGGTGCATTAAAGTTTAAAAAGCACTCCTCTATACCTCTTGCTCAAAGATAAGCCTTAAGCATTCTGAAATATGGTGGGGAGATATTTATCTCTGACTCCAGAAATGATTATTTCTAGAATTGAATTGCTAGTGACTGTTCAATTTAATCAAAAAGTGAAAGTTTAAAAATCTGTCTGTGCTCCTGTTAAATAAAATTGGAATGGAAGAAACACTAAGTGATCTAAGAAGTTAGATAAAGTATAGAAAGTGAATTTCTACCTCAAGGATGTTTTCACAGGCTTAAAAAAATTTTCTTTTTAGGTGAAAGGAGGGGAAATAGTGAGGCAGACTCCTACATGCGTTCTGATTGGGATCCACCCGGCAACCCCATCTTGGGCCGATGCTGGAATACCGAGCTATTTTTAGTGCCTGAGGCTGATGCACTCCAGTGCCTAGGATCACAACTCGAACCAATCAAAGCAGGGGAGAGGAGAAGCAGATGATTGCTTCTCCTGTGTGCCCTGACCGGGAATCAAACCCAGGACGTCCATACACTGGGCCAATGCTCTATCCAGTGAGCCATCAGTCAGGGCCATCATAGGCTTTTTAGAGGAGGGGTGCTCTTTCACAATGATAATTTTTCCCCAGTGGGAATCTCAGTCTTATAGACAGCAGGTTAAAGTATGAATAGTTTGTGGAGAACAGTTTATTAACCTGGATATAGGATAATGTGTGATGAACTTGAGTTTTTATCTCAGATTTGTCCAATGATTCACTTTATAGTCTTGGGCAGATTGTCGAAAACTTTCTATTTATCTGGTGGTCTTGACCTGGGGAAATTCAGCATAATGTGTGTATTCTTCTGCCATTATAATGATGAAATTGGGGAAACTCCATTTTTAAGGAAAGTATATTAAGTGAATTAATGTTAAGAAATCTCAAAAATTCATAGAAGCTTACTAAAAAATTTGTTAATCCCTTCCATCAACCAACAACCCAATCACCAAACCATTAAAAATTATTTATTGAAAAGTTGCCATGTGTCTTAGAGTACAAAGGGAGCGATGCTTTCAGGACAGAAAATACTAATTATGAATCACTTTTCTCCTGCTCTTTGTTCCACACAAGCTAAGCACAGTGATGAGTATAAAGAAGCCGAGCAACAGGACCTGCGCAAAGAGGATTAGGTGGGTGTCAGGGAGACGACTGTGGTTCTCTTCCTATTTTCCTGTGCAGTCTGGCCCGACCCCTCTTGCCTGTCATCCAGAGCAGAATTTCCAAAGGTCTGTGAGCATACACCTAGAACACAAATGAAGTTCATGTGTCATACTGCGAAGGGAGAAGAAATAGAGGCATGGAGTTATTTTGGTTCTTCCTCTCTCACTTCTGCATCCAAACCCTGAGTCCTGACCATTGTACCTCGGTGACATCTTTTCTACCTGCACCCCCCACATTCCATTCATTAGCTCAAGCTGTATGTTTTGAGGTCTTCCTAAATCCAGGACCAACCAGGTCCCTTGCTTCTTTAACAACCTTTAAGGGCTCCCCACTGCCTGGCATGCGGGATCCTGCACGACGTAGCCCTATGCTGTCTTTCTAGCCTCTTGTTTCACTCTGGTCATCTCTTTCTAATCCCCAGCCATGACGATGTAGTCATCATGCCCACACTACACCGTGCCTGTACTAACACCACTCTTGTGTCCTGACCGTTCATTCCATTTGGACTGCTCCTTCTGACCATTCAACAACTAGCAAAATGTTCCTTCTCTCTCAAGTGGGTTTATCCTTGAAGTCTGTGAAGATGTTCCTAAACTGTACTCATTAATTACCAGATTCTGTTTGGCATTATGGCTTATCAAAATATTTTTTCTCTTTTGTCAGGCTATGGATTCCCTGAGGACAGTGATCATATCTTCATCATCTTTGTGTCATTAGAGGCTCACCTAGTCTGTGCTTCTTAAATAAAGGAGATTACAGAGCAAAGGCCACCATCCATGGGATGCCACAGGGATCAGCTTAGTGTGAAGAGGCTTTGGAGGGTTTCTTCACACTAAGGCAGAATGGTGCCATCATTTACTAGATGTGTGATAAGAGGAAATTGAATTAACCCCTCTATGTCTGGTTTCTCCAGGTTAAAATGTGAATTATAGTAACATCTGCTGCATAGAGTTGTTAATGAACATAAGTTCAGGAACTTGTCATTCCTGCTTTCTGAACATTTATACTTCTGTGAACTTTACCCCTTTCCCCCCCACAACCTTTCTTTTTCACCGACCTTCCCTACCAATTCTTCAAATCCTAATTTTGATGATGTCACTTTTTCCTGTTCTCAGACTCTGCCACATTCCTGGCATGTTTTCCTATAGAACCCTAACCTTCATCCATCACACACTCATCTCACCCTGGCATAATTCCTTGTTAATAAGTCAATAATAAGTAAAAAACTAGAGCAAGAACAGGAATATTTACTGAGCGCTTACTATGTGCCAGGGACTATGGCTGGTTTTTTCAGTCCCTATCCTAATCAATCGTCACGCTGACTCTATGAGACGAGGTCTTATTGTTCCCATTCCAAGGAAACAGGCTGAAACAGATTCAGGAAATTGTCCAGGATCACCCAGCTAGTAAGTTCCACGACTGAGATTCAAACCCGACTTTCTGTGACTTTGACCCATGTTCTTAACCTTGTGCCAAATGGCCTCTGCTCCAACCCTGGTCATATGAGAAAAACAAAAGAAAACACACAGAACCTGAAACCCAAACCGTGTTTAAAACAAGCGCGTAGTAAACTGGTAAGCTCTGAAAGACTCCTCCGACTCTCCCATCATTCTTTGGTGCAGCAGCATGGTTGGGACTGGGAAGCTGCTGTAGTCAACTAAGCTCATTGGAACCCATGGAAGTGAATTAAAGACACATGGCTTGTGCTGGCCTACCTAGCCACATTATAGGTTCCTGGGGCATATGGGCACCAGCTCATTTAGAAGGCATTTTTAACAAAAGTACACAACAGAAATGTTCAGCATATATTAGAGTAGGTAGGGATTCATAAAAATCTTAAATCAACTTGCTTTTTATAGCCATTCCGAGAGGAGCAAATTATCATGAGACCTTATTTCCTTCAGCGCACGGAGCAGGGGCGTGGCCAATTCCAAGGCTGTGGATTGGAGGGCCCCACGCTCCAGCCTCCACCTTCTCTCCCACCACCGGCCACGTCGTTTAAAATAATCCCTTCATGCTCATCCTTCCCAAGGCGGTGCCATTTAAACACTCTCTCCCAGATATTTTTAAATGACGTAAAAAATTCATGTTAATAAAAAGATAGGTTTAAGTAAAAACAAACAAACAAAAACAGAAAAACCTCACTGTCACTTTCTCAAAGAAAACATTTTGGTGTTTACCTTTCCAGTGTTTGGGTTTTTCTTTTTAAATAACACGTGACATTGTATATCCACACACAGAATTACTTATATTCGTATACACACGTACCTTTCCCACATTCCTTTCCCACATTGTGATTATATTAAATGTGCAATTTGCCCCTCCCCCTTTTAATACTACTATTTCTAGACAATAATATGCATCTACACTGTCATTTTATTTATTTATTTTTATTATTATTATTTTTTTTATAATAAATTTTTTATTAATGGTAATGGGATGACATTAATAAATCAGGGTACATATATTCAAAGAAAACATGTCTAGGTTATTTTGTCATTAAATTATGTTGCAAACCCCTCGCCCAAAGTCAGACTGTCCTCCGCCACCCTCTATCTAGTTCTCTGTGCCCCTCCCCCTCCCCCTAACTCTCTCCCTCCCTCCCTCCCATGTCCTCCCTCCCCCCACCCTTGGTAACCACCACACTCTTGTCCATGTCTCTTAGTCTCATTTTTATGTTCCACCAATGTATGGAATCATGTAGTTCTTGTTTTTTTCTGATTTACTTATTTCACTCCTTATAATGTTATCAAGATCCCACCATTTTGCTGTAAATGATCTGATGTCATCATTTCTTATGGCTGAGTAGTATTCCATAGTGTATATGTGCCACATCTTCTTTATCCAGTCTTCTATTGAAGGGCTTTTTGGTTGTTTCCATGTCTTGGCCACTGTGAACATACACTGTCATTTTAAATAGTGCTATGGCATTCTGTTGTATGGCTTAACTGAATTTATTTAACAATCGAGTGTTGTTGAACATTTATGTTGCCTGACCAACTCGGTTGTAAACAGCGCCTCCAGGAACATCCTCATACTTACCGCTGTGAGCACCTGTCCCATTATTTTTTGAAACAAACTTCCCAGGCACTGTAACTTAAAAACCAGTTACTAATTACCACTGGCTGTTGTAATCCCTCCTTCATAGCTTGGTGTGAATTAATATGAAGGCTTTTTATTTTTTTTAAATAACTGTTATGAGCCCCAACAATAAAAGGATGCTTGTTGAAGGTGAGGTTGGGTAGGTGTTTGGGAAAAGAGAGGTACAGGAGAAAAATATGTCTGGGGCGGGGTGGAGGTGGAGGGACACGGACATTACCAGAGGCAGATAGGACCTGGCATCATGGGACTAACTGGAGATTTTAGTCAGGCTGAGGATCTTGAATTAAAGCAAAATAAACAAAAAAACAGCATTTGCCTCCTTGATTTGCAGTTTCATCAACCCTAGACCTTCTGCATGAAATCTGGGAATGGCTGTCTTTGTTGATCTTTTGGAAAATACTTTAGCCATCAAGAGCCACAAAAATATTCAAACTGTTTGATATAGTAATAGTATTCCTGGAAGTACATTCTAAGGAACTAACACCAAAGAAAGATATAGCTATTGCACAAGTTGTTCTTTAAAAGAGCTATTTTAAGTAACAGAAAGTTATACTCAATGAAAATAGTCAACAGTTAATTATGGTACCATTACCTGATAAAATAGCAGGTAGCCATCTGATACTAGCTGTGTGATCTTGGGAAAATTATTTAATCTTTCATCTGTTAAATGGGGTGGGTTAATAACATTTATTTTTACAGACTTGTTATTAGGAGAAAATAAGATACTATTTGAAAAGCACCTAGTGTGGCGCCAGACACATAGTAAGTGTTGGACAAATAGCAGCTAAGTATACAAAGAATCTGTTATATTTATGGAAATGAATGTGATATAAACAAAAAGCTGCCCACAAAACATGCATGTACTTATCAACCATGGGGAATCCCCTGTATCTGAAACTGTGTATCTCTTTGACTCAGTGTGGACTTTGTGGGTCCTCAGCTTCAAGACCTGGACACTCAGCCTTGTCAATACTTTGTGGTGTCAGGCTGTGAGAGTCTGTCCTTTCTCTAAATTAACAAAAGCCTGAAGTAGACACTAGAGTGCCAATGTATTGACTTACTAAAAGAAATGTTAAATATCACGTGGATCACAGATATTTGTTCTAGTACAACGATGCATTTTATCCCCAGAGGCAAGAAATAGAGAGAGCCAAAGCAGAAACAGAAGCCACAATATAGGATAAAATTATGGAAGCGTCAAACCCTAATGAAACCCCATTGTTCATCGATGGATAAATGGACAAACAAAATGTAATGTGTGCATGCAATAGAATAATATAAAATCTGATATATACTACAACATGGATGAAACCTTGAAAACATTATGCAAAGTAAAATAAAACAGACAGAAAAGGACAAATATATAGAATTCTACTTATATAAGGTACTGAGACTAAGCAAATTTATAGAGATAGAAAGTAGAAAAGAAGTCCTGGCTGGTTAGCGCAGTTAGTTAGAGCATCGTCCTGATATGCCAAGGTTGCAAGTCCCATCCCCGGTCAGGGCACATACAAGAATCAGCCAGTGAATGCATAAACAAGTGGAACAACAAATTGATGTTTCTCTCTCTCTCTCTCTCCTTTCCTCTCTCTCTAAAATCAATTTTAAAATATTTTTTTAAAAAAGTAGAATAAAGGGTCGACTGGGAGAAAGAATGGTGAGTTACTGTTTAATAGGTGCAGAGTTTCAGTTTGGGATGATGGTAAAGTTCCGAAGATAAATGGGGGAGATGACTGCATGACAATGTGTATGTACAAAATGCCACTGAATTGTACACGAAAAATATCTTAAACGGTAAATTTTATGTTATATACACTTTATCACTAGCCCCCTAAAAACCCAAACCCTAACAAAAGAGGCAGTGCAGCATGGTCGTTAAGAGCATGGGCTCTATTAAGAAAGGGAGAGCGAGCATGGGCCGTGATGCCAGGCTGTACAGGTTCACGCTCAGCGCCTTCACTGGCCATGTGCCCTTAGATAACTTAGGCTCTCTGTAAACCATCTGCAAAGTGGAGACTCTGATAACACTACAGTTCCTAGAGTTGTCATGATTAAAATGAATAGATATATGTGAAGTTGTGAGTTCTAGAACAATGCTGGGCACATAGTAAGTTCTATATAATGGTTAAAAAAAAAAAGGGAAAAAATTCTTGGTGTCTCATGAAGATTGTTAAGATGGATCACAGAAACTCAATGTCTGTAGAACTGAAGCACCCTTGTGTAGCAGACCCATAGAGCATCATAAGGATGCTTGACAAACATGGAGCCAACCAGGAGAAAAGAGAGAAATTGTGTATCTAATCATATCCAGGTAAGACAGCCTGACTTTATCATAGGGATTGTTTTGCCAGCAGACTTGGAAACAATCAAAACCCATTGACTACAGCTCTGTGTCTCCCAAGAGGGTGCTGGGCTTGCTTTAGCCACTGTCCATTGTCAGCACTTCCAAGGCTGACCAGCTCCTCTCCAAAGCATGTGAACACCCCGACTCCTGTGGATAACCTCCCTTTCTCCGCTCCATTTTAACGTGTTGTCTTTACAGTTTGGTTTCCCAAGAGACTTCTACTTCTCTGGAAGGAAATGTGGAAAATGACAGCAGCCTGATTTATGGGTGGTTGCAGAATTGTGGGTAAAATATTTTGAGTTCTGTTACTGGAGCTATAATGGCTGTACAATTTTAAAAACAGATTTTAAATATATCATTGTTTCCCATTTGTAAGCAATTTTCGGTTGGTGTCTGATTATTCAGAGCATTGCATGCAGCATGAGTAATGAGATGTGAAAGGGAAGCTGGATCAGGCCACTGGGTCTGATATTCATTTCAGCCTGTTACTCATCTCTGGGTTGTCTTCGAATCCTAAGCAAATGTAATGAGGGGCTTGATGTGGTGTCTGAATGTCTGATGAGCCCCATTCATTTGCTTTTACACTCCGGTAAACAGCTGTTGAACTTCTCCTGAATAGTTTATTCTTAGCTTTCTATGGCTTGAAGAAACTTCAAAACCAGCAATGCTGTATATGTGCACATGCATGTTTGCATGTCTACCCCCGTCCCAGGGTCAGGAGCTGTTGCTGCTCTTAGGGTGTGATTCCCAGATGGGGTTCTGTCTGAATGAATGGCGCCTTCAAATCTGACCTCACCCTAAACAGGGGCTTGTTCTCCCCAGACGCTGTTGGACTTTGGGATGACCTCTACTTCTTGCACTTGGTTGGTTAGGAGAGGGAGGCAGCAGCCAAGCCTGCTAACTGGGCCGGTTCTGCCTGAGCCAGCCTGTCTGTGGCTGAGCAGCTAAGAGGTGTTTGGGTTTTTTGGGTTTTTTTTTTTTTTTTTTTTCCAGAACTGCAGCAGGCTGGAAGCACTGTGGAATTAATACACCTGGGAGCATCCCTCAAGTGAGGATCCTTGGTAACTGGGGCATAAATATCTCAGCTCCCTCACCCCTGGGGTATGATAATTACGAGGCATGTGTTTTATATTGTTTCCCAGATTTTTCCTGCGGGATTAAGCTCCACCTACTGCGTTTGGTCACGGTCTCAGCACACGCTCCTGATAGGCTGCCTTCCCCTTCCCCCAGCGCAGCACGTTCCCATTCCCCCACTACTGGTCCCAGAACCGTCCAAATGAACCCGCTGCACCCGAATCCCTGTCCCAAGGTCTGCTTCTGGGAGAACCTACACTAAGATACATAATTTCCAAAAAAAGAGCACAAGGTTTAAAAGTAGGAAACCTGGCTTTGTCCTGGCTCTGTCATATGTCACATGACTTTAGGTCACCAACTTCAAGCTTTCTGAGTTATAATTCCCTTAACTATAAAAACCAGGGCAAAATAACCCCAAAGTCATTCATTGGACCATTTGTAAAGCCTGAGTGAGGCTATGTAAGAGGAGGAGCTGAACGGGATAAAGTGCTTTAGAGATGCTCATCGTACTGTTTGATGTGGCTCTGTCACTTCCCCTATTGTCTGCTGAACCCCCCCCCCCCAAATATTTATCTACAATCTTCTTATCCATATTCATACTTCACCCTGTGTGCAACTCAGATGAATCAGCATTGGTATGAAAAACTTTAGGACTTTAGTATTTTTTGTGGCTAATTTTTTCTTTATAATTTTTAAAAATCTCTACTTCTTATAAAAAAATTTAAATGTAAAGGAAGTTAAAAGAATAGGCCAAAAACCCTGGATTTTGATTCAACAACCGTAAACATTGTGCCATATTTGCATTATGTGTAGGTCTATGTCTGTCTATCTATCTATCTGTCTATCTTATTATATTATTTGAAGTTAATTTCTAAGATCCCAGAGCCTTTGCCCCTAAGTGCTTTAGTATACATTTCCCAGGTAGGCCAATATTCCATAGGCACAATATCTTTCTTGTACCTAAAAAGATTAGCCTGATTTCTATATCATGTAAGACTCTACCTATATTCAAATGTTCCATTTATGCTGGAATGTCTTTTATTGTTTCTGTATTTTTTAGCCAGGATGCCTTTGCATAGAAACAACTATCCTGGCTCTGATTCTGTTGAGAGTGTGAGTATGAGTGTGTGTGTGTGTGTGTGTGTGTGTGTGTGTGTGTGTGTGTGTGAGAGAGAGAGAGAGAAAGAGAGAGAGAGAGAGAGAGAGAGAAAGAGAGAGAGAGAGATGGTTGTCCCTGAGCATTCTCTTTCAATGAAGTCAGCTCAGCATTGTTGCTCTCTGGGCCTTGGGTGACAGTGGGACAAACCTGAGTCTTGTCTGGACATGTGATCTTGCTCAGCTTGATGGACTCTGGCAGCAGCAGAGGCTTCCAAGCAGATGACACTTGCCAAGTCTGCCTGGCCGTTCATGTCAGGGCAGCACTAACCACCTCTGTGACCGTTGTCAGTGGTCACCTGCCAGTTGCTCACACGGAAGCGCTCCTGGCAGCATCAGATGCCGGTGGAGGAAGAAGGCATCCTGTCTAGTGATTTAATGAGAGATAGATTTTATCCCTTTGGGGGGGGGGGGGGATAAAACTACTTGGCAGGTAGAATGCCTGTTTAGACAAGTGGGTATATGCTATTATTCCTAATTGCCAATGTTCTTCTGTCCCTTCCTATCTTCGCAGAGATGTCGAAATAATGGAGACAAAGGATGATGGAGTTTAGAGAACAAGCAAGAACGCAGACCAGAATAATAGTAATAAACACTAATCCCACATGGCATTACTTTAAATCTTCCCTGCCAAAGCCTTCTCCTTTTTCTATACTTTCTATTTTAATTCACAATAGTATCAGAGAGTCACTCCAACGAGAAACCTTCTATCAGGAAAGACTGACAGATTTTCATTTTACTATCAACACCAATCAGGTTGCAATGGCTGCCTGGTACATTGTATTGAGTAGGATTCTGAGGCCAAGTCATGGCTCAGGGGAAGGAGTGCAGAGGTGTGTGATTCTTGCCATGAGCCTGGGAAGGGGGCTGCGGGCCATGTGTTTGCTAGCCAAGGGTTACAGTTAGCTCAGCTCTTTTCTCTCACCTTTCAAATATGCAGTGGTCCCCAACCTTTTTTGGACCACGGACCGGTTTAATGTCAGAAAATATTTTCATGGATTGGCCTTTAGGGTGGGATGGATAAATGTATCACGTGACCAAGACAAGCGTCAAGAGTGAGTCTTAGATGGATGTAATGGAGGGAATCTGGTCATTTTTAAAAAATAAAACATCGTTCAGATTTAAATATAAATAAAACAGAAATAATGTAAGTTATTTATTCTTTCTCTGCGGACCAGTACCAAATGGCCCACGGACCGGTGCCAGTCCGCCGCCCAGTGGTTGGGGGACCACTGAAATACAGTACATAGGTCACAGAGCCTTGTATCTCTAACTCTGATTCCTTTCTCTCCATCCCCACTGTCCCCCCTTAGTTCCGCCTCCTGCTTCTCACCTGGGTGTATCGCGGGGCTCCCCGCCTTCAGGCTTTCTCAGAACTGATCCGTCTTGCCCACTGACCAACTTTTCTTTTTTCTTTATTTTATTGATTTTAATTTACTGTGTTTACATAGATTCTAGTGTTGCCCCGAATGCATCCCCCTCTTCCCTGTATTCCCCTCAACATCTCCCTTGAGCAACTTTTCTAAGCACATTTCCACACTGCTGAAAATGTTCCATTGGCTCCTCACCACATCCAGGATAAAATCTAAAGTCTTCAGCAAAACATATTAGACCCTTGGTGATCTGGTCCCTGTTCATTGATCGATCTCATTTCCTGTCACTCCATGACTTCCTACTCAGGTAAACAGACAGTCCAGGCACATTGAGCTACCTGTAGTTCCCAATCAGCCGTGCATTTCTGCGCCCCCCAGGCTTTAGCCCCTGCACTTTCCCCGCGCCTCACATGCCCTTCTCTGCAGCCCCGTTTCACATGCTGATACTGTGGATCACCTGCTCTGGAAGCTTTCTCGCCCAGCAAGTCTCTATCTCTCACCTTCCCAAATCAGATTTACTGGCTTCTTCCATGTGCTTCTTTAGGGTTTTGTAAAGCCATTATTACTTCACTGTGTTTGTAGCTATGAATAGTTCATTCGTTTATTCATTCAGCAAATGTTTACTGAGCAGCTTCTATATACCAGGCACTGTCCTAGGGGCTGGAGATAGACTGATGAACCTAATAGACAAAGTCCCTTCTCACAGGAGCTTACATTTTTTATATGTGTGTATTGTATGTGTACAAAATGAAAGTAAATGAATATATAATTTAATGTCAGATGAAAGAGAGAACAAAAGGTTGGCAGAAAGTGGATGCTGTTTCAGCTAGATTGATAATGAAAGACATTTTTGGTCAAGTGACCTTTAAGCAGAGATCTGAATGAAGTGGATGAATGAGCCAAGCTGATATCTGGGGGAGGAGTGTTGCAAGCAGAGGAAATGGTATGCAAATGCCCTGTGGCATTTGTGAGGGATGTATGAGGAAGAGCAGAAAGTGAGTGAGGTTGAAGAGGAGTGAGTGTAAGGGAACATGTCAGAGTCAAGGTCAGAGAAGGAGCAGGGTGGGGCATAGCATATTGGTCCTCTGGAACAGAATAAGGGCTTTGGAATTATTCCGCGTGAGCAGGAAGTTTGTTGCATTTTGTGCAGAGGAGTGACGTAATCTGCTTTGTTGTTTAAAAGCATCAGGCTGGCTTTTGTGTTGATAACAAGCTGTAGGGATGAGGACAGATGCAATAGTCTGGGGAGACATGATGGCATGACCAGGGTGGTAGCTGCGGTGATGGTGTGGAGAGGATGGATTTGACGGATTTTCAAGGCAGAACCAGTAGGACTTCTTGACAGCTTGGATGTGGAGCAGAGAGAGAATCAGTCAGTCAAAGGTGACTGCAAGAAACTGCATCTTAATATGGTTTACATGTCACTATCTCCTTCTAGACCTATGGTTCTTAACCATCCCTCTCCCACCCCACTTTTCTTAAGTTCTGGATACCTTTGAGAATCTAATCAAAGCTGTAAATGTTTCTCCCTGAAAAGTTCACAATGTGCATACATATAAACAATTTTGTCTATGATTTCAGAGAGTCCTGGACCCTCTGAGTCCCATCCATGAGTTGTGGGTCACAGTCCTTGCCTTGACCTTGAGCTCCTTGGAGCTGGCCACACCATATTTATCTCCGCTTCCTGAGCAGAGTACCCTGAAGACAGTTACCGCTCAGTAGATGTGCTGGAATGATGGCGTGGAAACTAGCTGCTTCTTTATTCTAACTCTTTATTTGTCCTGGCAACAAGGAAGCATGTCCTATTTACACCCTTACCAGTAACTGGGGCTATTATGGCACTATAATAATAACAAAACCAAACCCACAAACAGAAAAGCTGGGGAAAGGGGAGAAAGAAAAACAAGGAAAGGGAATTACAGCAGAAAAGCATTTTTAAAAATGTTCCCTTCAAAGAGCGTTGGTGGAGATACATAAGGGAGGAAAACATGTGAGTAGAAATATAATCATTCTACTGGCAACGTTGGGACATTTTCCACCTCAACTGCAGCGGAAAGAATAGCTTGCTTTAGAATCCTGCACATGAAGAAGGGAGCTCTGGGGTTTTGGCTGCAGCTAGCCCCAGACCAGTCTCTGGGAGAGGGGACACTTGACCTTGAGCATCCTAAGCTCAGAACCCACGGTGGAGGAGAGAGAGTGCTGACAGAGAAAGGTCTGATGGAGCTGAGAACCAGAGCACAAAGATATCACCTAAACCCAGTTTGAAAAGATCACCCGGGCTCTCAGAAATCCAAAGAGTAACCTGGTTGTGAGGACAAATCTGTCATGCGAAGACAAGTGGCCTTCTAGAGGGTGCCAAGAGGATATTGTCAGGACAATGGCTTTGCTCTTTGTGAATTTAACAGAAGCCTTATTTAGCAGTTGAAGAATTCGAGGAGGAAGTCTTCATCTCCTTTTAACTCCTTTTAACGGAGGAGTTTAGAACCATAAAAACAAGTGAGAGCAGCTTTAAACTGTGCAAATTGGGCTAGTTAATCCTGAATCTGCCCATTGAACATAACTGATGATTCCAATTTAGTAGACATTTATCGAGTCTGGCCCTTCCTGTACCATATTTCACTTAATCCTGATAATGACCTGCCCAGCTGTCATTCCTCTTCCCTTTTACAGGTGAAGGATATGAGGTTTAGAGAAGTGTCCCCTGCTAGAAAGGAGTAGAACAGTCATTGGGACCCAGATGTGGCTGCTTCCAAGTCCAAGTTCTCTCATTCACTAGGCAGCCTTTTAAAATGCCTACATGCTCATCCAAGAAGAAAACAAGCAGCCCTCCCTTGTCCTGTGAGTCAGAGGGAGGCTGGAAAGGGCTTTCTGCTCATGACCTTTCCCCCAGCTTGCATTCCTCACCGAAGAACGCCATGGGGAGCCCCAGCCCCGATGGAGAGCCAGGCTGCTGCGGGGCAGCTGCCAGGGAACTGGGCTCTGGCTGCCTGGCTCCTGCTGTTGGCATCTCTTTGCACCTTGTCTGATAGCTCCTGCTTGAGAAGCCTGCCAGGCACACTGCTGCTGTTTGGGGAGAAAGAATGTTCTCATCCTGCCCCTTTCTGGGGTGAGGTGGCTGGCCCAGCGAGACATAGCAATCAGGGCGGATTATAATCAGATCTTGTTCATTTTATGCCTGTGATCAGGGGCTCAAGGATTGCTTATAATTTTGGTCTTCATTTTTCAAACATTTGCCTCGAAGTGTGAAAAGGCAGCCTGAACTTTTAAAATGATGTACAACAAAGAGTAAGAGAAGGAGAAGGGAGCACTCAGGAGAGAGAACTACCTGAATCTAATGTGTCTCTTCTGAGCTTCTCACAGTAAAGAGAAGAGCTTCCAGATAGGGGGAAAGTCTTAAGAGGCTCTTGATAGGAAATACGCCAGCTCTTGTCATCTACCCAATGGCTCCTAATCCTCTTTCATAAACTGAACTCCCCTTGAATTGGATTATAAAATTCCTCTTGGTAGAAGGCACTTTGCTTGAAAATGCAAAGCCCTTGATTGAGAGAGAAAACAAGCACCAAGTGGAAATATCTTGCCTTAAGAAAGACGATGTGGGTAGAAGCTTGAAGGAGCCCTGCTCCCGTCTTTTGACCCCGCAGTTCCCAGATCTTGGATGGGCACCAAGGTCTGACGACGAGGGCACCCCCGCTCCGCCCTCTTCAAGTCAATCAGCATTTCCACGGGAGCTGCTACTTTGACTTGTTTTTTAAAAATGTAAGCATTTTGCAATGGGAAAAGAAAACCTTGTTTAGAAGACAAAGAAACCTTTTAAATGACCCATTTATTGGATCAAAACTTCCCTCAGTGCAGGGATAGTTGCTTGTAACTGGCTAAAGTCTGTGACCTGGGATTGGATCGACAAATGTGAGGTGGCAACTTGGGGAGGTTAGAGATAAACTGGCAACAACCGAAGACTGGGGTGGGGTAGAGGGGAGGGCAGGTGCTAGAACATTTTCTGGCTGATAGCAGCTCAGATTGCTCTCTTATGGACAAGAAGATCTTTTTCTACATGCGCATCTCACCTCCGATCTGTGTCCTACCTCTGACCTATTTCTGTCACCTTCGAGCATTCTGTTCGGTGCTCTTTTTTTTTTTTTTTTTTTTACAGAGACAGAGAGTCAGAGAAAGGGATAGACAGGGACAGACAGACAGGAACGGAGAGAGATGAGAAGCATCAATCATTAGTTTTTTTGTTTGTTTGTTTGTTTGTTTTTAATGTAGAAATATATTTTTTTAATTTATTCATTTTAGAGAGGAGAGAGAGAGAGAGAGAGAGAGAGGAGAGAGAGACAGGGGGAAGGAGCTGGAAGCATCAACTCCGATATGTGCCTTGACCAGGCAAGCTCAGGTTTCGAACCGGGGACTTCAGCATTTCCAGGTCGACGCTTTATCCACTGTGCCACCACAGGTCAGGCCTCAATCATTAGTTTTTCGTTGCACGTTGCGACTTTTTAGTTGTTCCTTGATTGCTTTCTCATATGTGCCTTGACCATGGGACTACAGCAGACCGAGTAACCCCTTGCTGGAGCCAGTGACCCTGGGTCCAAGCTGGTGAGCTTTTGCTCAAGCCAGATGAGCCCGCACTCAAGCTGGAGACCTCGGAGTCTCGAACCTGGGTTCTTCCACATCCCAGTCCAACACTCTATCCACTGCGCCACCGCCTGGTCAGGCCTGTGCTCTTTTTTGTCTTCTGTCTTGTAGTTTGGTAATAGGGTATCTGAATTTTCTGAGCATCGCTGCAGGGCTCGGGAGTGGGACTCTGCTGCGGCTGGCGGGGGGAAGGTTAGGTCTGGGAGAAGTGGTTAGGAGCAGACGGGAGTCCCTTACTCCCCATGCCAGTGCCAGTGGGATGCCCTTGAGCAGCTCAGCAGTCAGCAGTGAGAACTGAAACACACTGTTATTTCATCACTTTGTGCTCAATATTGTGCAGGTTTTATAAAGGGCTGGCAATTAGGTGATTTCTTTAATCGGCAGTGTTAGAATCTGCAAACGTTGGCTGCCTCCATAGTCTTAGGAGCCTTTCTAACACACACACACACACACACACACACACACACACACACACACACACACACACACACACTGTATCAGGAGCAGATGGGTGAAAGCAGTTCAACTCGCTCTTTCTTTCCTCTCAGAGTCAGTGCCCGGGACTGCCCAGGCTCACCCACAGGGCTCCCCGCCCCTGCATGGACGCAGACGTAGCAGGCTTCCTAGGTGATGAAATCACAAGCTCAGAGTGACACAAGTTTCTTTCAGCTGATCTGGCTAAGGATAAAAACGTTTCTTCCTATTTCTCAAAAACTTAAAAGTCAAGCAAATGGGATTTCTAAACAAAGAGGGACTTTGACCAGAGGGTTTGCTGTCATTGCCGGCTCTCTCTAAGCCTAGTGGCAGCGGCTCGGGATAAGCACGCAGACCTGCAGACCTGCTCGAGGTGGAAAAGCCACCTCCTCTGTGTCCAATGAGGATGAAGCCACAGGACAGAGCCAGGAGATTCTGAAGCCGAAATTGGGGAGGTTCCCAAGAATTGCCAACTCACATGGGACAAAATGGATAAGGAAATGGGCTTTATTTCAATTGATTCATTTTTACAAAACAGTTCTTTCTTTTTTTTATGCATAGATAATCTATGCATTTGATGCAAAATTTGAAAGATTCCAAAGAGTAGATAGAGAAAAATAAGATCCCCTCCCCCTTTCAGGGCCCCAGTTAATCTCTGTGGAGACAACAGTGTCTGGGAGAGATTAGGAATAGGAGACAGAAGGCAGGCACCGGGCACTGGCTGGTATAAGAGCCTGGCGGGGCGTGGGGCGCAACAAGGAAGGGCTGGCGGAAGGAGGAGGAGTGGGCAGGTCCTGCGGGTTGATTGGAAGTGAGGAATGGGGGTGGGGCCAGAAGTGGGGATCCCATGAAGAGAGCATCAGCGATGGAAGGCAAATGAGGAGGCTGACTGAAAACCACAACAGAGGGATGGGACAACAGTACCAAGTGGAGGTTCTGGAAAGTGCAAAGGAGGCAGAGGAGGAGCCCGGCACTGCGCAGTCTGGTTTTACAGACTGTGTGTGTGCTCTGTCTTCCCCTGTGGCTGATCGTCTGCCTCAGGAAGGGACAGGATTTTTGCAGGGTAGGCAGGTCTGCTGGAGAAACTTTTTAGGTTAATCAAGCCATGCCTGCGGCTTTTTCTACACAGGAAGGCCTCCATTTAGCGTATTGACAGTACCCATATTTTCCAAACCCCAAATAGGGGCACGGTGTCTGACTGAGCACTGAGTTCTGCTTTATGAATGCAGTCATGTGAACTTCTCACCAAGACACATTATCTTCACTACCAATTTCATGCATTGCCTTTGTGGAAGGTGTAAAGGCAGGATGTCAGGACCGCACAGGGGTACCAGAGCAAGTGGTCTTCGGGCCCCAGGGCCAGTGGCCTTGAAGGCGAGAGGGCTGCAGACGCTGAGTGGAACCTCTCTGCCCCGCAGACTGAGGGGCCTTGGTGACACGGCATTGCTCAGCTCCCTGTGGTTAATGAGCTCACCCTTGGGCCGCCGGCTGGTCTGCTGCTAGCCAGCGGCCAGCCTCTTGGGCTGTGAGTCAGTCGTGGGCTGTCACTCGATCCAGAGGCTCAGAGGCTCCCCAAACCCGGTGCTGCTGCCTGCAGCTGCAGTGCGGGCGGGAAGCGGCCCTGCCTGGGCCACCTCCGGTGCCAGCCAGGGAAACAGCTCAGTTGATCAGAATTCAGGGCATTGTTAAGCCCCTTTGTCACATTCACGGCCCTCGGCTCCTGCCAGGGGAGCAGAGCCCTGCTTTGAAGGAGGACTCCCTGCACACCGTGTTTCTTTGAAGCACTTCAGAGATTTTACTGAATTAATCTCTTTTGTCCTTCACATAATTCCAGTGGCATTAGTCAGCTTTAATGGGTAGCATCTCCTCCTACTCCCCTTGCTGTCTGGGAGTGCACACACAAACTTCTCCCTCCAAACCTGTCATTTCTCACCTGCCTGGTGGCTGGTGGTGCTGTTAACCCTTGCACGACCACGCTGGATGAAGAGGGAAGGGAAGCAGTATACTTTGCCCTTTACCAAGGCAGCCACTGTAGCAGGAGTGTTTGCACGTTTCAAATCCTGTTGAATCTTCACCTCCAAGGTAGGAAGTGTCATCCGTTTTATAGATAAAGAAACTGAAGGTCATGCAAGTTATGTCATTGCTCAAAGTCACCCAGCTGGTGAGGGGCAGCGCATGAATTCAAACTGGAGTCCAGAGGGTTCCTTAAGCCCTGCTCCAGCAAAGCAGCAGCCCAGATGTTTGCGAGAATCTCTATTCTTCACATTGTTTTTTGGTTTATTTTGTTTGCAAAAGAAAAAAATAAAAGTTCCTCCCAAAGTTCCTTACTTTAGGAAATCTTCTCATTGACTGTGTGACCCTATTCCGTCATGGGCTGATTTTTTGGCAAAGTGATGACACAGTGTTGCATACTGCCGACGGGGTGTGGTCCTCCATTTGTCCAGGCCACACACCAGCTTGGGTGATACAGAAAGGCAACAGAAAGCAGCGGATCAAGCGGTTGCCTTTTTTTCAATCCTTTGAGTTCGAAGGATAATGACTTACCAAGTCTGTCTGCCCACCTGCTCCTCCATTCCCCACGACCCCAAACTACCCACCTCCTTCTTCTTGCTTGGCCTCCAATTTCTCTGCTCTGTGCTCTTTCTTCCATACTCTTCTGGCTGCAATTTTCCAAACCAAGATTCATATAGCATCGTCTCCTGTTTAAAAACGGCCATATGAGCCGGCAATCTGACTCCGGGTATCTACCCAAAGGAAATGAAATCGGGACCTCGAAGACATACCTGCGCCCCCATGTTCATCGCAGCTTGCTTCACCACAGCCAGGGCAGGGAGACAACCTGAGTGCTCACGGAGGGACGAATGGGTAAAGAAGACGTGGCACGCACATATGATGGGATGTTGCTCGACCTTAAGAAAGAAGGGAATTCTGTCATTTGCAAGAACATGAATAAAAGGGGAGGATATTATGCTATGTGAAATAAACCAGACACAGAGAGACAAATACTGCATGATCTCACTTAGATGTGGACTCTACAATAGTTGAGTCTACAGAGTAGAATGGTGGTTGCCACAGTTTCGGCGGGGGGTGGGGGGCGGGGTGGAGGAGGTAGGGGAGGTAGGAGACGTTGGTCAGGGTAGGGAACTTCAGTCACGCAGGACAAGTGCTGAGACCTCGTGCACAGCATGGTGACTAGACTTGACAATACTACATGGTATACTTGACATTCGCTAAGAAGATAGATCTTAAGTGTTCTCAAGACAGGACAACTAAACATAACTGTGTGAGGTGATGGATAATGACCTAGCACAGTTGTGGCAATCATACGACAATGTATACGTATAGCAAGACATCACATTGTATACCTTAACTATATTTTTACTTGTCAGTTATACCTCAATAAGGATAAAAAATCCCAAATTTCCCTGGCTCCCAAACCTATGGGAAAAAGTCAGAATCCCTGAGCAAGTCGTACAAGGCCCTTCCTATTCTGCTATTCCGTCAGCACCACCTCCAGACGTTGCCTCATGTGCGCCCGGAATGCGCCCCCCGGGGATCGTGCACCGTCCCAACCTGGGCAGCACCTTTCAGTCCTCCAAGCCTTTGTAGGTGCTCTTCCTTCTGCCTGGAATGGCCTTCCCTCCTGCGCTGAAGGGCAACCCCCCCTTTCAAGAGCCAGCTCTAATGTCACTTCCTGTGAGAGGACACGGTGCTGACCATGCCCCGGTCGCCCTGCCGGCCCCTGTAGCCCAGCAGCTCTCAACAACAGTGGCAGGGGTTCCCCGGCGTGTTGCTCTTGGGCTTGAACTCTGTTGCAAGTGATTGACATTCTTAATAGTAAAAGCACCAACGTTTTCCAGTGAGCCGCTTTTATGATAAACGGGAGCGGATTCAACATTATTCTTACAATAATGTCACTTTTCACTCACTTGCATGTTTTCCTGAGTAGGCGAGAAAGGGGCTGGGTTGCAGCTAGCTTACTGATAATTGTTCTAAGTGTTAAAGAAGAAACGATTAAGACGGGACCCACAGATCTTGAGCTACGTTGGTGGCTGTGGATAATCCGTGGTGCCGGCAGGGGTGCGCGCCTGCGGGGAGGATGTATTATTTGTGTGTGTCTCTGGATGTATGTGCATATGTGGGGGCAGGGTGCTTCATACGGTCATGTTAAAAAAATACCCTGAGGTAAGAGCAACAATTATTTCCACCATCCTGACGGTTACCTATGATAAAGACAGAACAATGTGGGAGATAACTGATGTAATGTTAAGAGGGGGAAAAAAGGCAGAACTTCCAACTATGTGTACATTCTAAGGACAAAAAAATGTCAATGAGAATCTGGAAGGAAGGCATGCTAAGAAACAGAAAAGCTCTGATTTGTCATATGGTGAGGTTTTACATGAAAAAAAAATTTTTTTTAGCGGTTTGAACAGTATCTCTATCTTATAGACCCATCGCCTAGGTCTGCCATCACCCTAGACAGGCTGGACAGGGTGTGGTGGGCAGTCCTGCAGCTGTCAGCCCATCTGTCTAACCTGATGTTCCTAGAGCTCCAGGGGGGAACAGACCACCCCATCTGCAGCCAGGAGACCAGGTGTCCACTCCCCTTAAAGGGATAGTTGAAATGAAATCCTCCATGCTGGTCATCCTCGTTTTAGTCAGTAACCCAAGTGTGAGTCATCTCAGCCATCACTTTGCTAATGTGCCACCCTTTCCATCATGCCCGGACCTCCTAGACTTTGACCTAGCCCCTGAGCTCCCACACGCTTATGACTACAACCTCCGGAATCGCTTGTTTCCCAACCACCAACCCACCAGCGAGCCTCAACTTTTTCTTTGAGTGCTCTTTCCTCATAAGAAAGGCTGGCTCACCCTGAGACACCATGACCCTGCAGCCCTCTCCATTCTCGGCTGTTCATCCTCCACACGCCCCCAGTCTTAGGGTTGGAAAGTATTGTCACTGTCTTTGTCCCCAAATGCTGCTCCCACAATATTGTTTCTCTACCTTTTGAGGGTCGTGTGGCTCAGCCCCACTGCTCTCCCCTCGCCCCTTGTTGCTATGCCCCTTGTCCCCTTGTGCCGCTGTTTTCCAGGCCACCGTCATGACCATTCATCCACTGACGTCTCTAGCACCTGGCTTGTTTTCCTTTCCACTCTTAGCTCTGCTTTCAACCTGGTCATCGGGCTTCTGCGTGGGTGTCTCATCCAACACTGTAGCCCCATCCATTTCTTTCTTTTCCTTCCCAGGTAAGCTGTTCCAAAGAGATGTCTCTACTTACTGTCCCTATTTTCTTTGCTCCCTTCTCCTCCCCTCAGCCACTCTCAGCAGGTTGCTGGTCTTATATGCCACCAAAACAGCTCCAATTCAGGTCACCAATGACCTCCATGTCATCAAATCTAAGGGTCATTTTCCCAGTCTCATCTTACTTGCCCTCACGACAGCAACTGACACTGTTGACCATTCACTCCTTCTAAAAACACTTTACTCTTGGCATTAAAGACAAAATATTTTCTTGGTTTACTTCCTGTTTCCTGTATGTCTGAAGGCTTACCCTTCTCACCATCAAATGCTGATGTCTTTCTCCTTATCTCACTCTATAGTCTTTTCCCAGGTGGCCATATCCTTATGCACAGCTTCAGTTCTCTATACAGAACAGGTGAACTTATTATCTCCAGATTCAAACTCTTCTCTGAGTTCCAGGCCCATAGATCCAACTCTTGACTTGATAGTTCCACATGGAAGTCTCAAAGGTAGCTTAAGCTCAGTAGGCCCCAACCAAACCCACAGCCCTCCCACAACACAGCTGTCTTCTCTCAGTGTTCTCTGTCTGAGAAGATAGTACCTTTGTCCACCTAGCTGCACCAGCCAGAAATCTAAGTGTCCTTCTTGGTATTTCCTTATCATGCACATCTTATCTACAATTTATTACCAATGACTATTGCTTTTCCCTCCTAAACATTTTTCAAATCCATCTACTGCTCTTGGTCCCCAACTCAATGCCCTGTTCCCTATTGCAAAGACTATTGCTATAGTTTAGGCTATCCCACATTTAATCTGAGACCCTGCAGTCTAATTTCTGCAGAGCATCCATAGGCTCTTTTTAAAGTACTCATCTAATTGGGTCATCTTATGCTTAAAACCCATGCTGACTTTTATTTTTTCTCCCTCATCTTATTCTCTCCTCTCTAGCCTCTCTTCTTTCTTTTCCTCTTTCTCCCTCATTCCCCCTGGCCTCAGGGCCTTTGCATGGCAGTTCCCTCTACCTGGAATATTCTTCATACCATTGGCATAGTTAATTTCTACCTATGCTTCATATATCAGTGCAAGAAAGTAATAATTCTCAGGGAAATCTTTTCTGACCTCCCAAAAAGGTCAAATTTTCCTTTAATAAGGTCTCATGACACCATGATGTACTTCCTCGTGACACTAATAACAACAGGCAATTATATATGTCATCATTTGAGTAGTGGCTTTCTCTCCCATGGGTGTTAGAGTTCCATCAGGAACAGGAATCATATCTGATTTTGATCAACACTGAATCTTCAGCATGTGATATAGTACTTGAGCTTCCAATTAAAAAGAACAGCCTCTTTCACTCTGTTTTTTTTATAGCTTTATTCTTTTTCATAACCACTTGCTGTGTGTGTGTACTTGTTTATTTATTTATCCTTCTCATCAGACTAAAAATTTCATTGGGGCAGATAATGTTATGGTCACTGATGTATTTTATTCCAGCCTCTAAACAGTAAGACCTAAAACTGTAAGGTTTTGCATAAATACTGTTGCTAAATATTTGTTGTTGAAAGAATAAATGTGTTTTGCACACTAACAAAAACAACTCTCTCCAGCAACAGTAAATTATTTAATTAGCCCATCTAGTTATTAAATAATTATGTACCTGCATGCCTGTATTTGCCATAAAAATACATTACATAAAGTTATGAAAATAACTCCTAAATTTACCAAAATAACTACCTCACTCTAATTAATGTATAAAATAGAACATTTTCTATAGTCAGCAGTGACTTGTTTATGTGCTTGTCTACCACTAATTCACTAATCAATTGCTCCCAAAAGAGGAAATTCAAATAGTTATAAACATATCACCCATAATTACAGTACAATCTTTTAAGTAACTCTTGAGCTATTGCTTGTCTCCTCCAGGCTAAGTGCTCTCCTTTCCATAGGCACTGCTGAATTGCCCTTAAAGGGGTTTTACTAATATTCACAGCCACTGGTGGAAATGGAAATGCTCACTTTCCCTACAGGAAGGAGGGCTTTCAAAGAACAAAACTGGCCTAGTGAGGCTGGATTGAAGAAGATGAACAGAGGCTGGAAATCCAGAAATCTACGAGCTGAAGTCATAGGAGAGAATACTGATAGCTGCCCTTATGTCTTGTACTACAACAGGACCTGAAAAAGAAGCTTAGGATGATGCTCAAGTCTCCCTATTTTCCCCCAAACGTTACCTTGTGACTGCCAGGTGATAGTTGAAAATATCTAGGTCACTTGTGCCACCTGCTGTCCAGATTTTGGAATGGCTGGCGACGTCAATGCCTTGGGGCTTTTATTTCAAGAGCTTTCTACCCAACTATCTCCTTTATCCGTGACTTTCTTCTCCTTTTCTTCTTACAGCACGCCTTATGAGCTATGAATGAACACAAAGGCACGGTTTGAGAGGGTGGCTTTGGAAAAACTGGGGCTCAGAACTTCCGCCTGTTCTTATTTCTGGCAATGTGTTTTAGCCATTCATTTCAATTCAATGCACCATCAGGCCCGGAGCAGGCCCTGGAGTATGGAAGATGAATGAGATGCTAGTCTTCTCCCCAAGGATCTCATAGGCTACTGGGGAAGTCAGACACACAGACAAATAATTTAAATGCCAATGTCATGACAGAGACAACACAGATGTAGAGGGAAATGAGAAGTCCAGCGGTGGGAACCCAGAGGGCTTCAGAGAGATGATGTTTCCCTACGCTCCCAGGGACCAGCAGGGGCTCACAGTTGGTGAGGAGGATTAGCATTTTCTGCAGATGGAAGGGCATATACAAAAGTAGGGTGGTGAAAACATCTATGGCCTATTCTGGGAGCAGCAAGAAGTTGGTAGCAACTGTTAACAATTTGTTATAGATCCCTTCATGCTCTTGAGATGCATTTTTTATGTGAATATTCGAGGACAGATGCGCCTGTGCCTGTGACTTCCTTTTATTTCACTAAACATTTAATTTTAATTTTTTTTTTTAATTTTTTTACAGGGACAGAGAGAGAGTCAGATAGAGGGATAGATATAGATAGACAGGAACGGAGAGAGATGAGAAGCATCAATCATCAGTTTTTCGTTGCAACATCGTAGTTGTTCGTTGATTGCTTTCTCATATGTGCTTTGACCGCGGGCCTTCAGCAGACTGAGTAACCCCCTGCTCGAACCAGTGACCTTGGGTCCATGCTAGTGAGATTTGTGCTCAAGCTAGATGAGCCCGCACTCAAGCTGGCAACCCCGGGGTCTCAAACCTGGGTCCTTCCGTATCCCAGTCAGACGCTCTATCCACTGTGCCACCGCCTGGTCAGGCTAAACATTTTATTTTAGAAATCTTTTCATGTTGGTGAATTAAGAGGTCTTATTCTTTTGACTTCTGCCCAGTGTTTTATTGTGTTGATTTATCAGAGTCCCTCTTTAATGGGCATTTTAGGTGGTTTCCAGTTTTTCATCTTGTATGTCCATCTTAGAAAACATGTACAGGTATTTAAATTTTGCTAAATGTTGAATAAATTTTGCAGAAAGGTTACTACATTTAAATTAAAAATTTTTTAATTGAATTTACTAGGGTGACTCTAGCTAACATAATTATCCAAGTTTCAGATGCCAATTCCACAACACATCTCTGTACACCCTATTGTGTGTTCACCCTCACCCCCAAGTCAAGTCCTCGCCCATCACTGTTTATCCTTCCATATCTTCTATCTCCCTGCTCCCTGCAATCACTGCACCGCTGTTCATGTCCAAGAGTTTCCTTTTTTTTTTTTTGTCCTTTTTGTTACATTTAAGTTTTGATTGACGTTTCTTAATGACCTTCCAAAAATGTTCTACCAATTAACGCTCCTTATGGAGTAGCTAAAGTAAGTCATGTAAGCTAGTAAGTTTTTCAGTTTTTCCCCCTTTTCTGGTTTAATCCATGTGCAGAATGTTTTTCTCCCTGAAATCATGATTCTGACAGTAATCCTACATATATTGAATGATTTGTTTTCACATAGTTATTGCAACTAGGACTATTAGCACTACCCTCATTTTACAGATGACAATAATTTGAAACTCAGACAAGTTGGGTCTTATCCACAGTGCCCCCAGGTAGTCAGAACCAGAACTAGAACTCAGGCCTCCAGAATCCTACAGCTCTTTCTACTATTCGGTTGCTAGGCAACACTTCTTGCTTTAGATTATTGTGCCAATGCTACTTGTTGCCATGGCACTGCTGGGACAAGGAGCGGTAAGTTGTAATTAAGCAGTGAGCTAAAATCTTTGCTCTTAACAGAGAAGGGCCTTTATGCCCTTATGTGTAGGTGGACAGAGAGGGACATCTGGTTGGAGCTGGCTGGTTATCATGTGAGTTTCATGGGGCACAGGTGCTTGTCTTCGCCTCTGTCTACTTGAAATCACTGCCCCGGAAGGCATGGGCAGGACTGCCTTTCATCTGTCTGCATGAAATAGGGATATTGTTGTAAACAGTCTGATTTGGGAATCAGACAGACCTGAGTTCAAATCTTATCTCTGCCCCTTTGCTGCAAATTACCTACGTTTTCTGATTTTCGGTTTTCCAAAGACAATCATTCTCATCTCATGAGATTCTAAATGGGGATCTAGTGAGATAAGAGACACCAGTCACTCAGCCAAATGTCCAACGTTCACTATCATTTTTAATTTTTTTTTTTTTCACTTTTTCGAAGCTGGAAACGGGGAGGCAGTGAGACAGACTCCCGCATGTGCCCGACCGGGATCCACCCGGCATGCCCACCAGGGGGCGATGCTCTGCTCATCTGGGGCGTTGTTCTGTTGTATCCAGAGCCACTCTAGCGCCTGAAGCAGAGGCCACAGAGCCATCCTCAGCGCCCTGGCCATCTTTGCTCCAATGGAGCCTCAGCTATGGGAGGGGAAGAGAGAGACAGAGAGGAAGGAGAGGGAGAGGAGTGGAGAAGCAGATGGGCGCTTCTCCTGTGTGCCCTGGCCAGGAATTGAACCCGGGACTCCTGCATGCCAGGCCGATGCTCTACCACTGAGCCAACCAGCCAGGGCCCACTATCATTTTTAAGCGCTCACTCAGTACATGTAGCCAAGGTTAGAGTCCTTACTTCTGTTTTTCACCCATCCATTTCTCTGTAGAAGCCTTGCAGTAATCAAAGAGGTTCCAAAACATCTCTAGCATTCCGTCACTCAACACCCGAGTTGAGGGATTACAAAAGCTTGGCATGTTTTTGTCTTTAGAAAAAAACACTCATAAACAATTTTTCAAAAGATTGGAAGTAGTGAAGTTCTGTACAGAGAAATGCAGGAGCTGCCCCAAGAGTGAGTCATCTCTAGTAGGAGGAAAAGTGAAACTGTTTTTCAAAAACGGCACAATGGAAATAGCAATTCAAATGACTGCAATTGCCTTTTCCGCTGAATCTAAGGCATTTCTTTTTAATTCATTCACTTGACTTTTTGAACGCCTATTATATGTCAGGCCTCATGGAAGGGGTGCAGAGAGAGAGAGAATACGGCTGTTGCCCCAGGGGACTCACAGATTAGCAACAGAGACAGGCATTTAAAATAATTACAGCAATATGATAGCCACTATAATGAGGTCTGTGGATGGTGCAGTATTCTGCGGACACAGAGCACGATCTCCTTCACCTTCCTGGGGGAGGGGAGTACAGGAACTGCTTCACAGAGCTGGGCCCACTGAGCAGGTAGACAAGGGGCGAAGGCAGTTAGAGAGGGTGATGGGGAAGCAGGAGAGAGCATGTGTGTCCAGACTGGGGTGCAGGCTGCACACAGGGAGGGGCGAGGAGCCAAACCGAAGAAGCAGGTGTCTGCACCCACACCCCTCTCCCAGGGCCCGGCCTGGCCACGCACCACGGAGCTCACCCCTCCGAGAAGCAGCCCCTGCCTGTTCCCCTTCTTGCGGTTTCACAGCTGTAGGCGGAACCTACTCTTCACCCTGTGTCTGCGCCCCAGTTTGCTTCAAATCCCCTGCCTTCTTTCCCCATAACTCATCTTCCTCGTTCGTCGGACACTCAGACTCTTCTCATCTTTGGCAAAGATGTTACGGGGCCTCTGGATTCCTGGCGTAAAAAATACCACTCAGTCTGGTTGTTGCTTCAACCCTCAGTAGACATGGGACCCAATGCTGGTTTTGCCCCGTCAGGGTCTGAATCTCACTCCAGGGCAGCCAGGGGGAGTTGTCGCTATTTTGAACAGCACTGATTCTTATTTCAGAATCAGTGTCCTGAGCAAGGCTGTGTCCTGAGCAAAGGGCTCGGCTCTGAGACCTCTGGTGTGGGGAAGGCCTCTTGGTGTGAGGTGAGGCAGAGCAAATGCCATTTGTGACTTGTCATTGACCTGGGAGGGAAAGACACAGACCATCCCACACACGTGATTCCCATGAGGTTGCAGCTATGCCTGGGGATGTGACTCATCATTCTTTAACCTCTGATTAGTGGGAGAATATCAAGTTGCCTTTCATCATTTCTCCTGTGACACTGAATCAGTCAGCTGCCCCTCCACACAGTTCTGCTGGCCCAGGGCTCTCCCTTAGAACGGAATTGTCTGCTCTGTGGGTGCAGTTCCGGAAAGGACTACGCACCTATCCATGATGAACTGTCCCAGACCACTGAGGACAGATGCTTGTGTGGCTGCCGGTCTTACTGCCTCACTGAATGAGTCTACTCCAGCAAGGCCAGACCTCGGACTGCATGACTCATGGGGATGCCATGTACATGCACGAGGATGTGAATCCTAGTGACTTCCTGGCATTGTGCAATGCAGGACCCTCCACCCCCGGCTCTGGGCCAGGCCGTCTTGAAGGCTGAGAGGGTACACAACACACATGTGTGCACGTGAGTGGGGTAGGGAGGCACGCACTGTCACGGTGCGGCTTGAGTGGGCAATGGAAGTCTTCAGGGCATCAAAGACTGGGTTGGTCAAACTCCGTGATCCAACACCTCCCTTTCCAGCTCACTTCGAGTCCCTCTCAAGTTCTGCTGAGTCTGGATGGACTCACGGGCATGACGATTGTCACAATCATCTTTGTACTTAACCTTGGCTGCATGTAGGCAGGTTCTTGTCTACTTCCTGGAGCTCCTAGTCCAGATTAAGATAAGGTGAATTTAGGAATCACCCCATCCTCACAACACACATAAACGTATCTCACTGCTAAAAACTGATTATTAGGTGTTTTTTTTTCCTGAGCATATTGCTGGATAGTGTTAGTGAGCAGTAAGCTCCTGACCAGTAGAAAATGTTTGGCTTAGAAGTTTATCTTTTTCTTGCATTACTGAATGTTCACTGAGGTGGTCCAGGCAAATTAATGATCCCTGAGTCTTATTTCTGGCCCAATGACCCAAAATGGTTCTCTAATTCCAGGAAGTAAAAACAGAAAGAGCAGGTCTTCCTGCCTGAAGATACGTACCTGTACTTCCTATCAATTTAAAGCATATTTTAAAAATGCAAGCACCCACTAGGAAACTGAGCCCCAGGAATTACTTTAGAATGCCCCCTTCAGGCAAATGTGGAGAAGTGAAAAGAACACAAACCAGAAGAACAGGAATGAAGTGCCACGGGGCTTTCCTCCCACTACTGGCTGGAGGAACTTAAACACATTACCGAAGTCTCCATTTTCTCGAACAGGTGTAACAATCATGCCTACCTTAAAGTTGTTTCCAAAATTAATGCAATATCAGTTGTAAAATACTTAGCACTGACCCAATACAAGGAAGCTCTCAAGAATATTAGCTGAGATAATATCATTTTATATTTATTGACAAAGCATCTGAGTAACACTCACAGGGATCACAGATACATAGACAACTGGGGACAGTGGCTCTTATCACTGAGTACCTGGGCTGTGCACTGACGGATCTGACATACCCCCGTCCCCATCCCTGATTTTAAGAAGGGCCAGTTCAAAGGAACAGCTAATTTTTGAATCACACCAGGAGTGGGGCCACTGTGGTTGGCCTCTCTCAGCTCCCTGAGAAACCGAACTCTGGTTTTCCATGAAAGTTCTGAGTTGATGACAGTGACCTTGTCATGAACAGCCAGTCAGGATGGGTACAGAGAAGTCTGCCTTTCTATCCACTCTTTTTTGCATGAGAAGTCCCAAAGGCATGGAAGTCCTAACCAGAAGTCTGCCCTTGCACTAATAGGAGTAGAAGCAATGAGAAGGTAGACCATGTTTCCTGTCTGAGACCTGGACCCAAGGAAATGGCTTTTATTTTAAGGTGCTGAATGTTAACAAAGCTTTCTTTAAACTACTCTGGGAAAAGAGTAGTTGGGGCAGTTGGGGAGAAGTTCTTCCCACGCCAGGACAGTAATGCTAGATTGTCTATTTGCTAGCTCAACACCATTCCCCATGTTATCTACTCTCCCCTGAACAGTGAGGACTGAAAGCCTGAGTCTTAAAATGTCCAGCATTCCCTTGCCAGGGTTCTGTGTGAGCATCAGAGATACTGGAATATGGGGAGCAGGTGGAGCCCCCCGGGTTGCTCTTCCGGCAGTGATGAACAGATGTGCGACTCTAGCAGATGTGAGGCACTTCAGGTCTGCGCTTCCCTCGGGGTGTCACAAGTCCTGGGGCTGCAGCCAGCTGTGAGCCTGCCTAGATTCCTCTGACCGCTGTGATGTCCGGCAGCCTTGAGACCCAAGGCTGTCCGTGACTTTTGTTCTGTCAGTGCCTTTCAAATAAATGTTCAGTGTCAACTACCCTTGATTAAACCCTAGCAAGGTTTTTTTTAACCAGTATTAAAATAATAATGTTTTCTTGACCAGTAGAAAATGTTCGGCTTAGAAGCTTGTCTTTTCCCTGCATTACTGAATGTTCACTGACGTAGTCCAGGCAGATTAATGATCCCCGAGTCTTATTTCTGACCCGGTGACCCCAAACGGTTATTTATTTCCAGGGAGTAAAAACAGAAAAGAGCGGGTCTTTCTGCTCAAAGATATATACCTGTACTTCCTATCCATTTAAAACATCTTTTAAAACCATAAATACCCATTAGGAAACCGAGTCCCATGAATTACTTTGATTTATTAATCACCTTATTTAACTCATAATTCATACCATTTTAGGAAAAGCTTAATTTAATTTTATGCATAAAGGGTATTATAAATACAAAAAAAAAGAAATAAAATGCACACCCATATTTTAAGTATCCTGACAATAATTTGTTTTAATTTTTTGTTTGCCTGCTTGTCTTACCCACTGTATACATAATTTTACATGGTACTAACTAGTGTGAAAACATTTTTATAATTTGCTTTTTGCACTTAAAAGTATATTAATAAAATTTGCATCTTGTTATATTGACTACCTATTTGTCATATTTAATTACTTCATAATATGTAATTGATTAAATTGCTTATAATTCACTAACCCTTTTCCTCACAGCTGACTATTTAGGAGGGTTCTAATTATTTTGTTAGTATGCTTAATGCTTCAGTGAACATCCTTGTGCTTCTGCTGATTAATCTCTTCAGGATGACGTCCCACGAGTAGAATTTCAAGGCCAGGGAGCCTAACTGACATCTCTGGAGTGGTTTTCACGCTTACTTGCCTTAACCCCTTGGCTTTATACTTGAATGGGATAGAAAGATAGAAGGAAAAGGGAGAAGTGCCAGAGATCCTGGAGTTCTCCTAAAGTCAAGCTGACATAGGTAGGGGAGACTTTGGCCACCAAATAGCTGTGAAGAGAAATGTCCCCGAGAGACCGGGGAGAGAGATCCAGGATCAGGAAAGAGAGAGGTAACCACGGTCTTGGAATTAGTCTAGCATGGCTAACTGCAGCAGCGAAGAGCCCAGCTTCTAACCGAATGAAGAAACATGTTTCTTACCCAGCAGTAGGCAGTTTGAGGTACTCGCCACGCCCTCCAGGGCGCCCCACCCCCAGGCTCCCGCGCTGCGGTCCTTGGTGTCCTCTCCAGGGACCAGCAGATGGAGGAGCGTGGCTACAGCAGTCCTGCCCCGTTCCCAGTTTTACTGTCTGCAGTTTCAGTTATGCACGGTCAATCACAGTACAAAAATATTAAAGGGAAAGTTCCAGAAATAAACAATGAAAAAGTTTTAAATTGCTCGCTGTTCAGAGAAGCGTGACGAAGTCTCGCGAGTCCTGCTCTCGCTGGCCTCATCTCTTTGTCCAGGGCATCCTCCCGGTATCCTCCCGTGAGTCACTGAGCTGCCAGCTGGGTACCAGATTGACTGTCACCGTACAGCAGAGCTCATGTTCAGGTAACTCTTATTTGATCAAATAATCGCCCCAAAGTACAAGACTAGTGATGCTGGCAATTTGTATATACCACAGAGAAGCCATAATCGAGTACTTGTTATGTATTGTCAGGAAGGCAATAGTAGTAGCCTCAGGATGCCTCTGTCATCCATCCACCTCAGGCCGTCTCATCATGGAACGCAGCATCGCCCATCATCAAAGAGGAAGGGAGAGTACAGTACAATAAGGGATTGTGAGAGAGAGGAGAGAGAGAGAGACCACATTCACATAACTTTTATTACAGTATATTGTTCTATTTTATTATTACTTATTGTTAATCTATTACTTGGACTAATTTATTAATTAAACTTTATCGTAGGTATGTGTGTATAGGGAAAAACATAGTATATTGTTAGGAAAACAGCTGTGTTAGGCTTGCTTGCACTTCGCATGATTAGTGTGTGAGCAAGAGGCAGAGCCACGTGTGCATAGCCCATGTAAGGCTGCCGGTGCTTTCCTTTACGGCGGATCGCTGACCTGCCGCCCTGAGGCGCGGGTCACTTGTCCGCCACTGTGAAGGGCCCTTTTGCTGTTTGTTCTCCGGCCGCCATGAGAAGCGATTTCCCCTTCCCGTTTGCTCCTCCGCCGTTGTGACTCTATTAAACGGGAATGGCTGAATGCTTTCTGGCTCTGCAGTTCTTCTACCGTCTGCCCGAATCCAGTGTGAACCTTCCTGGCCTCGGCCACCGGCATTACATATATATTGGGTTTGGTATACCCGTTGTTTCAGACCCCCACTGGAGATCCTAGAATGCATCCCTTGTGAGTAAGGAGTGACTACTGTATCACATGGGGGAGTTTTTATGGGTCAGATGTGTAAGTGCTTATACTCAGTTGTCCAGAATCCAAGTCACAAGAGGTCATTTAACTGCGAGGGAAGCATAGTTTAGGGGAGGCTCAGGAGAAAGAGAGGGATCTGGAAGCTGGTATGCACAAACAAGTTCCTCCCAGAATCTTTTTCAAAATTTAGCCAATCAAATCTGAGAACAGGAAGGGCTGGGCAGCTGGCAGATGGGGAGCTTGCCTGCCTGCACACACTGTGCACGCAAAGTAATGCACGTAGAATGCTACAGGGTCACAGTCCTTGAGATGACCTCATCAACATAGGAAGAGGGACAAAAGGGGTCACTTCTTACCTTTTCCTGGACTTCAGGAGATAGACACTAATAATACCACTTGCTAACTCCCTCCTCTTTCCCTTCTCTGTACAGCCTGGTCCCTTCAGTTCTTAAGTTTCAGATCTTTGGCTTCCGAGTTTGGCTCCAGATCATTGTTTTATTTTTTTCAGTTTTATTGAAAAAGAATTGACATACATCACTATATAAGTTGAAGGAGAACAGCATGTTGGTTTGATCTGCATATATTGTGAAGTGATTACCATAGGTTCAGCTAACACCCATCTTCTCATATATAGACAATAAAAAGAAAGAAAAATAATCCTTCTTGTAATGAGAACTCTTTAGGAATTACTCTCTAACAGCATTTATACGGCAATGTCAGCTAGTCAGCATGTACATCATATCCCTACTGCTGACCTGTGCCTTCTGTCTTTCCTACCCCCCTTCCCTTCCCCCCTGCCTCTGGCAACCACGGGTCTGATCTCTCTTTCTATGAGACGGGTGGGCTTTGTTTGTTTGCGTGCATTTTCTTAGAGTCCATATACGAGCTTATACAATATCTTTCTTTCTCTGTCCGTCTTAGTTCACTTAACGTTTTCCATAGTGGCTGCACCCGTCTCCGGCTCTTTAGCCTCATTTTTCCAGTTCCCTGATCTTAGCTCTTCCTTTCCTGTTTATGAGATGTTTATTATGTGCTAGTTCTTGTGTTACAAACTTTATATATGTCACGGGAAGAAAAAGAAATATTGCTGAAGTCTGAGCAATATACCTACAAAGATGGAAGAAATTCATTAAGGATGAAAGCTGTCTTTTTGTCAAGGACAAACCTCAATGGATGTGTTTGGCTGTAAAAGCGCAGGCTTCTTTGAGCAGAATTGAACAGGAAGCGGCTTAGCAAACCAACCAACAAGGGTTGGCTGTGCCCCTCGCTGCACCGCTCCACTCCAATGCCCCTTTCCTGCAGCTATCGTCTCTGGTCTTGGCTCCCTCTCTCTTCCCTGTTCCTTTGGGCCCAGAAGTATCAAAGACAATAAAATGTCCTTCCTTACTAGGTGAGGACAGAACACATATAATCCGTGTGTATTTTTATACCAATGCAAGCAGGTGCTCTATTTGGCAGCCCAAAGAGGCTGGAGCAAATCTTTTAGGGAACCCACTGGGCTCCCAGTGGCATAGGCACATCAACCAAATGATCATCCCTTCCCTGTGTGGAACAGTGGGCTGGAAGTCACTGTCAGACGGCTCTGGTTCTCCTTTCACAACCTAGCAGCAGCTGGAAGCATATCACCTGGAGGTGAGATTGCTTGGTTTTGGTGTTCTGCGGCTGTGCTGAATTCTCCCAACAATACCAATCCCCAGTATTTAAATATCATGCCCTCAAGTAAGCACGAGTCCTCTGGAGCCAGATGACCCTCAGAAATGGCGTCAACCTTGAGATATCTCGTTGGGAGCCTTTCGAGGCTGTGATCTGACTACGCACTTGACCAGGGAGAAGCATGCATGACAAGAAGGCATGTTTACAACATTTGAACGCTTCCTTGAGTTAGCATTTGAATGGTTGTCTGGTCTTTAATATGGTTTGTGATCAATTTTGTGTTTGAGTGTGTGTCTGAAATGGCTCTCTGAAATGATAATGGATATCAGTAAGTATATGGATGTATCTACTTAATAAATTGTAAGATTATAAACAAATTGGAGGCAATGTGACATTAAACAAAACAAAACAAAAGCAAATAAGCAACAAAACAACCCCTATGAACCCCTATGAGCTTAAGCGTTAGTTGGACCAGAGTTACAATTCAGGAACTTATCAACTGTGTGTCCTCAGCAAGGCTACTGAGCATTTTTCTTTGAATGTGAACTAAGAATAACAGCACTTTACTTATCTCTCATGGCTGTAGTAAGTATTCAGTGGGTTAAGCTTGTAAAGCTTCTATTCATTGCTTGGCACATTTGAAGCTGCCCAGTAAAAACATACAGAATCTCATTTCAAACATAAAATAAATCTGTGGCTATTGGCTGCATTTACTATGATGAGCAGTAGAGGGCAGACTTTACAAAGTTATTTGTAAAATGTCTTTCAAATCATTCAAGAGGAAAGCCAAAATTCCAAAAAATGACTTTTTTTAATGTACTGTAACAATTTTTTTTTTTAACAGAGACAGAAAGAGAGTCATAGAGAGGGATAGACAGGGACAAAGAGATGAGAAGCATCAATCGTTAGTTTTTCATTGTGCATTGCGATATCTTAGTTGCTCATTGATTGCTTTTTCATATGTGCCTTGACCGAGGGCCTTCAGCAGACTGAGTAACCCCTTGCTCGAGCCAGCAACCTTGGGTCCAAGCTGGTGAGCTTTGCTGAAACCAGATGAGCCCACGTTCAAGCTGGTGACCTCGGGGTCTCGAACCTGGGTCCTCGGCATCCCAGTCCGACGATCTATCCACTGCGCCACTGCCTGGTCAGGCCAAAAAATGACTTTTTGAAGTGCCTTTGCTGAAAGATGTTTCTATCACTACTTTTAATTTTTTTCACAGATACCTGGGCTTTCCTGTTTCTTCAAGAATTTCAAAGGAAGCTATTGGGCAATATTTAACCGGCAACTTTTGTCATAATAACATGCCTACCTAACTCCCAAATTGTACTGGAGTATTTTTGACAGGTTTCTCTGACCACCTTTCTGCCTGTCGTCAATTTGATGACAAACAGAGGAAACAAAAGGTGCCAAAATCTCCTGACATTATCTCAAATTGCACCATTTCAAAACAGCCTGAAGTCCGTGACTGGAGATCAGAATACAGTTAGTTAATGTCTGGGAATGCAAGGGGTACAAATTCCACTTCATGTTGAAAGAATAAAGGGGTATTTAGGAAACATCTGTGGAAATCTGAAGAGGTTCTGAAGTGCAAACATTTGTCAGTTGACACAGCCACCCTCGGCCTCGCTGGGCACGAGCCTCACTTGCCCTCTGCCTCATTAAGTGATAACACACTGCTTGACATTTTAGTAATTCAAAGGTGAAAAAATGCCAGGTGCTTAAAACTGGCATTTCTCGGGTTACTAAAGATGGACATTTTTTCCCTCTGTAAACATTATTTCTTCTTTTATAAATGGCCCGATCATATCTTTGTCTTATTCTTCTGAGTCCTAATGTTTTGTTTTGTTTTGTCTTCAGCAAAGGGTTCGCTGTAAATCATTAACAGCCTCCTTGGAAAACATAAGTAATCCGGTTCTATCAGTCTGCAATTTTCCTAGCATATTGCATAGCACGTGATTAGCACTCAAAATGTTTATTGAATTGTTTTTTAAAAATTATTTTATATTTCAAAATACAGCTTTTCAATAGAATGAATATGCATGCTCATTATTTTTTAAAATATTGAATATATGAACAGAGTAGAAAGATCACCAACACTATGGTGTTACTAGGCACTCTTTATTTTAATGGCTGACTACAGTTTCATAGAGATATAGTCTCATTTACTTGTTGTCTAACCCTCCATTTGTTTTTACTTTTGTTCTATGATAAATACTGTTGTTATAAGAATAGAAATACCAAATTATAAATATTTGTATTTACAGTCTATACCTTCTCCAAGCCACAGAATTCATACCCAGCGACCACAACATATACTACCTTTTCACCCTCTCTTCCCCCAACCCTGTCCAGAACAGTAGGTCCAAAGAAAGGCACTTTAGCTTTGCTGAGCTTGGGGAAGTAGAAGATTTATGAACGGCTGAAGGTATGAGTAGTAGTTTACTAAGAAGGTGGTTGGAATTTCCCAGGGGGAACAAATATCAGAAGCGTAGGTTGTGAGACAGAGAAGAAGATGAGAGTTGGTCTTTGGGAAGAGAGAGAGAGAGATGGGCAAAGAGAGAGGTGGTCAAAGGAGAATAAGAAAGTTTTGCTGTCTAAACCAGTGCTATACATGCTGGTTAGTGAACTCTTTGTTATTTGTGCTAAGCTAAATGCAAAAATTGAGTGCAAGCCTTTAGAACTCTCCTAGAAATCTGACATTACTGAATATCCAGTGGACTTCTCTTTTTGAACAGAGTGTGGGTAAGCTGCCAAAAGACTCCATTATAGCATGGAGTATTCAATGGTTATTTTATCAATGGTAACTCAAAAGTTTATACAAATCTGAGAAAATTAAAAATTATAAAGATAAACCCTTAATGTTTTTGAAAGATTTGAAGCTATTTAGCTCAACTTTGAAAAGATGTGAGTTAGATAACCAGACTTGCTTTGTTTGGGATTTTGATAATTTTAACGATCATATACTTCCATGCCAGGAGTAATGCAGTATATAGTTTTTCAATGGCAAATAAGATTTAAGGGCATTAAAAAAGTGAGAAAGAGGGCTCTGACCAGTTGGCTCAGGAGTAGAGCGTTGGCCAGCGTCTGGAAGTCCTGGGTTGATTCCTGGTCTGGGCACACAGGAGAAGCGCCATCTGCTTCTCTATCCCTCCCCCTTCTCTCTCTTTCTCTCTGTTTCTCTCTCTCTTCCCCTCCTGCAGCCATGGCTTGAATGATTCAAGCAAGTTGGCCCAGAGCGCTAAGGATGGCTCCGTGACCTCACCTCAGGTGCTAAAGTGGCCCAGTTGCCGAGCAACGGAGCAGTGACCCCAAATGGGCAGAACATTGTCCTGTAGGGGGCTTGCTGGGTGGATCCCAGTCAGGGTGCGTGTGCGAGTCTGTCTCTGCCTCCTTGCCTCTCAATTGAAAAAAAAGTGAGAAGCTTGGAAGAACTGAGTTTTTTACAGGTTATTAGGGATATCCCATACTGTAACAACATCAGTGAAGTGATGGTCTTGTTATTGCACATCTGTAAGAAGTTATCACTGAATACCTGTCAACTTTGAAAGTATGTTTTAAAATTCTATTTTCCATCAAGTGAAGACCCATACAAAGGCAAATTACAGATTTAGAATCCATTTCTTTTATCAAAAGATAATTGAAATTTAACCTCAACTCTACAGGAGTTTGTTGGAACTGGCAACTGCTAAAGGATTGAAGATCGATTTTGAAAATATAGTGTCACTTGCTTGATTTTGCATAAAAGTTAAAAACACGTATCATGTGTTCCCTGAATTTGATTTAAATCTCTTTTCCCTTACTGTCAACAGACCCCTGGGAGACTGATTTCTCTATTATGAGTGTTATTAAAACAAAATAGAGAAAGAGCTTAGGTATATATTATCCCCTTTGAATAATGTATGATCAATTTAACCTAGATTAAATAAATTAAAGGAAGAAGCAAGCTCATTTTCAACATAAAAAATTTCAAATATTTATACTGTAATAGTGGTTTTTCAAAGTCTGAGTACAGAAGTTTAATTTGGGTAATTACTATTTTACTCATAATTTTTTGTTTGTTGACATTGCTTAGTTACAATTACAGAATGGCAAAAGTTACAAGTATAATAATTATTTTCTTTGTCAATGATATATATGCACAATTTCAATCCTATCATTTTTCTTATTTCTTCTGTTATTCTAGATCTGATTATATTTATTAAAATTTAATTCTATATTTATTGAATCTAATAATAAAATTGGACTTTATTATATGTCCAATTTATTATATTTTAAATTTCATTTTTTGAATTACTCCTTTTTATTGCATTTTATGTAATATATGTCCATGGTGGATTAGAGATTTTAAAATCCTGGTCCTTCAGAACAAATGTCTTGAGAAGCACCCAGGAAGCCACTTCTCGGGGTCCATTTGAGAAAGCTCAGTTGAGATTTTCAAAGAGAACCTACATGAGCAATCATATATTTGCTTCTAATATTGGAAAGGCAGTCGTGTTTTATTTTCAAGCTTCAGCTGCTCCTAGTTGTGATCACAAGCACCCTCTGGCTGAGGGAGCCTTATGGTAGCAGCATGTTCAGGTATAGTTGGATCACCCATTCTGTTGTTCTGAGCTTGGACTGCATTTAGTATATTTCCTAAAATGCATCTGAGAAATGGAAGGTTAATATATTCATTAACTTTGGAGCTTGAAATAATAGGTTTTATAAAATTTATTTGAAATAGCCTGGCCTGAGGTGGAGCAGTGGATAAATCCCGTCGACCTAGGACACTGGGATCGCTGGTTCAAAAACCTGGGTTTGCCTGGTCAAAAAACATACAACAAGCAATCAATGAACAACTAAAATGAAGCAACTATAAGTTGATACTTCTTGGGTCTCTACTAACTGCTCACCTCACCCTCCCATTGTGTGTCTTATACTCAAGTCTTCTTTGAGCTCTCTCTCTCTCTCTCTCTCTCTTTCTTTTCACAGCTCAGTTTTTAAAAAGTAGGTTGTTTCCCTTGGAGTTAAAGGCTTATTTCATTCATCTTCAATAAAATATTTACCAAATTCCCAACTCTGAATGATCATAGCTCATCAGTCCTTTATATCAAAGTGGTTCTCCATGAGAGATGCGATTGCACCTGTGCTTTTCCTGGGGCTTCCTACTTGCCTTCTTGACAGTGTTGTAGCTGACAAACAAAATGCTTTCTCTTTACCTCAAGATTCAATAGGTATTTCTGGTCTTTGCACCTTAAACCATGGTGACTTTATTTTTGGAATCTCAAATCAAATCACATAGTCTGCAAAAGGACTTTAATTCCAATCTGAGATACAGGAGGCAGAGTGAAAGGCAGATGTTTTGATGGCATTTATAATTTCTGTGAGTGACCATGAGGATGCTTAAAATTGAAGTTATATTTAAAATGCCTGACATCATTCCCCAGTGACACTGGTGAATGCCACGATCTTCTATGAAGGTAAATGAAGAACAATGGGACCATGTCTTTGTCCCACTTAGAAAGAGGCAAATCCTTGAATGTCAGACCTATCATGGTCTAATTTAAGTTGACATTCTAAAATGAGACCACTTAAAACTGCCTCATCAACTCTGTCAATAGATATCAGAGATAAAAATACAAAGTCAAAGAAGAGTTTGGTAAAGATCATACCTGCCCTACTCCCTTGCATACAGAACTAATGAACATCTATATCAGAAATACGGGGTAGGCTGATTATCTGCCTAATTTAGGAGGTGGATCTGATATGGTCATGAGATCACAGGTACCACCTGTTGAGGAGACAAGACTCATAATTAATCCATGATTGTTGGACAAGTGAAAAAAATGGGGCATTGTTGAGGAAAGGAACTGATTATGGCTTTTACGCCTCGCTCATCTGGCTGAGTTAAAACACAAGCACACGCTGACATATGGTCACTGGCTGGAGAGAAGGGAGAGGGTTACCAGCTACAAATAATAAATGGACACCACAGCTTCTCTTTGTGGCCAACATAGGAGGAGCACTATTTTTAAATTTACTGACAAATATTCATGAAGAAAGGGTCTTTTACCGTTAGTCCCAATTCTGTCATTGGGATATTTTTAATGTGTTAGCCCAGCATGCCACTTTTCCCTTTTCTCAGATGGAAATTGGAAGTATTTCTACCCATTTGCTTTTTTGAAATGTGTATATATTAATTGATGTTTGATAATGGTTGGGGGATTTATGGAAGGAATGAAGGAATATCATATTATATATGCGTATGAGCCATTTTTACAGTATTATTGTAATTTCTTTTTTTTTTTTTTTAGATTTTACCTATTGATTTTACATAGAGAGGAGGGGTGGTGGTGAGAAGTATCTACAGAACCAGCGACCTCAACATTCCAGGTTGATGCTTTAGCCTCTGCACCACCACAGGCCAGGCAAGTATTATTGTAATTTCTATCATATTACTTATTTGGTATAAAGGCAATATCTAATGTCAACTGACATTTACTGGGTGTTTATGGGTTAGGCATTTTAAGTGCATTATATGTGTTAACTCACTGAAGTCTTACAAAATCCTACAGTATAGAAACTGTTGACCATTCCTACTCTATAGAGGAAAAAACTGAGGCATAGAGTAATTAAGAGATTTGTCCAAGGGCACACAGCTAATAAATGGTGGAGTGAGCCTAGCTGACTGATTCCAAAGCTTATGTTCATCACCCTTTTGCTTTACTGTAGGTAAAGTAGAAAGAACATAAGAAGATCCCATGGGCTTCTTTGCACTTCAATAGTGTCCACAATAAAGAGCTTACCAGGTTTGTTTTTACCTTGAGCGTTCATGATTCTGTGAGAATCTCTCTGCTTTCATCTTCCCCAGAGGGATAAGTTAGGTGAAAGAGAATTTGTTCTGGAGTTGGACTTTCTAGGTCAAAACCCTGCCTCCATCCAATTAGCTTCACCTCATTGACCTACATTATCCTCATGTTCAAAATGAGGAGATGACCTGCCCCTCACAGGAGGGTTGCAGGAAATAAACAAGACGATGTGTATGAATAGTACTTTGCAAACCGTGAAGTAATTTGCAACTGTTAGCAATTATTAACATTATTAGACTATAAGGACTTTAAGTCATTCATTCGTTGGTTTCTTTTCCACAAAGTTTCAAACTCTGTGATGGCAAGAATGACCTCTTATAGAGGCACTAAAGACCCAATACACAGCAATACCAAAGGAGAAGAGAGATCTGTTATTTAGCACTACTATGTAATTAGTAGTTGAAAATAAGATTAATTGTGCAGGCCTTTGTTCCACTAAATGGTACCTCTGTGACTTTAAAAAGTTACATGCTTCAGTGTAGGCACAGGGAAAGCAATTGCCCCTTCTCAGGTTGAAGTGTGTTATATAATTGCCTGTTAGTACTAGTTAGCAACTGAAAGATAGCTGAGTTTGCAATAGAGCTAAAGGGTTGTGTGACTTTAGCAGTGCTACTGATTCTTGTAGGCTTTGACCTAAAGAGAAATTCTGTTCAATTCGATTCAATTCAATTTTATTTGATTTGATTCAGTTTGAGTCAATTCAATTCATTTAGTCAGTTCAGGTCAGTTCAACCCATCCTAACTCACTCAACTCAGCTCAACTCAACTCAACTTGATTCAGTAAAATGAGGTTTGCTGGACATTGTGCCACACGCAAGGGATAGAAAAATGAGTATGACACAGCATCTGCCCTCCTGTGACTCGCAGCTACAGGAAGATAACAAACCTAAACTCTGAGTTACAGCGTGGGAAGCCTTAGAGGACACCCTAGAGGGGGGGCAAAGGCAAGGTTTCTTCTTCACGGCTTGTTCTCACTTTAGGAGCATGGGAATGGGCGAAATATTTGAGGATGATGAGGAACAAGGCTGTCTTTTTGCTGTTTTCTTTCCCTCTTTCCCTCTTTCTCCCTTCCCTTCCCTTCCTCCCTTCCCTTCCCTTCCCTTCCCTTCCCTTCCCTTCCCTTCCCTTCCCTTCCCTTCCCTTCCCTCCCCTCCCCTCCCCTCCCCTCCCCTCCCTCCCTCCCTCCCTCCCTCCTTCCCTCCCTTCTTTCTTTCTTTCTTTCTTTCTTTCTTTCTTTCTTTCTTTCTTTCTTTCTTTCTTTCTTTCTTTCTTTCTTCTTTCCTTCTTTCCTTCCTTCCTTCCTTCCTTCCTTCCTTCCTTCCTTCCTTCCTTCCTTCCTTCCTTCCTTCCTTCCTTCCTTCCTTCTTTCTTTCTTTCTTTCTTTCTTTCTTTCTTTCTTTCTTTCTTTCTTTCTTTCTTTCTTTCTTTCTTTCTTTCTTTCTTTCTCCAGGGGTTGGCTACCAGCAGGGATTATGACATTAGCAGATGTCTGTAGAGATTTTGTTTTCAGTATATCCCCATGTTTTTAATGACTATATTTCTTCCTTCAGCTTCAAATCCTAGTTCAATTCTAAATCATATATTTTTAACAGTTTCATAAATGGGAGCTTTCTGAGTCTAGTCCTGCTGATGATTTCCTTGTTTGACAAGTAGCAGAAAGAAAGAAGGTTGAGTTGTTCAAGGTTCACTGCTGTCAAGAAAAAATTGTTGAAAGGCTTTAAAATGAAAAAACAGAAAAGACGATTGGGTGTCCTGTCTAGTGTATCGTGTGGGTTCTCTTTCTTTCCTGTATTTGAACCAGTGGATAGAGCTTTATATTGTAGAAAAGGTAATGTCAATGCTTCCCATCATGAAAATGACTGGTGTCCTTACAGAAAGAGGAAATCTGCTGTAGACACGAGTACACAGAGAGGACAGCGTGTGAACATGCAGGCAGAGACCTGTGCTGGTCAAATAAGTTTGTAAAATATGATTTTTATGTTTGCTTGGATATAGTTTGCATTGGGGGCTGGGCAGCAGCAGGTATATGTGGTCTGGGAAATTGCAAACCACCTTCATGCTTGGGAGGAGCCGTTGTTTTGCTAATGCTTGCTGGAGGAGGGGTCTTTGTGGGCCCAGGTAGTTCTTGCAGAAGGAGAAGGAGAAAGAAGCCATGTTTGCAGAGTGAGAGCAGAGAGAATGCAGAGCGCTGAGGAAGAAGCCATGATGGCAGGGAGAGAGAAGGTGTGCAGATGGGGAACAGAGCTGAGGGGCTTTGCGAGCTCCACTGAGACTGGTGGGGCCTGTGATTCTACGAGAATCCGGAGAAGATTCTTCTGTTGTGGAACCAGAGAATGCGTCAGGGCTTTGGGAGCCCTGCCTGTTTGCTTGTTGGCCGGTGTGAGACTTTAATAAAGGAAGAGCCCACCATTTTTTGGCTCTACTGTTTCTTTACCGTCTGCCTGAATCCAGTGAGAACCTGCAGGTGTATGGCCATGACGGCCTTACAGACCTGGGTGGTGCACAGGCGAGCCAAGAAGTGCCAAACATGGCCAGCGAACACCAGAAGCCAGGAGACAGGAGACAGGATTGAGACAGATCCTCCCTCACAGCCTCAGAAAGGACTGGCTGACACTTTGCTTTATTCTTTAACTTTCAGACTCTGGAACTGTGAGACAAAAGTTTCCTTTGATTTAAGCCACTCAGCTGTGGTACTTTGTTGCAACAGCCCCAGCAAACCATTACAGGCCATTTAAGATTTCTATATATTTTTCTACTTTAAAAAATCATTTCTATTTCATTATGTATGTAAGGGACCACCCAGTGCAATAAGGCCCATTTCTTAGCCAAACTGCACTATCAGGTCACAAGCTCACATGGGAGATCTCAGTCAAGTCAGCAGCCCTGAGCATCCAACAGGCATCTGGACCTCAGGCGAGGGGGTTGATGGCAGGGGATTGCTGCATGTGCCACCTAGATGATGGACCAAGCAGCGGGGATGTATCACTGCCCTCTTGTCAGACTCAGGTGACAAGAAAACGAGTCCCATCTCCCCAGTTGTCAACAGCCTGAATAGAACACATTATCCTCTGCTGTTCTTAAGTTCAGTGGCATTTGTGTGACAAGATGAAATGGCACTTTTTCCTCCTGGAATGACCTGAGGTAAATGATGCCATGAAAAAGAGTTGAGGTTTTAGTCTAAAGGTTCTGGGGAAGCAATGGAGGGACGGAGCAGCTGAGTGCCCTGAGCCAGCTGGTGTCTGTAAAGGGTCGCTCTAGCTGCTGAGCACAGAATGGAGTCGGGCAGGGGTGGAGGTGGGGAGACGGGCCCAGGAGGCCATTCCAGTAGACTGAGAGGAAGGACGCTGGCTTGGATTCTGAGGCAGCAGTAGAAATGTTAAATAGTCAAGCTCAAGGTATTTGGAGGGAGGGCGCGTAGAACTTGTTGGAAAATTGAATGTGGCCAGTACTGGAAAGAGGAAAATCAAGGATGATTCCAACGTTGTTTTTCTTTCCCTGATAAACTGGATGGGCAGCTGATTAACCAGGAAGGGAAAGGCTGGGAGGAAGGCTTAGCCCTTAGGCCTCCCATGCAGGTGAACGCTGGGAAGGGAGAGATGCGTGCCCTGTCTCTCGGTCAGCAGATTCAAAGAAGTTTATAGACGCTTAAGTGCTCTTTTTCCTCCAGATAAACAACATTAAGTATATGCTTACTGTGACAAAGTGCTGGGTAGGCTGCCAAGGAAGCGGACAGTCTCCCGGGCAAGGACTGAGTCAGCATTGCGGGCCTGGGGAAAAGGCAATGTGGACTCGGAGGAGAAGGGAGCGCCCGTCAGCCTGCCCACCCGCCCGCACATAGAAGCGGATCAAGGAACAGGGGCAGGTTGGTAGGAAGCTTTCAGCTTGTGGGAGCCACTGGAACAAGGACAGCCAGCTGTCTCTGGTCAGGGAGCTCCAGGCTTGACATTCCAAGGTCGGAGATCTCATCCTGGCTCCTCTCTCTGTGGGGAATCTAGGTCCCAACTGGGTCTCTCGCTGACCCCTTAGTCCACTCTGCGTTTGAACTGCAAGCTTCACTCTTCTATCCCCAGGGCCTACACAATGCTTCACATAGGACACACTGGATAAACTTGTGGAATAAATGAAGAATATATGTTATGGATGTAATTATTTACTTTTTGAAGCCGGTTAAGAGGTTGGCAAATAAGCGGATGCTCCAGAGATGTTATACCATACATTCAACAACACAATTGAGATCATTATAGAAATATCTGGAAATAAATATGGGTTGGATGATAATACACTTTGAAGAGCTAATTACTATGGACTTACTGTACAAAAAGAGGCTGATATATGAATTGCTGTCCCACATGGGGTGGGGTGGGGAACCAAGTGACATCCGCAGGACTCGGTGTTAAGCCCTGTTCTGTACAACATTTCTATCGATGGCTTTGATGAATATGTAAGAAGGTAAAAATAATTAAATATGCAACTATTTTAAAATTGAGAAGGCTGGTAAATGCCAAAGAGATAAGAAACAGGACTCATAATTTATCTAAATAGAATTGCATGCTGTACCACAACTAATAAGGTTGTATATAACAAGAATAAAATTTTAATGTAATAATCAAATGCAAACAAGAAGAGAATAGGGGACCCTTGGCTTTTCAGCAGTCCATGTGGAAAAAGCCTAGGTCTTCACTAAACATAAATTCAATATAAGCTCACATACTAACCAGACTGTTAAAAAAAAATCAAATGCAGTGTTAGGATACATTATTAGAATTTAAATACCTGGAACATAGGAGGTGAAACCCATAGCACTGTGTACTATTTTGAGTACCAGTAGAGTATTCTCCACAGTTCCAGACAATATATTGATAAAACAGAATTTGTTAATTCTATTTTTATCCTTTTTAACTAGGGAAGGAATATATACTCATAACAAAAACTTTTTAAAACTAGGAAAAATATAAAAATCACCCAGAATCCATAATCTAGAGACAATATTTCTTTCTAGTTTTTTTCTGTGTATAATGTTCTCACTATTGATATTGTACCATATGTGTAATTTTGTATCCTGCCTTATATTTCTTTACATAACATTATATCAAACAATTTATCACAAATGAGTAAGCATTTTGGCTCTGAATCAGGTAAGTTGAAATTAGAATCTTGGTTCTACCACTTAACTAGCCAATTTGATCTAAGATAAGTCACTTACCCTTAGTGTCTACATCTGCAAAGTAGGAATTACAATAGCACCACTTCAAGAGTTTGCTGTTCATGTTTACTATATCATCATCATTACCATCATTGCAAACTACTTTTTGAATTTCTATTTGAAATCAAAACTTCCTTTTTCCCCAAAACTCACTTCTAGTTTAATGTAAAGACAAATTTAGTTTAAAAGAAAAAAAAATCCTCTTTTAAATCTTTTTTGAAAGTACATAAAGAAAAATAATTGTTTAGTATTTTATGTAACAGAATCTTACTCGGTTTTTGTATATTGGTTTAAATTTGCTCTTTATCGATTTATAGAAGCAAATATATTCAAAAAGACTTTAGTTCCTGAAATTCTAAGAGAAGAGGTACTGGAACCAGATGATGAGCACCCAAGAACAAGCAGAATTCTCTGATATCCCCACCAGCACCTGGCAAGGGGCCCAGCCAGTTCTTGCTGATGGCTGATGGCTCATCCTTTGGGGATAAGACACCACAGGATGATGTTCCAGGAACTAAAGGAAGTGAAGATGTTATAAAGGGAGTGATGAGACCTTGATTCTTGTCTTCTTGAGAGAAAGAATTCAATTAAGAAACAAAGTGCAGCAAGCAAAGCAAGGACTTATTGGCTGTGCAGGAAGAAATTCAAAGAAAATGCGGCTTTGGAGACAGGTTCAAGGGGTTAGCCCGGGATGAGCTGCTTCTGCCCACTGCTCCCTGGTTGCAAGTCTCCTGGAGTCCCTTGGAGTTTGGAAGGAACAGAGAGGCAAAGAAACTGCACCTGGGGAAAAGGAGGGGGAGGAGGAAGGCACAGCTGTGCTCCCAGAGGGGAGAATGCCCTGGGACATCCGTCCTAAGGGATTTTAAGGGTGGGGATTTTAGAAGTCCCAAGGGAGGATCTCAATAGACTGTTCATCAGCCTTCCAGGTATGTCCTTTAGCCAGGTCAGCACCAAGGCAGCGGGTCATTATTCAGTGCAGCTGGTTCTGAGGTCAGCTGTGACTTTCCTTTGTCAGGTTTTGCTGCTTTTCTGGGCCTGGAGCTGAAACACAGCTGAGGCCTTGATGCCATCTTTAATAGTGCTTAAGCACTATTTTCCGGCTTTCTTGTTTGTTCCTCCTTTAAGGGGGTCTAAAACCACATGACTTGTGATATGCTAGGGGAGGAAAGGTCTGGAGAAGGTCCAAATCTCTTGACCAGCGATATGAAATCAGAGGATCTAAACCACATGACCAGCTAAGAGAGGAAAAGTCACCCACTGCTAGGCACCTTCTGTGCCTGGCCTAGTCCTTGCTCTACTCTTGTCTGTCTAACTGCCTACCCAGAAGCCCTCTTTCATCTTCTCCTTTGACTTAACATCGCCAAGAAAGTGGGTAGATAGGAAGAAGTGATACTTCTGTCCCTGCAGGAGGAATTCCTGGCCATCCTCTGTTTCTCCTCAAAGACTGCCCATCTCCCATTTCCAAGAGCCGATGAACCTTCCAACAGAGAATACCCCCAGCTCAACAAAGGCAGTGGGGGAGGGGGTGGCATTTAAAACAAGTTTACCTACACACTCTCTTTGGCCTGAGACTTTCTGTAATGCTGGTGGCCAAGGCCAGACAGGTCCACCTTGAATTTGGGCAGATGGTAGAGAAACTGTGGAGCTGGAAAGCAATGGGCCATTCCCACTTAACAGAGTCTCACAAGGGCACATGAGCGAACAGGCAGGGGAAAACTGCTTCTCAGGCAAATGAACAGCAAAAATGGCCCCTTACAGTGGTGGGCAGGCAATCCGCAATCTGCCATCTGCCCTGAAGGCAAGCACCTGTAGCCTTAGTAGACTATGCACACGTGGTGCTGCCACGTGCTCATGCACCAGTCAGGCAAAGTATAAACAAGCAAGCCTAACACAGCTCTTTCCCCAACACTCTCATTGCCCACTACCCAAAACATCTTGCCCATTTCTCCACCTTCAGAGAAAACATCTTTTCAACCCCTCTGTAAAAATTAATGGCTTCTTGGATGACGTCAGAGTAATGGCGGGGTAGGAAGCGATTCTGATAAATCTCCCCCAAAACTCAACAAGATCTTCAACCAGAAACAGAAAAACCTATACTTGGAGCCTCCAGATGCTTCGCAATACACCCAAAGGTATGGTCGAGTGAAAAATTGGCTAAATATATAACCAAACCCCGAAGGAAATAGGGAGTAAGAAATGCTTCGCCTTCCTCACTAACCTAAACAGGGCGGCTTTCTCTGGTAACTGTGAATATAGAAACTGAGGCGGGCAAAGGGGGTGAATAGATTCAGGCCACGGCACAAACGGCTGAACCAGGCTGTGGCACGGAGATCCAAGCCGAGGAAAAACTGATCCTGTGGCAACCCGGGCAATACAAGCTAACACTCGCGCCAAACCCAAACAAAGAAAGACAAGCGGGCGGGGGCGGCCATTTTACCTGGTCTCCTGGTTGGTGCGCAGTTAGTGGGCGAGAGATTTCTTCCTAGGCCCCGAGAGTGGGTGTCCGTGTTGCCCCACGGAGAGGCAGGGTCAGAGGCCTTTCTGTGGGCCGAGGGCAGAGTCTCTGGGCAGCCCCAGCGCCCTGGGAAAGCCACGCACGGGAGGGAGTGAGAACTAATTCCAACGGTGGAAATTTTCCGTGCTGCTGGGGGTTTCACTCAGAGGGAAACGCGGCCGGCCTCATATCCGGGTTTGCGCGCGCAGATAGTGAATGAGAGATTCCTCCGAGTGCCTCGGCAGTGCGCGCCCATGTTATCGCACAGAGGGGCAGAGTCAGGGGCCTTTGTGTGGGCCAAAGCGGAATCTCGGGCCGCCCCAGCACCTTGCAAAAGCCGCACACGGGGACGGAGCAAGACTCAATTCCAACGCTGCAACTTTTCCCTGCGGTTGGGGGTTTCACTCAGAGCGTGAGACTGCTGGCCAGATATCCTGGTCTGCGCACGCAGCCAGTGAGTGAGAGTTTCCTCCAAGTGCCCCGGAAGTGGGCGCCCGCCTGTGTTACCGGACAGAGTGGCAGACAGAGCCAGAGGTCTTTGAGTGGGCGGAAAGCCCGCCTGATTATGCTAGCAGCTCTGACTGACTGAGCCTTACCCAGAGCCCTGTGCTGAGTGGAAATAGAGTGGGGAGTTGCCAGCTCTTTGAGCCTCTTACTATCCAGGCAGAGGCAGCAGCAACCCCATAGCTGGATTATCAGGCTACTAATTGAGGAAGGAAAGACTAGGAGAAAGGCTCCAGGAACACGGACTCTCTCACTGTCAGAGCCTATAAATGCTAATAGCCTCGACTGCCAACGAGACTAAAGCACAATACATGACATTGCCATAGAGACTTATCAACTGCAAACCTCTACCTGAGCATGCCAAAGGGGCAGAACCCGGGGTACAGAGTCACTGACCAGGAAGAGGGAGAGAAAAGAAAAAGCAAGAAGATAACCTCTCAAAATCAAGAATAATCTGCAGACTTTATAACCTATCCCATTTTATTATATTTGTTCGTTTGTTTCTCTTATCTTCATTCTTGATACTTTTTTCCTCCTCCAATTTGGCCGATTAACTCTCTGCCGGTCTTACTCTCTCCTCTCCTTGAACTACACTACCCATAAGTGTTACATCTCCCATTATCTTTTCTCTTCTCTTCCTTTCTCTCTATGAGGGTTGCACTCCAAAACCCTTAACTCTCTCTCTCTCTCTCTCTCCTTTCTTTTTTCTTCTTTTAGTGGTTCCCTCTTTTTTTCTCTCTCTCTCTTTCTTTTCTCCCTCTATATTAGTTTCTTCCTTTCTCCTTTACATCTCCTCTCATTCAAACCTCAATAACAAACAAATTATCTTATCTGGGACTAAACTTATGTTTGTGGCATTTTGGGGGGGTTTTACTTCACCTTTTTAACTCACTAGCAGTGCTCCCATCCCTGGCTCTCCATTTTATCTAGTTCTTGTTCCACTAAATACAATAGTAATTTTTTAATTTGTCTCCTCATTTTTCCATTTTCCTCTTATTCCTCTCATCATAACTCTTAGACAACCAACACCTAAAAGCAAATCATTTTATTCTTGACCCAAATTTTTTCCTTATTTGCTTTATGTGGGTCCATACGCTCTTTTTCTTTCTTTCTTTTTTTTTTCTTTTCTTTTTTTTTTTTTTTGCCCCTTTATTACTTTTCCCCAATTCAGGCCCTCCATCAAAGGCATTGTTTGTTATAATTCCCAGTTCACCACAAGATTTTCTCAAGAAAGAGGGGAGAGGAGAGGAGAGGAAAAAAGGAGGGGGGGAATAATTTCCTTTTTAAAAAAATTTTTATTTTATTTTATTTTTCTTTATTTCATTATTAATTTTTTTTTTAAAAAAAACAACTATTTTCGATTTTTTATTTTTTTTATTATTTTTTTAAACTTTTTATTCTTTATTAAATCTCAATACTATCAACAAAACCACCCTCAGATGCCATTAAGGAAGAGAAAATCGAATATCATGGATACAAAAGAAAGAGAGGTAACACAGCTAGATGAGGAAAAATCTATGGAGAAAAAATTTAATATATTGGAAACCTTGGAGCTAAATGACAGAGAATTCAAGATAGAAATCCTAAAAATCCTCCGAGATATACAAGAAAACACAGAAAGACAATTTAGGGAGCTCAGAAAACAACTCAATGAACACAAAGAATATATGTCCAAGGAAATTGAAACTATAAAAACAAATCAAACAGAGATGAAAAACTCAATTCACGAGCTGAAAAATGAAGTAACAAGCTTAGCTAATAGAACAGGTCAGATAGAAGAGAGGATTAGTGAAATAGAAGACAAGCAACTTGAGGCACAGCAGAGAGAAGAAGAAAGAGACTCAAAAATTTAAAAAAATGAGATAGCCCTACAAGAATTATCTGACTCCATCAAAAAGAATAACATAAGAATAATAGGTATAACAGAGGGAGAAGAGAGAGAAAATGGAATGGAGAACATACTCAAACAAATAATAGATGAGAACTTTCCAAGCCTGTGGAAAGAACTAAAGCCTCAAGTTCAAGAAGCAAACAGAACTCCGAGTTTTCTTAACCCCAACAAACCTACTCCAAGGCATATCATAATGAAATTGACACAAACCAACAGCAAAGAAAAAATTCTCAAGGCAGCCAGGGAAAAGAAGAATACAACATATAAAGGAAGGCCCATTAGATTATCATCAGATTTCTCAGCAGAAACTCTACAAGCTAGAAGAGAGTGGACCCCAATATTTAAAGTCCTGAAAGAGAGGAACTTTCAGCCACGAATACTATACCCATCAAAGCTATCCTTCAAATATGAAGGAGAAATAAAAACATTCACAGATACAGAAAAGATGAGGGAATTTATCATCAGAAAACCCCCACTCCAGGAATTACTAAAGGGGGTTCTCCAATCAGATACAAAGAACAAAAAAAAAAAAAAAACAGAGCCACAAGTAAAAGCTCCAAGAAGAACACAATAAAACCAAATTTAAACTGTGACAACAACAAAAAGAAAGAGGGGGAGAAGATGGAGATTAACAGTAGCAAAGGACGATGGAGTGCAAAAGTACTCACAAAATAGTTCGCTACAATGAACAGGGTAGGGACCCTTTTCATTACTCAAAGGTAACCACCATTGAAAAAACCACCACAGAAGCACATGAGATAAAAAAGATAGCAACAGAGGAAAGATGTATGGAATACAACCAAATAAAAACAAAAGATAGAAAAATGAAAGAGAAGGATCAAACAAGACACAAAACTAACAGAAAGCAAGATATAAAATGGCAATAGGGAACTCACAAGTATCAATAATTACACTAAACGTAAACAGATTAAACTCACCAATAAAAAGGCACAGAGTAGCAGAATGGATTAAAAAAGAAAATCCAACTGTATGCTGCCTACAGGAAACTCATCTAAGTAACAAGGATAAAAACAAATTCAAAGTGAAAGGCTGGAAAACAATACTCCAAGCAAATAACATCCAAAAAAAGCAGGCGTAGCAATACTTATATTTGATAATGCTGACTACAAGACAGCAAAAGTACTCAGAGACAAAAATGGCCATTTCATAATGGCTAAGGGGACACTGAATCAAGAAGACATAACAATTCTTAATATATATGCACCAAACCAAGGAGCACCAAAATATATACGACAGCTACTTATTGACCTTAAAACAAAAACTGACAAAAATACAATCATACTTGGAGACCTCAATACACCGCTGACGACTCTAGATCGGTCATCCAAACAGAGAATCAACAAAGACATAGTGGCCTTAAACAAAACACTAGAGCACCTGGATATGATAGACATCTACAGGACATTTCATCCCAAAGTGACTGAGTATACATTTTTCTCCAGTGTACATGGATCATTCTCAAGAATTGACCATATGTTGGGCCACAAAAACAACATCAGCAAATTCAGAAAAATCGAAGTTGTACCAAGCATATTTTCTGATCATAAAGCCTTGAAACTAGAATTCAACTGCAAAAAAGAGGAAAAAAATCCCACAAAAATGTGGAAACTAAACAACATACTTTTAAAAAATGAATGGGTCAAAGAAGAAATAAGTGCAGAGATCAAAAGATATATACAGACTAATGAAAATGACAATACGACATATCAGAATCTATGGGATGCAGCAAAAGCAGTAATAAGAGGGAAGTTCATATCACTTCAGGCATATATGAACAAACAAGAGAGAGCCCAAGTGAACCACTTAACTTCCCACCTTAAGGAACTAGAAAAAGAAGAACAAAGACAACCCAAAACCAGCCGAAGAAAGGAGATAATAAAAATCAGAGCAGAAATAAATGAATTAGAGAACAGAAAAACTATAGAAAAAATTAATAGAACAAGGAGCTGGTTCTTTGAAAAGATCAACAAAATTGACAAACCCTTGGCAAGATTTACCAAGGAAAAAAGAGAAAGAACTCATATAAACAAAATCCAAAATGAAAGAGGAGAAATCACCACGGACACCGTAGATATACAAAGAATTATTGTAGAATACTATGAAAAACTTTATGCCACTAAATTCAACAACCTAGAAGAAATGGATAAATTCCTAGAACAATACAACCTTCCTAGACTGAGTCAAGAAGAAGCAGAAAGCCTAAACAGACCTATCAGTAAAGAAGAAATAGAAAAAACCATTAAAAACCTCCCCCAAAATAAAAGTCCGGGCCCTGACGGCTATACAAGCGAATTTTATCAAACATTCAAAGAAGACTTGGTTCCTATTCTACTCAAAGTCTTCCAAAAAATTGAAGAAGAAGCAATACTTCCAAACACATTTTATGAGGCCAACATAACCCTCATACCAAAACCAGGCAAGGATGGCACAAAAAAAGAAAACTACAGACCAATATCTCTAATGAATACAGATGCTAAAATACTAAACAAAATACTAGCAAATCGAATACAACAACATATTAAAAAAATAATACATCATGATCAAGTGGGATTCATCCCAGAATCTCAAGGATGGTTCAACATACGTAAAACGGTTAACGTAATACACCATATCAACAAAACAAAGAACAAAAACCACATGATCTTATCAATAGACGCAGAAAAGGCTTTCGATAAAATACAACACAATTTTATGTTTAAGACTCTCAACAAAATGGGTATAGAAGAAAAATATCTCAACATGATAAAGGCCATATATGATAAACCATCAGCTAACATCATATTAAATGGCACTAAACTGAAGGCTTTCCCCCTTAAATCAGGAACAAGACAGGGTTGTCCACTCTCTCCACTCTTATTTAATGTGGTACTAGAAGTTCTAGCCAGAGCAATCACACAAGACAAAGAAATAAAAGGCATCCATATCGGAAAAGAAGAAGTAAAGGTATCACTTTTTGCAGATGATATGATCCTATACATCGAAAACCCCAAAGAATCCACAAAAAGACTACTAGAAACAATAAGCCAATACAGTAAGGTCGCAGGACACAAAATTAACATACTGAAGTCAATAGCCTTTCTAAATGCCAACAATGAAACAACTGAGAAGGAACTCAAAAGAATAATCCCCTTCACGATTGCAACAAAAAAAATAAAATACTTAGGAATAAACATAACAAAGAATGTAAAGGACTTATATAATGAAAACTATAAACCATTGTTAAGGGAAATCGAAAAAGATATAATGAGATGGAAGAATATACCTTGTTCTTGGCTAGGAAGAATAAATATAAATAAGATGGCTATATTACCCAAAGCAATATACAAATTTAATGCAATTCCCATCAAACTTCCAATGACGTTTTTTAAAGAAATAGAGCAAAAAATCATCAGATTTATATGGAACTATAAAAAACTCCGAATAGCCAAAGCAATCCTAAAGAAAAAGAATGAAGCTGGGAGCATTACAATACCTGACTTCAAACTATATTATAGGGCCACGACAATCAAAACAGCATGGTATTGGCAGAAAAATAGACAATCAGACCAATGGAACAGAATAGAAAGTCCAGAAATAAAACCACATATATATAGTCAAATAATTTTTGATAAAGGGGCCAACAACACACAATGGAGAAAAGAAAGCCTCTTCAATAAATGGTGCTGGGAAAACTGGAAAGCCACATGCAAAAGAATGAAACTGGACTACAGTCTCTTCCCCCGTACAAAAATTAACTCAAAATGGATCAAAGATCTAAACATAAGACCTGAAACAATTAAGTACATAGAAGAAGACATAGGTACTCAACTCATGGACCTGGGTTTTAAAGAGCATTTTATGAATTTGACTCCACAGGCAAGAGAAGTGAAGGCAAAAATTAATGAATGGGACTACATCAGACTAAGAAGTTTTTGCTCAGCAAGAGAAACTGATAACAAAATAAACAGAAAGCCAACTAAATGGGAAATGATATTTTCAAACAACAGCTCAGATAAGGGCCTAATATCTAAAATATACAAAGAACTCATAAAACTCAACAACAAACCAACAAACAATCCAATAAAAAAATGGGAAGAGGATATGAATAGACACTTCTCCCAGGAAGAAATACAAATGGCCAACAGATATATGAAAAGATGCTCATCTTCTTTAGCTATTAGAGAAATGCAAATCAAAACGGCAATGAGATACCACCTCACACCTGTTCGATTAGCTGTTATTAGCAAGACAGGTCATAGCAAATGTTGGAGAGGCTGTGGAGAAAAAGGAACCCTCATACACTGTTGGTGGGAATGTAAAGTAGTACAACCATTATGGAAGAAAGTATGGTGGTTCCTCAAAAAACTGAAAATAGAACTACCTTATGACCCAGCAATCCCTCTACTGGGTATATATCCCAAAAACTCAGAAACATTGATACGTAAAGACACATGCAGCCCCATGTTTATTGCAGCATTGTTCACAGTGGCCAGGACATGGAAACAACCAAAAAGCCCATCAATAGATGACTGGATAAAGAAGATGTGGCACATATACACTATGGAATACTACTCAGCCATAAGAAATGATGACATCGGAACATTTACAGCAAAATGGTGGGATCTTGATAACATGATACGAAGCGAAATAAGTAAATCAGAAAAAACCAGGAACTGTATTATTCCATACGTAGGTGGGACATAATAGTGAAACTAAGAGACATTGATAAGAGTGTGGTGGTTACGGGGGGGGAGGGGGGAATGGGAGAGGGAAAGGGGGTGGGGAGGGGCACAAAGAAAACAAGATAGAAGGTGACAGAGGACAATCTGACTTTGGGTGGTGGGTATGCAACATAATTGAACGACAAGATAACCTGGACTTGTTATCTTTGAATATATGTATCCTGATTTATTGATGTCACCCCATTAAAAAAATAAAATTATTATTATAAAAAAAAAAATTAATGGCTTCTTAAAAGCCCAACACTGTTCATGTCTTTGTCAGAATAAAGCTCCTACAATCATCTCCTCTGTTGTAATCATCTCAATCCCTCTTCCCTTTACCATTATAAAACCCTTAATGTGAATTTAAGTAAACATTTGCTAATGATTGTGGCAGTTTGTTGTAAAAGTTGGTCACTGGGCACCACACAGGTAAAAGATTGCATTATGTCAATTTCCTTTGACGCCAACTTCCATACGTCCAATTTCTACTTCAGGCTCCCTCACCAAATGCAGAACCCTACGCTGTGGGTTAGAGGCTGTCTCTAGTCAGGCCTCTGTCCCTATTTCCAACTCTGTTGAACTCTACGGATTGTTTCAATACTCTCTGGCCATGCTGGCCTCCTCTCAGTTTTCTTAAAGACATAGAATTTCCCTTGTCTGCCCCTGATTACTGAGAGAATGACCCGGGAAGAGCCATATGTAATTTAGGTGTGAGTAGCCCACTCCTAGCAGATAGAAGGCACACAGTAAAAATCTGAAACATTAAAAATGAAAACAGTTTTCTTAAGACAACCACAGGAATTCTAGCCACAGACCCCAGGAAAAGATTGAGAGAAGGGACAGAGATCTAGGAGATTTGTGCTTTTGAGAACTAACCAAAGAAAGCCAAAGTTTCTCCTGCCTTTTTCTGCCATGGAGCAGTGAATGTTTTAGTAAAGATTTTGTATGTGATTCTGAATGAAGAGAAACCAATAAAATAGAGTAAAAAAATGGCACAGTGCACCCTCAGTGAAAGTAGACAGTATATATTTTAGTTGACTTTTCTTTTTATTTGACTCCCTTGTCTTTTTTCTCTCTTCTTTCTATTCACATCACCCTGTGACTACTGTGTCTCTATAATTCAGATCAATCTAGTATTAATTCTACGTTTTTATCCACATATATAATCGTATTCAAATTTATATACATAAAATGCAGAACATATTTGGTCATTCTTTCTTTGATACCAGAATGAAATCAGTGTTGTACATGTCTCTGATTATCTTGCTTAAAAACACTTATGGAAATGCCTCAAAGTCAAGCTGTATAGTTTGGTATAGTTCCAATTCATTTTTTTTTTTTTTTGGTATTTTTCTGAAGTTGGAAACGGGGAGGCAGACAGACTCCCGCATGCGCCCAACCGGGATCCACCTGGCATGCCCACCAGAGGGCGATGCTCCGCCCATTTGGGGCATTGCTCTATAGCAACCAGAGCCATTCTAGCGCCTGAGGCAGAGGCCACGGAGCCATCCTCAGAGCCCAGGCAAACTTTGCTCCAATGGAGCCTCAGCTGTGGGAGGAGAAGAGAGACAGAGAGGAAGGAGAGGGGGAGGGGTGGAAAAGCAGATGGGCGCTTCTCCTGTGTGCCCTGGCCGGGAATCGAACCCAGGACTCCTGCACGCCAGGCCAATGCTCTACCACTGAGCAAACCGGCCAGGGCCCAAATCATTCTTTTTTATGGCTGCATGGTGTTCTATGGTGAGGACGTACAATTACTTATTTTTTTTTTTGTATTTTTCTGAAGCTGGAAACGGGGAAAGACAGACAGACTCCCGCATGCGCCCGACCGGGATCCACCTGGCACGCCCACCAGGGGCGACGCTCTGCCCACCAGGGGGCGATGCTCTGCCCCTCCGGGGCGTCGCTCTGTTGCGACCAGAGCCACTCTAGCGCCTGGGGCAGAGGCCAAGGAGCCATCCCCAGCGCCCGGGCCATCTTTGTTCCAATGGAGCCTTGGCTGCGGGAGGGGAAGAGAGAGACAGAGAGGAAGGAGGGGGGAGGTGGAGAAGCAAATGGGCGCTTCTCCTATGTGCCCTGGCCGGGAATCGAACCCGGGTCCCCCGCATACCAGGCCGACGCTCTACCACTGAGCCAACCGGCCAGGGCCCGTACAATTACTTATTTAACCATTCTCCTATTCATAGGCACTTATTGTTTAAATATTTTTATTGTGGAAATTTTTAAACATATACAAATGTAAAGTGAGAAGAATAACAGATAGTAGGTCCCATTACCTAGTTTTCATGATTACCAATTAAGGACCCACCTTGATTTTGTTAGTTGTTTGTTTTTTTTTTAACCCCCATCCACTTTGTTGTCTCCACCTCCTTGGAATATTTTGAAGCAAATTCCAAATATTATATCATCTCATGATAGGCATTCATCTTATCTACGAACTTTTGTCACCAGAGACAAAGCTGAATTAAAGATCCTTATGCATCTAAGATACTGGGCATTTTGTTTTTATGGGATGAATTTCTAGGAGTGGGTTTGCTGGATTGAAGAGAATAGATATTTTTAATTTTCTTGACATGACAGGTTCCTTTCTCAAAATTCTAGAATTGGTTAATGCATGTGTCTAACTTCACCAATGCTAACTGCCACCAACTGAGGGAAGGACTGTATTTTATGCTTCTTGGTATCCCCAGTACATAGCATAACACTTGGCAAACTGAAGCAAATGGGATTATTCTCTTTTCTTTGTTTCTCTCTCTCTTTTAAGCATATCACAAGCCTTTCAATGAAAATGCAATAACCAAGTAAATCAGAAAAAACCAGGAACTGCATTATTCCATATGTAGGTGGGACATAAAAGTGAAACTAAGAGACATTGATAAGAGTGTGGTGGTTACGGGGGGAGGGGGAGGAAGGAAAGGGAGACGGAAAGGGGGAGGGGGAGGAGCACAAAGAAAACTAGATAGAAGGTGACAGAGGACAATCTGACTTTGGGTGATGGGTATGCAACATAATTGAACGACAAGATAACCTGGACATGTTATCTTTGAATATATGTATCCTGATTTATTGATGTCGCCCCATTAAAAAAATAAAATTATTAAAAAAAAAAAGAAAGAAAATGCAATAACCAATTGTATAACACTGGGCAAGGTGACAATGCTTTTGAGGATATGTCTTTCCCTATCTGTAAATGGAGATGTGAGAATAAGATGGAATAATATATGTAAGAGAACGTTGAGCCTGACCAGGTGGTGGCGCAGTGGATAGAGCATCGGACTGCAACTGGGACGCGGAGGACCCAGTTCAAAGCCCCGAGGTCGCTGGCTTGAGCAAGGGGTCACTCGGTCTGCTCTAGCCCCCGGTCAAGGCACATATGAGAAATCAATTAATGAACAACTAAGGTGCTGCAATGAAGAGTTGATGCTTCTCATCTTTCTCCCTTTCTGTCTGCCCCTATCTGTCCCTCTCTCTGTCTCTGTCACACACACAAAACAATAATAATAAAAAAAAATAAAAAAGAGAACGTTGAAAGCCAAAAAGTGCTATGTGAATATGGTGTTGGTGTTGTCATTGCTATGATTACTGTAAATTTTGAAGAATTTTTCAAGGTGATTTTTTTGGCATGAGCTTCTTAACAAATAACAATTCTACCCAGTGGGTTTATTCTACCCAGACTCCTGGAAGGGTGCTCTCTGCTTAGCTCCGCGGGAGTGTGTTCCCAGCAGCAGGGTGGACGGTGCAGGGCCTGCTGCACTCCTAGCAAGGATAAGAGAATTTAACAGCTCGGCAGCTTGGAGCCTCTCACCTGCTGGTGTGGGCTTCGTTTCTAAAGCTCTCAATTCTTTTGAAAATCTCCTTGTACTTTCTTAGTCCCAGTGGCTGAGTCACAGCCTTCAGGAGGCTTTAGATATTTGAAAAACCCACAGAAGCCCAGGAAGCCCTGAATTCCATTCGATATTTATGGAGTGCTTCTTGTGTGTTAAGGCCTTATATCAAGCCTGGGGGGTGGGGAGATGAGGTCAGGTAGAAAGATCAGTGGGCAAGGAGTCAGGTCGAAGGGAGTTCTAATTCTTATTTTACCTGTGTGCCCATGTTCAAATCATTCTCTGAGTCTCAGTTTTTTTTCTCATTTTTTTTCTGCTTGCACAGCAGTGGGACACCATTCACACTGTGTTCTATATGGATGATGCCTTCTATTTACACTGCTCACAAAAGTTAAGGGATCAGGGAACAGTGTAGACACTCCAGTACTTTCAGCCTTTTGTATAGCGCATTTTCACCAATGAAATAAAAGTTGGTTTTGCATCTCATTTGCATAATCAAACAACTTTCTTTGACTTGTCGTTTGCTTTTCTGATGTTCTTGTTTAATAATAAAAAAAATTAAATGCGGCCCTGGCCGATTGGCTCAGCGGTAGAGCGTCGGCCTGGTGTGCGGGGGACCCAGGTTTGATTCCCAGCCAGGGCACTTAGGAGAAGCGCCCATTTGCTTCTCTACCCCCCCTCTTCCTCTCTGTCTCTCTCTTCTCCTCCCGCAGCCAAGGCTCCATTGGAGCAAAGATGGCCCCGGGCGCTGGGGATGGCTCCTTGGCCGCTGCCCCAGGCGCTAGAGTGGCTCTGGTAGCGGCAGAGCGACACCCTGAAGGGGCAGAGCATCGCCCCCTGGTGGGCGTGCTGGGTGGATCCCGATCAGGCACATGCGGGAGTCTGTCTGACTGTCTCTCCCCGTTTCCAGCTTCAGAAAAATACAAAAAAAAAAAAAAAAAAAAAATTAAATGCTTTTTTTTTTTTTTTTTTTTTTGTATTTTTCTGAAGTTGGAAACGGGGAGGCAGACAGACTCCCGCATGCGCCCGACCGGGATCCACCTGGCATGCCCAACAGGGGCTGATGCTCTGCCCATCTGGGGTGTTGCTCTGTTGCAACCAGAGCCATTCTAGCACCTGAGGCAGAGGCCATGGAGCTATTCTCAGCGCCCGGGCCCACTTTGCTCCAATGGATTGGTTGCGGAAGGAGAAGAGAGAAACAGAGAGGAAGGAGAGGGGGAGGGGTGGAGAAGCAGATGGGCGCTTCTCCTGTGTGCCCTGGCTGGGAATTGAACCCAGGACTCCTGCATGCCAGGCCAATGCTCTACCACTGAGCCAATCGGCCAGGGCTAATGCTTCTTTTTTTTATCGCTTCATATTCATTTTGAAATATCCCCTAATTTTAGTTAGCAGTATATATGACTTGAGTGGTGCTCTTGGATTTGGACAAGGCCTGCTTACAGGTTTTTTCCCCTGAGAATTGGAATGTAATATATAGAGATGTTTGTATAAATGGTAATCCCTATGTATTTCTACAGTTAGATGGGTTTTCTCATTGTTAATTAAACCTTTTTAAAGACCATTTAAACTTAGAGTATTGTTGTGGGTAAAATGGACTCAGGTGTGCCCCTGCTTTAGAGAATGACAGAAAGTGTTTGGGTCATCCATTTTTTTCTTTACAGAAGCTTATTAAGACTCAAGTTTGTGACAGTGACTGGCCTCCTTTGTAGTTCTCTTGCTCTGGCAACACTCCAGATGCCCACAGGTGGTGTTTTGTCAACCACAGGGCATGGTAAGCCATGGTTGACTCAAAAACCCTGGTGTCATCCCTTGGCACTGAGATCCTGAGCCCTGGTGCCCGGGCACACCTTCTCTGCCCAGCTCACTTTCTGCTTTGACCTTTAAGAAAGACGCTCAGAGGCAGACTGCCCTCTGCAGTGGTAGCTGACACTCTTCACTTTAATCAGACCTTTTCTAGCATAGCTAGCAACTCCACTCCCTCAAGAGGCATGGGAAATGTCCCCTAAAGTGATAGCCCCATGCAGACATGCAACATTAACGTGTTACTCACTTTGTGTTTATAAAAGCAAGCATGCCTGTTCTGGAGAAGGAAACTGGAAGACCTGCTGCTGCACCTTTCCCCTGAGATTAATGGCTGTGAGATGTTGCAATAAACCCAAACGGTTCTGGGAATGGGTGCGCTGTTTATCTTTGGAGCCGCCAGCATGGCGGTGAGTGCTGAGCGCTGTTCCACACCCTGTTTGCACTGCTCCAGCCCAGCGTGCAGCCTCTAGCTGCAGCATCAGGTTCTGGCCTGCAGAACCAGAGTGAGCTGCTGGACAGAAAGAAATTTTACTTTGCTTGTGATCAGTGTGGGCTTCCATCCCGCAGGGCAATACTGCATGACCTTGGGGGCTTGGCTCTTTAGTTTTTGCAGCTGAGCTAGATGGCGGAGCCAGGGAGAAGGCATGACCCTCTGGTAAGTGGATGCTTTTGTCAGTCGGGGCCGATGAGATGCCAGCTCTGGAGTGTGGTGAAAGGCCGTTCTGCTCTGGGCCTTCGCATTCTGAGTGTGGCTCCAGTCTGACCGGTGAGGACCGCCCTTCGCAGTTGGTGCAAAATCTCACTCCTACCCAACACCATGGGAGGCTGGCTGTGGGGATGAGGGTGACACCCCTAGTTGTATGTATTCTATCCCCACTCATAAATGGCTGCCTATTCAATGGGACCCCATCCCGGAATTCCCTTTTCTCACTCACAAGATTTGAATAACTGAACAAAGAAAGAAAAAGTAAGAAAAAAAATTGTTTTAAGAAAATAAATCAATACTCTTGGACATTCTCTTCTTTAGGAAGTTAGCTCTAGTCACATACACTAGAACGTTCTATCTATCAATGGGCTGAAACCAAACAACCAGATCTCAATCTCTCTCATTCTCATTCTCCAGGTGAATGAATGCGTTCCAATGGGTGAATAGCCAGTTTTGTTTTGCTGCTTTGGTAAAAAGAAAACTGCTTCATACACAAAGCTGAATTAATAATAAATGCCTTATCTATTTCTGAATGTAGATTTCAGAACCAGACAAGGATAGATGGATTAAATTTCCACTTGAGAAACTTGGCAGCTCCTTGACTTTGGCTAGTTCACATAAATCCACTTGAGGATCAGGGGAGAATTTCTCGCCTTTAAAATCATTCTGACAAGACTGGTTCATAGTTGATGCTGTCGATGAGATAGCATATGTAGAAGTGCCCCAGCTCAGTGAAGTCACATCTGGAGGTAAGTCTAGTGAGAGTCCGGGATGGAGCATGGCAGCCTTGGAAGCCACAGGAAGTATCTTCTCTTTGTCCTAAGACAACGGGAGATAAAAGGAGGTTTTAAACAAGGTAGTGATTAACGGCTGTGGCATACAGAAGGCATCCTCAGAGTGGGAAGGGTCAAGATCAGAGGCAGGGAGACCAGCTGGCTGTTGCAGCAGTCCAAGGGACTTCACACATGACCGTGTGGGATTTCCTGGCTTTTGGCAAAGCACCTGCCTCTAATTCCGTGACAGTGCTTTGACCTCAGGCTCCTAATGATGGGTACACCATTGTTAATAAGTGTTAAGAATTTTGGCGTGGTTTTGTTAAATCAATATTTATTAAATACTTATTATGTGCCAAAAATAAATAAACACTCCACTGGCTAAAGAACAGAGTTTAATGCAGAAATGGCAAGTGGGTTTCAACTACTCACTGGCAGAACTTGTGTTGAAAGGATTCTAGGGCCCCACAGTGTAGAGGGCAGGATGGATTAGTTATGTCTGCTCTGGGTGAGGGGAATGTTGGTAGCATGTGCATCTTATTTTCCATCTCTTGCCCTATGACTATATTCTACCCTAGCTTGATCCTGGTTCTGCCCAGACCCATTACATTCAGACAGCTCCTATTAGTCTAGACAAAGTAGTAGACATCTGTAGTTGTTTCCTGCATAGAAACTATTGGAAAATAGGCATTCTTTTACTATTGGGACTGCTACTCCAGCAGTATGTTAGCTGATAGAAACCTCCTTGTGAAGAGAATGTGCCTGATAATGAACACAGAGGACAGTGGAGTTGAGCAATAAAGAGGCTGAATGGGAGTAACAGTTTGAAGCCCTGGATCCATCTGGAAGCGCTCATCCAGAGAAAGGCATCCACTGGGGGGTCTCAGAACTTCTCTTCCACAGATTAAAGGGGATTACTGTAAAGGCAGTAACAGGGTCAATGATTTGTGCAAGTTGGAGAGATTTTACAAGTGATGCTCAGCCCCCACTTCTGCTGGAAAAAGACACAGAGGGGAAGGATGGAGTGCTCACAAAAAAGTTGGGGTGGGCCCTGGCCAATTGGCTCAGTGGTAGAGCGTCGGCCTGGTGTGCAGGAGTCCCAGGTTCAATTCCCAGCCAGGGCACACAGGAGGAGCACCCATCTGCTTCTCCAACCCTCCCCTTCCCCTTCCTCTCTGTCTCTCTCTTCCCCTCCTGCAGCCAAGGCTCCACTGGAGCAAAGTTGGCCTGGATGCTGAGGATGGCTCTGTGGCCTCTGCCTCAGGTGCTAGAATGGCTCTGGTTGCAACAGAGCAGCGCCCCAGATGGGCAGAGCATCACCCCCTGGTGAGCATGCCGGGTGGATCCCAGTCGGGCGCATGAGGGAGTCTGTCTGACTGCCTCCCTGTTTCCAACTTCAGAAAAATACAAAAAAAAAAAAAAGTTGGGGTGGTGTGGGGTAAAGAGCAAGAATAGGAAGGAGAAAACACAAGACAGAGAGAAAGATCATGAAGGCGGTAAATTCTGGAGGAGGAAGACATACTTCACTCCTGGCGTTGCAGAGAGATGGCAGTAGGGAATCTGCAACAGAATAATCAGAGTTATGAATTACAGGAAGGGGATTGAACAATTGCTGGTGGAGAGACTGAGAAGTCTCTGTAATTTTTTTTAACGGCCCTGTTATCTAGAGGCGTGCATTCTGATGTAATAGATCCAGATTAGGGTTACCAAATAATGTTAATTTTAAAGAGTTGAGTGTTTGAGCATCCAAATACAAACAAAATGAAGACCTTTCCTTTACCTTAAAGAGGAGGCTTGGATATTAATATTATGTCAGAGTTGTATGATTTTCATTACTTGTTCTAATGTCTCTCTGTGGCTCTAGAGATGCAAATGGGAATATTGGATTGAGAAAAAAATTGGGTGTGCATTCTTCTCCATAATTAACTTATTTAGTACAGCATAGTGAATTAGAGAAGTGGGTGAAACACAAGGAGTCAACTGCTTTATAAGCCTCATTGATTCATTAATTCATTGACTCACTCATTCAGCACAGGTGTGCTGAGAATCAACAGAAGTGTTCTAGGCACTGGCAACACAGCCATGAATCAGTTTTCTATTTTTAGTGAGCCCAGGGTCTAATGGGGAAGGCAACCATGCAAAACAAACAAACAAACAAACAAACAAACAAAACAATTGTTACACAGTGTGAGAAGTACTGTCACGATGGAAGGTAACAAAGAAGCAAAGTGTAGAGAGCACAGCTCAATAGGATAGTATATTCATGTATCTGTAGGAGTTTCCAGGTCAAGGGAGTAGGAAGGGAATTATGGGCAGTGGCAGGAGCATGCCACATACAAAGTCAGAGAGGTGAGAGGCAGGGCACGTTTGGAAGATCAAGAAATATTTGCTATGGCCGAAGCTTAGGTGTGGGGAGGAATAACCTATGGTCCTGGAGCTAGACTGAGCATGGCCTCCTGCATGCAACAGCAGTTCTCAACTGTGGCCAAGCATCGGTGGGGGTTTTAAAAATATTGATGTCTGGGTCCCATGCAGGGAGTCCAATTTAATTGGTCTGGAAAGTAGCATGGTCATTGGGAACCTCCCAGATAACTCTAGTGTGCTGCCAGGGTTGAAAGCCATTGCTCAAGAAGATGGAAAATCCTTGAATAACTTAATCAACTTATGTGTCTATAGTATTACTAGAAAGCCCAGTGGTCATACGAAATGACCGCTGTTCTAGATATTATAAATTGTAATTAAAATGATTTGTGCAAAGGTGTCTGCTAATTCAAACTGAATTACCCAGGGCAGGTGGCGAGGACACCCCTTTGCTTACTGCCCCATGGGGTTTCCCTCTTCTACTTGCTTAATTGCTTAAAGTAGAGTGCCATGAAGGAAACCACTGGCAGTACATTTCTTAAGAGCCACCGCTAGCTCAATAAATAAAGGTGATTTAAATAATAAAATGTTAATTCACATGTCAAAGATCTCTTTGTACACAACATTTCTTGTGTAGATCTTTCTATCATTTTTAAGCTCGCCTTGCAGAGGACCATCAATTATTTTTAATTTTATGTCCATTCTTTCACAAACTCTTGAACAGGCAACATAAAGTTGACCGTGTCCAAATGCAGGCTCAGGTAAAAAAATGCCAACACGCTTAAGTGTTTGGCCCTGAGACTTATTGATGGTCATAGCAAAGGCAAGTTTTACAGGAAATTGTCTACATCTCAATTGAAACGGCAACACTGTTTGAGATGGAGCCAAATCAATTCTTGGAATGACATGTATTTCACCTTTAGAGGAGCCAGTCAAAGACTTAGCTATTATGACATTATTTTTCAATTGGAGAACCTCTAGTCTTGTACCATTGCAAAGACCCCAAATCCTTTCTTGCCACGGTCAAATTGATTAGTTTCTAACTTGAAGTTTAAGGACTGACAGTGTTCACATTTAATATTCATGTCACCAGAGGAATGCTCAAAAATTAAAGTTTCTCCGTTTGAAACTATTTTAATCCTTTTTGCATTTCGGTCAGCATTACTCTGTCGTTTTTTTTGCATTTCTCTGCTGCCTTTGTTCAAGGGACTCATTTTGTCGAGACAGGCTTTTTTGTCTTGCATCTGAGGCAAGCCTTGTTTCTCTATGCTCATCAGTCTCATTTTGCCAAGAAAGACACATTTGCTCTGCGACTGAAGCAAGCCTTCTCTTTCTCTGCTCAGTGGTTTCTTTTAGTCGAGAAAGCCGTTTTTGTGCAGCTTTAGCTCCTTTTCTCTCCTCTTCAGTGCTGTATTTTCTAGGAGGCATTCTTAAAATAAATTATGTTAAGATGTAGTTTTTATGTAAAACAGATAATTGCCAATGCAAACAAATGTTCACCTTCCCCCTGACCCGCTCAATTTGCGTACAGCAGTGACAACTTCACCCCATTGGCTAGTACAGTTACGCAAGCAACCAATAAGTATCGGCGACAAACAGACACTTAAGCTGCATATAATAAAGATTTTGGCATCAATATAAACACCAGAGACTGGTTGCAGGGAGGCATGTTAAAGATCAAGCACACATGTCCAGGTAAGAGAGGATGAAGGTCTTAAACAAGACACTGACCAAGAGGAAAGAAGGAAGGGAAAGATATCAGGGAGGGAGAATTGGTGGGCTGGGGCGGGAGGAGAGGGAAACAGTTGTGGATATTCCAGTTTCTTGGGTGAATGGCACTGCCTTCACTGAGATAGGAAATCCAGCAGAAAAAAGAAGGTTGGTATATGCTTAGGTGTTTGGGAAGCAGGAGTGGAAACAATAAATCCAATTTGTCTCTTGTTGAGTTTGATGGACTTATCTAAATTTTTCATCTTTCCAGGCTTAGCCAACACTTTATATGCTTTACCGGTTGTGTGGATACCACAGATCAGATTCACTCCAATCTTCTTGATGCTTTCTGGTAATGCAGAGACTGGTCAGGAAAGAACCCTCTATTCCCTAGACCCAGTAGAACAAGGGTTCTGCATGCTATTTAGGCTCTGTCAGTCAGACGTACCCACATTCAGTTCAACAGGTGGAAGTACAACATGATGAAAGGGAAGCCACACTTCTGCTGCTTCTAGTTTTCCTGGCGAGAATGTTCACACAGGCATTTGGGTTTTTGTTTGTTTGTTGGGCATTTGAACAGAGTTCACAACTGCCTTCCTCTTACTTTACAAAAGAAAAGAGCGGCCCTCCGGGCGCTGGGCATGGCTCTGTGGCCTCTGCCCCAAGCGCTAGAGTGGCTCTGGTCGCAACATGGCGACGCCCAGGATGGGCAGAGCATCGCCCCCTGGTGGGCAGAGCTTCGCCCCTGGTGGGCGTGCCGGGTGGATCCCGGTCGGGCGCATGCGGGAGTCTGTCTGACTGTCTCTCCCTGTTTCCAGCTTCAGAAAAATGAAAAAAAAAAAAAAAAAAAAAAAAAAAAGAAAAGAGCGGCCCTGGCCGGTTGGCTCAGCGGTAGAGCGTCGGCCTGGAGTGTGGGGGACCCGGGTTCGATTCCCGGCCAAGGAACATAGGAGAAGCGCCCATTTGCTTCTCCACCCCCCCTCCTTCCTCTCTGTCTCTCTCTTCCCCTCCCGCAGCCAAGGCTCCATTGGAGCAAAGATGGCCTGGGCGCTGGGGATGGCTCCTTGGCTTCTGCCCCAGGCGCTAGAGTGGCTCTGGTCGCGGCAGAGCATCGCCCCCTGGTGGGCAGAGCCTCGCCCCGGTCGGGTGCATGCGGGAGTTTGTCTGACTGTCTCTCCCCGTTTCCAGCTTCAGAAAAATACAAAAAAAAAAAAAAAAAAAAAAAAAAGAAAAGAGCACCTGTCACCCCTTCTCCCCACAAATCCTTTTTTAAAATTTTATTTAGAAATTAGATTTAATGGGGTGAAGCTTATCAACAAGAGTCCCCACAAATCCTTAATATAGGCTTTGCCTTGGAGTGTAATTTGAAATATTAATTTTTATTAAGCTTCCCTTAGTTGAGGCACCATTGATTTGTCATTGGACTCTTCTTCTGCCTCATACGTAGTTTCATTAAGAGAAAAGCGGGGCTATAGACAGGTAGATTTTGAGATACATTGGGATGTTATAACTTCAGGTATATAATAGTGTAGTAGTGGGGTAATAATTTTCATTTAACCACATCTCTCAACCATCCCCTAAATATTGTCAAAGAATACCCTTCTTCTGACAAGAAAGCCTGTTGGAGTATAGCAGAGAGTGAGGGCAGGTGAGAAGTAAAGAGAGAAGGGATGTCTCATGTCCTCTCTAATTAATAAATGTGGCAAAGCTCTACTATCTCTGTCTTGATCAGTCTCTGGGTATATCACTGTCTTCTAGAACTAGAATACTCAACATTCCTAAAAACCATACTGGGAAAGAGCAGTCTAGAAGGCGTGCTCTCTCCACACGCTCTCCCCTTTTCAGGAAGGGAAAAGAGTTTGTTGAGAACTCTCACTGACTGGTCAAAAGAGATGATAAATTTTATACTTATCTCCCCCCAAACCAACATTATTTTTTCAGTAAAAAAAAAAAGAAATGCAGAAAGTAAGAAGTGTTTTATATTTTTCTGAACAATTATTTAGACTCCTTTTTATTTGCTATTACAAAAAGATTACTGGATAAAAATTGAACACTTAGAGACTTGTCACAGGAATTAAAAAAATAAAATCATCAATTTTGTATACTTAGTTTTGTTGCAGAAAAAATATTAAGTAACCAGCAAAAATGATAGATTAAAATAATTAGGCTAAGATGCAGTATGAAATAGAATGGAAGTGAAAACTCAAGATAACTCACAATGTTAAATAATAGACAACTGGAGAGATTTGCATATGCATTTTCTAAATGGATAATAATGAGAATTAAGGTTTATGATATTTATATTCTACTTGATATATGAAAAATAATTATATGCTTGTTTTTTAAAATTAATATTTACAATGATTTATACAATACATTATTTGCAGCTATTTAACTAATGATGAACTATTTTAGATGTCAACTTAAAACTGTGCAAATAGGTACATAGTGTTTCAAAATTCTTCTGGAAGGTATGACAGTAAAATACAAGTGGGAAAGCTCCTTATCTAGTGAGGAATAAGTTTACAGAGCTTCAGCTCTTTCTTCCTTCCAGTCTAGATGACCCGCCCCCACCACCTGGGGAGCTGAAACTGGGTGGGATCAGAGAATGCAAATTAACTTCAACTCGGGTTGCAGAAAAATGCCACCGGAAGCACCAACCTGCTGCTGAGGACCAGTGTTCAAATACATCCCAAACTAAAACTGAACAAGGTCCTCAGCGGTCTGCATTACTCATGCCCACGGTCCCCTCCATCAGGCTAATCCAGACTCGACAAAAATGTAAAGTGTGGGCATGTCTTGCTGGGGTGCATCACACACATGTCACCCCACTGTTTACACACGGCTGACATTAAAACCATTTACAACTTTCAGTTACAAGCAGGAACATGCTAGTTTGTTTATGAATTGCTCTTTGGATAAGTGTCAAGGGTTTATGAACAGTTCCATATAATGGCGTGAGTGGAAAATGGATCACTGACATGCTTTTCTTCACCTTTTCCTCACCTTGGTCCCCATCGTGGAGGTTCCCTACTTGACACCCCCCCCCACCCCCCCCACCCCCGCACACTTTCAGCCACGTCCGGCTTTGTGAAATAAAAGATTTTAAAACCCAGGAGGCTTTACTCACTAAGAGGTTTGGATTGGTCTCCAGGACACTTCTCACCTCAGATTATGTGTCAACCCATGATTTAGAAACCCCACTGAGATCCTGCCATGACTTTGAGTCTTTGTTAAAGAGCCAAAGCCCTTCAGGCAGCTTCCCCAATGTCAGTGCCTTGGCAACACCCTAGTTTGAACATGATTTTAATAGCAACTAATTCCCTCGGCTATGGCACTGCTGCAAATGGCTCATCGTTTTGCAGGCAAGTTTCAACAGTCGTGTAACCAGATGAAAATATTTGCCCAAACAATAGCATTGTGGAAGAAAACAGCTAGGGCACGTCAGGGGGACAGCTGTAAGGCAGATGACAAATGGAAGGTGGGATGGATTATCTACTGTCTGGAGTGATTACTTATTTAAAGCTTTAATGGTTTCTGAAAGGAAGGAGGTTGTTGGCAACTACAAGCATTTGTATTGTTCAAGAGGGAGTTTGCACTCAGGGACGATGGCTACCAGTAAAGTGGGTGTAGATTGTTAAGAGGACTTATTTCTCGGTTCCAAGCTCAGCGTGGAGAGGGAAAGAGCCACCATCTGAAACACTGCTGGAAACATGCCACTTAGAGCGGCAAATTTACCCTTTGTATTGATATGTCATCACCCCATCATGGCCAGCCCCTCCATCCACCCAGTGGGTCATCAGAAATCCTGCTGCTCCTTTGGGCACTCTAGTGGTCCATTCCTTCAGGGTTCTGCTCCATGGTGGCGATGGGTGGTGGGAGGGAACCAAGGAGCGGTGTGCCTGAGGCTGGGATGTTCAGTCTCTGTGAGGTCAACCTTTGAAACATATGGCATTACTCAAACATCTGTCATTTGCTTGTTAGCCTGTTATAAACTAACTCACCAATTCATTTGAAACCCACACTGACTCTAGTTGGAGGTTCAGCTTAGTCTGCCTCCAGCAATGCAAAAGCACAGATGGCCTGTATGAAGTGGTACTCACACAAAGGTTGCCCTTTTTTGCACTCATTTCCAATGACACTTATCGCTCCTTGAAAATCTGCTTTGGCCTTGGCCAGATAGCTCCGTTGGTTAGATCATTGACCCAGGATGCAAAGGTTGTGGGTTTGATCCCCCATCAGGGCACATACAGGAATAGATCAATGTTTCTGTATCTCTCTTGCTCTAAAATTAATCATTAAAAATTTTAAAAAGAAAATCTGCTTTGAGATCAGGTCTTTAAGCAGATCAATATGAATTCTCATGTTGGGGTTACCAGGAAAACAGTCTTTTCCCCTTTTCTCTAGAGGAAAAAGCTGAGACTCAGGGATGACTGACCAGGCGAGTGACTGTTACGGAGCAGAATCCACTCTATCACACTGGCGTTGCGGTCATTTCTGCTACATCTGCTGCCATAGACTCTGCTCTCCATGAACCTGGGGTAGTAAGTCCGCCGTCTGGCCACGTGCCCTGTGAATTAGTCGACTACGGCATCTCTGAGTTTTTCCAACAGCAGAGTCCTGTTTGTCTTAGAATCCATGGGGAGGTAATGGCTCCAGGCTTCTCCCTTCTCTCAGCCGCCCTTCTCTGGAAATTCTCCAGGTTTGCCAAGTTTTTCTTAAATTTCAATGGCCAGCTCTGCAACCAGAGGCCAGTGTTGTTGTTTTTTTGCTTGGTGCAAGGATAATGAGTCATTTCTTCTTTATTTTTTAATTCCGAACATTGATCACAAAATTCCAAAATTTTTGAGTTGGAATGAAACTTAAGAATCATCTCTCCAAGTGATACTCAAACTTAAGTGTGCACCACCAGGAGGGTTTGTACATTAGTTATCTATTGCTGTGTAACAAATTACCCCCAAACCTAGCAGTTTAAAATAACAAAACTATATTATCTCACACAGTTTCTGAGGGTCAGGAATTCAGGCATGGCTTAGCAGAGTGGTTCCGGTTCAAGGCCTCTGACGGGACTGCAAGCAAGGTGTTTGTTAGGACTGCAGTCGTCTGAAGGCCTGACTTGGGCCTGATGATGTGCTTCCAAAAGGGCTTATTCACATGGGGCCACCTTACAAAGCTGCCTAAATGTCCTAGAAGCCTGGCAGCTGGCTTTCCCAAAGCTACCGATCCCAGAAAGATCAAGAGAATAACCAAGACAAAAGTTACAGTGCATTTTGTGATATAATCTCGCAAGAGACATATTTTCACTTCGCATGTATTTTAGTCATCAGATCAATTCTAGTTCAAGGTGGGACAGGAACAAGGGTGTGGATTCCAAAAAGTGGTGATCACTGGGGACTATCTAGAACAGCTTGTTGAAACACAGATTTCTGGGCCCTATCCCTTGAGATTCTGACTCAGTAGGTTTGGAATGGGCCACAAACTTTTCTAACAACTTGCCAGGTAATGTTGGTGCTACTCATCTAAGATGCACACTTTGAGAACCACTGATCTATTCTTTTTTTTTTTTTTGTATTTTTCTGAAGCTGGAAATGGGGAGGCAGCCAGACAGACTCCCGCATGCGCCCGACTGGGATCCATCCAGCACTCCCACTAGGGGGTGATGCTCTGCCCATCTGGGGCATTGCTCTGCCGCGACCAGAGCCACCCTAGCGCCTGAGGCAGAGGCCATGGAGTCATCCTCAGTGCCTGGGCCAACTTTGCTCCAGTGGAGCCTTGGCTGCGGGAGGGGAAGAGAGAGACAGAGAGGAAGGAGAGGGGGAGGGGTGGAGAAGCAGATGGGCGCTTCTCCTGTGTGCCCTGGCCGGGAATCAAACCCTGGACTCCTGCACGCCACGCTGACACTCCACCACTGAGCCAACCAGCCAGGGCCCACTGATCTATTCTTTATTTTGATTTTGTAAATGATGAAATTGAGTCTCACAGAAGGGAGAAAAATGAGAAGCAAGGGAGTATACCAACAATTAATTATTGAATACCTACTATGTGTGAGGCACCAGGCAGGAACTTTTATATATTTTTTCTTGTTTAATACAACAAATTTTGTGCATTCCTCACCACTTCATGAATGAGGAAACTGAAACTAAGAGAGATCAAATAAACTGCCCAAATTTACATGCAGAGTTACGGATGGGGGCAGATCTTCTGAGTCTCAAGTCAAAGTCAAAATGCTTTATATAACCAAATATCCCCCAAAGTGACTATCTTATCGTAAGTAGAACTGTTTCTTCTGAAAATGCATTAGCTGCAGTACTATGGCTCTGTCACACAAGATTTGGGAATCACCCTGTAAATTGTACCCATTGAATTTGCAGCTTATAGGCTAAAAATTAACCTTAATTTCATTTGAAGACTTGGAGAGTCAACATTCACGGTGCTTTCTAAGAAACTGGTTCCAACAAGGATCCCCAGAGGCCTTTGACAATTACACCAATTACCCAGAGGACATAACCTCAATCTAGTCAAGGGCTGAACTTGCTTGCTGAAGTCACAGTTCCACCATAATCTTGGCAAAGTCTTTTAAAAGCCCTGTGCCTTTGGTTCATTATTTGCAGAATGAAAAGACTAACACTTGCTTCTTTGCCCGCCTCATAGGGTTATTGTGAAGTTCAAATGAAATGATATATGTCAAGTCTGTGCAAACTGCCAAGTGCCTTGCAAATTGAAGATCTTATTGCTACTACTGTGTCTGTAGATCGAGTATCTGCTTATTTCTGCTCTTTGGTTCTTATCTCCTGTTCTTAACAGTAGGATGCTGGACTTTATTAAAAGCCCTTTAGGCATTGACATGATTATTTGATTTTTCCTATTTACATATCAGGTATTTCTTTAGGCAGAATCAGCTGTAGGTAAGCATTTACAAAAAACAAAACAAAACAAAAAAATAACAAAGAGGGGAAAAAACAAACTCATTATTTATATTCATGGCCCTGTGCTGGGTGCTTAACTTATTTTACTCCTTGTAACAAGTCTGTAAGGGTAATAACAATATCTCTGTTTTAGACACAGAAACTGAGGAAAAGAGACATATGGTCATTACTATTAGTAAGCAAGACAGGATTTTACTCTCTTAAATTACTCAGCACAGGCTCTGGCTCATAAAAAATGTTCAGTGCATGGAAATATTTTAATATTTCACTGATGCATCTCGCGGTGATGACTGGGACACTCTCCTATCCCACTGGTGGGCTTGCTGGAATCAGGTATTTGAAAAGTAGCCATACAAGAAAGAAAGACCAGTGTTTTCTTCTCAGTGTGGAGCATGGCAGAAAGACTTCTTCTGGTAAAATGTCAGATTTCTATTAAGCTTGCTACTGCTGACTTTTTCCTTTATTGTGGACAATATGGGGAGCAGAATTTCCCAATGCTGACTACTTGGTAACATTTTAGAATTTTCAGAACGTGAAGTGGTCACTAGGAGGCAGCATGGGTTAACGAAGAACCAAAGTGATTTGGGGCAGGATGATTAAATGTGCAAATTAGAAAAATGCTACAAATGTAGTACATCTTGATTTCCACAAAATACTTTGAGTCAGATAGAGAAAAGGAAACTGGACACAGGAAGCTTCAAACAGCTGGTCAAAAATACTCAAGAAAACAGTGATGTCGTGGTATGTTACAAGGTTTTACTGTTGATTCTGTTCTGTGCAACACTTTCATTAGTGCTTTTGTCAAAGGTTGATGACCTGCTTAACAAATCTAAAGGTGATGGAAAGTGGGAGGGGTAGAGAGTATGGTGAATGATAGAATAAAGGTTTAAAATAAACATTAGGCAAACTAAGTTAAAGCTTAGCAAATACTAATATCGGTCCACTACATGGGATTCAATAAAAGCAAGACTATAAAGACAGAATAGAGAAATGGTTTGTCTGTAGTTCATACAAAAGCAACTTGGCCATTTTAGTTAAAAATAACCATAGTCAGTAATTTTCAAGTTCCATTTATTTAGTTAAGAAGGTAGGTCGTTAAAGGGCTCGAGACAGTCCACCTTATCATATAGCTCCCTTACGCAGTCTTGGACTGTGCTGGTGAATGAGCAGGAGAAGTGCAGTTGTAAATTTTCAGAGCAGCTGTACAATATCTGGAGGTTTTGGCTATTGCATTTCCAGAGGGACAGTAACATCGTAATATACAGAAGATGAAAATTAAAAGCATTAGAGACATAGCCATTGGAAACTTCTGTAGGACCTGGGACTACTCAGTCTGGATGAAAAGAGTTGATTGGAGGAAGGGCCTAGCAGTTATGCTCAAATAGCTGCCGAAAGGGTTAGAACCAACTGTGGACCACACACAGCAGACCTGAAGGTCACTCTGGTCTGCATTATTGCCTGTGTTTCTGTATCTATTTTATTTTCTCTAACTTGTCTTTATTTTTGAATCCTTTTCTAAAAAAACTATTATTGAGATATACCTGCAGTATGTTAAAGTGCATGTGTGTTACGTGTGCAGTTTGATGGATCTTTACATATGTGTCTACCTGTATAACCCCCACTCATATCAAGTTTTAGAACAGGTTCTTGTTCCCCTGAAGTAACTACTATCCTGAACTCTATGACTTTAGTTTTATCTGCAATGGAGTCATATAAATAAGATATATTCTTTTTGTCTAGGCTTTATGTGATCCACATTGTTCTGAGAGCATCAACCATATTGTTGGGTGGTAGTCAATGCTGTTTTATTCCTGCATAGCATTCTGTTGTTTAATACAGGGTGGGGCAAAGGTAGGTTTATAGATGTTTGTAAGGGAAATAATGCAATAATTAATAAATAACAATACAAAAATAAACAATGTGTTTCACATCCTCACAACTGTAAACCTACTTTTGCCCCACCCTATATACTACAATTTATTTATTCAGTCCACTGTTGATAGACATTTGGATTGTTTAGAGTTTTTGTCTATTTTTGTTTGTCCTTTTTAAAGCTATATTAATTTGTCTTCTTATAAATATTTATAATTTACTTAAAGTAATTTTTGATATGAACCCTTAATGTGCTGAAGAATTAGATCTATTCTGTGTTGCTCCATAGGCAGAATCCAGCGCTTGGTGTATTTCCTGGCACATAAAATGTGCTCAACAAACATCTGAAGAGTTGATGCATTGTTGGTTAACTGCTTAGAACCAATGAGTAGAAGTTACAGAGGTATGTATATGTTTTAACTGCTATAAAGAAGCTTGTCTTAATACTAGTTCTGTTGAACACTGGAAAGTGATGAATTATAAAACTGTAAGTTTCTGTTTTTCTAAAGGTGTGAAAGCAGAAAGTAAGACTCTCCAATGAGCAAGTTAAAGTAGTGGACACTGGGGGGGCTCTGCCAGATCTTCCTGGACCCCCTTTGCCATTTATTGTGCCTCCGCTCAGCTTCTGTGTTCCTTCGCGTCTGTGGTCAGCGATACAGTTGCTGCTTTGCTTCTGGAGGTGTAGTTTCTCTTCCAGGGCTCCCCTGCAGTGTCAGGCTGAGGCTGGGACTTGGTCTCATGTCTCTGTCTGGGTTGTCCTTTTCTCTTCCCTGTTCCTCCCACCCTCTTATTGGTTTCTTTTGGGAGTATGTCCTTAAAATTATATATTACTTAGAGATAAGTCTTCGTCTCAGGGTCTGTTTCTAAAGATGCTGACCTAAAACAATTGGTAAAGAATGAATTGACCTGATTAAATGTCTGACAATAACTCAGTCCAAATAGCATAGAAATGACTGATTAAGCAAACTCACTGTAGCTATCATTCAACAACCAAGGTGATGCACAGTCCTGACTATCTGACGTCTGTGTTCACTGTTAAAACCCGGAAGAGCTGAGCCACTAGGCATGCTGGGAACTCAGATGGGGGATCAGCCTGGGGAGGAGGAAAGGAAGCTAGAGCAAGATGGGTAGAGGAAATGGTAACTGCAGGGAGTGCCTTTTCGGAGGAGGTAATCAACTGTCAAATCACAAGATCCAATTAGGTGACAAACTCAGACTCCAGCATTTATCTCCAAGGGAAATAAAGGCCATTGTTGTAAATAGCAACAAGGGTCACTGAGTGTAGATCAGGAGCCTAGCTAGTGGCTGGTTGCCACACTCAAGGCAAAAATCCATCCATGCTGGCCAGACATAAAAGCCAGGACCAGGGGAATTTGTGATTTCAAGGACATGGAAGTGTCTAGCTCCCAACAGAGGTACCCCGTGCTGGATATGTTAGCAAAACAAAATGTAGACTTCTCATGTCAGTGGGGCGTAGATTTCTAATGGACTCTGTGCTCCCATTAGAGTTGGAGATGGGCAGGAGAAGACCGGCAGGGAAATACGTTCGGACTAACATGTGCCAGGTGCACTAGCAACTACTTTTCATACAGTATCTTTATTCTTCACAACAACTCCATGAAGAAAGTATTATTAACCTAAGTGTTCAAATTTGGAGAATGAGGCTCAGAGAGGTTAAATTAAGTGCCCTAGGTCACTGGGTAGAGCAGAATTCACACGCATCAAACAATAGCTACTTGAACAATGCCCTCTGTTCTGTGCCAGGGGAGTGGTACAAATGATAATTGCCACAGGGGTGTAAACAGAACAGGCAGAGGTGCCAAACTAGCTTTGTGATAAGTGAAAAAACCCAGTTATCCTCATGTGTTGTCCCTTGATGCCAGATATTGGGAAATAGAGCATTTCTAGTCTTACATATTCTAGAAACTTTCCTTTCTTATTCATATATAAACTCCTCAACTGGCTTGGGGCAGGATAGGCAGAAGCAAATTGTTTTAGACTTTTTAGCTATGCTACCTTTGTTAATCTTCTCAATACCAGTAAGGAAGGTATAAAGCTTTTTATTTAAGAGATGAGTCTATTGAACCTCAGAGAACTTGACCTTTCCCCAAATCTCACAACCTGTAAATAATTCTGTTTTTTCTTCTGATCTTGAGTCTATGTGGGTTATTCTTTACCCATGCCTCCCTCTCTCTGACATTCTTGAAATTGTCGTGGACTTTATCTCTATGTGGCTGGTTGGATGCTTGCTTGGCCTTTGTCGCTGCTTGTCCGCTGAGGGATGTTTCCCTTGTTCCAGACTTCTGAGTGACTGTCCTCGCTGTATGCTGCCTGTTCAGGCCAGAGCACCTGAGGTCCTGGGTAATCGTTTGGGTCCTTGGTGCGTCAGTGTAGACTACCAAACATGAAAACTGGGGCTGAAAAGTCTGCTTTCAAATTGAGGATATACAGATAGATGGTGTATACTTACAAAATACAGATATTTTCAAAGTCCCTTTTTATGTGTGTATCATTCTGTCCAACCAGCACTCCTTCATGGTATATACTTACAAAATACAGATATTTTCAAAGTCCCTTATTATGTGTGTATCATTCTGTCCAACCAGCACTCCTTCATGGTATATACTTACAAAATACAGATATTTTCAAAGTCCCTTATTATGTGTGTATCATTTTGTCCAACCAGCACTCCTTCCTTCTTCATTTGGAGAACGGCTTTAGGGAGACTGATATCCTCCTCTTTGGCCATGGAAGTTGGTTGAGGGAATGGGCACATGACCCAAACCAGATCAGTCAAAATAGTTCCCTGGAGTATTTTGAACTGGAGCTGAGAAAAGTTTTTCTCAGATGGTAATGCAGGGAAGATAGGAGCTTGCAACTTCTGGGAGCATAGGTCAGTCTAGAGAGAAAGCAGTTTGGAGGATGAGGTTGACATGTAGAGAGAAGCAGATTTCAGAAAGAGAGAGAGCACCTGAGTGATGGAGTGCTGATGGAGTTGATGACCTGGGTCTCTAATTCCAGATCCCAGGTCGCCCCATGGTTATGGATGCCCCCCTCCCCGTGTCTCCTTGTTGCTTGAGCTAGTCAGAGCAATCCTCCTATAAGGGGAGCCCTGGGAGAGACAGAGTGCGCCACCATCTGCGGAGCACAGTAGAGTTTTGTGCCGCACCTTGAACAGTGTATGAATGCAGCCAGTGTTGGCTACATTGAGTATTTACGCCTTGAAATAAGTATTAAGCAGATATACCTAAAATAAATCAATTTGATTGATATACATTAGTCACGGCCTGGATTTTTAATCCTTCAAGTTTAAAGGGAACCTAACATTTATGGGACTTGTTATATTATGAAAGTTTTGAACATGTGCTTCCATTTAACAATTTAAGGTAAGTCTTATCTCCATTTTTACAGATTAGGGAACTGACAGTCAAAGAGGTTCAGTACACACCCCTGAACCTGACACAAGCTGCCTGCCACAGCCCTGGGGTCGGCACTGTTGCATAGACTCAATTCTTCTGAGGCCGAAATGAAGGCTGAAAGCTAAACACTACGTGGCTCACACTCTCTAGCGGTTTGGGTTCTGGGTGTGACTCAGGTTCCCCCTAACTGTGTTACACTGATTGGGGAACAGAGTTAATTCCATAGGGTGAGAAGGGTGCCCAGTGCATCCATTTGCTGGAGCAGGTCATGGCCGAAACGTGAGGGTTGTGGAGCCAGCAGATGCACCTTCCCACTTTAGCGGATCCTCCTGTAAGGGAAGGACTTCCTGATCATGGCAGGAGCAGCAGGTCCCTTGAGACCCAGATCTACAGTGTGGCTTTGTGTATCATCCTGGAAGCTCCACCTGGAGTCTGATTCTTCAGTTTGTCATTGATTCTGTAAATTTCCTACCCTTACAGGCAGGTATTGAGGTAGTTCTTCTTTCTCTAAGGGAACACTGACCATTAGATTAAATCTGCACATACCCAGGGGCATCCCAGTTAAGATTCAGGGGAGCAAGAGGGGTTGATTTCACTTATTTCTCCATATATGCTTTCATTCTCTTCCTTCCTTTGGTAGTGGAGACAGAATCTGAGGATCTTCATTTAGGCTTCTGGCACCTCGTTCAGTACCATCGAGTTCAATATCTGCTCACTTCCAACCCTGTTTGCCTGGGAGGATCATGGTTACTGCCCAATCTGATTCCAACAGAGCCACAGGGACAAAAATATAGCATAATTATGACCCCACTGCTGTATTTCTGTCACCATGAAAAAATGGTCTGGAGCTTCCCTTAGACTGATAGATATGTTATGGTAGAACTCTTTTTTCCTTTATACCAAAGTTGAATGAAGGTAGATATTTTTTATTTACTTCCTTGAAATGATTCTTAGATGATAATTTTCCTTAGCATAATCACAGCTTGGTTTCATATTTTCACAACTGAGCCTTTTTCTTTTCTTTTCTTTCCTTTTCTTTTCTTTTCTTTTTGGGGGAGGTGACTTGGAATCATAGAAGAATATTAATTATTTGGTGTGGTTTTCTTGATTAAAGAAATTGTAAATAGCTATTTGAAAAGCTCAAGGAAGGTCCATTCTTGAGTCAGATAAAATTTGTGTCTATAATTTATCTTTAACGTCCAAACACAGTAAAATAAGGAAAATGAGAATAATCATGCCATTAAGCCTCAATTGGCAAAATGTCTCAGGGAATGAGCTGTTGGATCATTTGAGTAAGAAGCTGGATTTTTCTTACTAATTTGTATGTAGTGTAATTTTGGCAGCTTCAAGAAAGACCCACACATTCAAAGAAATTCCACTCCCTGGCTCACAAATGGCTTTGAATTTCTTTAGGAAGTTGTGATGGTTAATTTTACATGTCTTGACTGGGCCTTGGGGTGCCCAGACATTTGATCAAACATTATTCTGGGTGTTTCTGTGAGGATGTGTTTGGACGAGAGCAACATTTGAATTGGTAATGTAGGAGGGCTTCATCCAATCAGTTAAATAGCACAAAAGGCTTGACCCTCTTCTGAGAAAGAGAATTCTCCTGCCTGACCTCCATCAAGCTGGGACATTTGTTCTTTCTTATTCTGCTTTCAACTGAAATATCTATTATTCCTGAATTTTGAACCTGCCATCCTTCAGACTAGAATTATGACATTGGCTCTCTTGGGTCTCCAGCTTGTGACTCACTCTGTAGATATTGGGACTTCTCAGTTTCCACAATCCTGTGAGCCAATTCTGTATGATATGTGTGTGTGTGTATATAAAATGTATAACGTATATTATGTATAATATATCATATATCATATATATAATATGTATATTATATATAATATGTATAATATATAATATATGTTAATCTCTTTAAAAAGATTTATTTATTCCTTTTAGAGCGGCAGAGAAAGAGAGAGATGGAGAGAGAGAAGGAGGAGGAGCAGGAAGCATCAACTCCCATATGTGCCTTGACCAGGCAAGCCTGGGGCTTTGAACCAGCGACCTCAGCGTTCCAGATCATCACTTTATCCTCTGCACCACCACAGGTCAGGCAATATATATTAATCTTATTGGTTCTCTAGAGAACCCTGACTAACACAGGAGGAACTAAATATATATACTCAGATCCCAGCCGGGAAGCAGGCCTCATATCTGCACACTTAGGAGTGAGTAACTGATCTCTCTGGTTTCACATCTCTTTCTCTCTTTGCTTTAATTCACAAATATGTTGGAGCATACATTATTTTCAACAACACACTTTTTTTCTTTTTTCCAAAGAAAACTAGATGATAGTATGTATTTCTTTTGTTGTTGTTGTTTTGTTTTTTATAAAGAGCTGGTTATCTTGATGTTGTGATCTTGATAATTACAAATTGCTTAACACCTCAAAAAAGTAGCTGCCCAAGGGAGGGGAGGGAGCCACTTGGAGGTGGTTATCACAGGGCATTTGCTCCCTGCCCTGGCTGTTCTCCTTTACCGACTCCCCACCTCAAGCTGCATAACTCCCGTCCATCATCCTCGCTGTGGTGTGACCTCCTCGGAGAGTCTGATGTGGCCCGTACAGTTGGGTTGGGTGCCCCTATTGGACACTGCTGCTCCATCAGATCCCCTGGGGTCCCTTGACTATTTCTCTGTACCCCTCCTTGGCTTCCTTCTATGTCCCTTCGGGAATGTTTGCTTCTTGCAGCCTATACCTGTGATCCTCCTCCAGGAGGTGCTCGAGGCTCCTGGCAACAGCATGTACAGTGTCTGGATGTGAATGCTCCTGTCCTCACAGCAGCCTCGAGCTAATGGCCAGCAGGGTGGAAGCCTGGAAGCCCAGGTTCTTCCCTCCTGTGGGGACAAACTTTGACACCTGGCTCATACCCTAGAGCTCCCCTTCCAAGTCAGCTGGAGACCACTTTCGGTGGGACTGATGCCTCCAACCCCACCCTTGTCAGGCTTCTTCCTTTCCCTCCCTGCCTTGCTTCCCTACTCTCTTTCCAGTTTCTCCTGTGGCACTACTTGAAAAATTGCTTGTACACTCATCTGTCAGGAGACCAAACCTAAGAGGTGCTCCCCTGGCCCCTGGACAGGCCCCTATTACAGTACCGATCATGATGAGTTATAATTCCCTATCCTCTAGCCGGACCCTGCCGCTGGACTGGGACCTTTCTGAAGGCAGGGACTGTGTTTTGCCCACAGCATTATCTCAGGACCAACTCAGGACCTGTCAATGGACTCTGAAAGCTTGTGAAGGAAGGAAGGAACCATGAACACAGCTGTCAGACCCATCCCAACGGCAGGTGGGACCTGGGAAAGTAGCCAGGCACCTGTAGGGAAGCACAGGTCCTCAACAGAAACGGAACGCAGTGCTTTCCTGAAAGTGGAGTGAGTGGGGACACCGGCCGGCCGGCCTAGGACGGAAATAGCCACTTCCTCCTTGAGCTCCTCTGTGCGTCCTCACCGGCCCAGCCTTGGCCTTCGGTTCTGGATCCCATTTCCCAACAGGCCTCACTCTTAGAAATGTGCATGTGTTTATATGTCTTCTTCATTTTTAACTCCTCTGCAGCTCCTGCGTCCAGACTCTTGGGTTCCACCACAGGGTCTGCGTTCATCTCTTAGCTTCTGCCTCACTGCTGGCTACTGAACTCCTCAGAATTCCATCCTGACCCTGACATCTGCCTCGTCAGGTCAGCTGACTGTTGTCTGCAGATGTCCCCAGTCTCCAAGCAGTCCCCATCAGCTGCCTTTCCAGACGGAGGGCAGCACCGGAAGTGTTAGATTCTAATCACAATGCCCCTCCAAGGCCGGCCCACTTCTCTGTCCCCACCCAGTGCCAGCATGGTGTGGAATGCAGTTGTGACAGAGAAGCCCGATCTGTTACCACCGCACCAGCTCCGGCACGCCCAGGCAGGCCTGGGCAGGTCGCCAAGCTTTTGTTGACATGAAGGATGGCCCAGAGGTTTCCCAGAAGAAACTGTGATGAAGCCTTGGAACTGCCACTTGGCCCAGATGGGGACCTGAGCAGGCTGGAAAGCCTTACGCACATAGTTATTTGGGGTTCGGGAAGGTAGTTGAGCATGTGCTGAGTTTATCATGAGGAGTCATACCAAGGCCCACTTGTCCAGTTTATCTGGGGTCGGGGTGGGGCACAGGAAGAACAAGTCAAATAGAGGCTATGGAAGAGCCTGAGCGAAAGAGGGCCCCGCTGGACGCAGGGCGAGGGCCCTCAGGGCAAGTCTGGGAGGGGAGAGGGAGCCGTTGCAAAGGGCTGTTCAGTAGTAGCGAAAAAGTGCTTAAATCTCATGGACTGAATAAAAAAAGTGCTTGAAAAGGAACCTTGTGAACTTACGTTCCTTTCCCCTTGCTAAGGTGACAAATGCCATCCTTTCATCAAACATTCACAGGTGAGCCATGAGCACTCGGGAGCCAGGCTGTGCAGGAAATGAGGGTGACCTTGGCTGTGCAGTCACACGGAGGGCAGAGGGGAGGTTAATGATTTACTGCCAGGAGGCCTGGGGCCCCCTTGCACTGACTCCTGCCACTCACAGCACAGGGAGCTACAGAAGGACCTGCAGAGATGAAAGGGCCCATGCAAGGTGATCCCAGGAGAAAGGTCTGGGCAAACAAGTCTGGTTTCAGGTTCTCTCTCGTTATCTCTACCACTCTGCCTATTCCAGGGCCGCCTCTCTCACACCCGCACAGTTGTCAGAGACGCCAAACAAAGCTCCTCTCCTTCCTCCTCCCTCCTCCTTTCCTCCAACAAAGAGGTATCGCGTGTCTTCCTTGCACCAGGCACTAAGGGACCAGCATTGAAAAAAAAAAACAGATCAGAATCTCTGCCCTGGTGGAGTTTGCATTCTAGATGGAGGAATAGCCACACATATAGCATGTCAGACAGTGATAGGCCGCGGAGGGAAGGAGAAAGGGAGTATTGGTGTAATGGGTGGGGGAGGGGTTGCAATGTCAAAGCAGACGTTACAGAAGGCCTTGCATTTGAAGGTTGTATTAAGCTCCTTCTCTATGCCAGACATGGTGCTAGCCACTGTGTTGGGCATAAATTCCGAATTAAAGGATGTGATTTTCATCCTTGTAAGGGTGACAGTTTAGCTCCTTTTCTGCACACCTTGAGTCTTTCCTCAGTATGGCTACCCTGGTGATCTTCCTGCAACATGGGGATCATCACATCACTGTCCTGCTTGAAACACTTCAGTGACATTTCAATGCTTCGAGGATCAAATTCTGGCACCTGAGCAGTTTAATAAGCTCTTCAATCTCTGTCCCATGCACATTCCAGTCCTGGGTCTACCCTCTCCTCCATTTAGGTCGCCACACAGTCTAATTTGCCTAGAATAGTCCTGGTTTATGTTATCATCTGCCATCACTGTTGATAGCGTACCACTTTACTTTCAAAGTGTCTCAGTTTATAAATTATAGTCACATGGTGTTAACACGTCCAGTCTTCAGCTATACAAAATATCCACTGTTCTTCCAAAGCGCACCCTACCACCAGCCTGGCACTTAGCTCATGCTCTCCCCTCAGTTTGAGTGACCCTTTCCTGCCTTACTTGTTTGATGAATTTCTCTTTACCTTTAAAAGCCAACTAACATATTGCTGTCTCTCTGTTTCCTGGCTGGTCTCACCACCCTCAGCCCTCCACCTCACAGCGTCATTCGTTCCCCCCTCCATGTCCCCACAGCAGCGTTCTTACTCTAGCACCCTGTGCTGTTCAGCTTGGTCTCGGTGTGGTCTCCATCTCTGCACTGGGAGCCCGTACACTGGTCAGCCCTGTGTCCCCAGGGCCTCGCGCAGCGTACGAACCATGGCAAGTTCTGAGTAAGTGTTGATTGGGTTTACTGCAAAGAGGTTGTGCTCCAACTGCAAATATAACAGCTTAAAAAGCTTTAAATGCTTTTTAGGAAACTGTTAGAATTTGAAGACGGAATCCAACATGCATTTCCCTCTCCCTCTGACCCCTCCACTCTATCAAGTAATTTCTTCATCATAGAGTGAGGTCGGTGCTCCAACAGTAGCTCTCTGGTTGATCTGCACCTTAATTTTCTGGCTCACTCTCCTGTACGCCACAATGGCTCACCCTTCCTGCATCTTGGGGGAGGGCCATTGTGACATGTGCCTTAGCACTGAGTCTTGTATCAAGAGAGCAAAGAAGGCTATTCTCAGCCCGAGGGCTGGAACAGAAGGGAAGTGAGATACATGGTCAAGAGTGGGAGCAAGAAAAAGCCGGTTTGCACTGTTTCTGTAGAACTGATACCTCATTTTTTGTTGCGTTCAGCGAACCGGTTGTTAACATGGCACTTGTAATCAGGGTTCTCTCTAAGGTAGGTGCCCCGGCAGCTGCCCAATGTGGAAATCACAAATTTACATTCCTTACTCTTCTATAACATTCATCTTCACAACAGCATATTCTAAGCACCTGTAGTAATGTTCATTCCACCCATAGGTGAAAAGAATTGCAAGTGAGGATGCCAACCAAGAAGCAACATGGAAATATCTTAAATAACAGTTTTATTGTTTCTTTTTGTCAGGTATTATTTAATATTTTTTCATCAATATTTTAAAACTCTTATACTCTGGTTTTTTGTACCTCTTTTATTGTTCTTATTTAAGTATTAAGCGCATGAAATAGTAAACTCTCTTTCTGTATATCATTTTTTTAATACTTTAAACAGTCATTAGGGCAGAGAACTGGTTGTTAAATTATCTGAGTCCCACCACTGCTCTTATTAAAAGCTCACATGAGAACTTCTTAAAAAGGGAAACATTCAAGGGGAAAGTTTTGGTAACAGCAGCTAGTTTCTAAACACCTGAAAAAGACACTTGCAGTTTTATGGTTCAGTCCTGGGAAAAGAAGGACATTTAACCAACAACTAAATTCAGGAGGAGGTCGATGGTTAGAAGAGGGAGTATGAGGCAATGCAGTGAGCACAGAGTATGTTTAAATCCTGGTCTGCCATTCATTCAGGTGTTGTTTCATTCATTCCTGTTCAGTCATATTTACACAATGAATATGGAGTGCCTACCTTAGACTAGGAACTGTGTGAGGCATTCAACATCTGATGATGAGTGAAACAAAAGACCATTCCAGAAAGTCAAAAGATAAGCAAATGCTCTTAAGATAAAAATGCCCATTTTTGGATGGTGGTCAGTGGTCTGAAAGGAGCACACGAAGGCCTCTGAGTGTGCACAGCGGGGCTGTGGGCAAGCCCAGGCTCACCTGGGGGAAGGGCGGTGAGCTGTAAGCTGAAGAATGAATGGAAGGACAGAGGCCCGGCTGGGGTCAGGAAGATGGGCCAGCCCTGGCTCCTGAGGAGCAGCTAACAGCAGGTGGGAGGGTCTTGTGCCAGTGAGGCATGGCCCACAGAGGCGGTCAGAGCCAAGAAGGTGAAAGGAAAGGAGGACAAGATGAGGCTGAGGAGAAAGGGGGAATAGATGAGGCAGTCTGCATTAGTTACCATAGCACGTGCGGTCCTGTGCCAAGAGCATGGGTGACAATGGAGGGTTTGTAGCAGTGGGGCAAGGGGTACTGCATGAGTCACCTGATCAGCTACGCATTTTGAAAACTTCATTTTAATTCAGGGTAAAAAGATTTTGAAGTATAGCAATCCTTTAGAAAGCCATTGCAAGAATTCAGGTCAGCGATAGGTAGGAGTATTGACTAAGGAGGGGGCCACGAGACTTCCCATAACCTCCTTGAGTGTCAGTGTGTAATCCTATAAAGGAGACAATAAGACAAAGCTTAAAGTGAGTAAATAAGCCAGGTGGTTCACTGAAAATGCTCAGGAGACATGTGGTCTCCCTTCTACCTGACATGGGGCAGGCTGCTGACACATGGCCAAAGCTCCTGGGTCAGTTTGGCTCTGTTTTCTGAGATATTTGTTTTATTCACACAAGCAATCCTGTGTTTGTGCAGGGAAGTGGGGACAGGAAGCAGCCCAGGATACATTGTAGAAAAGTTCCTTTCGAAAATATTTTTGAGGTGTAAAAAAAGAGGATAAACTATATAGATTCCGGGAGTATCTCTCTCTGCTCTCTCTCTCTCTCTCTCTCTCTCTCTCTCTCTCTCACACACACACACACACACACACACACACACACACACACCAGTGTGACTTCCCTTGACATTGGTCTTAGCTCACAATGGGGAGGACCAGATCCCCTGGCTGGGAGGCTGTTGACTCTAGGTGTGTTGTTATATCTGAGGGTTCCTTGGAAACCCCTTCCTGTCTCCTGCAGCCAACCCAGTAATGAAAGTTGCGTAGGACTGTGATCGGGTAACCCAGATAAAGGCCTCTTGTGTTCATCCCGGTGGGTACAGTATCAGGTAACATGCTCTCCCAGTGAAATAAAGAGTGGCCATCCTCCAACTCAGAAGGCCTCCCCTCATTTCAAGTGGACAGCTGGAACAAAGGCTTCAGTGCTGGTGAGTTTACAAAGTGTCAGCTAACAGAGACCCACATATTTGCATTAATCAGATGGTGTTATTGTAAACATGGTCAGAGATGTCTCTGGCCGAAAGGAAAATGCCATTTCACTGTTTCCCCCTCTGGAAGAAACAACCAACACAGGCAAGTTCACTCTGAAGTGCTGAAAGTAAATCATTCACTGCAGGCAAATCTGGGCAGAATATTTTGCAAAACTTTCTGTAATGGAAATGATTCCTGCCTTACACACTTGCATTCAAGAAGGTCACACTCTCCATTTCCAAACAATAATGGCATTAACCCCCACGACCAGATTGTCAATAAATAGCTTCGCTCAAAGTGTCCCTTGGTTATTTCAGAAAGTTCTCAAAGGAGGGTTCTAGTCCTGTCTCTCAGCGCAGACACCGTGGGGCAAGTCCCTCCTCCTCCTCTCCCAGTGGGCCGTCCACTCACCTGGAGCTTTCCTGCTGTTCCAGGCTGTCAGGAGAATGCTAACTCCCCACCAGGGGGCTTCTCCATAATAAAGGAAACTACTGGGCAGGAAATGCTGGAGAGTTCTGAGCAGAGAAGCAAATGCTCTCCTTACCTTTAACAGGACCCTAGTGCTGCTATGTTCAAGACAAACTGTAGGGGGCGAGAGTAGCGGCAGGGAGACCCTTTAAGAGCTTACTGATTGCAGGAAAGAAATGATGGGGTTTGCACCTGGGTAGTGGCAGTAGAAGTGATGACATATGATTAGACTCTGGGTATGAATTAAATATATAGTATTGCCTAGTTGGAAAGTAGGAGAGAAAGAGGAGTCCAGGATAACTCTAAAGTCCTAGTCTGAGAACTAGCATGGATGGAGCTGCTTCAACTGACATCACATTCCCTGAGGAAAAAATTAGCTTCATCTATGTTGCTTGCCCAAATGAACCATAAAATTGTCACCTACTAGCTAGTCAGCCCAATACTGGGAAAGATAAAGGCTGTCTTCCCATCTTATTTACTGAAGCTTATTTACTTGCAGCAAACACATTAGAAGTCACTTGTCAAGCCAAAAGAGAGAACTTTCAACATATTTTAAATTAGCAACTTGAGGAACAAAAGTTTTGATCATAATCTAATAACTGTAAAAATAAATTATTAAAAGATGAAAAATCTTTACTTAAGAATTAAGAAATAGGCCCTGGCCGGTTGCTCAGTGGATAGACTGTTGGCCCAGCGTGCAGACATCTGGGTTCAATCCCCCATCAGGGCACACATGAGAAGTGACCATCTGCTTCTCTTCTCTTCCCTTCCCTCTCCCCCTTCTCCTCCTCTTCTGTTCCCTTAGCCAGTGGCTCAGTTGGTTCAAGTGTCAGCCCTGGGCGCTGAGGATAGCTTGGTTAATTTGAATGTTGGCCCCAGACAGGGGTTGCCAGGTAGATCCCAGTTGGGATGCATGCAGGAGTCTGTCTTTCTATTTCCCCTCTTCTCACTTAAAAAAAAAAGAAAAAGAAAAAATAATTTAAAAATATGCACCTAGATAGCCTTTGGCTCAATCAATGAGGACGTCCAAACAAAAATTTTGTTCCAAAAAAACAATAAAAAAGAGGAAATGTAAAACTCAAAACCAATGACCCAGCAAAGGCTGTGCGCAGAGAAAATGTATGGCCTATGACATTCTAGCAATTAGAGGAAAAAGGTTAAAAAGTAAGGAAACTAAAGACTTGTCTTAAGGAACCAGTAAAGCAACAATAAACCAAAGGAAAGTAGAAAGAGATTAATAAAAAATTACAGCTAAATTTAATTAAATACTAGTTAATTAAACTTTAATTTCTTGACATATTAAATGTAACTATAACATTTCTTTAAAAGCTAAAATAGCCTGACCAGGCAGTGATACATTGGATGGAGCATCGGACTGGGACACAGAGGATCCAGGTTCAAAACCCTGAGGTCGCTGGCTTGAGCGCAGGCTCATCTGGTTTGAGCACAGCTCACTAGCTTGAAACCAAGGTTGCTAGCTTGAGCAAGGGGTCACTCGCTCTGCTATAGCCCCCTACTACCCCTATCAAAGCACATACAGGAAAGTAATCAATGAACAACTAGGGAGTCACAACAAGGAGTTGATGCTTCTCATTTTTTTCCCTTCCTGTCTGTCTGTCCCTATCTGTCCCTCTCTGTCTCTCTTGCTAAAAATACATATTTATATATATTATATAAATATATATCACTCAAAAACGGTCCCAGAACCAGGTGGGTTCACAGGTGGATAACATATCATTGTTTGCTTCCTCTCTTCCTCTTATAACCCAACCACACCACTTGAACCTGCTATGAATTGTTATGTAGTTATATTATGTGAATTCTATTTATTGGTTTTAGACTTAAGAAATCAATCCGTGAACCAAGAGAACTCAATTATGATGGTACTACAATGTTCAAATGTTATGAATACCATGACAGGTTAAAATACAGTTAGCTGACAAAAACAAGATGCTAGTAAGGGATAAGGGAATAGCAGTGCCAAGTGCATTTAATAGAGAGCAAGTGTATAAATATATATAAATTTGATAGATCAAGATACAGAGGCTTAAGTATATTATTTAATGATAGTCATCAGAAGAATTCAGAGTAAGACTCACAAAAATGAAGAGGGAATGGAAAAAGAAAGTGGGAGGGAAGTAAGTATGCTGATTTCACCTCCTATTGAGGAGGAGTTGGTAGATACTGTCTAAGATGGATAAATAATGAAACAAAGATCTAAGTACAGAAGTTAAAGGTAGAGTGGTAACCACCAGAGAAACTCAAAATAGAAACAGTATAAAGAATGCAATCATTTCTGGAAAGTGAAAGCGGGTGTACAAGAGATACAGTACCTTAATTTTATTTTTCACTCTTATGTTCTGTTTGTATTAAAATAAATTCTTGTAAATAGCAACATTCATATATGCATGAAAAAAAAATAGGGGAGTAAAGAGCTAACACAATGGAGTAGTACTCTTTGGGAGAGGGGAGAAAGGAAAGCCCCTGGTTGTAGCATGGCCAATGAGGAAATTTCACGGAAGAAAACTGATGAGCTATTTTCAGTTGTTTGTGGTGGGGTGTGCCCTTTGAGTCACCCTCACAGTCTCCATTGCTCCCAGATGGATCAGGGGTCCTCAAGGGCACTCGGGTGGCCTCAGCGTGAACACGGACAGCACATGTAGATTCCAGAGCTTCAAGACAAGGACACAGCCAGCTCGCTGGTTATACAGAGAGGATCCACCAGTTTCTATCTAGAGGAGTTCTAGGCCTAGAGGAAGAGTCAAATATGGAAACAGCCCTTTGCTGGGGACTCTATGAAGATGAAAATGAAGTGCGAGGTGAACATGGAAAAGGAAACTCCTGGAAGAGTCTGGGAGGTCCCCATAGAGAAGGTGACCTCTGAGTTGTATGGTGAAGGTGGAGTAGAAACTCGCCAAAAGAGAAAAAGCCTTCCTGGCAGAGGAAGAGGAAAGGGGCCTGACAGGAAGGGGCTTGTTCCTGAAATGTGGGTGGTTGGTGCGGCTAGACCAGAAGCTGTATGGGCTGGGGAGATTGACAGGAAGTGAAGTTAGAATGGTAGGCAAATCATGAAACACATGTCTATAAACGAAGAGCATGGGCATTAGCCCATGGGTGATCAAGCATCAATGAAGGGCTGGGAGTGGGAAAATGTATGATCGGCTCAGTGTTTTAGAGAGATCACTAGAGTTTCTAACACTTATTAAAGGAATAATTAATATTGGCTCTTATGATTAATATAATTTCAATGAGGTCTTATTATACTGGGGTGAAAGAGATGGCACACAGAACTTGCCACATGTAAAGGGAAGCCTGGAAGGACATGGCAGGAACTATGCTCATCAGAATTCTGTTTGAAATTTTGATACAAAAGCAATGTTGATCATTGACCAAAGTCCTGCTTTAGGGGAATACACTATGGCCAGTTTGTCCTGGGGTAGGTATGCCTGCTGGCACCACAGAGCGGGTGTGGGGTGGGGTGAGAGAGGGCACAGCAACAGCAGGAACACTGTAACCGGGAGAAACAGCCTCCACAGAGTGAGACGTCAGCCACCCCCACACCCAGCGACAGGGTCTGAGCCCTGCTGGCCTAACACCAGCATTGGGTTGTAAATCTTGTTTTCCTAACACAGCTGGCAGCAGCTGTCTTCATATTTCCTGGGCCTTCTCTCCACTGACACTCCCTCCCACATGACCACTCTCAGCTGAAAGGCACCAAGAGTCACCCACCATCTGTGAGATAGGCCTATTCAATATGATTTTTAGCAGATCAGAGGTCAGGTTTTGTTTTGTTTTGTTAATTGCATGCCAAGCTGTCACCTAGAGCTTAGTGAAGGGTATGAACATACCTATAAATTATCCAGTATTCAAAGGCGATTTTGATATTCCTATCAGGAGCCTCTTTATGCTCAAATGAGCATGTAGTATTTTGCAAAGGTAAGCATTCCCAGGGAGCTGCTAATTATTTGAAACTAAGGTTCTTGGGTGACTGCAAACAGCTATTGATGGATCCCAGGAGTGGTTCACCATTGGACATGAATCTACAGTTGGTCAGGAACTTGTTTGGGAACTATTTCAAAAAATAAGAGTGACCCACCGGATGTGTCGCAGTTCTTATATGGCTCATATGAGAGCAGCAATGAGGCAGAACTGTCTTCGGGCAGCACTGTTGTTACTGAGGGGCTCGGGTGGTGGCATGGGGGCAGCATCAAGTCCCAACTTTTGAAGGAGTGTAACCTGCAATGAAATTCTCCTGGGGTGTGGAAAAAGGGGACATTTAATCTCAGTTCCACCTCCTCTCGTTCTCTCTACTCCTTACAGCTGGATGTGCTGATGGTTCTAACTACAAGGTCAAGCCTGTTCCAAATTCTGAACCAATCTCAACAGGCAAAGGCAGGACCTTTCAGTCATTTATCTTACCTTTTCATTTATTTAACACAGGCTCACACAGTGACAGGCATATTGTTTAAGGCATAAAGGGATGAGAGAATGTAGAAGGCATGATTTCCCCTCAAAGTAGCTCACCACCTACGGCTAGAAATGGACACATAAATCACCCTAATCTTCAGTTTGCTCTTCCAGGTCCTGCCCGATTCTGACTTGCACAATAAAATCTGCCTAACACACTTCCCCTTCCATCCTTATGCTACTAGGAAGCAATGGTGCCTTTGTTCCTAGCTTCCAAGTTATGAGCCTGCCTCACAGCAGAGTGAAGAAGAAAGAGAGAGGGCAGAAGAATGAAGAAGGTAGGACCTACTGAGAAGATAAGGTTGTCAGAAGTAGGCGCAGGGCAGGTCTAGAACATTTGCTAGGACAGGGAGGAACGGGGCAACGGCATCTGTCCATATCTGTATCTCTGTTATCTAAAGCTTAAATTTTTAGCTTTGTCAGAAAAAATAAGTTTGGTATGATTCCCAATATTTTGTAGCAGTCAGGATAAGTGACTTGAAGGCAGGCCAACCTGAATTCATGCCTGTACTTTTTTAGACACAGTATAAAAGGTCTCTGCCGAGGCTTCCCTTCCTTACCCCCCCCCCCCCCACACACACACTTTAGAGGGACTTTCTTGAAATTTTACATGCTTCTTTGGTGCTGTCTAGGTCTCCTAATCTCAGATGGACTTGCCTTGTTTATCCCCCTGGGGGCTGTTTCTGACCCTCCACTCCATACATGAGGTCAATAAAATGTCCCCTTTCTCCTTAACAGGAGAGCAGGCTGGCTATCCAATTGCTTTTGCTGGGTTGCATGGTATTTCTTTCACACGAGATTAAGATGCCTGAACAGTACTGACATGCTGAATTTTTTACTCTCACTTTTGAACCGCCGAAGATGACTTCATGGCTCTGGCCCTTAGACTTGAGCTGCAGTGTGCCTGTGCGTAGACTCATGTGTCTACATTTTGACCACAGTGCTGGCTCCAGGCTGTAGGCCCAACAGTGATGTGATGATGGCAGGCTTTCTCTGCTTTGTGCATGCCTCTTTTGGTTTCATACTATGCAAATCAGCAGTCTTCTGGGTGGCCATGTCTATCTCCTCTAGAGGGCTTTTGAGACCAAGTGTCACTCAGCAAAATCAATGGGTCTTCTGATTGATAATGTATTCTCTTTCCTCCAACCAATGTAATGACATCTGCTTTCTTGGGTTGGTTTTGAACTGTTGGACCATGCAGACATTCCTGTACTGAAGGGACTGTTCTTGCTTTGTGACAGACCCTCCCCATTATCTCCCCCCCACCACTGTTTGAGGTTTATTTGGTGTTTTAGTTGGTGTAACACATGGATAGTTGGTTGCATTGTTTATATGTAGACTTTTCTTTTTACAATGTATATAGCAATGTATACCAATCTGATATACATAATACACAAAATAAGATCCTTTAGAACAGTTATGCATAAGACATGCAGTATTAGAGTAATACATTGGGTCCCAGGATGTGATTGGACTAGCCATGCTGAGTAAAGAAAGCACAAGTTATATAGCACACACAGTAAGCACATGTCTAGTGTGAAGGGCAGCTGGAGTGTGTGCAATGTTGGAGGTGGTGCCCTTGAGGAAGTGGAAGTATGTCACACTAATCTGGGTAGGACTACACCAGATAAGTACCATCCTGCATCAGGACACAGATGCAAGGTTTTGTGAACCATAACTATTTCTATCTTTAGGAAACTGATATTTTCAGTCAAAGATCAGAAAAAAAGGACAAGATGTACAATCTCCAACCTGGAGACTGTTGCCAAGAATTTTGTTGTTGCCTTGACAGTGAGGTCATCAAAAGACTTTAAATCTGAAGCTCCTTCTGGACCCCCCAAAGTGTATCTGCACTCTTCTTCAAATGGACCTCTTCCTCAGGTGTCAGAGTCACCTTCACATCAGAGACGCCATTCTGTCCCAGAATAAAGGAACAGTAAGGAAGACATCTTCTTTTATTCCATAGAGACCCTGAATCATGGTGGAAAGTGGATGCACCCTCCTAAGATCATTCATTATACTTTCTGCCAAATCTGCCACAGACAGTCTGATGGCCCAGCACGTGTATCTTTCAGTTTGATCAGCTCATAAGCACGGTCAACCACCTGTTTGTGAACCTCTTTGCACTGTTCCTTATATGCTTCAGTGCCTAACTCAGAGTGCAGATTCCTTAGGGAGACACCAGAAACCTTCGCTCCACTCCATACAGGCACACTCGGTCTCCACGCTCCCCAAGAACCCACCCATGACAGTTTCATGGGTGAACGCCCAGCCTTTCCCCCGTTTGGTAATGGAACTGGGCTAAATCCAGATTGCAACTACTTTTTCTGGGAAAGCCGCTCATCTTCCAAACCACATAGTCCAAGATACCTAGTGAATTGGAATCAATAAACCATTTGCAGTTGAGACTGTATTTTACAGAATTAGGAATGATAAATTTAAAAATGTTCACATTACGCTGGACCAAATTAAGACAGCTTTCTTCCTCCTGTTGACATGGTCCAGCTGTGATAATAACTGGCTTGGAATTTGCAGTTACAGTATAGGAGGGGTCAGGAACCTATGGCTTGTGAGCCAGATGTGGCTCTTTTGATGGCTGTATCTGGCTCGCAGACAAATCTTTAATAAAAATAATAATAACGTTAAAAATATAAAACATTCTCATGTATTACAATCCATTCATTTCCTACCACTCATGTTCATGGTTGTGGGTGGCTGGAGCCAATCACAGCTGTCCTCCGGGACAACACCAAATTTTTATTGGATAATGTGTAACATACACGGGTTGTTGTATGGCTCTCACGGAATTACATTTTAAAATGTGGCGTTCATGGCTCTCTCAGCCAAAAAGATTCCCAACCCCTGCAGTAGAGTCTTTGCCAGAGACAAGTTTTGGTGTCTAAAGAAAAAGTTGCCATATTGGAAAGCCATCATCTCTCCCTTCAGTTTGCCTTCCATGACATCAACATGAGCAAATTCATCTGCCACGTTCTTCATTAAGATACTGATGGCATAGGCCATGCCAACAGCACCAACCCCAATAACTGTAATTTTATTTGGAGGGCTTTGTTTTTCCTTAAGAAGATTCATGATCAGCTGGTCCTCGAGCACTGCCACACTGGATTCAGAACCAAAGGCAGTCAGGAGCAGGCCGCGGTAGCACACAGCATTGGATCTGGACTTGGCAGCAACTGTTCTGGTACTCAGTTACCTTATGAAAGATTTTTTTTGTTTTTACACTTTGTTTTTGCTCTAGTCCATGCATTTTGACCAAAGGGTTCAGGGAAAGGGAGAGAGATTAAAATGACCTTAAGAAGTTAAAGTTGTGGGAGAGAGAATGGATTCAGTACAAAAACAGTTAAGAAATCAAATTTGTTTTCTTTGGAGAAGGCAAATGGGTGGTTAAATTCTTGCCTTCGAATATAAGCAATGATTTTATGCAGAAGATTTAGGCAAATTATTTCTTATGCCTGAAAAGACTAACAAGGGAATGAAATTAAGTTAGAGCTGGAGAGATTTCAGAATGATAAAAGGTAACTGGAGAAAGCCTTCCATCAGAGGACATTGGAAAGGAATTAGACAACTGCTCATTCAACTAGTGTCTTTTAAGAATTATCAGAGATTTTTTGGGGGTATGGGGGGGTTGCAAGTGAGGTCCCAGCTGTTTTTATTCAAATGTTCAGCCTCAGCAGAAATGTAGGCTCTTGGCTGGAGGCCCCGAAGAGCTCTCAACCCCAGAGCAAATGGATTTGCAGGGATCATCCTGAGCAACAGAGCAGCACTCTGACTGTGTGTCTCCCCTTCCCTGACTATAAAGAGAGATCACAAACTTGCTTTTTGCTCTTTGATGTCCAAGAACAGTCATTGAGGTTTGTATGCAGAAATAAGTTCTTTAGAGAATTCAATCTGACCCCAGCCCACATCAGCTGACTTTCTGTGCATCATGCTCTGAGCACACCAAGGTCCCACCATTTCTCAAACATACCCTATTCCTTCACCATGGAATCTTCTTGGCTTAAAATGAGTTTGCCTACCCTGCCCCTTTGCTACTGTGGCCAATTCCTCCTCATCTTTCAAGGTCGAGCTTAAATGTCATTGCCTCTGTGGACTGTTCCCCCACTTCTTCAAGCTGAGTCAGACCGAGTTCTAATTCTGAGTTGCTGAACTTCTTTATCCACACTGTTGTCTCCTCTCAGGACCGAGAGGATAGGAGTTGTATGTCAGTCAGTTGGTCAGTCAATAAGAAATTTATTGTTGAGCACCTACCATGTCACAGGCAACATGCTAAGCACTGCAGAAACGCCCATGAACAGGATGGATGGAATCACCTACCTCTGGGAGCTTACCATCTGGGTGGGACACTAATAAATAAAGAGGCAGTTGTTCCATACAGAGGGAACAACCTAAGTAAATGTTGGTAACTAGATAAAATGTGGTACATATAAGGAAGAGAAAGAAGTTCATTGTTGCTGGAATAATACCGGCAGGAAATGGGGGTCTGAGAGGAGACCAGGGCTTGTGCTATCCCGTGCCTTTTCAGCCCTTAAGGAAGAGTAAACTTCATTCTAAGAGCAAGGAGGAACATCTGAACAATTTTAAGCAGGAGAGTGGTATCTCAGATTTGTGAGTTGAATGATGATTCTGGCTGCAATTTGAGAAACATATATATAGACAGGAGATGCTATTGAAGGCAGGGGCAGCTGTTAGGAAGGATTTGGGTAAAATAATGGTGGCCTGCTCCAGGGTGGTAGCAGCAAGAATGATGACAAATGAATTGTTGGCAGAGGTGTAATGGACAATTTGGTAATTTACTAGACATGGCTACAGAGTAGTAAATGGTGATGGAGGAAATAACTCAATGGAAGCTTTCCAGCTCCTTCCCTGGACAATGCTTAGTGGAGGTGTATTAGTTTCCAAAGGCTGCCACTACAAGTGTCACAATCTGGGTGGCTCAGAACAACAGAACTTATTGTCTCATAGTTATGAAGGTCAGAAGTTTGAAATCAAAGTGTTGATGGTGCCATGTACCATATGATGGCATTCTAGGCCTGTCTTCTAGTTCCTAGTAGTCTTGGGAGTTCCTTGGCTTGCAGGTGGCTGTCTGCTCCCTATGTCTCTTTGCCTGGCCTTCTTCCTGTGTCCATGTCTGTGTCCAAAGTTTCCCTTTGTATAAGGATGTAAGTCATTGAACTAGATTTACTCTATTCCAGTATGACCTTGTCTTAAGTGATCACATCTGTAACAACTTTATTTTTAAATAAGGTGATATTAGGAGATACTGGGAATGAGGACATCAATATATGAATTTTGGGGGAACACAATTTAACCTATCTTGGGGGAGGTAGTATCATCCACTAAGACAAAAGAGCTCATGTAGAACAAGTTTGGTGGTAGAGAGATGAAGCCTGTGAAAAACCCACAAAAAGGTGTTTGAAAAACCATTTGATATATTGGGCTGATGTTTAGAAGAAAGGTATGAGCTGGGCTGGGAGGATAGAATTGAGAGTCTTCAGCATAGAGAGTAGATAAGATGATGAACCTTTGGAGCAAGTCTGACCATGTGGGAGAATGACCGATTCATCTTTGCCACCCCAGCGTCGAGCTCAGCCTCTGCCATAGCTCTAAATGTTGAATGAAGAAGTGCCTGATAAAATAAAAATGTTTCTTTAACTCTCCGTTAGTTTGAAATAAGATGGCCTGGGATGGGTGAGGCTTGCCTTCCTCTGGCACTGTGACGTGAATGGAGTATACTTTGTAGGAATGGGAAACAAGCATCCTTAGGTTTCACCTTACATTTACCCAGAGGCTAATTTAGTACATTTGTCCAAGGCTTCCCCCAGGGAAGCAATGGGGTCAGGGTCGAGGGAGCCTGGGGTTGAGCCTGTCTCTTGACTTCCAAGAACATGAACAGAGGAGAGGCATATGAGTCTTGCTGTAGTTTGGAGTGACATTTCCTTTTTATTTGAAAATGTTCACCTTTGCCATCAACCCAGCTTTTCAATCAACTAAGTTGTACTAAAGTTTCTAAATAAAGCTGTTTCTACACCACTTCCTTTCCCCCCCCCAATCTAGAAACTGGTAGTAATTTGATCTTCAGGGAATTTGAGGCCTACTGGCTCTCCCACTGGGCTGCCCTGGTGTGTGAACTATGGGGGCCGAGGGGGCAGTCAGGGGCTGGTGTAATCAGCTGCTGGGCGGTTGATCCAGCCTTCTTTGTGCCTGTTGCCTGGTGACATCCAGAGGCCCTTATCTCAGAACCATACTCTGCCTTGCTATTGGTCCGGTGGTAGCATTTGTTAACAATAAACACGTCGCTGGCCCTGGACTTTGAAAGGGACCTCAGGAGCTTGGGTTTCAGGCTGCAGTGCTTGTCCAAATGCAATTCCTTAACTCTTTATGCTCCTGGCCTGGACAGCTGCTGGAGCGCTGTGAGTGTGTCCTCCCCAGATCTAAGCCGAGTCCTTCTCTGCTTTGAGTGTGCAGTCGGGCTGGGGATTTTCTTTTCTGCTCTGCTTCTGTGGCAGGACAGGACTTTCTCATCGTCTTGCATCTTCCTGGGTTTTCTTGTGAGACAGTTTAAAACAAACAGACTTTGCTGGCATAACAAGTCATCTGAGCTGAGCTAGAAAAGGCAGTCAATATTAGCAAGAGAAAAGGTTTGTTTTGTCAATATTCCAGTCTGGAGAATCTGAAAGTCTTAAACCTCTTGGTTTTGTTTTTTTTGTTTTTTTTAAAATTTATTTATTAAATTTAATGCAGTGACATTGATAAATCAGGGTACATATGTTGAAAGAAAACATCTCTAGATTATTTTGACATTTGATTGTGCTGTGTACCCCTCCCCCAAAGTTAAATTGTCTTCTGTCACCTTCTATCTGGTTTTCTTGTGCCCCTCCCCTCCCCCAACCCCTCTCCTTCTTTGCCCCCTCCCCCCTCCCCCCACCCCCCACCCCTGTTGCCATCCCATTCTTGTTCATGTCTCTGGTCTCATTTTTATGTCCCTTCTATGTATGGATTCATATAGTTCTTAGTTTTTTTCTGATTTACTTATTTCACTCCGTATAATGTTATCAAGGTCCATCCATGTTATTATAAATGATCTGATGTCATCATTTCTTATGGCTGAGTAGTATTCCATAGTATATATATACCAAAGCTTTTTAATCCACTCGTCCTCTGACGGACACTTGGGCTGTTTCCAGATCTTTGCTATTGTGAACAATGCTGCCACAAACATGGGGGTGCATTTCTCCTTTTGGAGCCGTTCTATGGTGTCCTTGGGGTATATTCCTAAAAGTGGGATAGCTGGGTCAAAAGGCAGTTTGATTTTCAGTTTTTTGAGAAATCTCCATACTGTTTTCCACAGTGGCTGCACCAGTCTGCATTCCCACCAGCAGTGCAGGAGGGTTTCCTTTTCTCCACATCCTCGCCAGCACTTAATTCTGTGTTGTTTTGTTGATGAGCGCCATTCTGGCTGGTGTGAGGTGATATCTCATTGTGGTTTTAATTTGCATTTCTCTAATGATTAGTGATATTGAGCATTTTTTCATATGCCTATTGGCCATCTGTATGTCCTCTTTGGAGAAGTGTATATTCATCTCTTTTGCCCATTTTTGGATTGGATTGTTTGTCTTCCTGGTGTTGAGATTTACAAGTTCTTTATAAATTTTGGTTATTAACCCCTTATCAGACGTATTGTCAAATATGTTCTCCCATTGTATAGTTTGTCTTTTTATTCTGTTCTTGTTGTCTTTAGTTGTGCAAAAGCTTTTTAGTTTGATATAGTCCCATTTGTTTATCCTGTCTTTTATTTCACTTCCCTGTGGAGATAAATCAGCAAATATATTGCTCCGAGAGATGTCGGATAGCTTACTGCCTATGTTTTCTTCTAAGATGCTTATGGTTTCACGGCCTACATTTAAGTCTTTTATCCATTTTGAGTTTATTTTTGTGAGTGGTGTAAGCTGGTGATCTAGTTTCATTTTTTTGTAGGTAGCTGTCCAATTTTCCCAACACCATTTGTTAAAGCGGCTGTCTTTACTCCATTGTATTTCCTTACCTCCTTTGTTAAATATCAGTTGTCCATAGAACTGTGGGTTTATTTCTGGGTTCTCTGTTCTGTTCCATTGATCTATATGCCTGTTCTTATGCCAGTACCAGGCTGTTTTGAGTACAATGGCCTTGTAGTATAACTTGATATCAGGAAGTGTGATACCTCCCACTTTATTCTTCTTTTTTAAGATTACTGAGGCTATTTGAGTTCTCTTTTGGTTCCATATAAATTTTTGGAATATGTGGTCTATATCTTTGAAGTATGTCATTGGTATTTTAATTGGTATTGCATTGAATTTATAGATTGCTTTGGGTAAAATAGACATTTTAATGATGTTTATTCTTCCTAACCATGAGCACGGTATATGCTTCCACTTGTTTGTATCTTCCTTGATTTCTTTTATCAATGCTTTGTAATTTTCCGAGTACAAGTCTTTAGTCTCCTTGGTTAAGTTTACTCCTAGGTACTTTATTTTTTTGGTTGTAATTGTGAAGGGGATTATTTCCTTAATTTCTCTTTCTGACTGTTCATTGTTGGTGTATAAAAATGCCTCTGATTTCTGAGTATTGATTTTATATCCTGCCACTTTGCTGAATTCATTTATCAGGTCCAGTAGCTTTTTGACTGAGACTTTAGGGTTTTCTATATACAATATCATATCATCTGCAAATAATGATAGTTTTACTTCTTCTTTTCCAACTTGAATGCCTTTTATTTCTTCTTCTTGTCTGATTGCTGTAGATAGGACTTCCAGGACTATGTTAAATAAGAGTGGTGAAAGGGGGCACCCCTGCCTTGTTCCTGATCTTAAGGGTATTGCTTTTAATTTTAGCCCATTGAGTATGATGTTGGCTGTGAGTTTCTCATAGATGGCTTTTATCATTTTGAGGTATGTTCCCTGTATTCCCACTTTGCTGAGAGTTTTGATCATGAATGGGTGCTGGATTTTATCAAATGCTTTTTCTGCATCTATTGAAATTATCATATGGTTTTTCTCCTTCTTTTTATTTATGTGATGAATCACATTGATTGATTTACGAATATTGTACCACCCTTGCCTCCCCAGAATAAATCCCACTTGATCATGGTGTATGATTTTTTCCATATATTGTTGGATCCGGTTTGCTAATATTTTGTTGAGGATTTTAGCATCTATATTCATCAGAGATATTGGCCTATAATTTTCTTTCTTTGTGTTGTCTTTGCCTGGTTTTGGAATCAGAATTATGCTCGCCTCATAAAAGGAGCTTGGAAGTCTTCCTTCCTCTTGAATTTTTTGAAATAGTTTGAGAAGGATAGGAGTTAGTTCTTCTTTGAATATTTGGTAGAATTCCGTTGTGAAGCCATCGGGCCCTGGACTTTTCTTTGTTGGGAGTTTTTTGATAACCGTTTCAATCTCATTTGTTGTAATCGGTCTGTTTAGGTTTTCTGATTCTTCCAGACTGATTTTCGGAAGATTGTATGTTTCAAGGAATTTGTCCATTTCATCTAGGTTGTCTAGTTTTTTGGCATACAGTTCTTCATAGTATTTTCTTACAATATTTTGTATTTCTGTTGTGTCAGTTGTTATTTCTCCTCTCTCATTTCTAATTTTATTTATTTGAGTCTCTCTTTTTCTTGGTGAGTCTAGTTAAAGGTTCATCAATCTTGTTTACCTTTTCAAAGAACCAGCTCCTGGTTTCATTGATCCTCTGTATTGTTTCTTTAGCCTCTATGTCATTTATTTATGCTCTGACCTTTATTATTTCCTTCCTTCTACTACATTTGGGCTTTACTTGCTGTTCTTTTTCTAATTCTTTTAGATGCAGGGTTAAGTTGTTTATTTGAGCTTTTTCTAGCTTCTGAAAGATATCTATTAAATCGAGTTGATCTAGTGTTTCCAATAAGTCTGCTGTTTCTTTGTTAATTTTCTTTCTTGAGGATCTATCTAGTGATGTTAGTGGGGTATTGAAATTCCCTACTATTATAGTATTGCTGTTGATCTCGCCCTTTAAATCCATCAAAGTCTGCTTTATATATTTGGGTGCTCCTATATTAGGTGCATAGATATTTATAATAGTTATATCTTCCTGTTGGATTACTCCCTTTATCATTATGTAGTGGCCTTCTTTATCTCTTACTATATCCTTTGTTTTAAAGTCCAATTTGTCTGATATAAGTATTGCTACCCCAGCTTTTTTTTCATTTCCATTTGCATGAAATGTTTTTTTCCATCCTTTTACCTTCAATCTATGTGTATCTTTTGTTCTAAGGTGTGTCTCTTGTAGACAGCATATGTATGGGTCCTGTTTTCTTATCCACGCAGCTACCCTATGTCTTTTGATTGGATCATTTAATCCATTTACATATAAGGTTATTATTGATATGAAGTTGTTTATTGCCATTTTCTTCTTTAAAGGTGTATTCCATTTTTGCTATATTCTTTTCCCACTTTGATCTGTTTACAGCAGGCCCCTTAACATTTCCTGCAACATTTGTTTGGTTGTAATGAATTCCTTGAGTTGTTTTTTGTCTGGGAAGCTTTTTATTTCTCCTTCGATTTTAAACGATAGCCTTGCTGGATAAAGTAGTCTTGGTTGTAGGTTCTTGTTCTGCATTAATTTGAATATTTCTTGCCATTCCCTTCTGGCCTCAAGTGTTTCTGTTGAGAAGTCAGATGTCATCCTTATGGGGGCTCCTTTGTAGGTGATAACTTCTTTTCTCTTGTAGCTTTTAATATTTTCTCTTTATTGCTTAGCTTTGGTATTTTAATTATGATGTGTCTTGGTGTAGGTTTCTTTGGGTTTCTCTTTAATGGAGTCCTCTGTGCTTCTTGAACTTGTGAGAGTTTCTCTTGCATTAATTTAGGGAAGTTTTCAGCTATGATATGATTGAACAAAGTCTCTATCTCTTGTTCTTTTTCTTCTTCAGGAACCCCTATGATGCAGATGTTATTTCTCTTCATGTTGTCACAGAGCTCTCTAAGGGTTTCCTCTGACTTTTTGAGTCTCTTTTCTCTTTTCTTCTCTGCTTTTATGCCTTTATTCCAGTTGTCTTCCAACTCGCTGATTCAATCCTCAGCTCTATCTATCCTGTTTTTAATTCCTTCCATTGTGGTCTTTATTTCTGATATTGTATTTGTCATCTCTGACTGATTCTTTTTTATACTTGCTATTTCTTTATTTAGGTGTTCATAATGACCATCCATTGTTGTTCTAAGATCCCTAAGCATCCTTACAATCATTATTTTGAACTCTGCATCTGGAAGTTTGATTATTTCCATATCACTCAGTTCATCTTTTGAAGGTATCTCTTGTGGTTTCATTTGGATTGCACTTCTTTGTTTTCTCACTGTCTGTTTTTGGGTTTTTTATTTGTAGAGTTGGTTGAGTCTAGGCTTGGTGTTGTCTGCCTCCAGTTATCAGTTATTTCTAGGTCTTCTTGGGTTGGTATCAGCTGTTATCTGTAATCGTTTCAGATTTGGGCAGCTTTGAAGTCTTGATTTGTTTGTTTTCTTAACAGGTGATAGTCTTGTTAATGATCTCAGCAGGGGGCTTCCTTGAAACTGTATCCAGGAATGAGGTGGGTGTAACCTGAGACTCTGAAGGCCTCTTTAGCCAATTAATCTCTCTGGGGGAAGGGTGTTTCCTCAGCTTCAGTAGGGGGAGGTGTATCTCAGATCTCCATGGAGACCTGAGTTACTGCCCCTCCTCCCCACTTCTTGTTTTCAGCTGTGTCTTGTTGTGCTGATTGGAGCTGGATAGATGTCTGGAGATCTCTGATCCAGAAGCAATTCAGCTCTGTTTTGTGAAAGGTTTAGTCCCTCTTCCAGCTATGGCCACCTCCAGCACGGATGAGTCAGCTTTTTTAGTTCATCTCCTGCGTTCCTAGCCCCTCACAGTCTGTCCCTCTCTCTGTCCTTTCCACTTGGGAGATAAGCTGGTCTTTTCAACACATCTTGCTCTCTGGTCACCAGGCAAGTGGCTGTGAGCAGTAGTTTCTGCCCTTTTCCCTTGTGTGAGATCCCCTCTGGGCTCTCAGCCTCACACCCCCCCCCCTCCATTCCTGTAAGCAGGGGAGATTCAGGTGCTCCCTACCAGTTTTTTGTGGCTTCTACTTTGCTCCTTGGTTTTTGAGAGCTGTTCTTGTAGTTCAGAGTTGGTTTTTCATGCTGATTTTTCCTAAATTGATTTGTATTCCAGTTTGGTAGTGAGAGCTGGGCGTCTGCCTACTCCACTGCCATCTTTTCAGTCCAGTCCTAAACCTCTTGTTGAAGTGCTCAGGAATCTGTGGATGTGATTCACAGCTTCTCTGAATGGCAGGAGAAAAGAGACTAAAAGACCAGGGGACTCTGAGAGAGGTGAAGAGGGCAAGAAACCAGACAGAGAAGGGATTCTGGAGGCCTCCAAGGGGAGCCTGTTGGATTAATGAGTGAATCCAGCCCCAAGGGGTGGTGCCATTATAGAGCTCAGTTCTCCCCCTGGATGGGCACTCAGCATCAGGCAGCTCCCTGGGCCCTCCCTACCTCCTGCGTTTTCCCTGTCTTTTACCTCCAGCACAGAAAATGGGTCAGCTGAGGCCAGGCAATCACAAGCTAAATCAAGGCAGCTGCCGGGAGAATTAGAGGTTGCCTGTTAAGGGAAGGGGAGTTCTGACTGGCTCCTCAGAAGTCCCAGCTCTAATCTAAACCCGGCACTGCTTGGAGGAATGTATAAGCTCAGCATCCCGACGAAGTCCCCATGCCCATCCCCCACACATTCATGTCTCTCTCCTCCAACATGTAACAAAACCACTAACCTTTAGGCAGAGAATGCAGAGGATCTTGCAAAGACCAAGCAAGGCTGTGTGTCAAGAATGAGGGTACACTGGGAAACAAGGAGAAGGAGAATGGTCTTCCTTTCCCTCTCCTGACCTTTCCAACCAACTGCCCAAGCACAACCTACATTCTAAGAGGAGGCCGCAGGAAGATCTCTAGATTGGAGAGAAAGTGCTATGGGTTTCAAGCTACAAATTCAGGATTAACTGACCTATGTCTACAGTAGCCTGCATTCCAGAGCAAGTAGGGTTTGGGGCTGGGGCAGAAGGGCCAGGACCCCATGTTTAGGGAGATATGTCTACTGGACCCCAATGACCTGGTGGGTCATAGAGATTCTGCTAAGGCCCATTGGAGCCCAGGTGTCCTGTTTGTCTCTGTCTGAAGGGCACTGTTGGGGTGGATGCAGTGAAAGGACCCCTATCTCCAACAGGGCTGTGGATCATACTTATGCTGCTTCTTTCATGTTCTTAGGTTGTCTTTCTGCCAGCAACAGTTGTTCCCAGGGCTTCTAGTGTGACTCTCCCTTTTCTGTGTATCTGAGATCCAAGGAAAAGAAGCTATGGAGGCTCAATGCAGGTGTAATGTGCTTACTGGGAAAACAGTAGTACTTTGCCAACACTGGTTCCCACATTCGTCTGGACTAAGAACCAGTAGAAAATATCTCCTGAATTGAGCACAGCTAGATTTTTCTTATCCTCCTCCTCCTCCTCCTTGTCTTCCTACTACATCTCTTCCTCCTTCCTCTTTTTCTTCCTCTTCTTCTTCCTCTTCTTTCTCTTCTTCTCCTTCTTCTTTCAGAAAGAAGAGACTGCTTCTAATTTAAGCACAATCACTTTTAAACCTTTTATGGTTTTGGCCCTGGCCAGGTAGCTCAGCTGGTTGGAGCATCGTCCCAAAGCACGGAGGTTGCCAGTTCAATTCCTGGTCAGGGCACATACAGGAACAGCTTGATGTTCCTGTCTCTCCCTTCTTTCCTCTCCCTCTTAAATTAATAAAACAAACATTAAAAAAAAAAAACCTTTTATGATTTTGTTTGTTTTTTTGTTTCTTGTGGTTTTTTGTTTGTTTGTTTTGCTTATAGGCATTTTTGAGAATGGAAGAATGTTGGGTAACAAAAATGGTAAGATCTATTCTAATATTAAAAGTGGAAAGAGCCTGACCAGGTGGTGGTGCAGTGGGTAGAGAATCGGACTGGAACACAGAGGACCCAGGTTCAAAATCCCAAGTTTGCCAGCTTGAGCGTGGGATCATAGACATGACCCCATGGTCACTGGCTTGAAGCCCAAGGTCACTGGCTTGAGCCCAAGGCCACTGGATTGCGCAAGGGCTTGCTCGCTCTGCTATAGACCCCTGGTCAAGGCACATATGAGAAAGTAATCAATGAACAACTAAGGTGCTGCAACTATGAATTAATACTTCTCATCTTTCTCCTTTTCTGTCTGTTTTTCCCTATTTGTCCCTCTCTCTGGCTCTTTCTCTGTCTCTGTCAAAAAAAAAAGTGGAAAGTAGGTGGATTTCACACAGCATGGATCAGTGACCTTGAAGTCAACTGTGAGAATGATCCTGAAATAACATTGTTAAGAGAGTTTATTAGCTCGCTAGGGCGGCTGTAACAAAGTTCCACAAAGTGGGTGGTTTAAACAACAGAAATTCACTGTCTCACAGTTCTGGAGGTTAGAAGCCAGCGATCAAGGTGTCGGCAGCGTTGGTGCCCTCTGAGGCTGCGAGGGAGAGTCGGTTCTGTGCCCTCTCCTGGCATCTGGCCACTTGCTGGCAGACCCTGGCATTCATTGAGGAGTATCACCCCAATCTCTGCCCTTATTGCCACAGGATGGTCTCTCTGTGTGCATGTCTGTGTCCAAATGTCTTCTTGTTATAAAGATCCCAGTCATAATGCATTAGGGGTCTTTCTTATTCCAGTATGACCTCGTCTTAACCAATTATATCAGCAATGACCCTATTTCCAAATAGTGTCACATTTGAGGGCACTGAGGGTTAGAACTTTTTAGTTTAGGGGGAATACAACACAGCAGAGAGCTTTTGAGCATTTGGTAAAATACTCAATCATCTCTAAAAACCAGTGTGAGTCCACAAAGAACACACCACATTCATCTAACCAGATTTTCTTCTCTTATGATGTTAAAAATGAGTCACTAGATTTACCTGGAGAGATGGGCAGGGGGGCCAGAGCCCCATTGCCCTTATGGCCACACCAAAGGAGGACAAACATTCATCTTCATAATGTAAGGCCTGACTTCTCATTTGTTCCAGGGTCTCTAAAATTCAGAAGTGAAACAGTTTAACAAGGAAATTAATCCCCAAGTGGCTTCAACACTCGGCCACAGTCATTATATATCCAGGGAGGTAATTTTCAGAGTCATTTACAACCAAATCTCTAAAGCTTAAAAAACAACCCCCTAACACTTCCCTTGTCATCATACTACTTCCTTTTAATTTCCAAGCCTCATTTGCACCTCTTCCCACAAAGTTTGTCTAAACCAAAGCAAACCTCGGTGTTCGCCAGGAATAACAGTGCGAAGGAGTGTGGGTGGCAGAGCCCTACCGCCCAAGCCTGGGCCTCCATTTCCCGCCATTGTTCCTTCCCGTCAGGTTCCCAAACACTCGCCTGGGCTGTCCTGGGGGTGAAGTTTTTCCAGGTTAAAAAAAATGGCCTGGTTGGCTGCCAGTGATTCAAGCAGGTTCACAGCCCCAGACCTGCTTTATCTCTCATGCTTATCGCTTAGCATCAGCTGCCAGGAGACAGACAATAGGGGCAAAGAGGCACTCTGGCTGAGCCAGGTCTTAGGTAGCCCCAAGGGGTTTAGAGGCCTCCAAACAACTGGACTCCCAGCAGTCTCAGCAGGTCCCTCTAGGTATTCCTGCTAGCAGTCCTTTCCCTGTGAAAGCTGCGTGCATGCAGTAAGGTCCCTTGGCAATAGAGCATTTCCTTGGGGCCCATACAGCAGAAATGGAGCTCTCTGTGGATGGTGAGTCACCCCTTCTTCAGACCCATTGTTTAAAGAAGCCGGGGACTTCAGTCAGCATTCAGGTGTCCATGAAAGAAGAGGCTCCAAAGGACCTTCCAAGAAGGTTTTTGTTTGTTTGTTCATTTATTTTCCCTTGGAAAGTTTATTTAATTAAAAAAAGTAACCCTGATGGTAAAACTAGTGAAATCTGAATAAACTCTAAATTGGATTAATGTCAATTTCCTGATTTTGACATTGTGTATGGTTACACAAAGAAACAATTTTTTGCATCTTTCTGTGGATCTGTCCTTATTTTAAAGTAAAAATGTTATTTAAAAAATAATCATGATGGCTCCTCCACACCCAGTCTACACACCTTGTTTTGAAAAGCCATATAGCATAACACAGCTGAGAGCCAGGCTTTAGGTCAGACAGGCCTCAATTTAAATGCAGGCTTTACGCCTACAAACGGTGTGACTTTGGGCAAGTTACTCAATCCCTCTGAGCTTGGTTTCCTTATCTATTAATACAAGATAAATCTCAGTGCCTCTCTGGGGGGATGAGTGTGAAGACTGGATGAGCTAACTCATGGAAAGCACCCAACAGAATGGACGGGAAAGCACTTCCTAAATGTTCTTTGAAAACTGTAATCTATTGACTAGAGAAGCTAGGCATGTGTTTTCTCAGAAAGCTCCAAAAGTCACGCGTGTAGCTGAAAGAATATTTTTAGAGGCTTCAATGATGGGTGTTCACACCTGAACACAATATAAATTTGAGTCAAATGCCTGCGGAAGAATTGTTTGAATTCAGTCCTAATTTTTTCCCTATAAATTGTCTAAAGACCCAAGTTTCTTCATGTGGGACTAGATACAATTAACATCACAGAATAAGCAACATTCCATTTCCGGGGCCTGGGGCTGTGGTGGGGCAGGAAGCCGCAGGGGCTGAAAGGTGTTGCACCCTACTGCCCCTTACCTCCTGAGTGAGGGTTAATTAAGGGAAACATGTCTGTGAAGTATCCCAGGAGCCTGCACTCAAGGAAGAGAAGGGCTACCTTGTCCAGGAGAAGCCTCTTGGCCACCCATCAGCACCTTCTGGAGATAGAAGACTAGGTCCCACTTTTCTCATTCCTTTTTAGTCCCCCTCCCCTTCCCAGCCCTATAGTCCGGGTATCCCAGTTACTCATCGTTTCTCAAACACCACCTGGGTTTTTCCAATGAGGTCCATCCACCTGGAAAGCCCCACTCCACCCACTTCCTATGTCATTCGCCTCGGCTGGTTCCATCGTGCCCATTTTTCAAAGCTTCCAACAAATGTTTTATCTCTTTTGAAGGCTTCTCTGCACCACCATTTGGAAGTTGTCCCTTCTCCTTTGAACTCACCCAGGACCTGGTTTGTCTCTTTCTCACAGCCTTACCACATTCATTCAACAAAAATCTACATGTTCTACCACCAAGTCTTGTGCTGGGTCCCAGAGATTTGAGAGACAAAGAAATTAGAGGGCATGCACACATGTGTCTGTGTGAGGGGTGTTGGGCTGGGGATAGGGGATGGGTGTCAAACAAATATTCCCACATTTAAGTATACATTTGCAAATTGTGATAAGCACTCTAAGGGGTTAAAGAATTATGATGTGTGCTTTAAAGAGAGCTCTGGTTTAAGAAGGAAATGCCAGGAAGGGCTTTCTGAGGAATAAACATTTAAACTGAGATTTGATGTATCAATTGAAGTTATCTGCTACCTAAGTGAAGAGTGGGAATAAGAGCCTTCTATGAAAGACAGTAGATATGAAGACTAGAAAGCCAGAGAATGATGGGGTATTTGAAGAACTGAAAGGAGACCGATGAGAAAGCAGAGAATGGAACCAGAGGAAGTGAAAGTGGTAAGAAATCCAATTATGGAGGACTGTGAGGTCATGGTGAGCATTTTGAAGTGTTTCCCAAGGGTAATAGAAACCACTACAGACTTCTAAACAATAAGTAATGTGGTCTGATATGTAATTTTAAATATTCCTCTGGCTGCTATTGAAAAACAGAAGCAAGACTACAAGTGTGGCTACAAAGGGGAGATTGTCCTATTTCCAGGTGACAGATAGTGGTGGCAAGTAAGGATGGTGAGAGATGAGAGATCCTAGGTCTGGTTTGGAGATCTGGCATTTCATTGGATATGGAGAAGGAGTTGTTAAAGATTATTCCCAGATTAATGGTTTGGACATCTGAATGGATGATGGTGCCACCCAATGGGAAGAGCCATGTTGGAAGAATAGCAGGTTAAAGTGGAAATGTCTGAGGTGTAATTTTAGACATAATATTGAAAGAAATGTCAGTTAGATCCACTGATCTCAGGTTCAGAAAAGAGGTCAGGACTAGAGACTTACATTCAGAGTGGAATCAGCCTACAGATTTAAGTTATGTGAATGCATGAGATTGGCTTGGATCAAAGTATAGACAAGGATGAGAAGAGACATGAAGAGGAGAGCAAAGGAGAGGAGAGGGGAGAGAGGTGAGTTGAGAAAAGATGGGAGGAACATACAAGATCAAGCTTTGGGGAACTGTATATTCTACTTTGTATTAAAATAACCTCTGTTCTAGCCCTGGCTTGTTGGCTGAGTGGTAGAGCATCTACCTGGCATGAAGGAGTCCCGGGTTCAATTCCCGGCCAGGGCACATAGGAGAAGCGCCCATCTGCTTCTCCATCCCTCCCCCTCTCCTTCCTCTCTGTCTCTCTCTTTCCCTCCCACAGCCAAGGCTCCATTGGAGCAAAAGATGGCCCGGGCGCTGGGGATGGCTCCTTGGCCTCTGCCCCAGGTGCTAGAGTAGCTCTGGTCACGACAGAGCAACACCCCAGATGGGCAGAGCATCGACCCCTGGTGGGCGTGCTGGGTGGATCCCGGCTGGGTGCATGTGGGAGTCTGTCTGACTGCTTCCCCGTTTCCAGCTTCAGAAAAATATAAATAAATAAATAAATAAATAAATAAATAAATAAATAAATAAAATAACCTCTTTTCCTTTTATCTTAGTCAATTTCATTTACTAGGTTAGGCAGTGAACTGAAATTAAAGAATTTACTGAGCTCTGAATTATAAGTGTAAATTTTTTTTTTGTTAGAAAAGGGGAGGCAGAGCCAGACTCCCGCATGCATCCTGATTGGGATCTATTCAGCAAGCCCACCAGGGGGTGATATTCTGCCCATTTGGGGCCCTAGCTCTGTTGCTCAGCAACCAAGCTCTTCTTAGTGCCTGAGGTGGAGGTTATGGAGCCATCCTCAGTGCCCAAGGCCAACTTGCTCCAATCAAACCATGGCTTTAGGAGAGGAAGGGAAGAGAAAGAGAGAAGCAGGAGGAGGAGGAGTTGAGAAGCAGATGGGTGCTCCTCCTGTGTACCCTGATCAGGAATCAAACCTGGGACATCCACACACCAGACTGATACTCTACCACTGAGCCAACCTTCCAGGGCTATAAGTATAATTTACTCAACAAATATTGAATGGAGAGAGGGAAAATGGCGATTGAGTAGGTGGACATTACAATTCCCACCTCCCAGAACCAAAGTGGATTACAACTTAACTTAGGAACAATCATCTTGAAAATACAACTTTGGACTAAACTAAGAGGAATCTATAACCAAGCATCACTGAAGAAGCCACACTGAGATTGGTAGGAAAGGTGGAGATGCAGAAAGGGCTGCCCTGCTCCCAAGAGTGAGAGGTGCCCTGGAGGGTTTCTAGCAGCAGGGAAGGTTGCCTGGAGAGTTGTAGGTCCTCAGCCCCAGGATCTGAACCCCAGCCTGGAGTTCCAGAGACTAGAGGAGCCGTATGGACAGTATTTAGCTGAAAGAAGAGCCAGGTTATTGTTTGCGAGAGGGAGACAGAACTTTCAGACCCAGATTCTGTCTTAAAGGGACCACACTGAAAATCTCAGTCACAGCCACTTACCTGGGGCTCCAAGTGCAGGGAGCGCCAAGAGGACTGGAGTAGTGAGAAGAGAGTGTACTCTCTGGGGCACAGGGAGAGATTGTTGGGGAACAGCCACCCTGACCCCTGTACTGGATCTCTCCTCAAATCTAAAGTGACCATTGTTTCTGGGAGAACCAAGCCAGCAAAGGGAAGCAGTTACTCCATCCACCAGAGGCTCTCCTCCTGCAGACAGTGCAAAGAGATGCTTAGAAGCAGGGGGCACATCAGGGACACAGGTTTTGAGTGCTGAGGTCTGGGCTACAATTCCTCCCCAAACTGCTGAGTACCCTCTGAAGGGCTGGAGGGCCCAGCTGTGGTGACAGCTGTGGTGCTTGGCCTGCGTGGTGGCAGCGGGGGTGGAGCCCAGTGGCCTGCAAGGCAGCAGTGAGGAACGGAACCCAGAGAGAGCTCCCATGTGCACACAGGGGGCGGAGCCTGGAGAGGTGTCCCGCACGCCCATTGGCAGGCAGAGCCTGGGGAGGCAGCCCACGTGCCTGTGGGACAGCCCGAGCTGCAGCCTGCAAGCCCATGCACCTGGCAGTGCCAGTGCCCGAGTGCTTGAGGGGGAGGCGGCAGTGGGGGACTGGCAGAAAGACCACACCTCAGGAATAGAGAGGCCACACACACTGGCCAAGAGTAGATAAAAGCCAGCCTAGGAGTGCAGTTGATATTTATAACAGCATCAGGGTTCAGCAGAGGCAGCCACAAATTCTGGATTGCCTGTATCTCCAAGAAGGTTGCTATGGGCCAGTCATAAGCATTGACCCCCACTGGTCTGTGCCAGGTTCTGGCCAGGGAAGTCCAGGGCTGGTATATCCAGCAGCCAGATATGGAGAGCATCAGCTCAGGACCTAACAACCCTAGTTAGAGTGGTATCTTAAGGAAAAGCTCCTCACACTTGACCCAACTAAGACATATAAAATGCTGACACAAATAGCAAAAAATGCAGTAGCAGAAGACAAGTAGCCCACAGCAGATTGCAAACAATAGCTGAGGCCAACCCAAGATGATCTAGAAACAACACAACAGAAAGCTGGAGGCAGACAACATCAACTCTATATTCAGCTAGCTACACAAACAACACATCCAAAGGAGAAGTCTATACAGAGACAAAATGGGAAGACAGAGAAATGCAATTCAAATGAACCAACAAGAGAAATCTCCAGAAAAAGAACTGAATGAGATGGAAATAACCAAGATACCAAATGCAGAGTTTAGAATAATGATTGTTAGGATGCTCAAGGATCTTAGAGCAACAATAGATGGACATAATGAGCACCTAAACAAAGAGATAATAAGCATCAAAAAGAACATTGAAGTTATAAAAAAGAATCAGACAGAAATGACAAACACAATATCAGAAATGAAGACTACACTAGAAGGAATTAAAAGCAGACTGGATGAAGCAGAGGATCGAATCAGTGATTTTGAGGACAAGATAAAGCACAGAGTAGAACAGCAAAAAGAAAAGAGGATCAAAAAGTCTGAGAAAACTCTAAGAGAACTCTTTGACAACATGAAGAGAAACAACATCCACATAATTGGGGTTCCTGAAAGAGAAGAGAAAGAATAAAGGGATAGAGAACCTGACCAAAGAAATCATAGCTGAAAACTTTCCTAAATTGATGCAGGAAATAGTCATAGAAGTTCAAGAAGCACAGAGAATCTCTTTAAAGAGGAACCCAAAGAAACCTACACCAAAACACATTATAATTAAAATACCAAAGCTAAGAGATAAAGAAAAGAATACTGAAAGATGCAAGAGAAAAGTAATCAATCACCTAAAAGGAGCCCCCATAAGGATGACATTAGACTTTTCAACAGAAACACTTGAGGCCAGAAGGGAATGGCAAGAAATATTCAAAGTAATGCAGAACAAGAGCCTACAACCAAGACTTCTTTATCCAGCAAGGCTATCATTTAAAATTGAAAGAGAAATAAAAAGCTTCCCAGACAAAAACAAACAAACAAACAAACAAACAAAAAACTCAAGGAATTCATTACAATCAAATCAATGCTGCAGGAAATGTTAAGGGACCTGTTGTAAATAGAACAAAGGGGGGAAAATCTAATAAAAGAAGAATATAGATTTAAAGAATAAAATGACAATAAGCAACTACATATCAATAATAACCTTAAATGTAAATGGATTAAATGCTCCAATAAAAAGACATAGGGTAGCTTCATGGATAAGAAAACAAGACCTGTACATATGCTGTCTATAAAAGACCCACTTCAAAACAGAAGATACACATAGACTGAAAGTAAAGGGATGGAATATATATTTCATACAAATGGAATTGAAAATAAAGCTGGGGTAGCAATACTTATATCTGACAAAATGAAGGCTACTTTAAAACAAAGGTTATAGTAAGGGATAAAGAAGGTCACCACATAATGATAAAGGGAGCAATCCAACAGGAAGATATGACCATTATAAATATCTATGCACCTAATATAGGAGCACCTAAATATATACAGCAGATTCTGATGGACATAAAGGGCGAGATCAACAGCAATACGATAATAGTAGGGAATTTCAATACTCCAATAACATCACTGGTTATATCCTTAAGAAAGAAAATTAACAAAGAAACAGCAGACTTAAAGGACACACTGGATCAACTGGATTTAATAGATATCTTTAGAACCTTTTACCCTAAAGCAGCAGAATATACATTCTTTTCAAGTGCTCATGGTACATTCTCTAGGATAGACCACATGTTAGGACATAAAACGAGTCTCAGTAAATTTAAGAAGATTGAAATCATATCAAGAATCTTCTCTGATCATAATGTCATGAAACTAGAAATCAACTACAATAGAAAATCTGAAAAACACTCAAACACTTGGAAACTAAATAGCATGTTATTAAATAACAAATGGGTTAACAATGAGATCAAGGAAGAAATAAAAAATTTCCTTGAAACAAATGAAAATGAACATACAACAACTCAAAATTTATAGGGCACAGCAAAAGCAGTCCTGAGAGGGAACTTCATAGCATTATAGGCATACCTTATGAAGCAAGAAAAAGCTCAAATAAACAACTTAATTCTGCATCTAAGAGAACTAGAAAAATAACAGCAAGTAAAGCCTAGAGGAAGTAGAAGGAAGGAAATAATAAAGATCAGAGCAGAAATAAATGACATAGAGGCTAAAAAACAACACAGAGGATCAATGAAACCAAGAGCTGATTCTTTGAAAAGATAAACAAGATTGATGAACCTTTAACTAGACTCACCAAGAAAAAAAAGAGAGAAGACTCAAATAAATCAAATTAGAAATGAGAGTGGAGAAGTAACAACTGACACAGCAGAAATATATACAAAGGATTGTAAGAAAATACTATGAAGAACTGTATGCCCCAAAACTAGACAACTTAGGTAAAATGAACAAATTCCATGAAACATAAAATCTTTCAAAAATCAATCTGGAAGAAATAAAAAACTTAAACAGACCAATTACACCAAATGAAATCAAAAGAGTTATCAAAAAACTCCCATCAAACAAAAGCCCTGGGCCAGATGGCTTCACAGGAAAATTCTACCAAATAGTCAAAGAAGAACTAACTCCTATCCTTCTCAAGCTATTTCAAAAAATTCAAGAGGAGAGAAGATTTCCAAATTCCTTTTATGAGGTGAGCATAATTCTCATTCCAAAACCAGGCAAAGACAATACAAAGAAAAAAAATTATAGGCCAATATCCCTGATGAATTTAAATGCTAAAATTCTCAACAAAATATTAGCAAACTGGATCCAGCAATACATGAAAAAAATCATACATCATGATCAAGTGGAATTTATTCTGAGGAGGCAAGGCTGGTACAATATTCGCAAATCAATCAATGTGATTCATCATATAAACAAAAGAAAGGAGAAAAATCACATAATAATATCAATAGATGCAGAAAAAGCATTTGATAAAATCCAGCACCCATTTATGATCAAAACTCTCAGCCTGACCAGACGGTGGCGCTGTGGATAGAGCGTCAGACTGGGATGCGGAAGACCCAGGTTCAAGACCCCGAGATCGCCAGCTTGAGCATGGGTTCATCTGGTTTGAGCAAAAATTCACCAGCTTGGACCCAAGGTCTCTGGCTCAAGCAAGGGGTTACTCGGTCTGCTGAAGGCTCGTGGTCAAGGCACATATGAGAAAGCAATCAATGAACAACTAAGGTGTCACAATGCGCAACGAAAAACTAATGATTGATGCTTCTCATCTCTCCGTTCATGTCTGTCTGTCCCTGTCTATCCCTCAATCTGACTCTCTCCCTCTGTCTCTGTAAAAAACACACACACACACACACAAACAAACAAACAAAAAAAAGCTCTCAGCAAAGTGAGAATACAGAGAGCATATATCAACATGATAAAGGCCATCTATGACAAACCCACAGCCAACATCATACTCAATGGGCAAAAATTAAAAGCAATCCCCTTAAGATCAGGAACAAGGCAGGGGTGCCCCTTTTACCACTCTTATTCAACATAGTTCTGGAAGTCTTAGCCACAGCAATTAGACAAGAAGAAAAAATAAAAGCATCCAAATTGGAAAAGAAGAAGTTAAACTATCATTATTTGCTGATGATATGATACTGTACATACAAAACCCTAAAGTCTCAGTCAAAAAACTACTGGACCTGATAAATGAATTCAGCAAGGTGGCAAGATATAAAATTAATATTCAAAAATCAAAGGCATTTTTATACACCAACAATGAACAGTCTGAAAGAGAAATTAAGAAAATAATCCCCTTTACTATTGCAACAACAACAAAAAATAAAGTACCTAGGAGTAATTTTAACCAAGAAGGTTAAAGACTTGTACTCAGAAAATTATAAAATATTGATAAAAGAAGTCAAGGAAGATACAAACAAGTGGAAACATATACCGTGTTCATGAATAGGAAGAATAAACTTCATTAAAATATCTATATTGCCCAAAGCAATTTATAAATTCAATGCAATACCGATTAATATACCAATGACGTACTTCAAAGACATAGAACAAATATTCCAAAAATTTATATGGAACCAAAAAAGAACATGAATAGACTCAGCAATCTTGAAAAAAAAGAATAAAGTGGGTGGTATTACACTTTCTGATATCAAATTATACTACAAGTCCATTGTACTCAAAACAACTTGGCAGTAGCATAAGAACAGGCATATAGATCAATGGAACAGAACAGAGAACCCAGAAATAAACCCACATCTTTATGGACAATTGATATTTGAGAAAGGAGGTAAGAGCATACCATGGACAGTCTCTTTAACAAATGGTATTGGTAAAATTGGACAGCTACCTGCAAAAAAATGAAACTAGACCACCAACTTACACCATTCACAAAATGAACTCAAATGGATAAAAGACTTAAATGTAAGCTGTAAAACCATAAGCATCTTAGAAGAAAACATAGGCAGTAAGCTCTCTGACATCTCTCGCAGCAATATATTTGCCAATTTATCTCCACAGGCAAGTGAAATAAAGGACAAGATAAACAAATGGGACTATATCAAACTAAAAAGCTTCTGCACAGCTAAAGATAATAAGAACAGAATAAAAAGACAAACCACACAATGGGAGAACATATTAGACAATACATCTAATAAGGGGTTAATAACCAAAATTTATAAAAAACATGTAAAACTCAACACCAGGAAGAGAAACAATCCAATCAAAAAATGGGCAGAAGAAATGAATAGACACTTCTCCAAAGAGGACACACAGATGGCCAATAGGCAGATGAAAAAATGTTCAACATCACTAATCATTAGAGAAAGGCAAATTAAAACCACAATGAGATATCACCTCACAGCAGTCAGAATGGTGCTCATTAACAAAACAACACATAATAAGTGTTGGCGAGGGTGTGGGGAAAAGGGAATACTTCTGCACTGCTGGTGGGAATGCAGACTAGTGCAGCCACTGTGGAAAATAATATGGAGATTCCTCAAAAATTAAAAATGGAACTGCCTTTTGACCCAGCCATCCCACTTTTAGGAATATACCTTAAGAGTACCAAATCACTGATTCAAAAGAAGAAATGTACCTCCATGTTTATTGCAGCATTGTTTACAATAACCAAGATCTGGAGACAGCCCAAGTGTCCATCAGTGGATGAGTGTATTAAAAAGCAGTGGTATATATACACAATGGAATACTATGCAGCCATGAAAAATAAGGAAATCTTACCTTTTGTAACATAATGGATGGACCTGGAAACTATTATGCTAAGTGAAATAAGCCAGGCAGAGGAAGAAAAATATCATATGACCTCACTCATATGAGGAATCCAATGACCAATGTGAACTGAGGAACAGAATAGAGGCAGAGGAGGGATCAAAGAAACCAGCGTTTGTTTCTCTTATCTTCATTCTTGATTTTTTTTTCCACCTCCAATTTGGTCGTTTAACTCTGCCGGTCTTACTCTCTCCTCTCCTTGAATTATACTACCCATAAGTGTTACATCTCCCATTATCTTTTCTTTCCTCTTCCTTTCTCTCTATGAGGGTTGCACTCCAAAACCCTTAACTCTCTCTCTCTCCTCTTTTTTCTTTTTTCTTCTTTTAGTGGTTCCCTCTTTTTTCTCTCTCTCTCTTTCTTCTCTCCCTCTATATTAGTTTCTTCCTTTCTCCTTTACGTCTCCTCCATTCAAACCTCAATAACAAACAATTTATCTTATCTGAGACTCAAACTTATGGTTGTGGCATTTTGGGAGGTTTTTACTTCACCTTTTTAACTCACTAGCAGTGCTCCCATCCCTGGCTCTCCATTTTATCTAGTTCTTGTTCCACTAAATACAATAGTAATTTTTTAATTTGTCCCCCCATTTTCCTGTTTCCCTCTTATTCCTCTCATCATAACTCTTAGTCAACCAATACCTAAAAGCAAATCATTTTATTCTTGACCCAAATTTTTTCCCTTATTTGCTTTTTGTGGGTCCATACTCCCTTTTTTTTCTGGGTTTTTTTTTACCCCTTTATTACTTCTCCCCAATTCAGGCCCTCCAGTACAGGCATTGTTTGTTCTATTTAGTACAATATAATTCACAGTTCACCACAAGATTTTCTCAAGAAAGAGGGGAGAGGAGAGGAGAGAAAAAAAGGAGGAGGGGGTAATAATTTCCTTTTTTTTTTCTTTTATTTTATTTTTCTTTATTTAATTATTATTTTTTTTAAAAAAACAACTCTTTGATTTTTTTTATTTTTTTAACTTTTTATTCTTTATTAAATCTCATTAATACTATCAACAAAACCACCCTCAGATGCCATTAAGGAAGAGAAAATCGAATATTATGGATACAAAAGAAAGAGAGGTAACACAGAGAGATGAGGAAAAATCTATGGAAAAAAATTTAATATATTGGAAACCTTGGAGCTAAATGACAGAGAATTCAAGATAGAAATCCTAAAAATACATAGAGATATACAAGAAAACACAGAAAGGCAATTTAGAGAGCTCAGAAAACTCAATGAACACAAAGAATATATTTCCAAGGAAATGGAAACTATAAAAACAAATCAAACAGAGATAAAAAAACTCAATTCACGAGCTGAAAAACGAGGTAACAAGCTTAGCTAATAGAACTGGCCAGACAGAAGAGAAGATTAGTGAAATAGAAGACAAGCAACTTGAAAAACAACAGAGAGAAGAAAGATACTCAAAAATTTAAAAAAATGAGATAGCCCTACAGGAATTATCTGATGCCATCAAAAACAATAACATAAGAATAATAGGTATATCAGAGGGAGAAGAGAGAGAAAATGGAATGGAGAACATACTCAAACAAATAATAGATGAGAACTTCCCAAGCCTGTGGAAAGAACTAAAGCCTCAAATTCAAGAAGCAAACAGAACTCCGAGTTTTCTTAACCCCAACAAACCTACTCCAAGGCACATCATAATGAAATTGGCACAAACCAACAGCAAAGAAAAAATTCTCAAGGCAGCCAGGGAAAAGAAGAATACAACATATAAAGGAAGGCCCATTAGATTATCATCAGATTTCTCAGCAGAAACTCTACAAGCTAGAAGAGATTGGACCCCAATATTTAAAGTCCTGAAAGAGAGGAACTTTCAGCCACGAATACTATACCCATCAAAGCTATCATTCAAATATGAAGGAGAAATAAAAACATTCACAGATACAGAAAAGATGAGGGAATTTATCATCAGAAAACCCCCACTCCAGGAATTACTAAAGGGGGTTCTCCAATCAGATACAAAGAACAAAAAAACAACAAAGCCACAAGTAAAAGCTCCAAGAAGAACACAATAAAACCAAATTTAAACTGTGACAACAACAAAAAGAAAGGGGGAGGAGAGGATGGAGATTAACAGTAGCAAAGGACGATGGAGTGCAAACGTACTCACAAAATAGTGCACTACAATGAACAGGGTAGGAACCCTTTTCATTACTTAAAGGTAACCACCATTGAAAAAACCACCACAGAAGCACATGATTTAAAAAAGATAGCAACAGAGGAAAGATGTATGGAATACAACCAAATAAAAACAAAAGATAGAAAAATGAAAGAGAAGGATCAAACAAGACACAAAATTAACAGAAAGCAATATGTAAAATGGCAATAGGGAACTCACAAGTGTCAATAATTACACTAAATGTAAACGGATTAAACTCACCAATAAAAAGGCACAGAGTAGCAGAATGGATTAAAAAAGAAAATCCAACTGTATGCTGCCTACAAGAAACTTATCTAAGTAACAAGGATAAAAACAAATTCAAAGTGAAAGGCTGGAAAACAATACTCCAAGCAAATAACATCCAAAAAAAAGCAGGCGTAGCAATACTCATATCTGATAATGCTGACTACAAGACAGCAAAAGTACTCAGAGACAAAAATGGCCATTTCATAATGGCTAAGGGGACACTGAATCAAGAAGACATAAGAATTCTTAATATATATGCACCAAACCAAGGAACACCAAAATATATAAGACAGCTACTTATTGACCTTAAAACAAAAACTGACAAAAATACAATCATACTTGGAGACCTCAATACACCGCTGACGACTCTAGATTGGTCATCCAAACAGAGAATCAACAAAGATATAGTGGCCTTAAACAAAACACTAGAGCACCTGGATATGATAGACATCTACAGGACATTTCATCCCAAAGTGACTGAGTATACATTTTTCTCCAGTGTACATGGATCATTCTCAAGAATTGACCATATGTTGGGCCACAAAAACAACATCAGCAAATTCAGAAAAATTGAAGTTGTACCAAGCATATTTTCTGATCATAAAGCCTTGAAACTAGAATTCAACTGCAAAAAAGAGGGAAAAAATCCCACAAAAATGTGGAAACTAAACAACATACTTTTAAAAAATGAATGGGTCAAAGAAGAAATAAGTGCAGAGATCAAAAGATATATACAGACAAATGAAAATGACAATACAAGATATCAGAATCTATGGGATGCAACCAAAGCAGTGATAAGAGGGAAGTTCATATCACTTCAGGCCTTTATGAACAAACAAGAGAGAGCCCAAGTGAACCACTTAACTTCCCACCTTAAGGAACTAGAAAAAGAAGAACAAAGACATCCCAAAACCAGCTGAAGAAAGGAGATAATAAAAATCAGAGCAGAAATAAATGAATTAGAGAACAGAAAAACTATAGAAAAAATTAATAGAACAAGGAGCTGGTTCTTTGAAAAGATCAACAAAATTGACAAACCCTTGGCAAGACTTACCAAGGAAAAAAGAGAAAGAACTCATATAAACAAAATCCAAAATGAAAGAGGAGAAATCACCACGGACACGGTAGATATACAAAGAATTATTGTAGAATACTCTGAAAAACTTTATGCCACTAAATTCAACAACCTAGAAGAAATGGATAAATTCCTAGAACAATACAACCTTCCTAGACTGAGTCAAGAAGAAGCAGAAAGCCTAAACAGACCCATTAGTAGAGAAGAAATAGAAAAAACCATTAAAACCTCCCCAAAAATAAAAGTCCACGCCCAGACGGCTATACCAGCGAATTTTATCAAACATTCAAAGACTTGGTTCCTATTCTACTCAAAGTCTTCCAAAAAATTGAAGAAAAAGCAATACTTCCAAACACATTTTATGAGGCCAACATAACCCTCATACCAAAACCAGGCAAGGATGGCACAAAAAAAGAAAACTACAGACCAATATCTCTAATGAATACAGATGCTAAAATACTAAACAAAATACTAGCAAATCGAATACAACAACATATTAAAAAAATAATACATCATGATCAAGTGGGATTCATCCCAGAATCTCAAGGATGGTTCAACATACGTAAAACGGTTAATGTAATACACCATATCAACAAAACAAAGAACAAAAACCACATGATATTATCAATAGATGCAGAAAAGGCTTTTGATAAAATACAACACAATTTTATGTTTAAGACTCTTAACAAAATGGGTATAGAAGGAAAATATCTCAACATGATAAAGGCCATATATGATAAACCATCAGCTAACATCATATTAAATGGCACAAAACTGAAGGCTTTCCTCCTTAAATCAGGAACAAGACAGGGTTGTCCACTCTCTCCACTCTTATTTAATGTGGTTCTAGAGGTTCTAGCCAGAGCAATCAGACAAGACAAAGAAATAAAAGGCATCCATATCAGAAAAGAAGAAGTAAAGGTATCACTTTTTGCAGATGATATGATCCTATACATCGAAAATCCCAAAGAATCCACAAAAAGACTACTAGAAACAATAAGCCAATACAGTAAGGTCGCAGGATACAAAATTAACATACAGAAGTCCATAGCCTTTCTATATGCCAACAATGAAACAACTGAGAACGAACTCAAAAGAACAATCCCCTTCACGATTGCAACAAAAAAAATAAAATACCTAGGAATAAACATAACAAAGAATGTAAAGGACTTATATAATAAAAAGTATAAACCATTGTTAAGGGAAATCAAAAAAGATATAATGAGATGGAAGAATATTTCTTGTTCTTGGTTAGGAAGAATAAATATAATCAAGATGGCCATATTATCCAAAGCAATATACAAATTTAATGCAATTCCCATCAAAATTCCTATGACATTTTTTAAAGAAATGGAGCAAAAAATCATCAGCTTTATATGGAACTATAAAAAACCCCAAATAGCCAAAGCAATCCTAAAGAAAAAGAATGAAGCTGGGGGCATTACAATACCTGACTTCAAACTATATTATAGGGCCACGACAATCAAAACAGCATGGTATTGGCAGAAAAATAGACACTCAGACCAATGGAACAAAATAGAAAACCTAGAAATAAAACCACACATATATAGTCAAATAATTTTTGATAAAGGGGCCAACAACACACAATGGAGAAAAGAAAGCCTCTTCATTAAATGGTGCTGGGAAAACTGGAAAGTCACATGCAAAAGAATGAAACTGGACTATAGTTTGTCCCCCTGTACTAAAACTAACTGAAAATGGATCAAAGATCTAAACATAAGACCTGAAACAATTAAGTACATAGAAGAAGATATAGGTACTAAACTCATGGACCTGGGTTTTAAAGAGCATTTTATGAATTTGACTCCTAAGGCAAGAGAAGTGAAGGCAAAAATTAATGAATGGGACTACATCAGACTAAGAAGTTTTTGCTCAGCAAGAGAAATTGATAACAAAATAAACAGACAGCCAACTAAATGGGAAATGATATTTTCAAACAACAGCTCAGATAAGGGCCTAATATCCAAAATATACAAAGAACTCATAAAACTCAACAACAAACAAACAAACAATCCAATAAAAAAATGGGAAGAGGACATGAACAGACACTTCTCCCAGGAAGAAGTACAAATGGCCAACAGATATATGAAAAGATGCTCATCTTCTTTAGTTATTAGAGAAATGCAAATCAAAACTGCAATGAGATACCACCTCACAACTGTTAGATTAGCTATTATTAACAAGACAGGTAATAGCAAATGTTGGAGAGGCTGTGGAGAAAAAGGAACCCTCATACACTGTTGGTGGGAATGTAAAGTAGTACAACCATTATGGAGGAAAATATGGTGGTTCCTCAAAACCTGAAAATAGAACTACCTTATGACCCAGCAATCCCTCTACTGGGTATATACCCCCAAAACTCAGAAACATTGATACGTAAAGACACATGCAGCCCCATGTTCATTGCAGCATTGTTCACAGTGGCCAGGACATGGAAACAACCAAAAAGCCCATCAATAGATGACTGGAAAAAGAAGATGTGGCACATATACACTATGGAATACTACTCAGCCATAAGAAATGATGACATCAGATCATTTACAGCAAAATGGTGGGATCTTGATAACATTATACGAAGTGAAATAAGTAAATCAGAAAAATCCAGGAAATGCATTATTCTATACGTAGGTGGGACATAAAAGTGAGACTAAGAGACATTGATAAGAGTGTGGTGGTTATGGGGGGAGGGGGGAGAGGGAGAGGGAAAGGGGGAGGGGGAGGGGCACGAAAACTAGATAGAAGGTGACAGAGGACAATCTGACTTTGGGTGATGGGTTTGCAACATAATTGAACGACAAGATAACCTGGACATGTTATCTTTGAATACATGTATCCTGATTTATTGATGTCACCCCATTAAAAAAATAAAATTATTAAAATTAAAAAAAAAAAAAAGAAACCAGAAGGAAAGCAGACAGAGGGAAAGGGGATGAGAGGATGGGATCAGAGAAGGGAAAGAGATGGGTGAAATTATATATACATAATACAGTGTCATAGAGAGTAGGAAAGCAAATCCTGTAGGGAAGGGGGAGGGCGTTGGGGGGAGGGCTGCAAGGGGAATGTTGAGGGAAATACAGGGGTGGGGGGATGTGTTCAATGGGACACTTGAATCTATGTAAACACAATAAACTAAAATCAATTAAAAAACAAACAAACATTGATTGAGCATCTACTGTGTGTCAGGCACTGAGGTAGAAAAACAAGGGTAAAATATGAGTAGGACAGTCTCTGCTTTCAGGGATCTCAAAAATTAGTGAGGGGAAGAGATAAGAAAAGATACCAGGATTGGTGACACCTACTAGTGCTCCCTAGGTCCTAGGTATTTGCCACAAATTGTCACTCACTATGTTACACAAAACTGAAATCAACACAATGAGGTGGGCAATAGGATCCTTATTTTATAGACAAAGAAAATCAGACTAAAAGAATTTAAATTTTTGCCCAAGATCACACAACTGCCTGACGGCCCAGTAAAGATGTGAACTCAGCCTGTGTGGCTCCCACTCTGTGTTCTTGGTATCACCTGAGTATTTCTCAAATCTAGTCTCTTCAGTGCTGGGGCAGAGATGTCACTGCCCTCTTACCTCTTGCCTTAGGTTCCTGCCACAGCTCCCTTATAGCTCTCTGCCTCAAAATTCTCCCTGGTTTGATCCATTTTTCACAATGTAGCCAGAGGGATCTTGAACCACAAATCTTGAGTCTATCCCTTGCTTAAAAAGCCACAATGGCATACCACATCTCTCAGGATGAGTCCCCAGTTCTAAGCCTGATGTTCTAGGCCCTCCTCTTCCATCTTGCACATCCTGTGCTTTACCAGGGTTCTCTTCTCTTTCCGCACACTCATTCTTTTTTTTTTTAAAAAAAGGCTCTATTCAATTTTCAGAGAGAAGAGAGAGGGAAAGAAGGGGGGGGGAGAGAGAGAGAGAGAGAGAGAGAGAGAGAGAGAGAAGGGGAAGGAGCAGGAAGCATCAACTCCCATATGTGCCTTGACCAGGTAAGCCTGGGGTTTCGAACTGGCGACCTCAGTGTTCCAAATCTATGCTTTATCCCACTGCGCCACCACAGGTCAGGCTCCGCACACTCACTCTTGTCCTCGAAGACATGCTCTCCCTAAACTTTACCTGGCTGACTTGTACTCATTCATTGAGACTCAACCTGGGCAGAGATCACACAGGAAACCTTGCCAGACCTGCACTTTGTCATATTGTTTGACAACTATCTCTTTATGAGTTGGTTTTCACCACTAGACTGAATTTTGTGGGGACAACCAAGGTTTCTTCTTCATTACTATATCTCTAGCACCTACCTTGGTGTCCAGAAAATAGTAGTCCATCAGTAAATAGTTGTTTAAATAAGTGAATGAGTGAGTGAGTGAATGAGTAATTATAAAGTACTAGGATGTATTAATTGTCAAATGAGTAGTGCAGACAGTAAGTGTAAGAGAAAGGAGGAAGTAGCCACTTCCAGTTGGAATAGTCCAGGAGCTTCACAGATAAGAAGGAGAAATTTATGCTGGGCCTTGCAGGATGAGATAACACATGTGAACGTGCTGGCCCAGCGCCGGCCTGCAGTTGATGCTGAATAAAAGAGAAATAAATCTGATTTGGCGAGGCCGAAAGAAGTGCAGGGAACATTCCACAGGGCAGATGGAGGGGGCAAAGGTTCAAAGGTTCCAAGTAGAAAAACACAAGGCAAGTTCAGGGAACAACTGTTGGACTGAAGCAAAAGATTTGCATCCAAGAAGGTGAGTAGGTTGGAAGTGTAGGCGGGAGCGAGCAGGGGACAATGCAGAGATGTCTCCTACTTTTGTCCAGAGTGGTCACTATGCCAGCGCCATGATGCTGCTTACACATGTCTTTTCCATCAAGGAGGTGTATATTTGCATTTGATTAAGGGAACCTTTAAACAATGCAAGCAAAACAAACCCTCAGGGTCATGAGATGGGGGCCGAGTGAGGGAGTTACAGGATTAGGTAATTATTTGGTGTCTCTGTAGTGAAAACAATAGGCCAAATACCGGACCAGTTTTCATTTTTCTCTGTCTCTCTAGTTTTGTCTGAATCAGAGAGCAGATGAATTGAGCTAGGAAAAAAGTTACTTTAAGCAGGAAATGCAGTAGGGAGTAGAATGGGAAATCCTAAAATTGCGCCAGGAGAGGAAGCAGTCTGTTCTGGTCAGGCTGAGAAGAATGGGTTGTGCCTGCTGCACTTGGCTCATGGCCTGCTCTTAAGAAAAGCCTGCCCATAAGATGCTTGATGGCACAAAATAGCGACAGGTGGGCATGTCTCATGGTGGCCACCACTGGCTGTTTGGGGCCAACACCAATAGTACACTGTGTTTGGAGAAGGAAAGCAAAGAACATAGTTGGGCAACACACAGGAGAGCTCTGTCTCCTCATCAACCGCACCTGCATCCTGTGTATGACTCAAAGAAGATAGCATGCTGCAGCGAAAAAGGCACTGGGAGGAGAGTTCGGAGTCAAGAGCTAGGCCAGTCCTTGCTGGGTAGCTCAGTTGGTTACTATGCCAAGGTTGCCAGTTCGATTCCTGGTCAGGGCACATACAAGAATCAACCATTGAATGCATAATTAGGTGGAAAAACAAATCAATGTCTCTCTCTTCTTCCTCTTTCTCTAAAATCAATTTTAAAAATTAAGAACCCCCCCCCCCCCCCCAGCTAGTTCACGTCTTTGTTATATACTGGCTGTGTGTTCTTTACAAAGCACTGAAACTCTCTAAGATGTGGTCTTCTTTCCCGTTTTTTTTTCCAATGAAGAAGGTAGGTTGAGGGTTCCTTCTAGATCTCAAATTCTACAATCCTCTGATGCTTTGGCTCTAACAAGCAGAATCAATAGGCTATGCCAGGGGTCGAGAAACTTTTTGGCTGAGGGAGCCATGAATGCCACATATTTTAAAATGTAATTCCATGAGAGCCATACAACGACCCGTGTACATTACGCATTATCCAATAAAAATTTGATGTTGTCCCAGAGGACAGCTGTGATTGGCTCTAGCCACCTGCAACCATGAACATGAGTGGTAGGAAATGAATGGATTGTAATACATGAGAATAATGTTATTATTTTTAACATTTTTTTTATTAAAGATTAGTCTGCGAGCCAGATGCAGCCATCAAAAGAGCCACATCTGGCTCATGAGCCATAGGTTCCTAACCCCTGGGCTATGCAGACAGAGAGAAACAGGTTTGTGAAAAGGAATTGGAGTTTGGCAAGGCTGGCAAGTCCAGTATCCACAGGATGGGTTGTCAGGCTGGAGATCCAGGGGAGCGGACGCTGTGTTTCAGTCTGAAGGCTGCCCCTTGAACAGAGTGAGACCATGTTGCAGAGAAGTCTGAAGGCAGGCTCTGTCTGGGAAGGCTGGTCTTTTTGTTCTATTTAAGACTTCAACTGATAGGCTAAGGTCCAGCCACAATAGTGAGGGGAATGTGCTTTATTCAAGATTCACTGATTTAAATATTAATTTCATCCAAAAATATTCTCACAGAAACAGCCAGAATAATATTTGACCAACTATCTGGGTATCCATGGCCCAGCCAAACTGACACATACACCTGGTTATCCAGCCTTAGATTCCTATGCCAGACCTCACTCACCCTTTGCTCTAGTCTAGCCGCAGAACATTCCTCCCCCCGCCCCATATTTGCCATTCTTTATTCCATCCTCTCTTCCTTTGCTTACGCGGTGGCTCCATCCTCCCCATTTATCTCTCAGTTCCACTTATTTAAATCCTACAATTATTTTAAAAAGTAACTCATTTAACATCTCCTCCTGAGAACACTGTCACATTCTAATAAGAAACCTCATATAGTTTCCACAGTCTCTGTTCACCTTAGTTTCTTCTATGTAAAATAGGGATAATTCCTAGTTTAGTAAAAATTGCATAAGTGAATACACGTCAGATAGTTAGAACAGTTGTCTTACTGTCATGAGTGTTGACTTTTTGTTGTTATTCCCTGTCTCCCATTCTCTACTAGAGATATGTTAAGAATAATAATAACTGTGGCTTGGGAATTCATAGTTATCTTAAAGGTAAAGTGCTTTGAACACAAACATCTACACATAGACTTTACTTTTGTTCCTCCCTTTTGTTTGTAATTCAAGGGCCTTGAACTTCCAGTGGTTATAGAATTACTGCCCAGAGCTGTAAACATACAATGTATGCTCTATTCACAGGCATTAAGTGATGTTGAAGGATAACTGTGACCATGTGTGATGTTTGTCTTATGCACTGACTGTGTGCAGAATCTAAACAGTGACTCTACTTTGTGAGTTTGGTTTTCACTACTTAAACCCGTTTTCCCTAGGTTACTGATAAAGCCTTGAGTGGGAAGTGACCAGCAAAATGTCAGTCCTGGGCAAGGTTGAGTTGTTCTTAGTTTCTCATTCTGCCTCTGTTTTTGATGGCGGGTCCACAGTGCTGATGCCTACTGATGCCTACAGGTTTAGAGCTCGCAGAAATGCCCCAAGTCCAAACCTTAAAGGGCTGCCTTTCTGGTTCAGTTACTAGCTGTTTAGCAACTGTATTTTAACAACCTGTAAGCCATCCACTATTGTGGGAAAATGTAAATGAAGGACTCTGAGCCCACAAGGGGAAAATGCTTAATCAAGTGGGTGTCACCCAGGCATGAAGGCCACAGAGATGCAAATGGCCAACTTGAGAAAAAGGAGCATCTATTGTTGTGCCTGGATGTCACCTTCAGCAATAAAGCCTTGATGGAAAAAAAATGGTCCCAGGACACTTGATAGAGTCAGAAAGGAAGGGGGGAGGTGAGTATCTCCCTTGAAAATAAAAGTGGAGGTTATAAATTCACACACTTTCTTATTTACTACATTTTGGGATTTATTGGGAAGTCTGGCCCAGTGAAGAATATCTGTTATTTCTCCACATCTGCAACTTGTTTTCCCTCTGGCTGTGCTACCACTGGGAACAGCAGCTAGACCTGTGAACTTGTCTTTGAGCGGTGCCAGGGGAGATAGCCTGAGTGGCTGCCCCTCAGCAGGCTCTGGTAGGGAAGGAGAGGTCCTTGAGGTAACCAGTCGGTGGAGGCAGCTGGTCAAAGGTCAAGTCTGAAACCCTGGGACCTGCTGTAAACCAGCAAAGAGAGATGAACTAGCAGATCTGGGCTTGCGAGAGCCTTTGCTCCAAGTGGTATGAAGTCCCTTGTGAGGCTCCTCAACTATCTCTACAATGTTAAACTTAAAATACCTACTTCCTGGCTCCAATATCCCACATAAACTTATTTTATACATGTGTGTGCTATCATCTTTTAGTCTCTGGGCTCTTGAAGGGCAGGAAACATCCTTGGCTATGTTGTAACTCGAGGGTTTGTCTATTAGAGGGTGGTGCCTACAGAGGCCACACCCTTAAGGAAGGGGGTCAAGTTACTCTCTGGGGCCTCTTTTACATGAGCTCTAATCTCTTTAATTATGTATTGCTATGTAACAACATACTACCTCAAAACTTAGCTTGAAACAATAGAGCTGTATTACTTCTCTTGGTTCTGCCATTTGCGTTGTGTTTAGGTGAATGATTTGTACATGGCATTGGCTGGGACACTAGCTGTGCTACGTTCAGCTGGTCACTTTGGCTATGCTGGAAGGTCCTAGAGGCCTTGCTCATACGTCTGGCCCTTTGGTGATCTTCCACATTATCTCCGTCTCTCTCTCTCTCTCTCAGTGTCCTTTCGATAGTCTAGTTATAACTTCTTTACAGTATAGTGGTGGCTTCTAAGAGCAGAAATAAAAGTGGATATATTCCATTTAAATGCAACACATATGTCATTTTAACATGTTATTAATCTAAAATGATTACTGAGATATTTTGCATTTGTATTTAAATTTTTGTACTCAATTTCAAAATTTGGTGTGGATTTTATACCAACAGCCCATTTCGATTTGGACTAGCTACATTTTACGTGCTTCAGAGCCACATGTGGCTAGTGGCAATCATATTGGACAGTGCAGAGCTAGACAATCAATTCATTTTTCTTATCTCTAAAGTTAGGATGATAAGGTAGAATAGATAAGCACTACAATATATATATATATATTGTTTAGGTGAATGATTTGTACATATATATATATATATATATATATATATATATATATATATATAAAGTGCTATTGTGACTATGAATGAGAAAGAATACACTAAACACTAGGTGAGTGCCTTGCATATTAAATGTTAGCCTTAGTCCATCCAGGCTGTTAGAACAGGTATCATACATTGGGTGGCTTATAGACAACAAAACTTTATTTCTCATAGTTTTGGAGGCAGAAGTCTAAGGTCAATGTGATGGCAGATTTAGTGTCTGTTGAAGGCTCACTCTCTGGTTTATAGACAGCCATTTTTCGTTGTGTCCTTACATAATGGAGGGTGGTAAAGTTGCTCTCTGGGGCCTCCCTTACGTGGGCACTAATCCCTTTCATGAGGCCCTCCTGCCCATGACCTAATCACCTCCCAAAGGCCCTACCTCCTAATACCATCACATGGGGGTTAGGTTTCAACATATGAATTGGAGAGGAGGTACAATTGTTCAGCCTAATGTTGGTTTCCTTTACTGTTTACAGGTATTTCAGGAATGGAGATCCTCTCCAGCTTGCTCAAGGAAAGCTAGTGTTCCTTGAGTTGGAGAGAATATAATCTGCATCCTTTGTCTATTCGTGGTTCATGACAGCTTCCCCAACCTTTCTTGCTATGACCTTTTGATGAACTATGACAAACTGTTAACTGGTTTGGGTTCTCTGTGTTTTCCACTTCAGATCCCCAGGAGAGGTAATCTGATTGGCCTGGTTCATCCTTTCATGCCAGTTCATGCCATGTTTTGCCTGAGACTTGGCTGCTGTAGGTTCAGCTGCCCATCCTTGGTCTAATCATATGCGATTAGGGATGCACCTTCTTACGGTACTCAATAGGGCCACCTGGAAGTCAGGGGATGTAAGTGGGCTAGTTTCCCTCAGTGTACAGTGGGCAGACAGTCACTGATTGATATCACAATACACCGTTTCTCTCCATCACCGGGGTTTCCCAGTTGAGCTCATCAGTCTGACCTTTACTTGCTACTGTCCATGACTTTTGGGATAGCTTCATTCAGCAGCAATGCATATAAGTGAGGTCTGCAGGAACCCTGATTGTTGAGAGAATCTGGTTAGGTCCCAGGCAGTGCTCAGCCTCCCAGAGGGAGAGGGAGGCACAGCTTTCTTTCTTTTTTTTCTTTTTTTTCTTTTTCTATGGCAGAACTAAAGATTTTTTTCTTCTTCTTTTTTTTTTTTTTAAATAATTTTATCTTTTTAATGGGGTGACATCAATAAATCAGGATACATATATTCAAAGATAACATATCCAGGTTATCTTGTCGTTCAGTTATGTTGCATACCCATCACTCAAAGTCAGATTGTCCTCTGTCACCTTCTATCTAGTTTTCATGCCCCTCCCCCTCCCCCTTTCCCTCTCCCTCTCCCCCCGTAACCACCACACTCTTATCAATGTCTCTTAGTCTCACTTTTATGTCCCACCTACGTATGGAATAATGCAGTTCCTGTTTTTTTCTGATTTACTTATTTCACTCCGTATAATGTTATCAAGATCCCACCATTTTGCTATAAATGATTCGATCTCATCATTTCTTATGGCTGAGTAGTATTCCATAGTGTATATGTGCCACATCTTCTTTATCCAGTCATCTATTGACGGACTTTTTGGTTGTTTCCATGTCCTGGCCACTGTGAACAATGCTGCAATGAACATGGGGCTGCATGTGTCTTTACATATCAATGTTTCTGAGTTTTGGGGGTATATACCCAGTAGAGGGATTGTTGGGTCATAAGGTATTTCTATTTTCAGTTTTTTGAGGAACCACCATACTTTCTTCCATAATGGTTGTACTACTTTACATTCCCACCAAAAGTGTATGAGGGTTCCTTTTTCTCCACAGCCTCTCCAACATTTGCTATTACCTGTCTTGTTAATAATAGCTAATCTAACAGTTGTGAGGTGGTATCTCATTGCAGTTTTGATTTGCATTTCTCTAATAACTAAAGAAGATGAGTATCTTTTCATATATCTGTTGGCCATTTATTTGTATTTCTTCCTGAGAGAAGTGTCTGTTCATGTCCTCTTCCCATTTTTTTTTACCGGGAGGCACAGCTTTCCATCTGAATTTCTGAAGGACCCATTCTTGGCCCAGGCACTTATCACAACATACTGATTGCAAGTCTTTACTTTGCCAATATCCCTATAAATTAGTGTTTTTCTAAGTGGAACTTGTCATGTAATCATTTTGCATTAGAGTCAGTTGGGAATGCTCATAAAAAATGCGGATTTCTAGTCCTGACTGCAGATCTATGGATGAAAACACAGGGAAAGTGGCTTAAGAATCTGAATGTTTATAAGCTTCATAGGAGTACAGTGCACAGTGAGTTTAAGAAGCATTGAACTAAACCATCCTGTGAACCTCATCTCTTTCAAATAGTGCTGCTCCCTTCCTTAAATTTTATGAAAACCCCTTAGGACACTTAATTTGTAGAACTTAGAATTTTCCTAGAACTTGCCAGGTAGTTGAAGGTACACCCAAGAATCCTCAGAAGCAGATATAAATAAGCATGCAAGTTCTGGCCACTGTCTATTCTGACCCAAACCCCTAGATTCAATCAGGGAGCACCCACACTTTGCCCCTGATCTGATTTTTCCCATGGGACAGCAAAGAGATTTACCTGGCATCTCTTGTGCAATAAATCAGCACAAATCTCAAGGCACCACCCTGGAGAGAGGGCCTCCTGGCTGTCTGCCTGAGTCGCAGCTCAATGGGATAAAGCCCTAAGAAACCCCAGGCGGTGCAAGTGGGGCTGCCTCTCTGCAGAATCACAATGGAGCCAGTGTTTGCATTAGAGCCAGACAATGACTCTGATTCAAGGGACAGGATGCCAAGGCAGAAGGGTGCTCTGGGTAAGGGGGAGGACCTGGGCCCTTTTCTTGGCTCAATCTTTGTCTGGAAATGATTCCACTTTTGTCTTTAATCCCATTTCTCCCCCCCCCCCCCGCCCCATATCCTTAGGAGTGCAAATAAATAACCATCCATTTCTTCCAGGGTAATCACATCTTTTTCATATTTGACCTGAGAATTTAGACACTATCTATGCCAGCCTGTCCTTGTAGTGTGTGAGCAAGAGATATGCATTATCCAGACTCTGCAGAAAATGGAGCCATCTCCTTAAGGATGGGGCAGAAGGGACATTTGGCCCCTCTCAGCGGTCAGCGCGGCTCTTCGGCAATGCCTTGCTGCAGCGCGTCACAGACTTCCAGCCCTAGTCACTCTCCATATTTTGTTTCCTACTCTGGGACAGAAACCACCATTTGATTTGTGAGCACTTAATGAATTATGGGCTTCCTAGAGAGCTTTTCCCCTAAGCATTTATCTTTAATTGTATCTGAGAAGTCTTCAAAGTAGGTCAAATGTATAACTATGGTTCTTACATGGTGCCTGCTTTGTCACTGAACAGAAAACCTACTACCCTCTCTTTTCAGCCTGGAGCTGGGTGAAGTATTTTTTAAGTTTCCAGTCTGATCCTGAATATATCTCACTCAAAATGATGGCTAAAGAGAGAGAAATAAACACAGGCCTATGAAAATCAACTTTACCATAAGAGGAGAAAAATGGCCCAATATCCTGGTGTAAACTGTAGACTTTTTTCCCTCTAACATAGATTTTTGTGTGTGTGTGTTAAATCAATATATTTTTAGAATATTTTAGAAACACAAAAATATTGTATTTTCCGTAAGAATGACTAAAATTCTCCTATGAGATAGGAACAAGGGTTTTTGAAAATACAGTTGGCCAGATTAGAAGTAACTTCTTAGAATTTGCAGTGCAATACACATTGCCATCCATTTTAGGAATAGAAAAATAATAAATATGACACTGTAGGAAAAGTACCTTAAGAAAAGAATAAATTGAAGAAATTATACTAGAAAACTGAAGAAAATAAAAAGATATGTAAATGAGAGATAAAGAATTGCTAGGATGAAAAACAGATCCCAGGGTCTACCTTATTCATTAATACTATTGAGGAAGGAAAACTGAAGCAATAATAAATGAATTTATGCTTCACTTTACAAACAAAACCAACCTAACTGAGGGGGCACTCAATATGTTTTATCCAAAATAATTAACGGTTACAGAAATATAGGCAACTAAAAATTTTTAACAGAAAGTATGATTTAATCTTAAAAAAATAAAAAATGAGGCTATAGCGAGGAAGGAAGCCACAGACTGGCCTCCCTTAGGTTTTCCCTTCACAGAAAGGAGTGCAAAGGGTGATGGAAAGATGTCTACAGAGATATGTAGAAATGAGATTATTACCAATAAATCCAGGAAAGTTGTTAACCTATGTGACATAACAACAGAAATGTATTCTCAGAAACGCAACAATGAAGAAAATGTACACCTATTTACTCTTCCTAAATATTCCCTGAAAATGTTCACCATAATTTTATGAAATGGGTCCAAAGTATAATAAGATTTTAGGAGAAGTAGGAGGAAAGAACTGGATATAAGTACTGAAATAGTTACATACCCACACACGTGTGCACATGGGCGTGCACACATACGCACTATTATATGTGTGCTTATAGGGACTGGAATGCTCAAAAAAACACTAAAATGGATAATCATATTTTTAATGGTTCAGTTAAAATTATTGGAAATGGGGAAAAGTAGATGAGGAAGAACACTTGATTCCTCGTTTCATATAAAGAGAAGTGGAAAGCTAATGTTTATTTTTTAATACACCAATAAATAAGCCTTCTGGTTGTCTATTATCAGCTTGTTGTCATATTCCATGGCTGCAGAGAAGCCGGAAACTACCTTTCCTAGAATAGCCTTCTACACATGTTTCTAGAAGGAGTTATTGTTCTCCTGAGAGAGTTGTGACCATAGAAATGGCAAGTCTGAGACTTCACAGTGGCTTCCCAACGAGTCCCAAGAATCACCTGCTTCAGACTTTCTGGCTCAGATCTTGGTGGTGGATTTGCTGCTGCTCTTCCAAAGTTGGGCCAGCCCCTTGATCCTGTCTTAAATTTAGAATTCTTTGACTTCTAGACAGTCATTTTTCTGATGGAATCCCTGCTGATACATTTCAATTTAAGAATTACTTCATCATTTAGTCACCACTCATAGAACTGAAAGCAAGAATTCTAGTTTCCAAATTATTGTAGAAGATAAAAGCAAACAAAGTACTGTCCATATAGCAAAAGACAACACAGAAAGTACGCAAAGAAAATGTAGGGCATTAACGCAAGATGACAGAAGTAACACCAGGCAAAACAGTTATGTCAACAAATGTCAGTACTTTTCAACCGCTTTAAAAATAGGCAAAGACTCAGGTTGGAGTAAAAACAACAAAGCAATCGAATGACTGCTTACTAAAGATGACTTAAAATAATACTGAAAGGATGAAAATAAAAGAATGGGGTAGGGATATGCCAGGCAATACAAACAAAAAGAAAACAAGATGGGATTAAGGTAATAAAGATTAAACAGGATATTCAATTCAAAAAATGTTTAGGAGATGACGTCAGAGTAATGGCGGGGTAGGAAGCGATACCGATAAATCTCCCCCAAAACTCAACAAGATCTTCAACCAGAAACAGAAAAACCTATACTTGGAGCTTCCAGATGCTTCGCAATACACCCAAAGGTATGATTGAGTGAAAAATTGGCTAAATATATAACCAAACCCCGAAGGAAATAGGGAGTAAGAAATGCTCCGCCTTCCTCACTAACCTAAACAGGGCGGCTTTCTCTGGTAACTGTGAATATAGAAACTGAGGCGGGCAAAGGGGGTGAATACATCGAGGCCGCGAAACAAACGGCCGAACCAGGCTGTGGCACGGAGATCCAAGCCGAGGAAAATCTGATCCTGTGGCAACCCGGGCAATACAAGCTAATACTCGCGCCAAACCCAAACAAAGAAAGACAAGCGGCGCGGCCATTTTTACCCGGTCTCCTGGCTGGTGCGCGGTTAGTGGGCGAGAGATTTCTTCCTAGGCCCCGGGAGTCAGTGCCCGTGTTGCCTCACGGAGAGGCAGGGTCAGAGGCCTTTCTGTGGGCCGAGGGCAGAGTCTCTGGGCAGCCCCAGCGCCCTGGGAAAGCCACGCATGGGAGGGAGTGAGAACTAATTCCAACGGTGGAGATTTTCCGTGCCGGAGGGTGTTTCATATCCTGGTTTGCGCGCGCAGATAAGGAGTGAGCGATTCCTCCGAGTGCCCCGGCAGTGCGCGCTCGTGTTATCGCATAGAGGAGCAGAGTCAGGGGCCTTTGTGTGGGCCGAAAGCGGAATCTCGGGCCGCCCCAGCGCCTTGCAAAAGCCGCGCACGGGGACGGAGCGAGACTCAATTCCAACGCTGCAACTTTTCCCTGCGGTTGGGGGTTTCACTCAGAGCGTGAGACTGCTGGCCGGATATCCTGGTCTGCGCGCGCAGCCAGTGAGTGAGAGTTTCCTCCAAGCGCCCCGGAAGTGGGCACCCGCTTGTGTTACCGGACAGAGTGGCAGAGCCAGAGGTCTTTGAATGGCCGGAAAGCCCGCCTGATTATGCTAGCAGCTCTGACTGACTGAGCCTTACCCAGAGCCCTGTGCTGAGTGGAAATAGAGTGGGGAGTTGCCAGCTCTTTGAGCCTCTTACTAACCAGGCAGAGGCAGCAGCAACCCCATAGCTGGATTATCAGGCTACTAATTGAAGAAGGAAAGACTAGGAGAAAGGCTCTAGGAACACGGACTCTCTCACTGTCGGAGCCTATAAATGCTAATAGCCTAGACTGCCAACGAGACTAAAGCACAATACATGACATTGCCATAGAGACTTATCAACTGCAAACCTCCACCTGAGCGTGGCAAAGGGGCAAAACCCGGGGTACAGAGTCACCGACAAGGAAGAGGGAGAGAAAAGAAAAAGCAAGAAGATAACCTCTCAAAATCAAGAATAATCTGCAGACTTTATAACCTATCCCATTTTATTATATTTGTTCGTTTGTTTCTCTTATCTTCATTCTTGATACTTTTTTTTTCCTCCTCCAATTTGGCCGATTAACTCTCTACCGGTCTTACTCTCTCCTCTCCTTGAACTACACTACCCATAAGTGTTACATCTCCCATTATCTTTTCTCTTCTCTTCCTTTCTCTCTATGAGGGTTGCACTCCAAAACCCTTAACTCTCTCTCTCTCTCCCCTTTCTTTTTTCTTCTTTTAGTGGTTCCCTCTTTTTTTTCTCTCGCTCTCTCTTTCTTTTCTCCCTCTAAATTAGTTTCTTCCTTTCTCCTTTACATCTCCTCTCACTCAAACCTCAATAACAAACAAATTATCTTATCTGGGACTCAAACTTATGTTTATGGCATTCTGGGGGGTTTTTACTTCACCTTTTTAACTCACTAGCAGTGCTCCCATCCCTGGCTCTCCATATTATCTAGTTCTTGTTCCACTAAATACAATAGTAATTTTTTAATTTGTCCCCCCATTTTTCCGTTTTCCTCTTAATCCTCTCATCATAACTCTTAGACAACCAACACCTAAAAGCAAATCATTTTATTCTTGACCCAAATTTTTTCCTTATTTGCTTTTTGTGGGTCCATACGCTCTTTTTTTTTTTTTTTCTTCTTTTTTCTTTTTTTTGTTTTGTTTTTTTTTTTGTTTTGTTTTGTTTGCCCCTTTATTACTTTTCCCCAATTCAGGCCCTCCATCACAGGCATTGTTTGTTATAATTCACAGTCCACCACAAGATTTTAACAAGAAAAAGGGGAGAGGAGAGGAGAGGAAAAAAGGAGGGGGGGAATAATTTCCTTTTTTTTTTTTTTTTTTTTTTTTTTTTTTTTTTAATTTTAATTTTATTTTAGTTTTCTTTATTTCATTCTTAATTTTTTTTAAAAAAAAACAACTTTTTTCGATTTTTTTTATTATTTTTTTTTAAACTTTTTATTCTTTATTAAATCTCATTAATACTATCAACAAAACCACCCTCAGATGCCATTAAGGAAGAGAAAATCGAATATCATGGATACAAAAGAAAGAGAGGTAACACAGCTAGATGAGGAAAAATCTATGGAGAAAAAATTTAATATATTGGAAACCTTGGAGCTAAATGACAGAGAATTCAAGATAGAAATCCTAAAAATCCTCCGAGATATACAAGAAAACACAGAAAGGCAATTTAGGGAGCTCAGAAAACAACTCAATGAACACAAAGAATATATGTCCAAGGAAATTGAAACTATAAAAACAAATCAAACAGAGATGAAAAACTCAATTCACGAGCTGAAAAACGAAGTAACAAGCTTAGCTAATAGAACAGGTCAGATAGAAGAGAGGATTAGTGAAATAGAAGACAAGCAACTTGAGGCACAACAGAGAGAAGAAGAAAGAGACTCAAAAATTAAAAAAAATGAGATAGCCCTACAAGAATTATCTGACTCCATCAAAAAGAATAACATAAGAATAATAGGTATATCAGAGGGAGAAGAGAGAGAAAATGGAATGGAGAACATACTCAAACAAATAATAGATGAGAACTTCCCAAGCCTGTGGAAAGAACTAAAGCCTCAAGTTCAAGAAGCAAACAGAACTCCAAGTTTTCTTAACCCCAACAAACCTACTCCAAGGCATATCATAATGAAATTGACACAAACCAACAGCAAAGAAAAAATTCTCAAGGCAGCCAGGGAAAAGAAGAATACAACATATAAAGGAAGGCCCATTAGATTATCATCAGATTTCTCAGCAGAAACTCTACAAGCTAGAAGAGAATGGACCCCAATATTTAAAGTCCTGAAAGAGAGGAACTTTCAGCCACGAATACTATACCCATCAAAGCTATCCTTCAAATATGAAGGAGAAATAAAAACATTCACAGATACAGAAAAGATGAGGGAATTTATCATCAGAAAACCCCCACTCCAGGAATTACTAAAGGGGGTTCTCCAATCAGATACAAAGAACAAAAAAAAACAGAGCCACAAGTAAAAGCTCCAAGAAGAACACAATAAAACCAAATTTAAACTGTGACAACAACAAAAAGAAAGAGGGGGAGAAGATGGAGATTAACAGTAGCAAAGGACGATGGAGTGCAAAAGTACTCACAAAATAGTTCGCTACAATGAACAGGGTAGGGACCCTTTTCATTATTCAAAGGTAACCACCATTGAAAAAACCACCACAGAAGCACATGAGATAAAAAAGATAGCAACAGTGGAAAGATGTATGGAATACAACCAAATAAAAACAAAAGATAGAAAAACAAAAGAGAAGGATCAAACAAGACACAAAACTAACAGAAAGCAAGATATAAAATGGCAATAGGGAACCCACAAGTATCAATAATTACACTAAATGTAAACGGATTAAACTCACCAATAAAAAGGCACAGAGTAGCAGAATGGATTAAAAAAGAAAATCCAACTGTATGCTGCCTACAGGAAACTCATCTAAGTAACAAGGATAAAAACAAATTCAAAGTGAAAGGCTGGAAAACAATACTCCAAGCAAATAACATCCAAAAAAAAGCAGGTGTAGCAATACTCATATCGGATAATGCTGACTACAAGGCAGGAAAAGTACTCAGAGACAAAAATGGCCATTTCATAATGGCTAAGGGGACACTGAATCAAGAAGACATAACAATTCTTAATATATATGCACCAAACCAAGGAGCACCAAAATATATAAGACAGCTACTTATTGATCTTAAAACAAAAACTGACAAAAACACAATCATACTTGGAGACCTCAATACACCGCTGACGGCTCTAGATCGGTCATCCAAACAGAGAATCAACAAAGACATAGTGGCCTTAAACAAAACACTAGAGCACCTGGATATGATAGACATCTACAGGACATTTCATCCCAAAGTGACTGAGTATACATTTTTCTCCAGTGTACATGGATCATTCTCAAGAATTGACCATATGTTGGGCCACAAAAACAACATCAGCAAATTCAGAAAAATTGAAGTTGTACCAAGCATATTTTCTGATCATAAAGCCTTGAAACTAGAATTCAACTGCAAAAAAGAGGAAAAAAATCCCACAAAAATGTGGAAACTAAACAACATACTTTTAAAAAATGAATGGGTCAAAGAAGAAATAAGTGCAGAGATCAAAAGATATATACAGACTAATGAAAATGACAATACGACATATCAGAATCTATGGGATGCAGCAAAAGCAGTGATAAGAGGGAAGTTCATATCACTTCAGGCATATATGAACAAACAAGAGAGAGCCCAAGTGAACCACTTAACTTCCCACCTTAAGGAACTAGAAAAAGAAGAACAAAGACAACCCAAAACCAGCCGAAGAAAGGAGATAATAAAAATCAGAGCAGAGATAAATGAATTAGAGAACAGAAAAACTATAGAAAAAATTAATAGAACAAGGAGCTGGTTCTTTGAAAAGATCAACAAAATTGACAAACCCTTGGCAAGACTTACCAAGGAAAAAAGAGAAAGAACTCATATAAACAAAATCCAAAATGAAAGAGGAGAAATCACCACGGACACCGTAGATATACAAAGAATTATTGTAGAATACTATGAAAAACTTTATGCCACTAAATTCAACAACCTAGAAGAAATGGATATATTCCTAGAAAAATACAACCTTCCTAGACTGAGTCAAGAAGAAGCAGAAAGCCTAAACAGACCTATCAGTAGAGAAGAAATAGAAAAAACCATTAAAAACCTCCCCAAAAATAAAAGTCCAGGCCCAGACGGCTATACCAGCGAATTTTATCAAACATTCAAAGAAGACTTGGTTCCTATTCTACTCAAAGTCTTCCAAAAAATTGAAGAAGAAGCAATACTTCCAAACACATTTTACGAAGCCAACATAACCCTCATACCAAAACCAGGCAAGGATGGCACAAAAAAAGAAAACTACAGACCAATATCTCTAATGAATACAGATGCTAAAATACTAAACAAAATACTAGCAAATCGAATACAACAACATATTAAAAAAATAATACATCATGATCAAGTGGGATTCATCCCAGAATCTCAAGGATGGTTCAACATACGTAAAACGGTTAATGTAATACACCATATCAACAAAACAAAGAACAAAAACCACATGATCTTATCAATAGACGCAGAAAAGGCTTTTGATAAAATACAACACAATTTTATGTTTAAGACTCTCAACAAAATGGGTATAGAAGGAAAATATCTCAACATGATAAAGGCCATATATGATAAACCATCAGCTAACATCATATTAAATGGCACTAAACTGAAGGCTTTCCCCCTTAAATCAGGAACAAGACAGGGTTGTCCACTCTCTCCACTCTTATTTAATGTGGTACTAGAGGTTCTAGCCAGAGCAATCAGACAAGACAAAGAAATAAAAGGCATCCATATCGGAAAAGAAGAAGTAAAGGTATCACTTTTTGCAGATGATATGATACTATACATCGAAAACCCCAAAGAATCCACAAAAAGACTACTAGAAACAATAAGCCAATACAGTAAGGTCGCAGGATACAAAATTAACATACAGAAGTCAATAGCCTTTCTATATGCCAACAATGAAACAACTGAGAAGGAACTCAAAAGAACAATCCCCTTCACGATTGCAACAAAAAAAATAAAATACTTAGGAATAAACATAACAAAGAATGTAAAGGACTTATATAATGAAAACTATAAACCATTGTTAAGGGAAATCGAAAAAGATATAATGAGATGGAAGAATATACCTTGTTCTTGGCTAGGAAGAATAAATATAATCAAGATGGCTATATTACCCAAAGCAATATACAAATTTAATGCAATTCCCATCAAACTTCCAATGACATTTTTTAAAGAAATAGAGCAAAAAATCATCAGATTTATATGGAACTATAAAAAACCCCGAATAGCCAAAGCAATCCTAAAGAAAAAGAATGAAGCTGGGGGCATTTCAATACCTGACTTCAAACTCTATTATAGGGCCACGACAATCAAAACAGCATGGTATTGGCAGAAAAATAGACACTCAGACCAATGGAACAGAATAGAAAGTCCAGAAATAAAACCACATATATATAGTCAAATAATTTTTGATAAAGGGGCCAACAACACACAATGGAGAAAAGAAAGCCTCTTCAATAAATGGTGCTGGGAAAACTGGAAAGCCACATGCAAAAGAATGAAACTGGACTACAGTCTCTCCCCCTGTACAAAAATTAACTCAAAATGGATCAAAGATCTAAACATAAGACCTGAAACAATTAAGTACATAGAAGAAGACATAGGTACTCAACTCAGGGACCTGGGTTTTAAAGAGCATTTTATGAATTTGACTCCAATGGCAAGAGAAGTGAAGGCAAAAATTAATGAATGGGACTACATCAGACTAAGAAGTTTTTGCTCAGCAAGAGAAACTGATAACAAAATAAACAGAAAGCCAACTAAATGGGAAATGATTTTTTCAAACGACAGCTCAGATAAGGGCCTAATATCCAAAATATACAAAGAACTCATAAAACTCAACAACAAACAAACAAACAATCCAATAAAAAAATGGGAAGAGGATATGAATAGACACTTCTCCCAGGAAGAAATACAAATGGCCAACAGATATATGAAAAGATGCTCATCTTCTTTAGCTATTAGAGAAATGCAAATCAAAACGGCAATGAGATACCACCTCACACCTGTTCGATTAGCTGTTATTAGCAAGTCAGGTAACAGCAAATGTTGGAGAGGCTGTGGAGAAAAAGGAACCCTCATACACTGTTGGTGGGAATGTAAAGTAGTACAACCATTATGGAAGAAAGTATGGTGGTTCCTCAAAAAACTGAAAATAGAACTACCTTATGACCCAGCAATCCCTCTACTGGGTATATATCCCAAAAACTCAGAAACATTGATACGTAAAGACACATGCAGCCCCATGTTTATTGCAGCATTGTTCACAGTGGCCAGGACATGGAAACAACCAAAAAGCCCATCAATAGATGACTGGATAAAGAAGATGTGGCACATATACACTATGGAATACTACTCAGCCATAAGAAATGATGACATCGGAACATTTACAGCAAAATGGTGGGATCTTGATAACATGATACGAAGCGAAATAAGTAAATCAGAAAAAAACAGGAACTGTATTATTCCATACGTAGGTGGGACATAATAGTGAAACTAAGAGACATTTATACGAGTGTGGTGGTTACGGGGGGGGGGGAGGGGGGAATGGGAGAGGGATAGGGGGTGGGGAGGGGCACAAAGAAAACAAGATAGAAGGTGACAGAGGACAATCTGACTTTGGGTGGTGGGTATGCAACATAATTGAACGACAAGATAACCTGGACTTGTTATCTTTGAATATATGTATCCTGATTTATTGATGTCACCCCATTAAAAAAATAAAATTATAAAAAAAAAAAAAAAAAAAAAAAAAAAAAAAAAAAAATGTTTACACAACTAATTCATGAATACCTTCCCATTGTAAAAAGTTCAAACAACACAGAATTAAGTAGAAATAAGGTAAGCACTGCTAACATTTTGGTGCTTATCTTTCTAGTCTATTAATACATCTATCTACCTACCTTCTTGTACTGTACTGACTCCAAGATGCATCTATTTTTAAAAGTACCATTATTTTCTGTACATCTAAGAAAAAAAAGAATACTACCAGTTAAATTATGACATGCTAGAAATTGCAAGATGCATTCCAATTTTAGATAATAATAAAAAAACACCTAAGTTTTACAATAGATTTCTAATATATTTATTTTTATATAATTGGCATTTTGTATCTATTTATCATCTATCTCTATCTATCTACCATCTATCTATCTCTTAATGATATGACTTGGGAGATTTTTCTATTTTAAGTCATAAATATTTCCATTAAAAATGCCACATAGAGGCCCTGGCCGGTTTGCTCAGTGGTAGAGCATCGCCCTGGCGTGCAGGAGTCCCGGTTCGATTCCCGGCCAGGGCACACAGGAGAAGCGCCCATCTGCTTCTCCACCCCTCCCCCTCTCCTTCCTCTCTGTCTCTCTCTTCCCCTCCCACAGACAAGGCTCCATTGGGGCAAGGTTGGCCTGGATGCTGAGGATGGCTCTGTGGCCTCTGCCTCAGGCACTGGAATGGCTCTAGTTGCAACAGAGCGGTGCCCCAGATGGGCAGAGCATCGCCCCCTGGTGGGCGTGCCGGGTGGATCCCGGTTGGGCACATGCGGGAGTCTGTCTGACTGCCTCCGTTTCCAACTTCAGAAAAATACAAAAAGAAAAAGTACATAAGAAATGCAATTAAGACAACAAAAGTTCCTTTTGAAAGTTATCTAGAAATATAAGGAAAATGTATTAACTAGAAAAAATTTTAATGAGTTAATCTCATACCATTGTCTTAAAGCAATAACATCATAAAAATGATTGTTAGTTTTCAGCAGAAAAAGTATTTCCTGTCTGTTCCTCTAATACATCTCATTAAAGTTGTCAGAAAAAAAAATTAAAAAAAAATAAAATAAATTAAAAAATGCCACATAGCATTACATAATTTAAATGTACCCTCATTTATTGATTCTTTCTTCTGAATGTTAAAATTAACATTTAGTTTATTTCCATCTTTTTGCAATGACAAACAATGCTACAAAGACTACCTTTATACATTCTTATAGAACACTGTGGGCACATTTTTTTTTTTAATAGATAACTTGGTGTACACATGCCCATTCAAGTTTAAGTACCGTTAAAACTTGGGTAAATGTTAGTAGATTGTCTTCTAAGATCATACCAATTTACATTCTTATCAATACATGCTTCTTCAAAATGTAAATTGTTATCATTATTTAAATTTTTGCCAATTTGGTAAATTGTTTTCACATTTACTTTCTTGATTACCAGAGAAGTTGATCACCTTATCCTGTTCATTGTCCATCACAATTTTTCTTCTGTGAGTTGCTTTTCTATATGCTTTGCTCATTTTTCTATCAGAGATTTTTATTCTTCTTATTGATTTGTCTCTCTCCTTAGGGCTATATATAGTAGTGCATTGATCTCTTATGTGTCTTACAAGTATTATCTCCCTTTGTGCTGCTTTTATTTTCACTTTGATTGATAAAGTCAGTCATGTGGAATATTAAATGTAGAGAATCAATTTTGTCAGCTTTTACTTCACAAATTTTAATGTTTGTGTTCTGATTAAAATTTACTTTTTCATTTCAAACTATTTAAAATATTCTCCTATATGCTCTCACAATAAGGAAATGTATTAAATGTAGAGAGATCTTCTTTTTATAAGGCCACAGTCTTATTGGTTTAGGACCCCATCCTTATGACTCATTTAACTTTAATTACCTCCTGAACACCCTATTTCTAGAGACAGTCACATGGGGGATTAGGAATTTTACATACAAATTTTGGGGGAACTCAAGTCAGTGTACAACTTTAGGCTTATTACTGGCATTTCATAGTGTTTGAAGCTACTGTGAGCAGAGACAGAACTATTTCGCAGAGCAGATTAAAGAGGAGGCATGGGGAAGAATAAGAGTTCATTTTTACCTGTTCTATGAAGTCCAGCTTATTCAGTGAAGGTTTCAGTATGATTTCTTCTTCTTCTTTTTCAAGTGAGAGAAGGAGAAATAGAAAGACCAACTCCCACATGTGCCCTGATTGGGATCCACCCAGCAATCCCCATCTGCAGCTCATGCTCTGATCTGGAGCCATACTCACAACTGAGCTATTTCTAGTGCCTGAGGTGGAGGCTCCACGGAACCATCCTCAGGGCCCAGGGCCAATGAGCTTGAACCAATCTAGCCATGGTTGCAGGAGGAGAAGAGAAAGTGAGAGAAGGAGGAGGGGAGAAGAAGTAAATGGTGTGTCCTGACTGAGAATCAAACCTGGGACATCCACATGCCAGGCTGACACTCTACCACCAAGCCAACTGGCCAGGACTGATTTCAGCATGATTTACTCTCCAAAATAGCTATACAGGGAGTCCTCAGGTTATGACACAGTTTCGTTTCTATGACAGTGGTGTAACCCGAATTTTGGTGTAAGTAGAAAAACACCCTAGTCTAACACAAACGTAACACTTGAGCTTTTCTTTCTTTCTTTTTTTTTTTTTTTTTGTATTTTTCTGAAGCTGGAAACGGGGAGAGACAGTCAGACAGACTCCCGCATGCGCCCGACCGGGATCCACCTGGCACGCCCACCAGGGGCAACGCTCTGCCCACCAGGGGGCGATGCTCTGCCCCTCCGGGGCATCGCTCTGTTGAGACCAGAGCCACTCTAGTGCCTGGGGCAGAGGCCAAGGAGCCATCCCCAGCGCCCAGGCCATCTTTTACTCCAATGGAGCCTCGGCTGTGGGAGGGGAAGAGAGAGACAGAGAGGAAGGAGAGGGGGAGGGGTGGAGAAGCAGATGGGCGCTTCTCCTGTGTGCCGTGGCCGGGAATCGAACCCGGGACTTCTGCACGCCAGGCCAACGCTCTACCGCTGAGCCAACCGGCCAGGGCCACACTTGAGCTTTTAACAGTCCAAAATGGCGTAGGTAAGCGTACTGAGGGACGCCAACTCCCTCACTCATATGCCACGTCACTGTGTATTCTTCTGCCACACGCGACCAAACTAGTTCGCCCAGGTCTGTTAAGTACAACACTAATGGCGTTAAGCCAAAACACTCACGCCTCAATTTTTAAAAGTTTTTATGGGAGTGAGTGTGGTAAACTCGAAACGTATGTTGAGACTGTTGTAACCCAAGGACCCCTGTATTGATGTACCTTCCTACCAACATACTTCCCATTTTCCCACATTATTGCCATCTCTTTTTATTTTTAAGTTTTTTGCTATACAAATGAGTGAAAACTTTAATTTGTTTTTATTTGTATTGCCCTGATTGATTGTGAAGGTGAGCATCTTTCATAGGTTTCTGCTCCTTCCAGTTTTTCTCTCTCTGTTCATTATGTCTTCATCTTTTCTCATTTCTCTATTCGGTTGCTGTCTTTTCATTTTAATCTGTAGACTTTATCTATTTGGGATGCAGATATTTTGTGGGCAAATATTTCTTCCACCTTGTCTCTTTCTTATCTTCATATTTTAAAAATGATGCCTTCTGATAAAGTTTTTCACTTTAATATAGCCATATTTATAACTCTTTTCTTCATAGTAGATCTTATAAAAAATTCTTACCAGGCCCTGGCCGGTTGGCTCAGTGGTAGAGCGTCGGCCTGGCATGCAGCAGTCCCGGGTTCGATTCCCAACCAGGGCACACAGGAGAAGTGCCCATCTGCTTATCCACCCCTCCCCCTCTCCTTCCTCTCTGTCTCTCTCTTCCCCTCCTGCAGCCAAGGCTCCATTGGAGCAAAGTTGGCCCGGGCGCTGAGGATGGCTCTGTGGCCTCTGCCTCAGGCGCTAGAACGGCTCTGGTTGCAACAGAGTGACACCCCAGATGGGCAGAGCATCGCACCCTGGTGGGCATGCCGGGTGGATCCCGGTCGGGCGCATGCGGGAGTCTGTCTGACTGCCTCTCTGTTTCCAGCTTCAGAATAATAAAAATAAATAAATAAATAAATAAATAAAAATTCTTACCATCCCAAGGATAGAAAGATATTATTATATATTTATATTTAATTGGTTAAAAGGCTTATGTTTTACATTTGAGTCTTTAATTCTTCTAGGAATTATTTTAGATAGAGGCTGAAGTAGAAATATAATTTTATTTTTTTACTTTAGAAATCCAATTACCCTAGCACTGCTTATTGACTACTCTATCCTTTCTGCACATATTTGCTGTCTCCGCTCTGTGTATTATACTAGATTCTTTTCGCTTGGGTTTTAGTTTCCAGGCTCTCTACTCTGTTCCTGAAGTCTATTGGTCTCTTCCTGCATCTAGAGGCAACTTGCCTTGTAACAGAGAGGACTGAGCATGTGCACACACACTTGTGTGTGTGTGTGCATGTGTGTTTGACAGAGAAGGGTGGGGGTTTAATCCTGAGGCAGAGTTTCAAGTCTGAAAAGTTTACCTTTTCTGTATTTTCTAAATTTTCTACAGTGTGCATGTGTTGCTTTTATTTGTGTAACCTATTAGGAGTGTTACAGGACTTCCCACTTGCAAGAATAGATTTTCCAGTCTACCTGAATCATTACCAGCTAGAAGCAGTGGTCATTGGGACTTGGACGTGAGCTGCAAAGTATAGAATTGTGACAACAATTCCAGTGCCATGCAGACTTTTCCTGGATGTGGCCTTTTTCTGGATTCCTGCTCCATGTGATAGCTCCTAATGGACTGAACTGGGGTTGAGTTGCATTCACAAGGATTTGGAATGGTGTTGGTGCCAACTTGGACTTGGTGAACATGTTAAGGACACTACTCTTTTATGGATTCTTGTTGTATTGGCCAAGAGTTTGCTTAAAAGCTTTAATCACAGTAAATATATATATTTAAGTAAATATCTATTTACTTCTTTACCGGTCAAATATATATATGACCGGTAAAGAAGATGTGGCATATATACACTATGGTATACTACTCAGCCATAAGAAATGATGACATCGGATCATCTACAACAAAATGGTGGGATCTTGATAACATTATACAGAGTGAAATAAGTAAATCATAAAAAACCAAGAACTGCATGATTCCATATATTGGTGGGACATAAAAATGAGACTAAGAGACATGGACAAGAGTGTGGTGGTTATGGGGGGCGGAAGGAAGGAGGGAGAGGGGGAAGGGGAGGGGGAGGGGCACAAAGAAAACTAGATAGAAGGTGATGGAGGATAATCTGACGTTGGGTGATGGGTATGCAACATAATTGAATGACAAGATGACTTGGACATGTTTTCTTTGAATATATGTACCCTGATTTATTAATGTCACCCCATTAAAATTAATAAAAATTTATGTATATATAAAAAAAAGAATAGAAAACATGACTAATAGAGGCTAAACATATAGGGCCATGATGCTATCAGAAATACACTTTCTGTCTTAGATGTTGGTCTTCATCCTCATGCTTATACCTCACTGTTACAAAATGGCTGCTGCTACACCATGCTTTATACTCATGTTAAAGGAAGGAAGAAAATGGAGAAGGAGAGAGGAAGTGGTGACATCGCTATTAGGAAAACAGAAGCTCTTCCAGAAATCCATCATAGTAGTCTGCTGATGTCTACTTGGTCATCATTACTTATAGATGCAAGGGTGTCTGTTGCATGGAATGTTGTAAGGCAGGGGTTGGCAAAGGATGGCCCACTTGCCAAATCTGGCCTGATGCCTGTTTTTGTAAACAAAATATTATTAGAATACAGACATACTGTTCATTTATATAATCGTTATAGATGCTTTTGCTACAACAGCAGAAATAAGTAGGTACAACAGATCATATGGACACAAAGCCAAAAATATTTACCATGTGGCCCTGGACAGAAAAAGTTTGTGAATCCATAATGTAAGAAAGAAAGGAAACAGGATAGATATTGGGAAGCAAATAGTAAGTAAGAAAAACAATCCACCATTATGTTGGCAGCCAGTACTCTTAAGGAATGACTCACTCATCCTATGAAGGTAAGTTGTCTTACTGTACATATCCCATGAATAAAAAGATAAATGTTTGAAAGTAAAAACCTAAGTTAGAAAGGATTGGTATAAACACCTTTCTATACAGCGTCAATGTTCTGTTGGTCACCAACTCTGGTGTCTGAAGGGCAATGGTTTAATCTTTTAACCCTATTGTTTTCTCATCATTTTCTGCTCATTATGACAGAGGAGAAACCTTAGGTTTCCTAAGTCCCTTCTTGGGTTCTTTAGGAGGAAAGAAGGAAGGTGAGAAGGCTGTGTGAAGTAATCTCTGTTCTCCGTCCTCACCCTGCAATGAAAGGGAAACATTACCCCACTGCCTTGCAAGCCACATGGAGAGGAAATAGTTCACACTGGATCTGAAAGAGCTTGTGGTGGTGACTGAGAAAGAGATCACAGGATCCGCGAGAGTGCGCCCTCTGAGCTTTCTTGCAAGTCTCAGTGGCCACTGGTATATTAGCTTAGGTTTCCTTTTTACAGTCTCACTGTTACACCCTTCACTGGCTTGACTGTGAACGATCAGCCCACGTGACCTGGCAAATGACTAATGCTGATCTTCTTTGATCCCAATTAAGAAAAATAAGCTCATCTTGAGACAAAGATGACAGAAGGTTCTCATGAAAGTCCCTGGATGAGCTTGACTCACTGATGAGGTATGATATGAGAATGGGGCAATCCACTTGCAGGCCACCATGGCTGAGATTCTTTGTGCAGTAACGAGTCTTTTCCTTTTCTTTTTTTAAAATTTGTATTGAAGTGACATTGGTTAATAAAATTACCAATAGGTTTCAAGTGTACAATTCTACATCATCTGTATATTTTCTTGTGTTCACCACCCGAAGTCGCCATTTACCCCCTTTTCTCCGCTTCTAGCTGCCCCCAGCCTCCTTTCCCTCCGGTAATCATCATACTACTCACTGTCTGTGTCTATGAGTTTGGTTTTTTTTTTGCTTAATCCTTTCACCTTTTTCACCCTGTTCCCCCAATGCCCCTCCTTCTGACAGGTATTAGTCTGTTCCTGCATCTATGAGTCTGTTTCTGTTTTGTTTGTTAGTTTATTTTGTTAATTATATTCCACATATGAGTGAAATCATATGGTATTTGTCTTTCTCTGACTGGCTTATTTCGTTTAGCAGACTCCTCGCCAGGTCCATCCATGCTGTCGCAAAGGTTTCCTTATATTTTTTATAGCCGATTAGTATTCCATTGTGTAGATACACTGTGGCTTCTTTATCCACTCATCTACTGATGGGCACTTGGGCTGCTTCCAAATCTTGACTATTGTAAATAATGCTGTAATGAACAGAGAGGTGGACATATTCTTTTGAATTAGTGTTTTAGGTTTCTTCAGATATACAGTGTGTCCATAAAGTCATGGTGCACTTTTGACTGGTCACAGGAAAGCAACAAAAGACGATAGAAATGTGAAATCTGCATCATATAAAAGGAAAATTCTCCCAGTTTCATACCTATTCAGTGCAGTTTAATGTGGGCTCATCCACAGATTTTTTAGGGCTCCTTAGGTAGCTATCCCTACAGACTCATCACTGACTGATGGCCTACCAGAACGGGGTTTGTCCACCAAACTGCCGGTTTCCTTCAACTGCTTATCCCACCGAGTAATGTTATTCCTATGTGGTTGCGCTTCGTTAAAAATGCACCGATATTCATGTCGCACTTTGGTCACCGATTCGAATTTAGCGAGCCACAGAACACACTGAACATTCCTTTGTACCGTCCACATTTTGACTGGCATGGCCATGGGCTGCTTCGCTGTATACACGGTGTTACGTCATCATCTGCACATGCTCACATGCTGCCACATTATACTACAGAAACTGGGAGGGTTTTCCTTTTATTTGGTGTAGATTTCACATTTCTATCATCTTTTATTGCTTTCCTGTGACCAGTCAAAAGTGCACCATGACTTTACGGACACACTGTATTTCCAGAAGTGAAATTGCTGGGTCATAAGGCAGTTCTATTTTCAATGTTTTGAGGAAACTCCACACTGCTTTCCACAGTGGCTGCACCTATCTGCATTCCCACCAACAGTACGTAAGGGTTCTCTTTTCTTTACACTCTCACCAACACTTGTAGTTTGTTAATTTATTGATAATAGCCATTCTGGCAGGCATGAGGTGATGTCCCATTATGGTTTTAATTTGCATTTCTCTGATGATTAGTGACATTGAGCACCTTGTCATATGTCTATTGGCCATCTGTATGTCTTCTTTGGAGAAGTGTCTATTTAGGTCCTTTGTCATGGCAGCTCTTTACAAGTAACATTCCAGATATCTAAGGTAGTGTTTTTAGACTGAGGCCAACCAGAGGCCCTGGCTCATAAGGACTTCATTTTCATCATGGCTGTCAGAAAAATCCATTCTTTTTTTGGAAAAAATGTTTTTTTGTTTGTTTTTTGTTGTTGTTTTTTTTCTGTATTTTTCTGAAGCCGGAAACGGGAGAGACAGACAGACTCCCGCATGCGCCCAACCGGGATCCACCCGGCACACCCACCAGGGGGCGACGCTCTGCCCACCAGGGGGCGATGCTCTGCCCCTCCGGGGCATCGCTCTGTTGTGACCAGAGCCACTCTAGCACCTGGGGCAGAGGCTGAGGAGCCATCCCCAGCACCCGGGCCATCTTTGCTCCAGTGGAGCCTCAGCTGCGGGAGGGGAAGAGAGAGACAGAGAGGAAGGAGAGGGGGAGGGGTGGAGAAGCAGATGGGCGCTTCTCCTGTGTGCCCTGGCCGGGAATCAAACCCGGGACTTCTGCACACCAGGCTGACGCTCTACCACTGAGCCAACCGGCCAGGGGGAAAAATGTTTTTGAGAGTGAGAGAGATAGACAAAAAGGGAGAGAGAGGGTGAGAAACATCAACTTGTAGTTGCTGCCGCTTTAGCTGTACATTGACATTCTTGTCTGTGCCTTGACTGCGGCTGTGCCCGTATCTCCTTACATAAGCCAACGAACTTTAGCTTTTCATGCCAGTGACCTTGGGGCTCAAGCTGGCAAGGTTTGGGATCATGTGGATGATCCCTTGCTCAATCTAGCAACCTCATGCTGACGAGCCTATGCTTAGAGCCTACAACCTCAGGGTTTTGAACTGATGACGTCAGTGTTCCCAGTTGATGCTTTATCCACGGTGCCAGCACTGGTCAGGTAGGGACCCATTATTAAATGCAAACCTGATAAGTGGTGTTGGTGAGCTTCATCTAGTGAAGGAACTGTGCTCAAAAGTCGCTGCCAGGAGCACTTGCGTACATATGAGTCCTAAGTCTGTGTTGGGCCACTGCTGCCACTGATTTGGGAAGTCTGCATGAGCATGGAAGGAAAAAGTGGTGTCATAAATACCAGGTGTCTGACCAGTGGCTGCTGGCATCATGGCCATACAGGTTCCCATTGAATTGAGACAGATGGTAAAGAAACAGTGGAGCCAAAAGCTGGTGGGCCATTCCTGTATTAAAGGCTCGCACTAGCCGAAGAGCAAATGCCCAGGGAAGACCACTTCCCTCTCATTCAGAGCTCCCAAAGCCCTGACACATTCTCATTCTCCGGTTCCAAAACCAGGAGAATCTTCTCTGGTTCCTCCTAGAATCAAAGGCCCCACAAGCCTCAGTAGGGCTCCCCAAATCCCTCAGCTCTGGTTCCCCATCTGCACATCTTCTCTCTCTCTGCACTTGCTGGTTTTTTCCTCAGCACTCTGCATTCTCTCTGCTCTCCCTGCAAAACTGGCTAGGCCCACAAAAAACCCTCCTCCAGGCCCTGGCCGGTTGGCTCAGTGGTAGAGCGTCGGCCTGGTGTGCAGGGGACCCCGGTTCGATTCCCGGCCAGGGCACATAGGAGAAGCGCCCATTTGCTTCTCCACCCCCCCCTTCCTCTCTGTCTCTCTCTTCCCCTCCCGCAGCCAAGGCTCCATTGGAGCAAAGATGGTCCGGGCGCTGGGGATGGCTCCTTGGCCTCTGCCCCAGGCGCTAGAGTGGCTCTGGTTGTGGCAGAGCGACGCCCCGGAGGGGCAGAGCATTGCCCCCTGGTGGGCAGAGCATCACCCCTGGTGGGCGTGCCGGGTGGATCCCGGTCGGGCGCGCATGAGGGAGTCTGTCTGACTGTCTCTCCCCGTTTCCAGCTTCAGAAAAAACAAACAAACAAACAAACAAAAAAACCCTCCTCCAGCAAACATTAGCAAAACAACGGCCCCTCCCAAGTAGGAATGCAATCAGCAATTTGCAATCACAACTGCGGTGCTCTGAGGGCAAGCACATAGGTGGCTGCCCAGCACCATTGTTTAACAATAAACATGAACAAACTAAAAAAATACAAATTTTACAAACTCATTTGCCCAACACCAGGTATTTACAATGATTGCTAATAGCATAATCTTAATTCCCCTGTTTTAAACTCTTGCTAACCTCCCCAGTCGCCTCCTGTTCCAAGTTTACCAAAGCTTCCCTTTTAAGGTCAGCTCAACCCTTACACTTTTTCTGATTTATCCAAGATTTCACCTTTGCATTCCAATAGCCAAATATTTATCTTAACAACTCCATATTGATGAAATGTTTTGCCTTTCTGATTCTCCTATCAAATTAAGTTTTTAAGGGAAGATTCATAAACTCTCTGTCCCCACCACAATTCTTGACACATTGTAGGCACTTGATAAGGTTTTGCTTTTTTGCTCAAATTTTCCTCACAGGCGGATAGAGACTGTGGGCTTTGCCTTGGGGCAGTATAAAGCCAGTAGCCAAGGCTGCCATCACAGCAGCCTGGCCCATGCAGGTTCGCATTGGATTCGGACAGTCCGTAAAGAAACAACGGAGCCAAAAACTAATGAGCCATCTTTTTAAATCCTAGCTTGCACCCAGCAGGCAAGTAAAAACACACACTGGGCTCCAAAACCCACTCACATTCAGTGCTCACAAAGCTACTGACTTATCTGAGTTTCCTAGAATCAAAGGTTTTTAGCTCACCAGACTTATTCACCTCTGTTCCCCATCTCCTTCTGTAAAGCCAGAAGTCAGAGCCGCTATCACAGCAGCCCGGCTCATGCAGGTTCGCATTGGATTCGGACAGTCGGTAAAGAAACAATGGAGCCAAAAACTGATAGGCCATTTTCTTTAATTCTAGCTTGCACCCGGCGGGCAAGTAAAAACACACACTGGGCTCCAAAACCCACTCACATTCAGTGCTCACAAAGCCCCTGACTTATCCGAGTTTCCTAGAATCAAAGGTTTCTAGCTCACCAGCCTTATTCTCCTCAGATCCCCATCTCCTTCCTTATCCCAGATACAAACTCTGCACAAACTGGCATCTCACTCAGCACTCCGCCATCTTGGCTGCTTCTCCTGGCCACATGGCCTCTTTCTGCTCTCTGCTCTGCTCCCTCTGCTCTCTCATGCTAATCATCCCAGGAACCAAGAGCACAAGCTCCCATTCTGCCCCCGTTTTATAGTGTAGATTCAAAACCTTTAATCCAATATACAAAATAGGGAAGTCTCTAATACAAAGTCACTGATCAGAGACATGATGGGATTGTACCACCCCACATCAAAAAGGGTGAGAAAAGGCTTAATCCCAAAACCAAGCCCCAGGCTACAACGATCCCCAACACACATTAATATCACCTGGGCGACGGCCTCACGTGGGCAGCGTCATCTTTAACAAAATGAGCATAATATATTTTATCTGCCCAACAAGGAGCCTTATGCTTTTATTCCTTTGTCTATGGCTGTTTCATTCAGAAGTTTTTATAATGTCTTAGGTGTGTATTTGGTTATCATCTTGTTCAGAGCTCATAGAACCTTTCAATTCTAAGTCTCATAACTTTCTTCTACTAGGGAAATACTCATGTTCTATTTCAATTAATTAATATTCTCTCTCCCTTACTTTTCTCTGGTCTCTCTTTCTAAGACTTCTAGTTGGACATTGGACTACCTGGATTAAGTCTTTATATCTTTTTTCACTTTCCTTCATATTTGCTATAATTTTATATTTCTTACATTTAAGAGATTTTTCTAGACTTTATCATATAAACTTTTTTTTGAATTTTTTGGTTTGGTAACCAAGTTGTTTGTTTTTTCCCCAAAATCTATTTCTCTTCTTTTTCCTTAATTGCATCTTTCTTAAAATAATTATTTTATAAATGTAATATTGTCTGAAATTTTTTCCAACAATAGTAGTTGGACCTTTTTTCAAAATAAGTTTCCTTCTGTTTTCTAAAGTATAAGGTCGGTGGATAATGGGGGATGGTCACGTGGGGAACTCAGACCCGCAAACTTTGGCTAGGACCGCCCACAACCAAGTGCACTAAAAGGAGGCTTCACAGGAACCGTTTGGAAAAAAGCCGTCGTCTGCCAGCCAGTGGGATTTCACCACGTCATGTTAGCTCCACTTCCCTAGAGGGACCCCTTTAAATATCTCCCATGCGGTTTAATCCTTGCAACTTCCCTAGCCTCCATCTCCTCCATCTTTCTTTCTTCGGGGCCAGGGAACCTTGCCGGGTGGGATGTGCGCTCTGTACTCAATAAAGCCATTTGCTATTCCACACTTTGTGGCTCTGGCCTCTTCCTTTCTTCTCGGCAGGGAAAAATACCCTACATTTTGGTGCCAAAACCTGGGAGGAGTCAGAAGTCTGCAAGGACCGCTCCTTTCCCCTTCCCCTCCGAGAAAGAACCAGGATCTCTGACCTTCCACCCACTTCAGCGCACGGTGCGGTAAGTCCCCTGCCTCCAGCCTTCCTCTCAGTTCTTCCCTCAGTGACTCCCTGTCCAAAACCGTAGCTACATCAGGGAAGTCTTTTCCATCCGCCCGAGTGCGTGTGTGCCCGCGGAGCCGTCCCAAGCACATCCACTTTACCTTTTACGTCTGTGGCCAGACCTTGAGTTTTTAGGACGCTAATACTCAAATCTGACCACTCGAGGACTGAGGGCAGCTGTGGAGGCACAGGAATCTCCCTCCCTAAAGAAGAAGAAACTGTTCTTCTCTGCTGTGGCCAGGCTACAGAACCCACTGAATTAGCCTCCTGAAGGGACTTTCAGTTTTAACACCCTCACCAATTTAACTATCGCCAAAAAAGCTGGAACTGATTGGAGATCTCTTACATACACGGCTTCTAATTATTCACGCACCCGTCCTTAATCTCTGTGCCACCTGTTCCACAGTGCAGGCCGTTTTCTGGCCAGAGAAACCTCACCTAAAACCTCCACTCCTGATCTTTCCTTCTCCGGGGACTCCCAACTCTCTTGGGGTCGCCGCCCCTCTCTCAGGACTTTTCTCTGGTCCCTCTGCGGACCTCTTTTGTGCTCGGCTCTCTTCCCTCTGAGAGCCCCCTCCCCTCCCTTCTCAAAAACCTGTTTCTTATTCACCACTACCATCTCTTTCTCCTCCCCTGCTGGCCAGGGGCCCCTCCCTTCTCCACTGTGTTCTTTTTTTTTTTTTTTTTTTTTTCATTTTTTTTTTTTTCATTTTTCTGAAGCTGGAAACGGGGAGAGACAGTCAGACAGACTCCCGCATGCGCCTGACCGGGATCCACCCGGCATGCCCACCAGGGGCTACGCTCTGCCCACCAGGGGGCGATAATCTGCCCATCCTGGGCGTCGCCATGTTGCGACCAGAGCCACTCTAGCGCCTGAGGCAGAGGCCACAGAGCCATCCCCAGCGCCCGGGCCATCCTTGCTCCAATGGAGCCTTGGCTGCGGGAGGGGAAGAGAGAGACAGAGAGGAAAGCGCGGCGGAGGGGTGGAGAAGCAAATGGGCACTTCTCCTGTGTGCCCTGGCCGGGAATCGAACCCGGGTCCTCCGCACGCTAGGCCGACGCTCTACCGCTGAGCCAACCGGCCAGGGCTCCACTGTGTTCTTAAACCCCTCCTCCATCAGGCCATTCTCAGCCTGGCATTGGTTCTTACACCGGTTTTCAGAACATCCAACCCCAATTTTCTTGCAGGAAGTTCTGGCCCTGTCCCGCCTTTGGCTCCAGTGTTTCCTGCGGGATCTGGGTGCCGGGCTCCGCACGAGCCCTCCTCCTCTTATTCTCAACCCCCAAACCCCATGGCATTTAAAGTTTTTAATGGTCCCAACTAGTAGAAACAGGCCAAAGCTGTTCGCCAGGCCCGCATGCAGCAGAAGGTAACGCTCCAAACCCTGGCTCTTGTGGCAACCCTGAGACCAGCAGAGCCACCAGCAGCTTGCTTTAAGTGTGGCAAGCAGGGTCACTGGTCCCAGTAGGGCCCCTGCACACAGCTGCCCACTGAGCCCTGCCCTGACTGCAAGCAGCCCAGTCACTGGCGGAGTGATTGCCCCTTTGGGCAACAGGCTTTTCCTCAGTGCCTGTACGTGGAGGACAAGCTGCCCGAATGGGAGGGCTAATCCAGCCAGGTGGGTGCATCGCTCGAACTCCTAGGACACGGCCTGGACTCAGAGAACCCAGGGCATGCTACAACAAGTGGGTAAGTCCATCATCTCATTTCTTGTGGACACGGGGGCTGCCTTCTCTGTTTTGCCATCACACTCTGGACTTCTAATTCCCTCACAGGTCTCGGTTATGGGAATGGATGGGACCCCTTCCTTTCCCCTTTTACGCCACTCCTGACATGCAGTTCTGCCTCAAGCTTGCCTCCTTACAGGACCACTGGCAGTCAGAACCCCTGGACTCCATCCATCTCCAGCTCACCAAAAGGCTGGACCCTGCAAATCCCCCTATTACTCCTCTTTTTTTTAAATCCTTACAGGACAGCATCTGTGAAGTTTCTCAACTCAAGGCCACACAGATGTTCCTCCTGACACCCCTCAAAGCCACCACCTTCTGATCTCCCCCTCCCCACGACACCCCTATTCAGCAGGAAGTAGCCAGACGAATAAACGGCGCCCCTTTTCTATTTAACACAAAAGGTCAGAATGTAAGGTCCGTGGATAATGGGGGATGGTCATGTGGGGAACTCAGACCCTCGACCTTGGGTAGGACCGCCCACAACCAAGTGCGCCAAAGGAGGCTTCACAGGAACCGTTTGGAAAAAAGCCATCGTCTGCCAGCCAGTGGGATTTCACCACATCATGTTAGCTCCACTTCCCTAGAGGGACCCCTTTAAATATCTCCCACGCGGTTTAATCCATGCAACTTCCCTGGCCTCCATCTTACCTCGGGGCCAGGGAACCTTGCTGGGCGGGATGCGCGCTCTGTACTGAATAAAGCCTTTTTGTTATTCCACACTTGGTGGCTCCGAGCCCCGTTCCTTCCTTCTCGGCGGGGAAAAATACCTTACATAAAGTATCTATTTCCTTTGAAGTAAGTTTTTTTGGTAAGCCTTGTTCTTTCTTTGTCGTGCCAGAGTCTTTGCTGTCTGGCGGTATCATTCAGGGTCCTTGGAGGAAACTGCTAAGAAACTCACACTGAGTACTTGAGAGGAGTTTAATAAAGAGATTATTTATGAAGATGTGAGAAAGAGGAAGGGAAAACAGTGAGGGGTAATGTGGCATTCTCGGGGCAGCAACTGCTGAAAACTATCACCTCCTGCAGGCCAGAAAGGGTATGAGGAGGGAGTCATTACAGGAAGCCACGGAAGGACAGCTGCCTGCAGGTTCTGTGGTCTCTTAAAGGAATACGGCCAATCTACAGCAACTCAAAAGGGAGGGGTCCAGGGAAATAAATAGCCTGATGTCATTGTTCTCCCTTCCTCTCATCTCCCACCAGAACTTCCTTCCCATCAACATAACCCAACAGGAAGCTGGAGGGCAAGGACACTCACTGATGCTGCTCACACATGACAACTGCTTGGTTGCACAGAGGAGAGGGGAAGTGCAGAGATGGACCTGGAGGGGCAGACAGAGGTAACTATCACAGTGGTGGTCCTTAGTTAGCTATTCACATGAGAAGTCCAAGCAATAAAGGACTGAGGAGTCTTTTTGTTCCTTCTACTCTATTATTTATCTCTAAGAGTGTTTTTTCCTTCTTTCTTTCTTTCTTTCTTTCTTTCTTTCTTTCTTTCTTTCTTTCTTTCTTTCTCTATTTTGAGTGCTGAACCTTCATTTTTGAGATTTTTTTGTGTGTGTGTGACAGAGACAGAGAGAGGGACAGATAGGGACAGACAGACAGGAAGGGACAGAGATGAGAAGCATCAAGTCTTCGTTGTGGCTTTACTTTATTTACTTTATTTACTTTAAGTTCACAAAGTTCCCTCCTCTGTTTTTATGTAGTGGAGAGGAAAGAATATTCAAATCTAGAAAAAAATATCTATTGCAACCTTAGTTGCTCATTGATTACTTTCTCATATGTGCCTTGACCAGGGGCTCCAGCAGAGCAAGTGACTCCTTGCTCAAGTCAGTGACCTTGGGCTTCAAGTTGGTGAGCTTTGGGCTCAAGCCAGTGACCATGGGGTCATGTCTATGATCCCACACTTAAGCCAGTGACCCCTCACTCAAGCTGGATGAGCCTGCGCTCAAGTCGGCTACCTTGGGGTGGCAAACCTGGATCCTCTGCATCCCAGTTTGACACTCTATCCACTGTGTCACTGCCTGGTCAGGCCATTTTTGAGATTTTGAATTATAATTTATGTTGGGGTTTTTTTCCCCATATATTGAATAGTTTTTTTCATGTCTTGTAGCTAATTTTAAAACAGAATGTTAAGGTTTTGATCTTTTCTGTAGGCATGTCATTCTAGCCTTCTTTCATTGTCTGTTGGGATGATAGCTTGGTTTTTATTTTTTTATAATAACTTGGTATTGTATTTGACCTCAGTAATTCTGGCGTGATCATTTTAATGCAAAATTAATGTTCTTGAACTTTTAGAATGGGTCATGACTAAATGTAGCTTTATTTACTTTAAGTTCACAAAGTTCCCTCCTCTGTTTTTATGTAGTGGAGAGGAAAGAATATTCAAATCTAGAAAAAAATATCTATTGCACTTATAACAAATCACAGCTTCTTCCATGACAGTGCAACCAATTGCGCCATAGTAGAGTATCATGTTAGGAGTTTAAGGTTGGTCAGTTACTGGCCAGTTGATGATTTAGCAACAGCCAGTCAGCCTTGGTAAGAGTAAATCTATTTTGCTGAGTCCATCGTGGCCTCCATCTTTGCGACACTGGTGACTGTGTTTATAAACTCATTGAGAAAGCAAAGGGATGGCTGGGGGAGAGGTTGAAGGACATCCATAGGGCAGTTCCTCTTGTCTGTCTGATCATTAAAAGGTTGAACCTGGGGTGGCTGGTCCACTGGGGAGGGGAGAAAACTTATTGTTAGTCTCCCTTGGCAACTAGCAGGTTAATATAAACCCCTGACTAGGTCAGATCTGGAGAGAACTCCAGATGGACTCTGCCTTATCCTGTATGAGACAGCTGACAGGCTAAACCCCTACCTGGGTCTATGGGTGGGAACTAGGAGAGCTGAACTGAAAACACAAGGCTGCCTGAGCAGACAGTGGCACAGTGGATAGAACTTCGGACTGGGATGCAGAAGGACCCAGGTTTGAGACCCCGAGGTTGCCAGCTTGAGCGCGGGCTCATCTGGTTTGAACAAAGCTCACCAGCTTGGACCCAAGGTTGCTGGCTAGAGCAAGGGGTTACTTGGTCTGCTAAAGGCCCACAGTCAAGGCACATATGAGAAAGCAATCAATGAACAACTAAGGTGTTGCAACGAAAAACTGATGATTGATGCTTCTCATCTCTCTCTCTGTTCCTGTCTGTCTGTCCCTATCTATCCCTCTCTCTGACTCTCTCTCTGTCTGTGTAAAAACAAACAAACAAAAAAGAACCACACAAGGCTGATGTGTTGTTCAAAAGAAAAATTTATTTAACACACCTGGGTTCAAGGGTGCTGAGGCAGACCAAAAGTCATGTCGGCCACGGGGAAGGTTGGAGTAAGGTTTTTTGTTTGTTTGTTTGTTTTTGTTTTCATTTTTCCAAAGCTGGAAATGGGGAGGCAGTCAGACAGACTCCCGCATGCGCCCGACCGGGATCCACCCGGCATGCCCACCAGGGGGCGATGCTCTGCCCCTCTGGGGCGTTGCTCTGTTGCATCCAGAGCCATTCTAGCGCCTGAGGCAGAGGCCACAGAGCCATCCTCAGTGCCCGGGCCATCTTTGCTCCAATGGAGCCTCAGCTGTGGGAGGGGAAGAAAGAGACAGAGAGGAAGGAGAGGGGGAGGGATGGAGAAGAAGATGGGCGCTTCTCCTGTGTGCCCTGGCCGGGAATTGAACCCGGGACTCCTGCACGCCAGGCCGACGCTCTACCACTGAGTCAACCGGCCAGGGCTGGAGTAAGGTTTTTATAGTTAAATTAGGGGTCTTGGAAAAAGCAACTGATGTCACTGCCTCAATAGGTATGAAATAATATTTTTTTGTATGTGGATTGGAGAGGTGCCACAGCTTCTCCAAACTGTTTATCTCCCAGCTCAACTGTCTAAAGGAGTCCTGGGTTGGTTCAAAAGGTCCTGGGTAGGCTGGCCAAGGCTTCAAGCAAGCCAGTCCCCCTCCTCCCACAGGTTTACACTGGCCTTGGAATGGGGGTGGGCTGATCTATCAGAAGACAGCTATCAGAAGATAGCACCTCTGGGTCTGTGGCTAGGCTTTTACAAACAACTATTGTGATTTAAACTCCCCTAATTGTCAGGTCTCTTTCCAATGTAAGTTTTCCCTGACATTTCTGCAAAGATAAACTTTTTGCTATATTTCAAAGTGAAGGCCAGGAAGCCATTAAGAGAGAGAATAGCAAGCAAATTAACTACAACCTTATGTGGGGGATGAGAATGTTCTATTTGGCTGAGGAGAATTTGAGTTTTACAGGGGCTAATTTAACCCTATTATCTTATATGTCTTAGAATTTTCCTGTGTTAAGAATCTTCTGGTTAAAATTCCAGCTTTGATATTTGTGATGGCAACCATGCCAACTTTGCTTCTGGTAATTTAGTTCTGCTACATGGCTTCTGCCACCCTAGGCTTCTTGACCCATATTGAAATTAAATGGTCAATTTCAACTTCAGCACTTATGACTACAGAGCCTACTACAGTGCTGTTCAAGGACATTAGGTGTCCTTTCACTAACACTAAAGGGTAAAGTTAATGAAAAACTATAGTAACCCCCCCCAAAAAAAAAACTATAGTAACCCTATAAGGCAGGACAACCAAGACCAATAAGCATATAGTTATTAATAATTAAAAGTTACAACTTGAAACAATAAAATGCCAATTTTTACATATAAAATTGACAGTTGTATTTTTAATGAAGCCTGTTTTGATAAAAGTATGGGAATTTTCTGTATCGCTAATGCAAATAAAAATTTGCACAGCATTTTTGAAAGCAATTTGGCAACACTGAGTTTCCAAATTGTCATAACTTTGATAACCTTTTAAATCAATTCCACCCCAAAGAGTGTATCCTAAAAATAATTAGATGCACAGAGAAATTTATGTATAAGAATTTTCTTTGCATCATTATTTATAATGGCAAATTTTAAAAGTAATTGTTATTTTTAGCAATGTGGGGTTGGTTAAATAAATTGTGGTACATCTATCGTACATTGAAAAGCATGTTCTAGATTTGTGCTGTCCAATATGGTAGCTGCTGGTGACAGGTGGCTAGTCTGAATGAAGATGTGCTATAAGCATAAAATATATACTGAAGTTTTGAAGACTTAGAATTTTAAAAAATAACTTAAATTATACTCCTGGCAATTTTTTATATTGATTACACGTTGAAATTAAGCTACTCTGGATATGTTAGGTTGAATAAAATATATTAAAATTCATTTGACCTGATTTTTCTTACATTTTAATGTAGCTATTAGAAAATTTAAAATTAGTGTGTAGCTTACAGTATATAGCAATTAGACAATACTTTTTTTTAATTTGTCCATTGATAGAGAGAGAGTGAAAGGGAAAGAGAGAGAGAAGCATTTACTCATTCCACTTAGTTGTTCCGCTTAGTTGTACATTCATTAATTGCTTCTTGTACGTGCCCTGACCAGGGGTCAAGCCTGTGATGTTGGTGTGCTAGGATGATGCTTTCCACCGAGCCACCCAGCCAGGGCCTGGAAAATCACTTTGTGATAAAAAAAAAATTACAAGATGGGTCAAGTATGTTTTCAAACAATATTATGTGACAGGATGTTTTTATGGTTTAATATGACGTACACAAATCAGCATGTGAACTTGTAATGGGGCAAACTGACATCATGGGCCTCCCAATGAGATATACCAAAAAGAACACAGCGTCGCTCAGGAAGTACTCCTGCCCGGAATATATAGCCTGGATCTAATCAGGAGGAAACATCAGACAAATCCAAACTGAGGGACAGTCTAGCCTGTACTCTCCAAATATATCAATGTTATAAAAGACAAAGAAAGGCTGAGAAACAATATTAGATTAAAGAACAGCCACATGTTACATTAAAAAAAATATTCTAAAGGACATTAATGGGACAAGGGAGAAAATCTGAGTACAGACTATATAGTAATTATATTGTCTTTAATGTTAAACTTCCTGATTGAAAGTACCATGTTTAGGAAGGCTCGCAAATCCTGGGGTTGATATTCTAACTCTGCATGGTTGGCTCCTTTTTCTAGTTTTTATTACTCAGGTCTCAGCTCAAATGCCACCCTCTCAGAGGCCTTTCTTCACCATGAAGCTAATGCCACACCCAGCAACCCCATCCCCACCCCAGCCAGGTCTTCACCCTCTTTTATTTTCTTTCTTTATTTTTTTTAAAGAAAGAGAAACATCAATTTGTTGTTCCACTTATTTATTTATTTATTTATTCATTTATTAGTTTATTAGTTTATTCATTTTAGAGATAGGAGAGAGAGAGAGAAGGAGGGGAGGAGCAGGAAGCATCAACTTCCATATGTGCCTTGACCAGGCAAGCCCAGGATTTCGAACTGGAGACCATAGCGTTCCAGGTCAATGCTTTATCCACTGTGCCACCACAGGTCAGACCTCTTTTATCTTCTTTACGGCACTTAACACTCCTGAAACTACCTTGTTCATTTATTTGTTCCCTTACTTGTGACCACTCTCCTGTCTTCTAGAGTATAACTTTTATGAAAGCAGAGAATTTCATGTTTTATTTATTATGATAGCTTCAGCCTAGTACCTGACAGAGAGCAGACATTCAAGAAACATTTAAGACGCATACCTATGATCTAGCCTTTCTCAAGCTTTCATCCTGAAGTTTCTGTCTGTGGGGGTGTACACATCAAATCCCACAGGGTCATGGAGACAGGCCTGAAGAGCTCACAGCAAACCAAAATTAATATAAAATATTTCTTTTAAAAAATACTTTATTGATTTTACAGAGACTAGAGAGAAAGGGGAGCATGGAATGGGAAGTATCAACTCATAGTTGCTTCATGTTAGTTGTTCATTGCTTGCTTGTTGTATGTGTCTTGACCAGCGAAACCCAGGCCAAGCTATAAAATCTTTCTTATTCTGAAAAGTCAATGCATTATTTTTCTTCTGCTGTATAAGAACTACCAGAAATGTAGTGTCTTAAAACAACATAAATTTATAATCTCACAGTTTCCAAGGGTGAGGAGTCTAGCATGTTTTAGCTAAGTCCTCTGCTTAGTCTTATAATGAAATGATGGTATCATTTGTTTGTGTCCTCGTCCAGAGGCTAGACTGGTGAAGAATGTTTCCATATTCCAAGCTCCCCCTTGTCGTTAACAGAATTCAGTTCCTTGTGGTTGTAGGACTAAAGTCTCTTCTGGCTTGCTAACTGTAGACCAGCTACTGCTCTTAGCTACTAGAGGTCACTCTCAGCTCCTTGCCATGTGGCTCCCTCAACCTCAGCAAGAACATCCCACACCCCTCTGCACATTGAATCCTTCTAATGCAGGGGTCCCCAAACTACGGCCAGCGGCCCGCATGCAGCCCCTGGAGGCTATTTATCCGGCCCCCACTGCACTTCTGGAAGGGGCACCTCTTTCATTGGTGGTCAGTGAGAGGGGCACTGTATGTGGCCGTGCTGCAAAGCACAGTGTCGCTCAGGAACAATACTACTTCCCCGACGCCGGACGCATGCATCACGGCTCCGGAAGCGCATCATATGACGCACATCCGGTCTGAGGCTGCGGCGCCCCATATCACTGGAAGCAGTGTGAAATAACAGCAGAAGTAGGAAGAAAGGCAAAGCACTATAACCATTACTACACAGTACAATGCCCCCATACTCCCCCCAAATGTACAACATAATGGTCCCTATAACCTCCCTTTGCCCAAGTCTCCCCCCACATTACTACATACCATGTTCCCCCTATTATAAGACCCTGTCATATTAATTTTACCCCCAAAAGACGGGGGCCGTCTTATTTTTAGGAGGTGTCTTATAATAGGGGAAACATGCAGCAGTGGGCTTCCCACAGAAGAGGCCCACCGCTGCTGCTGCGGATGTCCAGGATGCTGTATACACAGTGTCACAGGCTGATCACCGCCATCCCTGAATACAGCACTGGAGGCGGTGTTGGGCCTGTGATACTGTATGCCGCTCTCTGGGATAGTGGAGGCAGCGGCGCTGGCTGTGAAAGCTGTCACACTTTGCACAGGTCCATCACCGCCACCGCTATACAGGCAGCAGTATACACAGTACAGAACCTCCTCCTTCCACTTCCCAGATCACCGCTCACCATGCTGACATCTTCCATTGTGCAGCCACATAATCCTTGGGCGCTGCGCAAAGGATTATGTGGCTGCACAATGGAAGACATCAGCATGGTGAGCGGTGATCTGGGGAAGGGGATTCCACACTGTGTATACTGCTGCCTGGTATAGTGGTGGCGGTGATGGGCCTGTGCAAGGTGTGACAGGCCCATCACAGCCAGCACTGCAGCCTCCCAGACAGCAGTATACAGTGTCACAGGCCCAGCACCGCCTCCAGTGCTGTAAACAGGCATGGGATAGTGGTGATCTGGCCTGTGACATCAGCGATGGGCCTCTATTGTGAGAAGCCCACCACTGCCACTGGGTGTTTTATAAGACATTCCCTGCTTTTTGGGGGTCAGATTAATATAAGATAGTGTCTTATTTTCGGGGAAACACGGCCCCTATAATAGGGGCCATTATGTTGTGCATCTGGGGGAGTATGGGGGCCATTGTACTGTGTAGTAATGTGGGGAGAGACTTTTGAGCAAAGGGAGGTTATAGGGGCCATTATGTTGTGCATCTGGGGGAGCACGGTTGCCATTGTACTATGTGGGGGAAGTGAGGCATGTGTTTTTCATATTACGGTCTATAATTACAGATCCATAAATACAGACCACAAGAGGACACACACTAGTGTCGTGCCTTCTTTATTCCTGCCGTGGAATCTGATCGCATGGGACTTCTCACCCATGCGATCAGATTCCTGTGTGAGTTCACAGATCGCAGTGCGGTTCGCACAGGATAGTGTGAACTGGAAAGGTGGTGGAGGAACTGGCTCTGTAATCGTGCTGGTTCCCGCACAGCACCAATGTGAGCCTGAGGTAAAAGTGGAGTTCCACCAATATGGCCACTGGTGAGGCTGAAATGATGTGGACTGGGAAGGCTGCATTGATGGACACAGATCAGACTGCACTGATGGGCAGTGCAGTCTGTATGTCTCTGTGTGGGCAAAATTATTATTGATATATTGTTTTTGTAGGGCTGTATGTATGGAATCCCTAGGAAACAATGGCATCAAGAAAGAGAAAAATTGACTCGGCGTGTAGGATATTCAAAGAACAGTGGACTTACGATGACTTTTTCATGCAGTACAAGGAAAGAGCTGTGTGTTTGATATGCCAGAATATAGTGTCTATGTTCAAAGAATACAATTTGCATCGACACTATCAAACTCAACATAAAGATAAATATGATTGTTTGGTCGGAGATGTGAGAAAAGATAAAATATTAAATCTAAAAAATACATTGACAACTCAGCAAAATACTTTTGTGAAGCAGAAGCAGCTAAATATTTCATCACTGCGAGCAAGTTTTCAAGTTGCCAAGTGTGCACTGGCAGACCATTCATAGAGGGAGAATTTGTTAAAGAGTACCTTCTTTCTGTTGCCAAAGAGATGTGTACAGAAAGGGCAGACTTATTTGGTATAGTTAGTCTTTCAGGATCTACAATTACATGAAGGATTGAAGAAATGGGAGACAATTTGCATCAGCATTTGCAAAACTCCACAAGAAAACTTTCCTATTTTTCCTTGGCACTCCACGAGAGCAATGATGTTCGTGATTCTGCACAACTTCTAATTTTTATTCGTGGGACTAATGACAATTTCGAAGTCACAGAAGAGGTTGCTGCACTGCAAAGCATCAAAGGAACAACTACAGGTGTTCATATCTATGAAAAGGTTTCCCAAACTGTGAAGGATTTGGAGCTGGACTGGGCTAAACTATCCAGTGTGACAACTGATGGTGCTCCTAGCATGGCAGGGGTCTAAGAAAGGAGTAATTGCTCGCATTAACTAAGAGATGGACAAACATAACCATTCTCATCCAATAGCCATACACTGCCTCATCCACCAGCAAGCGCTATGTAGTAAACCACTGAAGTGGGACTCTGTTATGAAAATTGTGGTATCTTGTGTTAACTTTATTAGAGCTAATGCACTAAACCACAGACAATTTCAGGAATTTCTGTCTGAGCTAAATGTTGCCTATGAAGAAGTTCTGTACTACACAGAAGTCTGTTGGCTGAGTTGAGGGAGAGTTTTGAGACATTTCTATGACTTACTTCCACAGATTACAGCTTTTTTTTTTTTACAGATACAGAGAGAGAGTCAGAGAAGGATAGATAGGGACAGACAGACAGGAACGGAGAGATGAGAAGCATCAATCATTAGTTTTTCATTGCGCATTGCAACACCTTAGTTGTTCATTGATTGCTTTCTCATATGTGCCTTGACCATGGGCCTTCAGCTGACTGAGTGACCCCTTGTTCGACCCAGCGACCTTGGGCTCAAGCTGGTGAACTTTTGCTCAAACCAGATGAGCCCAAGCTCAAGCTGGCAACCTCAGGGTCTCGAACCTGAGTCTTCTGCATCCCAGCCCGATGCTCTATCCACTGTGCCACCGCCTGGTCAGGCAGATTACAGCTTTTTTGCTTTCAAAAAACAAAGAAGTACCAGAGCTCAATGATGCAGAATGGAAATGGCACCTCGCCTTTTTTTTTTTTGTATTTTTCTGAAGCTGAAAACGGGGAGAGACAGTCAAACAGACTACCGCATGCGCCCGACCGGGATCCACCCAGCACGCCCAGCAGGGGGCGATGCTCTGCCCCTCTGGGGCGTCGCTTTGTTGCGACCAGAGCCACTCTAGCACCTGGGGCAGAGGCCAAGGAGCCATCCCCAGCACCCGGGCCATCTTTGCTCCAATGGAGCCTTGGCTGCGGGAGGGGAAGAGAGAGACAGAGAGGAAGGAGAGGGGGAGGGGTAGAGAAGCAGATGGGCGCTTCTCCTGTGTGCCCTGGCCGGGAATCGAACCCGGGACTTCTGCACGCCAGGCCGACGCTCTACCACTGAGCCAACTGGCCAGGGCCTCACCTTTCTGACAGATGTAACAGAGCTACTCAACAGTTTCAATGTGCAACTTCAAGGAAAAGGGAAGCTCATCTGTGACATGCAATCACATGTGAAAGCATTTGAAATAAAATTAGGCCTCCTTATCAAACAAGTGAAGGAGGAAAATTTCTGCCATCTCCCCTTAACTCAAAATCTGTTAGCGGAAAAACTCTTGATTGCATTCCCAAAAGAAACATGTGTGGATTCACTGGAAAAGTTGCAAAAGGAGTTCCAATTCAGATTTAAAGAGCTTCATCTCCACGAACAGGACATACAGCTTTTCCGTAACCCATTTTCTGTTGACATTGAAAATGTGGATACAATTTACCAAATGGAACTGGCTGAACTGCAGAATTGTGACTCTCTGAAAGACGCATTCAAGTCAAGCAGCTTGCCTAATTTCTATGCATCTCTCCCCTCTGAGACATATCCTAATCTCAGGAACCATGCACTCAAAATGGCAACCATCTTTGGCAGCACTTATGTCTGTGAACAGACTTTTTCCAGAATGAAACATCTGAAATCTCCAACCAGATCTAGACTAACTGATGCACACTTGCATCACTTGTTACGGCTAGCAGTGACAAATACGGAACCGGACATTGACCATCTCATTAGCCAAAAGCAGGCCCATAGTTCCCATTGAAATATTGGTCAGTTTGTTGATTTAAATTTACTTGTTCTTTATTTTAAATATTGTATTTGTTCCCGTTTTGTCTTTTTACTTTAAAATAAGTTATGTGCAGTGTGCATAGGGATTTGTTCATAGTTTTTTTTTATAGTCCGGCCCTCCAACGGTCTGAGGGACAGTGAACTGGCCCCCTGTGTAAAAAGTTTGGGGACCCCTGTTAACGCTTTGAATCTCTCCAACATCTTCTGCTACCAGCTAGAGAAAATACTTTACTTTTAAAGGGCTCTGGTGATTACATTAGACTCACCTAGATAATCTTCCTATCTTAAAGTCTACTGTGCTATATAACAACCTAAACCCAGAGGTAAAATTGATCATATTCAGAGTTCTGGGGATTATTCAGGGTACATACATCAGAGCAAGAAAATCTTAGGGGACATCTTAGATTTCTGCCTACCACAGCCCAGTTCTTTTTCCTGTCTACTTCATTGTCTATTTATTTTTTTATAAATATGTATATTTATTATATAATAGCATAAATACATAATGTATATTGTTTTTATATTCATATTCTATATATTTATATATTATATATTGCTTATATGTATTTATATGTAAATAATACATAATTATATCATAAGATAGGTAAGTAACATATTTATATTAAATAATTTTATTATATCATGTTATATAGTTATATATTATAAATATATTTTTACACAAATATAACTGTAAATATAAAATATGTATATATCAAAATATATATCTGTATAGAATTTGTATAAAACAATATTTAAATAAAATTAATTGGGTAGAAAAATGTACGATGACTTCCCTGTGGCATTATGTACCCTCTGCCCACCACTGCGTACGCAGTCTGAAAAGTCTAGACAGAATGGATACATCAAAGTGGTGATGTCATAAGCATCACATGAGGTGCAGCATGAGAGAGAAAGGAAACCAGTATGCAGTGGCCCTGGGAATCCCTGAGGCAGCGAAAACTCTCTACACCCGTTCTTCCCAGGAAGCAGTGGTGTCGATGCCTCACAGGCCACAGACCAGAAACACTCCCTCAGCGCAGCTGCCCAGTCCACTTCTGCAGCCCCCTTCCTTGCCTTAGTTCCCTCCCCACCCACTCCCACTTTTCCTGCTATGTAAATTACAAAGTGATCAATCCTTTTTAGACTGTGAAGAAAGAAAATATCTGGTCATTTGAGGAGGTTATTTAGAGTGTATGTGTGTGTATACTTTGTCACTCTGTGTATATGTGTGTGTGTGTGTGTGTGTGTGTGAGAGAGAGAGAGAGAGAGAGAGAGAGAGAGAGAGAGGAAAAGGCTGGGCAGCCAGAGAATATTTAAAAGTGGATCAAGCAAGAACCAGGCTGACTAGGAGGCAGCCCGAAGTCCCTTCAATGCTGAGATAAATCAAGGCATCTGAGGGCATCAGTGTAAGGTCTGGATCAATCTGTATTTTCTTTAACCACATCCCTCCCTATGAAAGGCCAAGCCAAAAATAGGAAGGGTTTAGATGGTCCCCACTTTCTTACCACAGAGCAGTTTTGCTGAAATTCAGACCTGTTGATTTATGGAGTCAGTGGGTCCAGAGTCACAGAATGTATTAGGCCATCTGCTCGGCACTCCAGATACCATCAGTGCCATTAGCTGCCTCTGTGGTTGTAAACCGACTCTCAGAAAGAGGAAGGGACCCCTGCCCCCTTAACCCCACTCAAGACCAGGCAGGGAGTCTGTAGCCCAGCAGAAATCCTACTGGACTAACCCTTGCAATGTTTGGAATCAGGAGCAAGTCCCAGGTAGAGCAATTGCCCCTACCAATACCTTACTTACCTGAATGTGTTCTGACCTGAATTGCATAGTCTATAATCAACTATGCTGATTATATTGGCATTAGCAAATAAGCACATCAAGTCCTAAGGTGACTAGTTGTAAAACAAAACAAAAGAAAAATCCTGGGCTTGCAAATTCTTTAGCTCCTCTGGTAGATTGCTCTCTCACAGTTTCCTAGCCTGAGCATTCTGACTTGCCCTCCATCCAACCTAGACAGCAGACTCATGTGGGTGATCAGGACACCAGGAGGAGGAAGAGGAAAGAGAGGTGAAAGAGAGGGTGGGAGGAAAAGGCCAGACCAGATGTTATTTTTCCAAACAAATAATCTGGCTGTTGCATAAATTGTGAGGAATCCTGGGATGGAAAACCAAGAGTCTTCAATCAGCATAAAAGAGTGAATGATGGGAAGGAAAGAGGATTCCAAAAAATTTGGCTCTGGGGCCCTGGCTGGTTGGCTCAGTGGTAGAGCGTCAGCCTGGCGTGCAGGAGTCCTGGGTTCGATTCCTGGCCAGGGCACACAGGAGAAGCACCCATCTGCTTCTCCACCCCTCCCCCTCTTGTTCCTCTCTGTCTCTCTCTTCCCCTCCCGCAGCCAAGGCTCCATTGGAGCAAAGTTGGCCTGGGCGCTGAGGATGGCTCTATGGCCTCTGCCTCAGGCGCTAGAATGGCTCTGGTTGCGACAGAGCAACGCCCCAGATGGGCAGAGCATCGCCCCCTGCTGGGCGTGCTGGGTGGATCCCGGTCGGGCACATGCAGGAGTCTGACTGCTTCCCCGTTTCCAACTTCAGAAAAATAAAAAAATAAATAAAAAAATCTGGCTCTGGGACACTTGGGAGTTTATGTGATTTTCTCTGATACGTATCATCCTGCACTGAACCTAAAGTATTCTGGGTCCTTGACAACAGGGAGAGGAGGGAAAGAGGTAAGCTCAGGCTGGGCAAAGGATGTCAGGTAGAGAGGACAACCAAGAAAGGTGACCTGCCCTCTGAAGCAGTCCAGAGGAAAACACCCGGGCAATGCAGGTGTGCCCTACACAGGCCTGATGGAAGCTTATGGAAGAGGGAGCAGCTGGGCTGCCAGCCCGGGAGTGTGGAGGAGCTGTCTAAAGAGAATCCTCAGAGGAAGAGTTAGGGGTCATGATCTGTATAATGGGGGAATCTGTCGGGCTCCAGTTCCAAAAAGGAAGTGACTCTTACCAATAAAAGAGGAGTCCACAGTCCACAAAGAGAACAAAACCCAAAGCCAGGAAAGAACTAGCAAGACGCAGTATTACTCAGTTGTCCTGGCTTAACAAGCGACAACAAGAATACTCTTCCAGTCGAACTAAGTTTCCAAAGCACGAATTGACCCGGCACCTGCTTCAAACTAAGTGAGTCAAAGAGCGGTGAGAGGCAAAGAGACAAAAGAGGATGACCCCTTCTCCTCCCATGCAGCCTCAGGATTCCTCAGCCGTGGGCAGCTAGCCCCTCATCTCTCTCCTGCAGGTCCTAGTCATCCTATCCCAGGCAAGACTTGGGTTGATGGCCTTGGCCTCTTTTCTGTGATCCTGTAACTTGGTGACAATTGGACCCATCCTGAGTACCAGTCTTCTCTTCCTGACTTCATGCACGCCTGCCTCAAAGCACTCCTTGGGCTGCTCTGTTGTAGCAGTCTACACAAGACTGAAAGGCATCCTCGCTCATCTCAAAGTCTGGGTCAATCACACTCCACCCTCTCAATCCCCAACCCTGCTGTGCTCACCCACCCCCTTCTTAGGGCTGGGTCCTAGTTTTCTGCCTCCCTAGGGTTCCACTACCTGGTTTCCACTGCTCTTGATCTCCCAAGTCCCAGAGTGCCGACCATTCCTGAAATGCTATGTGCACCGTCTCTCACATCCAGAGAGAGGAAGACCCCCTCAGGCCCAAGTTTCCCTAGGGAGTTGCTCTGCTGATTTGCCTGTTCTGGAACTAGAAACTTGCTTCTAAATCTCAGGTAGGGCTCCCAGTTTCAGCACTCATATTTAACAATATAGAACACTGAAAATAAGATTTGAAATGTCATGAGGATTACATTGCCATCTCTGTAAACGACAGGGCCCATGTTCTTGAAGGAGAATCATATTCAAGAAACAGAGAGGACATAGAGTGGTTGGGGTTCCTTATTTTATTGGCAGTTGATTGATGTTTGGCCTTTGGCCTTATCTTGGGAATTCGGATGTGACTAGGGAGCCCTACTCTAGTTTCCATTTTAAGTCCTGAATAATACACTTTAGGGGTACATCTGCTTCTCTGTCCACCAATTCATTCACTCAGGACATAATTCCAGGGACCTACTATATATGAGATCCTGGCCTGGGGCTTGCAGCCTCTGTAGAAGGATAGCATTACACAGCGGTTATGAGTATAGATTCATGTCTGGGTTTAATTCCTGGGATTCATACTCATGGGATGTAAGATTTTTGACCTAATTATTAATGTTCTGAACTTCAGTTTTCTCATGAGTAAAAAGGACAAATTTTGATCATAGAACCTAACTCATGGGGTTTTGTTGTGCTTGGCACATGGTAACTGCTTAATATCTATGAGCTACTATCTTGTTTTATGCTGCTCTCACTTGGGTTATCAACCACCTTAATAGAAGGAGGTCTATAATTCTAGGGCCATAAAGCAATATAAATCTGTGTCGACTGAAATAGTCTGGACAGTGTTTAGGTTGTTTCCCATCTTGCTTTCTGTCCTGCCAGGAACAGAGGGCTTCACCATTTAGGTAGCGATGAAGTAGGATTTCAGAGGCACTTTCTTTAGAGACCTCAGCAGGCATAATCCTGCTTATTGCCCCAGACCCTGCCCTCCCCAGCTTCACAAACTGGGCATCCCCATATAGCCCAGTTCATGAGCTCATCCAGAATAAAGCAGGATGTTTATCAGTGGCCTTGACTACTCCAATTTGCAGGGTTTAGGGTATAGTTGCTAACCCAGCTTTGGATTTGGGGTCCAGACTCAGGTGGTGGCATCGCCCGTGCTCTCTGCTCCAGGTCTCCTTTTATACCATCCACTATTGCACTGGAGATCGTTCTGGGCATCCATTCTCCTTCACATCCCAGCCACCCACTCCTCCTCCTGTGGTGGCCCAGTACAGAGAATGGGCCTCTGCCTCTGTTTCCTCTCAATCCCCGTGGAGGGCTATACCCCTCCCTGGGCCAGGACCCCTGCTCTGCATCTCTGTCAGTGGCTGGGGCCCAGCTCCTGATCTAGACGCTGAATCCTCCTAAAGCTGGATTTCCAGCTCATCTCTCTGCCTCCAGCTCCACTTGCCTACCCTTGGCTTGTCTGCTTAGATCTGCCCCTGCTCACTGCCCAGTGAATTTAAAAACTGTCTCATCCTTCTCCGGGCGCTCGGGTTGATCAACCCCCTTGGGTTTGGATTCCTGAGACCCTGTGTCAGGACAGTTTCTCCAACCTTGGGGCCACCCAGTTCACACACCTGCTAATGGTGTGACCTTGATAAAGTTAAAATTTCCTATGCCCCAGTTTCCTCAAGTATAAAATTAGGAAATAAGACCTACCTCATAGGCCAGTTGAGAGATTAAATGAGGTAATACACATGAAGCACCCAGCACAGTGCCTGGCACATAGTAAGCCATCAATAAGAGACAACCAGAGATGGATAAAAGGATGTTTGTTCATTTTTTGGCACTTAATTTGTGTTCACATATTTCTTATTGCTCCCTTCAAAACTATAATGATGCCCCCTTTTCCATGCAGCCCATTCTGTCCCCAACTAGTATTCAGGACCCAAGGGGGATGGTCTGAAGTGGGCAGGACAGAGTCTGTGCTCCCTTGTACTAGGCACAGTGGTCTGGGGGTCAAGCCACCTCTCGGTCACCAAAAGTGCCCATGTTGCTCAAAACTCTAGTCTAATGGCTCTAGGCATGAGCACAGCCCAGAGAAGAGGAGAGAGAAAAGCGATGAAGGGAGGGAGAACCCAGAAAATGAGAATGGGAACACCAGACAACACCAGAGAACAGAGTGGGTGTGGCAGCACACCAGAGCCAGGCTGCTCCTCCGCCCTCCTGCTCCACGCTTTCAGCACCTGTGGGCAAGGCTGGGCTGGGAAGACTACTTGCTCAGCACTTAGCCCGGCTTCATCAGCCCTCCAAGGCTTCACACGGCTCCAATTACACTTCCCACAGAAATACATTTTGCAGATGGAGGTGGTGATAAGAGCAATTAGCCTTGGCCTGTGGGTCAAAGTTGTCTCTGATCCTGGCCTCTCTAAGCACAGTGCTCCCCCTCAACCCGGGGAAGACAAATAGAAGGGATTTGTCAAGTCATGAAGCCTGGGGCAAAGAAGGACACAAAACAGGTTCCTAGAATCTCCTTCCTCTGGGCTCGAGAAGGTCAGCTTAACTATTGCCATCCTGAGAAGCAGAAGACTCTGCCTGGATAAGAATGGGAAGATTTGAGTTCAAGAGTTGGTTCTGGGCCCTGGCCGATTGGCTCAGTGGTAGAGCGTCAGCCTGGCATGCAGGAGTCCCGGGTTCGATTCCCAACCAGGGCACACAGGAGAAGCACCCATCTGCTTCTCCACCCCTCCCCCTCTCCTTCCTCTCTGTCTCTCTCTTCCCCTCCCACAGCCAAGGCTCCATTGGAGCAAAGTTGGCCCGGGCGCTGAGGATGGCTCTATGGCCTCTGCCTCAGGTGCTAGAATGGCTCTGGTTGCAACAGAGCGAAGCCCCAAGTGGGCAGAGCATCGCCCCCTGGTGGGCATGCCGGGTGGATCCCGGTCGGGCGCATGCGGGAGTCTGTCTGACTGCCTCCCCATTTCCAACTTCAGAAAAATACAAAAAAAAAAAAAAAAAAGAGTTAGTTCTGCCTCTGATTCCTCATGTGAGACACTAAACTAAACTAAAAATAGAGACACTCATTATCACCATCATCGTCACCATCAGCAACATCATTCCACAACTTGGGACCATCCTAATGCTCATAGTTGTACATACCTGCTCCAACATGTCTTATGTGCTGTTCTGGGTCAATGAACCTTCCTAGACCAAGGTTGTAAGAGAACAAGCCAACCTCAGTCCAAGATTCAACAGAACCAGAGCCGTGGGGGCCATCTCAGCCTGGACACAAGATGATTGCTAGTCTGATGTGGGTCAATCAGCTGTGAATATGCTTCACAAAACCAGACAGGCTGTTAGTATTTATTTTCATTTATCTGAGAGCCAAGTGGGGTTTCCTGGAGCCTCACCTGCGCTTCCCAATCAGGAGAGCCCTCTCTGCTAGAGTGGAAGCCCACAGGGGCATGGAGTTTTATTTGTTCTGTGCACTGCTGTATCACAGTACAGAGCACATAGCAGACAGTCAGTAAGTATCTGATAAATGAATGGATTTCTTCACTTCACAAGGCCAGACCCACCAAGTGTCAGCCTGAAGCCATGCTCGCCGCAGAACTCAACCTCCATTCTCTACTATAATTGGATATACTCGGCCTCTGCTTAATATCCTCCTCAATCTTCTAGACCTTCACTATTCATAAGAACCAGCAGAAGAGCTTCTTTTAAAAAAAATCTAGTGCCCAGACCCTGCTTCCAGAAACTGGGTTGGGGGTAAGACCTTGCCCTGGTCTATTTTTGAAATACCTGTTAAACATTAGTGATTCCAACATGTAGCTGAGGCTGAGAACTGCTCTAGACAGAGCGGAAGGACAGAAGGACAGAAAGAGATGAGGTCACTTTGCAACCCTTTTAGCAACTTTCCCCAACAACACACCCTACAGCCTTTTCCTGTCACCTCTAAACTGGCAGGTGACCCTCCCTGGAAAGTCCCAGCTCCATATTTCAAGCCTAATTATCTTCCCCTGTGTATGCTTATCCCAAAGGAAAACCAGGCTTCCTCTTCACACTCACACTGGTCTTTTTCTGTTCAGTCTCTGTGTTGTGCCTCATTGGGAGACTTCAGCCACACTCTCCCCTTCCAAATTCAGCAGGTGACAAGGCTGGGAGTCTTTGTATTCAAACATACCTCCAAACTCCAAGGGAACAAATGTTACTTTCTCTCCAAACTCTCTCATATAGACCCACAATTTTTGCAGCCGACCAGGACTGAAAGATACCAGTTCTCTCTCTTTTTTTTTTTCAGTCTCAGTTTTGTTGTGTCCTTTCCTCAGTTTGAGGTGATGGAAAGGGAAAGGAAATCTCACAGCACTCTCTGCTAAGCTGACAACGCTTTACCTCAGTGACTCTCCTAAATGGCCTCCTTCAAATGTGTTGCTTTCCCTATAAGCCTGGATGGGTTAATGGTTGCTAGACATGTTTTTGTTAACCTCTGAGAAGTCTCTTTTGGATAGTCAGAACCTCTCTCTCGAGTACAGGGTACTTCTCACCCATGTCTTTCTCTTTAGGGCTTCCTTTCCAGAATTTTGGGTAAATGGGAAGAAATCCATTTAAAATCATTGTATGCTACCAAATCCAACTCCCTAGGGCCCTCACACAAGGAAAAGCTGGTGTTAGTAACAGTGACCCACTCAGACCAACTTTGTGATTATATGTTTGCTGTGCCATGTCTGTGGCTACACATTGGGGACCACAGTGACCAAAGTCTGGCAGCCACTGCTGGTCTGTGTCATGCTTGCCACTGCTCTGAGCTGAAATGCTGCTTGCCTAGACCACATTGACTACTGAGATTCTTATTTCTAACAATTTCTATTCTTTCTTTTTTCTTCTTCTTCTTTTCCAAGTGAGAGGAGGGGAGATAGAGAGACAGACTCTCGCATATACCCTGACTGGGATCCACCTGGCAACCCCCATCTGGGGCCAATGCTCTGCCCATCTGGGGCCATGCTCGCACCTGAGGCAGAGGTTCCACAGAGTCATCCTCAGTGCCTGGAGTTGGTGTGCTCAAACTAATCAAGCCATGGCTGCAGGGGGGTGGGGGGAGAGAAGGGGGAGGACTGGAGAAGCAGAGAGTTGCTTCTCTTGTGTGCCCTGACCAGAAATTGAACCTGGAACATCCATATGCCTGGCCAACAATCTATTGCTGAGCCAACTGGCCAGGGCACAATTTCTATTCTTAATTGCTGATTGTTTCATCATAAATATGTTGGAGCTGTAGTTCTCTCTTTATAATGGACTTTAACAGATCTTCTTGGATTTAGCCAAGAAAAGAGAAAAGTCCCAGGCTGAACACTGCCCAGAATCCTTTCCGCAACTACTGGAAAACCTCTCTCCACAGTTGTTTCTTGTGTCACCTTCCCAAATGTACCAGCTGCAGCCCTCACGTGGCCTATTTCATGTCTCGTGGGAGTTTTGCTGAATATACAGTTCATGCTTACTTTTCTGTGGGCTTCATACTTTTGCTTTTCTTTCACTCTCTGCTTTCTTCCCTTTTCCCACTCGTGCCTCAGTTAGGCTGGAGCCCCTCAAAATCAAAGATGTTTCTGAGACCCAACTAAAAGCTCAAAATGGTTGCCTCAGTGGCTCCAAGATGCTCTGTGCTCTTGCTTCTTCTAGCTGGATTGCGGACTCGATGCCCACATTCGGCCACTTATACGCTGCAGTCACTTGGGCAGAGGCTGTCGATGTCTCACCGATATCGCCTCTACCCTTCCCATCCCCATGCGTGCCAACCTACTTCAACTGCAGCTCCTGGCCCTTGTGCCCACAGCTTTTCTCCAGCTGCTGAGCACACTTGGAGTGGCTCAGGCACTAGGAATTAACACCCTCTCTTTCCCCCTGGAATAGCTCTCAATCAATTTTCCTGCTTCTTTGGTAGGATAACTCCGTACTTTTTCTGCACTGCCTCCCAGTGCTCTGAGGAATGAAGCTTCAGTTACCAGAATTGCATTGGATGACTTCTCTTCCCTGTTCAGTCTCTCTACTCCTCTAGCAGACAGTATGCTGTCTCGGGAGCTGCTTCTAAGGGGATCCTAACTAAGAAAGGTCCTGAGCCAGAAATAAAAATATTGTGGGCAGACTGGCAGAACCAATAGATGCCAAGTGTGTATTGCATCTCTTGTGGTAAGGCGATGTACAGACAGGACATCTTTTAGAGAGCAAACCTGGAAGCGGACAGCCAGGAAAAGGTGAAGGCAATGCATTCCTCTCTGTGCTCTTCCTCCTCCTTCCTTTTCTGCTTTCACCTCCTTCCCCTCTGTCTCCTACCTTTAGCATATGGCCCGAGGCTCTGTAACAACTCAGCCCGTTTCCTCTCTTCACAGCTCCCAGCTGTGCGCTGCCCTCAGTGTGATGCTGGAGCCATCTTCTTTTTCTGCCCTGTGAGTGGCCATCAGAGCAGCCAGTAATCCATTATCTGTGAACACACCCCGAAGTGCCAACCTTTGTCTCAGGTCCTTTGGAAGGAAGTCAGCAAATTATTCACTGAAGAAAGAATCTAGTCTTAGGAAAGAAATCATCAAACCTAGGCATTTCCCCCCTATCAGATGATGGGAAATCTCTTATCTCCCTGTCAGCTGTGCCAAGAAAGTAACTAACTTGTTATTTAATATTGGCAGAAGCGACTTAAGGACTGGAGAAAGAGGCCAGTAAAAATGCGCACGACAGCAGTGATGGCGGAGGGAGGGATAGGGTGGTGCCCATTCCTCCCTCCAAGCCTATGAGAACCACACCGGGCTGCTTTTGTACTCTGCGTGAGTTCATGCAGAAGCCCACGTGGGTTCTAAGCACCCCCCCTTCTGTGACTGGTGTAAGTGACCTGAAAGGGCGGGTTGCTGCAGCAAAACTGCAGCCACGGAGAGCCGCCATCACTGACTGCTTGGGATCATAACCCTCAAAGGTCTAGGACATAGGACAGTTTGAGTTACACTTGAGAACTGTGAGAGTTCCACCTGGACCACTACTTGTGAAGCAGGTGGTGGCCGATACCAGCCTGGCCTACTGTGTGTGTCATCGTGGAGGGAAGGAGTTGAACGCTGACTTCCTTTTCTGCCCCAGAAGGAGCATGGGCCGGGAGGCTGTTGGGCAGGCGGGCGGGATCCTCTACAGCAGGCTCTCCGCCCCGCCTGCGGGGGTTGGGTCAGAGCCTAGCTGTCCTTGGGCTCAGGACGGGAGGGATGTCTTGCCTGCGTGTTCTGCCGACACACAAATTTCATCTGCCAGGTAGAATGATTTATTTGTATGTCTTCATCGAGGGCAATTATTTTTTAGCACCTCGCTGGGCATGCTGGGTGATCTCATAAGTGCCTGTCTCGCTTGGACAGAAAGTGAGAGAAGCAGCCTCCCTTTCCTGACTCACCCAGAAATTCTCTTCTTTCTCTGCCATCTTCACACAGAGAGGAGGAGCGTGCCTTTTTCTCTTGAGAGGCACTGCTTCACCAATACAACTCATCAAGGAAGCTATTGTAAAAGCATCTTTCTTTTGGAGAGAGGTTTTCTTTTTTAGAAAAAAAAAATTCAGTTATTCTGTGGTTTTGTTTTTTTTTAAATTAAAAACAAGTTGCATAAAAACTTGATTCAATAAGTAAACCTAATACAACAACATGTCTTAGATGTCCATATATAAACAGCTGGGTGGGGGGAAGAGGAAAAAGAAAGGAAGGGAAAAGAGGCCTAAGGACAGAGGACGAGCCCTGGCAACAGAAAAGGATACGTGGTGTGGTGTGGGTCAAAGAAGTTTGCAAATATGATATAGATGTTTGCTCGCTTATAGTTTGCATTGGGTGTGGGAGACAGGCTGTAAGCAGGCAGGGTCCTTTCCACATGGAAAACAGGAAAGAAGGACAGAGAATTCTGGTTCTCCTTTCCTGCTCAATAATATATCAAATAAGAGTCTGTCTGCTTCCTCCACCTCCTCATGACCCAGCCTGCTCCCCTACCCATCCACACCTCGGTTAGGATCTCTACTCCCCCTGACCCTGCTCCTAACAGGCTGCTGTGGGCCGGTTGTGTTCCTTCCTGAAACCAGAGCTGATCTGCCATGGCAGCCTCTCCCTCTGTCCTCTCTTTCCGTATCATCCACATGGTGGGGGCTGTGTCTGTGGGACACACAGATCCCCACCCCGGTTCTTGTGTTTATTCAAGGCACGTCTCTCATCCTCTTTGAGTTTTCACATTTGCAAACAGGCAGGAATAATAGTTCCTAGCCCGCTTCCAACACTGGCTCCTGGAGTCTTTGTTGGCTGTACGTGTAGATGAGTGTCCATGTCTGTGTGTATGATAAGAGATGAGGAACACAGAGATTCACTGTGAGCTCTAAAATGATGTACAGACAGGAGTTTCCAGTCTGCTTCTTTTGCTCTTACTGTCACTTTCCTCTCCCTGCTCACTCTTTTTCATTTCATCCCCTATGAACAGACCTTCCCCAAGGCTTGTCTTTTGCTTTTTTCAATTTCTAACTCTCCTTCACTTCCTTTTGCTTTTCTTATAGACTCAACCATCACCCACAAATGACGGGGCAAGCCGCATGCTCTCTCTGGAGCTGCAAACCAGGCTTTGCTGCCTGCGTGCTGTAGTGGTGCTTCAGACCCAGCGTGCCCAATGTGGCGTGGATAGAGTGCCTCAGTTTGCTCTCAGACTGGACCTTTCTTCTAGAGGAGTGGGGAAAAGACGGTTTCTAGACAGACTCCATTTCAGATCCTGGCAGTGCTGTGGGTGAGTAGCCTTGTCGCTTTCTCCTGAGTTTCAGTTTGCTCACCCACAGAATGGGACGAATAAAACCCAACTGAGAAATGGGATGAGGTCCCACAGTAATGAAATCGTAAGTGATAGTGCAGGGAGGAGAGGCTGAGAGGGCACATCTGGGGCTAGAGATTCTGCAGAGACTTCTCAAACCCCAGTGAGGGAGGGGCTGCAGGAGGACAATGCCCCCCTCCACTGTCCCAGCTGGGCGGCAGCCTAACTCTTAACAAGGTGGCAAAATAGCAGACAGGCTAAGAGCAGACTCAGGAGCCAAATCTTGACATTCCTACTTACTAGTTGTGTTGTTTTGGGAAACTTTCTCAACCTCTCTGTGCCTCAGTCTTTTTGTCTATAAAATGGGTCGCCATGAAGATAATTCATCAGATAAATAAGATAAAGTCATGTAGGTTGCTTACAGCAGTTCATGAAGAAAGTGCCATATGAGTATTTTGCTTAACAAAAGCTACATTAACTATCAGTGGCATTATTTATCAAAAGTTGTAAGTTCATTTTTTAAAAAATTTTTTTTAATTTATTCATTTTTAGAGAGGAGAGAGAGAGAGACAGAGAGGGAGAGAGAGGAGAGAGAGACAGAGAGAGAAGGGGGGAGGAGCAGGAAGCATCAACTCCCATATGTGCCTTGACCAGGCAAGCCCAGGGTTTTGAACTGGTGACCTCAGCAAAATGAAGAGTGTAAACTTTTTTTTTTTTTTTTACAGAGACAGTCAGAGAGAGGGATAGATAGGGACAGACAGACAGGAACGGAGAGAGATGAGAAGCATCAATCATCAGTTTTTCATAGCAACACCTTAGTTGTTCATTGATTGCTTTCTCATATGTGCCTTGACCATGGGCCTTCAGCAGACTGAGTAACCCCTTGCTCGAGCCAGAGACTTTGGGTCCAAGCTGGTGAGCTTTTGCTCAAACCAGATGAGCCTGCACTCAAGCTGGCAACCTCGGGGTCTCGAATTTGGGTCTTCCGTATCCCAGTCCGATGCTCTATCCACTGCGCCACCGCCTGATCAAGTTCATTTTTTACTCAGGAGGTTTTCAGAGGCTGGTGGCAGCTAGAAAACAAGGAGTCTGGCCCTGGCTGGTTGGCTCAATGGTATACCATCAGCCCAGTGTGTGGATGACCTGGGTTCAATTCCCGGTCAGGGCATACAGGAGAAGCACCCATCTGCTTCTCCATCTCTTCCCTTCTCATTTTTTTCTCTCTCTCTTCCCCTCCTGCAGCCATGGCTCAATCAGAGTAAGTTGGCCCCAGGTGCTGAGGATGGCTCCATGGCCTCTGCCTCAGGTGCTAAGAAGAGTCTGGTTGCTGAGCAATGGAGCAATGCCCCAACTGGACAGAACATCACCCCCTAGTAGGCTTGCCAAGTGGATCTGGGTCTGGGCACATGCGGGAGTATGTCTCTGCCTCCCCTCCTCTCACTGAAAACAAAGGGCCTGAGGACAATCTCCACCATGCTTCATGCCAAATCCCCAGTTGGCTCTTTTCTTTCCTTGCCTTTAATGCCTCCAACATGCCCCATTTTTCTCCCTCTAAGACTCATCTGAGACACAGTTAAATCCTCCCCCACATATACCAGAGAACTTAGTGTGGGTCTGAACAAACTGTTGTAGGTTCCAGATGTGTACACTCTGTCTCCTTCTTTGGGTAGATCTGCTCTATCGCCAAGCAAGGAATCAGAATCAGGAAGGAAAAAGGGCCTTCTGGTTCCTAAGCCTCGCTTAGCATCGGGCCTGTCACTACACCACCTGTGAGGCCCTAGAAGGCGGTATTGTTGCCCTCATTTTATGGAAAATGTAAAATGAAATATGGAGAGGTCAACTGGCATTACTGAAGGTCACACAGAAATAATCAGGGAGGCTCTTTATTAATTAAATTAAATAAGTAATAACAATCATAGTGCTTCATCTAACTGAACACTTACTATGGGAACATCATGCTTAGAATTTTACATTCATCACCAAACTTATTCCATTCCTTCTCTTATCACCATCCTATTTCATGAATGAAGCAACCGGCTGACAAAAGAAGTAAGTGTGATTTGAAGCTACATGTCACCCCAGTGCTCTGGAGATTGTGTGAGGAGGAGAGAGGGAAGGGTCTCAGGCTGGCCTGACTTGAAGGTCCCCATCCCAGGGGAAGCTCATGTCCTCCCTGGCTCTTGCCTACACCTGGCTGAGGCAGGAAGCATGGGGCCTCCTTGGCCGGAGGGCCTGCCTCCCCAGCTCAGATGTGAACACCGCAAAGGCACGGCCACATCTGCCTGCTCTCTGGACCTGCTGGCCCCTGGTACAGACCCAATCTGTTTGTGTCAAAGGAAGTGATAAATACAGTGAATTTCCCTGTTTCCTGTGGAGTCTCCCAGATGTGAAGCAGTACTGTGACAGGTGTAAAGCTTGTCACAGTTGACAAAGTGTCTTGCCATCCGTTATTCTGGAATCCTCATACCGGACAAGGCACTGCTGCCCACTGCCAGCACCTGACTCAGGTCTCCATGCCGTCCTCCCACAGCAGCCCTGTGCCTGTTCCCCTCACTTCGCATCTCACCCTGCATTGAGCCCTGCCTTCCGCCCAGGAACCTGAAGGATTCCTCTTAAATAAAACTCTGTTCATTTCTCTCCTTGCTGCCTTTCGGACCAAGTCAGCCCCTTCACCGGGCACGAGCCCCTCCACAATCCCATCTTTGTCTCCTAGGACCCATTTTTCTTTCTCTCTCCAGGCCTGGGCTCCGCCCCCTGCTTGCTTGGCCACAGCGCCAGGAATGACTCATAATGCCATGTGCCTGAGTCACCTGGGCAGAGGGGAAACTGGGACCTGGAGGCACTTGTCATCCCTCCCTTCACGTCATCTCCGTGCCTGCACAAGCACGTCTGTCTAGCCTGGTGATATCACTGGCCTGGGTACCCATGCAGCCACTCAGACCGGGGCTCCAAGCAAGGGAGGGGGTGGATCGTGATGAGCACTCTCACTTCAGAGGGAGAACTATGGCATGAAGGAGGGTGAAGCAAGATTTGGCATAAACATGTGGGGATTGTCCTCAGGCCCTTTGTTTTCAGTGAGAGGAGGGGAGGCAGAGACAAACTCCCGCATGTGCCCAGACCCATATCCACTTGGCAAGCCCACTAGGAGAAGCACCTAACTGCTTCTCCATCTCTTCCCCTCTCATTTCTCTCTCTCTCTCTTCCCCTCCTGTAGCCATGACTCAATCAGAGTAAGTTGGCCCTGGGTGCTGAGGGTGGCTCCATGGCCTCAGCCTCAGGTGCTAAGAAGAGCCTGGCTGCTGAGCAATGGAGCAATGCCCCAGCTGGACAAAAGAAGGAAAAGAAGTCATTCAGTTCCATGTGGCCTTCCAAATGGAATTGCCAAAGGAAGAAAGTATGTTTTAGACCCAAATAACCCAGGCTAGCCATGTTCGGGAACACAGTCACTGTCTGGTTCCATCCCTTCTTGGTGTGGCCTGGACACAACAATTGGTGTGGCTGTGTGCAGGACACAGCAATGGTTGTGAAACAGAAGGGCTGTTAGAGGAGCCAGGCCAGAGAGTTATCTGGGCAGCATCTCCAGTGCACCCAGAGTTCTAGCCCAGCCTTTACTGCAGCCAGGCTGCAAAGCAGAAATAATTTCAAGTTATAAACCCTTATAAGGGCACAGAGCACACTCCCTGACCTGGCTAATGGGAGACAAACTTGATCCACTCTCATCCATCCTCCCTTATTACCAGCTCTGGGAGGAGGTGTCTACAGTTATCACATCAAGCGCTTCCGCATTTTGTTAGACAGTTCTTCCCACCCATGGTCTCTTTTGACCACATAGAGCGGTGGAGTCAAGAATCCTGGGTTCAAATCCAAACACTGCCATTCACTGGCAGTGGACCTTGTGTACGTACTTTTTTCACTACAGCCCTGTGAGATTTCATTGGACTGATGAGGAATTTGGGCTCAAAAAGGGCTCCAGGGTGAATGGCAGAAAAAGATTATGTATCCAAATTCAAGGCCCTTTTCAAAGGAACATCTGGTCCTTCGAGGAGGGATAACCTCAGCAAGCAAAACATCTTTGCTGTTTCTCTACAACCAGCCAAACTCAATCAATCATCAGTCAATTCAACCTGTTGGGCAGAAGGGCAAAACTCTCTCTGCAGCTAGAATGCATGCTTTCTCTGTCCTACTCAGGTGCCATCAGCAAAGACACCCCCCTCAGTGCATGAGATTGCTCCTCCTCTGTGCAACCCCCCGCTATTTTCTGGAGAGTGTCACATTTAGCACAGACCAGCTGTGGGAAGGCCTTGGGGAAGGCAGCTGCTTTCTGGGGTGCAAATGCTGACCAGTAATGCATGAGGGCAGGAGTGTGGGGACTGGGGCTGAGCAATTCAGGTGCCTCTGAGGAAGATCCCAGGAGGACCCTGGCTGACTGAGGACCATGGCCCATAGAAAGGGAAGCCTTCAGTTCTGAAGTATTACCACCTTATTTCCTGTACCTGTGAAGGGCTCAACTCAGTGTGACTTCTGGAGATGGGGCTGCTGTCCAGCATCCAGCAACATTGTGCAAATAGCTGTACCTCCTCTGACTTGTCCTTCTTGGCCTCTTTTTTCCTAGGAGGAGCTGAAGTCATGCTTTGCAGTACCTGGTCCAAAGAACGGCAGTTTAATACTTATCATTTACTCATTCACTCTGCCAGGAACTGGGGATACTATTATAACAAGACAGAACATGGCCTTGCCCTCTCAAACTTAGCAAAATGACATGAGATTTTGGGCAGGTCGACCAAGGCTCTCTTTCCAGCCCCAGCATTTACTATCCCAATGATCTCACTTGTTCCTAAACTCTCTGAACCTCAGTTCCCTTGGGTGTCAGATGTGCGTAATGATGCCTTTCTCAGATGAGTCAAGGGAGTGAAAGGATTTAATCAAATAAGTGCGAAAGTGCTTTCTTTGCTAAACATAAAGATCATATCAATCTTAATTTTTACTGTTAGTGATGTGACTATTACTATTGTTATTGTTGCTACACTTCTCCATTTGGAAAGTTTTCTCTGCCTGACCTTTTTCTGCTAGAATCTGAGTGAAAATTTGCTTGGCAGGCTTTGACAATATTGATTGATCTACTCTGGATCATTAGCCTATATTTTTTTTAGATATGCATTCACATACTATATAATTCACCTATTTAAAGTATACAATTCAGTGTTTTAATTTTTTTTTTTTTACAGAGACAGAGAGAGAGTCAGAGAGAGAGATAGACAGGGACAGACAGACAGGAACGGAGAGAGATGAGATGCATCAATCATTAGTTTTTTGTTGTGCATTGCAACACTTTAATTGTTCATTGATTGCTTTCTCATACGTGCCTTGACCGCAGGCCTTCAGCAGACCAAGTAACCCCTTGCTCGAGCCAGTGACCTTGGGTCCAAGCTGGTGAGCCTTGCTCAAACCAGATGAGCCTGTGCTCAAGTTGGCAACCTCGGGGTCTCAAACCTGGGTCTTCCACATTCCAGTCCAATGCTCTATCCACTGTGCCACCACCTGGTCAGGCCAATTCAGTGTTTTATAGTACACATGCAGGGTTGTATAACCATCACCAAATTGATTTTTGAAACATTTTTATTCCCTCTAAAAAAGTTCTATACTCTTTAGCCATTCCCTATCCCTCCCATCAACCCCCTCTCCCTACTATAAGCAACTAATAATATTTTTGTCTACAGATTTGCCTACAGTAAACATTTCATGTAGATGGAATTATATCATATGTGGTCTTTTAACTATTACTTCTTTCTCTTAGCTTAATACTTTCAAAGTTTATCCATCTGGTGTTTGATTTCTTTTTATTGTTGAGTCCTATTCCACTACATAGATCAGTGGTCCCCAACCTTTTTTGGGCCACGGACCGGTTTTTGTCAGAAAATATTTTTATGGATCGGCCTTTAGGGTGGGACAGATAAATGTATCACGTGACCGAGACAAGCGTCAAGAGTGAGTCTTAGATGGATGTAACAGAGGGAATCTGGTCATTTTTAAAAAAATAAAACATCATTCAGACTTAAATATAAATAAAACGGAAATAATGTAAGTTATTTATTCTTCCTCTGCAGACCGGTACCAAATGGCCCATGGACCAGTACTGGTCTGCGGCCCGGGGGTTGGGGACCACTGACATAGATAAACCACATTTATCCAATCATCAATTGATTCGATATTAGGTTATTTACGCTTTTTAGCTATTATTAAAAAAACGGTGCTAGGACCATTTCGTGGAGAAGTTTCTATGCAGCATATGTTTTGATTTCTTGTAGGTTTATACCTAGGAGTGGAATTGCTGGGTCATGGGGCAGCTCTATGTTTAATATTTTGAGGAACTACCAGACTGTTTTTCAAAGCAGCTGCATCAATTTACATTCCCACAAACAATGTAGAAGTGTTTCAATTTCCCCACGCCCTTTCCAACACTTGTTATTATCTGTCTTTTTGATTATCGTCATCCTAATAGATGTGAAGTGATATCTCCCTGTTGTTTTCAATTGTAATTCCCTGGTGACTAATGATGTTACACATCTTTTCATTGGCTTAGTGGCGATTTGCATATCTTATTTGGAGACATGTCTATTCAAATCTATTTGTCTATTTGCCCATTTTTAAGTTGTGTCAGTTTTATTTTTATTGAGTAATGAGAGTTCTTTGTTGAATACAAATCTCTTATTAAATACAGGGTGGGACAAATAGGTTTACAGTTGTTCACATGGAGAATAATCCAATAATTCATACATAATAATACAAGAACAAACTTTGTGTTTCGAGTACTCACAACTATTATATAAAACTACTTTTGCCTCACCCTGTATTGATTTGCAGATATTTTCTCTCCCATTCTGTGAGTTGTCTTTTCAGTTTCTGGATGATGTCATTTTCATTACAAAAGTTTTAAGTTCTGATACAGTTTATTTTTTCTCTTGTTGCTTATATTCTGTTCACAAAAATTAGGGGATATTTTATCAGTTCATATTGATTTTGAAATATCCCCTAATTTTTTTGAGCAGTATATTTTTGGAGTCGTATAAATTCTACTTCTTAAATGGGCTCTCTGCCTTTTAAGACATGTGTCTGTTAAGTAAATAAAACTTTGATATTAAAATTTAGCATTAATTCCAAATCAGGAAAAATATCAATGTATCATCACTATAATTTATTAGATTATAGTATAATCTAATAATAAATCCATTTGAACCCTTCCTGCTATGAAAGAAATGGGGAAAGGATGGAATTTTCAAGCTGGCAGGATGGCAATTGAGCTGAGCAAAGAGGGGCACGGCAGTCGGCTGGTTGAAGGACTGGAGGCCAAGATTATTCCAGGCGGAGGCAGCAGTATGCTCAAAGGCACTGGTGTCTTATCATACCGCTTGAAGAGCTCCATCAGGCCCTCCCAGTGGTACATGGGAAGGGGAGAGTGAGAACGGTGGCCTGGGACTTCATTCGTGGCCCTTGGATGCAGGTGCAGGACACGGAATAGCCTTGCTTTGCTCCTTAACACCTCAGTCCCAGTACTTTTTTCTCCCTTGTGGCTAGTCCGCTGCAAGTATTTCACATTGGACTGACATAAAGTAGATGCTCAGCAAATATTTGTGGAATACATAAAGAATCATAGGAACTGGAAATCCTTCCAGAATGACCCAAGTTTTTTCAGAGGGATTTGTTTCAGGGCCCTCATGGAACCAGAGTAATATAAAAAGGTCACTTCTCAGTAGACAGAGCAGGAAAAAGAGCATCCTTTCTATATGTAAGGTGATTTCAGTAGTTGAGGACCTGCACTGCCATGGGAACTGACTGGAATCTCAGGATGGGCAGAGAGAACGTGGTGGCAGCATGAGGAGCATAAGCAGTTCAACAGGTCAGCGTTTCAGAGTTGCAGGGAGAAAGAATTGTTATAAGGTATTGGCTCCTGCAGTTATGGAGGCTGAGAGGTCCTGTGGTCTCTGCCTACAAGCTGGACACGTAGGAAAGTCAGTGCTGTCATGTGAAGGCCTGAGCCAGAGAGCCCATAGTATAGGTTGCAACCCAAGTTTGAAGGCTTGAGAACCAGAAGCACTGCTGGCGGAAGATCTGTGTTCTAGCTCAGATTGTCAGACACAGAGTAAGTCAACTTTTCTCCACCTTTTTGTTCTATTCAGACCTTCAGCAATTGGATGGTGCCCACTCACAATGGGGAGGGCCATCTTTACCTGGTCTACAGATTCAAATATGAATCTCTTCCAGAAACACCCCCACACCCAGAAGCAATGTTTAACCCACTCTCTGGACACCACTGTGATCCAGTCAAGTCGACATATAAAATTAACTATCATGTAGGGATAGGGAAGAGAGGTGTCACAAACACACACAGCTCATGATTGTTCTCTGGACTTCTGGTAAGGAGGAGGTATGGAGGTTGGAGGAGGGCATCTCACAGAGACAAAGGCTAAAGGCTGCTGTAGGGCTGTCTCTCTCTTCTTCTTCTTTTTTTTTTTTTTTGTTGACAGAGAAAGAGAGAGAGAGACAGAGAAAGGAACAGACAGACAGGAAGGGAGAGAAATGAGAAGCATCAATTCTTTGTTGCGGCACCTTAGTTGTTCATTGATTGCTTTCTCATATGTACCTTGACTGGGGGGCTACAGCAGAGCGAGTGACCACTTGCTCAAGCCAGTGATCTTTGGCTCAAGCCAGCGATCTTTGGGCTTAAGCTAGCGACCATGGGGTCACGTCTATGATCCCACGCTCAAGCCAGCGACCCTGTGCTCAAGCCAATGAGCCCGTGCTCAAGCTGGCAACCTTGGGGTTTCAAACCTGGGTTCTATGAATCACAGTCCAATGCTCTATCCACTGCACCACTGTCTGGTCAGGCTGTAGGGCAGACTCTTGCTGTCTGATGATGGCAACCTGAGAGGCTAGAGGAGGGCATTCTTAGCTTGCAGAAGTCCGTGGCAAGAACTCAGGATGGGATCCAGGTGAAAATGCTACAGTCAGAGTCAGGAGGGCCAGGCACTCAAGGAAGAAGGCAGTATCACTTCTCCAGCAGGCCAAGGATGGTGTGGGTGGAAGGGCAGGAGTTTTCCTGCTGGACAATAGAGGCTTTCCAGTTGCTCAATGTCATAGTCTAGGACCTATGTTTACCTATAGTATGAGTAGGCAGCACTGCTATGTCAGCAGTGCTGTGGCCCAACAGGCTTCCTGGACTCATACATTCTGAATGAAGTCTCCTCTCCTAATGTTTTAAAAGTATAATTGAAGAGCTATAAATAAAGATTAGTTTATGTTGGTTTTGACTGAATGCCTTTCTCCTCATTTAGGTCAAGTTTTCCTGCTTCTTTACATTCCTGAAAGTGTTGGTTTTTTGTTTATTTGTTCTCAGGACAGACATTGTGAGTTTTAGCATGTTGGGTGCAAGATATTTTTATATTTCTATAAATATTCTTGAATTTTGTTCTAAGCTACAGTTAGTTTCTTGGAAACAGTTTGATCCTTTCATGTTTTGCTTTTATGATTCATAAAGTGGATTCAGAGCAATACTCAGTCTAAGGATAATTTAATTATTGTCTACTATAGAGGCAAGACCTTCTACTCAATGTCACATGAATTATGCATATTTCCTCTGTGGCTGATGGGGAAAGGCCTATTCTTGGCCCTATGTATGCATTGGGAACTATTTCTTTAATATTTTTGGATGGTTCTTTCTCCAATTTTTGGTGGTTTATTCATACCTGTGTGCTGATTGTGTCCTGCTAAAAACCCGAGGGGGCTCCCTGCAGACCCAGGGGTTTTTCTCTCGTGCAGCTTCCCCCTCTTTGGTACTCCCTCCTGCACTGCATAGTCTAGATCAGTGGTCCCCCGGTCCGTGGGCCATTTGGTACCAGTCCGCAGAGAAAGAATAAATAACTTACATTATTTTTGTTTTATTTATATTTAAGTCTGAACGATATTTTATTTTTAAAAAATGACCAGAGTCTCTGTTACATCCTTCTAAGACTCACTCTTGACGCTTGTCTTGGTCACGTGATACATTTATCCATCCCACCCTAAAGGCCGGTCTGTGAAAATATTTTCTGACATTAAACTGGTCCGTGGCCCAAAAAAGGTTGGGGACCACTGTTCTAGATGACTTCCTCCTGCTTTCTCAGACCATCTCCTCACCTCAACTCAGAGAGGCTGCTGGGCTTGCCCGATTTCCCTTCCCTGGAAACTCTTTCAAGGCAGTAAGCTTGGGCAATCATTGGGTCCACCAAACTTAGTTCTCATATCTCAGGGACTACTGTATTTTATTGTCTGCTATGTGTCTTCAAAACTTTTATTTTGTATATATATTTTTTTCAGTTGTCCTTTTTTGTTGCTGTTGTTTTGTGGTATACCTAGTCCCTATTATTCCATCTTGGTCAAATGTGGAGTCTCTTCATTTTTTCTCACTTCTTCTACAATGAGATTGGTATAGAAAGATTTTTTTTTAATAGAAATTATCCATAAGCTATCAGAATGATCATGTCAGTCTTTATTAGCCCAGATCACCTGACTAAAACAAAACAAAATAAAACAAAAACACCTCTTGATTCTTCTGAAAGCTTGAGGAGTTTTCAAAAGGTACAACACTTGGCCACTGACTTCCAGAAACTCACAATCTAACAAGGCGATGGCTATACTAATAAAACTCTAGCAAGACTAACTACTTTGTCATCCTAACTGTTGAAAAACTGAGGTGGCACCTTTCCCTGAGCCTGCAGGCTGAGATGAGGGTAGGGTGGGGCCTAATAGGGGCACACAACCCAGTGTATTCATCTCTAAATTGGTAGTTTCAAAAGACTTACTGATAAATGGAGAGTCATAAATCTATCTGTGATGTTTATCATCAGAGATTTAGGGCAGCAGCTTGAAAGACGCTAATATAGATGTAATCTTAGTTTCAGTCCAAGGTGGCAGCTGGGTTTGGTGCATCTGAGATTAAACAAAGTCTTCCTGGAGCCCCTAAAAGTGCCATCAGTGTTTTTGCCTGCTGGCAGCTGCAGGGCCAGCGGTTCAGATGTTCACTGAGCTGCAGGTGGCAATGTGGACTATGCGTGGGCACTAGGTTTTGGGGGAAGACAGCCTTGGGTTGAAGTCCAAGCATTGCTGTTTGCTCTTTCTCTGAGTTCTCTCTGAGCCTCAGTTTCCCCAGGCTACATTTTTTCTATTGAAATCACTTTGTCTCATGTGACAAAGTCACATCAGTAATAACTCTTTCTTTTAAAATCCCATTCAAATCATCTACTTTCTTTTAATAGTCTTCTCCTACACAGTAGTATACAATATAATTTTTTAGCTTCCAGCTTTCTTATTTGCAAAGAATTGCACACATGCTGGGCTTAGGCGTGCTAGTTGAATTTGTATGCTCCCACAGCTCTGAGATCTTTTATTGGCAGGCTTGGCTTGGGCTACTCCTAGTGATGGTTATGCTCATGAGGCCATTTCCATCTTCTTTTGGGAGATAACCTATTTCCAAAGACTGGCTGGGCAGATCCTCATTATAGTCTTTATTACATTGCTTTGGGAATTATTTACTATTTTTCCTGACTGCCCCCACTAGATGATAAAACCCTTAAGAGCCAGAACTAAGTAATAATCACCTTGGTATGACCAAACACTTGCTCTGTTGAAGAAAACATAGTGGGTCCTTTTTTGAAATAATAAATAAACAATGAATAGAGAAAGTATTTGAAAAGGATACACCTGAAATGGATCAAAGGTTGGAGACTAGCAAGCTAAAAGCTCTATTGGGAATAATTAAGTGAGGTGAGTCAGAGCTCCAAAGCATGCAGGACATCCTCTCTGGAAAGCAGCTCTGAGAAAGTGTGGTAGAGGAACAATAACATAGACTCCACTATCAAAGGGACTTCGTCGAAATCCTAGCTCTTCAACCGTTAATATGTGTGATGTTGGACAAGTTATTAAATCTGAGATTTAGTTTTATTTAAAAAGTAAAAAGGGGGAAATAATAATAGTAGTAATTATTAATAATAGTTGTGATGATCATTAATGCTTGTCACCGAACATTTCTAGCTCTTCTTCAGGTACTTAGACTGTGCTCCCCTTCTCTCTTGATTTTAAGCATGGCCACTCAATTGAATTAATATAATATGGGAGCTTTTAAATTAGTGCCAGATTTGCTACTCTTCCTTCCTGTAACCTGAAAGATTGGGAATGTTTCAGAGGTGAAGTCTCCACCAGCTGGGTATCTGAGTAAGTGAGTATGAATTGCAACGGAGCCCATAGACCTAAAGAAATAAATCTTTGTTGTTTTAAGTCAATGGGATTTTGGGGTTGTTTGTTACTACAGCATAACCAAGCTCATTCTTACTGATAGAAATATTGATAGGTTATTTAAATTATTAAATAAGATGTTTTTTTAAATGTTTTGTCAATTTTTAAGTTTTTTTGTGGGCTTGACATTTCTGGGTTGAGAACTGCAAAAAATGTTATAAGGTATTTAGCTTGATTATGGGAATCTTACTGGTAAGGCAGTAACACTGTGAAGTCTGTCAATAAGAGGATTTTCAGCCTCAATTATTCTCAATTAATTGAGGTGCTTACAGCCTTGTTAGAAACACACACACATCAAGTAAAGAGCAAGAGTGGATACCTAGTGTTAACAATCTGTATCCAGCAAGGTCTAATAAAGTGTAAAATGGGGGGCAAAGGGAGCTAGCAAATAGAGAACAGTTGTAACCAAAGGAAATAGAGAAGGGAATTTGAATGGAGTCTTGAAGAAAGGTTGGATATGAACAGATGGAGGATAGAGAAGACTATACATTGATACGTACATCTAAGTCTTGCTCTTCTTGTTGCACTCCTTCAATATATTGCATCTAAATATGAAAGGCTGCATTTTTCCTTTTCTTTGCAGAGGGTCTAATATCATCAAAATAACATGGCCTGGCACAGTTCTTGCCACACAGCAGAGACTCAATAAATACTTGTTGATTTAATGTATGATTTAATGTAATCTATGGCTTCATAGAAAGACAGACCTGTGTTCAACTCTCAGCTCTTACTGAGCATTTCCATGGTTTACTTTCTACATCTTAGCATAGTTTTGTGTTTAAATGTGGCATAATACTTGACATGGAGGCAGCTCAATAAAGAGAATAGTCTACCATTTTTCTGTGTTGCAACACAGCTTTCATAATGACCACAGTCAACACTCTTCACAAAGTAGATATATATATTCTTGGCATGAAAGGAATTTTCTAATATATCACTAACATAGAAAATCTATAAACATCATAATGCCGCTAGTTTCTTTGTTTTGTTGGATATTTTCTTTAGGATTAGCTCCAAAAGTTTGGACTCACTGACTCAAAGGAAATAAACATATCCATGGAAAAATCAACATCTCAAAGGAGTGATCCAGGAGGCAGTCCCAGCTGGTGGCAGGATGGAACATAATTATAAGAGCCCAAATTCAGTTGATGAACTAAGATTGGATTAAAAGATCTGCTTAGGCTTGTTGGCTGAATCTGTCTGGCAAAATTGTTTTCCTGTGAAAACTCATTCCAAGTTTTAAATTGATCTTTAGTCTTCCATCCCGCTGCTCTCTCCCATCTCTCGAGTTTACCACTATCACCTCTGGAGTTATTTCAACTCCTTATTAGTGAATGATACCATCTGCGAGTAGTACATCTGGCTGGGGTGTTGGTTAATCATTTCCTGTGCAGTGTGTGGGCCCATCTTTACTCCTCAGGTACCCCGAGTTCCTCTTTATATCTTTCTGCATTAAAGCTTTCCAATGTGTTCATCATGTAAGTTATAGATACTGATTCAAGTTACAGCAAAGAAGGTAAAATTCATAATGTTACAACAATAGATGGCATTTTTAAGGACTCTTCTTGGAACTAAATTGTGGTGTGGTGGTGGTGGTGGGTGGGTGGGTGTATTACTCCCTGGTGTATCCAGTTCATTCTATATTATTTCATATCCAAAAGTAAACTCATGATCTACTTTCTCATATTTCATCTTTTCTTATATCCACTTGGTGAACAGTACCATCCATCCATCCATCCACTTGGGCCAAGACAGAAACCTGGAAGCTTTTCTTGATTCCTCCTTTTCCCTCAATACCTTCACCCTCTCCACCTCCAATCCATTAAGTGCTATATAGTATTTTGGTAACTAACCTACCCTAGAATCCAGTCACTTTTCTCTGTTTCCACTGCCACCACACCGGTTCAAGCCACTATCATCTCTCCCCTGAATCACTTGTTAATTAAGGTCCTGACAACTTCTTACAATAGAAAAGGAGATGTACAACCCAGACCTCCCTTCAAAGCCAGGCTTACTGCCCAGCTGCAGTAAGCTACTGTGCCAGCAGTAGGTAACCTCCAACTGTTAGCTCCTGCAGTCTACTCCAAGCTGCAGACAGCCACCTGGTCGAGGATCATGCCCTTCTAGGGCATCCTCTACAGGTGACTGGCCACCATGGGGGCAGAAAAGCTTGGTCACTTCAGCCCAATGCAGCACAACTCTGAACAATGATACTCCAGAACTCCTCAGCAGGTCAGCTAAGCTCTTGTTGGCTGAAGCTCTCAGTGTCTCTTCCTTGTTAATTCAACTTGCAACACCTCTCACCTCCTCTCTATTTTCTCTGTATACTGCAGCCATGGTGATCTTTTTACAGTGTAAGCTGAACAATGTCACCCCCCCTTAGAACTCCTCAATACTGCTTCATTGCTTTAAGGCTAAAGCCCAAAATCTTGAACACAGATACTTGGTCCTTCCAACCGTTCCTTTCTCATCTCATATTCCTCCCTCCCTCCCCATCTGACAACTCAGGCCTACCAGTTTCCTGGGGTCTGCCATAACAAAGTTCCACCGGCTGGGTGGCTCTACGACGGAGGCTGATTCTCAATGCAGATGAGATCTGAGGCTAGAGCTTCACAAATAAGGTATTGGCAGGACCATGCTTCCTCTGAAGACTGTAAGAGAGTCTTTCCTTGCTTCTTCCTAGCTTTTGGTGGTTTGCTGGCAACCTTGGCCATTCCTTGGCTTACTGATGCATCACTCCCATCTTCCATTATTATATGGTGCTCCTGCTGTGCCTCTGTCTCCATATGGCCTTCTTAGAAGGGCACCAGCCATATTGGATTAGGGGCCCACTCTACTCCAGTGTGGCCTCATCTTAACTAATTGTGTCTGCAACAACTTATATCTAAATAAGGTCATATTCTGAGGTACAGGGAATCAAACTTCAACATATCTTTCTTTTTTCCAACATATCTTTGTTTGAGAGGGCACAATTCAACCCTCAGCACTGGCATGCATTTGGTCCCCAAAACACTCATTTCGCTTCAGGTCTTTCGTATATCCTGTCCACAATCCCTGTCTGTCCTTCATCTACTCAATCTCAATTAGAAACTCATTCTCCTTAGACAAACTTTTCTTCCCACACTCCCTCAGGTTAGGTTGGCTCTTCCTACTCATAGCACCATGTATTTTCTTTCACAGACTTGATCATCACGTTAAATTATATATTTGTTAATCTTTTTAAAGGTGGCTCTTTTTTCCACTAGCTCATAAGCTCCATGAGAGCAAAGACTATGTGTCTTGCATACTATTGTGTTTCTGATGCTGAGCATGGTGCTTAGCACACAGTAGGTTTATAATAAATATGCATTAAATCAGTGATTTTAGAACTCTTTTGTAGGGTCATTAGGTTATATTCCTCCTTATGATTTTGAAGTCTTAGGTATCCCTGTTTTCAGGAGATACGGTGATTCCCCTGATGCAAATAAGACAACAACTCGCTGAGGAAATAGGGAAGATAAAGAGAGTAAATCCCAGAGAATGGCGCTTGAAGTTGACGTTCAAGATATTTGCTTAGAAGAGGGCATATTCCTCCTTCTTCCAGGAGCCAGTTACAAGGTTTTGTTATCCAACATAGAAAACAGGGAGGACCATATCACTCTTTGGAATTGTGAACTTAACTGGACTTAAGACTTTGTGGAATCCCAGGCTTCTCACTGGGACCATGCCAGAAACTTAATGAATAACAAGGGACAGGGTGCTATTTCTTAAGTATTGCTCTCTGAGAAGAAAGGACCTCTCATTCATCCAGGTGATACCCTGGAGGGTATAGCAGTGGAAACATTCCAAATACAGAAAAATAACTATTTAGGAAAGGTTGAGGGTAGGAAAGGCGGAGAAGAAAGTTCTAGTTAAGGTGCTATTAACCTATACCTATTAGATGAAGGGTGGCTGTTGGCCAGCTGGCTATTTCTTGCATAGAGAGGAGCAGTTCTTTGGTGAAACCCCTGTTTGTGCTATGCTTCCTGAAGCTTCCTTTTCTCCCTTCCTTTGTGTGAAGTACTTTTTTCCCTCTTGTATTTCTACTCAAGGAATCTTACCTCCTTTTGTCATGAGCCACAGCCATTGTCATCCATCCTTGACTGGGACCAAGAAGATGTATCAGGCTGACGGTTTCCCACTGGAGGTGCTCTGATTACACAGCCCTGCAGTGTGCCAGGAGAGATGGGCCTTTCCCAAAAAGCGTGCCTAATGAGAATAATTAATAATTTGAATTCTCTAAAATTGTTTTCTTTCTTACCTTCCTAAGTACATGACCTTTATCATAGAATGCCTCAGGAAGATTAGATTTTATGGCAGAAGGAATGTAAAAAGAATTACCAAGGTGGTAATTAGCTCTGGCAATCACAATTCAGGCAGCAGGATAATAGCTTTGCACCCAAGGCTACTGTCTCTAGTGATGGTTTTCCAAATTCTTTTGTTTCCCTCTTTGGGTGTCAGCCTGGAGGAGCCGGTTTGGAGAGTGCTTCCAGGGGGTGGAGAAGAACCCTTGCCCTATGGGAGCCTGTTACCAGGAGAAATGGAGCAGAAATAGAAGACAAGCCTTGCACTTTCTAGTGCAGAGAACAGCAGGAGGCAGAAGGAGCAGCAGAGAACAGAGCTGTTGGTCTGGTTGGCTCCCTCCTGGCAGGCCAAGGACACGGAGATGTGCTTGATAAGTCTAGGATAGCCAAGAAACCCAGACACTCTTCTGTAACCCACTGCAAACTGGGAGGAGAAGGCTAATTGCCAGGCTATCTATACTGAGCTGGGGACCACCTCCTCACCTTGGTGTCTCAGCAGTCAGGCAGAGGCAGGCCCTATGGTTCAACTCTCCTAAGTCATCTTTGGTTTCAGGGTGGTACAAATAGGCTTCAGAAATACCTGAGAGTCCAGTGAAGGGATGTGCCTGAGGATCACCATGGTGAGGGTGAGCAAAAACACTCACTCCGGCCAAAAAGGAGTCTCATCAGAGAAGTTTCTGATGCCTGAGAGAGCTAAGGTCAGAATGAGTCTGCCAGAGGGTACTCGCAAGTCCTGAGCGAGCTGAATGAGACCAGGTTACATACCTACTTCTGCAGAGACTCAATGAAGTGGAGCATAGGCACGGGAGACTCGCAATCTTTCCTGAGGTCATGAGGTTGCATAAACTACTACTAGTCCTCACACACATGTCTGGACACATCGTTGGGAACAAAAGGGAGAAGAAAAAATTTTATCTGAGAGATTGAGCAATTTTATTCAAGAGTGGCTAATCTAAATAAACGTTCATATTGGGCTTCATTTAGTGAACACTTATATTTTCTCTTTGCTAACCAGTTGGGTGTGGGTTTAGGAGGAAGGCTATATCAGATATAGAAGAAAATGAAGTATATTTTTTCTGCACATCCAAGTTATGGTGTGAAGTAGACATTCTGCCTCTGACCCACAGAAATAAAGGAACCATGAAATCACATGTCTAAAATCTCACCAATGTTTTAAAAAACCAAGGAGTTGGTGTGGCAGGGTCGGATGGTCACATTCCAAAGGCCCCACAAACAGGACTGATTGAAGCTTTCACAACTGTGCAAGAATACAGGAAGAAATTCAAGGAGTGTACAAGAATGGTGCATTCATCCAGCTGTTTTGTTCTTTACTCAAGGGGGAGATGACCACACTCAATCTTTAGTCAGACCCACCCTCTAAGGGTCAGATAATCTACTCATGGCAGACACCAGGTGATGTCCATGGAGATGGGACCTGTCCATTCATTTCCCCCCTTTGGCAATAACTGTAGGGTCTATGTCACCAAAAAGATCTGTTTAGGCCCTGACCAGTTGGCTCAATGGTGGAGCATCGGCCTGGCGTGTGGGAGTCCCGGGTTCGATTCCCGGACAGGGCACACAGGAGAAGCGCCCATTTGTTTCTCCACCCCTCCCCCTCTCCTTCCTCTCTGTCTCTCTCTTCCCCTCCCTCAGCCAAGGCTCCATTGGAGCAAAGTTTGCCCGGGCGCTGAGGATGGCTCCATGGCCTCTGCCTCAGGCGCTAGAATGGCTCTGATTGCAGCAGAGTGACACCCCAGATGGGCAGAGCATCGCCCCCTGGTGGGCATGCCGGGTGGATCTCGGTCGGGAGCATGAGGGAGTCTGTCTGACTGTCTCCTCATTTCCAACTTAAGCAAAATACCAAAAATTAAAAAAAAAAAAAAAAAGATCTGTTTAAAATGACCAAACCCACAATATATGATGAACTATATGCATGTTATAAAACTGTTAACTGAGGCATAAATATTGTTATAGTAGTAGAAAACTAGAGTATGATTAAAACAACCAAATGGATCTGGTGATCACTACCTGTCCCTCCCCACTAGGACCAGCCACAGTGACTCGAGCAGTCTCTTCCCTGTTTCTGTCCTAATTCCCCTTCTTTCGTTACCCATGTGGTTCTCCATGGATCTCCTCCCGTGTGCTGTGCAGGACCACATTCATCATGACCCCAGCTGGTCCACAAGGGCCTGTCGTTTATTGCACCTGGGCTGAAGCACTAATAATCAGCGAGCTCTTTGTCTTTCCACCTACAACATTTTCATCTTCCACAACTCTGTCCATCTCTTTTTTGTTTCTATTTGTACAACAAACTTCTTCAGTAAAAGCTAACTTGGTCAAGTGCCTATAAAGGTCAGTGACTGCCTGTTTTCCATCTATGCTGAATACAGCCCTCTTTAATGCTGTAATGCTGGTGGGAGGGGACAATCCCAGGCTAGGTGCCTCTGCCCGCACCCCATTATTCACAAGTTTTTACTCTGAATCCTGCCTGTGCTCCACTAGTAAGTGTTCTGCAGATGAGTACAGGGACTTAAAATTGCCCACTTGCTCCCTCGGTGGTTTTTTTCTGTTTTGTTCTGTGACGCTCTCTGCATATATGCTTGTTAACACACTCGGAGCACTCAGTATTATCATTAGAAAAGTCTACAACCCAACAGTATGGAAGATTCCTTGGGGACAGAGACAGAGATGTCGCTTTCTATTTCTTTAAATTCCCTCAAGACCAAGCAAAAAAGTTACTCCTTTGATTTGAGATGACTCCAATCCAGTTAATATTTGAAATCTAATTTAATAAGAGTTTTCAATAGGCCTGAGCTTTTCTTATACATTCTCTTATTTAATCTTCACAACAACGTTAAGGACCACAGTATATTCTCAGATTGACAGAAAACATTAGAAAATGCTTGCCTCCTGCCTCGGAGTACAATGCTACTTTCTAACTCATGGCTACTTTTCCAGTGTTAGTTCTTGCCTTAAAGAAGAAGGGTGGTGAGGTTAGTAGACTTGCCTAATAAAGAGGAAGTCCTTGATATGGAGAGAGAAGAGACCAGCTACATAGAGCAGGGCCTGGAGACCTTAGCACATGACAGACACCAGCCCAGCAGGTTTCCAGTTCTCTAGCTGTGTTAGAGAACTAGCCATAAGGTAGTTTTTGATGCACATGGGAGGGCAATCTTGGCCCATGTCACTACTCCTGCTAGGGGTGGGACAGAGAAGAATAAAGGCTGGCTTGGCAGGGTCTTCTCACCCACAAGGCCCAGGCTAATGGCTTCAGCATTACCCCTTCTCATTAAGAGGGTAATATGGAATCCAGTCTTTCCAACACTTGGAGGTTATGGTAGAAGTGACAAGTGAGACTCCCACACCTGCCTGTTTTTGATCATGATCATGCAGAGCCCCACACACCATCCCTTGAGCAAGCAATGGAGTCATCCATGTTATACAACTGGGCTTAGCAGGAGTGGACAGGGTTAGAGGCAGCTGGGGCTCGGGCAGGTGTATCCTGTCCCATGAGCTGCATGAGAGCTGGGACCTTGAATGTCTTGCTCACTGCTGTGCCTTAATGCCTTGACTGTGCCTGCCGTGGAGTAGGCACCCAATAGATATTCAGATGGATGATCAGATAGATGAGCAAAAAAACCCAAGAGACATGGTGCATCTTTTTTTCTTTTTCCTTAAAAAAATTTTTTTTCAATTACAGTTTACATTCAATATTATTTTGTATTTGTCTCAGGAGTACAGCATATTGGCTAGATAATCATATATTTTTTTTACAAAATGTTCCCCTGATATTTCTAGTACCCAGCTAGCACCATGCAGTTATTATAGTATCATTGACTATATTCCCTGGGCTGTACTTTACTTTCCCATGACTGTTCTGTAACTACCAATGTGTACCTCCCCACCCCTTCAATCTTTTCACCCAGACCCCAAACGCCCTCACTCTGGACACCATTAGTCTTTTCTCTGTATCTATGAGTCTGATTTTGTTTTGTTTGTTCATTTATATTGTTCACACAAAATCCTATCTGTAAGGGAGACCAACACATAGGCCTTCTATTTTTAAAGGTCTCCCCTTACACCCTGCCAGCCCCAACCCCTTCTTCAACACATACTGTTTCCTGAACAAACACCTCTGAGTGATCTCTAAGCATTGCCCCTATGTTGGCACCTCTTTTCCAAAGGCAAGAAAAACTCGTCCATCAAGTTTCTCTTAGTTTGAGCGGAGGCAAATGTCTGCAGCTTTAGAACTATGGCTTTCTCACAAGCAGTTGAGCCCTTTTAGGTGCTACTCTCCTAAGCTGGGAGTACAAAAGTCACGTCAGAATCTGGTCTGGGTCTCCCAGCCTCAAGGTGTCTGAGCCAAGCCCTGTGATAAGCCCAGGCCCTGTGGACATGAGAGAGGACACCACTCCCTCTGGACTCTGGCAACTCTCATCTATGCTCCCTTGTGATTCTTTGTCCAAGGGAATCCGTTGTATGTGTGGCCAAAGGTATCACTGGATATTTGACCACAGCGAAGTTTCTCAACTGAGCTAAGCCCCAGTTTTCTGTACCTACACAATTAGAGTAACAATAATATCAGCCTCATAGGATCATTATGAGACTTAAGTAAGAAAATATACATAAAGTGTTTAGCACAGTGTTTGGCATACAGTAAGAACTCAATAAATGATAGTCATTATTCTTCTTGTTTGGTTTGATTTGTGCCTGCACTTTTGTTGTAAAAAACCAAACACAACACACAATAAGTGGGAAAAGCTCACTCATCGCTATTATTAATTCATTCAACAAAGACTGCCTTAGGCCCAATGCTAGGTCCTAGACAGGACAGGGAAGGTTTGTAGGCATCTGAGCTAAGTTTTTAAGTTCTCTGGGGCTTCACTGGTGTTGAGTCCTGGAATGAATCACATACACTCTGTGTTTGCCTTTCTCACTTTCAGTTCCAAAATTCAGCCAAGTAGAACCTCCTCCAGGATGCTTTCCCTGACTGGAGGGATGCATTCCAGGCTAGATTGTTCAGAAAACTAATTCTGAGATTATGTGTAGGAAATTTATAAGGGAGTGCTCTTGATATTGCTACATGGAGAAGCGAGCAGAAGAAAGCAGACTGGGTAGAAGGAGAGGTTGAGCAGCAATGCAGCCCAAACAAAGGCCTCAGCAACCCCACAGACCTGTCCCAAACTGCAATGAGTGGGCCAGGCCTTTGTACTCCCACGTTGAATCAGTCACTGTATGCAGGCTGCCTCTGGGAGGTGCGACCTTAGGTGAGACAGTCATTCTCAGCCAAGACAATCCCCAGAGAGGGCTGTCAGCCGGCTGCCATCTTTGGAAGCATCCCTGCAGCTGGGGAATGAGTCCTTCCTTCCTGAAGGGGGTTTGGGCGGTACAATATAATATCCACTGCACACTCCAGCCCAGATTTCATCAGTCATAAAGAGATGTTAAGTTCCATCTGTTTGACTCCTATCTCTCAGTTGGTATATATTACATGGGTGAGGAAAGAGAAAAAAAATTTATTGGGCCCCTGAACACTCAACCTCATTAAAACCTGTTTAATCCACATTGGAAAGTTCTCCTGTTCTAGTCCACAACTTTAAGTCCTTTCTTCATTGCTAAGCATTCTTGCCATCAAGGCCAGAAGTCAAGAGTTGGGTGATGAACACACCATACAATATACAGGTGATGCATTATAGAATTGTCCACCTGAAACCTATATCATTTTATTAACAATGTCACCCCAATAAAGTAAATGAATATGAAAAAAAGAGGCCAGAAGTCAACAAATATAGGGAGATTGATGATAACTCTCATGAGTCAAAAAACTAAGTTAATAATCATGGAATAGTGGCTGAGGAGTTGGAGACAAGACAGGATTTGAACTTATCTCCAGACTGGCCTGGGCCTTGTTTGAGATGATTTTGATGCTTCTACTGCTTTTTTGAAGAGAGAGGAGGGCAGGCAGATTCCGGCCTTCTCTGCAAAGCAGGGAGTTATCTCCTTGGGCTGTCAGGTAGGTCTACTGCCATTATCAGTTTGGCACAATCTATTTTAAAATGTAGCTAGTGGGTCTGCTGTTAGCCTGCCCCAACAAAGCCAAATTCAAGACATATTGAGCATAAATGCTTATTTGAATGAATTCCAGGATCACATGGTAGATCTGCAAACACGTTCTCCATTAAAGGCCTCTTTCAGGAATCTGCAGCTGCCTTCCCACCCCAGAAAGAAAATACCCAAAAGTCCACCTTCAAGCTGAGAACCAAACTTGTATTTCAGGCTCATAACAGATTTTTATCAAGGGTTTCTAAGTCCCCAGGATATTTTTCAGATTTCTCATGAAAAATTCATGAAAACTTTTTTGAATTATCAGAGTTGTAAACAAATCCTAAACTCACTTTAGGAGGTTTATTGTAATGGCACAGGTGAAGCAATTCTGAAACTATTGTGTATGTATTATAGGATTGGGAAGTGAGTGAATATACTCATGTTAAGGTTTTCACTATGGAAGAAAGGACATACACACATGGACAGATAAACATGTGAGGTGATGGATGTGTTAATTAACTAGGTGATGGGAATCCTTTTATAATTTATACGTGTACCGAATCACCATAATGTACACTTAACTATTTTATAATTGTTTGTTGGTTATATGTCAATAAAACTAAAAATAAAGGCCTGGCCTGTGGTGGCACAGTAGATAGAGCATCAAGCTGGAATGCTGAGGTCATCAGTTCGAAACCCTGGGCTTGCCCAGTCAAGGCACATATGACAAGCAAGCAATGAACAACTAAAACGAAGCAACTGTGAGTTGTTACTTCTTGCTCCACTCCCCTGTGAAGTCAATAAATAAAATCTTTTTTTCCACACCCGGAAGTTAGAAGCGGGGAGGCAGTCAGACAGACTCCCGCATGCGCCCGAAGGAGATCCACCCGGCATGCCCACCAGGGGGCAATGCTCTGTCCATCTGGGGCTTGGCTCTGTTGTGGCTGGAGCCATTCTAGCGCCTGAGGCGGAGGCCATGGAGCCATCCTCAGTGTCCGGGAGGTGAAGAGAGAAAGAAGAAGGAGAGGAAGAAGGGTGGGGAAGCAGATGGGCTCTTCTTCTATGTGCCCCAACTGGGAATCGACTGCGGAACTTCCACACACTGGGCTGATGCTCTACCACTGAGCCAACCAGCCAGGACCAATAAATAAAATCTTTTAAAAAAAGAAATAAAAAAATTAATTGGGAAAAGGCAAAAAGGAATTTCATGGGATGGAAACAAAAATTCCAGTGTAAACACATGATTTCTAAAGCATGTATATGTGTGTAAATATGCCTATTTTATGTGCACATGTGTATGACTATGTGTATATTCCCTAGATTTATCTACTAAAAGGGTTAGGGAGCACACACATATACCCCTAGTGAGCACACCTATGGCTAAAGACATTTCTCATTAAGAAGAAACAGGCAGAAACAGGCTTCTCAGAAAAATGGCTAATTCCAGGGTTCAGGTCAGGTAGGGACATAAATGAGCCTAGAACATATGTGTACGGCTGGCACATGTCACAGAGACACAGAAGCCAGATTAGAGGAACTCCCACTGGCCATATCAATTAAATATACTAATAAATTATATAAGCATTGGAAAAATAAGAATTTGTCCTTCCTCACCAATAAAGAATAGGTAAATAAATAAATGGGGAAGATAGAGCTCTAGCTACAGTAAAATGCTAAGGACCAGCTGGTAAATGTGGGCAGAAGCTGTACTTAAAAAATACTCATTTTGCAACCATGATGATAATGATAAGATTAGTCATGAACTATTGATGGAAGCTAAATCTAGGAGGAAACTTTGACTAAGAGAAGAATACTTGAACCATCTTAAAATGTCTCTTTCACAAACTGTTTATTAGTTATAAGGAATAAAAAAAATAGTAATCATAGAGTGGAGAAATCAAATAACACTTCGACTGGATGTTGGAAATTAACATCACCAAGAGGAACAGATGGACACGATGACTGACACCCTGAGTTGAACACAATGTCACCTATGCAGTGTTCTAGCTGAAAATGGATAACCTGAATCTAATCATGAAGAAATATCAGATAAATCTAAAATGAAGATCACCTTATTAACGCAAAGGGGGAAAAGATAGACTAGACTTCTCCAAAAATGTCAGTATCATAAAAGACAAAGACTAGACAAAGAAAAGTGGATAAAGAAGACCAGAGACCAAAGACAGACAATAACAAGTGTTAAGGAGGCTGTGAAGAAAATGGGACCCTCATTTGTGATTGACAGAATGAAAATGTCACAGCTGCTTTGGAGAACAGACTTATAGTTTCTCAAATTTTTAACATGAAGTTACTATGTAACTCAGCAATTCCATTCCTACAAGAGAAATAAAAATATACAACCACATAAAAGCCTGTATATGAATATTCATAGCAGTGCTATTCATAATACCCAAAAGGTGTATAATAGGCAAATGCCTATAAGTTGATGAGTAGATAAATACAATATGGCATATACACACAATAGGTTATTATTAGGCAGTGGGAAAAAATGAAGTACTGACTCAAACAACATGGATGACCCTTGAAAACATTTCACTAAGTGGAAGAAGGCAGTCACAAAAGATCACATATTGTATGATTCCACTGCCTAGGACAAGGGAAGGGTAAGTGCATGGGGTGATTGCTAATGGGCGAATGGTTTATTTGGGGCAATAAAAATGTCTAAACTTTAGTCGTGGTTACGGTTAGTATATTTAGTGAATATACTAGAAATCATTGAACTATATGCTTTAAATAAATGAATTTTATGGTATGTGAATTATATCTCAATAAAGATGGTTTTAAAAGTCTATTGTTGGATAGGAAAAATATTTAGTAGTATGATTTATCTCTGTAAAGAGTGATTTTTAAAAATAAATAAGATGCCCTGGACAGTTTTCTCAGTGGATAGAGTGTCGGCACAGCGTGCAGTTGTCCTGGGTTTGATCCTCAGTCAGGGCGTGCAGGAGAAGTGGCCATCTGCTTCTCTTACTCTCCCTCTCCCCCTTTCTCTCTTTTCCCCTCTCGCAGCCAGTGGCTCAATTGGTTTGGGCATTGGCCCCAGACTGGGTTTGTCAGGTGGATCCTGATCAGTGTGCATGTGGGAGTCTGTCTATCTCTCCTCCTCTCATTAAAAAAAAAAAACAAAACCTAAAACTAAAAACAAATAAATACATAAATAATACGCACACACACATACACAGATGGACTGAGAGGCGTGAAGGCCATCTCTGACCTCGGAAGGAGAAGCTGTAGTGAAGAAATAAAGCGAGAAGGCAGCAGACTGCACTGGGTCAGAGGAATGGGGGGTGAGGAAGCAGAGTACATCCATAGTGTAGACAGGTCTTTCAAGGAGCGTCTGTGTGAAGGAAAGCAGAGAGATGGAATGAGAGCTAGCAGCATGTGCAGGCTGGACATGATTTTTGTTTGTTTGTTTTAAATGGTGAGTATGTTTGAATCACAATTCCAGACCTCCCCACTGCATTTGGTTGTTATGTCTTTTCAAAGTTTTTAGGCTAGAAGTTCTCTTTCCAAAGCCCCTGCCTTACTGTTTATGCCAATGCTTTAGGGAACCAGACCCATTGTTCTGTAGAGTCCTGCATTCTAGGTTAGCCTTTTTATTTCCTTGTGGTGAAATTTAACTTGCTCGCTCTCCTCTGTAATTCTTGTCAACTAGAAGTTGGCCTTAAACATTTGATTTGCTTCAGGACTTTTGGCAATGATTCTCTGAGGTGTTGCTGTGTGCTTCACTTCGGACCACATTGGGAGGCCACTGCTGATTGTCCCACTCTTGGTGATGCTGAAGTTGATCAGTGGGTTCAAGTAGTTGTCCTGTTCTTCTCTGGGGTATAACAAACATAAAGCAAGTTACCAAAAGTCAAATTAAGAGTGTTCTGCTTGACCTGTGGTGGCGCAGTGGATAGAGTGTTGACCTGGAACGCTGAGGTCACTGGTTCGAAATCCTGGGCTTGTCTGGTCGAGGCACACATGAAGAAGCAACTACTACGAGCTGATGCTTCCTGCTTCTCCCCCACCATTCTCTCTCTTTCAAAAATCGACAAAAAACAAACAAACAAACAAAAAACAACTATATAAGAAAAGGAGTGTTCTTTAATTCACTTAGAAACCATTGCCTGATTCCCTACCATCTGCCAGCCACTCCCTTCAGGTGAAACAGAAATTAATAAAAATAATCTCCCTGCCCTTAAGAGAAAGGAAAAAAATGTGAACTGCCTGGGTCTTACCATATAAGTGCCTTTCACCTGTGTAGGTTCACAGCCCTATAAACATTTATAAGGCACAGCCTGGGGGCCAGGAAGTGCTAACATTTTCTCCCTAAGACTTCATCTTGCTTGGAGCCTGCAGCCTTGGGACTCCTGGTCATCATGAGCTTTCCTGTTCTCTCTCAAGGAATAAGGAGGTTTCTCTAATACCACAAGGCACCCAGGTCAAGTCCTCTTTGAGTCCTGAAGAGTTTGAATTCATAATTCAATGAGCATTGGGTTTTTGTTTGTTTGTTTGTTTTGTGTATCAGATTTTAAAAAGTAGAAAATCTCACCTCCCATGGAGCAAAGGGTCTTATATGCAGTTGCTTTAAAACAGGGGTCCTCAAACTACGGCCCGCGGGCCGCATACGGCCCCCTGAGGCCATTTATCCGGCCCCTGCTGCACTGCCGGAAGGGGCACCTCTTTCATTGATGGTCAGTGAGAGGAGCACATTGACCATCTCATTAGCCAAAAGCAGGCCCATAGTTCCCATTGAAATACTGGTCAGTTTGTTGATTTAAATTTACTTGTTCTTTATTTTAAATATTGTATTTGTTCCCGTTTTGTTTTTTAACTTTAAAATAAGATATGTGCAGTGTGCATAGGAATTTGTTCATAGTTTTTTTTATAGTCCGGCCCTCCAACCGCCTGAGGGACAGTGAACTGGCCCCCTGTGTAAAACGTTTGGGGACCCCTGATTTAAAATGTCTGTGTCCTGGGCCTGACCTGTGGTGGCACAGTGGATGGAGCATCGACCTGGAACGCTGAGGTTGCCGGTTCAAGGCCTTGGGCTTGCCCGGTCAAGGCACATATGGGAGTCAAAGCTGCTTCCTGCTCCTCCCCCCTTCTCTCTCTCTCTCTCTCTCTCTCTCTCTCAAATGAATAAATAAATAAAAATAATTAAAAAAAATAATAATAAAATAAAATAAAATGTCTGTGTCCTAAGTACTATGTGGCTGCATGGGAATGGGGAGACAAGTCAGCACTTGGCAAAATTAAAATTTTAGAATTGGGTCAGCTCAGCTTTTATGTGCTGTTCAAATGCCTCACCCTTCCATGGCTCTCGGTCTGCTCAAAGCTTTCAATGAGGCTTCTCTGCTTGAATTCAAGAGTGTTTTGTATTCAGCTCTTGTGTGGGGGACACATGAAAACGGGGAGTGTAACTCACCACCAGTGCTGACGCTGCAGAAAAAGGATGTCAAGGGTATTCTGAGGTTCTGTATCCTTTAAAAGAGGCTTTGCTGAGTCACCTGGTGCCAGGTATCCTTCTTAGAGGTGAACAGAGTGGGAACAGCTGAGGGCTTTGTTTCCACAGCAGGGTGGACACTTCACGTGGGACCACTTATTTTCTGAATATTTTTATTGTGAATATATACACATTTAAAAAGTGATGAAAGCACTCTTTATTGCAAAAAAAAAATCCGTTTGCATTTCTAGCGACGTTTCCTAGCCTGCTCTGGAGCCAAACAGATTCTTCCTTCCACCTGCCCCTCCTTCCCCACTTCTCCTGAAGGCCATGCCAGCTCCGGAGACTGAAACAACAAATGACACATCCGCCCCAGGTGTTGACAGAAGAGGCTGTGGGCTCTCCTCGGTGCCCCCCACCCGCCTCGGGGGCCTCCTCAGTGCAGAGTTCACCCTGGTCCTCACCAGGAGTCAGGGCCTTGCCCACAGGTTGGGTTGATCAGGGTTCCCTTGACCCAGTTCCCTTGACAACTGCCCTGGAGTGAACAAAGGTGGGGATCTGCCTCCTTTCTCACCTGCCTTGGTGCCCAACCAGCCACCAAAGGCCAGCAGCCGCCAGCAGTTGCATCATCCCTAGTCACCTAGTTTGACACAACCTTTCTTCTGTTCTGTTGTTAACCTTACATAACTTTGGCTCATGTACCACATAACTCATTGGGAGGCCTCTAGACTTGTCTGTTTGGGGATTTATGAGAAAATTCTGAAAAACATCCAAATTAAGGAAAATGAAAATCCCCATTGCTACGGTAGTAGGGGTAAGGTGAGAGCAGGATAGTTTTGCATATGCTTATATACCTGACACCCATCATGCATACGCATGCTGGGTATACCTCCAATGAATGAACCTGAAATAATAGTTGCAGTGGGGAAATCATCCAAGTCATAGCAGGTCTTTTCCACCAGCTGGGTTTCTTTTAATCATAAAAAGAAGAGCATTTTGATTTATTTGCAGGTTCTTACATCTGGGTCATAATTTAATACTTTATTTAAACAAATTTATAAACTCTAAGAGTCACACACTCTCCCACTGAATCCTATGTATATACTTTGCATTAGGAAGAGGGAGGAACAAAAGAGACGTACAAAGTCTAAAGCATTATTGAGAACATCCAAGGTGCTCAATCCTTTTCTAAGGAGGCAGGGTGGTCTAGCTTTTTCTACTGCAACTGGGTTCAGATTCTAAGCCAACCACTTGTCTTCCCTGTGCAGGTGAGACTCTACCTCCACATCCATCATTAGGGAAGATAACACCTAGCACACATGAAGGTCTTGAGAGACTTAAAAAAGAGAGCATGTGTTCAATATTGGGCCCTAGTGGGACTGGCTGAGTCCTCTTTCTTATGTTAAAAATATGGAAACTTTTTAACAATCATTAATTTAATATAGCAACATGAACTTTAAAGTCCAACTCCCTGAGCTTAAATCCTGCTTCCCTTTCATATGAGCCCTATGACCCTGAGCATGTTCAGTAAGTTTGCTGTGCCCCGGCTTCCTTATCTAGAAAGTGAATGAAGGAAGTGGCAATACCTATCTCACTGGGTTGTCGTAGGGTTTAATTGGGATAACAGTCCCTGGCCCCTAATAAGTGCTCAATAAATATTAGCTACTATATTCCAGAAGCTGAGAAGTATGAGAGTTGAAACAAAATTGTACTTTCTACTTGACTTTATCATTACAAAAAACTTTCTCAATTACAAAAAAAAAATAAAATGCTGTCACTTTTCTCTAAGAAAAGCATAACTTGCCCATTAAGGAGCTCATTGAGTTAAAATGAGCTATCAGAAGCCTTACTTTCGATGGACTGGGGAAAGTTCTGTACAGCACCCAACCTGTGAAATGAAATAGGTTACATTTTTGTAAACTCTCCCCACTCTGAGGTTAGTGCCACTCGGGGCTCTCCAGGGACAATGCATGCTTTTGTTGGGGATTGACATTTAGAAGTGTTTGATTGTTCAGTACATGCTGTTTGAAGAGTTGCTTTACTACAATTTAATGGCAAATTCCACTCTGGATTTCCTGCCAACAAATCTATAAAGCTTTGTTTGAGACTGAAAGCATTCAGAAGTTTTTTTGGTTGTTTTTTTTTTTTTTAAGTAGGAGGTGCTGGGTATACATTAAAAAGAAAAAGAAAAAAAGGAGGACGATGAGGAGGAGGAGGAGAGATTTTGTGGGTGTAGGATGAGTGTTTGATGTAAGAACTGGCTGGTCGGCTCCAGAGTCAAGCAATTAAGAAAGCTTTAAAGAGCCAAGCTGAAGAGCGAGCGGGGCAAGGCAGGAAAGCAGCTCCGTCAACACCCAGCCCAGAAGACACAGCCTGGGCTCTGCGCCCCGCCTCTCATTCAACAGCTCTGTTCCTGTTCTGAGCTGGTGTAAGGACAAAGCTGCTTCGAGGTCATTCATACCAGAATGTAACATTACATAACACCTGCTCTGCACGTCCTGATGGAGGTGCCACAGGTTACCATCCACGATTGAGATGGCAGCGGCAGCGTTAGGCTCTGGGAATAAGCGTGTAGTGATTTTCATGCTACTGCTGGTGGTTGGCACTCAATTCAAGAGCATATCAGGCCTGTGTCCTCAAGGTTGTGTTTGTGAAAACTACCCTGTATTCATGTTGGACTAATACATCTTAAAAATAAAAGTGTCCATTAATAAAGGACTTTTTAAAGATGGATAAATATCATACATATAATTTTAAGAGAAAAGAGCAGTTACAAAAGGTATACAACTATATAAAGCAATTTATGTGAATTTTAAAATAACATTATATTACATATTATTTATGGAAACCAAAATGTGTCTAAATGTAGAAAAACATGCCCAGAAATCCCACATACCCATCTCAGGGTAATTAGTTCTGGAGAAGAATGAACTGATGAAGGAAGAGAAGAATAAAGATGGGATCTTTTCATATTTAAAATATTTTTTCTTTAAATCCAAAATAAAGAGATCTGAAATTTGTATGTCAAAATGTTAACATCTGTTAAACCTAGGTGATGAGTACACAGATATCTATTACATATTCTGTAATTTTCTGATTTTCAAATATTTTAGAATTTAAAATTTTTAATTAGCAAATAATGGCATATTTATATGATGGGATATTGTGCAACCATTAAAAAGAGTAAAGGAATTATATAGGTTATTAAAGAAATATGTAGAATAAATGTTTCAGATCAAAAAACAGGATGCTATACAATATGATTTATTTTTTACTAACACACAACACACACATATACGCACACTAGTCCAAACCTTTTCCCTGGGCCTTACATCTCTATTTACATGTTACTCAAGCAATCAAAATAAACCTAGTGGATCCAAAACCAACCTCTTGACTTTCCTCTCTAGATATTCTCATCTTCTACTGGTTCCCATTTCAGTACATGACAATATCCATCAGTTGCTCAGGTGAAAATCTCAGGAGTCGGTGACAATTTCTCCTTTTCCTCAAGCCCTGCTGGTCTTACCTGGCTAGTCTCTTATCCTCCTGTCTCCCTTCTCACCGCACCCCCCCCCCCCCGGCCGGACCCACTCCTGGTCCATTGTCCCTCATGGGAGGCCTTGCAGGAGTTTCCCAACCAGCTCTCCTGGCATCAACTGTGACTCCCTATAATCCATTCTCCATGTAGCAACCAGAGTGCTGCTCAGCAGACACAAATCATTCCCTACCTAAAACCCATCAACGTTCCTGTTGTTCTCTCCTCCTTAATCACAAGTCCAGGTCTCCGACCTTGCCAAGCCTCGTCCAGCCCTATCTCCACCTTCGTCCCTGTGCTCCAGTCACGCAGGAGGACTTTCGTTTCCCTGGGAGCGCCGTGCTCCCGCCAGGGCCACTGAATATGCTGTTCCTCTTGCTTTAAATGCTTGATTCTTTTTTGTTTTGTAATCAGAAATAATTCATATATTTAATTGACATGTCCACACTGAGAGAAGATCAAACAAGGTAGTTTATTTGTGTGTTTACCATTTTATTTACTTATTTAATATAGCAAACACGGAATACCACGGGTGTTCTCAGACTGGTGCTAGACATTATGGTTCCCTGTTCGGCTTTTACATCTCAAGCTCAGTTGCTACAAGGTTTACATGCTTTCAAGTTTATTACAGCCCTTAGGACAGGAACACCTGTACTCACTCTGCTATGTGATCAGTGAGGCGCAATTAGAAATCCAAACCACACTTTCCACTTCTCATAGGACAGAAACACTTTACTATGATAAGCCATCTCTTAGGGAGGCAAGGCTCAAACAATTGCCTCTGCTATCATTCCCCATTGGCCATAACAACTTCAAGTCCAGAAAACAAGTAATTTTCACCATGTTCCCACTGACCATTTGTTCTGAGATTTCTACATCAACCCTCGTGTAAGTTTACGACCCTCTTGCTAACTGTGAGTGTCTAAAGGGTTTGCCTGGAACTCGCTGAGGAGCTTTGGGATGAAAGTCCTGTGCGAACAGTTTCTGGGATAGACAAACAAGTGCCCAATGCAGTGTGTGCCCTGCCTGTCAAAGCTTTCTCGTCTCCTTGGGTGCAATAAATGACTCATTTCAAAATCCTCAGGGAAAAAATCTGCAAGAAAAACGTGTTTGTAATACCTGAATTCTTTATGTTAATATTAAGTCAGTTCCACTGTCCTTCATGGGAGGTTTCTGCTTTTCCTTTTTGTCTCCCTTAGAGACCTGGGTGTACAAGAATATGCTTAGTGAACATCTAACTAATTGTGAGATGAATGGTGAGTGCTTAGCAGATCATTTAAAGCATGGGCTTTAGAGCCAAAGAAATCTTGCTCAGTGTGCTCTTTCCTTCAGCCCTGCCCTTTGCTTTCAGACAAATTCCTACTCCTCCATTAATACCTACCTGAAACATCGCTTCTAGAAAAATTTCCCCAACACAATCTGAGTTGGCAGTTCTTTTTTTTTTTCTGGGTACCCAGACTATGTATATTATGTCTAATTTAGCACTTACCATTTTGTCTTATAATTATTTATCTATTTATATGTCTCTTCCATTGAGTAACTAGGTCCTCCAACGCCAGAACTATACCTTACTCGATTTAGCATGGGATCTGTCATATAATAGTGGTCACATATGAGCACTAGTCATTGGTCAGACCTGGGTTCAAATTCTGCCTTCACTTCTTCCTAGCTATTTGACCATGTGAAGTTGCTTAATCTATACTGACTTCTGTTGCATTGTCTAAAGATATCTACCTTTAGGGTCACTGAGAAAATTAAATTAGGCATAGCACACAGATGCTGACATGATAACAGGATCAGTCCACACTGAAGTATTTTTCACCATTAACTGCATAAATGTTTGTTAGCCAAACTAAAAAATAAATGAACCAAACCTATGATCACAACTACTTTGTGCAAACTGAAGAAGTCATTGTGAAAGAAATGTTGTAATAAATGCCATTAACATAATGTTCACTTTTTTCATAAAAGTACAGCTAAAAATATACGGGTATTTTATTTATTTATTTATTTATTTATTTATTTATTTATTTATTTTACAGAGACAGAGAGTCAGAGAGAGGGATAGATAGGGACAGACAGAAACAGAGAGAGATGAGAAGCATCAATCATCAGTTTCTTGTTGTGGCAATTTCGTTGTTCATTGATTGCTTTCTCATATGTGCCTTGACCGTGGGGCTACAGCAGACCGAGTAACCCCTTGCTCAAGTCAGCAACCTTGGGTCCAAGCTGGTGAGCTTTTTGCTCGAACCAGATGAGCCCACACTCAAGCTGGTGACCTTGGGATCTCGAATCTGGGTCCTCTGCATCCCATTCCGACGTTCTATCCACTGCGCCACTGCCTGGTCAGGCTGTATGGGTGTTTTAAATGGTCACTGTGCAGGATACTTTTAGAAGAAAACAGGCTTAACCTTTCTAAACATCTCCTTGAGCTATGGTAAAACTGAAACAATTTAAATGCTGAAGGTCTTATAATGCGCACTTTAGTCTACCTGTTTGGGCAAGTGATTTTCTCCCAGAGCCTGCAAGAGACAGCTTAATTAGTGGTCATTAGAATAGATGCAGCTAATTACACATCACATAAAAGCATTTTGGGTCGATTTCTTTTTTCACTTTGTAATCATCTACCCTTATCCTTCTCTGGCAACTTTTCTGCTTACTCCTGACTGAAGTTTAAGAGATAGACACATTTTCATAAAAATTTCCAGCCTGACAGTTCTCCTTGGGCTCTTCATCTTCCCTTAATTAGGATCACAGTAGCACCAGTTTCCGGAGTGCCTACTGTGTGCTACCCAGACAGTGTGCTAAGTGCCCGACACCTTATCTCTCCATTTCCCAGAGCTTATCATCATCTAACATACCAGATCATTTGCTCTTCCATCACTTCATTATTCATCACCTATCTCTCCTTTCCTGCCACCCGTTACCTCCTAGGAGAGGAAGAGCCCGAGCAGAAATCTTGGTTTTGTTTCCTGATATATCCCAAGAGATTAGAACAATGACTGGCACATAGTAGTCTCTCAAAAACAATTTGTTGAATGGATGCATCTTTACAACATTCAAATAGCTAGTATTATCTTTATTTTGAGGTTGGGAAAACTGAGGCCCAGAGTTATAAAATAAACAGCCCAGCATTACACAGCAAGTAAGTGGCAGCTGTGGTCCTTGGAGTCATGTGTGTCTGACTCTAAAGTCTCCAGTAGGAAACGCTTTGTTGAAATCAAGTCTTCTTGTGGAGCATATGGAGCCTCTCTGCCTGGTCTGGCTTGAGACAAGATTTAAGATTTAGAATTGGCAAGGCCAGGAGTGAATGTGATTGTGTTGTCAGATGTAGACAAGGAGACAAGCGGAATTCATGGTCACAAAGCAGAGCTGGGAGTCAAGTTGTTTGACTAAAACACTTTCTGGTTTTGTTCTTAAAGAGCTTTCTGGTGTTCTCAGAAGCCTTTTTTTTTTTTTGTCTGCAAGAAGTGAATACAATCTCCCCTATGTTGTCCAGACCTCCTGAACTTCCTAGGAAGATTCATGGTGCTGGGCAGATATTCCAATTCCTTGGAGAAAGGGGTTCTCTAAATGCCAGGTGTTATTAAATATTATTACAATGATCATTTACTGTTACTCATTTCTTGTGATATTCAGTACCAACCACCTTGGTTCCTGGACCTCTCTCTAGTCCAAAACCCAAACCTATTTTATTCCCGACTTCTTTCCTTTGTATATTGAAAGTTAAAAAAATATTGGCTGAATTCCATGTTCCCAATCTGGATGTGGATTTTGGTGAATGAACCAAAGAAACCATGACCTACTGTGGAACTTTTGGTTCCTTCTCTTCTTCTCATTGTACATACTTCCTGGGAAAGACCTAATTCCATCACTGAAGCTGCTCTTTCCATAGTGAGAGCTCCCCAATCAGCATCACCTTTTCACTTTATTTTCAACTGCTTTCTCCAAACCTTTACCTGAATGTCTGAAAAGCATCTCACATTCAGCATGTTTGAAGTTCAACTTATCTTACCTCTACATCTGAACACCCCTTTCAATTCTTGGTCTATATGAACAGTATCTGTGATCTTTTTTTTTTTTTAAGTGAGAGACATGGAAGCAGAGAGACAGACTCCCCTCATGTGCCCCAGCCGGGATCCACACAGCACCCCTTCCTCCCAATCTGGGGCTGCTGTTCCATTGCTCAGCAACTGAGCTATTTTAGTGTCTAAGGTGAGGCCATGGAAACAACCTCAACGCCAGGGACCAACTTGCTCAGACCATTCGAGCCATGGCTATGGGAGGGTGGGGTGTGTGTGAGAGAGAGAGAGACAAGGGAGGGGAAGAGGTAGAGAAGCAGATGGTCACTTCTCCTGTGTGCTGTGACCCAGAATCAAACCTGGGACTTCCACACCCCAGGCCACCACTCTACTGCTGAGCCACTGGACAGGGTCAATATCTGTCATCTTTTACTTCTCAATTCTAATTTCTTCACTATCTACATTTAAGCACCAAATTCTAGCTGTTCCAAATCAATGTCTCACATTTGTTTCTTCATCTCCATGTCTACAAACATTGCTTTAGTTCTGGCTCTAAACCATTGCTTACCTCCTGCCTGCTCATTCTATATATATTTCTTTCCTCCACACATGGCCACCACAACTGTCTTTTGACATGACAGATCTGATAACGTCACACACTTCAATTCTAGGATCTTCAGAACTGGTCCCAGTCTATCATGCTAACGTCATATCCTCACCATCCTCTTTCATGCATAAGCTATGCTTTACACTCTTCACCTTCCCCTAACTTGTAGTGGTCATTATTTCTTAATGCCTTGGCATACTACTCTGTTCCCCTTGTCTGGAATGCCTTTCCTCCGCTTTGTTGCCCATCTCATTCACATACATCCTTTAGGTTCCTTCTCCTTGCTTTCCCAAATCCCTCCAAGTGAAGTAACATCTTCAGCTACAGTTTTGTTGACCTTTGTAAATGCCCTGTTACTTTAGTCAGGGTTCTCCAGATAAACAGAACCAATAGGATGTATGTGTGTGTATTTATTTATTTATTTACTATTTATTTATTATAAGGAATTGGTTCACGTTACATGGGGGCTGAGAAGACCCACAGTCTGCTATCTGCATGCTGGAGACTCAGGAAAGCCAGTGGTGAAATTCAATCCAAGTGAAAGCCCAAGTACCAGGGCACTCAGGACAAAGACAAGATCACTGTCTCAGCATAAGCAATCATTTCAGCAGGGATAAATTCTTCCTTCTTCTAACATTGTATTCTATTCAGGCCCTCGATGGATTGGATGATGCCCACCCACATTTGAGAGAGCAAATTGCTAACAGCAATTTAACGCTATCTCACAGAGGCACCCAGAAATAATGTTCAGTCATATATCTGGGCACTGTGTGATCCAGTCAGGTTGACACAAAAAATTAACCATCACAGCTTTCAAAATAGTTCTTAATAATAGCGGACATATAACATATGCTTTTCCACAGGCACTCTTCTGATCTCGTTATACACTCATTCAACCTTTGCAACAACCAAAAGAGTAATTATTATCTTTATCCGCATTTTATATATCAAGATGCTGAGAAGATCATTAATTCACTTGTTTAGGGTCACCCAGCTAGGAAATAGAATTGTCAAACCAAATTGTGACAGTCTGCGCCAGAATCTAAGCACTTGATCGCATCATTTTTTATCTCTCTTTTAGGACACGATCTAAGTTTTTAGCTAGAAACATGGAGCTTTCATAACCTGGCCCTGCTGTGCCCTAGGCTATTTTCTCCACTGTCTTCTCACACGCAACTTACACTCAGCCATATAAAATCACCAGCCATATTCTGAACACACCCATAACCCAGTTCCTCCCATCTCTTTGCCCAGCCAGTTCCTTCAGCCTGGAATTCCTTCTCTCTTTACCTATTCAATGAATATCTACTCGTTCACTAAGACTCAACTCTATGATATCTTTTTCATGAAGCCCACCCAGACATCCTCAGGCAGAATTAGGTCCACTTACTTAATGCTACCATAGCCCCTGCGACACAATGTTTTGTCTATCACCACACTATAAAAGAAATTCCACTAATTTAATTTAATGAATTTGTGTAACCAAGTGTCAGCTGGATATATTAGTTTCCTAGAGCTGCCGTAACAAAGCACTACAAATGGGGCGATTTAAAATAACAGAAAATTTATTGTCTTTCAGTTCTTGAGGTGAAAAGTCTGAAATCAAGGTGTCAGTGGGCCACACTCATTCCAACAGCCCTAGGCGAAGCACCTTCCTTGCCTCGTCTACCTTCCTGTGTTTGCAGCAGTATATGATGTTTCTTGGCTTTAGGTGCATCACTCCGGTCACACAGTCGTCTTCTCCCCGTGTATCTCGGCACCCTCTTTCCTCAGTGCATGTTCGTGTTCTGTGTCGAAACTTCCCCTCGTATAAGAACACCAGTCATGCTGGGCTAGGACCCACCCTAGTGACTTCTTTTTAACTTGATTATCTATGTAAAGACCCTATTTTCAAATAAGGTTACATTCTGAGGCACTAGGGGTTAGGAATTCAACATATCTTTTTTGGGGGGGCACATAATTCACCTCATTACAATGGGAATTGTACTCATCCAGAACCTTTCATTTTGGAGCCTCAGGCAGTCAGAAACCTTTCACAGATTTCTATTATTTTCACGGCTTACTTCATCCTTTTTCAATATCCTCTCTTGTGTCCAGGCACACTATTTCAGTTCCAACACATGACTTCCATAACTGCCTGTCTTCAATATTTTCAATAACTAATCCCAAGCATTAAGCAACGTCACTTATTATGAGCAGCTGGGTATATCAAGCATCTGCCATTTTTCTCACCCCACCTCTTTCTATAGCTTGTTCAATTTCCAACCCAGGAGGCTCCCAAGAGACCCACTTTTCATTGCCTCCAGCTCCCTGGGAGACACAGTAGTTCTCCCTCCCACCCTGACTTGGACTGCTTCCCTCGCTGAGATTACCCCTGTCTAACCATCCTCGCTTCCTCAGCCACCTGGGGCAGGATTCTAGCAAAGAAAAGTCTATTCCACTTGTTGCATTTTAAAAAATGTATACGCTGCTTTATTTCTGTAAGGATATACTGAAACATTAGATGATAATAGCTAATGACAAAATGTAGAGATGAGACATTGGCTTCTTTCACCACTGCCATGAGAATGTTACTACGTCTTATCATCACATTCTCCTATGTAATATAACAATGAAGATAGAATACAGGAAGTAGGTGATCCTTCATCTTAGGTAAGCACTACATGAAAATGGCCTGTCAATGTCCCTTCTCTTGTGATTCTTAAGTGTTAAGAAGAAAGATCAATTGGGATAAAGGCATAAAGTAGTTTGCGGATTGTATTGGTTAGGATTAGTTTCAATTGCAAAAACGGGCAAAATAAAGAGGTTTCATATAAGGGTTGTTGTTTCTCTGGAATAAAGAAATCCAGAGGAAGGCAGTCCAAGGCTTTTGGAGTAGTTTCCAGGCTTCCCTTATCTTCTCTGCCATTCTTAATGCCTTACATTTTCAAGATTGCCTCATTGCTTATAACAGCTGCAGGAGCACCAGTCATCACATCTGAGGTTCAGAAATAAAGAGGAAAAAGGAGAGTGAGGACAAATGGGGGCACCTCTTAACTAAGCCAGCTTTTTAAAAGGCAATTTTCCAGAAATCTCAAAAAACTTCTTCCTCTAACATCTTAATAGCCACTTCTAAATTTAAGAAACACTGCAAAATGCAGTTCATTAGTATAACCGGAGTTCATTCACAGGAAGATGGGAAAAAATGGTATTAGACAGACAACTCATCATATTGACTGGGGCACATGGAGGCTTTCCAGAAAAAGGGATACTTAGGCTAACAGTTGAAAGATGAGTGGGAGTGGTCAGGAAAGAGCACTGCTGGAGGCAGACTGACAGCAGATCGGATGCTCCCAGATGGCTGTTACCTCTGTTCTGAAGTGCCTAGCTCAGAACCTAGCACAGCACTCATCTTAAAAAAGATTTGTTAACTAAATGTTGGCATCTGATTGGGTGCTTATGTGTAATTTCTACCCCCAAGAAATGTCGCCCCAAAGAGATTCTCTCAGTTATTTCCATTCTTCTTATAGCAAAGCAAATGCATTTTGGTGAATCATCTGGTGTCCAGATACAGACAGAGCTGTGTACACAGGTGCTCAGAGATCAAGATAGGAAGCATGTATTGCAATAAAATCTCACCACAACTTCCTAATGAATCAGGAACACTGCTTCACAGACTAGTGCATCCCACATATTAAAGATCCTTTGTTGTTTATAGCTGTTGTTTATAGCTACTGAGGTTGAAATTAAGGCAAGAAAATGAGAAGAAACTTGCCCAGCCCTTCCTGTTGATGAAATTCCAATGGAGCCTGGTTCTCAGGTTTGGTGATTGTTGAGCCAAGTCTAGGAGCTCTGACACTGAGCCAGTCTGCTCACAGATCTGGAAAGCTTAGATGGGGTAGCACAGAGGAAGGACCAAACGATTATGTGCCTCGCTCAGAAGCTGGCACATACTAGGATGATCAGTAAATACCAGCTCCCTGAATGAATGGCATGGGCATTTGAGAAAGGATTTATTGAAGTATGATATTTGAACTAAGCCATAAAGGGTGACCAGAAGTTCTTAATAAGGTTAGAAAAAGGGAACAGACATCCTTCGAGATGAAAGGAACATTATGTACAAAGGGGGAGAGGTGTGAACAGCCAAACTCAAGTGGTTCAATGATGCTAAAGAGGGTAGAGGTGGGAGGTGAGGCTATTAAGATGTATTGTGTAGGACAGTGCTAAGATATTTGGACTTTCTCCAGTAGGAAATGGAAACTTCTGATGAATGCTGAAGTGTGCAGGGACATGATCGGAGTCACAAGGTCATTTAACCTCTCTCTTCCTCTGTCACTGCTCCAATGCAAGCCTCCCCTATCATCTCAATATCGCTTCTTTTATTTATCCCTCTCTGTTCCTTCACTCCCAGACTGTTTCCTTTCTCCATACCAATTCCTGACCTCATCATGGGGCCTTTAATATCCGTGAAGACATAACTCTTAACACCTTTGACCTTCCCACTTCGATGACCTTAGTCTTCAGCCATTCTCTTTAGCCATCCACTCCTAGAGCCACATCATGGACTTTCTCCACTGTGAGAGGCTCAAAGCCCAGATGTTCCCTTCCTTTGTCATTCATTGAGCAGCCAGAGAAATCCAATCATGTCATTCTCTTGCTTAAAGCTCTTCAGTGATTCCCAGAGCATTGCACATAAATATTCCAGATCCTTCTATAGCCTTTTGGACTGTACATGTTCTGCCCCCTGCCTACTTCTCTAAACCCCTCACCTTCTATCTTCCTTTCCTGGCCCTTTAATATTTTTATAAGTACAGTTCATCTCTACCCCTGTTGTACCACACTTCTCAAACAAATTCTCACTGCTTGCTGTCCCCACCTTTCTTTCTACTTCCCATTCACTCCTCAAGCCACTAAATGTCAATGTATCTTCAGCTCCCACCAATCTACTGACACTCCTCTCTCCAAGGTTGTATTTATAAATTGCCAAATCGAATGTGCCCAGGTGGGCACCCTTGTCTTAAAACTTACTCTCTTCAAACATGGTTTCTACAATGTTACTTTTTGCTTCTTTTTCCACTTCTCTGTTCTTTCTTAGTATGTGTGAATTACTCTTCCTGTTTCTACCATTTAAAAATCCATCTTCTCCAGCTTGACCTGTGGTGGTGCAGTAGATAAAGCACAGACCTGGAATGATGAGGTTGCCAGTTCAAAACCTTGGGCTTGCCCGATCAGGTCAAGGCACATATGAGGAGAAACTACTATAAGTTGATGTTTCCCATTCCTCCCCTACCACTTTCCTCTCTCTAGTCAATCAATAAATAAAATCTTTTTTAAAAAAATCAATCTTCTCCAGAGCTCTATCTTTAGTCCTTTTACCTTCTCATTCTACATTCTTCTTTGAGCATCTAAATCCCTGTCCATGACTTCCCTAGCTCTTCATCAGATGACACCCACAGGCACCTCAACATATTCCAAGTGAGTTCATCACCTTTCACACCCACCTTTTGTCAAGACCCATTTTGCACCATCCAAGGAAAGCACGCACCCACCTCTTTCCATTTGTCCAAGCTGGAAACCTGGGAGTCATTCTGGGTTATTCCTTCTCCTTGATTCTCTATCAATTAATCACCAAATGTGAGTGAGGCTACCTTCTAAATACCTTGACACTGTTTTTCCCCATCCTCTACTTCAGACCTTCCTCATCTTTCCTCCAAACTGTTGGACCACCTGATTACTATGCTCCTTGCCTTTTTTGTTTGTCTTATCTTATCCTCACTGGATTACAAAGAACCATGCCTTATTAAGCTTCATATCCTCTGGATCTGACATAGTGGCTGATACATATGTACTTGTAGTAGGAGTTTGTGAATATATATGCATAAAGTGAATATATGAATATGTGAATAAAAGAAATCACATTCATAACAACCCTGTGAGGTGCTTATTATTCCTAACTTATCTGATTAAATAATTTGACCAAAGCCATAGAGTTAGTAAATCATAGAATTAGCAAATGGAAAAGCCTGGATTTGTACCTGTGGATCCAAATCCTAAACTTTGCACCAAATCATAGAGATCTTTCTCACTGGTTACATTATTTTTAGGTCTTAACAAAAAGCTGGTGTTAGCCAAATTGATGATCTACTCTATTTAGCAGCATTATTTCTAACTGACTCATTTTTGCTCTCAGAAAATGAAATGTGTTCATTTCCTCAAAGCACAAAGGTTTGTCTTCATTGTTGCTGTTTCAAAGGAGTTTGTGATCACGTGCAACCTCTGGCAAAGATTTTGGTCCTGGTATGTATGTTCAAAATTTGGTCCCATGTGCCAAAGGCAGAAACTTAAACGCTTCTCTGTGACTTGAGACATCCACTTCCTTGGTGCCCTGGCAGCCAGTCATCTCTTAAAGGGGTGAAATAGATCAAACGGCACCCAAATAGAGTTTGATTTCCTGCACTATCACCCTTCTCCTGTCCTCCCTATCTCAGTGAACAGTCACTGAGAAACCTGGTCAGAAACCTAGTCATCTTCTCTGAGTCCTCCTGAGCCCTCCCTCTGCACAGCCACTCCGTGCTGCCAGCTAATCTATCAGGTTGCCCCCGAGTTTAAATAAAACTACAACATCTGTAATAGTTCCTCACTTCTAAGGAACATTAATTATTTGAAGTTTGAAATGTCATAATACTCTCCAAAAAGATGAACAACAACAACAACAAAAAAAACCTCATTATTCACCTTTGGAAACTGCTAAGGAACAACTGTATTACTCTGAACACTGAAAAATAAAAAATAAAAGGTAAGAGTGTTGATTTCTTTCTACAGTGTGTCCGTAAAGTCATGGTGCACTTGTGACCGGTCACAGGAAAGCAACAAAAGATGATAGAAATGTGAAATCTGCACCAAATTAAAGGAAAACTCTCCCAGTTTCATATCTATTCAGTGCAGTTCGATGTGGGCTCACGCACAGATTCTATAGGGCTCCTTAGGTAGCTATCCTGTATAGCAGGGGTCCCCAAACTTTTTACACAGGGGGCCAGTTCACTGTCCCTCAGACCGTTGGAGGGCCGGACTATAAAAAAAAACTATGAACAAATCCCCATGCACACTGCACATATCTTATTTTAAAGTAAAAAACCTGCCTGACCTGTGGTGGCGCAGTGGATAAAATGTCGACCTGGAAATGCTGAGGTCTCCGGTTCGAAACCCTGGGCTTGTCTGGTCAAGGCACATATGGGAGTTGATGCTTCCAGCTCCTCCCCCTCTTCTCTTCTCTCTTCTCTCTCTTCTCTCTCTCTCTCTCTCTCTCTCTGTCTCTCTCCTCTCTAAAAATGAATACATAAATAAATAAATAAAGTAAAAAACCAAAACGGGAACAAATACAATATTTAAAATAAAGAACAAGTAAATTTAAATCAACAAACTGACCAGTATTTCAATGGGAACTATGCTCCTCTCACTGACCACCAATGAAAGAGGTGCCCCTTCCGGAAGTGCTTCGAGGGCTGGATAAATGGCATCAGGGGGCCGCATATGGCCCGCGGACCATAGTTTGGGGACCCCTGCCGTATAGCCTCTACAGACTCATCACTGACTGATGGCCTACCAGAACGGGGTTTCTCCACCAAACTGCTGGTTTCCTTCAACTGCTTATCCCCACCGAGTAATGAATGTTATTCCTGTGTAGTGGTGCTTCGTTATAAACGCGCTGATATTCACATTGCACTTTGGTCACGGATTTGAATTTAGTGAGCCATAGAACACACTGAACATTCCTCTGTACCGTCCACATCTCGACTGGCATGGCCGTGGGCTGCTCCGCTGTATACACAGTGTTACGTCATCTGCGCATGCACGCATGCTGCCACATCATCCTACAGAAACTGGGAGGGTTTTCCTTTTATTTGGTGCAGATTTCACATTTCTGTCATCTTTTGTTGCTTTCCTGTGACCGGTCAAAAGTGCACCATGACTTTACGGACACACTGTACATTTTAGGAGAATCAGAATTTAAATTGTCCTTCAGGGTGACACTTGATAAAAGGAAGAGTCTTTCTATAAAAACTATTCCAGTTAATGATGAAGGAATGAGGGAAGGAGAGGGGGAAGAAAGAGGAAAGGAGAGAAAGAGAGAGAGAGGTGTGAGGCTAGTAGGAAAAAAAATAAAGAAGCACATCTTTGTGACTTAATTTCTTAAACAAAAACCCTACACTACAAACCATAAAGGGTTTGGGGGTGGCTAATTTTGATTGTATTGAAATTAAAGACATTTTTCAACACTAAATACCATAGATACAGTTTAAAAAATGGAGATCAGATTAGAATAAGATATTTACACTTGCTCTAAGGTTAACAAAAAAGTAATGCTCAGAACACATAATGGACTCCTACAAATCTACCAGAAAAAGGAGACACAAGGGAAAAATGGTCACTGACAACAGGCAAGTAACAGAAGGGGAACCCAAAGGATAAGAAGTATATGAAGATCAGCTTCACGAGAATGCAAAGAAATGCACAATAAAGCAAAGTTATAAACAGTAGAAAACTGGATAATACCAAGTGCTGGTGAGGCTATGGGGGCAATGGGAGTCTTCACGATAGTAAGTGCCTAACCTGAGAGAGCCATTCAGGAGAACTATCAAGTAGTCCAGCACTCAAAACATCTGAGTTTTAAGCCTTATATTCTCACATATATCCACCAATTTCTATGTGTTCATTACAACACTGTTTGAGATAGCAAGGAATTGCTAACAACCTGGGTGTCCCTCATTAAGAAATTATGAAGTGATGGACTACTATGCAGGTCAGAGGATAATTAACTAGATTTGCATGTTGCAATGGAGTGCTCACAAACATAATGTCATATGAAAAAAGAATGGAATATAATGAGCTTTATAGCCCAATAATGGTCATATGTGTTCAACTCAAGCACATAGACAGTTTCACTCTACTTTTCAAGAATGCATATAATACCCAAGCAAATGGATTATGGCAGCATACCGCTCAACTTCAAGGTTCCCATCCAAAGTTTCCTATGTAAATGATGCCCCCTGGAGCCAGGTTCCAGAATACAACAAGAATAGTGCCCCCTGGAGGTGTGCAACATGGCAACCCTAAATATACAAAATGGCTTGGAAGCTCATGGATTAAACACACTGGGATAGGTGGCTTTGGTGGGAGTGAGAAGGGAAATAGGAGTGGGAATGGGACAGGAAGGGTAACACAAAGTAAAATAAGATAGAAGGAAGCCCTTGCATTACTGAAGGAAGGCAGTGTGACCTGAATGAAGAAATAGAATTCACTCCATTCTGTGGTCTTGAGGTGGGGGGGAAGGGTGAACTGGAGAGAGGGATCTGGAGCTGAATGGAGAACCAACAATCTAAAAATCCTTCTAAGAAATGGAAATTTTATCCTGAAAGCTGTGGGGAATCCTGGGTGTCTGAAACAGGAAAAATCTTCATGGGAATGGATGAGAGGGACAGAGGCAGGACAGCACCCTTCAAAGCAGTTCATGCTAGGTCTCCACACTTGCAGTGAAGTCAACGTGGCCGAAGATGCCTGCAGTCAAGTGTGTGTGCCTAATTCCACGGACATGGGAGTCCTCAGAAGGCCCAGCTCTTCCTCCCTTGACTCTTCCCTGAGCTCACATACATGGAGGCTCAACCAGGCCTGGTGACAAGTGCTGGGACAACTACCACATCACCGTGGCTATTGATATCTCCTTCCAAATGTGACTGTAAATAGTGCACAGCTGTCTGCCCTGAATTTCATGTTGTTGACTATGCACCTGTGCCCTTGAGGCATTCAATCAAAACTTTTTCTGTGATACACAGGATATTGAATTTTTGTGAGAAATATTGTTCATTGGCAAAGACTTCATCTCTCTGACAGATGTCCAGATACTTACAAAGGAATTTCTCCTCCTTTGTCTTTCTCTAAATCCTCACCTAGATGATAGTTACTGGCTCTATGATTCTGAAAAAAAATCACTCCACTGCCCTAGTGAAAATACTTGAACAAGACTTGATAATCTCTGCATCCACCACAGTGCCTGTGAGGAATCTTTTTTTCTGAGTGTGCCAAACATTTTGTGTGTATAATGTGCCTGGTGTGATGTACCAAAATGGGTACAGGTTTTGAAGTCAGGCTTAGGTCAGGAATCCTGCATCTGCTACTTATGAAGTGGATAGCCTGGGTTTCTTTATCTGTAAAATTAAAGGTTAAAAGTTCTGTCTCACTAGAATGAACGCAGAGACAATGCAGGTGAGACACCCAACACCAGGGTCTGGCATTTGGAAAGCACTCAGCAAGAAATACCACACTTCCTTCTCATCTTCTTCCCTTTCTGGTTATGGGAACACACTTCACAAACACTTCCAGAACAAAAACTTCACAAATGGTCAGGATCAAATGTTCCCTTCTCAAGAACTGAAGGATGAGCTCAGGTGTAGTATCGTACACTATTTTACTTATTTTGTATACTTATTTTGTCTTCATTTTTGATATGGATGGGAAGGAAGAAGCACAAACTCAAGTACATTCCATGACATCACCTTTTAAGCATAACCTTTTCTGACAGACTCAAGATGAAAAAAGATAATGAATGTTTTCTTTTTGTAAGTCTAGATCTTTTATTTGGTAATCCTTAGTCTTGCTGGTGTGGAGTTTTGGACCCTTCCACTCAGACAGCCCGGTGGCCAGCTCTGGTGTGAGACCAGATTGCTATCACTAAGCAATGCTCAGGGGAAGCAAGGAAATGGGAAGACGAGAAGGTGCTGTGTCCTTTCAACACATTGGTAGGGTGACCTGCCTTTTCTGTTGTAAGGATATTTTAAGGTAGTGGTTGCCAGCCTTGGCTGCTGGGACCACAAAGAATTAATTAATTTACTTATTTTCTTGCCAAAATATAATATCTAATGAAAGCCAATGGGCAGTGAAATAGATATATGGTCGTGCATAGCTGGTTGTAATTAGAAGATATCTTTTGAATATTGGGAACAACCTAATAATAGAACAGTGATATGTACTATGGTACATCCAATAGATAGATGGAGCTATTTACAAGAAGTCAAAACCTAAGCGCATATATATATATATATATATATATATATATATATATATATAATGCCTGACTGGTAGTGACACAGCGGACAGGGGTTTGACCTGGGACATTGAGGTCCCAGGTTCAAAATTCCAAGGTCACCATGAGGGATCATCAACATGATCCCATGGTCACTGGCTTGAGTCCAAGGTTACTGGCTTGAGCAAGGGGTCATGGGCTCAGCTGGAGCCCCCTGGTCAAGGCAATTGTATTTTAAAAATAAGGAAAATATAAAATATTCACAGCTCAAAAGATCTGGAAAGAAATAGATAAAAATTTTTGGTAGTGATAAGCTTTTGGTGACAAGATTTTAAATGATTTTTCTTTCTTTTTACTATGTTATTTTCAAGGACTATAGTATGTAACTTTCTGGTTAGCAAATTATCATCATCATTATCATCATCACCATCTTCATCTTAATTTATGAGGAAGTAAATAGAAATGCCTGATGGAATCTTTTTGGTTTGGTCAGATGGCCAAGAATGGGATAATTAAGATTCTTTAAAAATACAATAAATTGTATTAACTCCAAAAAAAAAAAGGTGGGGCTGGCTGGGGTGAAGCTTGCTTCAAACTCTCCTCGCCATGATTTTTGTTAGGCTTGAAGAACAGGAAAGGGATTATTTTTGGCCAGGGGCGCTGAAATCCTGGTGCTGGTGCATTCATTTTCATTCCTAATGCCATGATAATTATTAAAAAGGTGAATGAATAAGTTTAAGTGTGTAGCATTTATTAGCCATTTTCTAGGCACAGCACTGTTTTGCTTTTTGTTTCCATATTTCCCCTTTCTCAGGCTTGCAAAAGCACTTAGTAAAAGGAACTATTGTCTCTTCTTTTTCCCTCACCTATTATCCTTTCTCCTCCTTACACAGAGAGTGCCTTTTGGGAATATAATTGATTTGGGTGAGAAAAAAAAAAGGGGGCAGACTGGGCTTCTTTCTGTTATAAAACAAAGTCTGCTTGGTGCCTGAATCGTTGAGTGGAAGGACATCTTCAGGTGGCCAGGAGAGGAAGGTTCTGGAAAGAGGGCAACAGAAAACCCCAGAGGCCTTCTCCCTGTGATGTGGCTTTATTTGCTTTACAGGCTTCAGGCATATATGCTGACGTCAGCAGCCCATCAAAGTTTAAAATAATAACAGTGAAAAGGAAAACAGCCCCCTTCTGCCAGGCAGTTCTGTTCTGCCAACTTCTGTGTTCTCTTTTGAGTTAATAAAGGTCCAAGAACCACCTCCCTTACCACCTCAGGGTAAGGGGAAAGCACAATAATTTAAAAACCACTAGGTCAGCCCATTGCCAGCGTAAACCATTCAGACAAGTAGCATTTGTCATACTCTAATGAGGATTTTACCTTTGCATCAAAAGAGAAACTATCATTAGGCTTTGTGTTTATGGGATCAAATGATTGTCTAGGGACAGTGGGTCTCTGTCGGTCCCTTCCTCATTTTAATCATGCTCGAGACCAAGACATAGATGTTTCCTGCATCAGACAAAACTAAAAAAATGTAATTATGCCAATGTCTTTTGAAAACATCAATTAAGAAACCGGCCTTTTAATTCCCATTTCTTGAAAATTTGAAAATATCCACACATGCCATAATAGCATGGGGGAGAGGGAGATGCTGACTCTCATAAAAAGGACACCCCAAATGCCTTCCGTTCAGGTAAGCAGGCCTCTGTTGGCAACAAGCAGAGAATGTCTTCAAAGGAGGAAACATCTCTATATAGCAAGACCTCTTAAGTTATCTTCACATGTAGTGTTGAAACCGGAGCCTGCCTCTCCTGGGTCAGGTTGATACCAGGCTTCTGCACCAGGCTGGCACCACACACACACCCCATTGTTAACACCTTCTCAGGACAGATTAGATCCCACATTCCTCAGAAGTACTGGGCTCCAGAGGGAACACTGCCAGTAGGTTCCTTCCACAGGGGCAACAACTAGCTACAACTGATAAGTTTCCATTGAAATCACAGGAATCATTACACTGAGTCCCCACCAGGGCTCTGTCTCCAGTTATGGAGAGAGTAAGAGAGAGAGAGAGAGAGAGAGAGAGAGAGATGTTGCACTTGTATTTCCTAGTCCATGCAAAAGTGTGAGCCAGACAAGAGTAATTCAAGTCAAGTCATTAGCTCACTTTTATATGCTTTTATCTGTGGCTACATGCTGCTGATAATCCAATTGTTCACCCAAGGTGTACTATTAGATTGATTGTAATTTTCCTCTTTCAGGCTCGATCTAGTAAACCCTGGTATTTACACTATCTCAGTTTCAGTTTGGACAAGAAACTCATTAATCCCCGACCAAAGATATTGAAGTTAGACTCGGGTTTGGGTAAAATCTGTTGAGGTCATGGTTGGTTTTAATCATATAGCTCAGTTCAAAAGCTGAACACTAAAACAAAGATCTTCACTTTCAAGTCTTAGTTTCAATAGGAGTGTTCATTAAATAGCAAGTTTAGTTGTACTTAACTTGAATTTTGGAAATTCCCTTTTATTTTTTCTGAAATAACAGTGATTGAGTGGATGAAGTGGCAATACGAATGAAAAGACAACACACATACCTTTGCAGGAGCAAATCCCAAAAGCCCAGATTAAATTTTAACCAGATTATGTCTGCCAGGAATCTATATCTCAAAAGGGTTATGTTTGGTTTTTGTAATAATAATAAAAGGTTATTTTGGAAAAAAAGATCCCATTTTAACATATACTGTATTTACTAGGAGGAAATACAGTTAGACTTCCAGACAGTTTAGCCTCTGAAAGAAAATAACAGGCAAACAGATGAGCAGATGGGTAATTCCCAGATCTGCAGAAATGTAAACAGCCAGGATTTTAGTGCCTATGGGTTTTATCAAAGACTAAGTAAGGCTGAGACCAACACCAGTGCGTCCTTTGGCTAGTTTTAACATGTTCACAGTCACAATTAAAATTCAAGGAATTTCCTTTTCGTCCAAGTGTTTCTTTTTAAAAGTACTTTATGCTACAACCTAAAATTCTAGCTGCCATCAGTCCTTCCTATACAGAAAAGTGGTGAAATTTCCTTACTATGCTTTATTTACCGGTTTTTGAAAATGGGCTCAGACCACGGCAATTTCCCTGGGGTGTTTGGTTCCACCATAAGGGTTCTCACCTCCTCCCTCCCTCCTCTCCCTAAAAAAGCTTAGATTGGAGTCAGGCTTCCTCCTCCTGCACCCTCCTCCACATTCAGCCCCAGCCAGAGGCGCTCTGCTGCCAGGCAGGCGGACCAAGACCTTCCCTGCCCAGTTGGAGTGCTGCTGCCTGCAGGAGCCCCAGGCCCACTTCCAGCCTGGTTTCAAGTCCCTGAGCTGGCTGGGCCGGGGCTTTCTATACGAAAGGAAAAGGCGTCCCTCTTCTCTTCCCTCTCCAGACCTGCTCCTCCTATACGAGAGATTCGCACACGGGCACCGAGTCTGAGTCCTGACTGTGCATAGAGCTCAGCCCGGTATCCGAGTCCTCGTCGTTGCCAGGGCAGCTTTTGGCCAGTCCGCGGGCCTGGTCCACCCACACCTCAGCGCAGGCCTCAGGCCGGAGTTCCCGCGAAGGTCTGCCAGACCCAGTAGGCCCATCAGGTGCTACTGTCAATTCTAACGTGTGCAAAGTTTGAAGAAGGCCCTGCAGCTCGCGATCCTTGCTGTCCCACTGTTGCTGGCTGTAATCCAAGTCCGATTTGATGGCCTCCAGGTCCGTGTTGAGCCGGAGCCCGATGTAGAGGCTGGTGCTGAGCTGCGTCCTGACCCGCTCCTGCTCCAGCAGCAGCTCGCCGTCGAGGCTGCCATCGGGCTCCGGGGATTCCTCCCGCGCTGCGAGCTCTTCCTGGCGCCGCCGCATCCACCTCTGGTTCAGCTCTTCTTGAATCTCGGCAGAGAGGCGCTCGAGCAACTCCTCCTGCTGGGCCCGCTGCTCCTGCAGCCTCAGTAGGTCGTCGCAACGCTGGGCCAGCTCCTCCAGCGCCTCTGCCTGCGCCTCGCCGTCCAGGGGCGCTGCTGCCGCCTTGGCCGCCTCCGGCTCCGGTTCTTCTATCGGGCTGGGCCCGTCGAGCTCGATGCCTGCGCCCATCAAGTAGGTGTCCTGCACGTAGTTGACTCCGTGCCGCCGCATGCGGTCCAGGTGCACCTTGGCCTCGTAGCGATCGATCTCGCGGTCCAGCTCCCGGAGTCGCTGCACCTGCTGGCGGATGGTGTGGTCCTGGGAAAGCACCAAATGCACCAGCGTCTCCATGCGCTCCACCGACGCGCTCTCAGTGGCCCGCCGCGACGACGAGCAGGACGAAGCCGTGGACGACGACGTGGACGAACAGGGCGACGACGGCTGCTGCTGGCGCCGGCGATTGAGCTTGGCCAGCTTGCGGAAGGCCTTGCGCACCACCCGCCTCTGCTTCTCCTGGGTCATCGCCAAGTTGGGCCGCGCCGGGACCCCGCGGGCCGAGCAGGGGCGCTCGCGGCTGAGCACCACGCGCGCCTCCGCGCTGCGCGGACCCGTGTTGGGCAGCGATGCCTCGCTGCGCACCAGCACGAAGCGCACATTCTCCTGCTCGTCGCCCCAGGCGGCCCAAAGGCGCAAAATGCGCGTCTTGTTGGGCAGGATGCGCTCAAAGCCCCGCCACTTTTCCACGATGCAATAGCACTGCGGGGGCCCGCAAAGCAAGCCGGGCGGCAGCGCCTCGTCGTCGTCCTCGTCGTCATCGTCCAGGGGTTCCGGGAGCTCCCCTGAGCCTGGCGGGTCGCTGCCCACCCCCTGCCGCCGGCCCCGCCGCTGCTTCCGTCGTCTCCGGCAGCCGTCTTCCAACAGCACCCGCACCACGTCCGAGCAGGTGGTGCGACGAGAGAGCCCGGACACCAGTTTCTCCTCCTGGCAGATCCACACCGATATCTTCTTCTCCGAAGGATCCATGGCGCAAATGGGACGCAGGTGGCGGGTCGGGCCGTGCTCCGCTGGGGCGTCAAAGGCAGCGGCAGCCCGGCAGTTTTGGGAGAGGATAGGAGCCTGAGACTGGCGACCGGTCAGCACTGGTCCTTCTCCCCAGCTGTGAACCGGGGCAAGTGCGGGCGTGGGTAGGAGCGGCTGCGGCTGGGCTCGGCCCAGACGGCGCGCGCTCCCGGGGCAGTGCGCCCGGTGCTCTGGCTCTGCCCAAGGTTGCTGAGGCCTCCGGGTTTTGCTCCTCCCACATGGCTCCACCCCCTCCCGCCCCCAGCGCCTGGAGATGCGTCCAGCTCCCGGGAGGCGCGGCTCCCAGACCCGCCCCTCTGCGAAACTGTTCGCGTCGGGAGGTTTGGCCCCCTCCACGAACTCGCCGCTTCGTTCCGCTTGAGCTCCAGGGAAGATTTGGGGTCCGCTCCAGGCATAGCCTGGAGACCGTGCCTACGCGGGAATCAGCTCTGCGTCTTATCTCGGCTCACTGTCTCCTCTCCTTGTGTTTAGAGCTCGCTGGACAAATGCTGACATGACTTTCCCGCGCTCCCAGACACGTTCCTGGTCCTTCAAGGCAGCGCTGTCTGAGGAATACCCCTTGCACAGACAGGAAAACCAAGGCACTCAGTGTCTCTTAACAGAGACTGTGTAACCGCATTTCGAGACTTCAGCGGGGAGCTGTAAGCGCTGCCTTTAAGGTGAAAAGCCTTCTAGTCTTCCTATAGGGAAGCAGTATTTGCATATGTAAGAAAACAAGATGGGGCAGTATGCTTTGTGAGCAAGTGAAGTGTAGATCCAGTCGTAGGAAGAACAGGGATATGTTCTGAGAAATTTCTCTCCTTGGGCAATTTTGTGGTTGTAGAAACACCATAGAGTGCAGTGACCCCATCCTAGAGTGTATAGCCTTCTACACACATATATCATATACTATATAGCCTATTGTGCCCAGGCTACGAACCTGTACAGCATGTTATTGTACTGAGTACTACTGGTAATTGTAATACAGTGGTGTTGTTTAAATATATCTAAACTTAGAAAAGGAACAATAAATAAAATAAAATAAGGTATAAAAGATAAAAAATGGTACATCTGTATAAGGCACTTACCACTAATGTTGCATGCAGGACTGGAAGTTGCTCTGGGGAGTCAGTGAGTGAGTGGTGAAGGAATATGAAGGCCTAGGACATTACTATTATCAACAAAAGGCCACCAATCCAGTTCCAACAGGAGTTCCCAATCTGATGTGTGGTAAAAGTATTCAGGTGAATGGGTTTGCAAACTGGGAAAGGTGCCCTCTGATAAACTGAAATTACTCTCCCAAAGACAACTGGGAGGCCTGCTTATGTGGAGAAAGTGCCTGACCTGGTCCCTGATTGGTCCATTTTTATACACATAAGGAATTCAAAATTTCCCAGTTTGATTGGTACAAACTGCACTGTCCTGACTAGTCATAATCATGTGTATTGATTGGTCATTATGGAGCTTCTCTGATTGGTCAGTAAAGATGCAAATGAGGATATAACTGTATAGTTCTGATTTGACAGGGTAGGTCTCAGCCCATTGATAGAAAGATGACTCCAGGAACACCTTTATAAGGATTGGCTCATGGGCAGGAACATAGTGCAGGAGGCTGGCAGTTCAGCTGTGGCTTTTCCCTAAAATGTGGTTTGCATAAGAGGTCTTTGTTGGGAATGGCTGCTAGATTCTGATTATGAATTTGAGTCCAATTAAACACATGGAGTCCCTCTTGGCAGGTATGTTCCTTCTTGGGGGTCAATACTGTACACTACTGTAGACTTTATAAACTTTTAAAACACTTTACACTTAGGCTACACTAAATAAAACAACACAACAGTAAATCAAGCACAAAGGCAAATGACATATCAAGAGACTTGGTAAAAACAAGATGTGTGTATGATGCTGCTGCTGGTGTAACGTGGCATACTGATTTATAGCAAACTTTTTCTTTTTAATAAGCAGAAAGAGTACACTATAAAATAATGATAAAAAGTATAGTATAATAGATACATAAACATAGTTGTTTATTACCAACTATTATGTACTGCATGTCATTGGACATGCTATACTTTTATACAAGTGGCAGCACAGTATAAAAGTATATGTTTATGCCAGCATCACCACAAACATGAGTAATGGCTACAATGTCACTAGGCGATAGGAATTTTTCAGCTCCATTATAATCTTATGGGACCACTGTTGTATATAAGGTCAGTCCATCATTAACCGAAACATTGGTTATGTGGTGCATGACTACTGCAGAGTAGTCCAGGCTGGAGTTGGACATTCAGAGGCTGCTCCCAGTTTCCTGCAAAGTCATGTCTGTGGCTCCCCACATCACCTAGGCTTCCCACAGGAGCAGGGGAACTTCTGATTCTAGTGAGAGTTCAGGGCCCAGACCCAAGTCACAAGCTCTTTTCCTATATCCCACATACACAAAGAGAAGCCTGGTCATTACCATGACAGTTTCTGGTATTTTCCAGTATCCAATGTGGTCAAAAAGGGATAGGAGCCAAGTTTTACAACTCAGGAAAACCAAGCTCACAATGTGAATGAGCCTTCTTCCTCCTCAGATGCTGATGAGGACGGTCCCTTGAGGGCAAGGCTTGCCTTCAGTTTAACCTTGTGAGCACAAATCTCATCATTTCACTCCCTCGATTTAAGATGTTGGATGACTCCCCCTTGCCTCCTGAATAAAGCACTTTTATTCATCCACTCACTAGATATTTATTGGAATCTACTATGCTCCAGGTACTGTGCTGGGGATTTGATGATGAGCAAATCATGGTTCTGGTCTCCAAGAAACTCACAATGTAATGGAGAGCATATCTGATAAACATTTCTTTTTTTTTTTTTTTTTTGTATTTTTCTGAAGCTGGAAACGGGGAGAGACAGTCAGACAGACTCCCGCATGCACCCGACCGGGATCCACCCGGCACGCCCACAAGGGGCGATGCTCTGCCCCTCCGAGGCGTCGCTCTGCTGCGACCAGAGCCACTCTAGCGCCTGGGGCAGAGGCCACAGAGCCATCCCCAGCGCCCGGGCCATCTTTGCTCCAATGGAGCCTCAGCTGCGGGAGGGGAAGAGAGAGACAGAGAGGAAGGAGGGGGGCAGGGTGGAGAAGCAAATGGGCGCTTCTCCTGTGTGCCCTGGCCAGGAATTGAACCCGGGTCCCCCGCACGCCAGGCCAACGCTCTACCACTGAGCCAACCGGCCAGGGCTGATAAACATTTCTAAAACAGGGTCTTCAGTAAAAAGGGAGAGCTTGGGGTACTAGGGCAGCGGTTGGCAAACTCATTAGTCAACAGAGCCAAATATCAACAGTACAACGATTGAAATTGCTTTTGAGAGCCAAATTTTTTAAACTTAAACTAAATAGGTAGGTACAGTTCTTATCGAGGTAGCGCCCGCACATGGTATTTTGTGGAAGAGCCACACTCAAGGGGCCAAAGAGCCACATGTGGCTCATGAGCCGCAGTTTGCTGACCAGGGTACTAGGGGAATGCGAGAGAACCATGTACCCAGTCTGGAAGAGTCAAGGAAGGGCATTTTAGGCAAGACCAGAGGCACCACTTGAGTCTGCCAAAGGAAAAATGGATAGAGGGAAGGAGGCAGCCAATACTTTAGGCAGAAGAAACCATATATAAAAAGTGAAGGAATGAAAAAAACATGGCAGTTACTAAAGCTGCAAGGAGATTAAGTAAGAAGAGTATCTAAGAATGAGTTTGGATGATTGAGTGAGCAGGAGCTGGATCAAGAAGGACCTTTAATTCCATGCATCTATATTTGGACCTATCCTAAGGGCAATGAGAAGCTATAGAATGTGGATTCTGAGGTCAGATTTAAGGAAGATTTCCATCTTCCTAGCATGGGGTGTGTGTGTGTGTGTGTGTGTGTGTGTGTGTGTGTGTGTGTCTCATAACCTGTCCCAGCCCATTCCCTAGCCCCCCACCCCTCCTATGCTTGGATATCCTTGTCTTTTTCCTTTCTCAGACATGATTGTTAGAGCTGTGTTATCAGCTGTCATCCTTTCTGGATTTTAAGTTCACAAAGGTAAGGATCATACCAGTTTACCTCACTTTTGAACTCTCCGCATTTAGTGCAATGCCTGGCACATACTAGGCTTGCTTTGTTGAATAAATAAATGGATGAAGAAATGAATCCTACATTATAACAAGTTGACACCTCACCAGAGGTGGATTAAGGTCGGTTGAGGCCCCAGGCACAGAAGAAAATATTGGGCCCCTTAAAAAAAAAGAGAGAGACAGGAAAAATAAAAATACATGTTAACCATATTTTTAAGTAAATAAAAAATATTATGTACTATTAATGTTAAAATTGCACATATGGAACCAGACTTGGTGTCATTAGAAAAAAGTGTAAGTTGGGGTTTTGTAGGGCCCTTCAGAAGTTGGGGCCCAGGGCGTGCACCCGCCCAGTGAGCCTGCCGTTAAATTCGCCTCTGCACCTCCCTCATCTAGAACAGCACCTACATCTTGATGCATCATACTTATATACATGCGTTCCCCACTCATTAGGCTCTCTCTTCAACAACGAAAAAACTCCTAGTCATCCTTCAGAAGCTCCCTCCTCCAAGAAAAACTGCTTCTTTGCTTTTTCTGCCTCTCTTAGTGCAGAGGTTACATTGTGTTGTGATACATAATGCATGTTTAAATGTCTGTTTAGTCCATAGACTTCATTTTTTGAGAGAGGGGATTTACTATCCTATTTATATTTTGGTCCTCTGTGCCTAGAGAATGCCAAGGCTCTTGATCTTCCTCAATGCTGTACGGGACACTAAGATGAATAAGATGAATAATATCTAAGGTGTTGTGCTACATTCAAGGTTATTATAATTTCTTTTTGAAGGTAAACAGATACATGGAATTCCCACTGTAGAAATGATATATATAAAATTCTTGCTGGGGTAATTAAAGGGTGGAGTGATCAAGGGGACCTGGGAGGGTTGTTGAAGAAGGTGGGACTTTAATAAGTGGAGAGAAGGGGTTGAAGATATCCTTGGTGGGAGAAATTGCACACATTTAAAAGTTAAGGGCCCTGGCCATTTGGCTCAGTGATAGAGCTTCAGCCTGGTGTGTGGATGTCCCTGGTTCAATTCCCAGTTGGGGCACACAGGAGAAGCGACCATCTGCTTCTCCATCCCTCCCACTCCCCGTTCTCTCTCTCTTTCTCTTTTCCCTTCCCTCAGCCATGGCTCTATTGGTTCAAGGGCATTGACCCCAGATGCTGAGGATAGCTCTGTGGAGCCTTCACCTCAGGTGCTAAAAATAGCTCGGTTGTGGGCATGGCCCCAGATGGGCAGAGCATCGGTTTCAGGTGGGGTTGCCAGGTGGAGCCTGGTGGGGGCACACATGGGAGTCTGTCTCTCTACCTCCTCTCCTTTCACTTGGAAAAGAAGGAAAAAAAAGATAAGGTAGGTGTGCAGTTGTGTACCAAGTGTAGGTTCTGGGGTCACCTGCCTAGATTTGAATACCAGGTATAAGCTTTAATTTTTTTCTTTCTTTTTTTTTTTTTGTATTTTTCTGAAGCCGAAAAACGGGGAGAGACAGTCAGACAGACTCCCGCATGCGCCCGACCTGGATCCACCCGGCACGCCCACCAGGGGCGAAGCTCTGCCCACCAGGAGGTGATGCTCTGCCCCTCCGGGGCATCGCTCTGCCGTGACCAGAGCCACTCTAGCGCCTGGGGCAGAGGCCAAGAAGCCATCCCCAGCGCCCGGGCCATCTTTGCTCCAATGGAGCCTTGGCTGCGGGAGGGGAATAGAGAGACAGAGAGGAAGGCACGGCGGAGGGGTGGAGAAGCAAATGGGCTCTTCTCCTATGTGCCCTGGCCGGGAATCGAACCCAGGTCCCCCGCACGCCAGGCCGACGCTCTACCGCTGAGCCAACCGGCCAGGGCCTCTTTCTTTTTTTTTAATTAAGTGAGAGATGAGGAGGGTGCGCTGATTTGTTGCTCTGCAACTGAGCTATTTTAGCGCCTGAGACAGGCCATGGAGCCATCCTCAGCACCTGAGGCCAACTTGCTCAAACCATTCAAGCCATGGTTGCGGGAGAGGAAGAGAGAGAGAGAGAGAGGAGAGAGAGAGAGCGAGAGAAGGCAGAGGGGGAGGGGTGGAGAAGCAGATGGTTGCTTCTCTTATGTGCCCTGATCAGGAATTAAACCCATAACTTCCTCAAACTGGGTGACGCTCTACTGCTGAGCCAACCAGCCAGGGCCTATAATCTTTAATTTCTTCACCTGGTGGTGGTGGTGGTGGGGGGAGGGAGAATAACAGAACTTTTCTTATAGAGTTGCCATGAACATGAAATGAAGTATAACACATAAAAGATTTGGCACAGTGTCCGGCACATAAAAATTGCTCAGGAAAATACAGCTAGCTTTATTTTATTTTATTTTTTTAGTACCACTTCCATGCTGTGTGCATTGCAGATACTGCAGTGCAGTAGATAGGCATGGTCTCTGCCCTTGCAGAGCTCATAGTTAGAGCTAGTTTGGTATTTGTTTGTTTAAAAATGTGTTTGTTAGATTGGGCTAGGCGTTAGTAACAAACAAAGCCAAACGTGTTTAATGGCTCAAATATAACAAAGTTTATTTTTGCTCACATAGTAGTCAAGAGCAGGTGTCTTGGTTGGTAGGTAGCTTTATTCCAGACAATGATATGGGACCCCTGGTTCCCTCCATCTTGTGGCTCCAGAATCACTTAGTCCTCATCATCTATATCCAGCCAGAGAAAAAAGAAAGCAGAGGGCACACCTTTTTCTTTGAGAATGTCGCCAGGACATGGAGCACCCCACTTCTGCTCACTGGCTAGAACCCAGTCATATGGCAACTTGTAATGGCAAGGGAGGCTGGGAAATATGGTGAGTGTGTCAAAAGAAGAGGAAGTGAATTTTTATAAATAGCTAGTACCTGCCGTAGGATCTTTGTAAGAAACGGGAGATGAGGCAGAGAGAGAAATTTCACAAGTCTGTAGGATGTAAACGGGTAGCCCAAAGGCCAATTCTGGCTGCCTTCAATAGAGCATACCCTTTCCAGGTAGCTGTGAACCCAACACTATCTGTGTCTCATGTATAACCCAGTCAGATGCATTCACAACACTGCTTCACCATTATAGACAGTTGAGTTTGTGACTCTTGCTTCTGCATATTCTCTCAGGATATCATTCACTACCATGGATTTAATACTATCAACATGCCATGGCTCTCAAATCTGTATATTCCTTCCAGATCTCCAAATATGCATGTTCAACTGCTTACTGCATACCTCTGCTTAGGTATCCCCAAAACACCCTAAACATTTGTCAAAATGATAGGCTGAACCCAACATCTTTCTTCCCAAACTTGTTCTACCACCTGAACTTCTATCTCAGAGAATGGCCTCATCATTCACCAAGTCAGATTGGAAACCCGGGGATCACGCTGCATCACTCACCATCTACCTGCTTTCCCCCACAGTATATTGAAGTTCTATGAGGGCAGGGGGTTTTGTCTGTTTCTCTTATCTCCAGTGCCTGGGACATAAACGAGCACATGGTAGGCACTCAGTGTTTGTAGAATGAATGAATGAATGAATGAATGAATGAATGAATGAAGTGCCTTAGCTTAGACTCTCATTATTTCTTACCTGGATTCTGTACTTTCCTCCATATTACTTTCCTCATCTCCTTTCTTGCCTTTCTCCCATACTCCCTACTGACAAATGTGTCATGACTCACCATTATTTTTAGAATCAAGTCTAGCCTTCAGCAGAACTGGTCCACTCTCAGGATCCAATGTCTGCTTTACTGGCAGCCTGTATACTCTAGCCACTCCCTTGTTCACACTGTTCTCTCTAACCCCTGGGCTAATTCCTACTCACCCTCCATGTTTCAGCTTTACTGTCATCTCCTCTTAAAGGTCTTTACTCACAACATCCTCTCCAGGAAATAATCCAAATAAAACTGTGCTTTATGAAAATTAATCTATATCGTTAGGTGTGATCAACTGAATTGATGATACAATTTGGTTAGAAAAAACAATGGGCTATAAGAGAGGGTAAACAATGGATTAAAAAATTCAGACTGAGGCCCTGGCCGGTTGGCTCAGCGGTAGAGCGTCGGCCTGGCGTGCAGGGGACCTGGGTTCGATTCCCGGCCAGGGCACACAGGAGAAGCGCCCATTTGCTTCTCCACTCCCCAACCCCTCCTTCCTCTCTGTCTCTCTCTTCCCCTCCCACAGCCAAGGCTCCATTGGAGCAAAGATGGCCCGGGCGCTGGGGATGGCTCCTTGGCCTCTGCCCCAGGCGCTAGAGTGGCTCTGGTCACGGCAGAGCGATGCCCCGGAGGGGCAGAGCATCGCCCCCCTGGTGGGCAGAGCGTCGCCCCTGGTGGGCGCGCCGGGTGGATACCGGTCGGGCGCATGTGGCAGTCTGTCTGACTGTCTCTCCCCGTTTCCAGCTTCAGAAAAATACAAAAAAAAAAAAAATTCAGACTGCCCTGATCAGGTGGTAGTGCAGTGGGTAGAGCACCAACCTGGGATGCTGAGGACCCAGGTTTGAAACCTCAAAGTCTCTGGCTTGAATATGGGCTCACCAGCTTGAGTGTGGGGTCACCGGTTTGAGCGTGGGATCATAGACATGACCCCATAGTCACTGGTTTGAGCTCACGGTCGCTGGCTTGAACAAAGAGTTCACTGCCTTGTATGGAGCCCCTGGATCAAGGCCCATATGAGAAAGCAATCAATGAACAACTAAAGTGCCACAACTACAAGTTGATGCTTCTCATCTCTCTCCTTTCCTGTCTGTCTCTCTCTCTCTCTTTCTCTGTCTCTGTCTCTTTCTCACAAAAAAATTTATATTGTGACCACTTAAACTTTTTAATAAAAACTGAAAAGATGCCTCTCAGCATATCATTGAAATTTTCAGGCTTAATCCTCAAGATTGCAATACCTAATACAGTAGCCACTAGACATGTGACTAGTGAGCACTTGAAATGTCGTTAGTGAATTGAGATGTGCTAGGAGTATAAAATACAGACTAGATGTCAAAGATTCAATACAAAACATTGTTTTAATACCTCATTAATAATATGCTATATCAACTACAAGTGTTGAAATGATACTAATCTGGATATATTAGATTAAATCACCGAAATTATTTACCTGTTTCTTTTTACTTATATTTTAATGTGGTTACCAGAAATTTAAAAATATTGATGTGGCTCACATTATATTTCCATTAGACAGTGCTGCCTATGGAAAGCCCAGAAACTTGAGCAGATTGAGAATCTCTAAGTGTGGAGTTACTGTAAATATCCTAAACAAGTGCATGTGTATCTGAATTGTGACCATCTCCAAAGAAAGCTATCTCTTATCTTTTCTGGTTTTGTAATTTGAATGTTTCTTCTTTGTTTTATGATATCCTTCAAAAAAAGCGTCTTGCTACAACCTAAGCTACTCCCCTCAGGCAGCCTAAAAAACTTATTCCTAAATCCCACTCTGTAATTGGAGCCAATTGAAAGTCAAAATACAAATGGTTGCCTCCTACATGGGACCTCAGCATCCTTGCTCACCTACTGGCCCTGGTCCCTAATGGAGGGCACATAGATTCAGTCAGTTCTCTGAGCCAGAAAAATACATGGGCTTCATCATAGGAGAAAATACACAAAAATATATAACCTTGGGGGAAGCATTCATAAACAGGACATAAAAATGCAAAATTTATAAAAGAAAGGATCAATAAATATAACCACCTCAAAATGTAAACCTCTTTACTAAAACAATACACAAAGAGATCATATATAATTTAAAAAAATCAAATAATGACCCAACATAAGTACCGAAAGAGTAGGAATCAGGATGTATAAAGAACTCCCAAAATTTAGTTAAAAAAATATTATGCACCTGACCAGGAGGTGGCGCAGTGGATAGAGCGTCGGACTGGGATGCAGAGGACCCGCGTTCGAGAACCCTAGGTCGCCAGCTTGAGCGTGGGCTCACCTGGTTTGAGCAAAAGCTCACCAGCTTGACCCCAAGGTCGCTGGCGCCAGCAAGGAGTTACTCGGTCTGCTGTAGCCCCACGGTCAAGGCAAATATGAGAAAGCAATCAATGAACAACTAAGGTGTTGCAATGCACAATGAAAAACTAATGATTGATGCTTCTCATCTCTCTCTGTTCCTGTCTGTCTGTCCCTGTCTATCCCTCTCTCTGACTCACTCTTTGTCTCTGTAATAAATAAATAAATAAATAAATAAATAAATAAATAAATAAATAAATAAAATTAAAAAAAAATATTATGCAACACTGTGTAGAATAGATGAGGAGTAGATTACCAGTAAATGACAAAGAGGAAACAAATGGCCAAGACACATGAAATAATGGACCAGAAATCAGGAAAATGTATATTTAAGTGAAACAAGATGCCCTCTTTTTGCCAGCAGGCTGGCAGAATTTTAAAAATATATAATAACATCATTGGCCAAGATGAGAGGATATATCCTCTCATACATCACTGGTGTAAACCAATATATCTATTTTGGCTATGTCAATTAAAAATAAAAATGTGCATTCTCCATGTCCCAGCAGTTTGACTTTATAGTATCCCCATTAGGAAACACACGTGTGCTCAGGAGGCATGTATGGGGTGGGCAATAAACCATTTTTGTCTTAACAAACAATGGATACAATCACATTGGGGGATACCCACAATTTGAAGTCTCAGCAGCAGTTAAAACCAGTAAAGTTGCTATACACACACACACACACACACACACACACACACACACACACATATAGGCAATAACAAACCTCTAGGATGCATTGTTCAGTGCAAAAGGCAAGTTTCAGAGTGATGTGTATGATGGAATCCCATTCATATTTAAAAACATACACCAGGGCTGGCCGATGGTTCAGTAGATAGAGCATCAGGCTTGGCGTATGTGTGTCCCTGGTTCAATTCCTGGTCAGGGCATGCAGGAGAAGCAACCATCTACTTCTCTTCACCCCCATCCCCCTCTTCCCCTTCTCTTCCTCTTCATCTCCCGCAGCCAGTGGCTCAATTGGTTTGAGCATGGCCCTGGGCACTGATGATGGCCTGGTTGGTCTGAGCATGTCAGCCTCAGGTGCTAAAAATAGCTCAATACTTGAGCATTGGCCTCAGATGCGGTTGATGGGTGGATCCTGTTTGGGGCGCATGCAGGAGTCTGTCTCTCTATCTCCCTTCTTCTCACCAAAATGAACAAACAGGCCTGACCTGTGGTGGCACAGTGGATAAAGCATCGACCTGGAAATGCTGAGATCGCCGGTTCGAAACCCTGGGCTTGCCTGGTCAAGGCACATATGATAGTTGATGCTTCCAGCTCCTCCTCCCTTCTCTCTCTCTCCTCTCTCTCTCCCTCTCTGTCTCTCTCTCTCTCCTCTCTAAAAATGAATAAATAAAATAAAATAAAAATACAAAATGAACAAACAAACTAACAAACAAAAACAAACCCCATACACACAAAATACATAAAATCACACTGCATGTTTTCTAGGGGTGCAGATCTCGATGTGCCTGAATAAAGCAAGGTATCAAAGGATAGTCACCAAACTGAAAGCAGTGAATCCCTCCTGAAAGAATAAGACATTTGCAGAGGGAGTGGGTCAAAGAGGAAGTTAGCTTTATCTGCAAGGATTTTACAAGAAGAATTTAGTCATATATTATTTAATTATGCAATTACAGCCTATGATTTCAAAAGTAAAAGGGTGTGGGTTAGAATCACTAAGTTCTGGTCTGGTTCTCCTTGAGAACTTTCCTTCTGTGCATGCCGCCCCAGGATAAGTGGCTTCTCTGTACCCTGTCATCCGAAGGAATATCTGTAATCCTCTACTGTATTTCAAAGGGCTGTGAAGATTAAGTGTGCTACTGGATGAGGAGGAGTTGAGTTCAGTACCTGGTTTTAAAAATGTTCTTCCCACTGGACCTTTTCTTTCTCTTGCAGGTGAGCTTTTAAGAAGACAACACAGTTCTCACAGTGGCAAGGAGATATTTGCTATAAGTCTTCATGTTGGATCTGAAGGGTGGTTTTTTCTCACACCTTCCTAACATTCATAAGAGGTAAGACATAGTTCCCTTGCCCGTGAGAAAACTGAGGCCAAGGGAAAGGAATTGGCCTGTTTCCCAGCTCACAAAGCTCTGTGGGAGCTGGTATTTTCTTTGGAATTTCTACCTGTCCAATTTGTCAGTCACGGTGTATGGCAGCCGTGGAACACCCAAAACAGAAACTTCCGCCCGTAATTACACTGAGCCACGCAGAAGTGTGACTGGCCTTTCCTGTCTGAATCGGTTCCTCGTAATGATTAACTGCAGAAAATAATCCAGCGAGTCGTGCTCGCGGAAACATTTGGTTGCTCTCAGATGTTCTGGGGAAAATCTGGACACTGTCACACTCCTTCACATCATTCTTGACCATAGTTGGAGCTCCCAGCTAGGGCAGAGATGCTGGGCTGTTATCCTCAGGGACACTGCTTCTTAAAATGAGGTCAATGGGACACCTACCCAGAGTTGCCTGTGGTATTATTAAATGCAGATTCCTGGGGCTCACTCTCAACCTCGTAAGTCAGAGTCCCTGGAATCTGTATTTAAAACAGCCTCTGAGAATCCTGGGGATTCTCAGGCATTCTACAGGTTGGCCCCAACTGCATTAGGAGGAAAGAACCAGAGACAGGAATGCTCTCAGCAAGAATGCTCTTTAGACATTTTGGCTCCATAGATGATAATGATATATAAATGACATACATACACAATAGGGTGGTGGCAACGTATGACCGGTGAGAAAGAGATGCCCCTGGGAAGAGGGAGAAGGAAAGAGAAAGGGCAGAGTAGGGGAGAAGCTGTTCATTCTTTAGCCTCTGAAATCTTATTTCTTTGGTGGAAGCATAGATTACAAGGTGATAACAAAAAAAAGTACAGGTAAGAGAGTCTAAGGTAGCAGTGACTTCAGTCATCTGAAAGACATTTTGGAAGGTATTTAGTGTTCTTAGTTTTTGTTCCAACAAAACCAACCTCGCTCCTGATTCACAAATCATCCTGGGAATGTATAGCACTTACAGTCAGAGAGAAGTCTCTCGAGAAAAAAGCATCATCTGTTCAATGGTCTATGACATCACCATTGAAGACTTTTTCAAAAGGGGTTTTGTTTGATTAATTTTCATTATCTGTTGTTACCCTATTAATGAAAGGTGATACTATTAATGAGTGTGTGAACGAGACAGTGTCTTGGTTGCCACATCTGAAACATTCCCCGGCTTTTTCAGGGTAGAATAGCTCTGACCCAAAGTGTGGCCTTTCTTCTTTATAGAGAGATACAAACTCTTTCTCTCCAACTGACCCAACATCAAATTATTGTGTGTCAGCTGCTCACCACCCGGGACACAATATGAGGCTTGTACTTGAGTTACTTCTATTTTATGTGAGCAAAATGCTAGCTTTCTTTTTTCAGTGAAGTTGATTGAGTTGAGAGAAGTTTCAATAACACATTTCTTGGTGTGAAAACGTGATTGTTTCTGTAGCTGGTATAAACTGCAAAGACTTTGTCAACTCCCTTTAAGAAATATTGTTTAGAAGAAGTTAAATGTAATGAAATGGAACCTTTGATACAAATAACGAAGCCATCTTCACAAGGAGATGTTCTTTTCCCCACTGAGGAAGAAATGGAGACATGCCTCCATTGTCACTGCATCCTGTCCAAACTGAAAAGGAAGGCAGTGGGCTAGATAAGCAAAAATGGGTTACATCTGGGTAAGGCAGCGGCCTCTCCCGCTCGCTGAAGAAGTTCTTCTTTGTTTCACTCCTGAAGCACAGCGTTGTTTTCTTGGGCCCATGCTCCGAGGGAAACCTGGGTTAAACTATGGATCCCTTACACTTGATTTTGTGATTGGGAGACCTACACAAATGCAAGCCTAGAACACAATTGAACCCTTAACAGCTTAAATCTCCATAAATAGGAAAGAAGCCACTTGATCTTACCAAAGTTTTTGTCTGGTTGCTTTCTCTTCTATATGTAATGTTAAACTATAAAATGATATCACTGAATTGTCCATTTGTGAGTATTTACTACTTTAAAACATACATTTAAGAATTTTACAAAACAAAACTGGACCATAAAAAGTATTTCGTTCAAATGATCCAGTAATTCCATGTCTCAGTTTGAATGTACCAAGAAGAATGCAAAGCAAGGTCTCAGAGAAACATCTGTACACCCACATTCGTGACAGCATTACTCATGATAGCCCTAAAGTGGAAGCCATCCAAAAGCCCATGGACAGATAAACAGATAAATAAAATGTGGTATAGAATTCAGCCTTAAGGCCCTGGCAGGTTGGCTCAGTGGTAGAGCGTCGGCCTGGCGTGCAGAAGTCCCGGGTTCGATTCCCGGCCAGGGCACACAGGAGAAGCGCCCATCTGCTTCTCCACCCCTCCCCCTCTCCTTCCTCTCTGTCTCTCTCTTCCCCTCCCGCAGCTGAGGCTCCATTGGAGCAAAGATGGCCCAGGCGCTGGGGATGGCTCTTTGGCCTCTGCCCCAGGCGCTAGAGTGGCTCTGGTCGCAACAGAGCGACGCCCCGGAGGGGCAGAGCATCGCCCCCTGGTGGGCATGCCGGGTGGATCCCGGTCGGGCGCATGAGGGAGTCTGTCTGACTGTCTCTCCCCGTTTCCAGCTTCAGAAAAATACAAAAAAAAAAAAAGAATTCAGCCTTAAAATGGAAGGAAATTCTGCACTACAACATAGATGAATCTGAAGGATATTATCAAAAGTGAAATCAATGAGTCATAAAAAGACAAATACTGTATGATTGCACTTATATGAAGCACATAGAGTAGTCAAATTTATAGAGACAGAAAACAGAATGGTGGGTACTGGAGGCTGGGGCAGTGGGGATGAGGAGTTACTGTTTATACTATAGACATTATAGGAATGGCGTTTTAGTTTTATGAGATAAAAAGTTTGGAGATGGACAGTGGTGGTGCTTGCACAACACTTGTGAATGTACTTTAAAAAAAAATCAAGTGAGAGGCAGGGAGGCAGAGAGACAGACTCCTGCATGTGCCCTGACCAGGATCCACCTGGTAAACCCCCCCCCCCCAAAATCTGGGGCTGCTGCTCTGTTGCTCAGCAACCAAGCTATTTTAGTGCCTGAAGTGAGGCCATGAAGCCATCCTCAGCACCTTGCTCATTCAAGCCATGGCTGCAGGAGGGGAAGACAGAGAGAGAGGGGGTTGGGGAAGGGTGGAGAAGCAGATGATCTCTTCTCCTGTGTGCCCTGACAGGAAACTGAACCCAGGGTTTCCACACGCCAGGCCGACTGAGCCAACTGGCCAGGGCCTGTGAATGTACTTTAATGTCACTGCATGTTCACTTAAAACTAGTGAAGATGTTAAATTTTTTGTTTTGTACATTTTACCACAATTTAAAATCATAATTTCAAAAAATAAAATCATAATAAATTTTAAAAGTATTTCAGATTTTATGACAAAGCTGTTATTAAGAGAAACTTCAACTTTTTCAAAGAACTGTACATGCTTTTCACATGACTTTCAAAGTCAGTATAATATATTGTTAATTCAGTGGGGCTTTCAGGAAACCAAATTTCTGAGCCCTGTTCATTTGAAGAAAGCCTAGGTTTTCCTTCTCTTTCATGCCCTTTCTCCCTGGTTCCATGCATCACTCAATTTCAGTAACAATTTGTGCTGACCTGTGACTTCAGTGCTCTGGTCTTTGTTAGGAACTTAGGTAAATACTAGTTGAAAGCTTTGGTGAGCTTGAAAAAATGATAGCTGGGTGCTAATAAATCTTTATGTCGAGAAGGCTGTAATGACAAAGCATATTCTTAATAAAAGTAATGTTTTACCTAGTTCACAAAGTGTGCACAGACTGAATAACACAAGGTGTGCTTCACGGCGACATGAAGACATGTTGTCCTATGGATACATGCCTATTAAGCAATAGCAAAGAGTAGAGCTCGATGAATCCAAAGACATTATTTTTATCCTTGTTTCCTGGAGTATTAGGTTCCTAAACAGGTTGCTTAGGAGCAACGAAAAGCAGGCCCCTAAGTCCCCATTTCTATTTCAGCTTATGAAGCTCCATTTACTTTTATATACAGGGTTGGGTTTTCCTTTCACTGCCCCCTCCCAAAAGTTTGACATCTACTGACCACAAACATGTGTTGCTTGACTCTGCACCTTTGTTTCTCTCTTTGTTGCTTCCCAACTGTTCCAATTCCACATGGGCATCAATGCATTTATGGGGAGGCTGAATCTACTCTCGGCAGTGGGAATGGACCTAGTACCACATGACCTCCGCCTGGCTAATTATCACATTCACCCCTTCTGGCAATGATTGGTTCAGTGAAGGGCATGTGACCTCAGAGGGTGTGGCTAGAGTAAATCTCAGTACTTGTGCTGATAACATGGGCCCTAAAATTTTCTCTTTGTGCAAACCCTGGGTGGAAAGCATGCAGCCCCAGGGAACAGCTGGAAGCTGTTTTGCAACAAAGGGTCAGGTGAGATCTGCCTAAAATGAAGCAGCACTGAGGACGCAGAGACAAGAAATAAATGGTGAGGGGGAAACTGGTTCCTGGTTAAGTTGTTTGACCCGGACCTGGAGTTTTCCTGATCTTTTTGGGCTTTTCAATTACATGAGCCTGTAAATCTCCTTTATAATTTGAACTAATATGAGAAAGAAGTTTCATAGGACCAAAAACATTTTAACTGGTACATCATTGACCCATGTCAAGTGGCCCCGGCATTTTACAGATGAGGAAACTAAGTCCCATCGAGGATAGATTGTTAGTTAAGAGGCATAGTCTCCCGAGTCCCAGGCCTTTTTCTGTCTTCTGCCCTAGTCGTTTAGAGCATCCTTGTGATGAGTTTGGCAACCATGAACAGAATGTTGGATGTGCTCTGAAGCACTGGAACTAATTTTCCTCACATTTGACTTCTGTCAATCAATCTCACTGCTTTGTGGCCACTCTGTCTTTATGGGTCCTGATGATTCATTTGAAAGGAAAAAGGATCAAAGAGTTGGAGAAAGGTGTGGGGACCTTATCTAATAATTGCATTTAATTTATAGCTACTTTACCAGCACTTAGGATGCTGCTCTGCCTTTTTTCCTAAGCCTGTCATGCACTTTCATTTCTTGGTAATCATTTCTTAACATGTCTCATCTTTTTTTTTTTTTTTTTTTTTTTTGTAACAGAGACAGAGAGAGGGACAAAAAGGGACAGACAGGAAGGAGAGAAATGAGAAGCATCAATTCTTTGTTGTGGTTTCTTGGTCTCCTTAGTTGTTCACTGATTGCTTTCTCATATGTGCCTTGACCAGGAGGCTCCAAGCAGAGCGACTGACCCCTTGCTGGAGCCAGCGACCTTTGGGCTCGAGCCAACAACCTTTGTGCTCAAGCCAGCGACCATAGGGTCATGGCTATGATCCCAAGCTCAAGCCAGCAACCCTGTGCTCAAGCTGTTGAGCCCATGCTCAAGCTGGATGAGACCATGCTCAAGCCAGCAACCTCAGGGCTTTGAACCTGGGTCCTCCGAGCCCCAGTCTGGTGCTCTATCCACTGTGCCATTGCCTGAGGCTTACCATGTCTCATCTTTAGAAAGCACAGACTCACTGTCCTGTCTTCTTACCTTCTGGGTCACCTATACAGGTAGAATTTCCAGACTCTGTAGGCTCTTCCTCTGTAAACTGAGAATTCTATCATTTTTATCTATACATACCATCTCTTTTTTTTTTTTTTAAATAAATTTTTATTAATGGTAATGGGATGACATTAATAAATCAGGGTACATATATTCAAAGAAAACATGTCTAGGTTATTTTGTCATTAAATTATGTTGCATACCCCTCACCCAAAGTCAGATTGTCCTCTGCCACCCTCTATCTAGTTCTCTGTGCCCCTCCCCCTCCCCCTAACTCTCTCCCTCCCTCCCTCCCATGTCCTCCCTCCCCCCACCCCTGGTAACCACCACACTCTTGTCCATGTCTCTTAGTCTCATTTTTATGTTCCACCAATGTATGGAATCATATAGTTCTTGTTTTTTTCTGATTTACTTATTTCACTCCGTATAATGTTATCAAGTTCCCACCATTTTGCTGTAAATGATCTGATGTCATCATTTCTTATGGCTGAGTAGTATTCCATAGTGTATATGTGCCACATCTTCTTTATCCAGTCTTCTATTGAAGGGCTTTTTGGTTGTTTCCATGTCTTGGCCACTGTGAACAATGCTGCAATGAACATGGGGCTACATGTGTCTTCACGTATCAATGTTTCTGAGGTTTTGGGGTATATACCCAGTAGAGGGATTGCTGGGTCATAAGGTAGTTCTATTTGCAGTTTTTTGAGGAACCACCATACTTTCCTCCATAATGGTTGTACTACTTTACAGTCCCACCAACAGTGAATGAGGGTTCCTTTTTCTCCATAGCCTCTCCAACATTTGCTATTACCCGTCTTGTTGATAATAGCTAATCTAACAGGGGTGAGGTGGTATCTCATTGTAGTTTTGATTTGCATTTCTCTAATAACTAATGAATCTGAGCATCTTTTCATATATCTGTTGCCCATTTGTATCTCTTCCTGGGAGAAGTGTCTATACATACCATCTCTTACCCAAACATTGATCTTATCTTTCCTTGGGACTCTGTTATCTGTCTTTAACCCTAAAATTACTTAAGAAAATGCTCATTGAATCTTTAAGGAGATGTCCTGCAATGGAGAGAAAAGAGGAGTCCACATTTATTGTGCTAGGAGAGGTACTAGATGCTTTACAGATATTCTCACAACTCCCCAGCAGGAAAGAGGTAGTCTAAAAATAAAAGAACTGAGGTTGGGTGAGTTGTAAGGTTGAGAGTCAAACCTAGTGTGTGCAATTCCAAAGGTATTTTTTCCTCTGCTTTTGCTGGACAATAGGCTTTGCCCGTTTTTTGCCAGCTCCAAATAATAGTGACCGCCTAGATCTAGTGTTGAGAAGACTGAAGCCTCATCCGGGTTGAGAGGGAAAGACAATAAAGATATCTGTCACACTTGCCAAGGGGGAGCCCACACACCATACTGCACATCTCTGCATGCTTATGTCATAGCCGGTTTTCTAGATTGCCCAGGAAGACACACAGATGCACCAGGAAGTCTAGCTATTAAGTGTGTAGACTAGAATGTGTTAGGAAGAACGGTCTTGCATAAAGAGGAGTTTGCATTGGTAGTTTGATTCTGAGAAGACTGGAAGGTGGGTAGGTAATCATTGTCTACTAGAGGTGAGTCATAAACAGGGGAGAAGTCTGGGCGCTGGAATGACCGGTGCCCATTTGTGACTGCACTGTGGCAGCACACCGGCATCCTTTTTCAGACCAATGTTGACACACTCAAATGTTTGAATATCACCCTCTGGAGTGGCACATTTAGGAGAAACCAGTTCATATGGCATTATATAGGCTGACTCACAGGGTCTTTCTGTCAAAGCATTGAGTGTGGCCCAAATATTGGGTTGGGGAATAAGTTTGTAGCATTTTTACCGTTTTATTTAAACAAAAAACAATAATTATATCAATAAGTTAATCAATTATATATTCGCCGTTGCTGTTTACAACCTCTTCCCACCTCTCGACCAATTTGTTGATGCCGTTCTGCCAAAAATCGCCTGGTCTGGTGTCAAAGAAGTTGTTGAGCCAGTTTTTAAAGACCTCTTTGTTATCGAAGGTAATGCCCTTCATATGGTTTGACAGGGAGCGGAAAAGATGGTAATCGGTCGGTGCAAGGTCCGGAGAATACAGCGGATGCTGAAGGACCTCCCATTCGAGCTCTTGGAGTGCGGCTTTGACGACTTGTGCAACATGGGGCCTGGCGTTGTCGTGAAGGAGTATGGTTTGACCATGTCGATCAGGTCTTTTCAGTCGAATAGCCTCATTCACGTAGTGTAGCTGGGCAATGTAGAGCTCCTTGTTGACCGTGACATTCTTTCGAGCATTTCCCAGTTCTTCATCAAATTCAGAAGGCCTTCCGCAGCGGCATGTGTCATCGACGTCAAAGTCACCATTTTTGAACTTTGCAAACCATTTCCATGCTGTAGACTTGCCTATGACACCTTCTCCATACACGTCGCAAATGTCCCGGGCTGCTTCGGCAGCTTTTTGACCTCGATGAAAAGCAAAGAAGAGCAGGTGTCGAAAATGTTGATTTTTGCCTCCTGGGTATTCCATTTCTAAGCCTCAAAACTAATAAAAAATTAAATAACTCAAAAATACAATTAACATAGTTTTGTAGAGCAGAAAGAGTTTTATAGAATGAATACTTACCCTTTGCCAAACAGCAAACAAATCGTTGTAAAATAAAAGAAAATATACAAATGCTACGAACTTATTCCCCAACCCAATACAAGCAGTGGGAAACGGCCAGTTTTCTGACTCTGAAGAATTAAGGGCACTAGAAAGGGTGAACAGGTAGCAAGTTAGCAGGCAGGGACACCACCACTTTGAAGATGTGTTATCATTCATCTGTCTTAGCTGGGTGTGGACAACACCAAAGTGACATGTCTGAAGGTTGCAAAGGCAGTTGTCTTCCCTTGGACTTATTATGTAAGATATTCAGAAGGAAAGAGGCTGGTCGCAGAAGGTATCCCATAAAGAATGAATGAATGAATGAATAAGCAATGCAGTGAAAATTGGTGGAGATTATGGACTCAGAGGATCTGAGCCGTATTGCTCTTATTTCCTCATCTGATGACTATCTGTGATTTTCAGGAATCTGGGGAACAATCTGTGATCGTAGAAGGCAAAGAGGCAGATTTAAAGTTCACTAAGAGGTGGGGGTGTTTGGAGCGAACAAAGCCGGGGTGGCAATGATGAGCTTCACTGGGAGACAAGGGATGAGGACTGAGGGTGTGGTGGGAGGCGGGGCAGGTAGAACTGTTCCACTGGGCCGACTGCGGGTTCTTCTGAACACGAGAAAAGGGGGCCATGTCCAACGATAACTAACAGTGGATGTGAAGCCAGACTTTGAAGTAGACAAATTAAGGACATCAGATCTTTATGGAGAATTTAGTATGACCTCGAGATTCCGGAGCTCGGACTCAGCCCTGGCAGCACCCTGCAGTCACCCAGGGATGCATCGGCCCCTCCCGTAGAGCTTCACTCAGATTTAGTTGGTCTGACGTGGGGCCCCAAAATCCACATTTTCAAAAAGTTCTTCGAGTGGCTCTACGGTGCCACTGAGTTTGAGAATCTCCACTCTACACATAACTCAAAGGAGGTGAATCTTTGGGTTTCCATGACTGAAGTGTGACATTTTGAAGGAACTCAGGAGAAACATTGTCGGATTACTGACCCACGCCACGTGCACCCTGGACTGCTCAGCAGCCCCGCGCTCAAGGCCTGGCAGATTACCAGGGTGACCTCCATTCACGAGGGCCTCCCTACAGGGGCCACTGGGAAGTACATTCGTGGGTCCATACTGGCTTAGCTTTAACAAAGAACAAGATCTCGGGATGTGAGGGCCCGTCACGGTGGGGCAGGAGAAACCACACTGTGGGCATGGAACAGGGGAAAGCGTGCTGGTCCAGGGGTCAAAGTCTGATGAGTGACTCCTTACTCTGCAGCAGCCTCTCTCTGTAATCCTGGGCAAGTCCTGTCACCTCGTGTGTCAGCTTCGGTCAGTGTACACCTTAAAGTGTCCTTCTGTGTCTACGGCTCTCTGACCCTAACTCTATTTCGAGTTAGCCTGCCAAATAGAAAAGGTTAACATGCCAATTCAAGGTCTTGAGGGCACTCGAGTTTCTGACTTTGCGGGGGAAAGGGGTTGAGGGAAGCGGAACGTGATAAAGAAGAAAGTAGCAAAGGTGGGCAGAGGTTATTTGAACTTTTAAGAGACATCGAGCTAGGGTATTAAAAGCGTTCTAAAATGTATTTGGCTCTGGATAGAGAGCTGACTTCAACTGAAGGAGAAAGGAGACTGTATGGACCTTTCTCTGGTTAGAGAAAAACCGAGTGTGATAACAACGATAATAATTAAAATGGACATTCGTATAGCACTCGACAGTTACAAAGTACTCTTACACATTAATAATTACTACACATATGTGTCAGTGTTGTTCCACTTGTCACTGTGGGAGCTGGTATTGACTGGACATGGACCTATTGACATGGTGGGATTCAAATAATTTAACAACCAGTTCCCTGCCCTAATGATCATTTTAAGTATAAAAAATGATATACTGAATGGTAGTTTATTATTTCATGCATTTAATACTTAAATAAGAACAGTAAAAGAGGTAACTAGATTATGCTATAAGAAAAAGTTTTAAAATATTAATGAAAAAATATTAAATAATACCTGACAAAATAATTAAAACTGTTATTTAAGATATTTCCGTATTGCTTCTTGATTGGCGTCCTAACTTGCAATTGTTTTCACTTACGGATGGAATGAACATTACTACGGGCACTTAGAATACACTATTGCTCAGATGAACATTAAAAAAGAGTAAGGAAGGTAAATTTGTGATTTCCACATTGGACAACTGCCCAGGTGCCCACCTTAGCGAGAATACTGATTACAAGTGCCATTTTAACAACCGGTTCACTGAACTCAACAAAAAATTAGGTATCGGTTCTACAGAACCGGTGCAAACTGGCTGACTCTCCCCCACTGGTGGTAAGGGGAAGTAAAAGGAATGGAGATCCAACACTCACATCTGGACTCTGAGCATCTGAGAAGACAGCCTGCACATCCACACCGACACACTGTGCTGAACCTGGTGCTCTCCCGGCCGTGGTCAGGAATTGGGGTCCCACTTACCGTCCTGGGCACTGTGTCTTTCTTCCACCACTGTTGAGTCCTGACATTTGTTTTATTTCCCCTTCCCTTTACTTCTCATTCACACACAAATTATCCTTTCTCTTGGAGAGAATCCTGGCTTACCAGGAAGAAATTCTGAGTCCAGTCCCAGCTCTGCCATTTTGTTGTCTAATGCTACCAGATGCTCACTTTCCTCCCCTGGGCAGAGAGGAACCCGCGCTGGCCTACCTTGCTAGGTCTATGTCAGGCTATGTTAAACGCTGTATGCCACAGGTTTTGAAATTTAAACAGCAAACACTGGGCAGACCTGACAGAATGTGAACTATTGTTACTTGGTGGCTTAGCAGGACCAGGAACTTAATCTCACTGCCGGCAGGACATGTCAGTGCCATGTCAGCCTCGTGACCTCATAGGACCCCTCCTCCCTGTCACACAGCTCTTTATGGGAGTGTCACGTATTGACCCCAGGACTGTCCCCAGGATTTCCAGAGTACCTCAGAGCTGTGTGGCCCTCATGACCACCCCCAGATTGTACTTTTGGTCCTTACGGTTCTTTTCTGGGCTTTGTTGCTCCAGCGCTCCACCTCCCACCCACAGCCTGTGTCTCACCCAAGTTAAGTATTTCCTCAGGGAATACTAAATATTTTTGCTGTTGATCTGTAACCATAATTAGGAAGATGAATCAGCAGCCCAAAGAAAGAAAGCATCAGGCGTCACAAAGCCCAATATTAAGTCAAGTTGTGGAGGGTCAGCTAAAGTTAACATCTTGCTTCCCTTCTTTGTCCATCCCTAGAAACATTTACTTTCTCTTTTCAACCATCTTATCCTCCTAAACTTTCACTGACATCCAAAATGTATTTGTTTTAATCTGAGAGTCCTGACATGATAACGAGGGAGTTTGTGGTTAATTATAGTTAAGGACTGATAATTGACAACAACAAAAGAATCCGTGGAGTTCTTGGAAAATAAGCCAGATTATTAAAAAAAATTTTATTTATTTATTTTTTGCTAGCATGTCCATAAATTAATCTATCTCCAATTTCAGCCATTCAGTTAAAGCCTGTAACCTTGTGGTATCCACATAACTGAGTTTTTCTGAGAAAAAGGTGAAGTTTAATATATCAAGCACTATCTTTTTAAATTAATTTTTTAAAATAAGTGTTCATGAAGTAAATCTTTGTTAGTCATAATACAGAGATGGGGAATGAGAGTGAGGAAATGGGAGAGAAGAACACAGTTAAGATTCTCTCTTTTTTACAATTTAAAAATCTAGTTCATGAATAAAATGTGTTTTTGCCTAATTTTGATACTGTTAGTATCTTTTTTTTTTTTTTGTATTTTTCCAAAGTTGGAAATGGGGAGGCAGTCAGACAGACTCCCGCATGCGCCCGACTGGGATCCACCCGGCATGCTCACCAGGGGGCGATGCTCTGCCCATCTGGGGCGTCGCTTTGCTGCAATCAGAGCCATTCTAGCGCCTGAGGCAAAGGCCACAGAGCCATCCTCAGCGCCCGGGGCCAACTTTGCTCCAATGGAGCCTTGGCTGCGGGAGGGGAAGAGAGAGACAGAGAGGAAGGAGAGGGGGAGGGGTGGAGAAGCAGATGGGCGCTTCTCCTGTGTGCCTTGGCAGGGAATCGAACCCGGGACTCCTGCACGCCAGGCCGACACTCTACCACTGAGCTAACCGGCCAGGGCCGTAAATATTTTTTAAATATGTACCTGTGATATTGTTATTTATAAGAAATATATATCTGGTCTTTCAGATGGCCAAAATATATTTCTCATATATTTGGTCTGCATCCAGTTTCTGGCTTTCAGTTCCCAATCCCTTGGCATTTCCTAAGTGTTGAGGGTGATAAAGATGCCTTTTGGTATGTTAATGAGGTAAATTTTAGAAGGCACCTAAGGATAGAGACTGGTTGATGTAATTAGACGTTGGAATTTTCATTCCTGCCCCCTGACCTCCAGGGAGGGGAGAGCTGCTAGAGATTGAGTTTAATTAACAGTAAATGATGATTTAGTCAATATTGCCTATGTCATGAAGCCTTCGTAAATGCCCCCAAAGGACTGGATTTGGAAAGCCTCTGGGTTGGTAGACACATGGAGATCCTGGGACAGTGGGACACCCAGTGGAAGTATCTGGGTGATGTGAATATCATCCCACCTGAATGCTCTGTAACCAAAGTTGAAATGTTCAAGTTCACCACTGCCATCCACTTACATAAATTATAAAGGAAGGGAGAAGGGGGGGGGGGGAGAGAAGGGGATAGAAGGGAGAAATAAGTTGTATAAGTGTACACGTGTACATAACATGTAAGGAAGATGCCGTGCACAGTGTGACAGTCCTTGTTTCTGAGCTGACCACCAGGCAGAGCTGGTATTTACAACTTCCTTCCTCGGCTTCTCATTCCACGTTTCCTTCCTTCGCTCTCAGCCAGGACATCAACTGTTGTAGGCAGAATGGCCCCAACTTTCATTTCCCAAGAGTCTGACCCTTCAGTGTTCTGCCTGTTTTTCCATTAAGTATTACTATCATGATAGTAATAGCTACGAAGAGGTGCCCCCAAGAAGTCCCTGCGTTCCAGGCGGGGTCCTCCATGACCTCATAGTGTGGCAGCCATCCAATTTCTCCCTGGTGATCAGAACATACTATCCCAGCAGGGAAAGAAATTTTCTTCTTTGCCTTTGAGTTTAGTGACTGGATGAGTCCAAGGTAGTTTCCTCCAGTGGAACCTGTTATGTCCCCTGGTGGCAGCATTTTCTGCTGATACTTAGGACCTCCAAAACATCAGAACAAAGTTCTGTGAGTAAGTGCTTCCACCCCTCGCTACTTGGACCTGTGTATTTCATCTATAAGGAAATCAGACATATATTGGTTGCTGACTCTAAGCGTATACTGCACCCTGTAAAACAGAACCCTAAACTTTAGTGGTGTTGTCTCCCAATTGGAGCCATGGTTAGGCCTTCTGTAGGCTGTTCCACTCCACCACCTGTCTGGCCCGCTGTTCCTTACAAGGTAAGTTAAGGAAGGACAGGAGGTCCCAGGGACATAGGCATGCTGCCTCACTTCTATTGCTGAAATGTGTTCCTTGGTCAGAAGTAATGTTGTAGAAAAAAAGCATGATGGTGAATAATGTGTTTTGCAAGTTCCTGGAGTTGATACAATAGCTTAGTATTGGCCATAATTTTCAATAGCTGGAAGGTATTACGACCCCTGGGCCTGAAAGGGCAAGGGGAAGAAATTGTGGTTCTGGGGCAAGTAAGAGCTAGGGGGAGGCACCTCCCTCCCCCACCCCAGCAGGAGCTGTGGCCACAGAGGAACAGTGTCAGAGGCTCAGCCCCGAAGCAGAGGCATTAGTAAAGAAATACCCCAATCTCGGCTCCTGCTACCCTTTGATCTCTAACCCCAGTGCCTCTCTTTGTCTGAACCCAAAGGGAACCAGAAGGCCAGGGCTGCTGTGGTGCTTTCCAGGGGGGCCAGGCTCCTGGGACCCAGAGCAGGGCAAAGCAGGCAAACAGTGGAACTGGGCTGAGGGAGTACAGGCAGGAAGGGAATAACCAACACTGAGAAAGAATAAGATAAAAGAAATCTGGAAGGAATCTCTTTAGCCTTGAAGTCTTAGCTACGACTAAAGGGTTTAGGATCCCAGTGAGCATGTTCGTTTCTTCTTCCTGTGGCAGTAGATTGTTGGAAGGTTGACATGAACATAGAGTCTGGCATGAAGATAGTATTTATTAATTAGTGGTTTTTAATGGTAAAGCTACATTTGAAGCAAGGCAGAAGAGAAAATACACCCAAATAAAATAGGATAATGATGATATGAAATAACACTGAGGTTCTAAAGGACAGGTTCTCCCGGTCTTCTTGATCTTGGCATTCCGGGTACCAAGCCTGGGACGGGCAGAGCAGTTATGCAAGGCTAGAAAATTAATAAAAGTGACATGGAGCCTGGCCAGGCGGTGGCGCAGTGGATAAAGCATCAGGCTTGAGCATGGGCTCATCTGGCTTGAGCAAAAAGCTCACCAGCTTGGACCCAAGGTCGCTGGTGCAAGCAAGGGGTTACTTGGTCTGCTGTAGCCCCACGGTCAAGGCACATATGAGAAAGCAATCAATGAACGACTAAGGTGTCGCAACGAAAAACTGATGATTGATGCTTCTCATCTCTCTTTGTTCCTGTCTGTCTGTCCCTATCTATCCCTCTCTCTCTCTCTGTGTGTCCTTGTAAAAAAAAAAGAAAAGGAAAAAAAGTGACATGGAAACAATTCTAATGGGGAAAAGGCCCAGAGGTCTGGAGCAGGTGGCCACTCATGGGAGAGAGTTAACAAGCCAAACTTGGAGTTTTAATTTAAGGATGCACATATTATGTAACTGACCCTTTTGGGATGTAGTGGTGGTGGGGGGGGCGATAGAATTAGAGCTGAATATTATTAGAGAAGCCTGTGACTGTTCAAAGTGACACAGTGAAGGAAGGAGATAAAGATAGAGGCCCTGCATGTGAAGGTCTAAACCAGGGGTCCCCAAACTTTTTACACAGGGGGCCAGTTCACTGTCCCTCAGACCGTTGGAGGGCCGGACTATAAAAAAAACTATGAACAAATCCCTATGCACACTGCACATATCTTATTTTAAAGTAAAAAAACAAAACGGGAACAAATACAATATTTAAAATAAAGAACAAGTAAATTTAAATCAACAAACTGACGAGTATTTCAATGGGAACTATGCTCCTCTCACTGACCACCAATGAAAGAGGTGCCCCTTCCAGAAGTGTGGCGGGGGCCGGATAAATGGCCTCAGGGGCCGCATGCGGCCCACGGGCCGTAGTTTGGGGACCCCTGGTCTAAACACGCCTGTCTCTGAGAGTAAGTACCCAGGTGGAGAAGCCAGGCAAGAGCATGGGAGGGTGGAGAGAAGCTCTCCTGAGGCCATTTGAGAAAGCTGTGAACTGAGTTCACCTTAATAACAGCTGATATTTATTAAATGTTTACTACAAGCTTGTTGTAAATCACCTTTATTAGGCCCAACATCAGCCCACATATTTTACAGATGTGGAGAGCAGGGCTCAGAGAGGTTAGATAATTTTGTGTGGTAGCACAGCTAATAAATGGTGGAGCCAGGATTTGAACCTAGGTCTTATGAATTTTGTATCTATGCATTTCGGCATCCCAGTCCGACGCTCTATCCACTGCGCTACTGCCTGGTCAGGCTCTATGCTCTTAATTACTTCCTCTGGTAGTCAGCTTCTAAATGGTCCCCAATGATCCTGGTTTTCTGGTATTCATAACCTGTGTGGGCTCATTCCCCACTGTTTGTGTTACCAACAGAATATGGTGGAAGTGATGGGATGGCACCCCCAAGTCTAGGTCATAAAAGACATTGTGGTTTCTGCCTCTCTCTTAGATCACTTGCTCTAGGGAAGGTAGCTGCCATGTCATGCAAAAAGCCCAGTTGGTGAGGATCTAAGGCTTCCAGTTAATAGCCGGAAAGAAACTAATGCCTCCTGCTAAGCCAAGTGAGTGAGCTTGGAAGTGGATCTTCCAGCCCCAGTCAAGCCTCCAGGTGACACTGCCTGGAACCTCATGAGATACTATGAGCCAGAACCACCCAGCTGAAACCCCAAATTTCTGACCCACAGAAACTGTGAGCTAATAAATGTTTGTTGTTGTTAGATACCAAGTGTTTAGTCAATTTGTTATTGAGAAATAGGTAAGTAATAAAATACTGCAGTAGCAACACAAGCTCAGAAGCCTAATGTTTTTCTGAAAATTTCAAAGTTTTTTTCTTTCTTTCTTTTTTTTTTTTTTCTTTAGAGAGAGAGACAGACAGACAGGAAGGAAGAGAGGAGAGAGAGAAGGGGAGGAGGGAGATGAGAAGCATCAACTCATAGTTGCTTCCTTCACTTTAGTTTCTTTTATTGCTTCTCATACTTGCCTTGAAAGGAGAGGGTGGGGGCTCAAGCCGAGTCAGTGACCCCTTGCTCAAGCCAGGACCTTGAGATCGTGTTGATGATCCTGCGCTCAAGCCAGCGATCCTGCACTTAAGCCGGTGACCCTGTGCTCAAGCTGGTGAACCTGCACTCAAGCCGCTAACCTCAGGGTTTCAAATGGGGGACCTCAGTATCCCAGGCCAATGCTCAATCCACTGTGCCAGCACTGGTCAGGCCCAAAATTCCAAACTTTCTAATCTGAGCTTTAGGAGATGAGGAGGAACTCATCTGGAAAGAAGCACAAAGGACACAGAATGTGCAAAAAGTAGAGAGTACAATGCAACACTTGAGAACATTTAACTAGTATGGTTCAGCTTTGAAAAAGAATGTTTAGGAGCAGAAAGAAATGGGTGTGCAGGCTGTCAAGGGCTAATTATGAGGGTGTTGTTTATGTCATCGTTAAGATTTTTGGACTCTATCCCATAGGTAATAAGAAACTGTTGACCAATAACAAAAATAGACCAAGACAGTGAGAAGAAGGGGCTTTCAAAAATTATATAAGGAAAACAACTACCCAATTTTAAAAATAGATTTGAAGATACTTCACAAAAGAAAAAATAGGGATGACAAGAAAATAAGCATATCAAAAATGCTCACAACATAAGTCATCAGGGAAATGCAAATTAAAATCACAAGTGAATACCTATACATACCTATTAGAATGACTAAAATTCCTTAAAAATGTTTTAAAGTCTGACAATACCACATGCTGGGAAGGATGTGGAGAAACGGAAACTCTCCGACAGCAAACTCACTCTTAGGTATTAACCTAAGATAAGTGAGAAGTTATGCTCACACAAAATCTACACATAAATGTATATAATGGCTTTATTGATAATCACCCCAAACTGGAAACAACTTAAAATGCCATCCAACTGATGAGTGAATAAACCAGCAATGACATTTCCATGTGAGAGAACACCACAGAGCCACAGAAAAGAAAGAACTACTGGTGAGAAACAAATGAAATCAAATCAATAGTATTTTGATCTATAATTGCCAAGTAATCTTGTCTTTTAATAGTATATGTTTAACTCGTGAAGAGACGTTATAACTATTTATTTATTCTTGCACAGTTACCCTACATAAACAAATGTGTGATGATTGTGCCAGGTGCACAGCCATTCTTCTTCATTTGTAAAATATAGTGTAAAAGTAAATACAAATGATTTCTACTTTCTGTCACTGCAGTATATATCTATATAATTAATATGATACACACACACACATACACACACATAGATACCCCCATATAAGTTTGAGTTGGAATGGTTTCCGACAGTATTCATTTATCATTGCAGGTGATCATTGCAGGATTTTTATCAAATCAGACCTAACAGTTTATGCATTTTTCTTTGTTCTTGAATTTTGGCTATTCTCTATTGAAATATTTTATTACATACCCCAAACCCCTTTTATGGTACTACATTTAAGAAAAAATAGAAGTCACTGAAACTTGATATTTGGTCCACATTTCGCCTTCCCCCAAAATATGATACGAGACCATAGAGATGGATGCTTATTAAGAGGCTTATTGCTCTAGTCCTGGTAGGAGCCTGTCAGAGCCTGGAGCTGGGCAGGATGTGGGGATGGAAAGGAGGGGACAATATAAAGAATAGAACTGACAGGCCTGACCTGTGGTGGCGCAGCGGATAAAGCATCGACCTGGAAATGCTGAGGTCGCCGGTTCGAAACCCTGGGCTTGCCTGGTTAAGGCACATATGGGAGTTGATGCTTCCAGCTCCTCCCCTCGTCTCTCTCTCCTCTCTCTCTCTGTCTCTCTGTCTCTCCTCTCTAAAATGAATAATAATAAAAAAAAGAATAGAACTGACATACACAAAAAAACACAACTGTCTTTCAACAGACCGTGTGTGAGTGTGTGTGAGCGGCGGGGAAGGGAGCGTAGTCCTGGCACAAGGGACACCGATTTGCCTTTGATTCTCAAAATATAGGACATGACCTGGAATGAACACATCAACAGAATTTATAAGAAAAACCTTTAGAAAATAAGATCTCTCTTTTTCTCCATTCCCCCCAATTCTCTCTTCCTCTCTTATTCTGCACAGAGAGAAAGTTTAAGCCCCCCTCCTCACTATGAGTTTTCAAGTATAAAAGACTTTTTCTTCCATGATGTTAGATCTGTGGCTCAGGATAAGAGGGAAGCAGCTCAGGCTGCAACAAGAGCAGCCTTGGTTGAATGGAGGCTTCTATTCCCCGAGGGCTGCCAGACAGCCGGAAGGGACAAGGCGCTCCCGGGCCACCGGCCACACAGGAGCTTCTCTAGAGCAATTGTCCCCAGGAGGGGTGGACTGGAGGCACCCCTCAGGTCTGAGATCTGTGGGCAGATTGAGCTCTCTAAGGATGTAGAGGAGAAGGCTCTGCTCATCCATCACCAGCAGAATGTTGCTCCCGTGTCCTTTTGTTATTTAAAGTTTTTCTTTTTTCCTTCTCAAGTTCCTTTGTCAACAGTCTCCAGGAAGCAGCCCCGGCTGCTGCCTGCCGCAGAAATGAATGCAAGCTCACATTTTATTTGTGACTGCTTAATCATTGCCTTGATCACCACTCCAGCACCGCTTTTGTTTAGAAAGGTGGAATGTGAGAAAACTTCCCTTTCTATGTTGAAATTAACAGCAGGGCAGATAGAGTCCTTTGATACACAGAACCTTAAAACTCACAGAGAGAAAGAACTTTCCTAGAGTGTGTTTGAGTGAACCATAAAGGAACCAGATAGAGTGACAGCAATTATCATTACAGGTAAAGACATTTCTACAAATATTTTGACACCTCTGTATACTCACTTCCCCTTCCACTGGCCCGTAAGACCCAGCTACCAGTCAGGCAGGTCAAAAGAAACCATAACTTAAGTAAGTAAGTAAGTAAGTAAGTAAGTAAATAAATAAACTTTGGGTTCAACACAGATAGTAGAGAAGAGGCAAAACATGGGAGAAAGGCATGGTGGCTCTCTCACTTCTCTCTCTTTTGTTTGTTAAATAGCATTTATTCCCCTCTGAATTTATTTTGTCCGTGTATATGTTCAATTATTTTCCATCCCCTCTCCTATAATGAAAATGCCTTGAGAGCATGGCTATTTTCAGGTTTCATTCATCACTGCATCTCTAGGGCTGAGAACAGAGGTAGACATTTAATAAACATTTGTTGAATGTATGAATGAATGAATGTATGAATGAATATGACCCTAAAAGTGAACTGTTAGGAAAGGGGGCCTGGGCAAAGGTTTCCAGCCCCTGCTCCATCCAGACCACAGAGCTGGAAGGCATTCATTTCACTTTGTCATACAATTAAAGACTTATCTGGAAAAACAAGCACCGTTATATCCACAGCCTTCTCTGGGGGTATTAATGGTTGTTTCTAGTGTCCCCTGACCCCCAGTCTAGCGCCCCCTTTCCCAAGGGTGGGGTGCCAAGTTCGCCAGCACTAAGGAGGTGGAAATGAAGGGCAGGGGGCATGTGGGAGCGGAATAGCCTTGACAGTCCCTGCAGCCCTGGGTTTAGGAGCAGCGGGGAGAGCTCCAGGAGCAGCAGGGAGACAGAGGAAGAACCTGATGTAAATTGTGCCTCTGTTTACAAGCTTTCCAGAGAGTTGGACTTGTGCCTTAAGGAAAATAAAATTTGTTTCTCCTCCTTCTACATCTTTTGCTCCCGGGTTCTGCAGGACTAAAATTTGAGTCAGCTCTCACTGCCTCATTCATTCATTTGTAAATTCTCTTAGTCAACGTTTATTGAGCATAAATTTGTGCTGGAAACTGTGCCTCTGTGTCCTCTAGAGGTTCTAACTTGTAGATTCCAAAAGATTTTGTAACCTCCTGGGTAATTAATACATTGCTTTCTAAGGCAGTGAGATTCTGATAGCTGAATAACACGTTCCAGTTGCCTTGTGGAACACAGCCATTCTTCAGTCGGGATGTGTCCGCATTGCTGCGTTGCCTGACACCGTTCATGAATTGTTTCCCAGGCAGGGGATGCTCCTGGAAGTCGGGTCAGAGTCTAACCATTGTAAGTAGTGCGCTTGGGGGTCTAATACTAGTCCTTTTCTTGTTGCTTTATTGTTTGTTAATTTCTGTTGCATCCCTGGTGTTTCATAACTTTGGACTGTGGACTGGCGTTCCAGGGTGCTTAACTGTGGGATGTCTGTGTGGCCCGGGTTGTGTGTCTTAAAAGAGGTATTGCATTTGCTCTGCCAGCCTTGTTACTAGATGAGGATGTTTCTAAAAACTGGGGACTCCCCTGCTACCTAAATGGTATAAATTTAAACCTCAAACCCCTGTGGGTATTAACCCTTTAGTTACAACTGGTTTCTGGTTAAAATTTCACAAAAGGGAAATTATTTTTTCTTACACAGAGCCCTTTATAAATGGGCAAAATTTTTCCAGAACGTGCCCTGAAAAGGTGTTGGCTCTATGTAGAGGACTAGCCTTGTCTCTGCCCCTGAATGGACAATGAAGCTCAAACCTGACTCCCCCCACAGGGACAGCCCGAATGGCAGGTACTACTTTAAACTCTGATATTCAGCGCTACTCCATTTTTGGACCTGGAACATTTCCTTTTCTTTTCCTTTTGCAAAAGTATATTGCAGAAATAGGTATCTACATTTATTCTGTCTCTCCTCTAATTGTTAATAGTTCAAAATTGTCATTGTTATAAACTAAATCAATAGATTTTCAAAACATGCTATGTATGACACTCCACGTGGGACACGAAGAGAAGAGAAAAATGCTATGAGCCATGCACTCTTAGGCAGTTTTGTGTCTGTCGCCTTGTTTCATTCTCACAACATCCTCATGTGGCCTGCTGAAAGTTACTTACCTGGTCAGTGGGAGGACTAAACCCACGCCTGTCTGACTCTACAGCCTGTGCTTGCCTGCTATGTCCAGCCGAGGGCTCCTGGCATAGCCAAAGAGAGAAGATGTAACCAACAAAAGGCTTGATACAATACCAGAGTAGAAAAATAAAACAACAAAAACTACACTGCAAGAGTTGTTAGGAGAAAGTAAGGACATGAGTTGTTGTTGGTAATACGGTCCAGGGGGGCTATGGCTTCAGAGGAACCATAAGGAGCTGGGAGGAGGAGAGAGACTCCACTTAGGCCACGGGTCGGGAACCTTTATTGGCTGAGAGAGCCATGAACGCCACATATTTTAAAATGTAATTCCGTGAGAGCCATACAATATGTTTAACACTAAATACAAGTAAATGTGTGCATTTTATGTAAGACCAACACTTTTAAAGTACAATAAGTCTCTGAATTCTTTTTAGTAATGTTGTTATGCTATTGCTAAGCAATGATGAATAAAGTACTTCTTACCATTAATGCAACTTCTGGTGCTGCATGGTTTTGCTGATGGTTTTGTAGTCTGGTTGATACATGGTGAGGTTAAGCTTCGTGCAGGCATTGAGACTTCCATCTGTTAAATGTGATCGTAGGTTGGTCTTAACGTTCTTTAGATGTGAGAAAGACTGCTTACATGCATACATAGAGCCAAACATTGTCACTGCAGCAATACTCACATGCTGCAGTGTGTGGTATGTGACGGGAAGCGCGTTCCAAGTTTTGACAATCAGCTGGTCTGCGGGTTGAAGTTTTTTCATTTCTCCCCACTTGTGTTTGCTCGACAACTCTGCTTGCTGTTGTGCAAGTCTTTCCAAATCTTCATTCAGTGACTTGAACTTATTCACCCATATGTCTGAGGCCTTCAGGTCAGCACCTTGTAGCTCAAAATCTCTGACAGAGACACCAGGGATGTATTGTAACTCAGGTCGGCATTATCCACTGCACACTCATGTGATGAACTTAAAAAGACGAGTGTGCTCATGAAGTTCTCCAAAGCGTGCTTTGAATGACTGCAGGAGATTAGATGTGAAGTCCACTAGCTGCTGGAGATCAAGATGTTGAGCAGGGTCACTTGCTATGCATGCATCTTTAAACTCTCCCAGTTTTTCAAAGTGTAGTAAACGACCTGTTTCAATGTTGGCGATGAAGAGTTCCAGCTTGTTTTTAAATGCAAACACTGCTTGTTGAAGGGATAAGACTGTATTTCCAATGCCTCGCATTTTCACATTGAGCTGGTTCATATGTTCAGTCATGTCCATGAGATAGTAGAACTTCAGGAGCCACTCAGTGTTAGCTAACTCAGGATGCTCGATGTTTTTCATTTCAAGAATAGTTCGGATTTCACTCAGACAAGCTGCAAAACGGCTGAGCACCTTCCCTCTTGACAACCAACAGCAGACCAGGATAATTATTCCCAACTTCATCCAGCAGTGTTTTAAACTGGCGATCATTTAAAGCTTGGGCAACAATAAAGTTGACCACCCGAATGACCAGCAACATCACCCCACCAAGCTGCTCGCCACACATCTAAGCACAAAGCACCTCCTGATGTAGGATGCAGTGAAAGCTTAGGATGGGTCTCTTTTCATGTTCACGAAGAAGCGCTACGAATCCTGTTTTTCCCCACCATGCAGGAGCACCATCAGTACACACCGGAATAAGTTTATCCATCGGTAGATTCTTTTCTTTAGCGAACACAGTGAAAGTCTTGAATAAATCCTCCCCTCTTGTTGTCTCTTTTATAGGCAAAACAGCAAGACTTTCCTCACGTAGTGTGTCACCAACAGCATACCTTGCAATCATGCTGAACTGGGATAAAAGGCTTACGTCTGTTGACTCATCCAAAGTGAGAGAAAAGAATGGTGCTGCATTTATGTCCTTCACTTGTGTTGCCTCAATTTGATTTGCCATCATCATGGTACGATTGTGAACAGTTCTTGCCGACAGAGGCATGTCTTTTATTTATTTGATTATCTTGTCTTTATCTGGAAAGTCGTCAAAAAGTTCACTGGCAACATCAAGCATGAATGTTTTGGCATACTCCCCATCTGTGAATGGCTTTCTGTTTCTCACAATTGCTAAAGCACCACCACCCTGGCCAGTTGGCTCAGCGGTAGAGCGTCGGCCTAGCGTGCGGAGGACCCGGGTTCGATTCCCGGCCAGGGCACACAGGAGAAGCGCCCATCTGCTTCTCAACCCCTCCGCCGCGCTTTCCTCTCTGTCTCTCTCTTCCCCTCCCGCAGCCAAGGCTCCATTGGAGCAAAGATGGCCCGGGCGCTGGGGATGGCTCTGTGGCCTCTGCCTCAGGCGCTAGAGTGGCTCTGGTGGCAACATGGCGACGCCCAGGATGGGCAGAGCATCGCCCCCTGGTGGGCAGAGCGTCGCCCCTGGTGGGCGTGCCGGGTGGATCCCGGTCGGGCGCATGAGGGAGTCTGTCTGACTGTCTCTCCCTGTTTCCAGCTTCAGAAAAATGAAAAAAATAAAAAATAAAGCACCACCAAATCTAGCCGAATTCCAGTCACCTTGTTGGGTCCAAACACGGAGTCGCTGCTGACTAGCTTGCACTCTGCACAGTAGCTCTTGACATGCTTTCTTCCTGCTGTCCCCCGCTGGATATTTCGATGCAAATGTAGTATGGTGTATGTTGAAGTGCCGCTTTATATTTGACTGTTTCATTGATGCAATTTTATCATTGCATATTAGACACACTGTAGAACCTGCTGTCTCCACAAAGGCGACTTCCTCTGTCCATTCCTACTGAAAAGTACGATATTCCTCATCTTTTTTTCTTTTAGCCATCTTCTTTGTCAAAAGGGTTTCTGCAATTAGCTAGCTGACTACTTGATTAAAAGGAGGGAAGTTTACTTCTTGACCTCACAACAACCCGTGTACCTTACGCATTATCCAATACAAATTTGGTGTTGTCCAGGAGGACAGCTGTGATTGACTCCAGCCACCCGCAACCATGAACATGAGCGGTAGGAAATGAATGGATTGTAATACATGAGAATGTTTTATATTTTTAACGTTATTATTTTTTTTATTAAAGATTTGTTTGCGAGCCAGATGCAGCCATCAAAAGTGCCACATCTGGCTCGCGAGCCATAGGTTCCCAACCCCTGACTTAGGCCTTGGAGATCCTGTCTCAGTGATGAAGAGGAGGAGCACATTCCTGACAGAGGGGAGAGTGTGAGCAGAGGCACCGAGGCGAGAAAGCACATGCATGTGATGGTCTCCATGAGGAAACAGGCTATGGTTATGTAGCGTGCAGCTGGAGGCTAAGAAGGGAGAAGGTTGAGGCCAAGCATGTTAATGGAGGGCCTTGAATGTTAATGGATTGAGGCTAGACTGAGTAGGTAATCAAGAGCCAGGGAAGGCTTTTAGCTGGGGTGAGGTGGCCAAAGCAGTGGTTTAAGAATAGGTAAATGGGCCTGACCTGTGGTGGCGCAGAGGATAAAGCGTCGACCTGGAAATGCTGAGGTCGCCGGTTCGAAACCCTGGGCTTGCCTGGTCAAGGCACATATGGGAGTTGATGCTTCCAGCTCCTCCCCCTTCTCTCTCTCTGTTTCTCTCTCTCCCTCTCTCTCTCCTCTCTAAAAAAAATGAATAAATAAAATTAAAAAAAAAAAAAGAATAGGTAAATGAAATGAGGTACAAGATTAGCTAGGAGAGAATAGATGAAAGCAGAGAACCAGAGAGCCTGGATGGAGGCAGAGCCGTGAAGAACACACGGAAGCGATGGATGAACAGACCTTTGTCTTACGCAGAGTGCCAAGCATCAATTCAATGAGTATGTGAGCTATTACAGGGTATCAGCACTGCCACATTCTGTAGACTCCGCACTAGCTGGCCGCTGGCCACTGGGGCTGAGTCCCTTAGGCCAGAACTTGTCCAGTGAGCCATTAGCCAAAGTTGGCAGGAGAAAGAGGGTGAGGGTGGGCTGCACCCTGGGAGGCACACTGAATTTCAGTGCTGGAGAATGCTGAGATCCACCTCTATGGTCATGGGTGAGAGGATGACACAGAACCGGAGGCAAAGGTAAAAGGTGAAAAGACAGGTATTGAGTGTTATGAGCAAATGGGCCTAGAAGCAATGAATGGAGCCTGAGATTTGTTTTAAGTGACCTTAGAGGCCTAGCACATTGTGTGTCAGCTTAGTATAAGAGGCTAAAATAAGCAGCTTTAACATCTGAGCTGGAAGCAAACATAAAGATTATATCCCCGCCTCTGAACTTCTGCGTCTGTGTTGCAGCACTTACCACAATGGGTTACAATTACCTAGTTCCCTGTCTGTCTTCCTCATTAGATCTTGTGTTCTCTGTGGTTGGGGACTATGTCCTGTTTGTCTACATCCTGACATCTGGCACAAAGTCCAGCACAGGGAGATGCCCGAGTTAATTTAATGATGGCTGGACCGGGTTAGTAGCAGTTGGAGCGGTGAGAATTGGTCTGTTTCTAGATGCATTTTGAAGGTAAAGAAAATGAATTTCTGAATGAATTAGATATGGAATATACAAGCAAGAGTGGAATAAAGAATGAGTTAAGGCTTTTGGCTTCGGAAATGGGAAGGATAAAGTTACAACCATCTAAGAAGGCTACAAGTAGAACAGGTTTCAGAAAAAGATCCGGGGTACGTGTTTGAACAAGCTGAGTTTGGGTGTCCATTAGATAGCCATGCGGAGATATCAAGTGGCAGTTTATTTTTCAAGTTTACGATCTGGGAGAGAGGTTTAGACCAAATAAATAAGTTGGGGAGTCATATGCATAAAAAAGTGTAGAAAAACCTTGAAACTGGGAATTATCACAAAGGGGGTGAGTATAGGCAGAGAAAAGTCCAAAGTCTGGGCTCTGGAATATCACAAAACATCTGGAAAGAGAAGAAGACATTATTAGCAAGTTAGCCTGATGATAACTTTGTTGCTCTGATAAAGAGCAACGAAGAAGATGGGGGAAACCCTGAGAGAAAGGAGAGTCCTAGAGGCCAAGTGAAGAGAGCATATCAAGGTCAAGTGAGGGACCAGCTGTGTCAAATACGGCGGCGAAGTCAAGTGAGATGAGGAGTGCGAACTGGCCGCTGGACTTAGCATGGAGCCTCCTTGGTGACCATGAGGAGACTTGGCTTGGTGGGAGCAGGAACCAGGGTGGGGTGAGTTTAAGAGAGAACAAGAGGCACAGCATTGGAGACAGAAGTACAGATAACCATTATAAAAGTGCTGTACAGAGAAGCAGAAAGATGGGTGAAATGGGACCAGGGAAGGCATTTGTTTGTCTGCTAAGATGAGAGAAATACCAGCATGCTTACACACTGATCCAGTACATTGAAAAGGCTAAGATCTTAGACGGGCCTAAGCTCAAATCCTTAGTCTTCCAAGTTTTAGTTATTACTCTGTTGTAAGCTGAATGTTTGTGTCCCCTGCCCCCAAAATTCATATGTTGAAACACTACCCCACCACCACATGATGGTTCTTGAGAGGTAATTAGAATTAGATGAGGTCAAGAGGGTAGATCCCTCATGGGTAGAGACCCCATGAATGGGATTAGTGCTCTGATAAGAATCTCCAGAGAGCTTGCTTCTCTGTGCTCTGCCATGTGAAGACATAGGGAGAAATCGGAAGTCTACAACAGAACCAGACCGTGCGGGCACCCTGATCTTGGACGCCCAGCCTCCAGGACAGTGAGAAATGAAGGTCTGTTGTTTAAGCTGCCCGGTCTATGGGATTTTGCTACAACAGCCTGAGCCGACTAAGTGAGACTCCTACACATGAGGCTCTTCCAGATTGTGTGCTCATCACTAAAGAGGACAAAATGTCTTTCCTGACTCTTGACATATTTTATATACAGTAGGTGCTTAGTAAATACCGATCAAATAAATGTGCATAAAATACTTTTAACCTTTTTGAGTTGTATTTTTAGCTGTTAAATGAAGGTAATAGCATCTACCTGAGAGGATGAAATAAGATTAGACATGTGGGGGTGCATAGCAAAGGGCCTGGTACTTAGTCTGTGCTCAGTAAATGGTAGTTTTATTATCAGTTCAATGCCCTCATTTTACAGATTAGCCATCTGAGCCCTAGAAAGTGCTTTGCCCAAAGTTGCACAGTTAGTGACAGAGCTCAGTAGTCTCTTGGACTCAAATTGCTTCATCCTTTGCATATAACCAGAGAAATTGTCTACAGAGCCCAGGTAACATGGATGGGTGTGTCTGCGCCCATGTAGATTGGCTGAGTTGATGAGAAACCTGGATATTAGGAGTGAATAGCAGTCTTGAAATCTCTCTATGACCTTCTGATGTGACTGACATAGGCCTTCCTGTCTCATTTGTCACGTGCTCAGCAAAAGTGAACCTCACACAATGTGCCACAATTCTCTCACAGATTTTTCTTATTTTACCAGAACTCTGGGTTTAACTTTCTGGGTAGCAATCTTTGCTCTTCTTTTCCTACCCAAGTCAGGCGACAGAGCTGTGCTGCATGCCAGTTCTGCTCATTATTAGTTATTAGTTATAAATCTAGATGGCTGATGCTATTAGTCATAACTCCAGGTGACAATCTAGATATAGATCCAAAATATGTTTCTGGGCAGTATTAATATAAAATTTTATGACCTTGGAACACACCCTCTCTCATCATACTTCCAATGGGTGAATAAATAGCCTGTCTTTACCAGGATGAATGGAGAACATTTATTTTGTCAACGTTTATTAGTGAAGTACTATGTGCTGCTGTTCTTTTAATAAGACAGTAAATCTTCAGCAGAGTTTATAGGTTGTCTTTAATCTAAAGACCTCAAAGTAACTTTGCTAACCTTATGTCATTATTAATCATCCAACCTGCCCAAGGAGGCAAGCTGTGGTCGTTTCAAAGGGAGAAACTGAGGTTCCAAGAAGGCGATGTGACTTCTTAGGGTCATGAACAGGGTCAGAAGAAAGAACTGGGCCCAGAGCCCACATTCCTGACTCTCAGGCCGGAGACAACAACCCTCCCCCAGTGCTCTCTACACATTTGCTTTTGATAGAAAATGTGATTTGCTACCTTGATCTATGAAGCAGAAATGAACTCTAGACCCTTCTTCAATGACTCGGAAAAACAAAAGTTTATTTTTGAAGTGACTTCAAGTCATAAAATGCTTGATTCAGTATATTAAATGATAACATTGGAATAAGTAAGTAGCTTAGTAGTCATGATGATAGCTTGGATGGAAATGGCGCCTGTGCTCTGTGCTCTGGGAAGAGCCGCAGTTCACAGGCTTCTCAAGACCTTTAGTTGTTTTGTCAGCCCCTCTTTCTGACTTTAATATTCCTTTCTTTCTCATGTCTTTTCTCTACCTCCTTACTTTATTCACACATTCCCCTTGCCTCTTATAAAATTATTTCTAAAGATACATCAGGAGCTCTCAAGATAAAAATAACTCCTTTCCTTTGCTGGATATAAAGACAGAATGGGCCCTGGCCGGTTGGCTCAGTGGTAGAGTGTCGGCCTGGCGTGCAGGAGTCCTGGGTTCAATTTCCGGCCAGAACACACAGAAGAGGCGCCCATCTGCTTCTCTACCCCCCCCTCCTTCTTCTCTGTCTCTTTCTTCCCCTCCCACAGCCAAGCCTCCATTGGAGCAAAGTTGGCCTGGGCGCTGAGGATGGCTCCATGGCCTCTGCCTTGGGCGCTAGAATAGCTCTGGTTGCAACAGAGCGACACCCCAGATGGGCAGAGCATCGCCCCCTGGTGGGCATGCCGGGTGGATCCCGGTCGGGCGCATGCGGGAGTCTGTCTGACTGCCTCCCCGTTTCTAGCTTCAGAAAAAAAAAAAAAAAAAAAGACAGAATGCTAGGCCTTCTGGAATTGGGTGTGGAATCCTATTCCATAAGATTCTCCAACAGCTCCTCTGGGCTTGAGTTCACATCCAGTCTTGCTTAGAGATCAAGAATTAAAGTTACACAGACATATTAGAACTCATCGAGAATTCAAATGATTGTCTAAATATCCCCTCCCCTTATATTTAGTTTGGGGCCTTTTTAACTAGTCTGGCCAGTGAAAAGAAAGCCAGTTGAGAACAGTAAGCGTCCTCCACCACTCTCTTAACCTGCTGAGTGATCTTGGAGGTCACACCTGGATGGTACAAACACAAGATGGAGAATTGCTGCCCATCTGAGTTCAGACTTTCAATGAGCAAGACACAAACTTTTGTCTGGTTGCTATAACAAAAAATTTAAGTTATGTGGGGCCCTTGCCAGGTAGCTCAGTTAGTTAGAGAATTGTTCTGAAATGCCAAGGTTGTGAGTTTAATCCCTGGTCAGGGTACATAAAAGAATCAACCAATGAATGCATAAATACGTGGAGCAACAAATCAATGTGTGTGTGTGTCTCTCTCTCTCTCTCTCTCTCTCTCTCCCCCTTTCTAAAATCTATCAATCAATCAATCAATTTTTTAAAAAAGACATTTAAGATATGTGGCATTAGCTTAGCAGTAAGGCTGAAGGAATAGTAATCCACGTTATGCAATGGCAACAACTTGAGTAAAGCTGGGTCTGCAATAATGTGGAAAGCAGACCATGAGCCAACTGTTTGTTTTTATAAGTGAGAGGAAGGGAGATGGTGAGATAGACTCCCTCATGTACCCTGATCAGGATACACCTTGCAACCCCTGTCTGAGGCCTATGCTCAAATCAACCAAGCTATTTTTAGTGCCTGGGGCTGATGCTTAGACCAACAAGTTATCCTTAGTGCTTGGGGCCAATGCTTAAACCAGCTGAGTCACTGGCTGCAAGAGGGAAAGAGAGAGAAGGGGGAGAGGGAAGGTAAGAGAAGCAGATGGTCACTTCTTCTGTGTGCCCTGACTGGGAATCAAAACTGGGATGTCCACTGAGTCAGTACTCCAATTCAATTTTTTTAAGTCTAAGACGGGTTCGTTAAACTTTTCTGTAAAGAGCTAGATTGTGATTTGTTCAACTGTATGGGTCATATTTATGGGGGTTTTATTTATTTATTTATTTAAAGAGATTTAGGAGAGAAGAGAAGCATCAAGGGGAGAGAGAGAGAAGCATCAACTACCTGTCTCATGTAGTTGTACATCCATTGATTGCTTGTCATATGTGCCTTGACCTGGGATTGAATCTCGAACCATTGACCTTGACACTTCTGGCCAACATTCTATATACCACACCACCACTGGTCAGGAGATGGGTCATATGGTGTCTTTTCAACTACTCAACTCTGCCAATATAGCGTGAAAATAGCCATAGATAATATGTAAACAAATGAGCATGGCTATGTTCTAATAAAACTTTATTTGCAAAAACAGGCTGTGGCAGATTTGGCCTGTTGGCTATTTGCCAATCCCTAGAGAAAGAGTTTGGATAATAGGATGTTAAGTTTGTGTTGCCACTGGCTGCATTTGATAAAACCTTCCAATAAAGATAATAAGTTCCAAAAGTATTGGCTTGTTTTCAAACAGAATTTGAAGAAAGAAGTCAGATATTTGGGTCACCAACTTTTCATGAACTGTAAATGGGCTAAAAACTAGCTTAGCTGCCCCCAAACCTATTTAGATGTGAAGAGGTAGAAAAATGCACCAGGAGGAAAATTTTAGAAAGCAGAGCAGGTACAGGGGTGAGGGACTTAATATTTGAATAAAGACCTGAAAAAAGTGAAGGACAAGCTAGGTGGATAGATGGAAAAGAACAGAATTCCGAGCAAAGGCAAAGGTCCCGAGCAAGAGTGTGCCTTGGACCTTCAAGAAACCACAAGGATGCTGGTGTGGCTGGAGCTGAGAAAAAAAAGATGGAGGGTTAATAAGAGATGACATCAGAGAGGAGGGCAGATGGGCATGAGTTTTCTGGAGGGTAAATCACACGGGGCCTTGTGGGTAATTGTGAAGGTGCTGGCTCTTATTCTGAATGAATTAGGAAGCCACTGAGATTGTTGAGAGTGTGACAGGAACACACTGACTTATGTTTTTCAAAGGCTCCGTCTGGTTGCTGGGTTGAGAAAAAACAAAATAAAACAACAATAACAAACAAAGAGGGGCAAAGACGTAAGTGAGAAACCAGCCAGCAGTCTGTCGCAGTGATCCAAGCAAGAGCTCATTGACGCACTCGTTGAACAAGCATTTCGCCTCCTAAGAACACATTGCCAGGGATAATTTTCCTGTATCCCAGTTATTGTGGGAGGTTCCCTTGAACAACACTGTGTCTGTGTTATAAGAGAAAAAGATTAAATGCGGTCATATGTTGTGAGTTCTTTGAGATCTAAAGGTTTGAAAAATCATGGGAGAAATTTTTGTTTTTAACTTTTGAGGAAATTTTTTAATAAAAAACTTTTGGCTTTTAAATTTTGAGAATGAAAAATATGCTTAAAATCCAATAACAATCTTCCTTATGTTATTATGTTACATAGTAAAAATAAAAATTAATGTAAGCCTCTTCCCTACCTGGAAGTCTAAAGTGTAAACAAATGCCACATGTGATTCTAGATTGGACCCTGAATTGGAAAAAAAAATCTATGAAAGATATTACTGAAACAATTGGAGTATTGGAATATGGACTGTAGATTAGATAATAGGAAAGTAGTGATATCAAATTTTCTGAGTTTTATAGCTATACTATGTTTAGATAAGATAATATATTTGTTCTTAGGAAATACTGGAATATTAAAGATAAAGGATCATATAAGCATAGAGAAGAGGCATGATATATGCAACTAACTCTCAAAGAGGTGTGAAAAAATCGTATGATATGAGCATACATGTCTATGTGTGCACATATAATAGTGATTAATGTGTATGTACATAGAGATGGATGTGTATATACTGTATGTGTAAATATATTGTGTGCATGTGTACAGCTTCTGAATAAAGAGTATATAAGGGTTGTATCTATTATATTTGAAATTTCTCTGCAATTATTTCCAAAAAATGTTTTTTAAAGGTTGTATAACCACCCCAAATTTGAGTTTATAAATAAAAAACAGTTAAACTAGATCATTGCGTTCCGTTCCAAAGGAAGCAGTAGAAATATTTCTACCCCAAAGGACATTATGATTTTTACTGGAAAAGAAGGATGATTCTGAGTTTCCTCCACTTGAACATTGTGTGTGTGTGTGTGTGTGTGTGTGTGTGTGTGTGTGTGTGTGTGTGTGTGTGTGTGTGACAGAGACAGAGAGAGAGACTGAGAGAGGGACAGATAGGGACAGACAGACAGGAAGGGAGAGAGATGAGAAGCATCAATTCTTCATTGTGGCACCTTGGTTTTTCATTTATTGCTTTCTCATATGTGCCTTGACTGGGAGGCTACAGCAGAGCGAGTGATCCCTTGCTCAAGCCACTGACCCGGGCTTAAAGCCAGTGACTTTGGGCTTCAAGCCAGCAACCTTGGGCTTAAGCCAGCAACCATGGGGTCATATCTATGATCCCATGCTCAAGTCAGCAAGTGCTCAAGCTGGTGAGGCTGTGGTCAAGACAGATGAACTCGCGCTCAAGCCGGCGACCTCAGGGTTTTGAAGCTGGGTCCTCTGTATCCCAGTCCAATGCTCTATCTACTGAGCCACTGCCTAGTCAGGCTGAACACTTTCTTTTCCAACCAGAAGCTGATAAACCTTCTCTGTTCCCACTGGAATCTGGAGTCTCAGAATCTTTTCAACCATATGACACCACTGGTTCTCAAACTTGGCTGCATGTTAGAATTGCCCAAAAAGCTTATAAAATGGCTAAAGTCTGACCTCCAGAGATTCTGATATCTTGGGAATGGTGGGGGTGTGGGCAGGGTGGGGGTAGGGGAGGTTAGGAAGGTGGGCTGGGCATCAGGATTTTTAAAAACTCCCCACATGATTCTCCCTTGCAGCCAATTTGGAGAGCCCACTGATCTAGACTATATTACCGCTGAGCTGAGCCCAGAGCCTGCTGGGGTCTCAGCCATTTGGTAATTCCCCCAGGTCCCTGCCTTTGTTCTTTGGCTGCAGGGAGCTCCTTTCTTTGATTGATGGCTCTGCAGTCCCATCTGAGATGCAGGGCTGCAGGGTTCTTGGAAGGGTCCATCCTAGAGAGCCATGGGTATCACCAAAGGCCACACATTTGTTCCAGGGTGGTCTGTACAGCCAAGCTCCCCACTAGGGGAGTGGATGGGGCTGCTGAGCATTACTGCGGGAAGGTGGACTTTCTTTCAGTTGACATCCCTGTTTTATCCTGAGAGTCTTGGCCTGTTTCTCCAACAGCCCAGAAAAACCAGGGGCAGCATGAGACACTGGTCTGCACCTGAAACTGGCGGTCAGGGAAGGCAGGTGCCGCCCAGCAAGCACAGGGTGGTTGAGCGGGGTGGGTGGTCCCCAAATCGCTCCTACCGCACGGATACGCTCTTTCTTCCCTCTGCCCTTTCAGTCACCTCCTACATTCTTCTCAAGAAAGTTATTTTCACCAACCCCGGAATGCCAGTTCAGAACAGCCCCTGGCATCACGGAAGTCTCTGCACTTTTCATCTCTAATCGCCCTGCTCACCTATTCAGAGATACGGTTTCAAAGCAACGGGAGCAAGTTACTCATTCAAATGCTGTTAACAAATAACAGGATTGAAGTGTGTAATAGGTAGTTACTCAGCTTTGAAAATTTGCCCTGAAGAGTTAAAATTTCTGCTTCACCGGAAATTTGGTGGGTGGGTGGGTGGGTGTCCTTGTGGAAGGAATTTCCAGGCCCTGAAATTCGACGTCTAATCTCCTTCCCCTGCATCTGAGCTGGAACGGGCGCTCCAGTGAGAGATTGCCGGAGACGGAAGGCTGGGGAACGTTCTGGGGCTGCAGGTGTTCAGCTGCTGCACCGGCGAGGGCTGCTCCCCACCCCCCCATGCTGGCGACACCCGCCAGGACTTGCCAGAGCCCATGTCAGAGGAGTCAGTTTGTAAACTGCTCTCTGGATCATCCCAGCAGAGTGGATGGGATCATGGAGGACTGGGGAAGGAGGTGCTACAGCCCAGGTGTCAGGCGGAAGTCCACCAAGGAATGGCTGGTGGTCCGGGATGACATGCCACAGCCTCCCAGCAAACTCAGCAGAGTGCTCCTTTTCACCGCGACAAAGCCGCCGGGAGCCATCAGCTGGGCGACTGCAGCTGATGCAGTTATTGCTTTTCCCTTTAAATAAATATTTCAGGAAGCCCCACACTATGAGACATCCTACACTATGGGGACAGCCATCCCCTCCAGGGGGGGCTGCAGTCTGCTGCACATAGTAAGTGCGCAGTAAATGTCAGCTCGCTTCTGCGGTTTAAGAAAATATGCAGGCCTCAGCGTGGGAGTAAAAGGTATCTTGTGGGTCCTCAAATGGGGTCAGGCGACAGGGATGTTAAGATTGCATGTTAGGGCAGGAAATGGACCTCACCTGTGTTGGTCAATCACAAACGATTCCCCAGTTTGGCTCTTCTTCGGACAAGTCCAAGTACTCATGGCATAGGAATTCCGAAAATATTTACTGAAAGAAGAAACGATGATTAACTTCGAGGTGGCGGAGGGGAGCTGCACTGAGCCAGGTGAGACGCAGAAGAGCTTGAGTTCCCACCTGAGGGGGCTCCTGAGCCTCTGGTCAGAAAGCTGGGGAGGCACAGGGCTGTGCACTCAGACCCCTTGGAGCTTCCAAAGGGGTGCTGGAGGGGGCAGGAGGGAGAGAAAGAGGCTGAAGGAGAAAGAGCAAGAAGAGAGGAGTTGCCCTGGCCAGTTGGCTCAGCAGTAGAGCGTCGGCCTGGCGTGCAGGGTACCCGGGTTCGATTCCCGGCCAGGGCACACAGGAGAAGCGCCCATTTGCTTCTCCACCCCCGCCCCCTCCTTCCTCTCTGTCTCTCTCTTCCCCTCCCACAGCCAAGGCTCCATTGGAGCAGAGATGGCCCGGACGCTGGGGATGGCTCCTTGGCCTCTGCCCCAGGCGCTAGAGTGGCTCTGGTCGCGGCAGAGCGACGCCCCGGAGGGGCAGAGCATCGCCCCCTGGTGGGCAGAGCGTCGCCCCTGGTGGGCGTGCCGGGTGGATCCGGTCGGGCGCATGTGGGAGTCTGTCTGTCTCTCCCCATTTCCAGCTTCAGAAAAATACAAAAAAAAAAAAAAAAAAAAGAGAGAGAGAGAGGAGTCAAGGGTCAAGTTCTCAAATTCTCCTTTTCTAGCGGTGAGAACAGCAGGCTCTCCTCGGGGGAAATTCAGTCCCCTTAAACATCCTCTTTCCCAGCGTGGATTTGACCTCACCAGGCTCCTCAGCCTGCGCCAGGCCACCCACAGACAAGGACACAAAGATTATACCTTGAGAGTAAATGCATTCAAGACCCAACCCAGCACTTTACATATCTCACCTCCAAATCTAGAAATAGGGCCTTAGCTCCTTAGGACCCTACAACTTGGCTTTCTCTGCATAAACCCCTTTCAAAGTTCTTGTCTTAGATCCTGATCTTGACACTGATCTACATTTTTGTGATAATAGTCCAATTACATGTGCATTTATCTACTAATTTTCATACCCAGCCTCATTCCAAGAAGGATTGGAGGCGGCTTCTAAAGTTTCAACATGGTAACTGCTTTGATCAACCTGCTTTTCCACCCCACTTCTCAAACAGCTGTGCCCACAGCCAGAAAACATAGTTCTTTCTAGTTTAATTGGAAAACAACATTCAAAGCACCTTTGAAATCTGGCTCTAACTTCTAAAATATGTGAAGCTCACTCGGTATCCCGAGAAGATCCAGACAGAATGGGGCAGCCTGGTCACAGCCGAGTCCTAGTGTTGTGAGCGACCCGCGAGAGCCGTTTGAGACATTGGGCTCCCCTCAAAGTTCAGCTCTCCCTGGCATGATGCTGATTCTGGTGCTGGAGTTTGAACTCAGAGTTTGGGACATCCAAAAGGACACCCTCCTGGATTCCCTTTCCTTTGTTAGGTGCAAAGAACAAAGAGGTAAAAAAAGGCTGTCTTGGCGAGAAAACTTTTGTTCAAACCAAAGGGGCTTTAGTGTGTGGAGGGTCCTTCTCATCGAGGAGCCCGGGCAGTGCCCTGAGCTCGCCAGCGGGGACCTTTACCCAGCCACACTTGCTCCTGTCCCGCAGGGAGTCAGTTGATCCGAGCTGGACCTGTAATCCGTTGCTAAAAGGCCTCTTGGCTGATGCCCAGCTCAACAGGGGAGGGTTCATTCAGCTTTGTCGTCGGCAGGCTTGCTGTGTGGGGTCCCACCCTTGGGGGTTCCCACCCTGTGGGAAGCTAGCAGGCTCCCCTTCCCACATTCACAGGGGCTGTTTCTGAAGCTGCAGAAGGACTTGCTTCTCTGCTGTTACCTCTGCGAAACTCAAGAAAATCCCTCTGCGGCTTTGCTCGGGGTTAAGGAGCGAAGGTCTTCTATTTCTGCCAGGGACTCGGGGCCACGTCTGTTCTCACCTCACTTAGAAGGCTAAAGAGACAGCAACTGGAACCACAACGGGACACTTTCCTCATTTTTTTTGTTTTGTAATTTTAAAATACATATACCTTTCTTCTCTTAACATCTGAGAGGGCTTATAGGAAGCACAACACCAAGAAGGTATTTAAACATGAAATGAAGCAGCCGCTTTGGTCAGAGCAGAAAGAATACTTGCTTTCGAATACCAGACTGAGCGCGGGGGAGGGAAATAATCGAAGTTTCCATTCGTGAGTCTTATCAACACTTAGCATCTAATCATCTTCGTTTTTTGTTGGTTTTTTTTTCTGTTTTTTTTTTTTTTTTTTCTTGTATTTTTCTGAAGCTGGAAACGGGGAGAGACAGACAGACTCCAGCATGCGCCCGACCGGGATCCACCCGGCACGCCCACCAGGGGGCGACGCTCTGCCCACCAGGGGGCGATGCTCTGCTCCTCCGGGGCGTCGCTCTGTCGCCACCAGAGCCACTCCAGCGCCTGGGGCAGAGGCCAAGGAGCCATCCCCAGCGCCCGGGCCATCTTTGCTCCAATGGAGCCTCGGCTGTGGGAGGGGAAGAGAGAGACAGAGAGGAAGGAGAGGGGGAGGGGTGGAGAAGCAGATGGGCGCCTCTTCTGTGTGCCCTGGCTGGGAATCGAACCCGGGACTTCTGCACGCCAGGCCGACGCTCTACCACTGAGCCAACCGGCCAGGGCCTAATCATCTTCGTTTTTCACAGCACTGTCACGGTGAATGTTGTCACCACTATGTGACAGATAAAGAAACCGAGGCTCGCCCTGGCCGGTTGGCTCAGCGGTAGAGCGTCAGCCTAGCGTGCAGAGGACCCGGGTTCGATTCCCGGCCAGGGCACACAGGAGAAGCGCCTGTTTGCTTCTCCACCCCTCCGCCACGCTTTCCTCTCTGTCTCTCTCTCTTCCCCTCCCGCAGCCAAGGCTCCATTGGAGCAAAGATGGCCCGGGCGCTGGGGATGGCTCTGTGGCCTCTGCCCCAGGCGCTAGAGTGGCTCTGGTCGCAACATGGCCACGCCCAGGATGGGCAGAGCATCGCCCCTGGTGGGCGTGCCGGGTGGATCCCGGTCGGGCGCATGCGGGAGTCTGTCTGACTGTCTCTCCCTGTTTCCAGCTTCAGAAAAAATGAAAAAAATAATAATAATAAATAAAAAATAAAAAAAAAGAAACCGAGGCTCAGAAAAATGAATTGCCCAAATACCCACAGCAAGTCAGTGGTGAGATCAGGGTTTGAATCCAGGATGGGTGATTCTAGATCAGAGTCTAAATCCTGGATGGGTGATTCTAGAGCCCTGGGCTCAGCACTGCGTAGAGCGCCTCCTCTGTACGCCACCACTCGAACCTCCGGTCCTGCTAACTGGATCTCACTGCTCACTCCGGGAGGCTAAGGAGCACAGGGTCGATTGTTTACATCATGAAGGCCCATCAGTGAGATGTGTCCTGTCTTTCACAGTTGAAATGCTTCCGTTTGTGATGGTTGCCTGATCCTGGCATGCATTTGCATCTGCAATCTCTGTACTCCAACATTTCTACTGCCTGTGAAAAATTTCAGCTCCGTCTTACTTTGACACCAGTGCAATCGGGAGCCTCTCTTAAGGGGCTCCAAAGTCCTCTAGCTAGCTTCTAAATTTAATCCATTTATATAGAACCCTTACAAAACGGCTGGGAGTGTGAAAGAGCTAACCAAAGATGTTTTCGTTGGGTTGGAATCAATGCTGAGTCTCTCCTTACAATGACAGCTTCCAAGGAGAGTAGAGTGAACTGTTGGATTATGGTAAAAAGAAAAAAAAAAAAAAGCACGTTTTAAAAAGCCCTTTTTTGTTGTTTGATGAGAATGTAATTCAGGTCCCAGTCCTTGGATGGATGCCAGTTTTCTTGGTCCCCGCTCCCGGGAGTGGGGGTGGGGAGCGTGTGTGTGTGTGTGTGTGTGTGTGTGTGTGTGTGTGTGTGTGTGTGTAGCCCCAGGGAACTTGTTTCCACCTGACAAAGCAAAGGAAAAAAGTGGTATTTTCCTTTCTTTTTTCCCCTGGAGGTGGAATGAACATATGAAACGAGCATGACCGGTTGAACCTTGGTGGATCAGGGCTTAAACCCACATCTTCTCTCTTCATACCTGTGTGGCTGTGGACAGGTTATATCCAAGTATGTGTTTGAGTTCAGTGTCCCATCAGTAAATTGCAGGTGGTGATGCAGACCTCGCCGGGGTGCCCTGAGGATTAAAGGCAATCTTTGGAAGACCGCTCGCCAGACCCATGGAAGGTTCTTTGTAACAGGTGTGACTCGATGCAGGAGCAGCACGGCACCTGGCACGGCATGGCCCTGCTAGTTAGTGGGTGTGCAATGTCATGGTTAAAAGGTACTGCTCTAATTCAACGTGGACAGACAGACTTCACAGGAGCAGCAAGTGCCACGTGCCACCTCACCTGAGGTGGGGCTCAGGAGGGTCGAGCTTCTGGTTTTTAAAGATAAAAAGAAGCAGACAGACAACAGCACCCCCACCGCTGTCGCCCACCTTCCTCCAACAACATTCCGGAAAAGCTTCACTCCTCGGCCTCCCTGGCGAGAAGCTCGTAAGTGGCAGTTTGCTGCCCTCTGCTGTCCACCTGGAGAACTCACTGGATGCTTTTGGCTATGCTGCCAGCCTTAAAATCCTAAAGGAGCTGGGGTGCCCCCTGGGAAAGGGGGAGTACCAGGACCGGCTACATAATCTTAGGGGTCCAGTGGAAAATGAAGAACACCTTGTGTTAGAAAATGTATTAAGAATTTCAAAACTGCCACAACAGAAATATTAGGACCAGGTGCTGGGTATTTCTGAGGACAGGATTCTGTGCAACTGGCAGGTGTGGCATGCCCAGGAAGCTAGCCTTTTCTCATGACCTGATCCTGAGTCAACTTCTTCACCTATGACCTAGTCTCACTAGTTCCCTGAGGAACTTAAATTTAGAACAAGTCTGAGGAGGGGCGATGGGGGAAAGGGCCTCTTCTAATATATTATATAAGCCCAACTTGGGAGGGCAGGTACCGGTTTCTCTTGACTAATTTAATGCAGTAGTAGCACAAATCTAACCTCTCTCCTGCATACTGCTGGAATTTGAGAGAGAAAAAAACCAGCTTGTCCTGGCCTTGTGAATTAGACAGAGATTCAAACATCAATTTAATTTTATTACAGAGCAGGTTATGTTGGAGGACAAAGCTTACCTATAACTAAAGAGTGTGCTCAAATTCACTCTCAGGACCTGGGTGGTTGGCTCTGTGGATAGAGCATCAGCCTGGTGTGTGGACGTCCCAAGTTTCATTCCCAATCAGGGCACACAGGAGAAGTGACCATCTGCTTCTCTCCCCCTCCCTCCCTCTTCTCTCCCTCTTCCCCTCCCACAGCCAGTGGCTCAACGGGTTCGAGCATCAGCCTCAGGCCCTGATAAGCTTGGTTGGTTTGAGCATCAGCCCCAGACAGGTGTAGCCAGGTAGATCCCGGTTGGGATGCATGTGGGAGTGTTTCACTATCTCACTATCTCCCCTACTCTCACTGAAGAGAAAAAGGAAAAATTACTCTCAAATTCCCCCTGGAGAGATCCGCCCAAACGAGAACGTGAACCCGTTGCTGTCCCCTGCTCACCAGTGTATATCCATGGGGAGAAGTAAGAAATAGGGCAAGGTTCGAAGAGGAGTTAGGGGTTAAAAAAACCTTTCTCTGGAACCCTGAGCAGTGAAGAGACAGTGTGTTAGGCAGACACAAACTAGGGAAATAAAAACCACTTCTAGTGTCTACAACAAAGGGCATTTGATGTGGGGAATTGGCTTCACAGGTGGTGAAGGTGCTGAGAAGCTGAAGCCCAAGATGAATAAGAAAGGGAAGTCGCTCCCGCTTTTAGGACGAGGAGCAAAGGGATAAGATGGTGTTCCCAGATCCCGGGCCGTATCACTGGTGGGCTCCTCACGAGGGGACTGGCACCATGAAGGAACTACAGCTGCCGCTGGTCTCAAAATGGAGAGAGATGGGGAGCAGCGCCCTGGCTCCTCCCTGCCCTCCCCCTCAGTCACCCTCCAGTGTCTCCCACTGGCCACCCTCAGCTGATGCAAGCAGCTGACAGGAGTCTGGAGAAGACCAGCAGCAGGGGTCAGTCCCCCGCATTTCAGCACAGGGGGGAGAAAGGAGTGGGTCCGAGCAGGGGCGTGCTCAGAACCAGTGTTCCCTGGGTGGGTGCCAGCTCAGACGGCCAAATGCCTCGTGGATAAAGCTAAATTCAGCCCCATGGCACAAAAGGTGATTCACAGACCAGACCACTTTCTAAACCACATTTCCTGCGACTCTCTCTCTTGTCCAGTCAGCTAACTCCCTAACCCTAGGCTCCCAGTCAGCTAACTCCCTAACCCTAGGCTCCCAGTCAGCTAACTCCCTAACCCTAGGCTCCCGGTCTCACTCCCTGTTCCTGCAATGTGCCTTGCCCACGTCACGGCCTCCTCTGCTTCCTGGTCTTCCCCTTTCTCCTCTCTTCACTCCAGTGCTTCTCCCCCTGTTCTTCCCTCTCCTCCCTTTCTCTAATAAATGTTTCTTGAATATCAGCTATTAAAACACATTGTATCCACTCACCTCCACAGGTAGGGAGTCCCAAATCCAGATGTAACTGATTAAAACCAGTCCTAACTTTCTTTACCAACCCACTAGATGTCATCTTGATCTCACTACAGAACTGGGAGGCCCATACAAGAACTTAAAACCAAAATGAGTATTTTCATATTTGCCCTTAAAACATCACATCAGACTTCTGTTAACATTAATGACTAAATAAGATTTTAATGACTAGACATAACAGAAATGAAAGCACTGGAGAGCAAACAGAAGCAGGTGGATTTTGGTGGGAAGTCACTCCCTGGACATGGAGAGAGGTTACAGAAAGTAAACACCCTATTTCTGCTGCTCTTAGCCAGGGGCCGGGTGTGGGCCATGGATGGTGCTGGGGGGGGGGGCAGACATATTTTCTGCCCATGAATATAGAACCCTGAGTCCAGGGCAGCTACAGCTGAGCGGGAGTCCTGGAAGGGAAAGAGCCAGGGAAGGGATCCCCAAATTCTCTCTGCTCACACCTCCGGCAGACTACTGGGCCAAGTGTAGGCAGAACAGACACAGCACTTCCAGCTCAAGACCAGTGGGTCTAAAAAGATTGTAGCCACCAAGAAACAGAATTCGTAGTTAGAGCTCAATCAAGAAAAATGCCTCCCAAAGTGAAATGAAATGACTTATTAAAGATATCAGATTCAAGAACCTCCACAATTCGCGTTGATAATTGTGTACAATCCAAAATTACCTAATATATGAAAAACTAGGAAACTGAGACCCATTCTCAAATGAAAAGATGTTATGCGAAGTAAAAGGAATCAAGCACACAGAAGTATATGCTGTATGATTCTATTTAAGAAAAATTTTAGAAAAGGCTACATAGCCTAGGCACAGAAAACAGATGTGAGCTTGTGTGAAGTTGAGAGTCAGGGGAGGGAATTAATTACAAACAGGTGTGCGAAACTTTTTGAGAGACAAATATATTCTATATCTTGATTATGGTGGTAATTATACAACTATACACAACTTCTCAACTAAACCAATTATGCACTTAAAATTAGTGAATTTTACTGTTTTATAAATTATATCTCAGCCCTGGCTGGTGGCTCAGTGGATAGAGCGTTGACCCAGCATATGGATGTCCCGGTTAGATTCCCAGTCAGGGCACACAGGAGATACAACCATCTGCTTCTCTTCCCCTCCTTTAGCCAGTGGCTTGACTGGTTTAAGCATGGCCCCAGACACTGAGGATAGCTTGGTTGGTCTGAGTGCGTCAGTCTCCGGCACTAAAACTAGCTCGATACTTGAGCATTGGTTCCAGATGGGGTTGCTGGGTGGATTCCAGTTGAGGCACATGTGGGAGTCTACCTGACTATCTCCCCTCCTCTCACCTTAAAAAAAAAATTATACCTCAATAAAGTGGCAGAAAAAGTAAATGAAAAAAACATCACAGCCAATGGGCTCTTCCTCATGGCTGCAAATTATTGGTACATATTTCAAGTGTTCTTTGTACTCATATCATGGTCAATTAAGTAAATGAGTCAATTTACTTTTTAATTCTACTGTTGCTGGATTGCATAGATGTTGTACAAGTCCCTGGAGCGCCTCTGCAATAAACCCAGGTATAAATTTAGTTGTTATAGATTATAAATGTTCACCTTTCTTGATAACTCTGTACTGTTTTCTAAAGTGGTTGTACCAATTTTCACTTCCAGCAGCATGTATGAAAGCTCCATTGCTCCACATCTTTGCCCAAACTTGGTATTATCAGATTTAAAAATTTTAAATCCTACTGGGCAAATCTCATTGTGGTTTTCAACTAGCATTTCCCTGATTACTAATGGAGTTGAGTATCTTTTCATGTTTATTGGTCATGTGGATGTCTTTTTTAGGGGGAAGAATTGTCCCACTTCTGGCACAAGGCAGGGTTCTTTGGAATAGACAATAATACTTGGTAAAAATAGAAGGCAGCAGGAAAATAGGAAAAAAAAACCCAGGAGACGATTGACTCCATGAAAGAAGCCAGAGGCGTGATTCGACAGGAGCTGAGCAGGGCTGGCTGTTGAGGGCAGGACATGGCTCAGTCACAGTCACAGGGTTGCCAGGAGTTGGAGCTGACTAAACGGTGTGAAACACACACTTCTACAATTCAGGATTTAATATTCAGCCAAGGACAAGCAGGGTTAACCCTGTGCCAGCCAGACGATGTGCTGCTAGACGACTCCTTGAGGCTTAGCGGACATGGGGGTCTAGAAGACAAAGTGGAGGTGCTGGAGTCGCCTCAGCAGAGTACTGAGAGAGGACTCGAAGTTCAGAGGCGATGCTAGGGGGATGGATTTATAATTTAAGACCCAACCCCTGACTATGTGTTCCAGACACTTCTTGCACTCAAACAATAGTGACTGCACTAGTGAATGGGGCACCAGCTTTGATGAAAATGTCAGTGGTGGCCCGCAGGCTGAGGCTGATGACGGGGTCTTGACACAGAACCGGGTTCCCTTGTTTGAATGAAGAGGACGGGATTCTGGGACAGCAGAGACAAGCTGGCAGCAATTAGCTGTCAGAGGCAAAGTAGTAATTGCCATGTTAGGTCGCAAGGAACGGCAACCAAGGAGCCTGGCCCCACAGGGATCTGTGGCGGTCACAGGTAGACCTTGGTAAGACGGGGGCAAGGTAGATAGGTACCCATCACAAATGTTCCCTGGTTATTTTGATAATAAAATATGAACAGGTATCTGCTGCCGCAGTGAAAAATAACCATCCTTCACTCACCTTTTCTAGATGTTAAGTCTGTTCTGAGAACCAGAGCCCATTGATCAAAGGCGGGGCTAAGACAGGCGAACATGGACATTGTAATGCACAGAAGGCCATCAAAGGGATCGACAGCCATTTGCCAGAGTATAGGTACACTGGGGAAAGAGAAGCAGATACCTTTTTAAGACTATTGTATGCACGCCATTGCTTTTTGGTCTAGGATGGGAGTTAGCAAGTTTTTCTTTTCTGCATAGGGCCAGGTAATCATTATTTCAGGTTCTGTGGGCTCCAGGGTCTATTATAACTAATCAGATCTGCCATTGTGGCATGAAAACAGCCACAACAAGTAGACAAATAGCACTTGGCTGTGTTCCAATAAAGTTTTATTTACAAAAACAAGCAGCAGGACAGATTTGGTCCACAGGCCAGTTTCCAGACCTTTGGCCTCAGACAGTCAATTTTTATAAAAATTCCATGTGTGCTTGAAAATATAGTCTCCAATTATTGAGTTCATTACTTTGTGTTTTGTAAATTAGAACAGCACATTGTTGAAACCCTCTATGTCCTACATTCTTGGGGTATTGTATCATTTTGAAGTAGTCCTCATGAACTTGAGCAATAATTTTTTCCTTGAGTTAGACCAGTGTGAGAATAATATAGCTACATCGGCTTTCTTTTGGTGTTTTGCTGGTATAGTTTTTAATCCTTTTTTTTTCCAAAGAGAGAGGGAGGACAGGCAGGCAGGGAGAAAGAGATAAGAAGCATCAACTCATAGTTGCAGCACTTTCATTGTTCATTGATTGCTTTCTCATTTGTACCTTGGCCAGGGGGGCGCTCTAGCGGAGCCAGTGACCCCTTGCTCAAGCCAGTGACCTGTGGGCTCAATCCAACGATCACGTGGTCATGTCTATGATCCCACACTCAAGCCAGCGACCCCTGCGCTCAAGCTGGTGACCTTGGGCTTTTGAACCTGGGTCTTCAGCGTCCTAGGTCAATGATCTATCCACTACACCTGGTCTAGCTTATGCTTTATTTTCCATCTTTCTGTGCCTTTTTATTTTAGTTTGCTCCCTATCATAAGCACAGAGCATGGCGTTTAAGTCTGAGCTTCTTGGGAGCCAAAGCAAATGGGAGAATGTTTATTGAAGAAAATGCAGTAGGGTTGCTGGCAGCCTGTTTGCTAGCTACAACCTAGACAAATTTGACATGTGGGGCATCAAACAGAACAAAGATGTCTTCCAAGGCAGTTAAATCACTCTGAGGCCTCAGAGGCTTATAGAACACTGTTATGTTTTTTGCTGTTGTTTGTTTATTGGAATTCTATCAGTAGCTCACTGATTGCTTAGTAGCTAATTGGGCTTTCAGTAAGTAGTAGCTATGCTTAGTAGTCCCCGGTGGCAATAAGGCAGAAGTGGCCAGGGGTTCCCAGTAAAGGTGCTTGTATTTATACCCTTTGGCTCCTTCAATCTCTTTACTCATTGACGTGTTAGTTTACCCAGAGTGTCATTCTCTTTGCAAATATACTGGAACCAGGAGCCCTATCAAAGGATGTGTTTGAAGTATTAAAGCACCGTGCTTTAGAAGAGGTGGAGGGCAAAGTGCCATGCAGCCAGTGGCAGAGCCAGAATGGTAAGGGAGGGAGTTTCCTGCCTCTAAATCCTCACCACTTACTAGCTTTTATGACCTTACCCAGGGATTGAGATGGGCCACAATTCAACGTTATGTGGGTTAAAGGAGGGAGTAACTAATGACTATGAAGATGCCTTTCATATAATAAGACCTCAGCAAAATACTCAGCACAAACCTCTTCCCTCTGCTCTAAGCAGCTCACTGGGCAACAGCATACCTCTCAAATAGTGGCTTGTTGAAAATGTCTCTTCAAAAGAGCTGGAATGTGCCTGACTGGTGGTGGTACAGTGGACAGAGCATCAACCTGGGACAGAGGTCCCAGGTTCAAAACCCCAAGGTCCCTGGCTTGAACGCATGCAGCTTGAGTGTGAGATCATCAACATGATCCCAGAGTTGCTGGTTTGAGCAAGTGGTCACTGGCTCAGCCTGAGAAGCAATCCACCCACCTCCCGTCAAGGCACATATGAGAAGCAATCAATGAACTAAAGAGACGCAACTATGAGTTGATACTTCTCATCTCTCTCCCTTCCTGTCTTTCTCTCATTAAAAAAAAAAGAGAGAGCTAGAATTTATTTCATCTGTTCCCATTCCTACCAGTACCTTTTGGGATTTGAAGTAGGCTTTCCCTCAAGATTTCAAAGAAATGGGGGAAGAAAGACCCTCTGAGGTCTAATTCAGGGTGCATTCAATCCCATTGTCGAAAGTCCAAGGTCATAGTTTTAAGCAAGTTGTCCCCCTCCTCAATCCAGGTTTCTCCCCAGCCTTGAGCTGCTTCCAGGCTGAAGAGTCCAGGCGACCTATTTAAGGCTCCATCACTCACCAGTCATGATTTTGGATGACCAATCCATTTGGAGCCTGTTTGGGGGTAATAATGTCACTGCAATTGGGACTCCTCTGAGAATCAAAGGAAATAACATACACTTCATACCAATGCACTTGGCCAGGTGCCGAGTGTAAAAACTTAGTGCAACCAGGCTTTGTTATACACGTGTGCTGCACACCGAGTCACAAATCCCATGGAGATTCTGAGGATAGGCAAGGGGTTACAGTGCAACATGCAAGCCAACTACTAAGCATGCAAGCAGCATGCAGGCAGGAGCCATGCTGCATTACCTCTGGATGCCACTGTCTGCTCTACTCCTGGTTCCTGGCATGTGCCCAGCAAGCTGTGTTAACAATTAACAATGGCTGAGCCGGTGTGCTTTTTGTATATCCAAGGCCCTACTATGGTTTCTCAGGGTTGCCAGGGATCACAGATAAGCTCTTCTGCAAAACTTATGTCAATTTTAATGAAGCACTAAAAAGAGAGAGACAGGCAGACAGACTCTCTGACTTGTGGATGCTTTTCAGAAACTCGGCTAGACAGAACACCCAACGTTCCAATGACTGGACTTGGTGGCTGCTGTCCAAAGTATCATGGTTGCTGCCTCCTTTACTCTGTCCTCCACAGGAGCTCCCACCGCACAGAAGACATAGTTCATTTTCAACAACATACACTTTTGCAGATAAAAAAGGTGACCCACACATTCATTTTCTTTATTTTTCATTGATACCGTATGAATACAAAGTTTCTAGAAAGCTACAAAATGTCTACCACTTTATCAAGAAGGCATCAAAATGTGTCACTTTGCAAAGACATGAAAACACCTGCAGGAACTGACACAAAAATAGCATTTTTAGAGTGATGAAATAATTGCACTTAACTGTCATGGATATTAAAGTTATCACACATATGTACCGCGAAAGCCAGAATACATTTTTTTTTTTTTACAAAGCACTTTATAAAAAAATTCTCTGCACACAAACCCTATAATTTTCATATAACTATTATACTAAAGATAAATTCACTTTAAAGCCAACACTTAGAACATTTTTAAACAAAAAGGTACCAGTACCTAAACACAGACGTTAACAAATACGAGAATACTGTACTGCCGAGGTTTAACCAAATGCCTTTTGAGAGTTTCTGCAAACAGGTTAAGAAAATGTGTGTGAGAATTTGACCCCAACCCCCCAATCTCTCCAATCGGCCCAAGAGGAACCTTACTACCCGAAGGCAGGTTCCCCGGCCCACTCCCGGCAGCAGTACAATATCCAAGGAACCACTGACCAGATGAAACGCTTACGTCACAAGCCCATTGTATACACGTGACATGAAGACACAGACTGTGAGAACCCCATTTTAGTCATTTAGAATGTGAACAAACACGTGGCAAAAACCAATTTACATAACATTTAAGCATATTAAAGAATTAAAGGCTATTCAGGTTTCTTTTTTCAATGTTACAAAATTTTTTTTGTTGTTTTTCAGGCACGTACTGTTTTGTTTTTTACTTTTTTTTTCTTCTCTATCTGCAGTCATGAGCCTATTGAAAAAAGGCTTACAAAAGTGAACCATTCAAGGAGGTAACAGGGAGATTTTTTTTTAAGAAGTGCAGTTAATATCTAATGTACACAGTGAAACTAATCAGAGAAAATGACTGATGCAAAAAAAAAAAAAATCAGAGACTGTTTTCCAATTGATTTCTGCCTAGATTCTGTCAGCTTCTCTTAGAGAAAGGGGAAGGAGACATGATGTCATGATGGAAGCCAGACAAAAGGGAGTCCACCTGAGTGACGGGTGGACTCCACCGGAATCTGACCCCCTTGAATGATGAGTGGGGAACATAAATGCTGATTCATAAATGCACGTTCACAGAGAATAAAACAAGTTGCAGCTGAAGAAGCAGGACAGTAAGTACGGATATTTCTCTTATTTAATGGTGCATGATTTCGGTGAAACTATCCTCTGCGATGTAATAAATTTTAAACACAAAAACCTTCGCTCTTAACAGTCTACGCAATGAGTTTCTGAGGGAAAACTATTGCCAAACAAGCACAGTAACAGTTGAAAAGAGAAGAGGAAACAAGTATTTGACTGATTTCTTCCGAGCGGTGGGATAGCACACTGACAGGGAGGGGCTGAATTCGAGCAGCTACAACTATAACTTGTGTTGAGTAATTTTCCTTTTCATTTGATTTGTTTTTCCTTGTAGGAATTTCTATAAACACTTACAACTTGCTGTGGCTAGAAAGCACTCCTGAAATTTCAGAGCCCAGAGAGGGTAGTCTTAAAAACACCAGGTAGAGACAGACAGAACATATGTATGCATTAAGAGTTCAGAGGCTAACTTTCAAAGATGTCTGAAATCTATCCCGTTAAACAAACATCTTTCTTCCTTGGCTTGTTTGGCTGGTGTTTTTGCCTTCTTGTCCTTCCCACTCCTCTTCCTCACCTCTATCAGCTTTCCCAATTTACACAAGGTTTTGATAAAAAGCCAACACGAACTGTGAAGAAATTGCCCTTTTGAGGGCTGGAACATTCTTTGAAAATGCCAAATTGTAAAGGGTGCTCTTTGGAAGTTTCTCATAACACAGTCATACAAGACACTCAGAGTCGATGTTTTCTCCCTAAGAACACTTCAATTGTCATGACCCTAACTCATTTTTGTTCTGCACTGTCATCTGTTTGAGGCTTCCAACTTTCAAAATGGATTCGCTGTGCAAACCAGGTAAGTGCGCACGGTCATCTGAGTGGGAAAGAAAGCCTCCACAGAGACTGAGCATGGACATGGGGACGGGGACAGACCCGTCCACTGGCCGGGAACCTGTGGCTTGTGTGGAAGTTCCCTCAGGCAGGTGCAGGGTTGGATGACGCGCGGAGATGACACCCTGGGTCGTTGGCACCCACAAACACAACAGTTCCGGGTCCCTCCTGCTGCAGTGTGCTCCCGGCGAGCAGTGGCCGGGGCTCTCCCCCGGCAGACAGACTCACAGCTGGCAGGGTCCACGTCGTGCTCTTGCAAAACGGAGGCCTGTGGTTGGTTACTCATCCCAGTAAACCAAAGGCATTACGGTGATCTCAAAATATTTTTGGTCTCTCTACAAAGTATCATTATTATGGCGGCACTTTTCTAAGCTGGAATCTCAAACCAAAGGCACTTTCATGCTAGAGTGCAGAGGAGTCGCAAATAGCTAAGTATTTGGTTGTGAATCTAAAAGGCAACATTAAAAGGGCAATTTGCTTTTCATAGTAAACTATGAAGTCGCAAAACCTTCCGTTTTGGTATATACATTTGAGAGTCTGGTCAAAGGCCTGACTTGCGTTCAGTTTCAGATTTTAGACCAAGTAGTCAGTTTCTTGTAGAACTGGAGAAAAAAATGGGCTTACCAAACAAAATGAAAACCGTTTTTGCTTGCTCTGTTTTAAAAATTGGGCCAATCAGCAAATGGGCATGGAGGGCGGGTGTGAGAAAAGGCTGGCGGCACGACTAGGGGTCACTAAGGCACTGCTTACTGGAACGCTTTGGCAGCTCTGAATTTAAAACTTCCTAGAAAAGTAACAGCAGTAAGAGAAGTTCTTCCAGCTTACAAAAGGGCTCACAGTTCCGAGGCGGCCTTTTGCACTGCACACCTACACAACGTCACAGAGATTTAAGGCTTTTCAAAAAGGACATGTGCAGGCTTCGCCACAGAAACACCAACAGAAAGAAATGAGCAATGCAGACAGATCCTCTTAATGTCGCAGGTGCAAACACCAACAAACAAAATTGGTTCCACCCTTCGTTAGGACAAGTGTAGTGTACCAGAGCATGTACAAAATCATACAAATTATATGTACCTGGTTTGTAAAACTGACTGTCGTCTCATGACTTAAATAACTTAATGGTTATACAAAAACAAACTGCTAAAGCCACTACAGTATTGAAACCTAGAGACTTGGGTTTTAAAGTCATTCAGGGACTCGTAACACCAAGTGCTTGGAACGGGGCCTGTTTTTTTGGCTGGTCTGAGTGCAGGACTCTGCCGCTGGGATGCCTAGCAACTGGAACTTGACTCAGAGCCTGTGGCGGGTGAGCTATGCTCAGAGGAAGCGAAAAGGCTCATCAGCTTTCCTACCTGTGCGAGGAAGTCTCGGCTGGGGACGTCAGACAAGACGCGGCGTTGAGAAGCGGCGTCAGCCTGGGGGAGGCTGCCGCGCAGGCAGAGGGCTTCTCCAGCCGCCTGTCCTCTGAGCCGCCCCTGTCTGCACGTTAGCAGGGGCGACGTAAGCGTGAGCACCAAAGAGGGACACCCTCCAGCAGAAGAGGCTAAGGACTAAGAGGCAGGAGTGCTAGAGCCTCCCTCGATTCTGTGGCTGACCGGGCTGGGCACTCTGGGCGAGTGTCTCCCCTCTGAGCCTCCACGCTCTCGTCCACAACATGAAGGAGAGGAGACGGTGCCCTCTTTCAGCTCAATAAAGAAAACATTCTACCAGCCCTCTTCCACAACTGACCTCTCTCTTCCCCGTCCCTCAAGATCAAAAGACATGTTCCAGAGGCTTCCATAAATACAAACAGCACTGAGTGGGAGGCAGAGAAACAGACCAGAGGGAGGAGACCGAAACGGTTCAAGGTTTGATAAGGAGACCCAGGAGCTCATGAGAAATAAGGAAAATAGCTATTTTTCTTTTTAAACCTGGTGAACTAAGGATCGAAGATTTAGAAATGCTCTTAAAATAGGTGTGAGTGGACACGGGGATGAAGGGAACCAGCTGATCCCACTGGAGGGGAAGAACCCTTGTGGGAAGAGAGACTGTCGTGAACACGAAGTTCTGAAACTGGAAGAACCGGACACGGTGTCACCAGGGTGACATCCTACCTGCCTCCATGCCTGGCACCAGGAGAGAGGCTATCTCAAGGTAAAATGGAAGAAAACAGGAACTCTGAAGTATGGTAGCTGTGACTTGTGTGATCTAGGGCCGTGGTTCCCAACTAGGGGTGACTCTGTGCCCCATGGGACATTCGGCAATGTCTGGAGACACTCTGGGCTGTGACAGCTGAGGGAAGGAGTGCTCCTGGCACCCAGGAGCCGAGGCCAGGGATGCTGCCAAGCCTGTACCGCACAGGACAGCCCTGCGCCGCAAACAGTTACCCGGTATAAAATGTCAAACAGTGTCAAGGCTGACCCTGGTCTCGGGCAGTTTGGACACGGGAATTCTCAGACATGTTCTTGAAAGAAGTCCTGATTTTATTATAGGTCTCTTGCTCAGGCAGAAAACAATGCCAACAGACCAGAACCCAGTTCTTCAGCTATTCCCTGTTTAGAGGGTGAAAAATTGGCCTCTTAATTCTCCAGTGAAAGCACGCCAACGCTCCTGAACGGAACTTGGTAGTGGACGGTCAACAGGGAAGGAAGCACCGGGAGAGGATGAGGGCACAGCTTTGGAAAGGCTTCCTTACGGCTTAGTCAGCTTTACAGACAAAGGGCGAAGACTGCGCGTAAAGGGCGAAAGACCAAAGACAGAGTCGGATTAGACGTCAAACAAACGCCACCCCCCAGGGCCTAATCTGGGAGAGATGAAGAGAGAGTCAGGAGTTTGGCTGATTGGATAGATGGGAAAAACATCTGTTTTGGAGAAAAGTTAAGAACAAGACAAGAAGTAACTTTCAAAGACCTTAGAGCAAAAGATGTAAGCAAAAAGATTTAGAGCACAAAGTAATCCTCAGGGTCGTTTGCACAAATCCCCAAACCCACCTACAAAGGGATTCGGAGGGCATCAGTGGCGAAGCTTCTGAGGGCCCGGCCTGTGGCATGCCCTTCTCTGCAGCCAACAGAACCACCCTCAAGCTGGTCTTCTCGGGTCTCAGTCCATTTGCACTTTGAAAAGTAAATCCCAAGAGCTCTCCTGGCAGCACAGAAAAGCCCCGTTCCAGGGCGGGAACGTGAACCAGATACCTCCCCCTCTGAGGTTCTGGGATAGCGTGGCTTGGAGCCACATAAATCTTTTGCATGCCTACAGTTCTAGGGTCCTGCTCTTGAAAGAGTGGGGGTTCCCTTGAGGAAAGATACAAGAGACAGGAGCAAAAGCAGCAGCCCTAGGGTGGGTAACCAATAGAAGACGCTTAAACGCTTGGGCTGAAGATGAAGACCGGATGGAAGAGCAGAGAACTCGGTCATCCTTCAAGGGCCCACTGGCAATCACTGGAACAAAAGTCAGCCTCTTTACAGAGCGGAGCGTAAATGGGCACCCTCCTCCTGGTTTACATAAGGGATGTACACGCCAATGGGAAAAGTTTTGCACTTTCTCCTCTGGTCTTCCTAGTGACCAGTGGTGTGAGTTTGGAAGAAGCCAGACTTGGTCCAGTATGATGTTTGCCACAAGCCTGTCACACCCCCATGCTCATGACCACCAGATACTAAACAAGATAGAAGCGAGGTCAGCACAGACAGTGAGACAGGCAAGGGGGTATATAAATTACTTGGATGTGATAGAACAAAGTTTTTATTTTCTGGCTTGATGAAAAAGTCTTGATATGTTTCATATCTTATAAAATTTATTTCACATTCTAGTGTATTACCATGTTCCCAACAGTGATAAACATGTCACTTTCTTCTGGGAAGTTGGGGGTGTGTCCTTGTGGGTGTTTCCCAATGAAGCCCTGTGGGAAGAACCTAAGACATGTATGTAGCTCCGTCGAACCAAGTCTGCCTGGGTCATGCTCTCGAATAGCTGGGTTGGAAAGTTCAATCTCTCCTGGGAAGAGAACCTCCCTAAATGTCTGTTTGAAAGGTCATAGAGAGAGAGAGAGCTGGGCCTCTTAAACCTCAGTCAAACAAGTCTAGAACTTAGTAAGAGGTGAGAAGAGAATGGATGTCCTTAGAGAATACATCTAGATCTACAGAAACAGACTGAATTATACACACATATCGACACCTAGTAAACTTAGTGACACCAACTAGGTGTTCAATAAATATGTGCTGAATGCCTACACAGGCATGTATGTATACGTAGACACAAACACATACATACACACAGGGTTAGAGCAGGTTAATATGCCTGTTAGATCACCAGAAATAAGCAATTTATCCACAGGCTAGCGAGGATGCTTGCCAATTTCTGGGGAGCAGAGATGCTAAAACTGATGAGCCTTTCACTTATTTGGTGGATGACGTTTCCTCCCAGCCACAGGGTCTTCTATACTTTGCAGCTCATAGTGCAGTATTCATGCCAATTTTAATATTTTTGTTATTCGGTTTTTATGGTTCAAATATTTACTCATCTTACTAGAAAAAATTTGGTTGTCCATATAAAATATAACTGCACACACAAGACTATAAACATGGTAAGTTTAGATTTTCAGTATTTATCTACTTATTGCAAAAAGAGCCATCTTTTCTTTTTCATTAAATAATCAATCATCACATTAGTACAATACAATTTTATACTTTTAAATATACTATATATGTTAAGGATAAGGGGTGAAGTTTTATTCCTTTGTAATACCTGTTTAAGAGTTTAATGGATTAGGGAGATTAGTTTTATTTAACCTTGTGAAAAAAGTACAAATTTGTCTCATTAGGATACTTCTACCAAGCATTTCTTAAGGCTATATTTTAACATTTGGTTTCAAAAAGAAAAAAAAAACTTTCATTTAAAAAATAATTTAGTGAATTACATTCTTTCATAACTTCCACCCTAATTAGTTACAAAGATAAGTCTAAAGATTCTTAGTTTTGTGTACTAATTTACATTTATATTTAAAGATTAATTTTACTTGTATCTTAAAACAAGAATTCCATGTTGAAAGAAGAAAAAAAAACCTAAAAACATTTGTATAAAGGCTGTCAATGCCCCGTGGCCAACGCTCTGTCTGAATATTGTCTACCACAGTTAGCAACAGGTCTCTGCGGACAGAGACCTGGGTTCTCAAGGTTCACCTTTCCCGAGGCATTGTGGGCTGCAGATCCGAGGAACACATAGAAACAACTAGATTTCTCTTTTTACAACTGTACCAGAACTTCACAGCTATGACGATAGTATGAACACATGAGAAAATGACTTCACTCAAACAGGATTTAGAAAAGCAGGGTGACCTCAGGGCCAGGGCACCACCCCTGCATGATGAGGTTTACAGTCAGTCGTTCGATAATGGAGAGAGTGTGTGTGTGCACATATGTGTGTGTACGTGTATATACAAGTATCTCTATATATAAATAACCATGTTCAGTCCTTTACAAGCCTGTAGATGTGATGTTGTGCTCCGTGTTCACTATTTGAAACTTCAAATACACAGGCCATGCAGAGGAGAGTTTCTTGTGTATCCCTGTTTGTTACCACCTGTTAAGAAAAGAAAGGTATATATACATATATATTTATATAAAACACCACATGGTCGAAAACATATTCCATCTGTGTTATGAGGACTCTGGGTTTGCCTGGTGAGAAACCGTCTCAAGTCCAACTGGTGGATTACTAGAAACCTGTCTGGCCTCACTCTGCCCCCTCTGGTATGAATTCGGGATGTTACGGGTCAGACTTGAAACCTGGCTGAGGTACCATATGTAAGAAAGACCTTACAAAAAGGGTCTCACCAGTGATCTGAGCCTCAGAAGACACCAGAAGAAGCAGTGTGCGTGTTTTGGTAGGGAGATCTGTTTTATAACAAAGACCATTTCCTATACTCCTGTCTCATGAGGCAGTCTATCTTATTCCTGAACTTTTTCTAAATTTGTATCACCATAGCCAACGATAGACATAAGCTTCATGAGGGCCTTGCTCACCGCTTTTAACCATCAGTGCCTGGACAAGTTAAAGATGTGCTGAGTAAAGGAACAGTGCTAGAATCACATCAAATCATCAGTCTTTTGATTTACACAGGCTTTGCTTTTCACAATGTATTTTAAAATATTTGTCTTTCTTGAGTTGAGTGGCTCAAATCCATCTCTCCTCCTCACGCCCGGACTCAGCCTTCCTTCAGACCTCAGGCCATCGAGCCCAGGTCACGGCAGCCCCTCCCCACGGGACCCTGCCTCCTTGCTCTCCTCACTCTGTCCCAATCCCCCATGCCACTCTCAGAAGGCACTTTCTAAAAGCAAATCCACCCCAACCTCCCTCCTCAAAATGATCCCACGACTCACTGTTACACGTGAGTGTGTATGTTGTTAGGCTAGCTTGTGTTTTTAAATATTCTGAATTTGTGAGCCTAGTCCAGTCTATCTTATTCCTCTTATGAATCAGGCTGCTTCACCCACTTAGTTTCCCTTACCCCTTAGGCATCCAAGGTTATGGTCCCTGACTAAAGAATAAAGTCTCACAGTACTTGTAATTTTCCCATCACTGCAGTCTGTCCTGTCTGGAAGCACATATAGATCTTTAGGATATATATATATATATATATATATATATATTTTAATTTTTCAGAAGTGAGAAGTGGGGGGTAGGGGGCGCAGGCAGGCAGACTCCCGCATGGCCCTACCGGGATCCACCCGGCACGCCCACCAGGGGGCGATGCTCTGCCCATCTGGGGTATTGTTCTGCTGCAACCAGAGCCATTCTAGCACCTGAGGCAGAGGCCATGGAGCCATCCTCAGTGCCCGGGCCAACTTTGCTCCAATGGAGCCTTGGCTGCGAGAGGGGAAGAGAGAGATAGAGAGAAAGGAGAGAGGGAAGGGTGGAGAAGCAGATGGATGCTTTTCCTGTGTGCCCTGGCTGGGAATTGAACCCAGGACTTCCACACGCTGGGCCAACACTCTACCACTGAGCCAATTGGCCAGGGCTTTATGATATTCTTAATGCCTTTCATCCAGGGGACTGTAAGTTCCTGAAGAACAGGGACCACATTTCGCAGTCATTTGTTTAGTTTTTGACATACAACAGGCATTTAATAAATACTTGCTGGAAGAACCAAAATTCACATAATAATAACCAACATATATTAACTGCTTAGTATACATCTACTCAGAACTAAATGCTTTATACACACTGTCTCATACAATATAACGATAATTCTACAAATAGCTGCTATATCACTCCCTCCTTATAGAGGAGGGAACTGAGGGTCAATCTGTTTAAGGATATACAATTGTCAATGAAGGAATCCAGGTCTTTTAATTCCAAAGACCTTTTGCTTAACTATGATGTCATGCTGCTCTAGACAACTGTTACAGTACTGGACTATCTACTTTTTTTTTTCTGGGCAATAAATATTTTTTCCATACTAGTCCCTATGTGCTTTTCTAGTCTTATTTCCTGTTGGTTCCCTCACAGTTCAAACACTCCAAGCATGTAGTCCTTTCCTCCTTGAAACCTCTCTTTCCCTCATCACCATACCCAAATAAAAGCCATGCTCTGCTGCTTCTGCTCCTGAATAGTCCTTGACTCCATCCCTTTTCCATCACCAAGTACCACAAACCCTTGCTGAATCCCAGACCCAACTGCACACAGTATAGCCACACATGCTTGTAAGAACAACATACTGTTGCTTAAAAATCCTGATGGCCTAGCCTGACCAGGCGGTGGCGCAGTGGATAGAGTGTCGGACTGGGATGCCGACGACCCAGGTTCAAGACCCCGAGGTTGCCAGCTTGAGCGTGGGCTCATCTGGTTTGAGCAAAAGCTCACCAGCTTGGACCCAAGGTCGCTGGCTTGAGCAAGGGGTTACTCCGTCTGCTGAAGGCCCACGGTCAAGGCACATATGAGAAAAGCAATCAATGAACAACTAAGGTGTAGCAACGAAAAACTGATGATTGATGCTTCTCATCTCTCTCCGTTCTTGTCTCCTTGTTTCTATCTATCCCTCTTTCTGACTCTGTCTCTGTAGAAAAAAACAGAACAACTACCACCACCCCCCATGGCCTTTTCTAAGCTTCTGAACTTCCAGATGCTGAGAAAACCCGCTCTCATCCCACAAGACTGAGGAGACCCCGCCGGACTGGCCATTCCTTCCAGCTGGCTCACCGCTCTGTGCTGCCCTCCTCCCTCCATGCCAGCCGCACGGCCCTTTGTTCAGTTGGTCTTTCTGCTGCCTGCCTGCCTATCTAATATTCTTTCCTCCCCTCTCTGCCTGTTTCTCCACCAGGTACCTCTTCAGGGAATGTCTGCCTGCCTCACCACCCCTGTCTAATTCACCAAACCCTAGAACCTGACATTTAATTATGGACTCATGAAATGGCCCCTTTTCTTGGTAAATCTGAAAAATGTCTGTTTTTGCATCAAGGCACCTTAAATGTCCTCTTTAACACCCCTGAGAATTCCCCACCTCACCGCAACCACAGGTACCTGCACAGGAAAGCTACCTGTACTTCCATGGTTTCTGTTTCACAAGTATACTACAGCCATTATGAACTTGTACAGCAGTAATTTCTTTACCGGCGTCTTTCCCCTACCAGGCTGAGAGTTACCAGGAAACTGGTACGTATTTTATCTGCATTGTATTCCGGCAGCCAGTACAATCTCTCCATTAGCTGAATGAATTAAAACATTCTCAATAACCTTTGAGGTGGAGTACAGACTTGAGCGTTTCGTTTGTAAATGGAGGAGGAAACTGAGCTCTAGACACTTGAAATGGCTCACCCAAGGTCATATACTAGAGCTGGGTCTTAAACCCAAGTCTTCTGATTTCATGACCATGAAATATCTTGTAAAGTGGGTTTTTTTCCCCCCATCAATTCAAGTCTCAATTTATGCCTATTATTGGCTCTGTGACCTAGCATGTTAGGGTAGACATAACATTCCTTATTCATAAAAATGACCTCCCAGCTCTGCAGTAGAAATTTCGTATCATAACATTTACAGAAGGTTTAATACGAGCTTAGAACATTTATGATATATCCTATTTTCTCACACATTTTCTTAGAAAAGAGAAAATTTTTTAGGCTTCATGATTGAGATATGAAAGGAGGAAACAAAAAAAGAAATGTTTCTACAGTCTGTACGTCTGACTACAACCTCGAAAGCAGCTGGGAGGACTTGGCCCAAGCTCCAGTGTCATCCTCCTCTGTCTGTCTGGATGTTGTCACTGAGGCCCGGCGTCTACAGGTTCACCTCAACTCCTGAGGAATCTTGATGCAATCAGAGAGTCTAGTGAAGTCTACCAGGCCGTCGGGTCTAGAAATGGTCCCGTTGACACAAACTTTGTATCCAAGGCACCTAGTAAAACACCTATAACTGTCCAGCAGCTGCCGTGTTCCTACACCCAGCCCCTGAGGAAAAGCTGAAAAGTATTCTTGTTCCTGTTGTTCGTGAGATGGCTTCATTTTCATAATCCAGGAGTAGTGGCTTACTCTCAATTTTTCTAAAGCTAAAATATTTATTTAAAGCTAAAATATTATTTCTAGTAGATATTTATTGAGAGCCACTAATTCTTCATATCAAAAGAATTCGTTTAGTTGCTTAATGATACATTTTGAAATTAATTTAACCTGGTGTGTTCTCTGGCCATCTATGCTTTGTGAAGTCACATGTTCCAAGGAAGCATTGCTAATATAGTTACATGGGTTTTATACTTTAAATTTTTTCCAGGCCTATTTTCTTCAGCTGTGCTCTGTGAAGTTAAGGTTTTAGGGACTAAGGACATATTCCTTAAAATGCAGAAACAGACACAGAACTGGTTTGTGAGAAACAGCTAAGACTGTTCCCAGCCTAGGTGAAGTGACCATCCACACAGAGAGTGTGGTTAGTTCCTCGGCTAGTTAACGTCCACATCAGGATGCCACACTTACCTTCTGCTCATCTGAGCACTACGGTGATCTACTCTGAAGTACAACAGGGAGTACCTATAGACACAAGGACCTGCCAGCACCCCAAACCTGGAACTGCTCAATTTTCACCCAAGACCGTTAAAGAATACTAATGAAGGCTAGTTACTACAGAACATGTTTTCCAAACATTCCCCCAGACTGTCAGTTTCTAAATTTTAGTGGCACCCAGACACACTTGAGAATCTACTAAGGACCGCTCCCCTGGAATAAACGAAAACTGGCTCACTTAGCCCTCAGAATTTTTAAAAAGCTTCCTGAATAGATCTGATATGCAGAAAAATTTTAATTTTTAAATTTTAATTTATTCATTTTTTACATTGGTGTGAGGGAACTGGATCCTACTGGCTCTTGAAAGTCATTGTTAAATATTAAGGAATTTCATGAGCTGGACAACCACTGGTAGCTTGAAATTGCCTGTGGAGGGCATATTTACACTATGAAAATGAGTGGTCTGGGTTTTTGAGGGACTGAGGTAGAGCCAGCCTTCCTTCCTTCCTTCCTCTCCCTCTCTCTCTCTCTCTCTCTCACTTTCTTTCTTTCCTTCTTTCTTTCTTTTTACCCAAAAACTCCAGGTAAAGAATTTCTGCTTTAGTATTCTAACTCTTAACCCGAGTCATAAGGCAGGTCTTTCTGAAGGCTGCGTCTGTGACCCCAGTATTGTCTTGCTGCTCCTTTTAGCAAAATTCTTTCCACCAAGTTTTGTTTGGGCATTTTTTTCTTGAATTTAATTAAAGAATTTTTCTTTTGTTTTTTAAATGATGCTTACGAAACCCATTACTATATATTTATAGCTATATCTTGAGGAAAACTTATTCATAATAACCTTCCAATTTTCCAAATGAAGGAAGTTTCCATGAGAAATTTGTTTTCAAGTTAAATATGAAGGGAGCCCCCACCTCCACACTGCCCAGGGGAACCGGACCGTGTTCCCATCAGACACTGAGCACCATTATTTCTTCCTTCCCCTTTAGCTGCCCATTAGGATTTCATCATACTCTTCAGCCTCTGGAGAATATTTCCAACCCTTCCTGGTCATGACACTCTATTGTAATTTAGATTTCTGCTGGTGCTGAGAGTTCATATGTTGCCGTCTTAGTGTACGCTACTTCTTATAAGGCCTTGTAAATCCTTCACTGAGTGAATCAAGATATGCTTGAAGTACAAGCCAGCCAACTCAGCTTTTGCCTATCCCTTGGAAATCCTGATTCACCTGACACAGGCTGCAGGCTCGGGATCAGGACAGTCAGATACCAAGGTCTTTCTCCAGGTCCTTCTCCTGTGCAGCCTGGTCTGAGAACCTACGGCCATCTCTTCTACTACCCTCCAGAATTCCAGTCCTGTCAAACGCAGAAACCCCAGCCATGTAACGCCCCTTCTCTTCTACAGACTTGAGCTCAAGCTGAGGCCAGGTTTGCCCTACAGATGTGTGAATTCAACTGCTGACTGAACAACTGAGGCTCAACCCACAGCCTGGTCAGCCACCACGGCCCAGGCCCCAGAGCCTCCCGCCTCCCCCTTCTCTCTCTTTCCCCAACAGTCTGATGGCTGAGTCTGCAAAAACAAGGAAGAGACAAAACAGTTACCAATAAAATTGTGAAGTTTTCCAAAACACTATTCATCATATATTTCTCTGGTAAGTGTTTGAGCTTGTGGATGAAGTTGATCATATATTCACACATTGGGGAGCGGTTTATTCGGTATACAAATCGGCCATTCTCAAACCTCGCATACTCCGTCTGTGAGGGAAAAAGGATTTGAGCATTTTTACACTTTTGATTTCAAAATCCATGAAAAAGATATTACTGCCTATGAAAGCATTTTACTTTTTCAATGTGAAATGTCTGTTACATAATATACTATATATGCAGTTTACTTAATTAAAAATATTTTATACCCAAACTTAATACCATACTCAGAATTCATTCTTTTTCTGGAAATTAAGAAAAAATGGAAAGTGCTTGTTAGCATAGTAGGTAGCACATCGGTCTCATAAAAAAATTGGAAAGATGATAGTGTTAAAGATGAGTTGTATAAATCCTTTTCAACAAAGGTCAAAAATATATATAACCACTTACTTAGTGGTTCTCCCCCTGGAGATCTATAGAGGAGGACCAGCCATTTACAATTCTTCAAAGAACCCAGAGAAAGGTCTTCATTACTGTGATAAGGCCTTGCAGGCCAACAACCAATTCAGTTAATTTCTCTACTTTAGGAAAAACTACTTCACACTCACCATGAGCCCCTGACTATTAATTATTTGTGCCTTTAATTAAAAAAGAAAGAAAATACTTGTATATAGGCAGTTTGAAGATCCCACTGAAGCACTCAAAAATAAGAAACACACTCGTAGATAACCTTGGATCAAAAACAAATTAAAAAGGAAATTATAAACTATCTGAAGAGGAGAAAAAGAAAATACATCAAAACTTAGGGGACCCAGGGAAGCTGTACTTGGAGGAAATGTAATGCAGCAGCTCCAGGTCTTCATCATGAAAGAGGGAAAATCACAAAACTACATACTCATCTTAAAATAAAATTAAAAAGCCCACAAAATAAATTGAAACCGCGCGTGCGCGCGCACACACACAAAATCAAAAGAAACCAAGAATAGGAAATTAATAGAGATAAAAGCTCAAACCAATGTAATAAAACTTAAAAATGCAGAGAGAATAAATATAAAAACTGGTTCTTTAAAAGACAAAATAAACCCTCTACAAGCTTAAGGAGGAGAAAAAAAGAAGAGACAAAACCACAATTAAGTGGAGATTAGAAGACTTACAAGGGGTTGCTTCACAGAACTTTAAGAAAAAAAGAATCAAAGAAAACCTAGAGGAGAGGATGCTGTCCTAGCAAAATATAAACTGCTTATAGACTGAGCCCTTTTAAATAGAAAATTTCAATTGGTCAGTGACTGTGGAAATTAGAAAGTTGTTTAGACATCTACTACTGAAAAGGGTACAAAGACCAAATGGTTTCACAGTCGAGTTTTCTGTAACCTTTAAAGAATAGTTCTTTTCTTTTCTTTCTTTCTTTTTTTTTTTTTTTATCCTCAGTGCCCGGGGCTGACACTCAGACCAACTGAGCCACTGGCTTCCAGAGGGGAAAAGAGAGAGAAGGTGGAGAGAGAGGGGAAGAGAAGCAGATGGTCGCTTCTTCTGTGTGCCCTGACCAGGAATCAAACCCGGGATATCTATACACTCGGCCGATGCTCTATCCACTGAGCCAGCTGACCAGGGCCAGAATAGTTATTTTCAATGTTATTCAAGCTATGCCAGACCACAGAAAAAGGTAGGAGTCCAACCCTTTTTATGAAACTGAGTTACATTCAATACTGAAATTTGATAAAGAGATTACAAAAGAAGAAAAGCATAGACTTAACAGGAGTCCCCAAACTGCGGCCCCCTGAGGCCATTTATCTGGCCCCCCGTCACACTTCCGGAAGGGGCACCTCTTTCATTGGTGGTCAGTGAGAGGGGCACTGTATGTGGTGGCCCTCCAACGGTCTGAGGGACAGTGAATTGGCCCCCTGTGTAAAAAGTTCGGGGGTCCCTGAGGACATGGAAACAACCAAAAAGCCCGTCAATAGATGACTGGATAAAGAAGATGTGGCACATATACACTATGGAATACTACTCAGCCATAAGAAATGATGACATCGGATCATTTACAGCAAAATGGTGGGATCTTGATAACATTATACGAAGTGAAATAAGTAAATCAGAAAAAACCAGGAACTGCATTATTCCACACGTAGGTGGGACATAAAAGTGAAACTAAGAGACATTGATAAGAGTGTGGTGGTTACGGGGGGAGAGGGGAGAGGGAGAGGGAAAGGGGGAGGGGGAGGGGCACAAAGAAAACTAGATAGAAGGTGACAGAGGACAATCTGACTTTGGGTGATGGGTATGCAACATAAGTGAACGACAAGATAACCTGGACTTGTTATCTTTGAATATATGTATCCTGATTTATTGATGTCGCCCCATTAAAAAAAAAATTATTAAAAAAAAAATTAAAAGTTTGGGGGCCCCTGGACTAATATCACATATGAGATGCAAAAATTCTATGTAAAATAGCAAACAGACTACAGCAAAGTAACCAAAGTAGGACTTCCCTCAGGAATCCTGTGGTGGTGAACACACAGGACAGGTATTAACTTGAGATGTCAACAAATGAGAGAAAAATCAGAGAAAAATCATACAGTAAGAGTTGCTGAAAAGGCATTTGATAAAATCTTGCAGCATTACTAATAAAAACTCTAAGTATAATAATTACAGAAAGGAATAAAGATCATTTATAAAAACCAAGAATAAATATAATCCTACATGGCCAAACACCAAAACCACAGCTACTAACATCAGGAACTATACAAGGATACTACTATTTATACACCATTGCTTCTTTCTACAACTGTGTTGGAGGTTTTCGCAAACTGAAAGGTGAGAAAATAATAATTTTTAAAAACTGGCATAGGCCCTGGCTGGATAGCTTAGTTGGTTAGAGCATCGTTCAGACATGCTGAGGTTGCAGGGTCAGTTTCCTGTCAGGGCACATATAAGAATCAACCAGTGATGGTATAATTAAGTGGAACAACAAATCGATGTCTCTCTCTCTCTTCCACTCTCTCTAACCACCCCCCAAACTGCATAAACATTGGAAAAGAAGAGATAAAATAAAGCTGCTGCTAAGATTATATACAGAGAAAATATAAGAATCTAGAGGAAAAGAACTAGAACTAAATAAGAGAAATATGGCAAGATGTTTTGAAAGAACATCAATAAACAAAAACCAAGAGCTTTTCTCTCTTCTAGTAATTAAAATCTAGAAACAGAAACTTGTATTAACAAATTATATAGTACTGAGAAGTACATTTAGCCAGAAAGGAATAAATCTATATACAGAAACTATAAAATCTTATTAAAATAAGATAAAATGAGATGAAAATGCACACAGGTTCTTGAGTGAAAAGATTTAATATCAATAATAAAGCAATTTATGCCAAAATAATATCTAAATCAAATGCAATTACAATTAGATTGCTCAAATAAGATTTCATTTCTCTTTACATTTTTAAAATGGTTTCATTATTTGGAAGAATAAATGCTGGTTACTAACCTAGAAAATAAATCGTAATTAAATAAGCATGCACTGGGACACATGGAGGTGGAGGGTGCAGAGAAGAGAGAGATGCCAGGATGCTTCCCGTTTATGTGGTGACTTCAGGGCACATTTCCATTCAGTTGGAAAAAGATGGAACATTTAATAAGTGGTTTTGACACAAATGTCTATGTATTTGGGAGAAAACTATAAGCAGACTTCCCTTACATACATAATGCAGAAATCCACTCTAAATGGATTAAAGGCTTAATTATTAATCTCCACCTGCCATACTCATGCTACCTTCTCTGTGAAAGTTCCTGAGATTTCCTCAGTCAAAAGCAACCTTGGATTGCTCCCTGAACTAATAAAGAGCTTTGGGTATGTTTTCTGAGGAGACAATGAAGGGTAATTTGAAATCTGGGAAATCTGAAATATATAAAGAACTCAAAAAGCACAGCAACAAACAAGCAAACGATCCAATTAAAAAATTGGATTTTTCAGGGAGAGGACCTGAAACAGACACTTCTCCCAAGAGGACATACAAATGGCCAACAGATATGTGAAAAGATGCTCATCTTCACTAGCTATTCCAGAAATGTAAATCAAAACTACAATGAGATACAACCTTACACCTGTTAGATTGGCTATCATCAATGAGACAGGTAATAAGTGTTGGAGAGACTGTGGAGAAAAGGAACTCTCATTCACTGCTGGTGGGAAAGCAAATTAGTACAACCATTATGGAAGAAAGTAAAAAAACTAAGAATAGAACTACCATATGACCCAGCAATCCCTCTACTGGTTATCTACTCCAAAAACAAAAACATTGGTATGTAAAGACACATGCAACCCCATGTTCATCACAGCATTATTCACAGTGACCAAGACATGGAAACAACCAAAGTGTCCCTCGATAGAGATTGGATAAAGAAGATGTGGTCCATATATACAATGGAATACTACTCAGCCATAAGAAATGATGACACAGTGACAATTACGACAACATGGATGGACCTTGAGAATATCATACTGACTGAAATAAGTAAATCAGAAAAAGCTAAGAACTGTATGATTTCACATACAGATGGAATATAAAACTGAGACTCATGGACATAGATAAAAGTGAAGTGGTTACCAGGGGGAGGGATATGTGGGGGAGGAGTGGGGGAAGAGTGTAAAGAGGGACAAATATAAGGTGACAGAAAATGATTTGACTTTGGGTGATGGGTATACAACATAATCAACAGTCCAAATGTTATAGAAATGTTTACCTGAAACCTATATACTCTTATTAATCAATGTCACTGTGGTAAAGTTAATTTTCTAAATAAAATTAAAAAAAAAAACTGGGAAATTAACTTGTCTGGCTCATCTTTTCTCACATGTACCTGTCCAGGCAAGAAGTCCACCTAGAGATGAGCCGACAACTGACCCCTTGATTACTGGGTGGCAGTGCCTAGCACTAACCGTCCAGGTTCCCAACCAAGGACAGGCAACATGGCTTCCTCCCCCTCCAGATGGAGGTCAGCGGGTTCTAGGTTGCCCAGATTTCTCTCGTTCCACAGACACCTTCTCACTGCCCTTCCCCAAGCTACCCAGACACGGCACTGAGCTGATATCCTTCCTGCCACCTCCATTGTTTTTAAAGGAAGGCTTTCAAATTCTGCCTTTTATTTTTATTTTTTGAGAGAGAGAGGGAGAGAGACAGACAGGAAGGGAGAGAGATGAGAAACATCAACTCATAGTTGTGTCACTTTACCTGTTCATCGATTGCTTCTCATCTGTGCCTTGACCAGGGCATGAGGGGGGGAAGGGTCAAGCAGAGCCAGTGGCCCCTTGCTCAAGTCAGCGACCTTTGGGCTCAAGCCAGTGACCTTGGGCTTCAAACCAGTGACCTTTGGGTTCAAGCTAGCAAACCTGGGATCATGTCAATGGCCCTACGCTCCAGGCGGCAACCTCGTGATCAAGATGGTGAGCCTGCACTCAAGCTAGCAACTTCAAGGCTTTGAACGTGGGACCTCGCATCCCAGGTCAATGCTCTGTCCACTGCACCACCACCAGTCAGGCCCTTCTCCATTTCTGTTCCTCGCTACTTTGAGTCTCCCCTCCACTCACTGCAGGGCTAACTGCTGCTCCTCACACTGACTCATTGCCACGCTCTTGCTGTCTCATCCTCTCAACAACTAGATCTCCGTTCCCATAGCTTCATTTATTGTTAATGCTTGAAATTCCCTATTTTTAGTCTTGTCTTTACTAAGTTTTAGTCTTGCACCAATAATCATGCTTTATTTCCTCTTTAACACGCTGTTTCCTTATCTCTGCTAGTAAAGCACTGTGCTTCCAAGGATAAAGTGTATGACCTTCAATGCTTCATCTTTCTTAAATATCCAGTCCGCTGCTAAGCCCCATTCAAAATGTCTAGCCGGATCCCCATGGCCACCATGTTTAGTAAAAGCTCATGACCCCTAGGCTTAAACGGACCATCTAGCCAACTCACCTATGTCTTCTGCTGCCAGCGCCACCCTCCTCATTCAGGCAACCGAGGACCTGCAGCACCCCAAATCCTCACTGTTTAGCTCAAGGTCTTAAAAAAGACACCCTTCCTCCTTCTCACTCCCCAGGGCACCTCCTCTCTCTCTCTCTCTCTCTCTCTCTCTCTCTCTCTCTCTCCCCTCAGCACAGAGTCTGTTGCAGGCTGGGCTCCTGGGCCTCCAAGGCCCACGGCTGCTGTGAGTGAACATGGGTTGACTGGGAAATGAGCAGAGACACTGGAAGAAACTTCAAATGGAATATCAACTGCAAATATCATTCACACTAAAAGACCCACTCTGATAAAACAAGAATTTTTTTTTTTTGAAAGGGAGGGAGGCATGCAATTACGAAGCCACACGCAGGTATTTGATCCCAGTATGGGCTGGAATAGACTTAAAACAATTGTCACGAAGGGGGAAGACATGGCAAAAGGGAACAATACCAAACTCAGGGTGCCAGGTTTAGAAGGCTGGCACCATCCGCTGAGTCCCACCTTGACTATTCTCTACTGTGCCTGGGAATGCCCTGGGGCCTGGGGTGGGTGCGAAAGCCACCTCTGATGGGTGGCAGCTCCCACACCAGGTGCCCACATGAGGCCTCGTGAAGGACGGCACACTGCTGGCTGGCAGGGCAGAGCCAACTTCATCAAGGGGGGCCAGCATGGGACTTCCTCCTGGCCTTCTTTCAGTTGCTTTCAAATAATTTTGCCTTTTTAGAAGTAATGGGGGGGGGGGGAGAAAGGGAGGTGTGCAGGAAGAGACACACAAAAAAGTAAAACTCTGTCCCAATAAACATGTAAAGGGCAGTACAGCCTGCCTTGAAGGAAGGCTCCCGATTACAGAGGCCAACTTACCTCTACTTTTTCTACTACTTGCTTCCCAAAGGAGCAAACTTTGGTGGAACAGGTGACCGTCATATTTTCAGAACTCTCATACTGACTGGTAACGCCATAAAAAGCCCCGGCATCATCTTGAATATTGCAGTTTAAATCGGCCTGTTGGAAAGGAAACGGGAGGTGAGAGTTATGCTCGCACTGCAGGAGTCACGGCAACAACCCCCACTGTGGCCGAGCGGAGGGCAGCGGCGGCCAGGGAGGTGGCACCGCGATGCTCTTCTGGAAACAAGTGCTACGGCCATCGGTCACCTCTTCTGTAGAGAGGACTAATTGGGGCAGTCTTCCCTTGAGTCTGTTTTGTTTCACTTTCTTGCATTCAGGATCAGAATAACGCAGAACCCCTGTAATAAAAGATGCACGGCGACTTTGAAACTGTGCAGGAAGCAGTGCAGTTGACCCTTGAACAACATGGGGATTAGGGGCTCTGACTCCCTGCCCAGCTGAAAATCCATGGATAACTTCTGACTCCCCCAAAACTTCACTAATACCTACTGTTGACCAGAAGCTTACCAGTAACATCAGCAATTGACTAAAATATATTTTGTATGATATATGTGTTATACACTGCATTCTTATAATAAAGTAAGCTAGAGGAAAAATATCTATAGAATCATAAGAGAAAGTAAATTTACAACATTTGTTTAAAAAAATCCACATATGAGTGGACTGTGCAGTTCAAACCCATGTTGTTCAAGGGTCATTGCGTATGACCTGAATTCATAGTCGCTAATCTTTGGAGGTATTTAAAAGAAAAGGAGAATCTACAGTTACTTGCTATTTGTTATATGTATAAAAACAGAAACTGTACTGCAAATTAAGCAACAGAAATGGTTGCTATTAAAGACTCACAATGAAGCCCTGGCCGGTTGGCTCAGTGGTAGAGCGTCGGCCTGGCGTGCAGAGGTCCCGGGTTCGATTCCTGGCCAGGGCACACAGGAGAAGCGCCCATTTGCTTCTCCACCCCTCCCCCTTTCCTTCCTCTCTGTCTCTCTCTTTCCCTCCCGCAGTCGAAGCTCCACTGGAGCAAAGATGGCTCGGGCGCTGGGGATGGCTCCTTGGCCTCTGCCCCAGGCGCTAGAGTGGCTCTGGTCACAGCAGAGCGACGCCCCAAAGGGGCAGAGCATCGCTCCCTGGTGGGCAGAGCGTCGCCCCCTGGTGGGCGTGCCGGGTGGATCCCGGTCGGGCGCATGCGGGAGTCTGTCTGACTGTCTCTCCCCGTTTCCAGCTTCAGAAAAATACAAAAAAAAAAAAAAAAAGACTTACAATGATGCTAATATTTAACGCAAACTACCATTCATTTAACACATTTTTATGACTACCTACCAGGTAAGGCTCATGCTACACAGGACTTGACTACAATCTAATGTGGGAGATATGGATTTGTACATAAAATAATTATAATTTATATAGAAAGTCAGTACCATGTCACAGGTACTCAGAGTTCAGACAATAGAAGGCATCACTTTCACCCAGGAGTGTTATTTAAGGGATGGTTAAGATTTAAACATGCAGAGAAGGGCTGATGGAATAATGTGGGCAGGAGAAGTCCAGAGAGCTGCATTCTTGTTATGGTGCAAGGACTGAGGGACCTGGGAGAAACGAGTGTGGAAATATAACTGGGCCCAGTGTGTGGAGGGCTAAAATAAGGGGTGTGGATTGTATCCTATAAGACATGGAACCCCTTGAAAGTCTTGGCGCAAGGAAGCAATGTGACCAGCACCGGGCTTCAGAGGAGATGTGTCTCAGCATGGCATAAAGTCTACTGGAAAGGGAGGCTGGGCAGCTGCAGCATCTAGATCGCTGGTTGGTGGTTCCCATCCCTTGAATGTCTCCTGACTCCCGACTGCTCATCAGGTAGAGGTGTGAAGCTGGGTCAAAGAGTGAGTGAGAGCTGAGCCAAGCCCTGCTGTCAGGGGATTGACGGTTTGCTAGGGAGGACATCACAGCAGAGACAAACACTCCTGAGAGAGGCACAGAGGGGCAGGAGGACAAACAATAGTGGGGAGGGGGCCCTTGGAGTCCAGGAGGCTTAGGCAGGCACAGCATGCTGAGAGAGAGAGGCAATGTTCAAAGGGCTCATAGCCAGAAACAAGGACGAAAAAACAGGCTGGAGCAGACAGCAGGGAGAGAGGGTGGCAGGAGAGGCTGGGGAGGTGGGAGGTTTGGGTCTTATATCCTAAAATGGGATGCAGGTGATGTAAGCGGATAGAATGGAGACAGGGATGGAGTACGATCAGATGTGCATTCCAGAAAGGCACCCCTGACCACAGCCTGGAGAAGACTCTGGAAGGGTAAGAGTGAACGTGGAGATAGATCAGGCGCCCTTGACAGCAGTTCCAATGACAGAGCAGCACTGTGGTGACAGTGCAGAGACAAAGACAGATCTGATATACAAATGAGACTACATACTTTGTGAGGTTTGGCACATTCTAACTAGCTAATTTCAATATCTTGACAGGCACTAACTAACCACCATGATAACCTGAGTCATTCTCTCTTTACATTTTTAATAAGATCTGCATTTGAATTCCCTTCTTGAGTTGAGTCAGGAAAATGTCCATTTCCTTAGGCAAAACTTCATTATTTTCTGGCTTCATATAAAAGTAACTATATACTTTTTATCCCTTCTTTCACTTTATGTGCCAAGAAATTCAAAGTTAAATTCAGTGCTCAACCACAGCAATTAACTTACCTTACGTACCTCTAATAGCTACTAACAATCAGTGTACAAATCCTTTTACTGAATTCCAATCTTGTACTTGTCCAGTTTTATATTATCCATAAATTTAGTAACCCTCCCTTCACATTTAGCTTTTTGGAATAATATGGGGCATAAATCGTAAATAAATAAAAATACCCAGGCGTGCACTCTTCTCACATTCAAAGTTTGGCATTTGGCTACATGAAAAGTGAGCGATGGGCTGCAGAGGCCCAGGAGAAAGGTGCCGCCACACCCGAGGCACACAGGAGCTCTGACACTGGAACTGGCACCCGGCTTTCCACAGGGCACTGAAAGTGGGCCTTCAGAAACTGCCAATGCCTCGTTCTGCCACCAAGTGAGAACGCACGGCTCTGGGAAGCAGCTCAGGTGTCTGGTGGTGCTGGGATCACCAGCGACGTTCTCTGTGGGACTTGTGCTCTTACTATAGTGGGCCCTCCCTACCCACGCACTCTGCATCTGCGGATTCAACCAGCTGTGAATTGAACATATTTGAAAAAAACAGGTACGTTGTTGCAGACGGGTACTATCTAGGTAGGCCTACAATGGTTGTGTCTGCCCAGAATGTGAACATTTTTCTTGTCATTATTACCTTGACAAAACAACATAATGACTATTTACATAGCATTTACATTGTATTAGGTATTATAAGTTAATCTAAAAATGCTTTAAAGAGAGGATACGGGTGAGTTATATGTAAATACCACGCCACCCTATATAAGGAACTAGAGCACTGCAGAGATTCCTGGACCCACTAATCCCCCGTGAATACCAAGGGATGACTGTATTATGATGCAGTTTGTGCCAGCAAGTTTTAGCATTTTTAAAATGTGAAAACACTCATGTGGTAGTAAAGAAATCAAACTGGATAAAGGGTGTCCACTTTATTTTTACACCTGAACTTGCCAACCTCCACAGGTGACCAGTGCTGTTTTTTTCTGTCCTTTTAGAAATATTTAGCATTCAGGCATTGAAGCATATACACCCCGCCTTTATTCTGCACAAACAGTAGCACTCTTCGAAGCTTTGTTTTAAAAAATGTATCTATAATGACATCTTAGAACTCATACTGTATTGTTACAGAATATTAGTATTAAAAAGAACAGGCATTTAAAAATGAACAGTGGCCGTACAGACTATTCTACTGCCCAGGTGCTCCATGATTTAATAAGTGTTCCGGGGATGAATATTTAAGGATGCTTTCCAACAATGAGGCAAGGATGAGTTTACGTGAAGCAGGAAAGTGCATCCTAAGTTATTTTTACTTTCCTTCAACATTAAAAAATTCCTAGCTTTGAAAAAGAGTGGGTATAAATGGACTACTAGCTAATATTGTAATTTAAACAAACCTGCAAATTTGATGTTAATCAATTGCTTTGAAAGACTGGTGAGCAATCAAAAGAAGTTAGGTGTTTGTGGTGGAAGGGTGGAGTGTGGAAGGAGCACAGGGAAATAAGCAATGGGTGGAGGAGTCAAATGGAGAGTAAATGGAATGAGGTTATTTAAAGAAAAAAAAGTCAACCTTGCCCTGACCGGATAGCTCGGGTGGTTAGAGCATCATGCTGAAGCACAGAGGTTGTCAGTTCGCTACCCGGTCAGGGCACATACAGGAACAGATCAATGTTTCTGTCGTCTCTGTCTGTCTGTCTCTCTCCTTACTTCTTTCTCTAAAATCAATAAAATAAACATTAAAAAAAAAAGTCAACCTTAACTTACTTCGGTGATTGAATAAGGAGGAAGGATTTCTTAAGAATTACACCATAACTCCCTATGTACAATACTTTGTTTTGAGAGAGAGAGAAAGAGAGAGAAAGGGAAAGAGAAGAGAAGCACCAACTCATAGTTGTGGCACTTTAGTTGTTCATTGATTGCTTCTCATATGTGCCTTGACTGGGAGGCTCCAGCTGAGCTAGCGCCCCTTGCTCAAGCCAGCAACCTTTGGGCTCAAGCCAATGACCATGGGATTTTGTCTATGATCCCATGCTCAAACCAGCAACCCTGTACTCAAGCTGGTGAACCTGAGCTCAAGCTGGATCAGCCCATGCTCAAGCCGGCAATCTCAGGGTTTCGAACCTGGGTCCTAAGTATTCCAGGTCAACGCTCTTATCTACTGTGCCACCACTGGTCAGGCAATGTTTTGTTTCCTTTCACATTTTTAAATGCACTATTTTTCTTTCTATTCATTTCCATGGCATTATTTTTGACAAGCTAAGATTTTCAATGTAAACAAACATAGACACATAAGATGCAAAGCAAACACAGAAATAAATATATAAAATAATCTGTCCATATATACAATTTAAAAATGTTAACCAAGTTCAGAATAGTATTCACCATAATTTGATGTTAGTAAAATTGCTGAAAATTTCCACAGCTTTCCCGTTTCCATCTGAGTTTCCACGCTTAAGTAGGCTAGTGAAAGGAGCCGCCCCCTGCAGAGGAAGAGCTAGCAAATTTTGACAACTAGAGTGGATCATTTTTAAGATGCACCCTTTATTAGATAAAATAGTTTTCAGTAATAATCAGCACTCTGTTTCATTTAAAATTTTAAACACAAAAATCCTAGAAGTAGTAACAGAGAATGACAGAATTAAAGTAACAAGTTCTGCTTCTTTATCTTTATAATCCCTGGGTCATTATTACTCATTTCTGACTCTCGTGTGTAACCCACGAAGAAGCAGCGCCGTGGAGACTGCAGCTCAAACAATTCCAAACAGCTAAGACCTTACTCTAGACATGGATACCGGCTGGGTCTGCATATGTTATTAAAGGATTAGTGGTATAATGAACAAGTAATACAAGTGTGCTAATTTGAAGCACATTAAATATGTATATATGAGGTAAAACACAACTATTTCACCAATAGTTTAGAGCTTAGGCCAACAAAGAATTTTTTTTTTGAGGAGTATTTTATCAATGGCACTTTTTTTTTTTTTTTTGTATTTTTCTGAAGCTGGAAATGGGGAGAAACAGTCAGACAGACTCCCGCATGCGCCCGACTGGGATCCACCCGGCACGCCCACCAGGGCGATGCTCTGCCCACCAGGGGGCGATGCTCTGCCCCTCCGGGGCATCGCTCTGCCCCAACCAGAGCCACTCTAGTGCCTGGGGCAGAGGCCAAGGAGCCATCCCCAGCGCCCGGGCCATCTTTGCTCCAATGGAGCCTTGGCTGCAGGAGGGGAAGAGAGAGACAGAGAGGAAGGAGAGGGGGAGGGGTGGAGAAGCAAATGGGCGCTTCTCCTGTGTGCCCTGGCTGGGAATCGAACCTGGGTCCCCCGCAGGCCAGGCCGACGCTCTACCGCTGAGCCAACCGGCCAGGGCCTCAATGGCACTTTTTAAAAATGAAATTAAAGTGTAACATATATTCAGAGAAATACAGAAAGCACAAGTTTATAGTTTAATTAATTTTCATAAAGCGAACACACCCATGTAGGCAGCACCCAGATAAAGAAACAGAACAGACGCCTTCCCACCCATGCTCCTTCCAGTACAATCACCCTGCATGCCACAGGGGTGACCTTGGTCCTAAGACATTATATATACATTAGTATACATTAGTTCTGTCTGGCTTTTTAAACCCTAAATAAGTGCTGACTCCTTTGTGTTTAGTTCACTCAGCATTATACCGCGAGAGTCACCCATGTCGTTGTGTGGATTCATTCATCCCTGTGACTGCAGAGTGTGCCACTGAATGAAAAGCATCACGATCTATCTGTTCCACTACTGACGGGCATTTGCAGAGTTTCCATATTGAACCTATTATGAAAAGTGTTACTCTGAGCGTTCTCGAATATGCTTTTGATGAACACATGTATACATTTCTGTGGGGTGTTCCTACGAGTAGACCTGCTGGGTCATTAGGGCTACGTGCAGTTTAGCTTTCATTTAGATTAGGACAGAAAGTTTCCCCATTTCCTTGCCATTTTAAAAAATTAATTTTAATGGGGTGACATTGATAAATCAGGGTACATATGTTCTGAGAAAACATCTCCAGGTTATTTTGACATTTGATTATGTTGCATAACCCTCACCCAAAGTCAAATTGTCTTCCGTCACCTGGGAAATGATGACATCGGATCATTTACAACAACATGGATGGACCTTGATAACATTATACTAAGTGAAATAACTAAAACAGAAAAAACTAAGAACTATATGATTCCATATATAGATGGGACATAAAAATGAGACTCAGAGACATGAACAAGAGTGTGATGGTTACTGGGAGGGGTGCTAAGGGGGGAGGGGAGGGGGGCTAAGGGGGGAGGAAGGAGAGGGAGGGGTGGGGGGAGGGGGGCTAAGGGGGGGGAGGAAGGAGAGGGAGGGGTGGGGAGAGGGGAGGGGCACAAAGAAAACCTTGCCCTTTTTTATAACAGTTTGAGAACACTTTATATTTAATGACTAATAGAAATTTAATAAGTTAGATTTTAAAAGGCTTCCCAGCTAACAGCAAATAACCAATTTGCTATTATAACTGCTTTGCGATTACTCCTGAACATGGAAAACAATCATGTAGCCATCCAACCATATTACAGCTGCTCTTCAGGAATTTTCTAGGAGGAGGCAGTGATGTGAAAGATAGTTATCTGTCAGCTTGATGACACTATGATTATCCCAGAAAGAAATGCAGTCACTGAACTCCCACGAAGCAAAGGTAGAATCAAAGAAAGAATGCTAGCATTAAATTGAAGCAAACTCTGCAATGAATCTAGGAGTCACACTGTGTTTGTAACCCACCCTACTGAAAACTCAGGGCTAACATTTCATAGCATTCTGAAGGCAAGAAAATGAGAAAAATGTGCTGGTATCAGAGATGCAAACTATTTCTGCCTAACTGGCTTTTCTCTGACCCTGACCACAGGATATTTTCTAAAAGCAAACTGAATACAAAAATCCAAGAAACAGCTAAAACTAGCACACTTACCTTCCCAACAAATTCCAAAGTCAAACCATATCCTACCCTTTGGGGACAGAGAAGCCAAACTAAAATATGTAGGTGATCATCGGCCAGGTTTGGAAGTATTAAAAAAAGAAAAAGAAAACTTGCAAATATGGCTTGATGGACAGGGCAAGCCCAGGCGAACTGGACCTTCTAAGGAATCTTTGCCCATTTTGTCTCAGAACAGAGACTACTGCCTATGTACTGGGTTCTGAGGCCAACTCTTATTCCTACCTCCCAATGCAGACACCTTCTCTACAGTATCCTGACCTGCTCTGCCTACTGGCTACATACCTTCAGATACAGGAAAATCATTGCTTTAAGAAAAGACGGTGTGCTAGACAGACCTCATTGGTAGGTAGTTCTTTTTCCTGTTGTATTTGTTTTCTATTGCTGCTTTAACAAACTACCACAAATTTAGTGGCTTAAAATACCACCAGTTTATGATCTTATTCTGTAGGTCGGGGATCCAACATGGACCTCACGAGGTGAAGATCAAAGTGTTGGCAGAGCCGTGCATCTTTCTGAGGCTCTTCCAGTCTCTAGAGGCCGCCTGCAGGCCTTATCTCCTAGCCCCTCCCCCGCTTGCAAAGCCAGAGTGAGTCCTGCTCACACTGCCCGTTGTCACCTCTCTAGATCTCTTCTCCGGCACCCCTCTACCACTTGTAAGGGAACCTGCAGTCCACTGGGCCCACTCAGATCAAGACATCCCCCGACCTGTTGGTTAGCAACCCTGCCTCTCCTTTTCCGTGTGATGTAACATATTCACAAACACCACGGGTAAGGACTTGAACATGATTTGACTTACCACAGCCATTACATCGAACTGGCTCCCTTGTAACTTTTACTTAGAGCTCTGCCTTCTGGAACCCTGAAGAACTACAGACACGTCTGTAAGACAGTTCTACAATTCTTTTTCATTTCCCCCTTAATCTCACCTTTCTTCTCCCCCTCCTCACCCACTAAGCTATTCAAGGTCCTAGTTGCTTTCTGGAATTCAAGTTTTAAATTTATTTTTATGAAACTCCATCCTGACTTCCTCCCTGCCATCTAGTCCCAATTCTGACTCTCCATCTGCTGTGACCTTGCCGCAGACATCTGCCTACAGCATGGACAGCAGTCACTTCTTTGCACCTCACTGTGCTCATTTTTAGCCACGAAGAAGACCTGCTTCCAAAAGCCACTATGGTCACAGGAGGTAATGCATAACTGTAAGGTGCTACACAAATGATAGCCATTAATAATACTGATAATCATTCCTATTAGCTTATTGATTTAAAATACAGACCAGGGCAGAGATAAAGGCAGAGCCTCAATCACACCTACAGAGGTGTGACCACATGTAGATGATACTTTGTAATCAATAAACAAGAGCCAGTCCCCGCAGAGCCAGTCTGAGCCCCTATTGACACTCATCAGCACAGATACAACACTGGCTTTTTCCAATCAGGAAAACCAGTATCATTTCTGACTTGTGAGTTTGATAAGTCTTAAGTTTGGAGTATAACTGCTCAAACAGGTATAGAATTATCTTTCCCACACAGATATGATTAGAGCTGTTATAGAGTTCTCTCTGGAAATAAGAAAAGGCAATCATACTAATAAATGTGTGTTGCATAAATTAAAAACTTCTGGGTGTATCTGTGGGCAGGTCCTGGGAAACAATACAAGGTTGAAGGAGAGGCAGGTTACAATGCCAGGCAGAGAAAGCGCCTGCCTCAGGCAGTAAGAGGAGAGCCTTTCCCCGAATTCCTCCTCAATTCCTCCTTCTCATACACCCATCACTTTACTCCTGTAGCTAAAACATTCCAGTTACCAGACAAGATTTCAGATTGGTTTCTCCTCTATTACCTCTTGTTCAGTAAGCTCATATATTCCTGAACGTGTTCCACTGTTTGATGTCATGCTTTTGAAATTAAAAAAGTAAAATGTAAATTTTAATTACAACTTCTTAATTACATATTCAAAGAATGATCCTTCCCATCGCATGGGTAAGGGAAAATGAGGCATGGGCAAGGTCCAGAGCTGTGAGGGGAGGGCTGGGTGGAGGGGTCAGCTCTGCAAAACCGCAAGCCCCTGCCAACTTGGCTACTGGGGGGCTGAAGTATGAGAAAGTGAGCACTGAGGTGCCCAGTGCAGAAGGGACTTGTGCGGCTCCTGCGGAGGCAGCACTGGGCTGACAGCGACTGCTGTGTCCCTGGCTTCACAGGAAAAGAGCCTGCCAGAACAAAGAGGAAAAGATAACACCAAAGGCAGGGACACCCGGCCAGGACTCTCCCTTCCCACCCATCTCTCCCCTTCACCCCAAGGCTTGGAAGGGCTGGGCAGGAATTACTCGGGTGCAAAAATGAAAACATCAAGAGGATAGTCCCTGACAAGAAAGAGTATAATAGGCACTGATGGATTCAAGGAGACACTGGCATTTTCAAACCACTACTTTGAACCTCTCCTCTTCATCCTCTCCGAACAATGATCAAAGGACCAAGATTTCAAATTGTGAAGCAATTTTTTCCAATGGCAGCATCTGGCTCCTTGGCAGGCGGCACTGGGAGCTGGGCTCTATTGTGGGCAGCTGTCTAGGCCTGCCACGTGGGGAGGCTCAGGCAGGCAGGGCACCTAGTGGGCCTGGCAGCTGCTCCGTGGGTGCTGCAGGATGATCCCTCTGCACCGGCTGTCCGCAGTGAGCACACAGTAGGCAGAGGTGCTGGCAGGGGGATCTCTCTGGCAGGGGCCGTCTCTGAGGAAGCTAGCTGCTCCCAAACCCTCTGCATGACTTGCACGTACCTGCCCCTGACCAAGACCTTGGAAGCCTGCCCGCACTGGCACACAGAGGCTTGGGGTGAGGAATGTTGGATGACCCTGGGAGAATCCCCAGTAAGGCATCTTGTACTTGGGGAGAACAATGAAACTACCCATAGGGAAGCAAGTCTTTGAGTCAGCTCACTTTGGGCCATTGTACCCCCTGCCCAGTACAAAAGGACAGCAGCTGTAGTTCTCCTGCCACAGCTGTTTTAAATAAGAATAATAGGAATAAACTCAGCCCCCACTCTTCGAGTTACTTCCCACTAATTATGGCATATATTTACATCTACAAAATAGAAGATTAAAAAAAACACCACGAAGAGCCCCTTTATTGTGCAGATTGGCACCCCTATTTGAATTTCATAAACATTTAGTACTTCAAAGAATCTTAAAAGCTTGCTCTAATTACAATATGCACCGCTTGAAAGGCTGGCTGTTTGCATTGCAAATTCCTACAAATGGCAGCATTCATTAAGAAAAAAATTCAATTAATATCATCCACTCAACTTCAGGTAACTGCCCCTGGTGACTTCACACAGTAGCTGAGATGAAAGAGCAGAAGTCTCAGCGCCCAGTTCAAAGCCACTGCACGGGCCATAATGAGAACGGGGTGCCTAGCTGAGCTGGACCTTCACACATCATATTCAGCAGGTGTGTGAACACTGGCCCAGGACTACCCTTTCCAAACCCAGAAACAGGACCTTCCTCTGGTCTGGAGTTTTGGTGCAATTAATCAACTAACAAGTCTAGAGTTGCCAAATAAACTACAGGCCACCCAGTTAAATCTGATTTTTCGATCAACAACATTTTGGGAGTTTCCATTGTGTTCCAAAGATTGCATGGGAGGTATGTACACTAAAATATTATACATTGTTTACCTGAAATTCAAATTTAACGAAGTGGCCTGTATTGTTATTTCTAAATCTGGCAACTCAACAAGTCACCTTTACTGAAAAGAATAACAAAAACTGGGACTTACCCTCCAATTCTCATTGCTATAAGAAGACCTTGTATGCTCAAGATATTTTAAGTGAGGGGAAGAAAAATGAAGCTGACAAATAATACATGAAGCATAACTCTTGTTTAAGTAAAAACCAATGGTGTATGTACAATGTTTGTAAATGCACATTTTGCTTTGGGGTGGGGGATGCACGGTGCTGTGGGCAGATGGTGTTACACTGAGTTGTGCTCTTGAAACCGCTATGGTTTTGTGAACCAATGTCATCCCAATAAAATCAATTAAAAAAAAAAAAAAAGGTTCAGAAGGATACAAGGGGACCTGAGGGGAATCTCACTTTTTCTTCTATAGTCTTTTGAACTGCTAAGACTATTTAAAATAAGCTTATATTGCTTTTGTAATATTAAAGTAAATTAAAATGGGCGGGTGGGTAGACTGTACCTGCCCAAGGGAGAAAGGATTTCACAGAGCACCACGGGGCTAAGTCCGATTTTAGATAATTGAACAAGATCCCTGGGGAGTTTATGATTATGTCCAGATAATCTACTTATTCCTTGCAAAATTAAGTCTGGAAATAAGTCGCCACTCTATGCCACCTCAACCCTTCCCTTCTCTAGTTTTTCTCGAAAGCTAATTGCACCCCCATCAATAGGGCAAATGCTGGGCAGTGCAGGTGCACCATGTGTCTGCTTTCGCCCGGACCTCTGGTTTACAGCAGCCCTTGGTGGGACACTGGCTTAGCATCTCAGCCTGTGACCATGGCAGGGAGCGGAGTTATATAGTCCCACGAAAGAAAGGATGAACCCGTGACCTCAGCTTTGTTAGCAACCACTGAGCCAAATGACCTAGGACAGAGGGCATTAGAGGAACAGCTGTCAGATGGATTCTCCCACGGGGTTCAGGGAACTCAATTTAGATGCTGAATAGAAGTCCTGAAGAGTTCAAGGTTACTGGGGGGGGGGGGGGAGGATCTGTGGTGCAACAAAGATGAAAGGATTGGGGAAAAAGCAGAGTGCGTTTAGGACCCCATTTTCCAGGCTGTCCTCTTCTATCTATGTTTTCATGGGATTCAGAAAGGGTACTTATAAGTCAAGTGACGGCCACGAGGATCAGGGTTTCTACCCTCAACTCTCACCATTCTCCATATTCCTTAAGGTCCCCGGGCCACGGGTCCTCAAGATGCTGCTCAAATGCCATGCCTCTGTGAGGCCTTCCGAAACGTTCTCAGAGAAAAAGGATTTCTCCTTCTATCTGTGTATGCCCACATTTCCACTACAGCTTCTACCCCAAGGTGCAGTCAATCATACGCCCACGTGTCAGCCTCTCACTCACGTCCATCTCCTCAGCTCTCTGGGAGCAAGGTCAAACGCAGTGAACGTTTGCTGAATGACTCACCAGTGACATGTATATTTATTACCAATACAAATAATTATTTTTATAAGGACCTAACAACTCCAGACATAGCTAGAAGAGCCTCTGTGGGAATCTCTTGGGGTCTTCTACCTGATGTTCAGTAAATTCCCTGAAAAAGATCACCCAACAAACTATCAGGTGCCTACTATATCGGCCTACCCTGTCAGGGCTAAGTGACAGTTATAGTATCCAATGTATAGCAATTTCTCTAGTTGAATGAAATAAATTAACTTTTCAGCCAAGGAGGGGGGACTGTTGAACATCTACCATATTCATTGCCCTGTTGAACAAACAATAGCTACAGACAGCATCCCTATCTACCAAGAAGTTTAAAACATGAGGTTGGGAAAACAGGAAGAAAGTAATAATGAACAGTCAATACAGAAAGTTCTAACAAGCTCCAGATATTTTTCTGATGAAATCAAACCAAAATGGGGGAGGTACAAGTTTACTGACTTCCTATCCCTCTACATGAAATATCAGAACCTAGGCCCTGGCCGGTTGGCTCAGTGGTAGAGCGTTGGCCTGGCGTGCAGAAGTCCCGGGTTCGATTCCCGGCCAGGGCACATAGGAGAAGCACCCATTTGCTTCTCCACCCCTCCACCTCTCCTTCCTCTCTGTCTCTCTCTTCCCCTTCCGCAGCGAGGCTCCATTGGAGCAAAGATGGCCCGGGCGCGCTGGGGATGGCTCCTTGGCCTCTGCCCCAGGTGCTAGAGTGGCTCTGGTTGCAACAGAGCGACCCCCCCCCCCGGAGGGGCAGAGCATCGCCCCCTGGTGGGCAAAGCGTCGCCCCTTGGTGGGCGTGTCGGGTGGATCCCGGTCGGGCGCATGCGGGAGTCTGTCTGTCTCTCCCCGTTTCCAGCTTCAGAAAAATACAAAAATAAATAAATAAATAAATAAATAAATAAATAAATAAATAAAGATACACATTAGAAAAAAAAAAAAAGAAATATCAGAACCTGCCTATCTAAAGATAATTTTCCAAAGATCAGACTCTTGGTGAAGATAATTATATAATCACAGTCCACCTGAAGGGAATTTATTATGTGTTAGCCCATAAGTACCTCTAAAATCTAGTGGTATTTCTAGCTAATCTTCCTTCCACTTTTTTTTTTTAAGAAGAGGGGGGCAGATAGTGAAGCAGACTCCTGTATGCGCCCCGACTGGTGGCAACCCCATGTAGGGACAATGCTTAAGTACTGAGCTATTTTTAGCACCCGAGGTTGATGCGCTCCAAGGGAGCTATCCTCAGTGCCCACAGCCATATTCTGACCAATCAAGCCCCTGGCTGTGGGAAGGGAAGAGAGAGAGAGAGAAGAGGGAGAGGGAGGGGAGGAAGAGCAGATGGTCACTTCTCCTGTGTGCCCTGACCAGGAATCAAACCTGGGATGTCCATATACCAGGCCAATGCTCTATCTACTGAGCCAACCAGCCAGGGCCATCTTCCTTTCATTTAACATCATTCCATCACTTAATATTGTTCACATAATTTCAGAACTTAACACCATTTTAAGATATGACAGATGTAGAGAGAAATGGAAAACGTAAACTGAAAGGTCCTTTTCTTATTGATAGCAATTTAAAACATGGGAGAAAATTATTCCATATTACTAACTTCCTTTTCCATGAATAGCAACAGGGACATTTGGTTCCAAATGACAGACTCAAGTCTACAATTCAACCTACATCATGCAGAATCCAATTGGAACCAGGCTGAAACTCCAGAGGGGGTCCACTCGGCCAGTTTCCATGGGCATTAGTGTCTGCTGCTTAAGTAAAGCCCAGTTTTTAATTTGCAGTGCCTGTCATTTTGTCCAACAAATTTGATTTCAATCCCACCAAGATAAAAGCATCTTCTAAAGGCTGCCCTTTTTCCATATAACTCTCTTTCCCTTCCCTGTTTTGTAAAATTCATATCTGCTTTGGTTAGTAAAACTAGCCTTTTTCTTCCCCTAAAAAAAAAAAGGGGGGGTAAGAAAGTAAATTGAATGACTATAAATATATTGTTAATTGTTTATACTGAATGTTCATAATTCCAAGAATTTAAAAAGAGTAACATAAATCAGCATAGGGTCACCATATATCCTGGTTTCTAGGACACCAATACTTAAAACATTGCATTAAATTTATTTTTAAAATTTGTTTTAGCCCTGGCCGGTTGGCTCAGTGGTAGAGCGTCGGCCTGGCGTGCAGAAGTCCCGAGTTCGATTCCCGGCCAGGGCATTCAGGAGAAGCGCCCATCTGCTTCTCCACCCCTCCCTCTCTCCTTCCTCTCTGTCTCTCTCTTCCCCTCCCGCAGCGAGGCTCTATTGGAGCAAAGATGGCCCAGGCGCGCTGGGGATGGCTCCTTGGCCTCTGCCCCAGGTGCTAGAGTGGCTCTGGTCGCAACAGAGCGACCCCCCGGAGGGGCAGAGCATCGCCTCCTGGTGGGCAGAGCGTCGCCCCCTGGTGGGCGTGCCAGGTGGATCCCGGTCGGGCGCATGTGGGAGTCTGTCTGACTGTCTCTCCCCGTTTCCAGCTTCAGAAAAATACAAAAAAAAAAATTTGTTTTATTTTAACAACAGGTTACATATCCATATGGTTGCATTTTCACATTATGTCTTCCTTTATTATTCTAATCAAATCTGAGACTAAGTCTCCATCATACTAATGATTCTTCCAAGTAGGGTTTGGATATGAGGTTTATAATTAACATGTAACGTGGCTCTCCATGCACCCATGTCTCAAGGTTTAACACTCTTGCGCACTGTTAGGACAGAGAGTGGAATTTTGAGACTCCTCCAAAAATACTGGTTTCCCTGAATTTCCTATTTGGTTAAATCCATAATTTCATTTATTTCCTTAAATAAATGGAAAGGGACCTCTTTTGAAAGTCAGCTCAAGCTCTAGCTGGGTTTTTGTCTTTCAGGATACAGGGCTGAATCACATCCACCTCTCTTCCAGCTTTGGGAATTCTATGATCAATTCCAAGATAAGTGTCATTTTATCTTAAATGAGTGGTGGTGTCTGCCGTTTCACTGGCAACCCATCTGCACGGATCTCAGCGCGGAAATGAAGCTTGGCTCTGTCCTCTGTGGGTGGACACCTTCCTTTCTTAGGGCCCACACAGCACCTGATCGTTGTTTTATAAGAACACAAGTATGGTTTTCTCCAGTACAAAACGTTGACCTCATGTATCATAACATCTGCTTCCACACAAATCCTCAATCATAATAACAATTTCAATGCTGCATCAAACTGTAATTTTTCTGAGACATGGAAATTAAAAACTGAAATTTAAGCTAAAATTTTCACTGGCAGTACAGTATATAGTACTGCTAGCACAAATAACAACTAAGGTGACGAGGAGATGATGTGATGCCCTCTACTGGCCAGGGCCACAACGGGCAGGCAGTAATAACCACATCACATCATTGCTTACTCCTCTGCGGAGGGGCCAGCAAGGTCTTTATGATGTCAACTATAAGAAGAACTCCACTTCTAAACTGTTAAAATGGGAACAGGTATATGTGTTAGATTGGAAGAAATAGAGAATGAAGGATTAAAGACTGAGTAGAAAGAAAAATCAACTGCAGATACAGAGAAATTAAAAAATCAGATGACAACAGAAAGTTGTTTTGCTTTTAAATTATGCCATGGAAGGCTGATGAAGATGTCTGGTGTACTCACTCACTGCTTGATGACTTTAGAAAGCAATTTGGTTATGTACGCACATTCACAACATAGATATACCTATACACATATACATCTTAAAAGCCAAATTATTAATGTCCAATAAAATAAGGATGGTTAAATTATGATACACCTAGGAAATAAGATAACACACAGTCATTTAAATGGTAACTAGGGATATAATGACCTGTGGCTACATGGAAGGGTGTTTAATAAAGGAAAAAAGCAGGGTGCCAGATTTATGCATTCTTCAATTCAAACTACATAAACATGTTTATACACTAGGTTATATTTGTGGTGTATTTAGGAACATATTAAAAATTATGCAACCCCAAGGCTGTCTAGAATATTACAATGTTGCCTTTGTGATCACAATGTAAAAATCATGCTGTCCACCCCCCCACCCCCAAAGACAGCTAATAGGGTGGTACTGATCTTTAGAAAAGACTTAGGCTACAACCTGAACTTCCTGGTAATAGATCCCATGCAAAGAACACCAGAACTTCCCATAATGACAGGACTTCACAAAGAAGCTGTGCTGCTTCACTTGTCATCATTGGCTGCCGTGTAAGTGAAATCAGATCAGCAGAGCTTCCAGTAACAGAGCTGTGTTCCCTGATGAGACCAGACAGATCTTACGGAAAGAGCAGGGATCCGGAGTCCAGCAGATCAGGCATTTTTTTAGCTGTGTGACTAGAGAAGTCACTGTGCCTTTCCACTACTCAATTTCTCTGTGTGTAAAATGGTAATAATCACATGTACCTCACAGGGATTAATTAAATACTTGATATATGCTTAAACCTGGCACCAGTGCATGGCCCAAAGAAGGAACTTAACAATGGTCATGTTCACACATTGCTGGAAAGAAAAGAGGGGCCCCTTTCCTCCTATTCCTGCAAACCACTCTTCCTCTCTTTGTAATTAAATATTGCATAGAATTTAAATGCACAGGAATGAAGAATAAGTAGGCAAGAAGGAAGAGAAGGGAAATAAATAGGAAGCTTTCATGAGAAGGGAAAGTTAATAAAAATAGAAAAGGTAAAATACAGAGAATGTCACTGTAACACTTACTAAAGACAATCCTATTCCTCTCTAGGCTAAAAAATTGTACTGGCCGCTCCTTCCAATGACACAACTGAATCCCAATGCTGTCTTCCCTAATTTTTCTATGCTCCCATGTTGACCACATCAGTGAAGACCCACCTGCAACGCACCTCAATGCACATGAACTCACTTGGATGTACCCTCCTATTCCTTGTCTTGGTGCTTTCACTCACTAGCTCCCTCACCTACATTGTTCGCTGTCATCTCTCTCTACCCTAATTACTTGCAGACATCATGGCAAGAGGAAGAGGTGACCCGTAACATCTCACCAATGGGAATGTAAACTGGTCCGATCACCTTAGAAAACAGACTGGCAATTTCTTTAAAAGTTCTGCATATGCCCCAGCAATTCTACTCCTAAGTAGCTACCCATGAAAAATAAAAACATATGCCCAGACTTCACAGAAACATTATTCATAAAAACCTAGATTTGAAACAATCCACAAGTCTCTCAACTAGTGAACAGAAAAGCAAAATGTGGTATATCCATTCAATGGGATAGTATTCAGCAACAGAAATGACCTAACCACTCATTCATGCTACAACACAGATGTACCTCAAAAACATATGGAAAGAAACCAAGTGAAAACAGCCACACACTGAGTAATTCCATTTACGTAACATGTCCAAAAAGGCAAATCAGTGCAGGCAGAAAGTAGACTAGTAGATGCTGGGGCTGGAAGTTGGAACAGGGATTAACTGCAAATGGGCACAGATCTTTTTGGAAGGACAGAAATATTAAAAATCTGATTGTAGCGATAGGTACACAAGTCTGTAAATTTTTTTAAAAATCAGTGAATTCTATGGTGTGTAAATGTTATGGTATATAAATTATACCTCAATAGGCTCTTAAAAAAAAGATCTCGCCAGATTCATGGCCATTTGCATGGGCCCTCGGGTATCTCACACCATTCAGGCATGAGAGATTATAAGGCTCACAGGGAGGAGGGGCATCCATGATCTGCTATTCATTTATGTTTTGGGGCCTGAGTCCTGGGTGCTGAGTTCAGGGTCTTCCACGCTGAAATAAGTGGAGTGGAGTCACTTGCAGTCCAGTGCAATGTCTTATACGGGACTATCCCATTCACCTCGAACTGTCACAGGCACAGGGTGGAGGTGCCCACAGCATGGGGCTAAGTGAAGGTACTTCAGGTGTCACTCAGTATTCCTCCCACAGCAAACTCTCAACCTGGCCTTGCCCAGCTGAGCCCAGGTTAAACATGGCAGACATCCTGAAAAGAGAATTTCAGGAACAACTGCATGAACAAATTAACAGTCAGTCTGATTTTGACAATCTTGAAATCTTATGTACCTCAAGAGAGAGGAAAAGGAGAAAATAAAGGAAGAGACTGGGTAGAGGAGCTTGGTGGAAATTTACTGAATTCACCCCAAAATAAGGAAACCTGCTAAACAAGTTATTTCAACGATATTTCAAAGGCGTATTACAACTATAAAGAAACACCCACTGGAAACACCTACCGATATCCAAGAATAGACATTCTAAGTACTATATAATTCAATCTTAGTCATTAGAAGAAGCCAATGAGATTTCAAGTTGCAGCAAATGATAAAACTAATTCAAATAGCCTTTCCTCATTTCTTTTAACATAGTTATGACAGAATTTCTTTAATAAAGGCTAAGTACTGTTAATCATACTAAGAAGTGATGTCTTCTATCATATTCAAAGAAGTGCTCAATTTTAATTCTGCAAATCTTAATTCAATAAACTAGCATCTAATCTTGGAGTAATTATGTCTAAATTTGCACATCTCATATTAGCCAGCACACTCTAAACATATGCAATCTAGACCTCAATATTTGGGGAATCATGAATGACTGAGGGGCCCCAATCCTGAAAGCATTTATTAAAATCACCTCCTGAGTAAAACAGGTGAAATTTTGGAAGCAAAAACAAGAACTTTCTAAGCACTTTACATTCCACTTTATATTCAAATAACATGCTAATTATCAAAAAAGCTATCATTAAAAACCAATACTGACCTTGGCTGGTTGACTCAGCAATAGAGCATCAGCCTGGCGTGTGAAAGTCCTGGGTTCAGTTCCCAGTCTGGGCACAGAGAAGTGATCATCTGCTTCTGCATCCCTTCCCCTCTCCTTTCTCTCTCTCTCTTTCTCCCCCCCCCTCTCTGAATCTCTCCTCCCTTCCTGCAGCCATGGCTCAAATGGTTCGAGCAATTTGGCCCTGGGCACTGAGGATGGCTCCATGGGTTCACCTCAGGCACTGAAATAGCTTGGTTGCTGAGCAATGGAGCAGCAGCCCCAGATGGGCAGAGCATGGCCCTATAGGGGGCTTGTCAGGTGGATCCTGGTCGGGTCCATGTGGGAGTGTGTCTCTGGCTCCTTGCTTCTCACTCAATAAAAAACAAACAACAAAAAAAAACAACAAAAAACCCCCCGCACAATACTGTTTAATTTGAAAGTACTGAAAACGGTTTCTTTTCTTCATCATATCTTATAATTTCTGACTTTTGATTCTCTTGGGTAGAACAACTTCCTTTTATATCCTTCACAACAGTGACTCTAAATCTTTTTGATCTCACAACAGCTTTCTGCTCTTAAAATTTACTGAGGACAAGAACTTTTGTTTCCATAGGTTTTATCTATCTATAGTTTCTGTATTGGAAATTTTAACTTAAAAATTTTTAAATACTTTTTTACCTAATTAAAAATGATAATAAGGTCATTACTTGCTATACATTTTTAAAAAATTAGACATAACTATATTTTAAAAAAATATTAGTGAAACAGTAGTGTTGTTTACATTTTGCTGATGTATTTAATGTGTGAATTAATAGAAAATACCTAGATTCTCATACTTGCTTCTACATGTAATTGTTACCACTGCTGTGGTAATTAGTACATGCTTCTGTGGTTGAAGTACATGAAGAAAATGCGCCTCACACAGACATGAAACTGGAGAAGGGAAGAATATTTCACTAGGTTCGTCAGATAATTGTGGTCATTTTTCTTACATGACAAGTAATAGTTTCTTAAAAGCTAGCTGCAGTGTAGAATCTGAAACTGTATCAATAAACTTACATACTCTGTTATGTCAAAATCTACTGGTTTATCCTGCACAATATCAAAATAATCATTTATTAATATGACTGTAGATATCATCAAAAACCTTTTTTAAGTATTGGGAAGCTGTCAGGTTCACCAAGACTGATACAAGTTTTCCAAAATTCTTTTTACTTGAAAGCTCAAATTTCATTTTTGGTAATGAACACTGCCAGTTGTTCTCCTTGACGTGGTGGACAGGCTCATGGCATTCGTTTCCAATGAGGACTCTGAGTTCAAGATGCAGTAAAAGTCATAAAGAACATTCCTGGTGTGACTGGCTCTTTCTTTTTTTTTTTTACTGTGTGCGCACAGCACCCTGACTGAGCCAAGGCTTCAGCAGTTTGACCCTATTGCTTCTGAACCACCGGAGTGTGCAAAAGGCATGTCATAATGAAAACAGTTTTGGCCTTATCGATCCACTGAAAGGATCAACTAAGAAATCCCCTTGGGGTTCACAGGCCACGCTTTGAAAACCGCCGTTATCATATAACTGACCCCCCAACACCATTCAAATCACTAAGTGTCAGTCACAAATTTAGAAAGGGGGAATGACCATTACTGCTTGTTCACAGTGTCCCAAGAACATTAATATAAGTAGAAGGCTATTTCTACAATTCAAACTCAGTATGAGAGCATGAAAGATGAAAGCTAGTTAAAATGCAGGGATAATAGAAACTAAACAAACTGCATGTAAATATGTAAACTTCCCTCCCAGGAATTCAAAACATAAATTTTTCCTTGATCCATCTACTTGTTTCCCCATTTGCTGGGCCTTTTTGTGGAAGGCACCTGCTTAGTAGTGGAGCTAGGGCAAGTCCCCATGGACAGACTTCATGGCCAGGGTTCACAGGGCGCGAAGCATCCAGTTTTCAAAGCGTGGCCTGTGAACCCCAAGGGGATTCCTTAGTTGATCCTTTCAGTGGATCGATAAGGCCAAAACTGTTTTCATTATGACATGCCTTTTGCACACTCCGGTGGTTCAGAAGCACAGCAGAGGCACTGAAGTCAAACTGAAGTCAAACTTATTCAGTTTTAAGACCCAAGTCCCCCACCTGACAAGTAGCCTGTCCTTTGTCATTTCTGAGTCTTTGTTTTCTTTGCTGAATATGAGGCAGATTCCACCTAACACTGTGAAGACAGGAGGAGCTGCATCTAAAGCATTAGCGCAGTGCCCAGCCCACAGCAGGTATTTAATAAATGGTAGCACTATTATGAATAAAGGACCTAGAGGCAGCTGGGAGTCCAAAGAGGAGTGGGACACACATCCAAATTATTATGACACAGCATGGGGACTGATTAACGATAAAATGTGATGGGAGTAAAAGGAAAATCAATGGTCTGGGGGAAGGTGCTAAAACCAATGAGCCACTGTCTCAAAGGACAAAAGAGCTAGCCCAGTGGAGGAGAAGGAGAAGGGAAAGGGTACATTAAGATACACACAAAGGCGGAGCCTCGGACAGATGGCAAGGAAACACTCTGGACCCAGCTCACTTAGGGCCTTTAATGTCATGCTAAGGAGTGCAAGCATTTGAGACTATTTTCTTTTCATTCTTCTAATGACTGAGGAATTATAAACACTTGGTGCTAGCAGGTCTCCTGTTTCTCCCTTGGCCCCCAATACACACATTATACTGATGGCTGCTCTAACGTCTCTGACCCATCAGCAGTTCCCGGCTCCAGCTTGACTAGAAGAAAGAGCAGAGCTCCCCTCAGAGGCTGTGGGACAGGAGCAAGCCCCAGCACCCGGTGGAATGGCACACACTGGGCAAAGCCATTTTGTAGTCTGTCAGACACTTATACAACTTTGAAGCAAGTAACTCTATCTTCATCCTGGCCCCATCTCTGCCTCAGGTCCTGTGCTCCAGAGGAATGTATAAGCTGCTTTGCTTAATGGAGTGAGAAGAAAGAAAGAGAGGGTCTAGTGCCCCACGTTTCCCATCACTATTCCACCCATCTGTGCAGCCTCTTGTCACTGCATGAGTGAGCGCTGACGCCCAAAGAGGCCGTCCGTCTCTTGCTCTGTGGCAGGGGCCGCAGGGCAGCACAGACCAGCATGAGGACAGCTCATAGATGCAAGTCTCTGTCCCACGGCGATTCTCCAGGTGCACCTGCGTGCGCAGTCAGCGTGAGTCCATAACCAGCTATGCTGCTCCATGCTCACGTACAGGACTTGACCATTCAGACAAAAACCACAGAAATCACAGCAATGTCTTACTCACCCAGAATTTTACGAGGAAGAAGGCATTTTGAGGGCCCTTTCCGAACAGTTCCTTTAAGCCACCTTTCTTTTCAGGAAATTTGTCATAAATCTGACGAATGTCCACTGATTCAAGCAATGGGTCACTGTAAGAATGGTTGGCATGCCCAATGTGCACGAAGAGGTGTTTGTTGTACTGTAAGAAACCAACAGAAACATTCCCATTACAAACTTTGATCAACCTGGTGCACATCCACCATGAACTGAAAAAAAGAGCAAGCAGTTCTTAACACATTGTTGACTGCTCACGAGTTAACTTGTGTTTGCACTTGCATTAGCTATTTCAATATCTGAAACTCAGGGTAATCTAGGATTATTGTATTTGTGACTCTTCGTGCTGAGGGTTGAAGTTTGAAAAACAGCACACTGTTCTATATTCTCATGCGGATTCCTTTTCTTCCCACTCCTCCAGGCGTGAGAACGCAAAATTGAAGGTACAGTAAACAAAAACAATCACAGTGTCCAGCCGTCTAAACTTGGACTATCTTCTAACCGCTCGCAGTTTGAACATACATATCAGGGATATTGTAAAATCTTTCTTCGTCGTGTTCAATCGTGTTCAGTTTATTATAAAAAATCTACTTGTCTTGATATTTAGGTTTTTATCGCAATTATAGTATTACAAAAGTTTCAACCATGACAGGTCATTAAGGTGAAAACTTTTAAATGAATTATATGCAGACACTTTATCTGATTGTCCGAGTGATTTTGAAATATATTGTAGTGATATAAAAATTAATAGTTCATTGGAAGACAGTAATGAGTTGGATATTAGACCACCAAAACGACAAAAAAGAAATGTAATAAGATCTGATAGTGAAAGTGATTTTGATTCACCTTTTAGGCTTTCAGGGCAACTAAAGACCACATTTTAGAAAAAATAGTTACTGGTTTAAAAAAAAAATCCAACTAGAACGTGTAGAGTGTGTGTTTCAAAAGAAAAGCGCAGTGAAACCAGATATATCTGCAAAACATGTTGCATACCATTACACGTAGGTGACTGCTATACAGTATACCACACCAAAAAATTACTAAAATATATAATATGTATAAAACATAATATGTAGCAGATATGTACAAAGTTTCATTTAAACTCATTATGTATAAATAAAGTATACTGAAGTCTATTTAGATTGTTTCACTTTAATACTCAATTATGAAAAAATAGCCAGTGACATAACTTTTGCATAAAATTGCTGGTCAACAATGTGTTAAAATCCCGGAAGTAAGCCTTGAGAGCTGAAGGTCTGTGCCTTTGAAAAGATGACAATGTTAAGGAAAGTCATTCTAGATATTCTAGTTTAGGGTAAAAACAGTCACTGTTCTTTTTTTAAAAAGAAATTAAAGTCGATATATAATAATATATTAGTTTCAGGTTTACAACATAGTGAAATAGTCATTGTCTTTTATTGACAAGGGTATATATTTTTCCAAATGCCTAAAAACGGGTTTTTGCAGACAAAGTAGTAAACAACAGCTTAAGTTAACCAACTACCAAACCAAAGAACAATTCTATTACCCAGTTTCACAGGACTCAACTGAAAATGACAGCAACACCCTTTGGAACCCATAATTTACACTATAAGTCCAATAAAAAGAATGTGTGTAGCTAACGTCATCACCCAGAATGCACTTCTCACTCCAGTTCTCGTAGCAACAGCAGGGATGCAGCTCTCTGAGCAATAGTACCTACCTACTTCTTCTAGCAGGAATAAGAGTACTGAGCCTCTTTCTCACTAGTCCCCTTAGTAAACAACCTAAAGCTTCTGAATAAGGACCAGTAAATACGTGGCTGTCAGTGCAAAGGACGGGGCAGGGAGAGGATTCATGAAATAAGGCTATAAGAGGCTGGTAAAGAAGGAATACCAGTCACTCATTCATGAAGAAAACAAAAACACCAAAACCGCACTAAGACATTTAACTTATAAAGGAAACCCTTTCTTTTTGCTTTGGTATAAGACACGGTACCTGGACCACAAAGGAAAATATCCAAACCAATGGTTCTCACCCAGGTTGCAGCAGAATTACCAAGGAGCATTTAAAAACCTCCAATGCCTGGGCTTCACCCAGACTACACTGGAATCCCTGAGCATGAAGCCGGACAGCAGTAATTTTTACTGTGCCTTAGGTGAATTCTAATATGCACCTGAGTTTGAGAACTACTGGCCGAGACTTTCCACTCTAGACCCTCTCTGCCCGCTCTTCCTGCTGTATAGGCCATTAACACCAACCTACTGTGACACAGACAAAGACATCTAGGGGCGCAGGGGTTCAGGAAGCTGAGAACTCAACAGCGGTCTTGAGGGAACTCCCACGTTCCTACTTGCCTCGCAGTCCCTCTTCACTTTGAGTTTAAATTGACATTTCTCCAACTAGAGTCCTTCCAGGTACTACTAATCCCATAGGAAATGAGAAACCCCAAATAAAAGGATTGGTCACAGCTGCCTACCAAGAGTACTGCAAGTTGGCCATGACACTGGGCAAGTGCTTCCCTAGTCTCTACAATGGGGACAGTGATGGTTGTTACTTCATAGGGCTGCTGTAGGATTTAAAGGAGACACTGCCTATCAAGAGTGTACTAGGATTCCTAGATCCAACAGAGAGTAAACATTCAATAAATGATAGCTATTATGATTTTTTATAAAACTTCCTTTTTTGAGATTCACAGTGAATGTTAGCATGTTAAAGGCACTGCAGTAAAGAAACATTTTGAAACCTTGTATAACTCAAAGTTTCCCAAACTCACTTGATCACAAAAACCTGTAAAAATATCCCAAGAAAGTGCTGATTCAAGTCTGTGACCTGCTACCCACACTGTGGATCTCTGGCCACAATGCCAAAGGGCAAGAGGCCCAACCCCCTCCCCGATGCTAGTTGTCCACAGTGTTGCACATATGGGGAATGTGGCCAGGCCTGGCATCTCCTGGCAGAAGGCTAAGCCCTTCTCCTGTTTAACATCAGAGAGATATCTTAACCAGGGCTTCAAAATCCCTCAAACGTATCAGATGAAATGTTAAAAAAAAAAAAGAAAAAAAAAAGGAAACTAGCTCTGACGTGGTCCCGTGCTCTGCCCCTTTCAGCTACTTGGGAACTTCCAGGCAGGACTGAGACCTGGAAATTACTATGAAAAGGACACAGCATGCCTGATTGGAAGAGAAATGAAAGACTTTTAAATAAAGTAAAAGCCACTGCTGTGTTAGGGAGAGGAGGCTATGGGGTCAGGGCGGAGTGCCTTTTTGTACATTTTCTCCAATGCCGCCCCATCCTCTTCTCAATGATGAGCAAACGAAGGCCCACGGAAATGTATGAAGCACTATTGCTAAGGAGCTCATCTGTGGTCATAGGAGAAAAATAACACAGGCAAACTTGTGGGCACAGGCTCTGGCGTAAATGCAAGGAGAGATGAATGAAGGTGTGCACCTTAGATCGGGCTGCTCTGTTTAGTCTCTGGTTACCCACCTCTACAGGAGCTGAGGCCATCTGTATGCCCACCCACGTGACCCTTGTAACATCTGCTTACAGCAAGCCCCAGCCCTACCCAGCTCTGGGAAGCCCCATTTCTGTCATGACCTGTGCTGCCTGTGGGCAGTGAGTTTATGGGAAAGAATAAAATACAAACAGAGCCTCAAGGACACCTGTGAAAGAGGACCTGAGTCTTTTATTTGAGTGGTACACCGTCAGCTCTTCTGCCTGGCCAGTCCCCACAGGCCAGGGCAGAGCTGGCGTGAAGTTAAGAAGCTGTGAGACTTAGCTTTTTTTTTGCTCTTGACATCGACAGCCCTAGCTCCATACTCCGGGATGACAGTCCTGACTGCTAGACGTCAAGAGGTAAGGAAGGTGGATGAGGGTAAAAGGCAGAGGGTGCCCTGAAGATAGAGTAGAAAAGCAAGGTGTTGAGGGTGAAGCAGGAAAACGCTCGAGCCACACAAGACCTGGAAACCGCGGTGTTCTCATGGACAAGGCGCATACCGTACCTGTACAACAGAACAAGCCTGAGAATGAGAGGCAGTAACGTGCAGAAAGGGCTTGGCATAGGGCCCAGCACGTAAGAAGTATTCAATAGACCATAGCTTCTGTCTGAGGCTACTACTGTGTGGGTTTATTATTATGTGAAATTAACTAGATCCTGGAGAAGAAGCACACAAATGTTCTTACTTCAGCTGCCCCTCCTCCTAGCAAAGAAAAAATAAACCCCAGTCAGCCCAAGATGGGGGGCAGACTGAGAAACTGTGTGACTGTGTAGTGCCTGGGTTACGGCCTGCCCATCATAAGCTTCTTGGGTGTGGGCCTCTCACTTCTGCCTGAAGGAAGGAAAAGAAGTTGTGTTCGTCAGGGTTATGTGCAATGTGCTGTCTATATATGTGACCTAAGGTAATCCTGGCCTCACAGGGACACTGTAGGTGGATTTTATTAAAATCATTTTACAGATGAGGAAATAGAAGCTTAGAGATGGACGGACTTGCCTGAGGTCACACTTCCGGGAATAGTCCTGGAGTTAAGAATAAAACTTGGAACTGTCAATGCCCCCGCCCATGTATGTGCTGCAAATACCAACTGCACGGTCTCCCAGGAGAAAATCCCTAGGCCCTTCTAATTCAGATCTACTTTTTTTTGAAAGTTGATTTGAGAAAAAAAGAAGCTAAATAGTGTTTTCAAAATTCTAAGATGTTAAATTAGAATTCAGGAGAAACATAATGATTCACAGATGCATCAGATAGAGCCTTCAAAGGTTTCTATTTTGAGGAAATTACCTTTGTGCCCAAGTGGCTGAAATAAACTGAGAAGGGGCAGGCTGTCTTTGCCAAAGGAAACCGGGCACTGCCTCTCCAAGGCTGGTGACTTGAAAGCAACCCCTGACTGTTGGCATCTGAGTGGTTCTGTTCCTGCCAAAAGGTGACTTTGTTGCTAAGAATACAAAGGACTAGAGAAGGTGTCCTAGAGACCAGAGCAGTGTGACAAACAGCTCTCCCTCTCCCCTTAATTCAACCTGGGTAAGTCAGGAGTCCTTCTGCCCCCAAATCTAGAAGGCTGAAAAGAAAAAATCTATCGGATAGGTTTGGGTTCAAGTTTTAATGACATGAGAACTCTAAAAACAATTCGGTGGGGAGGCTCTCACTGCCAGCTCCTGCCAGTTCTTCTTAAAAGGGAAGAAGACTAGGCTAGATGGATACTTCCTTCCCATTCCCTTTCCCTCCCTCCCAAATGAATCCCATTCTATTCCCAGCAGTGGTGGTTCTACAACACTAAAGGTGGAACACAAAACCAAAAAAAGCATCATTCTATTCTGCAAGGCAGAAAACAAATATTTGAAAATACAAACAAACATAAAAAACAACAACAAACCAAACCTCCAAGTATTCAGGGTAATATATAAGCAAAAATGTTCTGTCAATGAGTCATATACACCAAAGCCTTAAGACTAAAATTCCTCAGTATCTAAAACAAAGATTAACATTGGCTTGTTCAATTAGAAAGCAGTCCTAGGCACTCCGTAGGTATTGTTGATTACCAACATAGCAAAGACAACAACAGAAAAGGTACACACTTGACATTTCTTTTATGGGTTTCAACAGAACACACCAACACACCTATTATCCATTATACACAAGACACAGGGAATCCATGAGCCAATAATACAAATTCCTTCTCTTCATAGACCCTACAAAGTGACTATACAGAGCTAGCTTACTGCCCCTCTAGTCAATCATATATTGCCCATGTGTTCTCAAAAATTCCTAGAGAAAACACTAGAGTTAAAGTCAGGCAACATTCCCATGCCTGCATATTACATGACTTACCTCGGCATTTACCTGCTTTTTTATACGGATGACTTTAATCTCCAGCAGTCAATATGCAGTGTTACTCACTGGCAAGCAGACATATATGGAGCTGTCTGAAAATGTGGGTTAAGTTTCACATCTCAAAGGCAAAACTATAATCAAAACCAAGCTATCTAGCACATGTGAAAGAATAGTACACTCTCAGATCTGTAAGGTTTCAGAAACTGCCTTATAACTATTCCCAGGTAGCCACAGAAAGATATGTTCCTATGAAATGGAGTGAATCAAAACAGAGGGAAATGGGGCCCTAACCCAGGACAGAGAGAGAGAAATGCGTTGGCCACTGACTCGGACAGTCCAGAGTATATGAGGGGCTGGAGAGATATCACCAAGGGGACAGTGGATATGAGGTGGTCCCTGACTTATGTGACCATCTGGAGAAGAGTTTGAGAATTCTGTTAGAAATTTTGAGAATGAATTTGTATAATGTAAACACTGAAAGAAAAAAATTTAAAAAAAAAAAGGCAATGACAAACCCTAGAAAAAACAAGTTTTACAATCAAGAAATGGTTCTAAATACGTCACATACTAACCACACCGTGTACAAAACTGACACAGGTTTGCAATATAAACACTGAATGTTAAGCCAAAACTTGTGATATAACCACACTAGAATGGTGAGCAGTAAAAAGGCGGGGGCGGGGTGGGGTCATGTGCTAAATTTAGAGAGCTAAGTCCTGATCTTCCATAGTAAAAACGTCAACAGAAAATATCTAAAATGCATGGGTTAAGATATATAAGTATGTTAATTAGAAATATGGAGACAATATATGAGGAAATAGCTAAAGGGCTGTAGTTGTCCCTGAGGACTAGGACGGGGAGGTGGGAAGGCTCAGACAAGGAGACTGCGGCCTCTCCTTCTAAAGGCTATGAATGAAGTTCAGTGTGGCTTATATATGAAGCATGTGCATTATATTAAATTAAATAAACAGCCAATGAAAAACTGCCTTGAAACAACCTGGGGTTTTTTGAGGAGGAGAAAGTACTATAAAGGGAAACAAAAATATTAAAAGTTGTGCTTCAGGATGCTATTCTAGCTGGCCACAAGTTCCCTGGACTTAAAAGGAACTTGGTCAGATCACAGAGCCTTCCTAAAGCTCAACTACTCAGGATGACCAGGCAGAAGACAAGGACCCAGGTCTGTCTGCAGGGTTCACCAAAAAGAACGATGTTGCACCAGCAAAAACCTACGTGGGATCAAAACATCCTGCAGCTCAGAAGCACCTGACACAATCTTAATATACAAATTTCTAGTCTGACTTGGGGAAATGCTTATTTTTCCTCTTTTTTGCTACAATCCCTCCAGTTCTTTTTCACAGCAGTTTCAAACAGCGATAAAAGTGAATATAATCCTCGAAACTCCACAAAGTTTTTTGCAAAGGGTTATGTAGCTACCCTGGGGGTTTTCCAAACGACCTTCTCCCCAAAGCTGTTCTGAGAGCTCATTCTCTCCTGGTTCCTGGCTCTTCTTTTCTCCCCTGCTGCTGCCGCTGAGGGAGACTGCACAGAAGGAGTCTCTGGAGTCAGACAGGGTCTGGTCTGAACCCTGGCTCTGGCACCACTGTCTAGCTGAGTCATCTGGGATGGCGAGTCCAGCATCCGTACATAATACAGGGATAATAAAAGCAACTGCCTCAAAGCAGAGTCACAAGAATTAAATGAGATACTGCATGAAAAATACATCATGTTGGGCCAAGCACATCACTACTTCTTCTTCTTATTATTATTATTATTGCTATTATTACTTCAGAATAGATCAGTTGGAATTCAGGCTGTCCTTCTGATAGCAACAAAAGGGAAAGACTAACGTTTAAATCGGAAATTAAGAGAGGAAAGTTTTAGATCCATTAGGGTGATTCCTATTTTTCTGACACTGCCATTAGCAATTTATTGTAATGCTGGGTGGCCGAGGGGAGGGCAATGCCATGTGGGGCCTGGAGTGCTCTGGGCCCTCGCGCTCCCTTGGGGTACATCAGAGCCCACTCTCTGAAGTGCACAAAATTGGTCCTCACAAGTGGGGCTGGAGCAGCCTTCGAGGGTGCCCATCACCACAGATGCAACAAACCAGAATACAAACTCAACTCCCACAGTGGCCACTGGGGTTTTTATTTTATTTTCTCTCTCTCTCTCTTTCTCTCTCTCTTTCTCTCTCTCTCTCTTTTAAAGGACTGCCAATTCATTTTACTCTAGAGACCTCTGATGAGGCAGCTCACTTTTTTGTGGAAAAGGGAGGAAAAGCCCTATGAATCTGCTGGTCTTTGGCATCCGAGCCGCTCCCTCAGGCATGCCTCAGCGCTGCAGTACAATGTCTGGCCTGAAGGTGGTGGTCTTTTCCCAAGCTTGTTCAAAAATTCCAAGTATTTGAAGAACGTAGTAAAACCTTGAAAAATGACTGCTGTCAAATAATACCGAGAGAAATTATAATCCACTTAGGAATTTAAAGAAACCAAGACAAATAACTCATGTCAAGGGATGATAATGTACAAGTTGGAACAGAACAAGGACAAATCACCTGCATTTGCTTCCTGTCACGCTCCTGCCAGGACTCTGTCCAGTTGCTACCACGGCTGGCCGCCTGGGCAACCTGTGATGACCCCAGGGAGTGGCTGTGGGGCCAAGCCAAGGAACGTGATCTGCATTTCCAGCCCCTGGGGGCACAGGAGAGGCTGGCTACCCTGGGCTCCTGCACCAGTGTGCTCCACTCTATCAGCAGCTGACTGCTCAGAGACACCAGCCCCTTCCCGGTGCTGTCCCATCCCTTCCCTGTGCTCCTCCCAGAAGGGAACACTGAAAACAACAAACTACCAGCAAGGAAGTCCTTCCTTCTTGTGTCTCACGCCAGGATGCACCAGCCTCTCCCCCACTTCCCACATCCACCACTGTCTCTCTAGGGGGGCTGCTGCTTTCTTAGAAAGAGGTGTGTCTTCCCTCAGCAGTGCAGCTGTAAGGGCCACTGGCTGCGTGCAGGGACAGCAACCAGGAAGGCCAGTGGGTGTGGTGCTAACCTGCCAAGAAAAGCAGATGGAGTCTGGCTGGGGCCTCTGCAAAATGTCTATAAAACCCAGATTTCCAGATGCTTTCAATTGCCTCATCCGCAATGGTAATGAGGAGAGAGGGTGAGTGCCCACAGCAGCTCAGACACGGAGAGTGAACCATCCACTGCTATTGTGATAGGTGCACGAATGAGCCCACAGGACAGCTCAGCAGTCGCACAGGATGGTGGGCACAGCACACCACACCCAGGAAGCCAGCACCTCAGTCATGGGAAGACTGTCTCCTGTGTCCTGGAAGACCATACTGGGTGCAATGTATGAGAGAAACCCGAGAGAAGCACAAACTTTGGGCACAGCCAACTGCCAGACCTGGAGGGCAAGTGTGCTTTCTGATCGTTTATTCTAAGCACGGGATGCAGACATGAACCACTCATGGGTAGAACCCAGGCTCTGCTGGTTTTGAGCTGTGTGACCTGAGGCAAGCTGCATAACCCTTCTGGGATGACACCTGTCTTGATCATCTCCAGGGGTCAATGTGAAGATCAAATGAAACAGTAAACATAACAGTTCTGTGTGAGCCTTAGGGAGCTGCCTATCAGGGGTCCCCAAACTTTTTACACAGAGGGCCAGTTCACTGTCCCTCAGACCGTTGGAAGGCCGCCACATACAGTGCTCCTCTCACTGACCACCAATGAAAGAGGTGCCCCTTCCGGAAGTGCGGCGGGGGGCCGGATAAATGGCCTCAGGGGGCCTCATGTGGCCCGCGGGCCGTAGTTTGGGGATGCCTGGTAGATGCTGGTTTGCAGGTTTACTATTAATGAGATTCACACACAAGCTATGAAGTGGGGTAGAGGAACCTCCTTCCTAAAGGACCAGAAACTAGATCTGCCAGAACAGCTGTTTCCCATCCATACAGAACCCCACTGTGAGGCGTACAATCAGCCTTAGCAGCCACTGCAGGACTCACAAGCTTCTTTAGAGAAACCCTGCCCTTCTCCACCCTGTCCAGAACATAGACAAGGACCCTCCTGGCAGTCTGGAACTAAAACATTGCTTCTGATCTTGTTTCCTTATTTCTCCAATCTAATCCCCATACAAACCACCAGCCCTTTTTTCTGCCACAGGTCTCATCAATGTTGGACTTCCTTAAAGCTGCACTGTCACACTTTCCAAAGCCGAGTCAGGATCTGTGGTCTAACAAAGGAATGTTAGCTGGTCTGTGACTTTAAGCCTTTGAAAGAAGCTGTGCATATGTGAAGATTAAGTCATGCTTGGGCCTACATCTGACCAACTGCCTTTATGGAAAAGAATAAGGTTATCTGCAGGATTTATTTGCAGAACTTCGATGCAGCCTCCCCTAAAGGGGAGAATGCGGGCTCACTCAGGCTGTGAAGACTGCTGACTTACTCCCTCACATCAGGAGGCTCCATGCTCTAGGCTGTTCCAGCCACTTGCAGATAAAGAGAAGAGGCCAGAACATTCCAGCAGCAAAGCCCCTAGCTTCCTGGCTGAGGAGTGCCCTCATGCAAGCCTGGAAACCCTTCAGGAACTCTCTCCTCCCGGGAAACCAAACCAAGTGTCCTTACTTTCCTCTTTCTCCAAACGTTCTGACCACCTTCCCCACCTGCCTGCCACCTGATCCCGAGTCTTGTCCTCTCCACTCCCCCAGGTGGTGCCTCATCATTCCCTGTGAGGTTAATATATGACAAGGACTTGGTACATGGTAAAATCTCCTTAAATGTGTGTTATTGCTGCTACCTTCCCCAAATTCCTCAAGCCATGGGCTCTGGATTAAGACAATGTTCAAATATCCAACGCTGCTATCTATGAGCTGGGTGTGGGGCTGAGTTACTTAAACTTGCTGAACCTCTCTGTTTCCAGTATCCATTTCAACAGGTTTCTTTTGAGGACAAAAAGAAATAGCATTATCACAAAGGCAATCTGCTTCCTTCTCTGTTCTGTGACTTTTCAAATTATACCACTATCCCCAGTCTCAAAAACTGTCATGTCCAGTACTCTCATTCCCCACAACTAATTAATCCCCCAGACCTTTTTTCTTCTTGTGTGTGTGAGAGACAGGAAGGTAAGAGAGAGTGAGAAGCATCAATTTATAGTTGCTTTCACTTTAGTTGTGCATTGACTGCTTCTCGTACGTGCCTTGATCAGGGATCGGACCTGGGGCTCACCTAGACAGCGACCCCTTGCTCAAACCAATGACCTTGGGCTTTTCCTCCCCAGTGACCTTTGGGATCAGGTCAATGATCCCTCAATCAAGCTGACGAGCCTTTGCTCTAGCAAATGACTTTGAGGTTTTGAACCTGCAACCTTAGCGTTCCAGGTCTAATGCTCTATATACTGCACCACCACTGGTCAGGTCCCTAAGACCTTTTAATGTTATGAACGCAATGCATATCCCTTCAGTTACTGCCCATGCTCTGATTTGGTCCCTGTCACCCATCTCCTAGCCCCAGCCCATTCTCTGACCTGCTGCAGTTGCCATCTTCCTGAAACACGTATCGGATCACATCTTCTCTGTAAAAATGGGGTGAAATAAAGGAATATATGTTCTTATTATGCTGTCTATGTATTAAAATCTCTGGGAAGACTCATAAGAAGCTAGCAACCTTGATTCTCTACTTGGGGTGAGATAGGAATGAAAAGGAAGCAGCGTCTCCCTCCATTCTTTTATGCTTATATATTTTTGATCACATGAATTTACTACTTACTCAAAATATAATAATTAAAAAAATATTCTGGTTCCCATCTGAGTTTCAATACAGTCCAAAACACCTGGTGAGCAGATCTCCCCAAGCCAGGTCCCTCTACCTGTCCGGCCCAATTTCCGCTACATTTCTACATGACATTCAGGTTCAGACAACATGTGTGGAGTGTTCACTAGGTCCAGAGATGTTAACTGTAACTGTCACAGCAATACGGCAAGAGTGGTCCTACTCTGCCACTGTACCAGCTGAGGTCAGGCTGAACTGTGAGGTCATTTGCCCCAAATCTCACACCGCCAGCAAGAATTCTGAAACCAGCTTTCTCATTTAACTAGAACCTGTGTGTTGTCACCAGAGCACAACAGGAGCGTGTCCTAAGGCCCAAGCGGGAACGTCCCCGGCTCCTCTCGTGTCCTGCCCCAAACCCTAAGAAGACTCAGAACCATAGGTTGGAAAAGAAGCTCAGAGAAAACCCAGCCCTACTCTCGCCCCAACACGAAGGGCCCTGCTCTGTGCAGCCTGTACCTGGGAAGCTCGTACTTTGGAAGGCAGCTGTTTTTCCACTTGAATAATTTTTGATTTCTCCAAAACTACAGTGAAGTAGTTAAGAATACAGAGTGGAGCCGAACTTTGGCACAGCCACTTCTTGGTAGTGGATCTTCAAAAAGCACCTTACAGTTTCTGAGCCTCCGTTCCTTCCCTGATGGACGGGAGGACCTCTGTCAAAGTGCCTGGCACACAGTGCTCATGCCCCAGCTCAGTGAGGGCTGGCGGCTGTCATCACTGCTGTAATGCACAGAGCTGTCGGTTATGAGCTGGATGTGCCTTCCCCATTCAGGTGTGCAACTGTACCACACTGTAAAAATTCTCTTCTTTTTTTGGCAAGACAGCACTTTTTTTTTTTTTTTGCATTTTTCTGAAGCTGGAAACAGGGAGAGACAGTCAGACAGACTCCCGCATGAGCCCGACCGGGACCCACCCGGCACGCCCACCAGGGGCGCTGCTCTGCCCACCAGGGGGCGATGCTCTGCCCATCCTGGGCGTCGCCATGTTGCGACCAGAGCCACTCTAGCGCCTGGGGCAGAGGCAAAGGAGCCATCCCCAGCACCCGGGCCATCTTTGCTCCAATGGAGCCTTGGCTGCGGGAGGGGAAGAGAGAGACAGAGAGGAAGGCGCGGCGGAGGGGTGGAGAAGCAAATGGGCGCTTCTCCTGTGTGCCCTGGCCGGGAATCGAACCCGGGTCCTCCGCACGCTAGGCCGACGCTCTACCGCTGAGCCAACCGGCCAGGGCAAGACAGCACTTTTTCAAAATCAAGAGAGACAATCTCCTTGTCCCTCCCTTTCCATCCCAGAGTTTTCCCTTTTCTGGCTGTGCAACTCCTACCTAACTCCACCCTCACACTCTCTTCCGGCACCAGTCCTGCTTACTCTGGCATCCAGACCATGACAGGCATTAAACATACCACCTTGGGCCTGGGCAGTCGGAGCCAGCAGGGGTCTGCCAGCTGTGGGGCAGGATGTGGCTGCGCTGTGGGGGAGCGGGAGGGGCCTGCCTGTCCCAAGGTAGGGGAGGAGGAGTTCCACTAGGCTTTATCAGGAAAGCCACTCTCCATGCACACACAGAACTCGGCCCTCAGCTCACCAAGATCGGGTTTTCATCACTCTCAATCAGCAGCTGCCTAACTCAGTCTCCAGGAATGGGGGTCCTGATTACAGGCGAGGCACTTTTAAATAGCCTACTATGGGTGGAGGATCTTATACTTAATATTTGAAGTCCTTTGATATGCAACACTGAAATCATGTAGAAAGTGTATTTTCAAGCACCACTAACCACTTCTAAAATAGTCTTAGTGTTTTAGATCTTTCTTTCTTCACCCTCTGCTGTTTTTCTCTTAGCTTCTAGTGGAGCCAAAGGTAACAGAGGGACTGACTTGCTGGTCCTCTACCAATATAAACAACCAACTTGGGGAAACACTGCCATCTGGTTTATACTTGACGCAGAGCCAGCAGGGGGCGCTCATCCTCCAGATTATTCTGCCTTGAGGTCCTTAGAGATTACAACCCATTCTACAGTGTGTCCCTAAAGTCATGGTGCACTTTTGACCGGTCACAGGAAAGCGACAAAAGACAACAGAAATGTGAAATCTGCACCAAATAAAAGGAAAACTCTCCCAGTTTCATACCTATTCAGTGCAGTTCAATGTGGGCTCACGCATTAGGGCTCCTTAGGTAGCTATCTCGTATAGCCTCTACAGACTCATCACTGACTGATGGCCTACCAGAACGGGGTTTCTCCACCAAACTGCCGGTTTCCTTCAACTGCTTATCCTACTGAGTAATGTTATTCCTATGTGGTGGCACTTCGTTATAAATGCGCCGATATTCATGTTGTACTTTGGTCATGGATTCGAATTTAGCGAGCCACAGAACACACTGAACTTTCTTCTGTACCGTCCACATCTCGACTGGCATGGCCGTGGGCTGCTCCGCTGTATACACGGTGTAACGTTATCATCTGTGCATGTGCACATGCTGCCACATCATCCTACAGAAACTGAGAGGGTTTTCCTTTTATTTGGTGCAGATTTCACATTTCTATCATCTTTTGTTGCTTTCCTGTGACCAGTCAAAAGTGCACCATGACTTTACAGACACACTGTATTACAACTCATTGGGTACAAATGGACTATATACTCTTTGGTTACAATCTCAGGATGTGGAATCAGCAGAGCTGGATCTGAATCCCACTTACAATGTCAGCTGGCTGCCTAACACAGGCCAGGCCACATCATATGATTAAATAAGATAATGCACAGTGTTGGCTGTCTCCATAGAGGGTACTACTACTGGTACTATGACTAGTGCTACCAATGCTAAGGGTGGCAGAGTCATGAAGAAGTCTTTAGTGGTGGCAATGATGACCTATGTGGTAAACTGAAGAGTGAATTTCCAGAACAGGGGTCAACAAAGGGAAGCCACCCTGGACTGAGGCAAACTAGGTTCTCCTCTTGGCTTTGTTTCCATGCTGGGAAAGAGTACATACACAAGGTTCAAACCTGGCCACAGCCACTGACTACCAGCAAGAAAGCAATCTCTTTAAGCCTCCTCTTCAGAATGGAATAAAATTACCTACCGCATCAGGCTGTGATGAGGACAGAAGAAATTACTAATGAAAATTAGTTAGCACTCTGCACCCAGCTCATTGATTTATTAACTAGCTTTTTACCAGTACTATCTAGAACCCCATGGTTCCAATGAGCCTATGCCATTACACAGAAGTAGGGAGAAATGTGTGTGCATGCCCATAGGTAGACAAAGATCTACAGACTCCAAACAGTTGAATTTGCTTAGGGACCTTTAATTATTTGTCACTTTGTTGGTTTCCTTATCAAATTAACATGCTTATTGTCTAATGTTAAATTTTAAGTATATATTTATAGTATAGCTATATTTGTTTAAATGTCCCAGATGAATTTATTTCAGGTGACTAACTTTTTCCCATAGTTGTAACAAAAATATAGTAAAATTAAATTCTGAGAAGCCACAAAAAGTCTGAGAGCCAAGGAAACCACCTGCTACAAGTTTTTCAGTGTGACCTTGGCCCTAAAGTGCCGTTACACATTCGCTGTAACAGCACCTTGTGTTTGCAAGATAAAGTGCATACTATATCATCTGAGAGGCTGGTGTTTGAGACAGCGTCAAAATGGTTTAAATAATTTTGTCAAATTTCTCCCATTTCAATTTGTCAATCACCTTTTTCCCCAGGGGTCCCCAGCTTCCTCTAACACAAGAACCCTTTTTCTGGACCCTCACATTTTCATTAAGTTCAAATAAATGTGCTATTCGCAACCTGCATGGTTCATTTGTATACACTGAACTCATTTGTGTATCACTGCAAAAATAAGGGTTCATAACACAGCAGTACTAGAAGCGACATTAACAATTGAGCCTGGTGTTACAACTTAGTAAAATAATTTCAGAATAGTGGCACAGTTTTGGATGGCATAACCTGATAGGCATAACTCAAAAGCATAGTACAACAAAATAGAAACATCAACATATATAAGACATTTTCTGAAATTATACTTTTTAATCTAAAGAGCAAGTAATTTTCAATTTTGAAGAAGGATCATTATACCACATAAGCACTTAACATCACCTTATATTCTGTGTGTGTGTGTGTGTGTGTGTGTGTGTGTGTACACGCACACGTATGTATGTACTTGTTTGGGTAGTTACTGTTTGTCTTCTCTACTAGGATAGTGGCTCCATGAGAATATGGACTTAGCTTCCCTTTGCTGTTGAATTCTTAACACCAAAAAAAGGTGCTGGTATGTGGTGTTGAAAAAGTATTTGTTGACTGAATTCAAATTTCTCTCAGTCTCCATCTTGTGTTCTAAAATATAAATATTTTCTTCAAGAGACCTAAGGGTGTTGACTCACTGCAGGCCTTCCATTTATTTCAGGACCGCTGAAGTCATATATTCAAGTCCAAGCTCTAGAGCCAAACCTTTAATTCATCAGGAAAAAAGCCAATCCAGTGGAACCATTCAGATTATTATGTGTAATCCTGAGTGTACATGAACCATTATCTCTCGACTCCATTCCAAGGACTTGGTGGGACCGGCCTTTAAAACTAGCCACCAACTTGCACTTAACTGCTTTCATACCTCACAGTCATCACCTCTGGAATGTTCTCCCTCATTCTTCCCCATTGCAGATCAATCCTCTGCCTCTCAGTAAGACGGTTACTCCTGCAGATAAGCCTGCATGTTCCTTGTTAATCACCCACAGATTTCAATACCCCTCCTTCCTACCAGTCACAACACTTCGCCACGACCTCTTGTGTGATTACTGCGTGCCTCCTCACTAGCCGTTACACTGCAAGAGGTGAGAGTGGCTGTGTGCAGTGCTGGGGCCCTACCCGGGAGGGCACTTTGCACAGGCAGGTGCTCATACACGATTATAGAATAGGCTGAAAGAATCTATCAGTGCTTTACAACGTGAAGCCCAACGAACACTAACTGCAAGAGAAAAGGGTCACCTGGGCCCTACAGGTCCATAGCTGAAGAGGACAGTCACGATGCGTGGCTGCCACAGGTCTTTAAAGTAATTTTTTTAATTGTGATAAAATATTCTATAATCTCTTTACCAGGAAAACAACTACCATCTTGGGACTTCGGCTTCCTCGTGTCTCCGAGTTTTATTTTTTTAGGGAAAAAGACAAGTCACAAAGAGAGAGATATGTTCACACAGTAGATATGCAGACTGAATACAATACACAATCCAGGAGATCTTCATAATTGGTGTTGGTTTACAATAGTGTCAAAGAGTATACTGAAACAGATTTTGGCTCCTGGTCCCTCTGTTTATTGGCTAAATATTTTCAGTAAGTCATTTACTCAGTTTCTTCACCTATAAAATGGGGAAACAGCAACTACCTCACGACACTATCAGGACAGAGTAAACCGATCAACGACAAAGTACTAGGCGGGCAAGGAGGTGTTATACAAACATGAATTATGAAAAGCAGAAGCATCACCTGGGCTGAAGCCAAGCCTTCGGCCAAAGAACCATCTACATACACTTCCCAGGAAGCAGCAGCAGCCTGGAAGCAGGAAGGTAATCTTGTCTCTTTCAATGCCCCAGATAGGGATTTTTTTTTTTATTTTTTTTTTTGTATTTTTCCGAAGCTGGAAACGGGGAGAGACAGTCAGACAGACTCCCGCATGCGCGCAACCGGGATCCACCCGGCACGCCCACCAGGGGCGAAGCTCTGCCCACCAGGGGGCGATGCTCTGCCCCTCCGGGGCGTCACTCTGTTGGGACCAGAGCCACTCTAGTGCCTGGGGCAGAGGCCGAGGAGCCATCCCCAGCACCCGGGCCATCTTTGCTCCAATGGAGCCTTAGCTGCAGGAGGGGAAGAGAGAGACAGAGAGGGAGAGGTGGAAAAGCAGATGGGCGCTTCTCCTGTGTGCCCTGGCCAAGAATCGAACCCAGGACCCCTTGCACGCCAGGCCGACACTCTACCACTGAGCCAACCGGCCAGGGCTCCAGATAGGGATTTAACCCATCACCTCCACCCTTCCTGTAACACCGCCCCGCGGCTTGAAAAGAGTGATCCAGGTGGCTTTCTCCTCTCTGTTTTCAATAACCTCATGTCTCCCTCCCTGCCTTGGTAGGCCCAATGACCTAGTTTCCATCCCCTTTTCTCCCCTCAATTTTGGAGCAGGCTCTGTTTTTCTACCAGCTCCCCAAGTTCACAAGCCATAGAGAGACATGTCAGTGGGCTGGCACTGGGTTCCCCGCCATCTCTGCTCTGGGGGTGGCTGGCGGAAGCCCCTCTGCCCACAGCGTCTCCCTCACCCCAGCATCAGAGGCTTCCCACCAAGCTCAAGGGCAAACACTCCCGGGAGAGGTCACCTGCACTTTTTCAGTATCTGAGTTATTTAGAACAGATGGTGAAATCATTCATGACACTTTTTCCTGGTAACAGAATGACAGCGAGGCAGGAGACACACAGAGAAAGCATGAGGCCCATGGGCCTTTGGTGGCTCTGAGACCAGCAAGGTGGGTGAAGTAGAGAACACAGAAAGGAGTTGCGGAAGATCCCAAACACAAACTCACGATTTCTTCAATCTTTGCCTTGGACCCACCCACACACAGATGCAGCACTCACGCTCACAGCCGAGGCGTGGGAGTGAGGGAAGGGTCCTGGGCTGGCTGGGTAGGAAAGAAGGGAGGCTCCCATATGTGTGGGAAATAATGAACCTGGCTGGGGAACAATGAGGGTGGGCACTCGACGGGTTAGGGAAGACAACAAGAGAGTCCCAGGTGCCAACCGTACTGGTATGTATGACATGACAGTGCCCTGTATTCCACGTCAGACGGTTCAAGTGCCGTCTTGTTACTTCTCCTTAAGAAGACAGCAACCTGTTACCTGGAGAAAACATAGGCTTGGAAAGGCAGTATAGAATAATGACTAAATGTTTTAGGATTGAGTTTTAAAGAGGTAAGTTTGAATCTCTATCAGATAGTAACAGTGTGACTTCAGGAAAATTACCCTGTTTTGCATCTATCAGACAGCACCCACCCTTACAAGGTTTTGGTGAGGATAAAATGTGATTGTGTACAGGCAGTCTCCCGGTTAAAAATGACACAGGTTCCGTAGGTCTGTTCTTCAGATGAATTTGTATGTACGTTGGAACAGGTACATTTTCCTATTAAATGCAACTTAGATGTTTGTCTTAACATAATATTTATTTTTACCTTTCTTTGCATATACATATTTAAATGTTTTCAAATCTACAAAACCTATCTTGTTGGTAACCCGGGCACTACCTGTATATAAACAGTTTAGCCCAGTACCAGTCATGTGGCAAGGCTCAATAAATGTTAAATTTTACCAAATGCAAAAGCCTATTCAGGCCCTTCCCCTCACCCAATATTCCCGGGAGTTTCGGGGCCAGAGCATCCATGAACTTTTAGCTTTTAAGTTCCACATGTTTGTCAACAGAAAAACCTTTCACTTCACTGAACGGCTGCTTGGCTACTCCTCCCCAGCCCACGCTCACTCGGGTTACTTGGCAGGTGCGAGGGCAGGGGAAGGTCGTGAAGGTGGGCAGGAATGGACAGCAAGCTCTGCACTCGAGGCCCCCTCTGAGCACACTCACCGAGTCCGGGTCCCGCTGCTGCTCCAGGAAAGCGGAGAATTCCACCAGGCGGAGTTTGGTTGTGCCAATGGAGCGGCCCTGCCAGGCGGGGACTGAGGGAGCTGGGGCGGACGCAGGCTCAAACCCTGGAAGACCAAGCGTCACCTTTAGTGATGGCCACCCACCTCCCCTCGGGCCTCAGGCAAATACTGGGGCACGGCCCTACAGAATGGATGGGTCCGGAGAAAAGGCCAACAGCCTACCCCACCAGAGTCTCGTGGTGGAGCTAAGGTAAGTGCAGAGGAGAGTCTGGCCACGGATCGCAGAGCCAGTGTCCCAGAAAAGCACAATGCATGTGGCTCCTCCTAAAGCCGACTTCAGCGCCTGTTAGGGGCTGTGGCATGAGGACACCTAACCCCGGACAAAGGGGCCTAGACGGGGACCAAGACAAAACTGATTCAGGAGTGGAAAGTACCAGACACTTCCTGTGTTTCTCTACCTCATTTCTTAAGACTGCGGTCACCAGCACTATAGATCTTCTCTCAGAATGTTCCATGGTATCGGATCAGAGAGCATTTCCAGTTTGTGGACTGCAATAGAGAGCGGGTCCACCAAATAATTCCACATGCAACATGCGTGTGTGCGTGTGTGTGCATGTGTGTGCATGTGTGTGTAGGGGGAGGGCCAGACAGACCCACGTTTTCTAGTTTGGGATTCCGTGTAAGCTCTCTTTTAAAGAAAGGGTAAAAAAGCGTACTAGGAATTGAAACCTACTTATCTAAGAAAAGAGTGAATAAAACCCTTTCTTGGGACAGATTGCCAATTTGGCCTATTAATGATGTAGAAGCACAGCCACTTCACCTTCCGAGGATGACCCAGGGCGCTGAATGAAAGTGACCAGGCTTCCTGTTTCCTTAAAAAGGTTATCTGAAGTGTGACTGGTGGTGGCGCAGTGGATACAGTGTCGACCTGGGATGCTGAGGACCCAGGTTCGAAACCCTGAGGTCACCAGCTTGAGTGCGGGCTCATCGTGACCCCAAGGTGGCTGGCTTGACTGCAGTGCTGCCCCCCCCCATCAAGACATGAATGAGAAGCAAACAATGAACAACTAAAGTGACGCAACTACAAGCTGATGCTTCTCCTTTCTCTCCCTTCCTGCCTCTCAGCAAGAAGAAGAAGAAAAAAGCATTTGAAGAGCCCTCCAGGGACCTGGGAGGGGTCACCTCTGTGACCCTCCTAAGCTCCAGGTTAACCCCTGCCTTAAGCAAGTTGGGGGTGAGGAGGGGGCACCATTGCTCTGCAAGTAAGGGGGTGGTGGGACAAAGTGAGAGGGACCCCCACGGACTCACCTGGAATGGGGGCTGTGACTGCTGGCTGGATGGGGTAGGCCTGCTGCACAAAGGGCTTGACACTGGGGACAGAAGGATGGAGAGAGTCAGAGACGGTGACTGTGGCAGTGGCAGCAGCTACTCCTCAGGCCTGGCATTGGCCTCCCCGGACTAGGGGCCCAGCCTGGGCCCTCCCTGCTGTGAGGTTCCCTGTCTGCAGGCGGGGGCACAGACCAGGAAGAGCTCCATCCAGACTGAAAGGGTCCCTCTCTCCCACTGAGAGGGGCCAGCAGGCTGTCAGGGGCCAGAGCAGCAAGTCTCACCCCAGCTCAGTGGACCTGTACCTCGGAACTTCCCAGCCTCAGGGACTGGGGTTCGTGGCACTGTTTCCCGGCAAGGTCTGGGACATGCTTCAGGCTCTCCTTTTCTAGGACACACAGCTCACGTTCTTTTGAGAATGTAGGAGTAGGATTTCCTTTTTCTCTTTTTATCCCCGACTGCCTTCTCTTTCAGTTGACTGAGCTTGCTACCCTGGTCCTCAAAGCATCAGTGGGATTTTCTATTAGTCGTCAAACCACTGGGCAAACCAGAGTGGAACGGGCTACAGAGTTACCCCCACTGCCCTTGCTCTTGGGCAGGCACTTCTCAGGAAGACCCTCGGCTTTGCCCCGGAGCCACAAAGAAACAAGAATCCTCTTCCTATTTCAAGCTAGATGGCCACTAAACTTCAGGTGGGATTGAGGGATTTCCGTATCTCCAGGATCCAAGCAGTCTCTTTCCTGCTATTGGCCTTAGGAGGTAACAGTGGGGGTGACTTTGGAGATCTCAGGTTAAATCTCCTTTCGCCTCCAGCCTCCAAGGCAGTCTGGTCCTAGAACACACTACTCGGGTGGACTGTGAGCGGGCCCTTGCTGTTGGTGCCGACCCACTCCTCCTCCGACTTACTCTTGTGAGGATCCTGGCTGCCCTGTTTGTATCATTCCCGGCCAGAACTGGAAGGCAAAAACAAAAGGGTTCAGGATTATGAGTTCACTTCATAGTTCAGGATGTTTATGCATTGCACCCTGCTAAAGATAACAGGTTCAGAGCATTAACCAGCTGCAGTGACCCTCCATAAGTGCAGACACGGTCACTGCTATGCATAAAATCACAATCTACGTCCTTGGCCAGGCTACTCAGAGCTCCCTCTAGCTCCTCTTGCAAATAATCTCCGACCTCAGGGACCAGGCAGAAGCCTCAGTGTTTTCCTGACACAGGGCAGAGATCTGGAGCATTGCAGATGGTTCAGGAATATTTCATCTGACAGCTCTGTCCATGTGCCCACCCACCCTATTACTCCCCCCTCCAGTCTGCACTGCTCCCTGTAACATTCTGCCTCCACAGCTCATGGCACCCAGGGCCCAGCTGGAGAGAGAACAAAGCTCAGAACAAGAGGCAGGGCAGACACACGCTTTGCTGTGAGTCTTCTTGAGGCTTTTGGTACCTGCTGACCCACTGCTGGTGGCAGTACTATGAAAAGGAAGTCACAGAGCCCTGGGTTTGAGTCCTGACATTACTATCCATGTGATTATGTTCAGGCAACCCACACTCTTGTTACTACCATTAAGGTGACCAACGTTTTTACAATAAAAAGGAGGACAAAAGTAAATTGAAGAAAACAATATCATAAATAAAAGAAACACTTTATTCATTGCAACAATAATACACTATAATATGAAAAATGCATAATAAAAACATTTGTAATATTTTATATTGTAATTATGCTTACATGCCTATTAATTTTTAATAATAATTGTAAGAAAAAAGTACTCATTTAGACACAAATACGTCACATCACACACAATGGATTGACTCCGTGTCGAATGAATACGGACATTTACAGATTAGTCTTCCAATATCAAAAAGGAGGACATGTAGGAGGACACTTCTTGAGGGAGGACAGAACTTACAAAAGAAGGACTGTCCTCCCTAAAGCGGATGATTGGTCACGTTACTACTATATAACCTCAGTTTTCTCATCTGTAAAATGGCAATAACAATTAAGAGGCATTTAAGATCATCATGAGAATTCAATGGGACCTTAACCTTTAGCCTCTCAACCCTTGGTAGGTGCAAAATGAAAATGTTAATAGAATGCTTTGTCCCTTTAGGGCAGGGGTAGTCAACCTGGTCCCTACCGCCCACTAGTGGGCGTTCCAGCTTTCATGGTGGGCGGTAGCGGAGCAACCAAAGTATAAATGAAAAGATAGATTTAACTATAGTAAGTTGTTTTATGAAGATTTATTCTACCAAACTTAGCGAAAACCCTACATAAAGTACTTGGTAAGTAATTATTATTATATGCTTTAACTTGATGTAACTCTGCTTTATGAATTTTATAAAGTAAAGTCACTTCCCTACTTTATAAATCACCATTACTGTGGAACCGGTGGGCGGTTAGAAAATTTTACTACTAACAGAGATACAAAAGTGGGCGGTAGGTATAAAAAGGTTGACTACACTTGCTTTAGGGGCTGGTTGCCACAAAGTGACCCTGAGGACACAGGAACAAAGACCAAGGGCTAGGCAAAAAAAAAAAAATCAAAAGAGGCAGATCACACTCAGAAGGGCATGGGAAAGTAATACTTGATTCAGTGACTTTGGGGACTGAGGCTCCCTCCTCTCCCCTTTCTCTCCCTCCCTGCCTTTCTTCCTTTCACCTTCTTGCACCCATCATCAGTTCACCACAAGGTGGTTCTCTTACACCGGACCCAATCATCAGAAGTGCCGGGTGGACAGCTTCGCGCTCCCTCGGTGACCCCGTGCCCCTAGGGCATCGTTTCTTGAAGCAGGCAGTGACTCACCCCCGGCGCCCCTGGGAAGGTGGGGCGTGGAATCCCAGGCAGCCCCAGCTTGTTGTGAATGGCCGTGGCAGAGACGATCTGGGCTGATGACATGGCGGCCATGTGCTGAAGGGCCTTATCCTTTGCAGTCTGATCCTTGAAGGTGACAGTGACACACAGACTTAATACGTAACGCATGGCTACCAGGCAGCTGACACAGGCACAGCCACGAGCACATGGACTAAAATACAGAGCCACAAAAGAGGCCGGAAAGCAAACATGCACGGGTAAATACACATGGCTAGAAGGCTGACACACGCTGAACCTGCTGTAACTCTGAACACATACTGAGAACACCCAGTGGCAAGGTGTAAAACAACTTTTTTTTTTTGTAAATCCATCTTCCAACAGAATGGGAAGCCTCTGAGAAGAATGGACAATGTATTTATTTTTCCAGCTCCCAAAGGGAGATTTCTTCAATTAGTTAACACATTCAAGGAAAAAGAGCCCCTGCTTTTTAAGCATCCAGAAGGGAAGAGTGGGGAGAGAAAAGAGGCATGGTCGTGGATCTTGGGTAGGAGCATCCAGACTGTGGGGAGGCCCTGACTGTGTACGTCGTCAAGGGGCCACAGTCCCAGGAGCTGCTGGAGTCATGCGTGGCCTGGAGGCCATGGCAGACGCCTGGTGGGCAAGGCTCAGTGCAGTGGGGCGGACAGGGACGGGACCAAGCAGCATGCTGGCGGGGCGCATGCTCTCTCAGGTATCCCCGCCGTCAGTCTAAGACTACATGGGTTCCTTCTATAGTTGAGGAAATGTGGGATGCTACCGGGTAAGGAGTTTCTCCCTTTCCTAAATGGGTCATTTCTAGAAAAGCCAAGGCTGATAACACAAAGCTAGCCAAAAAGTCTGCCAAGCACAGCTAAAATACAGAATACTCAATTTGATGAAAATACTTACCATGCTTGTCACCTGGATACAACAATAAACAATTTGTTAAAAGGATTGCGTACAAAGGCAAGAGTATTTTCTTTTCTTCAGTTAAAAAAAGATATATATGTATACAAACAATATACTGGGGCATATTAAAATGAGTAGAAGTGTGGGTTTTTTCACATTTTAGGAGGATTGTATGACCCACATGACTATTTTGAAGGGCAATTACCAACAACTGCAACAATCAAAAACTACCTCCAAGTCTTCCAAGTGGGTTCTGTGACTTCCCAAGTACAGGTGGGAGGAGAGGCCACAGCCCTCATGGGGGACAGGCCCCAGTGATGCAGGGAGGGCCTCATGCTTGGTAAACATGTCAAGGTTCCTGGGTGCTAGTAGAAAGTCTATAAATCGACCTGGCCCCAGAATCCATGAAAGCTGGAACAAAACAGTGACATCAAAACAAAAAGAGCACCTTCCACAGCTGCTACTCAGAATGTAGACAGTGAATGAAGGTCAAGGGAAGCTTCAGGTAAGACACTGAGTACCAGCTGACAGGTGGCTTCAGTACTTACAGATTTACCCAAAGCTGATGAATAAAACATGCTGAGGTGCCAAAGGCAAGGCCAAAAGGAGAAGTGAAAAAACAATTATCCAACCTTCAAGACAATTACTAGGGGCTTCTAAAAAAGACCACATAGGTGCTCCCAAAGTGGTCTAGACACCACTTTGCCCTGTAACTGCCAGGAATACCTTGTGAATTTTCAAAAAGTTTATATTAACTCTTGAAAAAGAGCCTAACATGCATAAATTTTATATATAATAAATATATAATATAATATAATATAATATAATATAATGTAATATAATATAATATAATATAATTTAACTGAAAACATAATGAGCCTCATGGAACAGCTCTTCGGTGATGCAGCTGGTCATTAGCAGCATCAGTGCGGTTAGGGTTACCGCAATGGAAGGACCATGGGTGACTAGAGTGAGGCTTTTGCCACTTCTGGTCAGATGGCATTCTTCAAGTTGAAGCTACATGTGTAAATCTGCTGAATGCTCTAACCTAAAAGCTAGCTTCCAGTAGTAACTTTTGTTTAAAAAGATCTGAAACATTTCAGACACTGAGATGTCCAAAAAAAGACAAATCTTGGAAGTTTGGGGAATTTTATGATAAACTGGCTGGGTGTGTACAAATGTCCCAAAGCCAAACTGAACTGAGCCTAACACAGATCTCAATATCAGTCAACCTGCTCTTAGCTGGTCCTGTGGTTTTCCCTGCTACCTACCTCATTCCCCTCTCAGAGGTAATCCCTGTATACCAAACAGAAAAACCTGGCTCCAGTCACACTTCCTTCTCTGTTACGAATACAAACTCCTTTGTTTCTCTTTGGACTCCAGCCCCTCCTTCCCAAATCACTACTGAGGGGTTAAAAATACCCTAAGGTGATTTCTGAAGTAATGTAGATAGGACCCTAGGTGCCTTCCCTAACAGGGAACAAGGCTTACAACTTCCCCAGGCCCTCATTAGGGTAGCTGGGAAAACGGCACCCCAGATTTGCTGCCTGCCTAGCTGATGCAGACTCAGGAAAAACTACAAAGAGCCATGGGTGTGGGCCTATTCCAAAGTCCATCACAGGACCTCTCGGGCCTGAGAGCTCTGTGTGTATGAAAGGCTGATGACAAAGGCAATTCTGCTCATCCAAACACAGAGACCGTTTTTGTACAACTTGGTGGAGTGACTCAGGAACTGAAAACCCAGGTCCAAGTGGCAATGAGTTTCCTACATCTCCACAGCCCACTTCCTCTATTAGAGTTGCTTGAGATGTTCCCCTTGGCTAGACTGATTGAAAAGCTCTTTAGAATGTTCACAGAAGTTTGATACTTCTGTTTTTTAACTGGGAAATCCATCAATGAGGACAGGAGAAATGTCACCAGCTTTGCTGTTTATGTCAGAACATGGTCTTTTTCTTTTGTTAAATAAAGTTTGACTCTCTTATCATCCAGCATACTTGATTGAAAATAAAAGATCCAAAAGCAGGTGAGCGACTGACATGCTTTTCTATCACAGCAACTTGCTCTGTGCCAGGAAAAGGCATACTTCTCTCCTCTTGCCAAGGAGTCTGGAGACCTGGTTCTATAGCTGCCTCTGCCTGATGTTAATGGTTTGTATTACCTTGGACAAGTCATTTAACACTCTCAAATTTTCTACAAAATAAAGACTTTCCCTCTATTCTCTAAAGCCCTTCTGGTTCTAAAATTATTTGTAACAATGGGTGTGAGTTCTAGCATAAGCAAATACATCTTAGTACATATAGCTAAAACACTGCTAGTGAAAAGCCAGCAGAATATTAAAATGTGGGCAGTGCTTGGCCCCCTATATTACTAGACAGAAAGCCAAGTGTGGAGAGGAAATTGTATCTCAAGTAGAGATTCTTTCTGCACTTGACCTACCTACTTGAGAATAGGTAATTTTCTGCAAATGGACCAAAATGCCCATAGCAGTGATTTCCTTTTTATTCCTTTTTTTTATTTTTATTTTTGGTAGTGGAGATACTCTGACTACTTACTTAATTTTATAACCTCTTTTTTATATATGATATACATTTGAAAATTAAAAGGGTTAATTTTTTGTTGTTGTTGTTTAAAATCTAAAGGAACTCTGCAGATAACAAGCACCACCATGGAGGTCTCAAAATCAGAACTGAGAACCCAGCTGTGAACCCACTTATCCTGAAAAAGGAGTAAGGGAGGCGCCGAGCTGAGACAGTTCAGTGGAGGGAGCTCTAAATTGTCATTTTTGGCCTAGAGATACGTGTTTGGTTTTGAAGAAACTATAACTGTAAGGGTCAGACCTGAGTAAACTGCTTTTCTGTGTGATCTATAATCGAACATCCTGGACTTTTAGGCATTCTGCTCCATCCTCACCGCTCATATCCCCAGACTAAAGGGAGAGAGGGGAGGGTATATCACTAACCTCCCCAAAGACTTAAGCTTAAAAGTATTTTCAAAAATATATGCTACCTTTGTACACAATATTAATTTTATTCTAAAATGTTTTCACACCAACATTTCTGAGATATGGATGAGATTTTATAAAGGATGAGTGAACTATGTTAAGTCAATAATGAGTTATCATCTATGATGTAGCACATTATAGGAAACACTCTGAGTGTGTATGTGTGCATATAAACATGCATGCATAAGAAAAATGTGTCCTAGGAAAAAGCTTGGACAACTTCACACTGACTCCTTATTCTTGATTTTAAGCACCTCTATCCCTAAGACGAGAAAGAGTGGGACCACAGACAGCTGAATGTGTTGGGAAAATAAGAAAAGGCAAATACTCTTTTTCCAACTGAGCTCTAACTCCAGCCTATGACACGGAATGTAGGAAACGTTCATGAAGCAGGCGACATGGTCTAAGACTGTTGATGTGCTGCTAAGAGCAAATGGCCTATCTGACCTGGCAATGAGGGCAGACCAAGGACTCCAACTTGGGGGGCATGTCTCAGTACCCACTCAACTCTCCTTCCTATCCAATTTCTGGCACGCCACGCTATCAATGGCCTCTCTACCTCAGCCACATGGGGTCATACATAAACTCCTCAGCCCAAAGCCTTTCAAATTGTTATTGTTACTAAGTAAACAGGCTTTCATATTTCATGAAGCAGAGCAAGGCTGCTGTGACAACTCTGGGTTCAGCTGACTGCCTCTGCTTGATGTTTGGAAAATGTCTACATGTAATATACATGATGAGAAGGCAGTCTCATCTCAAATGCACATGGCTGGAGTATTGTGCTCTTCAAAATCAAGGACATTTTATGAATCAGTTTCTTTCTAATCAATTTCTTTCTCCTTTGCTTCTCCAGCTTTTGATTATTTGGGGGAATCAATTCTCTCATAGTTTATAGGCACTAACCATAAACAATCTGTAAAGATGATATATAAAACATCACATGCTTGTGTGTATAATATTATAGCTGTCATATATGGAATTTTAATGAATAGCCCATTAAACCAATATATTCCAAACAGTTTATTCAGGGGCTATCATTTCAGGATTTAAAGACACCGCTCTAATTTATTCATATGGAAGTCTACCAACACATCAGGAAAAATACATAAAGTTAAGAAAAAATAGACCATGGATTCAAAAACTCTTGATAGCTATTAAATGTCTTTCTCCAAATATACTTTTTCCAGCAATATAAAAATATAGTGCAAGAGAGGAAAGACAGCAATTTGCTTGCAAAATCACTTTTGCAGAAAAAGATAAAACACAGACTACTTTCCTAAGAAGTAATTTTACAGATGCTGTTTCTAATCTTGCACTATGTGGATTCACATGACCTCTGCAATTATTAGCAGTAGCCCCTGAGCAGATAAACATCACACAACACTATGAGGGTTTTGGAGAAAGGATGAAGGACACTTAAATTCTTCTAGCCATGATCTCCAATTTGCTTATCATTAGAGAAAGCAGGAGTAAACACAAAAGGGGGCTATTTCGGTCAGGCGAATGCTGAGGAGAGAAGGCACATTCATACCTCTCCTGACTTGCCATGTAATGAGGAGCAATTAATTCATCCTATTGTATTTCAAAATGCCAAAGACTCCATTCACATCAAAGAGAAATGTTTCAAGGCTTCTGCTATTGTTCATTTTTAAATGTACTGAGCTATATTTAGTATTTTATAATTGTCAATAGTGTTTTCTTTTATTCTGATATGCGGCTTAACATCATTAAGGACTGTAGATGAGATCCAGAAGATTTGTAGGTGTGCTTGATGACTCCCTACCAGGAAGCCTGGGAATTAGATCAGCTAATGCCAGGTCTGGGTGTTGGAGAGAAGTAACCCTTCTGACCTTAGCTCCCTTTCCTTCAAGGGTGACAGCAACAGGCAGAAAGTAAATATTCCCTGAAAACTGGAGGGACCCAAGCAGGCAGCAAGCTCAAGTTTAGCTCCAGACTGAGTGCCAGCTCCCACCACTCACCTTCTCTGTTTAATCCAAACATCCAGATACAATGAAAAAAGGGCTTGGTTACGGGGAGACAATGTGCCTGACCAGGTGATGGCACAGTGAATAGAGCATCAGAATGGGATGCGGAGGACCCAGGTTCGAGACCCTGAGGTCGCCAGCTTGAGCACGGGCTCATCTGGTTTGAGCAAAGCTCACCAGCTTGGACCCACGGTCGCTGGCTCGAGCAAGGGATTACTCGCTCTGCTGTAGCTCCACGGGCAAGGCACATATGAGAAAGCAATCAATGAACAACTAAGGTGTCGCAATGAAAAACTGATGATTTATGCTTCTCATCTCTCTCCGTTCCTGCCTGGCTGTCCCTAACTATCCCTCTCTCTGATTCACTCTCTGTCTCTGTAAAAAAAAAAAAAAGCGGGGGGAGGGGAGACAATGCAAAAACATCTCAAGCTAAGGAACGGAACCCTCACCCTTGACCAGTACTCTTTGGGGAGGCACCATGACATCATGTAAAGAGCTTAGGTTTGGTGCCAGGTAGCCCCGGAACCAAATTCAGACTTGTGACCCTGAGCAAGTCTTTTAGCCATTCAGAGACTCTGCTTCCCCATTTATAAAGTGAGGATAACAACACCTACCTTCAGGGTTGCTTTGAGAATTATATCAAGCACTCTGCAGGACCAGCAGCCTTGTCATTCTGGGAACTTGTAATCTATGGGACCCTCATGACTGACCATCTAGGCTTGATCCTGCTCAAAACCTGAAATGCTTAGGCACCCTGGTCCTGATTAGGTACATAATCCCAGACTCAACTGTTATTCTAGGGCATTGTCTACACTGGAAGCCAGTTAACAATGGGATTTCTCTCAGAAGGGATAGAGATGTGGAAAGAGGCTGTTTCTAATGTGTCCAGTCCTCTAGTTTACACTGAAGTTCGGCCCTGCCACACCGCTGATGAGAGGTTCTAATTCTATCGCACCCAAGCAGGAGAAATTACCTGTCTCTAAATCTTAGTTTTTACTCAGTTAAATAAAAAACAAAGTAATCAAAATATCACCAGGGAGACAGGGTACATGTCATGAATGCAACAGAACTCCCTGAAGATTGGGAGATGCCAGAAAAGGCAATGGATCATTTCCCAAATCCTGTGACAAGGCCGAGCGCCTCGGTGCTGGAGCCATGACCAAGTGGCTGTTCCAGGCGTTCTTCACCTTGTGCACTGCTAAGGGCCACCGACTGATGGAGCAGAGTGGCTCAGAAGGCCGTGGGAGCACCAATGGGTGAAGCAAAGTGCATCATCCCTGTGGCCTGGCCCATTCCTGGATGAAATCAGTGGTGATACAAGCTGCAGCCAGCAGTGTGGACCCCAGCAATACCTCAGCAAGTTTTTAATTCTCTTCAAGAGAATTAAATCAATAGTTTGAACTTTAAGCTCTCGGTTTATTGGAAGGAATGGCAGATTGGGAAGAACAGCCTGTTTGGAAATTAAATCACAAAGGCTTCCTAGGTGAGAATGAAGAAAATGGCTTTGGGGAGCACATGTAGCTCATAAATTAGTCACCAACGGCTGGAAACAATCAGGGAAACTCAGGCCTTTTTCTGCTCTGCTGGGATGATGCAACGTAAGCAAGTATAGGCTTCTCTTTAATATACACCTGCAGCTTGACACGAATACGTCTACTACCCAAGATGTAGCCTGCAGAGTGAAGACTCCCCTTCTTCTTACTACTGTCCTGAGTCACGCTCGCACTCACCAAAACACACTCCAGACCAGAAATGGCCTGATCCATCTTCACAGAAAGATGATGATGGTTCCGTGTGGTGGTGGTCTGCAGAGCTTGGCTATGGTTCCCACAAGCCTCTAAAGCCATCAAATAAAGTACTGTCTTTCTGCTGCTATTGGGTACAGGAAGTCTGTGGGCAGGGCCTGGACAATCTCAGGACAATTGACTGTATAGAGAGAGCAGGAAACTCTAAGTAGGAACTCAGAGTAGGAAAGAAAAGATTGCTTAATACAAAGAGAATACTTCTGTGTTCTTTCTGCATGCTGGGATAATAAATCCCTGGAGTTTAAAAAACACTGTTAATGAGGCCCTGGCAGGTTGGCTCAGTGATCGCGCATCAGACCCGTGTGTGGATGTCCTAGGTTCGATTCCTGGTCAGGGCACACAGGAGAAGCAAGCATCTGCTTCTCCACCCCTTCCCCTCCTTCTCTCTCTCTCTCTCTCTCTCTCTTTCTCCTCCCACAGTCATGGCTTGACTGGTTCGTGCACATCAGCCCTGGGCCCTGAGGAGGGTTCTGTGGAGCCTTCACCTCAGGTGCTAAAAATATCTCAGTTGCAAGCATCAGCCTAAGATGGGGGTTGCTGGGGGGATCCCGGTCAGGGCCTATGTGGCAGTCTGTCTCTCTGCCTCCCCACCTCTCACTTAATAAAATAAAAACAACAACAACAAAAACACTGTTAATGACCTTTTGATGAATTAATGATGAGTGAAATAATTCAAGGTAGAGAATAATTTCTAAACTTTCAGGCCAGTCCTGAGACCAAATCAAAGTCTTCATAGACAGGCAGCAGCCTCTCACTGTTCAAATGAAGTGAGGGGCTGAAGCAGGAGGTGCTAGACTATAAAGGAAACTGGAGTGGGTGACACTGCTGTGGATGCCGCTGGTGACAGAAGGTCCAAGAGAGATCTCTAGGTCAACACCCCTGGAATTCCTAAATGCATGCTCCACACACCTGTAAGCCACTTGCACAGTGGAACTGCATGAACCCTCCTCCTGTCTTCCAACTAGAACCAGGCCTACCTGCAAGCTTTTGGTCATCTAGAACCCACCGTGGATCTGAAGAGTGGTGGGTCAGAAGGATTTCGTCTGGGCAGGGGACAAACAAACGTGGTACTCCCATCGCTGAGAAATGCCTCCCTTAAGATAAGCTCTCTTCTCGAGCAGCAGTTAGCGCTCTGACTACTCTCTTAAAATTTTTTAAAATTAAAACAAAACTGAAAGTATATGCTTAATGTCCAAAATTCTGGCACTCTGGTCACAAACGGCTTGGATTTCCTTATCCATATTAGGAGGCCTTTGAATCTCAGCTGCACTCTGCTGACCCCTTTTCTCTCCTGTGCCAGCCAGTCTCTGCTCCTGGTTCGCCTCCACCTGCTCACCCCACTCCGTCCCCACTTCACTGTTCCCTAGATTGCTGCTCCCTTGCATCTCTCCCTCCTGGTTCTGTCTGTATCCAGGGCCACCCCCACTGTTGCCCAAGTCTGTCTTGGTTTAGGCTGCTATAGAGTATAAAGAAAAAATCTCACTGGTGCCATGGCTTCAGAACAAATTCAGAGTAGACAGTGAGTAACAATCTAGATTAGTTTTAGGACAGAGGCAAAGGAGGAGAGAGATTCATTGGATTTTATTTTTCCCAGGGAAATAAATGATAAGGAAAGACACTGCTGGTAGAGAAATGGGGGAGGAGGGAGACTGAGACCAGTTGGGGAATGAGAGAGGGTAGAGGGAATTAGAAAACATAAGAAAAATTTTTGTTGGTTTCTTTCACTTAACAATAAAAATAAAAAACTTAGCTTGACTGGTGGTGGCACAGTGATAAGAGCATTGACCTGAGATGCTGAGGTCACAGATTTGAAACCCCAAGGTCGCTAGCTTGAGTGCAGGGTTGCCAGCTTGAGCCTGAGACCACTGACATGATCCCATGGTCGCTGGCTTGAGCACAAAGTCACTAGCTTAGCTGGAACCCCCCAATCAAGGCATATATGAGAAGCAATAAAAGAATAACTGATGTGCCACAACTATGAGATGATGCTTCTCATCTCTCTCCCTTCCTGTCTGTCTCTGTCTCCCTAACTTAAGAAAAAAACAACTATCAAAATAAAAATGATCATTACCAGATAGTACAAATATGAATGTTTAATATGGCCTTCTCCACACTTAACTTTTTGTTGCATTTTAAATTTAGCAACAATGAAAACTTCATGGTTAGTTTTGATGTACACCTTCAGTTACTTGTCATTACTTTAAGAGAACCCAACCTTTAATAACCTAAATTGTTTTTTTTTTTTTGTATTTTTCTGAAGTTGGAAACGGGGAGGCAGACAGACTCCCGCATTGCCCGACCAGGATCCACCCGGCATGCCCACCAGGGGGCGATGCTTGGCCCATCTGGGGCGTTGCTCTGTTGCGACCAGAGCCATTCTAGCGCCTGAGGCAGAGGCTACAGAGCCATCCTCAGCGCCCGGGCCAACTTTGCTCCAATGGAGCCTTGGCTGCAGGAGGCGAAGAGAGAGACAGAGAGGAAGGAGAGAGGGAGGGGTGGAGAAGCAGATGGGCGCTTCTCCTGTGTGCCCTGGCCAGCAATCGAACCCGGGACTCCTGCACGCTAGGCTGATGCTCTACCACTGAGCCAACCAGCCAGGGCAATAACCTAAGTTTTAACAGCTGCTTTTGAAAAGATTCAGTGTACACTTTCAGACTCAATAAGAATAGAACTTGTGGACATAATTTACTCTGCTTTCCTCTTTGCTCAGTTCTAATGGTACCTCAAGGTCCACGAGGCTTTCTTTAATCCCCCTACTCTCAGAATTAATCATCCTCTCACTACAAAGTCTTTGTACTACTCTGGTAAATTTCTACTGCAGAGCCCCACCTGCCCCCAGCAAAGAATCAAGAATCTACTGAAAATCTTGTATTCACCCCAAATGTAGCCGAAAATAACAGAAAAGTTTAGTGTCCCTCAGGAACAGAGACTCAGTTTATAATATAACTGTCCGTGCCTGACATCTACTAACAAGTCAGGAACATGCTGGCTTCTCAATGAAAAGTTTACCGGGCTGAATTGAGTCATCGTTTCTGCACTTTTAGAGTTCAAATCTACATAGAATCTTAAACTTTTACCATAACAAATTTTGTTAGAAAAATTAAAATTAAAGTCCACACACAAAAAGGGGGTGATCTGTCTCACAAACAAGCACCTGGGAAGCACTGCAGTTAGCAGAAGCATAATGCTGACCCTTGGAACTTGCTCTAACAGACTTTTGTAGTTAGGATGACCCATCCCTAACTGTGACATGAGAATGACCACTCTCGTCTTGAGTCTGTTTTCTTTGGAGGAATATGACAGAACAGGCTAGAAAACTTATTCAATATGGACTTTAAATGGGACACATGCGTTTTTGTGTAAAGGTGGGGAGGAACAACTGAGAGAGAGCTATCTCTTTTCCTTCTGCCTAAAGCAGTATGGTTTTTCAAACCTTATTCAACAGAACAGCCAAAGAGTCCACTGCTAAGGATGAGGGAGTATGAGCTTTGCTTAAAACAGCCTTTATTTTATATGAAGGCTTTCAAGTAAGATCTCAGTCTGAAACATGAGTTTTGCTGTTTAAAGAAGTCTGGAAAACCACTGGACTAAAAAATTCTACCATACCCTTCCCCAGGAAGTAGAGAGAGGCTTACAGGCAAGAGGGCTCACATGGAAGCCATACCTGGCGGTGGCCCCAGAATTGAACAAACCACATATTCAAACTCCAAGGGAGTACAGTAAAATGGAGTTTAGCTTCAGTCTTCACAGGAGGGCCCTGACAGGCCTTTGTCCACCCAGAGAACAGAAATCTTTAGGCTTCTGAGCATGTGGAGAAATAGTGAGCAGCCTGACTGAGGCAGGAATTGCCAAGACAGGTACTGAGATGGTCAGTCACCAGCCACTGTCTCCAAGAAGCCGTGCTACTTCTCCGAAGGCAAAGCACAGTCTCTTCTAAGTTCGGATACTTTCTGCTATCCATACCATCTGCCCAGAACTTATCCTAGTTGACCAGGATGACTTCAACTTTCTGCAGCGAGTTTATCTCAGTTACTGCAGGAGGCCAAGAAGACACGGCTATCATCCTCACCTCATAGTGATCTCAGGGAGAATGCTTGTCTCTGTCTCCCACAATTGTGCATTCGACTCCAGAATTGAGCAAGCAAATACAGGGGGAGTGGTGAGATCGACCTGACCTGCAAGGTCAACAGACCTGGGCCTACTTCCAGGTGATGCCTGGCTAGGAAGGTTAATGAGGGCATCTTTAACACAAAATGCCCACGGGAGGTCAAGGCAGTGACACCTGAATGCAGGTGACAGCCTTATTCTCAACTGTCCTAATGCCCTCAGAGAGGTGATACAGCAGTTCTGCAGCTAAGATCACATCACCCTGAGTTACTGACACTCGCCACAGGGTCAATCACAGATTAAGTCCACATTTTGAGTAAGATTTCAAAGTTAAAATATTCATCTTCTGAAATGTGGGTGCTGAGAAAAGGCTGGTAGCAAGGGCTGCCTGCCTAGCTCCAAGGGACATGAGAGATGATAGGTTATCTACACTGTGTGCTGGTGTGATGCCTTCCACTGAAAACATTCTCCCATCTCCACTAGATAACACCCTATCTGACAGAACAATGGTTGAGGATTCAGAAAGACCTGAGTTCAAATCCCGATTCTGACGCTTAAGTAGGCTTAGTGGCTTTTGGCAAGTCAATTAAACTCCTAGAACCCTGGTTTCTTAAATATTATTCCTCAAAGTCCAAACAATGGAACTTTCTTTGTAGTGTGGATAAACGAGAGAAGACCCAAGAGGCTCTGCACTGCACTGACTCTTGTCTTTCAGTTCCCAAAGAGCAGCACGTTCTCCATGCGGCTCGTCCCTGGGATTCCCTCCACGTTTGGTTTTGGCTCTTTCTGCTAACACTTACCAACAGTGCCCTAATTTCACATTCCTATTTGAATGGCCAGCTCTGTGAATAAGGGGTTGGCTGTTAACTGCCCACCATGATGAGCGCCATGCCTGGAACACGCAATTAGTATTAGCTGATGGGAAGAACAAAGGCCTCCATTTTTCCAGGAATAATGTGGTGGGGAGGAAGGAAAGAAACTGTAAGAAGATGGAGGTGGTTCTTGGAGCTGAAATGTTGAGCCAGTTGCTACCCAACTGCCTCTGTTTCAGCCTCCTCCTTGTGTCTGCCCCCAAAGAGGGTGGGCCAAGATTGCAAGTGGGGGGGAAGCCTTTTAGTTTTTAGAAACAAACACAAATATAACTGTGTGTTTGTGTGTATGATATGTATAAAGTAAAGGCAAAATTCTTTTAAGGAAAATTCTAAAAATCACCAAGTGAAAAAATGAGTGCTTCCTGCATGCCATGGGGATCCCTTCTGAGCAGGAGAACTTCATTCATCACCTATAGGGTTTTCGGTCTAGGGCTGTGTGCCCTGGAGAGTCTATAGAAACCACACAGACAGCGCAGAAATAGAGCAATTTATAACACTGCAGATGGAAACACAAAATTTGGTGTCTGTAAACTCCTTTGTACACCATTAATCCATTAGCTCAGAGAAACTAGAAACAGTCAGAACTTGAGCAAATACTGAGGTAGTTACATCCACATAGAGAGGAATGCACCTTTGGTTAAAAAGCAGGATTGAAGAAGTTATCTTAGTCTTTGACTGCTCAGCCAGTGCAGCTAAAAGCCAGCCACCATCAGCCACACGTGCGAGCGAGCCAGCATGCTGCCCACTGCAGAGGGCACAACAAATGAGCCTTGCTAGTAACTAGAGCTCCTCCACAGCCAGACTTGTTTGCATAAAAAAAAGTTGGAGGGCTTTGGGAAGGGTCCCAGTGTTCACCACTCAGTGCTGGGAAAATTACACTTAATTTTTTAGGTTTACAATGAAAACACAAATTTGCTTCATGTGTGGAAAAAAACAGTACAGAACAAAAAAATGACATATGGGAAAGGCAACAATATAAGCTACAAATTTGTTTTTATTATATAATAAAAATCCTCCATGTAAACTATAATGTCTGAATTTCTACCAGGGCATATGGAAACAAACAAACAAAAAGGCATGTATGCTTTACTACAGATTTTGAAAGGGAGAACTTGCATTTAATATATTGTTTATGCCTCCATTTTTGCTATTAAATGTATTTTAAGAGATGGGAAATTGAGGCATATGTATAAACATTTTAAAGTAAACTCAATTATAGTGGAATTGCAAATATAGATTTGATCAGGAGCTTACTGATCTTTTAAGATCTATCTTTCATTTTTTGAGGTCTCACCTTATTTTTTAACTTAGTTAACAATATTAAACACTGTGGAATAAATCTGGCGGAATAAATCTGGCAGAATAAATCCGGCAGAAAACACTCTATGTTGAAAGAACACATGAAAAGGGTGTATTTTTTAATGAGTATTCTTGAAAATACATGAAAAGCACACATTAATTTCTAAATATTTTATTAAGAGTAATTTCATGATGACCACTGTGTAAATGATTCCTGTTTATAATTTTTACACCAACTTTGCATCTGGATTTTTTTTTCTCTCCTAGCCCAGGGCTGCTTGATGGATAGTTGAAGATTAAAAAAAAAAAAAAAAATCATGTTTCTGTGCTGAAAAGTTATCAAGACCAGCTCTTTGCTGCATTTGCATTGTTATTAGGGACACACACGCACATAGCACACACACTGGGCTTAATGTGAGGCTAGTACAGAAACAGAGAGATTAGACACAAAGAAATGTAAACAGCTCTCACATGCGAGGAAACTAGGTTACGAGAATCCCAGCGCCGGGCATTCACCAGTCACCATGGAAAACAGGAAGTGAGATGCATAGCAACCACAAGCCAAAAAGCAGGAAAGCGCATACCTTTAGCTTGGAATGAAAATCACGAGATTTCCTTCTGGCAAGAACCTGAATGTGACTAGACACCTGCAGGGTAGGGGAAGGGAGGAAAACAAAGGAAAAGCCTGTAACCATGGAGATGAAAAGCCCCCTACAACTGGGCAAGCCAGACGTACCTTAATGGCGGCTTGAATTTCTCGAACTTTCTTTCTTGCTAAGACCTGTATATGACTAGACACCTACATTGTTCGGGTTTATGAGGGGAAACAAAACAAAACAAAACAAAACAAAAAAAGGAAATCAAATATAAAATTGCTACTCCTTAGGAGGGTGTGGGGTGGGGTGGGGTGGGGTGGGGTGGTTATTTGCATCGCAACAAAGCTCTGCAGTTAGGAATACACAGTCCCAGCCAGACACCAAGCCCCCAGCGCTGCTCTCAGCTTTTCAGACTGGGTCATCACTGCAGTGACTTGATTCAGGAGGAAAGTTTAGGCTAATCTAGTTTTTCTCACCCAAGAGCAATCACGGGCATGGGATGAGAGGGGGAGAGTTGGGTTGTTTTCTTTATGAAATTTAAAAAGGTGGGGGTAGAGGTAAATGAAAATATTTATAGCTTCTCGGTATCAGGAGGGAAAATCCCCTTTTCTCAATTTAGAAGAGACGGTCCATAAATTAGCACATTCTACGAAATCAAAAAGCTAAAGCTGTCAGTTGGATTCTGATCTCATTAAGAGCTCTGGATTCTGTAGCAAATGTTAAAATAATACTGACATGTAAATGAGATCTCAAAGTGAAATGGAAAGACCCAGTTAGTGGAGCATTTTTCCCTTATAAATATCTTTAATCCTTCCACTCTTTTGGGTATTGACTGGGCGCCAAGTGGATTTGCATATTATTACAAAGCGCAAAGTGTGAATACAGCCAGCCAGCCATCCTGTTAAAAATCTGGGTTGAAAACCACACGGATTTGCTGAACAACAAATTCACATTGGAGAGGTATCACCAACTGCTGCCTAAAAACATCCCCAGGATGCCGGAGTGTAGAAACCAAGCCAAGTCTGGCTTCTGAAATACAATGATTCCACTGGGTAAACAAATTTGCATCTCTTTCCACCGGCCTTGGATAAATTTAGAAGAGTCCCCCAGTGAAGAGGCACATGAGCAGAGCTCACAGAACCAGCAGACAGCCCAGGTCCAGCATGTTCAATATGTCGAGAATTAGATCTTGTGTGCTTTTATCTGTTTCAGAAATTTAGAACCTTCCATGTAAAAGTTCACCGACTCAGACTAGAAAACAATTACTTCATTTCAAACACTCTAGCAACTCTAAGAAAAAAGACAGGATTTATGATAATAAAATATCCTTTAATCTTTAATTTTGTCTTTGAGTTAAATTTTTTTTTCAATTTGTGCTTTTTTTTTAAGTACGGAGAAGCAGGTACTCCCCCATCCTCTTCACCCCTCTATCCGGCTTCTGCTTTTATTTGGTTTCACCCGAATTTTATTCTTATGTGATTTTCGGACTTAATGAGGACCACCATCCACCGCAGGGGCGGGGGCGGGGACCATCCACCGAGCGGACGAGGTCCCGTGTCTGAGCACTGGCAGGAGGCCACCTCCCTCTGTGCTGACTCAGCAGCCAGGCTCCGCTGGGGCTGGGCTGGGGCACGTGGGGCATTCCTGGGGAAAAGCTCTCCCCCATCATAAACATTCATGGAAACAACTCATCACTGAGCAGAGGACTGGGACCTGCTGCTCAGGCTTAACAAGACCACAGTTGAGCTTGCCTTTTGGTTTAATTATAGTTTTTAAAATCCACAGATCCATCAGCATAGATCAACATTAAAAAAATTTTTTTTTTTCTTCTGTTAACAACTCACCCATGAGGTTTGTTTGATATTTTCCCCCTTTCTTTCTTTCTTTTTGTTTTTAGGTAAGCACGAATTTCTCCATCCCAGTTCTGAACTGGGTCAGAGACTTGGGCCGCTCTGTATCAGGAAGGAGGAGAGCCAGAGCCCTGACAAAGGGCAGAGGAAAATTCCTGACACTGCTCTGCACAAAGGTAAGTTGTAACTTCATTGCAGTCACAGCAGCTACTGACAAAAAGCCATAGCTTAAGGAGCAACAGTTCCCTGGACGCACATCATTCAGTATCATATTCAGGCCAATACTCAAGGCTGCTCGCGTTACTTTTATTGAAATGATTACTAATATGTAATTATTCCAGGATTTTACAATGCACAAAATCACAAAATTTCATGGCTTGCAAGTATATTTGCACCTGCAGCATGTGTAGTATTTGCAGATGCACAGTGTGGGAAAGAAGTAAACCTTTTAAAATACAGTACAGGAGCAGTTTATACACTGTCCTTACTAAAACTTTCCCATATGTACAAAAGAACTCTGGAGACCACATAGTCAAGGGTCACTGAAATGATGAACAGTGAAAACTGAGCCAATTTAAAACACCAATTTAAATATCACTGACGTCCTTACAGGGAACTCAGATTGGGGGCTCCTAGGAGCCAAAGCACAGACAGCCACTGCAGCCAAAATGCCTCCTTGGGCCATTCGCTGACATGCACAATTTCCAGGTAGGTTATTTTACCTGTTTTCTGGTCCTCGTCTTCCCTGTCCTGAGTTTGATGTATCTGGCTATCAATTCATTCCTACCTGCAAGAAAGAAAAATTTACAATAAGGTAGATTGGAGGGGGAAAAAGCCTCTGAAAGCTAAGAACAGAATTCAGAATCAGTTGCATCTGTAAGTTTATTAATGCTAGAAAAATAAAACAGTACAGTGGTTTGCAAAAATACTAGGGGGATAATAAGATGAGGGACATTAATTATGAACTATGATCAGCAACTGAGAATACAAATGTGCTTTTTTAAAAAGTGCTTTTTAGTTTCTTTGCATACTTGAATCTAAATGGGCGATGACTTGTGAAGCAACAAATGCAAGAATTAGTGTGGGGTCCACAAACCCAATCTGTTCTAGTCTTATATTTCATATCCATTCCTCCTCACTCAGATTTCTACTTGTAGTTACCTCCAGTGAGAGTCATTATAGCCACAAGAAAATGAACACTGTGGCCACAGAAACCCTACAATGGTGAGTTAACATACGAAAGCAGACACCCCCTAAAAGTAGTTACTGCACTAGTAACTAAACACAAGATTGTGTCTGTGAAAAAGAATGACACAACCTCTTCAAAGCTTTATAACCTGTGGGGGAAAGAAAATGCCTAAAAGTAAAAACAAATACCTTCCATCCATACCCTGCCAGGAGACTGAGACGGTTCAAACAGAAAATTGATTTTGAAGAACTATAGGCCTGATCGTGGTGGCGCAGTGGATAAAGCGTCGACCTGGAAATGCTGAGGTCGCTGGTTTGAAACCCTGGGCTTGCCTGGTCAAGGCACATATGGGAGTTGATGCTTCCAGCTCCTCCCCCCCTTTCTCTCTCTCTGTCTCTCCTCTTTCTCTGTCTCTCCCTCTCCTCTCTAAAATGAATAAATAAATAAAAAAAATTAAAAAAAAAAAGAAGAACTATAATGTAATGGGAAAGTACAGCCCCACAGCCAAGTGGGGAAATGTAATACTACGTGAAATAAAAACCCAACTGTAAGACATGGGTCCCAACTGTAACTATAGTCATAGCTGTACAGATCGTTGTGCAATTTGTGCCGGCTGTCTTACTTCCCAGACATACTGCACACCTGAAGAGAGCAAGAGCTTTATCTTACTTCCCACAGCCCTCTTCGCTCCCCGCCTCAGGCACACAGCACACTGCTGGGCACACAGGAAGAACACATGTGGAAATAATACAGCCTCTGCTGAGAAAGAGTGACCACGCCCACCAGATCTCCCCTGGCAGAGGGCAGGATTGGCAGCACTAATGAAGATTAATGCAAATGTCTTGACGAAAATGCTGTTTGAGAATTCTAAAGACTGCTCCATCACTGCTGAGAACATTCCTTTAATCATGGCTCTGCCCACCACCTGCCTGTTTTAGGACTGTGTAATACATAGTCACCACTAGAAGACACAGGAATCATAGAAGCTTGAGTTGGAAAGTACCTCAGGGTCATTCGTTCCCAACTTGAAAAGTCCAAGTCCTTATTAGCCTAAGCCAGCACTTCTAGAATTCAGGAAGTGAATTCTAAGTTTTACCTTAAAACACTTAAGAATAAAAGGACCCTCCTTATCTGTGGCTTCTTGTCACTGTCATTCTCAGAGTCTTCTTATTTCTCTTAACAAGGAACAAGGCTAACCACTTATGCACATGACTAACTTTTCGATATTAATGATGGCTTTCAGGTCCTCCTAGAGTTGTATCCAGGCCAAACCTCCCCTATTCCTTTATCTGTGACAAGCTTTGGAACACTCCCCCATACATCCTGTGACTGTCCTTTGTCTATTTTCCTTTCATAGCCTGAAGCCCAGAACCATAGTGATGGTCCTGCTATGCCAGGTCCACAGCAGAGTGGCTCCAAGGCCTCGCGCATCTGAAATAGCCCACCTTTGTTATTGCACCACTGCATTTGATTTTGGGAGACCACTCTGAACTGTCAACTCACGTCCCTTTGAACTTGTAGGGTTTTTTTTTTTTCATTTGGGCTACTACTCAGATATATCCCTAACCGTGTGCATAGTTAGAATTTTCAGATCCAAACACAGAACCTGAATTTATTTCTATTGCATTTCATCCTGTGAGATTAAGCCTGTCAGGATCTTCTTCGATCCTGATTCTATGACTGAACTTAAACCCTTTAACACAGAAAAGGGGCCTGGAAATTTGGTCTTGAGGATTGCTTCTCTAGGGATTCTCTTTCAAACTTTTGAGAACTACCAATATCTCTTGTAGTGCCATCGGGTCTACTTCTTCATCTCTCAGGTGGTCGTCCAGATTTTGTAATTTGTTTCAAAGGCTCGCCGACAGTGGAGCCCAACCAAGAGTGCCTCATTACCAGAAGCCAGAGCTCAATGACGATGTCTGCAGATGAACCACGCATCCTCCAGCACAGGGCCTTACTGTACCCTGCTCAGGGCCGTCTAAGTGGCCAGAATGAAATAAATCCAGGGCTCTGTATTACATGCAATTTCATTTGAACCTTGGCCAGATGGCAAAAATGTCTCCTGCCTATCCTTGTTTATTTTCTGTGAAAGCAGGAAGAATTATTTGTTATCTGTGACACATCACCTATATAACTAACTTCTCATTACTTATAGCATTTGGTGTAATGGATGATATCAATATGAGGACAGCCACATTTGACTGTATGTATACTTTATAGTCTAAGTAAACGACCCCCCTTAGAGTTAAACAATATCAACTTATACGATGACTACAGTATTTCTACAACATCCCCCACTGGGTAGTCTATGTGCAGAGCACTATGACACTGTCACCATTTCATTGAAAGCTTGTTGTAACTCTTATGTCCCGTCCCTGTGCTTTATAAGATCACCTGTCAGAATGCAGTGTCCTTTCTTTCATACCATGTTTCAAGCCATGGAGTAATTAACTTGAGGTTCTTACCGTGTTTCTTCTTGCCTCCATTAGGAATACTGTTGATTCAATTTTTAAATTCAAATTTAACCAACTCTAAGCATCTACTATGATCTAAGCAGTGTTTCACTTTATTATATGTACATTTTTTAATGACCATGAGGTGGCTTTGTGTTATTTGGGTTTACCCGGTTTATAAAATGTATGTTTCATTTGTTTAGTTATTTTTTTAAAAAAACTTAAATACTATCCTGGCTGGATAGCTCATTTGGTTAGAGTATCATCCCAATATGCCAAGATTGCAGGTTCAATCCCCGGTCAGGGCACATATAAGAATCAACCAATGAATGCATAAGTAAGTGGAACAACAAATTAATGTCTCTCTCTAAAAATAAAAAACAGTTAAAAAAGAAACTCCTTAAATACCTACCATATTTCCACATGTATAAGACGCACCCTTTTTTGAAAAATTTGGGGTCTAAAAACTAGGTGCATCTTATACAGTGGTTGTAGTTTTTTTACTTGCATTTGCCACTTTTTTTAGCTTGTTTTTGCACTCATTGTTGAAGACAGTGATTCGTCATCAGACACAGATGAGGACAAGCTAATGGATGGGAGTTTTGACAATGATGAGGAATTGTATAAATTTTATGATGAATAAAACTTGAGTTCAATAACTTTATGTAATACGTTTTTTTTTTCCAAATTTCGAGCCCCAAAATTAAAGTGTGTCTTACACATGGGAGCGTCTTATATATAGGGAAATATGGTAGTTCATCCTTAAGTTTTAAGTTCAACTCATGTATCTTTTAATTTTTACAATCAGTTTCAAAAGACCATTTGAATAATGTTTGGTCCATTTTACAAATCTAAACTCCTTTAAACACTTAAAACTGTATTTAATTTAGAGTGTATTTAAATATTTTAAACATTAGAACTGTTTGATTGAACTTACAAAAACTTTCCTTAAACAACTCTTAAGAGACCTAGTAAATTATCTTAAATGCTCTAATATTGCTTCCAAATCTAGTAAGACTTCAACCCTCCCTCAAATCAAGTCTAAATCAATTACCCCATGGTACATTTTAATTTGAAAATACAAGCTAACCTGTTGTATGGGCCAAATTATTTTAAATAATTACTTGAAAGATGATACATTGATAAATCATTTAAATAAAAAACATTAATACTATAGGCTTTGACTCTATTGACATCTTCTATTTTCATTTCTAAACCTCCCCAGAATTAAAATATGCACACCTACGAGGAAAACAAGTGTACCATTCCAAATGATATTGGAATATCCTTTCAGCTGCTTGGGGTTGTACATATTTTGGGGCAATCAACTAGACTCTGAATGAATTCTTGTCACTGATACAGGACGTCCTGAGACTTCTTTACATTTCTGTAATATGGCCCTCTAAAGGGGGTGGATCCAGGGAGTCCAGAGCCATGGACTTGAATTGTGGTACTAAGATATACAGTTCCCTTACCAAGGACCAGAAGCTCAGTGGTACTAATCATCACTGATGTAACTGGCAGTGGGCTTCTGGTCCACACAGCACAGTCTTGTTTGTAACCATAATCAAGATGTTGGGTGTTGGAAATGTTAATTCTCATTTCTTTCTCTCTTTCTTCCAACACATCCACAAATGGTAGGTGTGTTTCATCCAATAAAGCTTACATTATAAAAATGAATTTCAACAAAGATAACTTTAAAGGTAATCATGATCATCTTAAACTATAGGCATGTGAGGACCTCCACTCTGCCTTATGATGCCTGTCTGATGCATCAGGGATATAAAGACAGGGCAGCCTGCCCGCCAACAATAAGTTCACTGTCCAACAGAAGGGCTAAGACATGAGCAAATCGGCTCTACACATCATATGATGACTACTGCTATGAAAGAGGTTCTAGTAACATCCATGGGTATTTGGCCACAAATAATTTATGGTCCAGTAAAAGTACTGGACCATAATCTAGGCCTTTAAGGATAAATTTATTTTATTACATAGCCAACATTTTATTATGAAAAATTTCAGACATACAGAAAAGTCTATGGCAGAACGATTTTACAGTGATTACGACAGACCCACCACCTAGATTCTACCATTCACTTTTTCTATACCCGCTATAGCACGTCTTTCCTATCACTCCCTTCCACTATCCACTTTACCAAGTGTGATTCAAAATACGTGGCAGGTATAATAACACTTCCCCCTCAATACTTCAGTGTACATTTCACTAATTGAAGTGACAACTCTGATTCTGACAGGTAGAATGGAGGTGGGGCGCAGGTGAAGACCATTTTAGACAGAGAAAGCAGCATCTCCTTAAATATATAAGCAGAAAACTGGGACTCTTATAACACACACACATGCAAATTCCCCAGACCACTGTACATCCTTCCTTCCGAGCACAGGCGTCTCCAGGCTCTGCACTCACAGCAACCACAGCATTCATGGCTCATCTCCTTCATGCTTCTAGAAATCCTCCTGGTGGCTTATAGAGCCGAGCAGCAACGTCACACTTCACCATTCAGCATCACACGACTGGTTCTCTGTTGCATAAAAGTTCCTTTGGAAATGCACATCCCATCACTTCTTTCATTCTGAGATGCTACAGCTGCATCTACCCTTGCTTTTCCCACAGGCAAGAAGCAGCAGCAAAGATAAACATAGCCTGACCTGCCACTTACATACTACGATCTTCACCAGGCAGCGCAATCTCATTTTTATTTTACTTTTCCTTTTTCCTAAATAACAGGACAGTTGAAGGTGAGCCCATCATCAGCTTCTCCTGCACCGACTGCCATGAAATCTTCTGCTAAAGGGGCAACAGAGAAAGATTTCTGCAGAAAGGGACAGTTTGCACAGTGCCTGCCTTACCCAGACAGAAGACTGGTTAACGTTGTTGTGGGCTGTGTGTGTAATGGGATGTGGCCTCAAGGTCATGTTTGAGGCACAGCAAATGCAAGGTCTGTGGCTAGAAATTGTAGCCCAGAGACACTGGGCTTTAACAGCCTAAGAGCCACTTTGTAATTGAATGGAGTCAGGGAGCCACAAAGAAAGAAATAACAAAGGAATTGTCCTCTTCCTTGGCTGTAGTCATTTCTTAGGCAAACTCACACCCAGAGAGGGCAGAACTGTCTGCACCTGGGGAAGGGGCTCCAGCTATATATTCTAAGGAACTCTCTGCCAGCCCTCCTTCACTGGGAGGGACATGTGAGGATTCCTGTATTAAAAGATAAGAATCAGAAAGAAAACTCAAGTTTCTCTCAGTTGCTAGACCAAAGCTGAACCAAAGGGGCACCAATGCTGTGGTGCAGCCGTCGGGTCTTCCCTACCCCTTCCCAAACCCTTACTTACTTAGCTAACAGCATTAGTAGACTATGAGAATATTCCTTGTTAACACCTTGAGCTTTCTGAGCTCTGCCCCCAAGCGCAAAATTGCTTTTATAGCCTGTATTGTCCTTGCCCATTTCTGCATGTCTGGATTCCACCCACCTTTCAAAAGTGTGATCTTTCATGAGCTTTCCTTCCAGATGAAGATACTCTGCCTCTCCCTAAACATCCACAGTCCTTGACCTTGGCCTCATCGCTGATGGCTGGGTTTGTATCCTTTCTGCCTTGTAGTCTATCATTTCGGTATATGTCATGGCTCCAACCAGATCATAAAAGTCACTGAGAACAGTAACTAATGGCATCCATCTTTTCCTTGCTTCCCTCCATGTTTGTGAAGTGAGACCAGACATGGCCAACATACGGCTGCGTGCTGAATCTGGCCCGTGTAATGAGTTTATGCGGCCCGCGATTAAATTTTTAATATTCTCTGCACGACGCACTGTGGAAATGAAATAAGTGGTACTTTTAAATCGTTATACATAAACTATGATAGCTTCAGTAATCTTTGGCTCAACTTATATTTGTGAACAAACTTTTTCTTTAATGAATCTAAATAAAAGTACAACAAGATCAAGATTGAATGATTTGCATTTGGAGGCTGTGTTAAGAATAGCTATTAGAAGTATAGAGCCAGATATTAAAAAAAAAAATAGGCGATGAAAAGTGCCTCAATACATCACATTAGTATTTTTGTTAATTTGTTGTACTAAATTACTTACATTTATCCATAAACAAATTACATAATAAAATTTTGTTTACTTAAATGAATCGTTTTTGTATTTAAAATTTTTTAATTTTAATATTTTGTCCGGCCCATGAAAAAAGTTTTCTTTCTAATCTGGCCCGGGAGCAAAAACTGTTGGCCACGCCTGAGTAAGACACTGTTAGAGGCAGGAAAGGGTTTCTACATCCCTGCAATCCTGCTTGACCTTTGAATCATCAACCGAAAGTGAAAAACTGAAAGGGAAAAGAAAAGGTGATCCAGTGGGAAGAAGCAAAGAAAGATGCCTTCCACACGTGACAACACCATGGAGCACGGCTCAGTCCTCCAGAGGACAGAGTAGTAGCAGCACCCAACACAGAGAAAGTGCTGTATAATAGACTTCCCATTTCTACAAGACGGTGTTCTTGAAAAAATATCTTCAGATATAAAAGTCAACAACCAAAAAGCACAGATGTAGGGGATACAGTGGAAGCCAAGTGTCACCAGCTAGGGAGAGGTCTACCGAAGAATGTTTAATGATCCTGTCCTGAAGATCTGTGGACTTTCTATCTATGGAGAGGCCACAGGAGGCAGTAAAGAGTCGTTATTAACTAACCAATGAGGAGTCAATAATTAACCTTTTCTTCCACACTGCTGCCATTGTCCCAGTGACGCCGAGAAAGAAAAAAGGTCTACCAAAGCTGGTCTACTAGTGGCAATTCGCCCACTAGTCAAACACCAACTGCATCTACAAACGTATAAATAACATGCTAGAATTAAGGGGTAAAAAGATGCTCCTTCTGCCTTTAAGGAGCTTACACTTGTGAGGGAGTTTCACCCATGAAAACAGTATCAAGTCACCCCATCCATCCCCAAGCCTCTCTTTCAGGGTATGCATCCCAGCTGCCATGTTCCATTTATTTGAACAACTGCATGATGAACACCTGCCTCCGTCACTACAGATAGGATGTTCCACAGGAACACAGATCATCAACTGGGTTTTGCTCATCACGGTACCCTCCTGGTGTCAAGAATACCGCAGGTCCTCAGAAAGTAAACCCTGATGGAATGACTGAACGAGAGGGATGGTGAAGCAGAGCGGGAGAGAGGTATAAGACTGAGAGTAAAGGGAGGTTCATGAAAAAGAACATTTGAACCAGTCCTAGAGTGTTGCCAATGGGGAAGTTTAGACATCAGTGTTTCAGTTAATCCTCAATATAAATCATTGACCAAAAAGTCAGCACAAATGTGGAAAATCACCAGAAAGGGCCAGGCAGCCTGCTCTGGGTTGTCAGTGTTGGTACTTTGTGTTCCTGACCTAAAGGTTTACAAAAGGGACTGATGGCCTTCAGGAGCTCAATAATGGCAAGTCCCGGAAATACCCCGTGTCTGCATTCACCCAGGGACTTAAAGTGAACAGCTTTAGAAGAAAGAATATGCAGAGGATGGCTGTGTCAACCCCTGGTTAGTCAGAACTTACTCCTCTCACCCCTTCAAAATACCTGGCAATAATCCAAGTCCCACCTTCTGGAAGTTTCTATCACTCGATGGTAGCTGATAACATTATCAAGGGATGGCCCCATAAAAGACCATTCCATGCATCTTAGTGGGACAGCTTACAAACCACACATTTGCATTAGACTATAAGAGTCAAGTAACAATATCTAATGCTATATATTAGATACAATCCCTCTATGTTGCGTAGGAGTTCTTTTTTTGTAATTATTTCTAGAAGCTAAATAAATAGAAATAAAGTTAGTGTTTAATCACTCATTCTCTATGAAGCAATATAGGAATGCTACACAATCATCTTTTAATCCTCTAACAAAGAATTTTATTAGCTTTAACACTTTATTCTTCCTGTTACTCTTTTTTTATTATTATTAACTGAGAAGCAGGGAGACACAGGCTCCTGCATGGGCCCTGACCGGGATCCACCAGGCAAACCCCGTACCAGGTGATGCTCTGCCCATCTGGGGCCACTGTTCCACTGCAACCGAGCTATTTTAGTGCCTGAGGCAAGGCCATGGAGCCATCCTCAGTGCCCAGGCCAACTTGCTCGAACCATTCGAGCCATAGCTGCAGGGAAAGGAGAGGGAGGTGGAGAAGCAGATGGTCACTTCTCCTGTGTGCCCCGACCAGGAAATGAAGCCAGGACTTCCACATGCCAGGCTGATGCTCTACTGCTGAGCCAACTGGCCAGAACCATATTCTTCTTTCTAATCCTTTCTACACAGCTACCTAAAACAAAGCTCTCGTTTATCCAGGTTACTGCTTAAAGACATTCAATGGCTCTCTACTGTCTCCAGTCTAAGGGCCAAACTGCTTTGGTGTAGTATTTAATGTTATCCCACTATCTGGTCCTAACTTTTTACTTTTTCACCAGTTACCACCACCACCACTACCATCACCTTAATCCACTTAATCAGCATCCAAATGTTCAGTTTCCTGAACCACCCTGCCTTTCTAAGGTTTTGCCTACACTTGCAATATCCCTTAAGACTAGCAACCGAAATCTTTGCAGGTTCAGCTCAGATGTTGTCTCCTCAATGAAAGCTCACTCAGAGCACACCTGAAATATGCAGTAGCCATGGGATCTGTGGAGAAGAGTGAGTCATAGAGCCAGGAGCCTGGAGCTCACCTCACAGACCAGTGGTTGGGGGAAAAACAAAAACAAAAAACACAATTCTACAAAGCAAACGGAAAGAAAAGATACTGTGAGTTAAAAACAAATTGCTTAGTATAGATGGGCAGCGATGGCTTTACTGGCTGGAAAAACAGCACAGTTTCACTATTCTGTTTTGGACCCACAGTGCATTACTTCCGCCTGTGCAGGGCACTGCCCACATTCTGGCTCTAGCAAGAGTTCCTTGTATAACGGGGAACTCTGAAACAGGATTGCTTGTCTTCAGCGTCTTTGTATTCCACTCATTCCAGGTGTGCTTGGGATTGAATGGAATCAAAGTCTGTTGTCCCCAATGGCAACCTAAACAGACCCTTACCCACAGGCTCTCAGGGGCATTTTCACTCATCTCGTGAGCATTCACTTTTCTTTCATGCCCACACCTGAGATGGTGCTTTCCTACATTAATAGTTTCTTGCCCACTATTAGAAAAACAAATCCCTTAACCTGATGACTAGGCCTAACAGCCCTTTCCTGTCAAAGGCTCCTCCACTCTAGCACAAGGAGCTTCACGAGTTCCCCTAGACTTTGTCATGCTTTTCTATACCTCTATGCCTTTGTAAAACCATCTGTCCTCAACTGGCCTTGCCTGCAAACTCCTATTCATCCATGTAAGCCCCAAATGAAGTCTTCTGGGGGCTGTTCCAAACTCATTTCTTCTTTTGTACCCAGATGTGCCAAGCAGGTCCACCTGCTGCTGCTGCACCGCCACTACTTATCTAGGGAACTGTCCATTCCCTGCTCAGAACAGTGACAGCTCCGTGGAAAGAATTTATCTAGTTCTTTGCAAACCCTTTTTATATATAAAAAAATGAGAACAAACGATCTAGAGAGATATGATATAAACTGTACAGCACTGACGATAACACCTGAAATGTGGAAGCCCTTTCACAGTTATGACTATTTCAGTGACAGCAGCACAATTTTCCAAACCTTCGTCCTGCTCTCTTAAGTTGGCACAAGTGACACCAGCACGCGCTCTCTTCCCTCTCGCTCCCCTCCCCTTACCAACCTCCACATGCCATGGCAATATGGAGCTGGTCCAAAAAATGCTAATCTCAACATTAACCCAGGAGAGGCTTGTTAATGAAAAACTTTGCTTAAACAAACACTCTGTTTATTTATTAATTATCTGACGTTGGAGAAGTGTGAAATCCACACATTCCAAGGACTAAAAAACTGCTGGTATTTAATGGAGAACCTTTAATGGTGGCAATGATGCAGAGTTGGTTTTTAGTTTCTTTTTCGCTTTTTTACTCAGATGTATGAATGCCTACATCTTTCTAGGTACTTGTTAGCTATGTGAACACAGACAACTTGCTTAACTTCTCTGCACCTTTATTTCCCCACCTGTAAAACGGGAATAAAGCACCTACCCTGCAGAGCTGTTGCGCGCATTAGCAACAACAAATGGAGCTTGTAGCACCCAGAGATGATTTAAAGCGGCCCTACAACTATTATGTAATGTCACTGCACTTGGTTCATGTGCTTTCATTGCTTGAACTGAAATATGTAAGGACACTGTACCACATATAGCACATGATATTTAGGGTAAATCTCCAATGCTGCTTTCAATGCTATTGAAATTGAACATCTTTTCCATGCTATACTGAAAATGTTCTCAAAATCTGTGCATCACCCTAAATTTTCAAGATGATATGGCCATAAACACTATTTCCCAGTAAAAGAAGCTCTTTATTGTGATACCATTAAGAGGACATCATGAAAACTACTTATGTGCTACAATAATCTTTTAATTTATAATAGATTCTTCATTGAATAAAATAGCAGAAATTAGGTTTTTGCCAAGGGCTAAGTATGGCCAAAATTCTTATAATTTGTGGCAGATCATAAAATTATCTCTATGAATTGGCTGGAGGCATTGTATTAAATAGCATAGCCCCTAGTGGGTTTCCAGAATTTAGTTCTTACTGTAAAAACCCAACTATCACTAGAAGAACTAAGCATCAACTTCTGTAACTACTGGAATAGTCGCTATACAAGGTCAATTATTCAAGAACTAAATAAAAATGACACTCATGTGGGATTACCCGCTGCTTAGAAAACATGCTAAAGAGAAAAATTCAAATGTCTAGGCACTTAGTAATTCTTTTAAAAATAATATGGAACCCATGTTCATAAGGGGCTTTAAAAAAAAATGCACACAACCTAGACAAAATAAAATCTGGGGGTTAAGCTAAATGAAATAATATTGTGTGGCAGGTAGAGACTAAGTGAGATAGTGGAGAGCTGGACAATACATGTGCTCAGTACCTGGTGTGTGTCAGCACTAGGCCGTGCTCTGTGCTTAGGGACTCATATTTGACCTTAGCACCCACCTCATTCCCATTTTATAAATGCTGACCTTGAAGCGCAAAGAAGTTAAGAACCTTGCCAAAGTTCCTACACTAAGTAAGTGGTAGGGTTCAGATTTGAGTGCAACTTTATTTTCCAAGCTTATTATTTCTTAACTTGAGACCAATTGTTCTGAAAATAGCCTCTATAGTAAGTTAACACAAGATCAAGACTAAATGTTTAATGAGAACAAAAGCTTAGAAGAGGTCACAATCCAATCATGAAGTAAGTGCACTGAATTGCATATGCACCATTTTTCAAGTTTTGCATTCTGTACCTACAAAATAGGATAAAACTTCAACTACTCTTTATGCACTAAAGGCCTACATGAGCCAGCCCCAATGCACTTCCCCCTCCCATGCTCAATAACATCTACTGAATATTCTATGTGAAAGGTGTTGTGCTAAGTACCGCAGGTGATACATGCTGGAATAACTACATATCCTCTGCCCTTGAGGAGCTTCAAGTTTAGGAGAAGAAATGAGGCCAGAAGTTTTGTACAAATGATAAAGGGCAGAGCATTAGGAAGATGAGAGGCAACATACTGAAGAACAGTCAGATAAAAGTCCAGAGGTTTTCCTCCTGTGATTGCCATGCTCAGACAACAGTCTACGGATCTCAAAACTAGGAGGAGCCAAAGGCAATAACGTACAGGCCAATCATGAAAGGGAACGCAACAGCCTGTGAAAGGGCTTTCTACTTTAGACAGTGATCAGACAAACCAAACAGATCACCTCTCTGGGTTGAGTTTTAGATTCAGGAGAGTTGGCTCTCATCTTTATTTTCCTTTTAAAATTTCTAATTACCCAGCTAATATGCAATATAACTTCCCTGTAAAAAATAAAAATGTGACATGTATAATAAACTCACTTATTTTTGTCTTCTCTCCTGCTACTCTTTACATATACTGCCCTGTCATGTTGGGTACTATTTCCTTCGTGTGAGTGCCTGGCCACTCACTCCTCTCAATCCTCAGGGTTCCAGCCAATTTGCTTATCACTCATTTCTGAGCTGCTAAGACCCAGTTCAAATATCACTTCCCAAATCCCTGGCAGTTGGGTTGCTCCGCCCTCTCGGCTCACCATACTTCATGCACACATCTGAGCACTGTGACTGTCATACTACACTCTTGCTAGGAGTGTTTTCACTCATCTTTGACAAATTATGAAGCTCTTGAAGGCAGGGTCCATGTCATGCTCCCACAGTCCCCCAACCTCCAAATCCTGACATTGTACTGAAAGCATGCTACTTACATATAGTGCTACTGTGGATTTTAGCCCCTTCTTGAAAGAAAAACTATTTGAAGAAGTGACATCATGGCACACAGGAGGTGGTGACTGAGTGTTTTCTTTGAAGAGGCTGGAACAGAGGGAGGGAGAAGGAGCAGGAAGAGCAGAACAAGCAGACATGGGGATACAAAGAAAGATACATCAGGGCTCCTGTCTTTGAGGAACTCACTGCCTAATTCAGTGATTTCCAGCCTTTTTCATCTCGTGGCACACATAAACTAATTACTAAAATTCTGTGGCACACCAAAAATATATATTACATTTTTTGCCAATCTGACAAAAATAATAGATAAAATTTTGATTCATTCACACTGGACAGCTATTGTTATGTTGGCTGTTGTCATTTTTTTTTTATTTGACAATCTAAGGGAAAAGAGGTCAGTGCTCCTGACTAAATAGTCAGTTGAATATTTTAAAAATTCAACTGGGCACACCAGTGGAAAATTGCTGGCCTAGTTGAATGCTCATGAAGTGATGAAATACCCATGGAACCTGTCCTCTTCCTAAGCTCCTAGAAAAGAAAAAGGCACCCATAACCATAACTGAGGTGGAGGGTGGTAGGGAATAAAGGATTGGGAGTGGCTATTTTATGTCTAGTGGACAGAATCTAGAAACCTTAATGCCTTTCCTTCTTCAAAGTTATCTCAGTTTACTCTGTTTTTAATTCTAGCGTTCTTCATCAATTTTGTATTTAGCATCCTGCCTAATCCATCGCCCACACAGAGGATAATAACAGAGAAAACCAAATATTCTCAGAAATATCTCAACTTTTTCATAGGCAGAATAAGTAAGAATGAACTGGATAAAATGCAGATGAGTTGCTGTGGCTTCATCTGCAAGCTCATTCATTGCCTATAAGTTTGACTTTTTAAATTTATTTATTCATTTTACAGAGACAGAAGGTGCGGAAACAAGAAATATCAACTCATTGTTGCTTCACTTAGTTGTTCATTGCTTGGTTGTTGCTTGTCATTGTGCCTTGACCGGGCAAGCCCAGGGATCGAACCAGCACCTCAGCGTTCCAGGCTGACACGCTATCCACTGTGCCACTACGGGCCAGGCATCATATGTAAATTTAAAGGCAGGGCACAAACTACTTATCCTTACATGGCTCCAGCCCTGAAGGTTGCTTTGCAAAGATATGTCAGAGTGAAATTATCCAGCACTCCCTGTGTGGAGAGAAGGTTTCACAAGTCAACAACAACCACCGCTTAAGCAGTTTAACCCAACAAGCAAGATGCCCTCGATTTAAATGGTATGAGAGAATCTATTTTAAGCCATTAAAAATCCTTTGGGCAGGTGTTTAAGCTGTGTACAGACTGAGCCTGTGTAGGCTCTGGGGGTGGGGGAGGGTGGGCTCCACTCTCCGTGCAGGCAACATTTTGTTCAGGCAGTCTTCCTGCAGCAGGTCATGTGACAAAGGCCAAATAAACAGCATCTGGGGATTTTCAATTACAGACCTTCGCCCAGCATGCCTGCACTGTAATCTCCACCAGATGAGGCTAAGGCCTCCCTATTTTCAATAATTCACACACTGTGTACACATAACACGACAATAAGGGCATTCATGGTGTGGCCTGATTCGCAGATCAAAGCTAGCAAAGGGCCAGCTGTAAGCATGTTCTGCTGCTGGATGATTCAAGCTTTTCACAGGCTTGGAAAGACGCTCCACAGGACCTGGCAAACCCGCCTCTTTCCTGTGCGGTACGCTGAGCAAACTCTGAGCATGAACTGGGCACAGCCTTCTGGGATGGCCAGAGAGATAACTAATTCCATGTGCATTTGCAAATACTGGGCAACTTCAAACCCTGATCTACTCAACAAGCTGCCTCTCAGAGAGGGGCTTGCCTTGGCTAGTGCAAGACCCGTGCAAAAACTCTATTACTCTTGGGAGCAGGTGGTTCTTGAAAACAAATATGTTCTAAAAAGTCAGTGAGGTCCCTGTATTTAAACCCTCAGCTACGTGCTTGAGTTTACAAGTCCACTGGCTGTAGAAATTCTACTTAGCTGTCTCTCACATACAAGCAACTCAGACACAAACTAAATGTAGGTATATTTTTAACACATGACATAGAGCTTTGGGTCTGGGAAATGAAATAGGACACTTGGTATTACTGAAATCCCTACACATTAACTCAATTAACTTGTGTGCGTAGACTAACGCATTTAGCCTGTGTGTGTACACACACACACACACACACACACACACACACACACACGTGCCTTACAAGCATTCAGAATTCTCAAGCCCACACATTCCAAATGTCTATTACCCTGCAGGGAGAGTTGCAACTGGAGGAAATACGGACACTGCTTCCTCATATAAAGATTTCATACCCGTCAATCAGGGCAGGAACCCAGAGAAAGCCATAATAGTGACTTCCTCAGCAGCAAACACATGCTGTTCACCAGCTGTAGGCTGTGTGTCCTTACCCCTTTTTCTCTTATTCAGAATGGTTTCCTCTTAATCACAATAATCCCCAAAGTGCTAAAACATATCAATCGTTGGGTAAGCCCTGCCTACAAAGGGCCAGCCGGCTGGCTTTTATGGCCTTGTCCAACAGCAGCTGATCATTCAGTGACAAATCCAATTTAGCAGTTACAAGAGGTTTAGCATCCCTGAAAAAAATATTGGGGTTGATCTGGCATTCTGAAGTCAGCAAATGCTCCACTGCCATATTGTTGCAGAGATTATTCTGCTGTCATATTTGGATGTCTACAACTGTCTCACACTTTCTCTACTATTGCCTCCCACAATCTGATGGTGGTGGCGGTGTTGGTGGTGTTGGCAACAATTTAATCCTCAAGTAAAAAATACAGGCAACAATCATACTTGGAAACTGACTAAATAATGTGATTTTACCATTACCCCCAAATACACACACACACACACACACACACACACACGCAAGCGCACACACGTGCTCACACATGGAGTAGTTAATTTTTCAAATGGGAATTCCTAATACATTAAATAAAAAAGCCGTGGTGTGAAAATGATTTCACTTTAACCTTTGCATTCTGGGTCAGCTTTGAAGAATAAAAGGAGAGAAATAGAATGTAAAAATTTAACCCCTAATTTGTCTTGTTAAAAACTGCTGGAGTGCCTGACCAGGCGGTGGCGCAGTGGGTAGAGCATCAGTCTGGAACACGGAGGACCCAGGTTTGAAACCCCAAGCTCACCACCTTGAGCGCAGGCTCATCTGGTTTAAGCAAGGTTCACCAGCTTGAGCCCAAGGTCGCTGGATTGAGCAAGGGGTCACTCGGTCTGCTGTAGCCCTGCGTCAAGGCACATATGAGAAAGCAATCAATGAACAACTAAGGAGCTGCAACAAAAAGTTGATGCTTCTCTTCTCTCTCCCTTCCTGTCTGTCTGTCCCTATCTGTTTCTCTCTGTCTCTGTCACACACACACACACACACACACACACACACACACACACAAAAAGTGCAGGAGTAACATGAAGACCTTGTAATTAAATTCTTTACATTCATTTCAAACATCAACATGTTAAAACAAAGAAAAGTTTTAAGCCATGATCGGGGGAAGCAAATACATTAACAAACACCCCCCTCCCAATTTTTTACTATTTAATATACTCAAAAGTTATACAGTCTATATAGATAATTACATAAATTCAAGTTAAAAGAATCTCCAAAGAGAACAACTTGGATAATTTAGCTATACAAGAGATACCCCACCAACAAAATACATTTTTAAGCAATACCACAAGGTAATGTACAAAGTAAAATAAAAGAGAAATGATCTAATAGGAGCGTGGGCTGATTATTCCTTTAATATTAGACCTTGGAGTCAACAGTTGGCTATTTATCCCAGCTTCAGTTTTAATGATACCAAAAAAAGTGACCACAGAGACATCTGGTTTAAAAAAAAATAGGTTCTAGTGCCATAAATAAGACATGCAGTTGTGGTTGGCAAGATATCAACAATGGAATATTCCATACATGGAGTTCTTATTTCATGTGGCTTTAAAATTTTACTCTTCTCTCTCAATTTTTGAAAATATACACCAAAATTAAAATAAACACCCAAAGCCTGCAGACTAGAAAACACATTTAGCTTCTGTGAATAACAATCCATTTGATTAATATTTTGTCAGTGTCACTTGTCACAACAAAAGCAGCAGCATTTATAATTTACTCTGAGACTGGTTTAATTAAAATTCAAAAAACCACGACAAAGTTATATTGAATTTCATTTGCCGCATTGTAATTACTTACTTTGTAGCTGACTATAAACAGTATTTTATTACATCCACAAAAATGCATTTAAAAACTAACAGCAATTTACAGACACTGGAAGAACTAAGGGAACGAGTCCGAACCTCTACTTTAAAATCAGAGTTACTTTCTACTTTAATGTAACATCAGAAAATGAGGACCTGTGATCTTTCCTAATCTGAGGGGACCTATGGGTCTGCCTGAATTACGTTCCCTTAGAGCAGGGCTCAAACTGCCAGCGAACACAGACTTGGCTGAACCAGATCTATGTACCACCCTCCCTAGACTAAGAAAGAGTCTCACTTGGCTCAAACTCAACAATGAGACAAAAGAGGCTGCCAGGCATGACGGATGACTTAAAGGCTTAAAACCACCATTTGCATCCTCCCAGATAAACAATTAGCAGGGAAAAAAAATTTTTTTTCTGGAAGCAATTTCCAATACTGTTAATATGCCCGGCAGGGCATAGTTTAGAGTAATTATACTTACTTTAAGAACATTTGTCTAAGACATTTTCTGAAAGCATCTTACTAGAGTGGGAAGAAACGAACCTTTCATTTTGGACAAGAAGACCAAAGTTTGGAATATTAAAAGTTAGGAAAGGCTTAGAAACATAACTCCCTTCAGGCCAGGATCAAGGTTTTCAATGTATTTGAGTAGTTTTTTACATCCCCTCTTCCCTTATTTTAAGCCCATACAACCCTTAAAGTTATTAAGCATAATAAAAATTAACTTATTAAACAAGGCAGGCAAGCATACACACGTTTTCAGCATGAAAGAAAGGAAATGGCCTTCATACAAGCTCACCAGATAAAAATGGTGGTTCTAAAACTGCGCATGGGCAATTTTCTGGAGCTCAAGAGGACTCAGGAGGGAATGCTTGAGAAATAATAGAGAAATATCTTAAAAGTCAACCTGCATTTCTCTAGAATGAGTGTACAGGACAGGGCAGGAGTACCTCCAGAAGTTCACCCAGCCGCCATTAATAAATGAGGCAGCAGTGTGGTTTCCATGGCAACAGAGACTCCAACTCTCCAGCAAGCTTAGTGCATAAACACCAAAGGTTTCTCCTCAAATCTCAACTTCCCATTTCCAGGTGCTGACAAAATGAAACGTTTTCAAAAGGGATTTTCTTATGCTGGTTTGAGCAAAAGTGGCATGGCAATGTCACAGAACTCCACAGCCTCAATCTTGCTATAACCGAGGCTTGGAACATAATTTTAAAGGGAGTTAAAGAGCCCCCTGAGACTGTTCCATGAGTTAAATATATTCCTGTAACATTATAATGTGTTACGACAAGTTATATATCATTGTAATAGGCTCCCATGATTAACATTAGTCTAACTGCTTTTTCTTTGCTCTGCAGAAATGATTTGAGAGGTTGGGATCAGCCTGCTCACCAGAATTCTGTGGAACACTGACTACATTTCTTTAACATATGTAACCTTGAGGTTTATACTTCATGAGGTCATGATACATTTTCAGAAGAGACCTTTCCACACTTCTCCATACGAACAGGGAAGTGTGGCAAAATACAGACTCTAGAATTCTGCCCTCAACTAGTCACTCACTTCAGGGAAAATAATTTTCCCTGTGCCTCAGTTTTTCCAAAGGTTGACTACCTTACCTTATAATGCTATGATACTGTGATGAGATCTATCTACTTTTCTATTCCTTCCAAACACAGAAGACACCAGAAGGCACTGATTCCTTTGATCCTCTACCTTCTATTTCCCTCTGAACACTGAAAGTGCTGTCTCCAAGGTCCAAACCAAAGGAGGATGGCATACTTCCCAGCAAATGCAAGTAGCTACAAGAATGGCCAATCCCTCCAAGAACAGCACAAGCCCAACAGACACCACAGAGTTTCACTTGGGGAAAGATGACTGAGAAAGTCATCTGCGTGCTAGGGTAGGAATATACTTCCCAATCAGCATCTATCTCCACCATCTCAAGAGTGGCACTAAGAGGGAAGAAACACTCTCTACAGCCAGTGGCCACTTAGCATCCATTATGATAAGTGTGGCTTGGGGTACACACTAAAGAAAAACAAAAGGCAGCATTTGTGCCTCCAGAAGTAACAATCTATCTACCTTATGGTGTATAGGAGAAGCAGGTGGGGGAAAAAAAGGTCCAAAAGAGTTATATATTTTTAAGGATTTTCCTTTTTAAATTCTCCTCCTTTTTTCCCCCCTTTCACATGTTTTTACTCCTCCTCTCCATCCACATAAAAATATCACTTCGCACATGACACTCTCACACATGCACTGTCTTCAGCATGTTTTCATGCTAAAGGCTTTAGCAGACAGTTACAAATTCCTGACAGCTACACCTGATAACTTGAGAAGAAAAATAGATTCCATTTTTATTTTCAGACAGAACTGGCTCAGGGACAAACCAGCTGAAGGACAGGGAGGGTAAATTTCTAGTACAACTCTCTCTCTCTGTAAAAGCCATAAAGTTAGTTTCCTGGGGGAGCAATCAAATATCTATCAGAACTCTGAAAGCCACTGCATATCTCATTTCATTCCACTTATGAGGGCACATATAAGGAGCCATCATGTACATATAAACTCCCTTAATGTGCAGTCTATATCTCATTTTTCTGCCTCAGAGAAAAATGAGGTTTCTAATGCAAATACGGCCCCTCTGTCCTTGAGGAGACAGCTGGATACACCTATTAGCATACATAGTACTCCCCAATCACATGACAAACATGCAGAAGAGCGTCGCAACGACACACACTTGAATCCTAGACCTAGGCAACCAGGGTGCCAACAGATAATCATTTATGTCATGAAGATAAAAATAAGTAAAAGTTGTGAGACAAAGGCTGCTACTCTGAAACAACCATTCCCATCATCAATGAATTTTGATTGACCCTCTCCTAAAATTTCATTACAATCCTTTCAGTGTGAGTGAGCAACCAGGAATATTTGTTTAGCATGGTTTATGAAGTAAGTAGCTAGAACAGTGAGTTTCAACTGGTGTCCTGCAAGAATTTTTAAAACATGCAATACCTAACTCTTTAGTCAGGGCACTGACCTCTTTTCCCTTTGATTGTCAAATTTAAAAAATGAAAACAGGCAACACATCAATAGCCATCTAGTGTGAATGACATAAAATTATACTTTTTTTGTCAGATTGGCAAAAAATATATATTTCTTGGTGTGCTACAGAACTTTAGTAATGAGGTTATGTGTGTCATGAGATGAAAAAGGTTGAACATCACCGAGCTGGAGGAATAGCAGAAGATGAGCTAAGTTGGCTATCGTGAGAAAACCATTCCAAGAGTTTATTCCGGTTGCATCCTTCAGACAATGGAAAGTGACACTGAATTTGTGCTCAAGAAAGAGAATGCTGAAACATCCTGCCTGGGCTTTGGAAGGATAAGTCTATGGAGTAAAGACTGGATGGACTGAGGGGGCAAATTGGAGGCACAGAGACAGACAAGAACAAAAGAACAGTTCGGTTGAGAGATGAATTTGGAAGTAAACATGAAGAAAACAAGAGAGTGGACTGAATCAAAAAGGTAGAAGTGCCACATCTTCTTGACATACCTGGTGAGGGTGGGAAGGAAGAATTCCAATGGCAGCTTATAGTCTTAGCTCCAAGATGGGAGTCACATCTTAGAAACAAAGGAATCCAGGAAAATCAGGACACTGGAACAAGGGAGGCAATAAGTTCATTTTGGGTAAATTTGACAGCACAAAAGATGTCCACATGGAGCCACCCAGCAAGCAGCTGGGTGTGCAGGGTTGGAGATGAAAAGGTTCGGGCAGAGCAAGAAACACAGGTCTAGCAGTCAGGAGCTTATTGCTGGTAACTGAACCCTGAGAGCAATGAATCATACCCAAGGCAAAGCATAACAGGAAAAGAGAGCTGGGGGAAAGGGCTGAACAGAGGAGGTTGAGAAATAGAAAAAAGAGATGTCCAGTAATAACATGGAAAGCAAAGATAGATAAAAGCAAAAAGAGAGAGAGAGACAGAGAGAGAGAGACAGAGAGAGAGAGAGAGAGAGCGCGTGCTAAGAAAGTCAACCATTTAAACTGCTGGAGTAAGGTCATGTAAGAGGAGAACTAGGAAACTATGTGATAGGACACATTAAACCACATCTCTTAAATGCTGTAATAAAACATGCCAAAGTAGTTGTGGTTTTACGTGCCGCCTACCCACCCATCAGTTTGATTTAGGATGAATCTTGTTGTATGACAAGAGGTCGCAAGAGGGGTTCCAAGGATCATGGGTCCCTTTGGGATTTACATGACTCATGCAGTCTCATATGCCAGCACTCTGGATACTGACCTAGGATGTGGGGGAATGAAAAGAAACAAAATCCAAAAGCAGTTGCTGAATGGTGTGTGGCCCAGGAGTGTTGGTCAAGTGTGGGCCTGTGTCCAGCAGCCCTTTGGTAGAGTTGGGGAGGTGAGGCAATAGGGCCCACATTCCCAGACCTATATGAAAAGGCTGGGGAGGGGTGTATGGTAATCACAGTCTCTGGTCAACTGTAATTAGACTATAAATACAAGAGTTCACAAAAAACAAAACAAAACAAAAAAAACAGTGAAACTACTCCATAAGAATCAATTGACTATAGGGAATTTACAATGAAAGGCATTATGTTTCATTAGCATTTGTAAACTGTGTGCAATACAGTTTGTATTAAAATATCTTAATCAACATATATATATAAGTGTATATGTATGTGCACGTGTGTGGTTTAAAATATTTTTACTAGCACATCACTGGCTATCCCATCTTAATTCTAGTCATTGCTTCCAAAAGTTTTCACCAAAAGAGCAGCAGGTTCCTACATTAGCAAAGAATGTCACAGTTGAAGACCCAAAGATCATTCCCTTGCTAGGGGGTTTCAAGGGTGATCCAACCAACACCTTCAAGTTAGAGACCCCACAATCATGCAGAGCTTCCTCTTCTGGCTCTCTGTCCCTATGAAATCCTTATAACATTATTCAACTATATAAATATCCATCTCTCATATCCATTCACATCTACCAACCCTCCCTGCCTTTGGCCTCACCATTTTCTTTCTGATAGTTTGAAATAGCCTCATAACTGCTTTATCATCCATCTCCCCCAACTCTCACCGAAAGTGTCACTGCGCTTTATATCACGCAGTTCTCAACAACTAGAATGTCAACTCTTGTTACTACCTGCAAACTTCTCTTCATCTTTCAGTAAAGCCTCCCATGATCCACAATTAATGATTCTCTGATCATGTGCCTAATGGTCTTCTGTTCTTATAACCCGCCACATTCTATTATCATTTGTTTCCATGATCATCTTCTCTACTAGTCTTTGGGGTACTAGGTGGCAGGGGCCTTTTCCCATAATGTCCTCTATCCCTGGGCCCTAGGATACCACCTAGTGCATCGATAATCAAGAAATGCTGACAGAATTGAATGGGCCAGAAATGTACACAGAGTGTGTGTAGCGCTTCCTTCTGAAGTGTAGGATCTTAAAAAAAATTTTTTAAATCAGTTGGAAGAAAATTATTATCTTTTAAAAAAATATTTGGGGGACTATTCCCAAAACTATAAACATTAAAGGTCCTTCACAAATTGCTTGTGTAACAACATGTTTTCTGTCAACAGACATTTATAAGCCCATTTCTCCAGTTCGAGCCACAGAGGTTTTCTGTTGACAAATCCTTTTATGCCGTGTGTGTTTTCTCATCTACCCAAAGCTAATAATTACAAAATATGATCATTAAAATGAACATGCAAACAATGAAAATATCTATAACTATAATGCGTGGACTTAGATTTTAAAGAGTCATAAATGTCTGGCTCAAGAGGACACTTTAGAGATAATGTCATCAAATAATTTAAACTTGTTTCACAGATGAGAAAATTAAAACAAAGAGAAGCCTGAAGACATGCCTGAAGCCACACCACTCAGCTAGGAAGGGTCCAGGACTCCAGACTCTGAGGCAGTGCTCATTTCAGAACCGCTCTATAATAAACCTTGTTTTCTTTCTTTCTTTTTCAGAGAGCGAGAGAGAAAGGAGGAGGGAGGGAGGGAGAAAAGAGGGAGGGAAAGACAGGGATAGAGAGACAGGAAGGGAGAGAGATGAGAAGCATCAACTCGTAGTTGCGGCATCTTAGTTGTTCATTGACTGCTTTCTCTTATGTGCCTTGACAGAGGTGGGAGTGGGGGCTCCAGCCACGCCAGTGACCCCTTGCTCAAGCTCAGTGACCTTGGGCTCAAGTCATTGACCATGGGGCCATGTCTATGATCCGGTGCTCAAGCTGGATGAGCCTGCGAAGCTAGAGACCTCAAGACCTCGAACCTGGGTCTTCAGCATCCCAGGTCAGTGCTCTATCTGCTGCACTACTGCCTGGTCAGGCCCTTTGTTTTCTATCAACCTTTTACCTGAATGTTAAAATTTATCTTTGAAGTACATCTCATCATTAACATTTAGTAAATGCATATAATAGATATGAATGGTCCTTAACTTTGCTTCGAACAGGATTTAAATCTAAAATTTTTATTTGGCAGAAATAGCTAATCCTGAGATATTTGGAATTATGTTCCAGAGTTTATTTTGATCACAATTACATTATCAAAAAGTAAAGACTGGTTCTCCTTTTAAAGCAGTGGTCCCCAACCCCTGGGGCCACGGACCAGTACTGGTCCGTGGGCCATTTGGTACTGGTCTGCAGAGAAAGAATAAATAACTTACATTATTTCTGTTTTATTTATATTTAAGTCTGAGCGATGTTTTATTTTTTAAAAATGACCAGATTCCCTCTGTTACATCTGTCTAAGACTCACTCTTGACGCTTGTCTCGGTCACGTGATACATTTATCTGTCCCACCCTAAAGGCCGGTCCGTGAAAGTATTTTCTGACATTAAACCGGTCACTGGCCAAAAAAAGGATGGGGACCACTGCTTTAAAGCATCAGAAGCCTCAAAATACTCTTGGATGCCACATAGCATTGTCCATATTCAACAGTATCCAAGACTGTCTTGTGTTCCAAATGCCCCTCAGCAGCTGAATCCTGTCTATCACACATTTTTTTGCAAATGTATCTAAAGTTTCACAAAAGAAAGTGTCCTATGAACACAGAACCCAGAAATTCTGGTATTAGAATTGACAGGGATATGCTGTATGTCATGGGGTAATAGTATTGTTTTCAAAATCCCACAGATTCCAAAATTCCTCTGAAGAGAGAGAATGAAATATCTTCTCTTAACCAGATTGATTATGTGGCAAAGATAAAAGGAAGTAAAAAGACTAGTTTTGAGCAGGCCGGTAGGGTGGCGGTCTCAAACATAAAAGATGACAGAAGCTGTCGTTTTGATTCCCTGCTTTACCTACAGAGGGTAATCTACCAGGGCGCAGCTGGTCTGCCCCACCAGCCATGATGGCTCAGGGTGGGCCCCTACAATGTTCTGCTGGGGGGCACATTCTGGTCCTCCATCCATTATTTCACCCTTAAAAAGTGAGAGTCCTCTCTCTCCAACTCACGCTGCTTCCCTGAATAATTCATTCTCTGAATCATTCTCTATGGATCATTCCTTCATCCACAAAAAGTCTGAACCAATTATATTCCAGCTGTTAAGATATACAGAGTAACAAGATTTGAACTGTATTATGCAATCCTCTGTCCTAAAACGCCTCCTTTGTAATTTTCTAATCACATTATCATTGAAGCATTTAGGAGAACACTGGGTAAATCCACATTTATCCTTTCTGATTTTAAGTTTGTCTAGTCTGTCCATCCAAAGGCAATCCCCAGAATCATTTCATTGCCAGGAGGTGTGCTCGTCTCTTTATGTGCTCCGGCAAGAGCACTGTAGCACTCACTGCACACAGTGTCCACAGGACCAACACAAAACAACTAGAGACAATAGTTGTATAAAAATATAGATACTGAGTCTTCTATAAAGGTCAAGTTTGATGGTTTCAAAGGAAGGGCCCTGGCTTAGGTATTGGGGGACCTGGTTGAAATTCTAGTTTGAACTTGTCTAAAACTCAGTTCTCTTATATGTAGAAAGAGCCCAAAGCTCTCAACAGAAGTGTTATTGTTTGTATGAAATCAGCTGCACAGTAGCTGACACATGACAAACACACTGTACATATTAGCTGAATATCAAATTAGACAGAAATGAATTCACTTCTTATCACTGCTATAATTTCTCATTCATGCTATTTTAAATAGGCTCCGAACGCAACTACTCCCGTGGTCAAACAGAAACGGGCCCGCACTCCTCCCACACGCATCACTGCCAGTTTAGTGAGGGAAGAGAGAACGCTCCCCTGCAACTTTCTGTACCCCTCAAAGCACTACTGCACCACTAGAAAGGCGGGTCAGAGGACAGTGAAGGCTAATTCACAAAAGAAGAAACATAAATGATGTGATAACATGACACAAAGGTTCATCCTCACATATAGTCAAGTCAATGCAATTGAAAACATCAGTAAAATAACCTTTTCTGCCTGTACTTGATCCTCTGTGTTCCCAAGAGCAAATGCTGCTGTTGGAGTGTGTATGATAAATTGATTCAACCCTTTTCGGTAGCAATTTGATTATAAAAATAACCTTTGCTCCTAATGTAATTTAGGGATATAATATGGAATATTGGAGGGGAGGGGGTGGTTATAAGACGGCTGTCACAGTTATCTTACTGGTGAAAAAAAGAGAAACAAACTAAGCAACTAAAAATAAGGAATTGTTAAATAAACTGCCTCTGAGTAGGACATTAAAGAAGCATTAAAATTATGTTTAACAGGAAAGGCTTATGTTATAAGAAAGTAAGGTAAAACATAAGATTTTACTCTTTGTAAAATAAAAATAAAGTCATGCTCAAAATGCTAACAGGGCCTGATCAGGCAGTGGCACAGTGGATAGAGTGTTGGACTGGGATGTGGAGGACCCAGGTTCGAGACCCCGAGGTCGCCAGCTTGAGCGCAGGCTCATCTGGTTTGAGTAAAGCTTACCAGCTTGGACCCAAGGTCGTTGGCTTAAGCAAAGGGTTACTCAGTCTGCTGAAGGCCCACGGTCAAGGCACATATGAGAAAGTAATCAATGAACAACTTAGGTGTCGCAACAAAAAATTGATGATTGATGCTTCTCATCTCTCTCCGTTCCTGTCTGTCTGTCCCTATCTATCCCTCTCTCTGACTCTCTCTCTCTGTAAAAAAAAAAAAAGCTAACAGGATACCTCTGGGTGTTGGGTATATGAGTGACTTCTTCCCCTTTCTTAGTCTCCGACTTTTCATTTGGGCATCCATCTCACCTTATAAACACCTGCCAAACAATCGCCTGCACAGAGGTAGCACCTGTGGGTGGTAAAGGAGACAGCAGCCGAGAAACCCAAACAGTAGCACAGGTGTATGGGGAGGCGGCTCATAGTCAATCCATTTCATAACCCTGGCTCTCCACAGGTTAAAGGTGAGTGCATTTCACCACATTTTCACACTGAACACCACTCACAAATCCAAGGACAAGAAACACTGAGTTTATAGAGCCGATTCAATTAAAGACTAGAATTTATGTGCACATGCATTCAGAATGAAGGCTGAAAGAAAGAGCAAGGAGTATTTCTAAAGCTAGTCACACTGAATTAATTACCCTTGATATGAAGTCTCATGTCCTTTGGGCCTTCAAACATACAGCCTAAGATATTTCTGCCCTCCCTTTCTGCAGGGCCAATTCCTGCTGCTATGTCCATTTGTATCTCAGACAGCCCTTGTCTCTACTAAGTCTGTCCTGACCCAGGGTAGGAGCATGCACAAGGGGCCACCTACCACTCATGTCAATGACTATTAACATGTCACATACAGTCAATTGTGCCCCATCTCCTGAAATTCATATGGTAGAGCCCTAACCTCAATGTGGCTGTATTTGGAGATAGAACCTTCAAAGAGGTAATTATAATTAAATGAAGTTACAGGGGATGGGCACTAATCAAACATGACTGATGTTCTTGTAAGAAAAAGAGATATCAAGGATAAACGTGCACAGAGAGAAGGCAACCATCTGCAAACTCAGAAAAGAGGCCTCTTCTGAGCTGATCGAATCTGCTGACACCTTGATCTTGGACTTCTAACCTCCAGAACAGAGGTCCCCAAACTTTTTACACAGGGGGCCAGTTCACTGTCCCTCAGACCGTTGGAGGGCCGCCACATACAGTGCTCCTCTCACTGACCACCAATGAAAGAAGTGCTCCTTCCAGAAGTGCAGGTGGCCAGATAAATGGCCTCAGGGGGTCGCATGCCTCCCACGGGCCATAGTTTGGGATGCCTGCTCCAGAACTATAAAAAGATAAATTAGTTCTTTAAACCACCAAATTGGTGGTCTTTTGTTATAGTAGCCCTAGCAAACTAACACAATGTGTCTGTGGCTCCCAAAGAGACTGAATGCAGAGTAGCCACTATTGCCCTATCCACTCCTGAGGGCCCAGGGCCTCATACAGGGCAGGGCTCAATGAAAAAGTAACACATCTCAAAATAAAAAATAACAGATAAGAAATCTGGAGTGTTGGGAAAATTAATAATCATTTCAAGCAAGCAGCCACAGAACATGATGGGAGAGGCTACTACTCACATTGACAGCTAAGTAGTCAAAGAGAGGAACGAGAGGGAAACCTATCATGTTAGTCCCTGTTATTCAAACAGATTTTAAGATATGCTTGCAGTATGAACACTTGGGCATTACAAATAGTTCATTCCAAGATAATTATGGACAGAAAGTAAGTTAATTAAGTTGTTTGCCTTTATGCACTAGGGTATATGCAAGTGTGACTGGCCTGAGAGTCACTATGGGATGCACAGCCATTAATTAACTTGGGCTTAGTTGCGGAACATGAAAAAGAAAAGGAGAGAAAAGGCGCACATTAAAGCTGAGTTAGTTATATTTAAGAAAACCGCACTTCGCAATACAACACTTTTCAAAGGTAATCTTCACCAAAGAAAAATAGATCTACTCATCACAAATGCACCATTACTCTCCACCTTTACTGTACCATATTTCTACTATGGTGAAGGGTTATCAAAATAACCCTGAAGGATGAAAAATTAGTAGGGGCTGTTTTTCCAGGGCTTGAAGTCAGAAATTAAAAGGTGGTATAAACTTCCCCTGAAAGATAATGTGTAGAGTTCATTTCCAGCTAGTCCACAAAATCTTGGTGAGCTCATATATGCAAGACTGGCCCACAAAATTCTATCCAACCATAAGAGAAAGACGACTACCAGTGACCACCTGTGCTCTGAGGTGCTATAAGGAAGAGGCGTGCTTCATCTAATTTACCCACACCCTGCCCCCAACTAGTAGAAAACAATGATTTTCTATTGTTCTCCTGCTAGCTCTACTGCGTCTCACAATCCTATTGCCTACCCTCTTCTCCAGATTCCAAGTCCTCCCCCTAAAGTCCAATAGGTTCCAAAATAACTAAGCTCCCACTCTAAGTTAAAGTCATATTCCCTCAAAGTAACGATCCCAGTTAAGGGGTCAGGTGGACCTGACTGACCTCATTTACACTGCACTCAGTGCCCTCGGTTTGTTATCTTAGGAAGAGTAACATTTTAAAAAAAGATTATTATTACTTTCAAATAAAATCCATTTAAAACAGCAGTAAGACATTCATTCATTCATTCACCCATTCATCAACCCAGCAACTTAAAAACCTACTCTGTGCCAATGCTTTTCATGTGGAGGAGGTATCTGCATCAGTCAAGTTCACATATAAATACCAACCGTGGTTTCCCAAGACTGAGGTCCCCAAGTTTGCCTCCTTTCAGAGATTCCCCACCTTCATTTCTAAACCTGCAGGTTACAGAAAAACAATACATACTTCCAGGTCAGTCAGAAGTCGGAAGCCAAGGTTTGTTTGTATAAATTTCACCATTAATAATCTCTCTGTCAAACAAATTTATTCTCCTACAAATATGAAAATGTTCTATAAAGTATAAAATTCCAGACCTAGATTGGGTAATAAACTACTGACATCACCAGAAATCTATCCAAAATTAGTGAAAATCAAATACTGTCTATCACAACGGCAGTCTGTTGCTTTCTGATAAGAGATTTTCAACCTCCCACCCCAATAAAACCTAAGATTTGAGATTACATATATTCACTACTGGCATGTTGGCACACTGCTGCTGCCCTCCCTCTCCCACATTCTGGATGATAACATGAGGCTCTGAGTCCTGCAAGGACCAATTAATGCCACATATAATCTCACAGAGACAAAATCACACAACTAGAATCAGGAGTAAAAAAAAAAAAAAATCACAAAACTCTAAGGCATTTTCTCTACATACTCCACTGTATTTACTCTCCACCCTTCTGATCTCTGAGACAGAAGTATCAAAAGGTATCTTAAATCAGTAACGGGTGCCATTTATTGAGCGCCAACTGTGTACCAGCTACTATGTAACACATTTTCCAAATATTTCTTCATTATCACAATAATCCTACAAGACAGGTACTATTACTATTTCCGTTTCACAGGAGAGGAAGCTGAGCCTTAGAGCATGTAAGAGCTGCTCCAGGCACACAGGTAATAAACAGCAGGGCTGAGCTGAGGTTTGAGCTCTGGTCTGTCAGACTGCACTGCCCTTAAAAGGAGGCTGTGTCAGATGTTCGCAAGTCCAAAGCTTCCGTGGGTATCCATTCCAGCCCCTGTCCAGCCTAAGTAACAGATGACCTAAAAAGGATGAATAGTCTGTAAATCACACACTAGAAAATCTATTCTGCATACCTCATACTTCACCCTCCCCTCTCCAAATGTGAACTGGGTAATTTATCTTTCACACCTCAAATAACTTGTTTTACACCAAACTGTAATTATCTCCCAATGTTGGTTGCCAGCCACTTGTTGACACTGGCCATGAGACATACTGTTTGAAACTAATTTTATCCAAGTCATCTTTCCTAACTTGAAACTTTAAATTCTCATCCACCAAAATGTAACTATTGCAATGCAATTCAACAAGTATTTATTAAGTTCTTAGATGATCACAGATGTCAAGCACATGGATGCAGCCCTTGCCCAAGGCTGGCTCAAAGTCTAGTTGGGGAAACCAGGAACCAAATGTATAAGCACCAAGGAGGAGGCAACTCGTTGAAATTGGACATTCAAAGGAGGTACCCGAAAGGGTTCTTGAAAAATGAGTGGGAGTTTCTAAAATGGCCACATAGCATCAGATCTTAGAAATACCAACTCATTGTGTGTGAATAAAAGAGTCGGGGGGACAAGCAGTGGTAACAGGTTGTGAACATGTTTATTCATGAAAAACTTTACCCTGTGGGAAAAAGAAAGTCAACGCTTTTTTTCAGCAGGATAGTGACAGGAGTAAATTTAAGTTTCAGGAAGATGAGACAACTGATCCAAACATTCTGAGGGTGTGACTAACTCTCTAAGTAAGAGGTAAAAAATTTCCACATTTTCAGATTTTATTAGGCCAGTTTGTTAGGTTACCAATGATGTACGTCAAAAGGAGCCCTTTATATTCTCCTTCTTCATTATCTTAACTCAGGTATAGCACTCTCCTACTCTGCACATATTAATAGATTCAAGTTGTACCCTGTATTTAAACATTTCAGCACAAGAAGGCCAGGGGGAGGCAGACCTGCATTTTAGCACATCTCTGTGGGCTAGAAAGCAATGTTCATAATTAAGATAATCTGAATTCCCTCCAAATCTTCTTTTTTTCAATTCATTGATAAAGTCTTGATTAAAAACACAGACATTTTGTCATCCTTACTACATTTACCTCATCTCAAAACTCTCCTGACTGGGTGAAAGCTAATGCTGCTTCTTCTGTCTGGTCAATTATTGCATAGACACAAGGGACCAATTAATGCCATCCATAAAAGCCTGAATCATTCTGTCAATTAACGAGAACTAACTATGTCATCAGATATATTACTGGTGAGCAAGTCTATTTGGTTGCAATATGTCTTGAAGGAGAGCAGTATCAAATGAATCACAATTGACTTGGACAACTGCTAGCATAATTTCGGAAGATGAAAAGACAGATGTGGTAGTTATTAGTGGTCCCCTGAGGAATTACAGCCAAGCAATTGTAATGTGCTAAGACTGCACTAGCAGGTGCCTGCAGTACAAATCAGACAGAGGGTTAAATCAATATTTTCAATTTCTTTGGATCAATCTGGTGTTTGAACGAGATGGAAACTTGTTAGCAATTGGCAGGATGTGTAAATGAAAAGTCAAACTTCTTATTATTTGTTAAAAAGGAATGAGTGTACTGCATCATGCCCTTGGCACCAGGTAATGCTTTCATGATCCAGTAGCTGGGGCATTCACTGAGAATCAAGGGATTCTTAGATTTTAATAGAGTGCAAAAGCTTAGCTTTATACAGGTTGAACATTCAAGATCTTTAAAAATGACTGAAGTGTCAATAGGAAAGTTTTGAACTGTGAGGACAGTATAGTTATTGATGATTAGTGCAAGAACCAGAAGGAAACCTTAAACTCAACAGAAAGAGGGGAAAATAAGGTCTTACTGAGAAAGTATAGATTAACACAACCTTGGGAACGTTACTCCTTTTCTCCTGTTTTATTAAGAAGCAGTCTAGCTTTGAGGATGATTTACCAGAAGTTTTGATTATTTTTTTTTCTTAGTCATAGATATTGTATTTATTTATAACCCTTATTAAGTGTCTAGATTAACTGAATGATCATCTCTGACAATGTTCCATCTTGGCTTTTGTTCATTTGCTTGCTTTTAATCTGGGGATACACAACCCTTCATATGCCCCCAAATTATGATGATTTAATACATACAAATAGAGCTCGGCATTGTAAACAAATATAACTCTCAAACTGATGCATTTGTGTGTACACAGTAACCGCTGGGGGGATGGGGCCATGTGGTTCAGTAGAAGGAGATGGAGAGATATGAGTGTGAATCTGGAATCTGTGGCTTTCTTACTGTGCCTCTGGGCAAGCGACATCACTGCTCTAGGATCAGTTATCCCACAGGCACTACAACTGGGGCAGGTTGCACACCTCCTACACCTGTTGGAAGCAGTAAGTCAGTCTCTGGCCTGGATGGTATATCAATTAGAAGGGCCAATATTTCCTTCCTATCTAAAATAAAGAGGCACATTTCAGTAAAAAATTAGTAAATAATAAGCACAATCTGAACTTAAGTATTTCAAACCAACAGAAGTAGTCATAAACAAACTGAGACTTTACCACGTTTTGCTTAAAAGGGGTGGGGGGTTACAGAACCCTCTCCAGAATCTATAAAACACTAATTCAAACAAGTATTTCTTGACTGTCTAAGAGCAAGATTTTTGAGAAACAAAGATAATGAGGCAGAGCATCTGCCCTCAAGGAGTTTGAGAAGAATAAGCACCCAATTAATGGTAAACAAGGCAGACCTAAGATCAGCTCTGGGCACTGGGGGAATTCAGGGAAGAGAGAGTCTTCGGGTGGCAGAGGGGCCAAGGGAAGGGCAGGATTTGCAGGAAAAAGCCCATGGAAAGAGTGGTATTTCAGACAGAGTCTAAAGGACAAGATTTAGACAGGAAAAGGTGGAAAAGGATAGGAGGCAGACAAACCAACGAAGCAACCTTCACGGAGGAGGGATCCTGAAAATCCGGTGACTAAAAAGGGGTGAGGTACTGTATTTCAGGCAGAGAGGGCTCATGTGCCCAGTTATTTCATCTGTACAACTAAATGGTGGGAACTGGCCTGTGTATACAACAGGGGGATGGGAGAAAGGGAGGCTATCACCTTCCCCAGCAAAAGGATCCTGAGTCAGATGAGAGGGAGGAGCAAAAGGCTCAAGCAGGGAAGCCACGGTGGAGGGAAGGGGACCTAGTGGGGGTGGGGGGCCTCCCTCACTCTCCTTACACGTCTGGCTTGTTTTCTGCTTTTACACTGGCCCCAAATAGGAACTAAAATTAGGGCATGCATGTGTAAAATGTAATTATGAATATTATTAGTATATAATATACATATAATTCAGTTATAATTGTGTAAAAACAGTCTGTGTATATATACTTATGTGTAGTATATGCATGCTAACAGTTTTTTTTTTTAAAGAATGAACACATTCTAGTTCCTGTTTAATGAACACAAGCAGCAGACACCTTAGAACAAACAGGCTGGGTGTGCTGTACAGGGGGGCAGCTCCCAGAGGCGAGGAGGCCCTGACAGCGTGGGCACTACTCCCTGCCCATGAAGTGCTCCACGCCCAGAGGGTCCTGGGGGAAGCCTTCCCTTCAGCTGCTTATTTGAGAAAAGGCCAGTTCGCAGGCTGCTCAAATGGGTGGCCAGACCTTCCCTAGAGGCCAGGACACAGGGGCCGGGACGCCAGCCCTGGAGGGCAACAGTAAGTTGCTCTGGCAGGCAAATGAATGAATGGTCTACCAGCAAGGCAGAGCTTGCCCACTTCCTGCCCAGACAGTATAGGTAGACTCAATATAAGTGGACACAACATAAGCAGAGAAACGACAAGAGGAGCAGTTCTGATTTCACCAAGGGATTCAGAAATAAAAATAGAAACAAGTAATGTCTTAGAGTTCACAGTAGATATTTATTTTCATTAAAGAAATGCTCAAGTATTCACTGAAGGAACAGAGAGCCTTGGAATTTGTAAAGAAGTGTATGAGTAAGCTGACTCCCATAAGATACAACAGGGTCTTCCCGCCTTTCGGCCACTTGCTCAGCACCACTTTATGCACCGGGACACCCCCACCCGCAGCCTCTGTGGATCTCTGCAGGACAGGCAGCCCTCTGACCACACCTGCCCAGTGAGATGAGGTACAGCTCAGTCTCCAGTATGTTCTTTTCCTTTATTTGGTCACTGCCACCCTACCTCTGTCTAAATTCTCTCCTCCAATTTCAGCAAGGCTCAGTTCCTCCCTTTCCTAATGGCACAGCAGACTCTCCTACATGCCCCTGCAAGGTCCTTTCTCTGCTGCCCCCTTGACAATCATGTCCTCGTACCTATCTTTGCTCAAGCTCTCCACCCACAAGGCCCAGTTCAGCAAACGTTTTTCTGACCTTCCCAATTAGAAATGTCCTTGTCCTGTTTTGTAGACAACTACTAACTCTTCCCCTACCCAACCCTTCAGTTAAAAAGCCTTAAATATTTTGTGTTATGAGTGTTATAGAGAAATAAATATGGCCTCATCAGTCTTCTGATGCTAAGACATGTGTCCTGTCTCAGGAATTACACAGCTGAATCTAACTGAGGCACCAGGCATTGTCTTCAAGATATATGTGCTCAATATACTCTAACTCTTGTAGCTTTCATGATGATTGTACTGCAAACACTCATGTGCATGTCTAGTCTCTACAACTGGGTAGTGAGGGGACAGCAGAAGCATTCTACACCCCAGTGCTTTTCCACCTCTTATGCTAAAAGTGGACCCTGGAATGTAGAATATGTTCAATAAATAAAGAGAACAATTTGGCTAGAGGATCAGTATGAGCACTACAGTCAATATTCAAAATCAGCACGAGTTAAGAAACTATGAATAGAATAGATACTTCTCACCTCTTTCCCTTTCTGTGTCTCCCTCTCTGTCTTTCTCTCACGAAAGGGAGGGGAGGGGAGGGGAAGGGAAGAGAAGGGAAGAAAGAAAAAACAGGGTGAAGGAAACAATTAGGACAAAGAGTAAAAATAAAACAGGAGTAAGATTATATAGAAAAATGCCAAGCAAGAGGAAACAAGGATTCTGTATAGGAAAGCTGGTGTTGGCACCAGTGAAGGGACTGTGAGCAAAAAACCATTCACTTGTACTTTTGGTTTGTAAGTACTATTACACACACATCATCATCATCATCATCATCAGTTAAAGAAAAATCACACTGCCTTGGGTGGGCTATATGTATTACCTGACTTTAATTTTGTGAAAAGAAAAGCTATGGCTTTAAGAAATTCAACTTCCAAATGCCAGCTTTTGAAACTAAGGTTCAGCCAAGAAGAGCCAATAAAAATGCTGTAACTTGAAACCAACCCACACAGCACAAAAAGAAAGGAGAGAGGTCGCCCAGTTGCCCTGGAACACACCCTTCTAACTTGGTTCTAGAACAGCAGTGCCCAGTTTGCAAGACAAGAAGCTAATTGACTTGAATGTCTGCTGCATAAGCTATAAAATAAGTACATAAAGAACAATATGAACATACAGAGCCATCAGTTACATAAAAAGGCCTGCTGTCCGACGCCACACTGTGCACCAAACAAGCTAGGCGATTGTTTCAGCAGGCTGCAAGGAGGAAGAATGAATAATTACTGTACTTGTAAATCAAGTGTCCACCAGGAAAAGATCTCCATCCTGGAGCAGCGGCAGGGCAGCCCCCTTGGCCCTCCAGTCAAGCTGGGGTTTTTTAAGATCTTTATTGACAATCACGATGCAAGCAAATATATTCTCCAGCCAAATAAACCAACAACTGGCTCCACTGTGGCCATTTCTTATTCCCCAACACACACGTACACATACACACAGCACATTTCTCTTCTAAAGTTTCACCAACTGCTACTTTCCATTACCAGGAAATGTCATTTTCTCTCACTCATTTTTTCACTGGCTAGGGAGATAACAACTCCTGCCAAAAAAGGAGGGGTGGTGACAAAAGCTGTCCTGGCACAAAGGGCAAAACACAATATGAAGTCCATAAACCATAAACATTTGTCCAGAAAGTTAAGGTTGGGGGCTGGGGGCAGGAGTATATGCCTTTGCTCCGAGGATTTTTTTTTTTTTTCATTATCCAACATACTGAAAGTGAAAAATCTTTTTCTTCCTCCTGCAAACCTGAAAATAGACAAGCAGGGTGCATGGACAATTTCTTTATACGTTGAATTATACTTTTCTTGTCATGTGTAGATCTAATGGGCCTCCATAGTAGTCATAGTGTATTTTTGTCCTTCTGCAAATAAAATTGTGTGTGTGATTAAATTTCAAAAAATAATCAGCAGAGTAGGAAGTGAACATAGGCCAGACTATTATAATAAAGAAATAGAACAAAACCCATCTGATGCATGTGACAATCTACTTCATAAGCAGGAAGCAACAGAATGATTTTATGACCCAGAGTTAGCAGAACTGAGTTCAAATCTCTGCTCTCTCTCTCTTAAAAGTTGTATCATTTTTTAGCAAGTCATTAAGTTATCTAATTTTTCCATTTGTAAAATAAGAATAATGTATTCTTTTTCTCATAAACCCCTCCTCTAAGAGCTGTTGAGAATATGAAATGAGATTATGTGTATGACCGTCACTTGAGATAAGTATGATTCCTTAACTTCATTTATTTGGAAACTCAGAATATGCCAGGCACATTCCTGGCATTTCCTGAATGCTTACTGTTTGCTTAGCACTGAGGCAGGTGCCTTCAGAGTTACAGAGAATTAAAAGGTGCAGTTCTTGACTGTGAAGTACCCTCAGGCTAGTTAGAGGTAAAATATCTAAGTTTAGGGCAAAAGCAAAATTAGGCAAAGTTCACATTAGACAGTAAGGTCTAAATGCTTTTCCCTCACCTCACTTAATTCTTCTGCACTCAAGGGAATCCACTGGATTCTATCCAGAAGGCTCACAGTTCTAAAAACAATAACAACAGAACTGGCATCTCACCAGTACCCAGAGGTATTCTAGGAGACAGAGAGTTGAGAGAAATTCCCTCTGGTCCTTTAGTTACTCTATGAATTCAATACGTAGGGAGCACAGCAGCCCCAGAGGAAATCGTGTCTGCAGTGACAAAAAGATCTTGCTCCCCACCTTTCAATTAAACCACACCTTAAAAAAGAAGACTACATGAAATGTCTGGAAGAACCGCCTCCAGGAGGCTGCCAGCCCAGGGATCTGAAATCCAATCTGTAACAATATTAATAACAGTTCCTGTGTGCCAGGTATACTGCCAAACTTGGTTCATTTGAGGAGATAAATGAGACAAAGTTTCATTTTATGTTCAAAGCAACCCTAAGAGAGAAATAATTTTTCTATCTCTATTTTGCAGATGAAGTTAAGGACTTGATGAAGTTAAACGATAGGCCTAAGGTCAACATAGCTGGTAAGAAGTAAACCATGATTTGAACCCAGGAGGTTGATTTTAAATCCCTCACATTTTTTTTTAATCACACCTGATTATTCTAATAGTCTGGCCTATGTTCACTTCCTACTCTGCTGATTATTTTTTGAAATTTAATCACACACACACAATTTTATTTGCAGAAGGACAAAAAGACACTATGACTCTACCATGGAAGCCCATTAGATCCACGCATGACAAGAAAAGTATAATTCAACATATAAAGAAAATCCTACAAATTTATGTCCTTCTTCACAGAAACATTTTCTCCTGAAAGGTTTGGTAGGTTTCAAAAAGATAGGACAGAGATCTAGAATAGCCCAGAAAGTTTAATATTTTGAATGGTTAATAAAAATCTAAAAATTCAATCTTACTCTGAACAAAAGAATGTAGTTCAATGTGTTCATTTTTCACCCCCGAATGAGATTTTTAGAAAGACAATTTTTAATGGTCTAGTGAGATAGTCTCATACGCACAGCTATTAACCCTTCTAGAAAGAAATGTGGCATGCTGTGCTTCTGGTTTCATCATTCTTTGCTTAACCCAAGGTCATGAAGATATTTTACTACATTTTTTTCTAGATGATTAGTATTAACTTTTACATTTAGGTCTACAATCCATTTTGAGTTCATTTCTGTGTATGGTGTGAGGTAAGGGTTTGAATAGATTTGGGGGGCATGTGGATAGCCAATTGTCCTATTACTATTTGTTCAAAAGACTACCTTTTTTTCTATTAAATTGCTTTGGCACCTTACAGAAAAATCAATTGACAATAATGTAACAGTTTATTTCTAGACTTTTTACTTAGTGCCAATGATCTATCTTTATACCAGTAACACACTGTCTTGATTACCATCAAAACTTTGTAGTAAGTTTTGAAGCCAAAAAGTGTAAACCTCTATTTTCTTCTTCTTCAAAGTTTTTTTTTTTTAATTTAATTCTGAGTCCTCTGCATTTCTGTATGTTAGGAACAGCTTGTCAATTTCTACCCAGAAAAACATGCTGGGATTTTTATAGGGATTCTATAAATCAATTTGGGGAGAATTAACAATATTGAGTCTTTCAATCTATAAACATAGAATATAGCTCCATTTGCTTATATCTCCCTTAACTTTTCTCAGCAATGTTTTATAATTTCCAGTGTGCAAGTTTTACATTTCTTTTTGGAAGTTTATTCCTAAGAATTTAATTTTTGATGCTATTTTGAATGAAATTGTTTCTATAATTTCATTTTTAGGGTTTTTGTGGTGTGGGTTTTTTTTTTTTTTTGCTAGTATATACAATTGAGTTTTTTATATTGATCTTGTATCTCATAAGTTTGCTGAACTTGTTAGTAGGTTTGTGGTGTGTGTGTTTCCTAAGATAGTCTATAAGCAGGCTCAGTTCATCTGCAAATAAAGATCTTTACTTCTCCCTTTACAATCTGGATATCTTTAATGTTTTAACCTGCAATACAATTTTGAATAGACGCGGTGACAGTGAACATCTCTGCCTTGTTCTGGATCTTGGGAGGAAACCGTATTCATAATTTGCACAAAGTATTCTACTCGTGCTATTACCTTTTCTGAGGACTTTACAAAACTGAGCTGCATAAATATTTTCATATATGGTTGACCCACGATCACACACAAATTAAAAAAAAGCATACACACACACAAAAAAAATCAATGTGTGTTTTAAATTAAGAGCCAAGAACCAAAAATGTCATCTAACAGATAAAACACATAAAATTAACTACTAAATATATGAAAAATAGCACTGTCTCATGTAAGGACTGTGCCAAGTAGAGAGAAAGTAACATAAGGGAGAGCAAACGGTCAGCACAGTCTAGGAGGAGGTGACACACCTGACAGCTGCTGAACAGCCTCCAGGCCAGCATGGCTCTGCAAGGCCGGGAGCCTGGCCCCACCAATTCTGTCCACCCTCTGCTCAGCCCAGCTCCCGGCACTGGCAGGAACAGGGGGGAAGGGAGCCCTAGCAGTCTGGCCCAGACCCTCTTCCCCAATCACCACTTAAGCCAACTGGGAGTGAACTGTGAAGGGGTCTTGAAGAGAAAGAGCCTTTAGTGGGAGCTCTCGCGCAGAGATTTTCACACAACCGGCTCTTATCTTAACAGAGCAGCTGAACTTCTTTTTTAAAAGAAAACTTGGTTCCAGAATGGAAACAATCAGGTAGCATCCAGCATTATTTGAAAGAACACACTGGTTCCAAAGTCCTTGTTTTCTCTGAAAGGTGGAAATTTAGATGCCCCATTAAGAAGCACAGACGGGTGTTCAGAACCCAACTGATGCAACTGCCAGCTCTGCCACACCCCACCCTCGATCCTGTGTGCACCTACCGAGGGCGACTCCTGTTTACACTATTAGACAAGTCTGTAGACGATGGCCGAATACCTACCGTATGCAGAACCCAGTGCCCAAAGTGTACATTTAGTTCTTTAAAATTTACGGGTTCTATCGCACAGTGCAATAAATCTGATAAGAAAAGACAAATGGATGAACAAACAAACTAGACATTACAAGTGAGAATTTCATTACAAAAATATTAAAAAATAAAAGTTTCACTCAAAAGATTTAAAATGTAGGCAGAGGAAAAAAAATAAGTGTAGTGTGTGAGCAGAACTAGAGTTTATGTCCTTAATTTTACAAAAGTTTTCATTTTCCAGTATCTCAGAGAGGTCAAAAGCCAAAATTACTTAGTTTCCCTAAGAGCCAAAATAAATATTTGTTTCAGGTGGGGCGGCAGTTGGCCCTCCATCTGCTAAAGGGAAACCTTGCAAAAGAACCCTTTGCTAACCTCTATTTACTGCATTTGATGGACAATAACTCTTTAGTTCCCACCCCCAGTTCTCACACCCTCTTCACCTTCCAACAACCATCACAGCTCTGCAGTCCCAGTGCCTGTTAAATAACAAATGTCAAGTAAATGTGTCCTTCTCCTTTTCTCTGCTAATGGTATTTTGGACAAGAAAATTTGACAATGGACAAATCCCATTTTGTCACATAAAACTAGTGTATTACAAGATAAATGTGGCATGTTCCAGCCTTGCATCTTTTCCCATACATAGCTTGGTTTACTATCAAAATTGTCTGGAGGAAGAATAAATTAGCTGTCACAGAAGCACTCGCTCTCCCCTCCCTCCTGCACTTCCCAACTAGAGAAAACATCTTTGTATGGAAAGGTGAAGAGGCCAGTAGATCCCCAGCATCCCCAGCCATGGAGCAACCTGGGAAGTCTTGGCACCTACGCAAATAAATGTCTTCTATGGACCAGGCACTACTCACAGAATTACCTCCTTAAAGCTTGAGCACAACCTTGTGAAGCAGGCCTTGCCTATAAAGTAGAACATTTGACAGGCAAGGATATCTGGATATCAGAGCTCAGAAGTCAAGTAAACTGCCCAAGATCACACAGCTAACAAGTAGCTGCAACTGGCGTTTCAGTTAGAAAAGACCCCGAGGCTCCATACACAAGTCCTACAAGGTCTTTCTTTTCTTTTGAGAGAGAGAGAGAGAGAGAGAGAGAGAGAGAGAGAGAGAGAGAGATATGGACGGACCGACAGGAGAACTCATAGTACCAGTACTTCAGTGGTTCATTGATTGCTTCTCATACGTGCCTTGACCAGGGGTCTCCAGCTAAGCCAGTGACCCCTTGCTCAAGCCAGAGATCTTGGGCTCAAGCCAGCAAGTTTGGGCTTCAAGGCAGTGACCATGGGGTCATGTCTATGATCCCACGTTCAAGCTGGTGACCCTGTGCTCAAGTTGGTGAGCCCACACTCAAGCTGGCAACCTTGGGGTTTTGACCCTGGGTTCTCAGCATCCCAGGTTGGTGCTCTATCCACTGTGCCACCACCTGGTCAGGCCCTGCAAGGTCTTATTAATCCTTAAACATTTCCTAAAGAACTTAGAGAGATGGCCTGATTAGCAAGGTAAAGGAGACACAGTATACCTGCTCTCTCATCTTTACTGCTACTATCAAAGATGAGATGGGCTAGGAAAATGGAAACTATAAACAAAGTAAAAATTGGCATATGCAAAAAAAAATGCTGGACAATTACCTACTAAGAATGTTGTCTTGAAATGTAAAAGCTAGAAATTAAACCACAGCTAGGTTTGAATTGCCTTTTTAGTTCACTTATTATGTAGACCATACAACATGTAATCAGGACAAACTCTGAAGATTACCCCAACGAGTTTTGAAAAGAGCAGAGTCATTAAATAAAATCATGAGATAATTGCATGGTTCTTGGGGTTGGGCGTTACTAATACGGATGCTAATTTTATCTGTGCAACCACATTGATGTCAGAATGAGGGCACTCCTAAAATGGCAGTTCCTTTAGCAGAACTCCACTGCACACCATTCTGCAGGGCAGCATGGCTGAGGAAAGCTCTCAGGCTTCTGCTCAGCTGGGAGGAGCATAGTGGATATGTACAAGGACACCCCTGAGCCCCAGTCCCTGAAAAGGCATGGCCTTCTCCAACTCCATGTCTTCTTTGTCCTCCTCCCAGAAGACACATTTCACAGACCAGGCCTCCATCCTACCATATTCCCCTGGACTCCTCTGGGGAAGCTGAAGATGGGAAGCTGAGAATAAATGACCTGAGCTCACAGCCAAGAAGGAAGTGACCCGGTGGACCCAGCATACCACCTGCCTTCTATGGGTATGTACACCTGTGTGCAATGGTTCCTTCAAAATAATATTTCAATCATTGTTCTACACTTGTGAGAGAGGTGCTCTCTATTTTTATAGAGAGAGAACCACAGTGTAAGGGAAACTTAAACCTCTAGTTAGTTTCTCTACAGGTAAGGCAGAGTAATTAAAGGGGAAAAAAAAGGAGAAAAAGAAAGAGCAAGTATGATACAAAGAAGGAATCAGAAAAAGGAGCAGAAGAGGATGTAAATGGGGGGAAGGCAGGCAGAGGAGGAGGGAGGTCAAGAGAGAGAAGGTGCCCACGCAGGTGTGCACACTAAAACACTTGACCAAGGCTCAGCCAATTAGTATCTGACTATAGGCCCCACACAAGTTGATCAATAATGTAAAAATGAATAAAAACAGATCTAGGTTTTTTCTATAAAGCCATTTTTAAATTCTTTAATGAGCTCTAATTTCAATAAGCATCTATAATGTCCTTGGCACTATGGAGTCACTTAAAGATGAAAAACATTACCTTCCATAAGAGCTGGCAATTTAGGGTTCCAGATCATTTGCCATTATCAGTAAGAAAGTGACGTTGAAGGTTACAAACAACTATCAGCCAACAAATTGGACAATCTGGACAAACTGATTAAACTCCTAGAAACATACATAATCTTGCAGAACTGAATCAGGAAGAATCAGGGAATCTCAACAGAGATATTATGAGTAAAATTGAAACAGTAATCAAAAATCTTCCAACAGACAAAAGTCCTGAACCAGATGGATTCAAAGTAAAATTTTACCAAACATTCAAAGAAAAACTAACACCTATGTTTCTCAAATTATTCCCAAAAATTCAAGAGAAGGGAAGACTCCCAAGCTCATTTTATAAGGCCAGAATTAACCTAATTCCAAAACCAGAAAAAGACACTACAAAGAAAATTATAAGCCAATATCCCTAATGAATATATATGCTAAAATTGTCTACAAAATAATAGCAAGCTGGATCCAGCATTACATTAAAAGGATTATATACTATGATCATGTGGGATTTACTCCTGGGATGCAAATCAATAAATATTAATACACCACAGAAACAAATTAAAGGCTAAAAATCACATGATCATATCAATAGATACAGGAAAGCATTTGATAGAATACAGCATCCATTAATGATAAAAAAACTCTCAGCAAAGTGGAAATAGAGGGAACATGCCTCAACACAATAATCGCAATATATGACATATGACAAACCCACAGCCAACATTATACTCAATGGGAAAAAACTAAAAGCATTTCTATTAAGATCAGGAATGTGACAGAGATGTCTGCTTTTATCACTTTTATTCAACATAGTACTGGAAGTCCTAGCTATAGAAATCAGACAAGAAGAATAAATAAAAGGCATCTAAATTGGAAAGAAAGTAGTAAAACTATCATTATTTGCAGATGACATATTACTATATAAAGAGAACGTAAAGATTCCAACAAAAACTACTATGGACTGATAAATAAATTCAGTAAAGTAGAAAAATACAAAATAAAAATCCAAGCTCTGGCCAGATAGCTCAGTTGATTGGAGCATCATTATGAAGTGCAGATGTTGCCAGATTGATCAGGGCATACACAGGAGCAGCTCAATGTTTCTCTCTCTCTTTCTCTCTCCCCCCACACACATACACCTCTCTCAAGAAATTAAATAAATAAATATCCAGAAATCAGTTACATTTCTATACACCAATAATAAACTATCAGAAAGGGAACCTAAGAAAACAATCCCATTTACAATTGAATCAAAAAAACAAAAACTAAAACTAAGACAAAAAAAGCCCTAGGGAGTTGCCAGAGCAGCGTTCAGAGCGGACAAAACTCGATCGCTTCTACAGGGAGCCTGGCCTCTGATACAGACAGCATTTGTGGATTCTTCAGTGATGGCGCATCCCCCACCAAAAAGCCCAGCGTACTAGTAATGTTCAATCTACGTTTTTGAGAGACTGTTTATATGAAGTTTTCAATGACTTGGAGTCAAAGACTGAAGATTCGGGAAAAGACCTACTTCAGTCAGTTCTCCTTCTGATGGAACATGGAGCCCTGGTATTGACTACAAATTTCGACAGCCTCCTGGAACTGTATGCAGCAGATCAAGGAAAATAACTTGAATCCCTTGACCTTACTGATGAAAAAAAGGTCCTCAAGTGGGCTCTGGAGAAGCGGAAGCTGAGTGTGTTACACATCCATGGGGTCTACACCAACCCTAGCGGCATTGTCCTTCATCCAGCTGGGTATCAGAATGTGCTCAGGAACACGGAAGTTGTGAGAGAGATTCAGAAACTCTATGAAAACAAGTCATTTCTTTTCCTGGGTTGTGGCCGAACTATGGATGACACCACTTTCCAAGCCCTTTCTCTGGAGGCCATGAAGCATAAAAATGACTTAGAACATTTCATGCTGGTTCGGAAAGGAGATGTAGATGAGTTCAAGAAGTTTCGAGAAAACATGCTGGACAAAGGGATTAAGGTCATCTCCTATGGAAATAAATATGCTGACCTTCCAGAATATTTCAAGTGGCTGACCTGTGAGATGTCCAAGAGGGGTAGGTCAGGGATGGTGAGAGACAGTCAGCTAAATGGTTCATCTGCACCACACAGTGAAATAAGAGACCACAGTATATGAGTGCTACAGAAGTTGTCAGCGTTAGATCAACTGTACGGCCCTACCGTGCAGTGTTTGACAGTGACTTAGAAGAACCCAACACAGCTCCTAGGAAGAACTAAAACCCAGAAGTTGAGGGCTGGGGCTGCATCGAGTGTGGGAGGGTGTTCCAGCTTAATTCTGTGTGCCTCCCGGTTCTTGGTCTCATGCAGCCTATCCCAGTTTGAGAACACCCAAGTGACAACAGAACCCAGATGCAGCTCCCCACCCCACCCCTTGGCTGGACACACTGCTTGTGTCCACACAGCAGATCAGTATGGTGTCCACTGAGCAGGCTGCTGCTCCACATGGAGACCGTGGGTGCAGATGACTCCCCACAGCCCTACTGCAGTTTTGTATTCTACTTGGTTTTTCAATTAAGCTAATGGCTGTTTTTTAAAAACAAGACTTGAAGCTCTAGTTTTCTAGATCTTTTACAGTGTACAGTATTTTACTTACCTGAGCTATATTAAAAGCTTGTTTGTTTACTTCCTAGGGCCCCGGTTCTACTTTTAGTCACTTTAGAAAACTACCTACATAGGTACTAACAAGTCTAATTTTTGTAACTTAAATTTTAAAAGGTCTGTTCCTTTATGTGGGGGAGCGGTGACCTCACTCTCCAGAGAGCCATTTTTCCCAACTCCTCATAGCATTATGAATTCCTGCTGCTTCTCTTGTACCATAAAGCCAAGTCAGTGTGATGTGGGGTTTTCGTTTTGAATTCTACATAAAGTAACTCCAAGACAAAAAGTCAAAAAAAAAAAAAAAAAAAAAGCCCTAGGAATAAATTTAACCAAGGTTGTAAAAGACCTGCACTGGGAAAATTAAAAGAACACTGAAGAAACTGAAGAAGATGCAAATAAGTGGAAAAATACACTATACTCACAGATAGGAAGAATTAACATTAAAATGTCCATACTACCCAAAGCAAATCTATAGATTCAATGCAATTCCCATCAAGATACCAATAGCATATTTCACAAAACTAGAACACCTATTCCAAAAATTTATATGGAACCACAAAAGACCCCAAATAGCCATAGCAATGTTGAGAAAGAAGAACAAAGTTGGAGGAATCACACAACCAGATAGCAAACTATACAACAAGGTTATAGTATTCAAAACACCATGGTACTGGCATAAAACTGACATACAGATCAATGAAACAGAACAGAGAGCCCAGAAATAAACACAGGCCATCGTGCAGATAGCTTGGTTGGTTAGAGCTTCATCTCGAAGTACAGTGGTTGTCAGTGCAATCCCCAGTTAGGGCACATACAGGAAACAGATCAATGTTCCTGTCTCTCTCTCCTTTCCTCTCTTGCTAAAATATAAATAAATAAATAAATAAATAAGTAAGTAAACAACAAAAACACAAACATGCCATTATGGCCAATTAATATTGGACAAAGGTGACAAGAGCACAGGGTAAAGACAGTCTACTCACTAAATGATGTTGGTAAAATTCAACAAGTACATGAAAAAAAAAAGAAACTAGATCACTTTCTTTTACATATATACACACACACACACACACACACACACACACACACACACACATAAACAAAAAAAGAGAGAAAAGTATGCTGGGTGAATGTGGGCATGTGTACACCGTCAAAGCCAGGGGCCAGACCTATATATAGTGTAGAAAAGAGTGATGTGAGCATCTGGATCACAGCAAAGCAGTGCGAACTGTGGACTATGATATCACTGGTATTCAAAGTCACAGTTGCTAAAGCCCCAAAGGTCCACGAGAAGGTACCTAAACAGCCAGTCTTCATGAGGCTCAATACATAAATTGGGCACTGCTCAGAGAGAGCTATTACCAAGCATTCCCCTAGGCACTTAGATTCTACTGAACATGGAACTCTTTAACTTGGGTTCAGTTTCCAAACCCTAGTTTCCTTTCAATGTGGCATATAAATTTTGCATGTTGCCAAATGAACAAGAATCTGTTAAGTGGAAAATATCATTCCCATCATATTTGGGGCTTATTTACTTGGAACAGATTGGTGTAGTGGTTAAGAGGAAGAACTCTAGAGCCAGATTGCTTGGGTTCAAATCCCAGCTTTTCTACGCACAGATTTGGGACTTGACCACTATGCCCTTCAGTTTCCTCTATCTACTCAACAGTAAAATAACAGTACTTATCTCATCAGGTGATTGTGAGGATCAAAACAAGTTCATCAAAATAAAGAATTATAAAACTGTTCTTATGATAGAATTTATGTACAGTGTTTCTTCAATGTACATACTAAAACTAAATGTTTGTCTCTCCCCAAATGCTTATGTTGAACCCCAATCTCTAATGCGATGGTACTTGAAGGTGGGGCCTTTGAGAAGTGACTAAGCCATGAGGGTGGAGTCCTCATGAATGAGACTAGGCCCTTATAAGGAACTGAAGAAATAAGAGTGCTCCCCTTGTGCCATGTGAGGACACAGAGAGAAGACAGCCCAGTATAAACCAGGAAGCTGGTCCTCTACACGGGACACCAAACCTGCCAGTACTTGATCTTGGACTTCTATTCTCCATATGCGTGAGAAATAAATGTCTGTTGTATATAAGCCACTCAGTCAATGGTGTTTTAGTTAACAGCCCAAACAGATTGAGACAGCACACATATGAAACCATTGAGAATCTTAGGCCCAAAAGTATATTTCCTATCATAAAGTAACTGTGAACATTTTATCTTGTTCTTTTTTGATCCTATTTTCTAATACATTTATTGGATGAAAAACCTGAGCCGCACAAAGGTGAGCCAACTGGGTAGACATCACATAGACCAGCATGTGGCAGATCTGAAGCCAGAGCCCTGGATCCTGATTGGTCTCCCTGGCACTGTGCTACCTCCTCTCATACATGAAACAGGGAATTCCTGTTATGTGAGTCTAACTCAGCCTTGAGTAGAAATTTACGGTATCAATGCTCCCTGGCTCATCTGCTAGGATTCCCATGCTGTTTACTAACTTCGTGTCTTTAGTGACGTAGTTCTAACATACCACAAAAAATAATACAGTCATAACCATAAATCCTAACCCACATGGCCAAATGATATCCAAAGAGATAAGCTGTGAATGAAATGAGATGGGATCTGATCTGTATGTCCATTCAGACGTCATTCTATTGTAGGATGCCATGACTGTAATAAATCCAGTACTACCCATACGCTTTAGATTCCTCATGAGACAGGAGACAGCCTTCCATCCCAAACACAGTCTAACGAGCCCAGAGCCGTGTAGATGAGCTTCTCAATTTCCATTTGCATGCTGAGGGAACTCCCAGGGGAGGCCTTCCTTTGACAGAGGTTAACTGTTTATGCCTGCACTACGATACGAGGCAATGATGAATAAAAATATTCTCTCACAGTTAAATTCAACTTTAACAGTTTCTAAAATGTCTCAGGACTAGACCAGGGTCATGGGACAAAAAAAAAAAAAAAGATGAAAACTAGGGCCAGAACTAAAAAAATCTAGACTTCTTGTTTTTCACATAAGAAATGGCAAATCACTGCTCTGAAAGCACCTGTGCTCCTATAGCCCTGAGTGTGATCTCACACACTCCTCCTCAATGCCTCGCCACACCAGAGCCTTGCAGAAAGCCCATATAGAATCCGGCTTTGGGTAGCAACAGAGAAGGGACAAACTGGAGAACAGGGCTCTGCTTCTGGAAGCCCTGGATGGTAGCAGGAGCTCACTTCCCAGGTTTAAGGGCAGGCAGGGTACTAGAGAAGCCATGGCAAAGAATGAATAAAGCACTCAGAGAAATGATGATGCCTGAAACAGCTGCAAGCCCTTTCTGCCATCAGTCTTGGAGAAACTTTTCTAAGATATACCTTCCTGGGTTCCTAGCTTGATTTTCAGACTCCCTCTTGCCATCTCACAATGATTCACATTTGCTTTCTTTAAATTAATGTACATCAGTGGCCCAATAAAATCATTATCATCATGGACTAATTTTATTTTGGGAAACCAGCATTCACCATCCAACAGCCCTTACAGGCCAAAGGTTTTCATTGGTCTGGGTTCCCTTCTGGCCCTTGCTCCCTGAAACAGTAGCATAATCATGAAATAGGCTCAACTTTGTATTCCATTTTTTTTCATGTAATCATACTTCCTCCCTCAACCCAAGCATATCTAATGACCTTGGCAAGTTCCTACTCCAAAGGTTTCTTTTAGGATGTTTTGATTACATCACCAATGTAGACAAGTGATCTCAAAGAAGCTTCATGACATGTCTGACTTATAACTCCTAAGGTCTGAGATCATGGTTTGGGTGAGAAGGAGGACGCTTTGGGGGCAGGAGGAGAGGAAGAAAGGAAAAACAACCATGTCTTTCTTCTCAGAAGACAAAGTGCTGTTAGAGACGAAGGCTTTGGATGGCCCGTGGGTGGGTGGGGGCAGAGGGTGCCTACGTTCTTAGGCTACACGGCCATGACTTTGTCATAAGAATCAGGCCCCTCTCCATTCCCCAGAACAGTGATGTTCTCTAGGTTGCATAAGATTACTGTGGGGTGAGAGCTCTGAGCATATTTCATTCAAACTGGACCATGACATACCAACATGCTTCCCCATTAATACAACATTTGCCATCTGGCTATGCACCGTGAAGGAGTACATTATACCACAGCATGACACATAGTAAGTACCCTCCAACACTAACACTCTGTCCCCTCACCTCTTACTTTATCTCCTCCTTGCACAGGCCCTGAGCTCCAACCATTAAGTTCCTGTCTACTTGGCTCACTCAGTTCCTCCACCTCCAAACCCCAGAAGTATGAGAAACTGTCCCTGCCCTCCAGGAGCTCATAATTAAGGTAAGAAAACAAAGGGAGTTTTTACTTTATTTGTTGATTTTTTTAGAAAAAGAAAGGAAAGGAGAGGGACACAGAGAGAGAATTATTAACTTGTTCTTCCACTTATTTATGTATTCCTCAGTTGATTCTTGTGTGTCTCCTTACTGAGATCAAACCTGTAACCTTGGTGTATCAGGATGACATTCTAACCAACTGAGTTACCCGGCCTCAAGAAAACAAAGGTTTTGAGTGTATGTTTATCATATAAAACCAATAAGCCATTTAGTTGTCTATTAAACAATAACATGTTTTGACCCATCATTTCAAATGGTTTAAAACTGGGTCAATATATGACAAAATAAGATTGCGTCTTAAACATTTTATTTCTACTGTGAAATGTAACAGGCACATATAAAAGTACATAAGACATAAAAGAAGGATTATAAAGTGAATATTCATATAGAGTTCCTTTTTAATAAAGAGAAGTCATTCTCTCTACACCTCAGGGTTTCCTACCAGTGACAACAATGCAACAGTGTAGTATCTGCCCCTGGCATGAGGGGAAGATGCTGAAATGCAAACCTTTTTCTTAATTCGCTCATAATTTGCATCACTCTCAATATCCTACCATCTATATTTCAGTCAACATATATTCAGGGTTTCTAAGACAATCCCAATTCCAAAATTTCGGTTCTCTGGTCTCCATAAACCATCAATTCCTATAGATCTGCCATACTTCCTGTTGAACCAGAAACAGCATAAAAAAAACCCTTGAATATACCACAAGGGCTAATTAGGGGGTCAAGATACATTCACATTAAACTCTAGCCTATTTCCTGGGTCTGCTTTCTATTTGTAGTTTTCTTGGAAAATCTAAGAGGATCCAGTCACTTGCTATGGTCCCTAGTCAGTTCTCAGCTGACTCATATAGATTTTTTCATTTCCACTACTAAGCATGATAAAGGTTACAAGTATTTCCGGTGCAATTATAAATTGCATCTGCACACCCCAGCTTGTGAGTGCCTCAGGACAATTTCACACTATTCTGATTCAATGTCTCCCTGTTGCCCTCTAAGCTTGAGAAACCCATTGATATTGAACCTCCTTTGACAGCAAAGGCAATTATTAGAGTTCCATGTGAGGGAAGAGGGGAGGGCCAAGGGAGGCACAGACAGAAGGGCAGTTCTGAGGAGCTGGACTTGACTGATCCTCCTAGACTCAAAGGGCTTTCGTCTCCCAAGTAGCCAGATGCCTTGACTCTGGGTCATTAGCACCACTGCTGATCTCCAAACCAGACATGTCCCCAGGGAGACCCCAAAGCATCACTTCCTCAACTTTCATTTTTTGACTGAAAAAAAAAATCCCATGTCCTCAGAAAGAGCTTAATAAAATTTGGTCATGTGAGAACTGTTCAAAACATACTACTCGGTACACAAATGTTAACAGTGTTTCCAGAGACACTATTTGTGACCCCAAATTTAATAGAGGCCGAACAATTCAAAGTTTAGATACACTTTGGAGCACATCAGCTGTATGATATACGAATGAAAAGTAAACATGCAATCTCATTCTTTCAAGAGTTTAGGACAAAGGTTAGAAACAAAAGGTGTCTAATGGTTATTAGGTGCAACCACCCACATATATGAAAAGTAATGAGAGCATGTCTCCCAATTTCCTACAGGTTGTCTGCCAAATTCCTGCCTCCTTCACAAGAAGACAGAATTTGCAGTGTTTTCTTTGCCATACAGATACACCCCATGTCACTATAAACAAACGCCGCTTTCTTTGCAACTAATAACCACAATGTGTGGGTAAGAAACCTCTCCAGTATAAATCCGTGGGGACAAAGCTGCATTGTGGGCATTAAATAATTATAACAATCTGACATGAGTCAGAAGATTGTTTTTCAATGGCCCTGGTGCACTGCAAACTTTCAAGTCAACCCTAAACTCTCTTTCCTGGCACTCTGTCCACGTGCGGGGCTACTGTGAAACAATTCTCATTCTTTATAGTTCAGTCCCATTGCAAGGAGCTGGCAACGTGGGCACTCATGAAATATTAACATGTTACACTGATTTATTTTTTATAAGTGTGACCAACAGTGGATCAATTATATTACTATAAAAAGCTTTTCATAATTCATTTGGGGGGGGGCATCAAGATCTCATTTCTAGACAGAACATGGATGATGAAGTCAACAGTTTTGAAGAGGCCAGCATTCACACACACAGAATACATTAAGTGTGATACATGGCATAAATACACTGTTCACAAAAGAAAAATGTTAGGACACACATAGCAACAAGATGGGAATTATGTCCATGGAAATCTCTCTTCCTGTAGTCAAAAAATGGAAAAAGCCAAATTCTGGCCATTTATACCCCTCTGGCTGACCGCCATATGTTTACCCTGGCCTCCCTTAAAAGTAAAATTTGTTAATTTCTAGATAGAAAAAGTATTCTAGCCCTGCTCTGAAGTACCTTTTATTCCAAGAACATTAACAGCCGGCCTGGAGAAACAAATCTCCTGGTTTGTGAGAGCCCGTGGAGTTCTTGGTGTAAGGATCTGCTGACCTGACAGCTAGTGAACATCAGATGCCTTTCTCTTTAGTGGTAGCACGTGCATATGCCCCACATAGGCTGCTCCACCAAAGACGCAAACCCTTCATCACATCTGGAAACAGTATTTCAAGCCATCAGGCCTCCAGTCATGCTACCTAGAGAGGGCATCTTGACTAGGGAGGGGCCCAAAGTTAGTTCTGGGTTCTCTACTTTCACAGTATAATATTGTAGCAACCTGTGTCCAACTGTGTCTCCTCCTCTAAACTGTGAGCATCTCAAGAGCAAGAACCGTGTCTTATTCATCTCAATACCTCTTTCTCTGGCAGCAGAAATTTGCACAAAATATGTGGTAAATGAATAGCCACAGGGTGTAAAATCTCCCTCCCACTCCGATAGTCTTGCATCTGGCTTGTGTGTAAAATTAAATTTATCCTGTTTCTAAAATAGATCCACATCCTCACCAGGAGAAAAAAGGTCACCCAAAGGGTCATCTTACTGATCTCTGGGATTAGGGGCCCAACATGGAAATGCCCCTAACCAGCCAACAAATGCTATCTATTGCTTTGGGGCTTGTAAGACACTAGGAATAACAGAAAAGGAGTGGGACGAGTCAAACTGCTGAACCAACCCTAAAATCTCCTGGAAAATAAAATACACAGGAGAAAAGAAACTCCTAGAAGCAAACGACTGACAACCTTGGCTCAAGTGTCCTAAAAACTGGATCCCATGTGAAAGAATCACTGCTAGAATGCTTTCCAAACCCTGTGGGGGCTTTCCAGAGGGCCAAGTGAGATTGTGCTCCCACAGGCACTAGAATGAGAGAAGGGAAGGTGGGCAGTTTGACTTCTATCTGGCCCCAGGTAGGACATGAGTATAAAAAGTATTTGGTTGATTTAAAAACAACAACAACAACAAATCACCCAAGGCGCAGCTCCCAAGAAAGAGAGGACAAGGCGGTAACCAGCTTGCTCAGCCTCAACAGAGGCACTGCCTGAATTCCTAAGAACCTTCCATTTTCTTCTTTCTTCTTCCTTCTTCTTCTTCCTTCCTCCTTCCTCCTCCTCCTCCTCCTCCTCCTCCTCCTCCTCCTCCTCCTCTTTCTCCTCCTCCTCCTCCTTCTTCTTCTTCTTCCTCCTTCCTCCTTCTCCTTCTCCTTCTCCTCCTTTTTTAAATGTTTATTGTATTGATTTTAGAGAGGGAGAGACAGACAGGAACATCGATCTGTTCTTGTATGTGCCCTGATCAGGACTGAACCAGCCACCTCTGCATTCTGGGATGACGCTCTAACCAACTGAGTTAACCGGCCAGAGCAGAACCTTCCTTTTCTGAAAAGCTAAAAGGACTTCAGTCAGGGCCAAATCAAAACTGAAGTGCTGCATAGAGTAATTTAAAAAGATTTGGTTTATGTCGTGTTTATGATCCTAAATTGCTGCCTTCCTTCTTTTTCCTGAGCCAGTGAAGTAACAGAAAAGAATTCACCCAGCTTTAAGGCAGACAACAACTTCCCTGTGTTGGTGTGGCTAGTACCTGGTCTTCTATGTGCCCCAGTGCTAAACATACCATATGTCCCCATGTATAAGACGCACCCTTTCCCAAAAAATTTGGGGTTTAAAAACTAGGTGCGTCTTATGCAGTGGTTGTAGTTTTTTTTACTTGCATTTCCCATAGATGGAACTGAGGATGAGGCAATATATGAAGACAGCGATTCATCATTAGACACAGATGAGGACAAGCTAATGGATGGGAGTTTTGACAGTAATGAGGAGTTGTATGAATTTTACGATGAATAAAACTTGAATTCAATCACTTTAATACTTTTTTTGTTTTTCAAATTTCGGGCCCCCAAATTAAGGTGCGTCATCTACATGGGGAAATACAGTACACACTTCTCCTTTGGCTCCACCTCTGTTCTGAAGCAACACACACAGAACACAAGCACTCTCTAAAACCATCAAGTCCCTATGCTCTGCCCAGATGACAAATTAGTCCAATTATCACCCAATTGTTAAAACTAACTCCTTATTACTTGGTTACATTTAGCAGAATTTTTCACCTGGAATACACCTGTTACCAGGGACATGACATCACATCCACGCTAAGTTTTAACTGAGGAGGAAGGTCAGTGCACACACACAGCCTTGTAAATAGGTTTTACATTTTTGCAGCTTAAGTCCATTACATTTCTGAGATCTCTTTTCTTCTCAATTCCTCTATTAATCTCCATATTTTCTAAATTATTTCAAATGGAGTATTCAAGTAGGAATGAAACATTTTAAAGAACAAAAACCAAGGGGAAACCTTTGGGGTGGGGACAGCATTGCTTACTTCAGAGGCAGCTCAGATGCCCGTCGGCTCACCGGGAGAGAGGATACAGCTTCATTTTGAGACTCACCCCCTCTGAGATTTGGGGACAGGGGATCTAGAGCCCACAAAGTGAAACCTACTCTCATCTATAAACAAAACCAACTTTGATGTCAGCCAGCCTGCTTGCTTCTTTCCCTTTACAACTGTGGTTTATCAGCAGCAGTAACTCCATTAAGCTCTTAGTCAGCAGCCATTATGGGGCCCAGTTCCAGTACTGGGTGCCTGCTCCTGAGAGAAATAAAAGGAAAAAGCATGCTCCTTGTCCACATGGAGAATGGATGGGTGGGTGGGCAGGCACACACAGACGGTGCTGTGGGACAATCAGAGGGGGGCTGGACTTCTAGATTGCGATTCCTTGCCCTCTCATTGGGTAACACATTTCTTAACCTGTCGAAACCTCTACACCCTTCCTGCTGTTGAGGGATAAAATGAGATAGTATGTGCAAAGATTCTCAAGAGCTATTATTTTATGCCTTTATGTGACTTCTGAAGCACTTCTGATCTGAACTTCCTCTGCCTTGGATTGAAGAAGAGCCATGATATTCTTGATGTAGAGAAGCCCCTAAGGTTCTCTGTCCAAGCTACACAGGGTCCCCTTCCATAAAGTTCTCTAGCCATGCTAGCAGAGGCTCAGGATATGTGTGTGCATGTGTGTGTGTTTGTGTGTGCGAAGGATATCAAACGAACCTCTTCAGTGCTGGCCAGAGCCACTCTCACACACTCTTACGTTGGTTCCTACAGCTTTTTAAAGTGCCTTTCGCTACATACATACCTGTTTCAAGGGGAACAAATTCTCTCTTCAAGAGTGGAACCACAATCAAACCCAGGACCAGTGGCCCAGGCTTGTATGCACTCTCAAGGTGCCCAGCCTCCCTGTGGCCTCGACACACACCTCAACAGCCAGAGAGCAGTCTCCAGCGTTGGCCAGACCCCCTCCTTCCACAGAGGGCAAACAATAACAGACATTGTCAGCGATGCTTTCCACTCCTGCCCACAGGTCAGCTCCAGTGACCAGCCAGGGTGGCGGTCAGCATGCAGGAAGCAGAGGGAATAAGAAACAGCCACCAGAACAGTTTGTTTGTATCAAACTGTCAAGAACTGAATGCAGTGCCAACAGGGAAAGAAACATCCTCCTTGTAGCACTTCTTCAGGGCTTCAGACCTATGGCCAGCACCTCCAAACCTCATCTAGGAGGGCAGAACCCAGGCTAGGCCCCATCCTTCCTCCTCTACCATGGGCAGCAACTTAAGACACCACCTGCAGAAGAAGGGGACAGTGGCACCTCAGCTAAATTCAAACAACACAAGGAGATCCAAGGTGAATTTGCAGCTCTGGGCTCTGTTCACTAGCACCACTACCCTGCCTGAAGAAAGGAACAGCCAGATGTCATTTCATGCAGTTCCTTAACACAAACTTGCAAAGGAGGTGCAGATTGAGCTCAGAGGAGTTAAGCAGTTCATACAAAGTCACACAGCTCTTGTCTTAAAAAGAGGTCTCTGGGCTCCTCATTTTCATTTCTAAAAATGAAAAGCACAGTTCTTGGCTTTAATGATATACTGCTTACCAAAAGAACCACTGTAAAGAATAGAAATAACACACACACACACACACACACTCACTCACTCACTCACAAAAATCTTATGTTCCCAGGATGAAACCTAAGATGCCCAGAATGTGACCCTCAGTGCTCACCTCACCTCAGCAACTCTTCCCTCCCTCTTACCCCTTATTTGGTTCACTTGAAGCTCTCTTAAAAGCAGTTCCCCAATGGTCAATTAAAAGATGGCATTTCTATCATTTCACAGGGGAAAAAAATACCCAATAGCCTTCCCTGGCATCCTTCCATTTCTCACATATCAGAGTGGTAGAAGCTGCGGCCAGACCTCCCAGGAAGCCCCCACCTGGCCCCCCACCGGCCTCTACAGCTCTAACACCTTCACCAAGACTGAACTACTTACTCCCTTCTAGCTCCAAGCCATCCTTCATTCTCTGGCTGAGCTGCTGCTCCCAGGCCATGTCTGCCCAACAGAGCCCAGTGATACAGGTTCAGCAGGAGCACTTAGACACCAGCAATTCTGCCATCCTCACCCCACTCAGAGAGACCATCTGCTGTGAGTCTTGGTTTATAACATCATGGTCGCTGACCCTTTCCTTTATCCCAAGCACCTACTACCAGCCTGCCCAGATGCCTTGCCTTCAAAGAGATCCTGTTCTATTACACTAATGCTGTGTTCATAATCTCAGTGGGTGTAGAGATGACTTGCTGTGTAGTCCACTGTGGATGACTCTCTGGCTCAGTGTTCCTGCACCCAGAAGAGTGCTTAGCCACCATCTCCCTGAAGAGAGCGATTTAGTGAAGACATGTGGCTGATTCGCTCTGATCCTGAACTTAAAGGATCCGTGCATATCAAAGCGAATTTGAGAAAAATTCCAGCATCTCCAAGATTACTCTTTCTCTTGACGAAGATCGTAAGTTTCACATTAGACACTACATTTGAAAAAAGATAGAATACCAATAAAATTTTTTATTTTTTAAAAAACTTGTGCCAATGTGAATCTTTCCATCTACTTTCATTTATCATATTTATTCCAGATCTGTTGTCCATGAGGCTGACAGTTCCTACAGGCTAGAGACAAAACCATCATATTTCCATCTCCCCAGGAGACAATAGATCGTAAGTGCTCTTCTAAGTGCCACCTTTTTGAGGTTCCAATAACGACAAAATCGTAGGTGGAATTTGCCCTATGTGCTAGGATGTATTTTTCCACTGGTGACTATCCAACTACCTCTCTGTAAACGCACGAAGTTTTGCCTGTCACTCACATTCACCCCCAAGTGCCCATGCCAGGAAGCCATCACTGAATAAGTGGTGGCAAGAGGGTCATTCCCCTGCCTTCCCTGTAAACCCAGGAAGCAGTTTTCTCAGTGCACAACCACAAGTCCAAAGCCACAAGCTCAAAAGCCCATATGCATCATTAAGACGGTGTTTCTGAGCATCGGCCTGGCCCTGTGGTGAGCTCTGACTGCTGTCTAACTGCTGTGTGTGACATGATCAGTCCAACTGAAGGTGTGTGTCATTATCCACAAGCCAACAAGCTCTGGTTTTAAGGAGCTCTTTTCAGCATAAAGGCAAGAGCTTTTCCAAGCAAAAAAAACAAAACAAAACAAAACAAAAAACAACAACAACAAAAAACCCACAAAAAAACCCCAGAGACTACTTCAAGAGAAATTATATCTACAACACACATTCACAGTCTATGACAACTGAGAACCTATATCTCCATCCTGGAAACTTTTTTTTAAAGATTTTTTTTTAATTCATTTTAGAGAGGAGAGAGAGAGAGAGAGAGAGAGACAGATTGGGGTAGGGGGGCTGGGGAGCAGGAAGCATCAACTCCCATATGTGCCTTGACCGGGCAAGCCCAGGGTTTTGAACCAGCGACCTTAGCGTTCCAGGTTGTTTAGGTTCACAGCAACATCGAGTAGAAGGTATGAAGATTTCCCATACAACCTGTCCTCACACATGCATAGCCTCCCCATTATCAACATCCCCTACCAGAGCAGTACATTTGCTAAAACTGATGAACCTACATTGGCACAGAACTATTATACAAAGTCTGTAGCTTACATTAGGGTTTATTCTCAGTGTTGTATGTTTTATATGCTTGGACAAATTTATAACAACAAATATCGATCCTGGAATCTTTAATGGATTACCATCGTGAGCAAGGCTGCTCCCTATTACACTCCCTATTACCAGTTCAAGACCTCTCAGTGATCTCTTCCAACTCACTGTTCTTCTCTGGTTCCCTGGGTTTCTGGGTCCTACCTCAGGCTACCTTTCTGCAGGGATCACAGACACCCTCCTCTGACCTTGACCTCCCTTGGCAGGAAGTAGAAGCTATGTTCTAGATCCACCTGCCACAGCCAAAGGGAGGGAGGGTCCCTGGCTCCATGGATGCTGACACCCAGCCATGATACAAACTTTGAATGAGCTTGTTAGAAATTCTTCAACAAGTCTTAACAGAAAGGGTCTTCTTACTAGGTTACTATGTTTTAAGAAACAATTAAAATTGGCTTTTACGCAAAGACAGGGGAAGAGCAGCTCATTTAACTAAGAAATCTTGTTCTAGCTGTTCAGATGACATCATCACAAACTTACCTCCCACTAGGTTAGCTACTGGTTCCAACTAAGGACCAGTCTTGTACATGTGCAGGCTCCTTATGAAAGAACACTGCTACCATAGTTACAGAGCTCGTGTCTTCACAACCTCTACAGGGCATGCGAATCTCATCCAAAAACTTCAGGAAAAAAAAACTTTTCTTTTCCAGAAGACTGGGGGTGGGAGGGTGCGGGGAGTCTCACCTACTTCAGTGGCTCTGACTGGGTAACCAATCCCCATGGACATCTGCTCTTTGGCTATGTCAATAATGGCCCACCTCTTTGGTTGTGAATGAAGTCAACCTCATCCAAATTAGATAAAGAGCAAGGGGAAGGACAGCCTGTGTGATTTTGGTAAGAAGAAGAGAATAGATGCTGAGGAAGCTTTCAAAAAATGTCCTCAAGAGCCACAGATTGTTTAAGCGGCCTCTGGTCACCTCCATACAAATGACTCCCAGCCTCACAGGCTGTGTTGAAAGCAACCATCTAATTAGCCCAGGGAAAGAAGTGTTAACTGCAGGCAGCCACTGGATGAGGAAAAAAATCAGTATCCCAAAGGAATTTATCTCAGGGCCAGAGCCAAGGAGCAGCTTCTTTAGAGGCACAGAATTGTCGGAGACCCCTATGTCCAAAAGTTCTGGGAAGAACTCCATCAGGAATCCCCATGGTAACTAAATGGACTCCTGGACCCAACGTGTGGAGGGGGTGATTTTCTGCACCACCAACAAGCAATTCTTGGACACCACAGGGTGTCCAAGAATTCAACTCAATTCTGATGCCTATCAACTCAGAGATTCTACAAGTTCAGTGCCATAACACTGCCCCTTCCATACAACAGTTAAAAGCTCAGGTTGTTACCGTCCTTCTGACATACTGCTAACAGGCTGCAGGTTCCAACAACCCCCTCCACTCAGGGTGTCAATTGTAAATCCAGGCTGGTACCTATCCTTCTGACTGACTGGTTTTAAATCAGAGATTCACAAGACCTGCTTTCTGAGTTCAATTAATTTGCTCAAGTGCCTCATAGAACTCAGGAAAACATTTTACTTACTAGCTTACTGGCTTATTACAAAGGATGTACCTCAGGAACAGCAAGATGGAGGAGATATAGGGCATGGCATAGGGGAAGGGCACAGAGCTTCCATGCCCTCTTCAGGCACCATTCTCCCCAAATACAACACTGAGAATAAGCCCTAATTCTCACCAGTCCAGAAGCTCTCCACACCTGTCCTCTGGGTGTTTATGGAGGATTCATTACATAGTCATGGCTCATTAAAGCATTGGCCATTGGCCATTGATTCAACCTCCAGGTTCTGTCCCCTTTTCAGAGGTGTGGGGGTAAAACCAAGTTCCAACCTTCAAATAACACAGTTGCTTCTCCAGCCAACCAGCCCCTGTCCTGAGGAAAGGTCCAAAAGTCACTCCATTAACACAGCAAGAGACAACCTTGTCACTCTCAAAACTTATAAAATTCCAAGAGTTTGGGGAGCTGTGAGTCAGAAACTGAAAAAAGACCAAAAATATATGAGAAATATATTATGATCATGTGAGTGACCAAAAATATATTTTTCTTATAAACCATCACAGTGCCATTATCAACTATACTCATCAGCATTAAGGATGTAGCACTGGGCATCAACCCACCGCTGGTGACACTGCCAGACCCAGGGAAGTACAGCACAGTTCCCAGTAGCACCAGAAAGCACAGAACCATCAATCTCCAGAAATCCCAAGTCTACAAAAACACTCAGAAGACTGAGAGGGATGTGGAGAGGGGGGGAAATATGCCCCAGCCCGAGAGGTCAAGACAAACGCTTCCTCAGCTCTCCTGTGAGCAAGGAGCCCAGAGTTCTCCCAGCACATCCCTAATTTGAGAAAATTGGAAAATGACTGAGTTCAATCTGGCCATTTTCCCAGGCTTAATCCCTAACAGAGAAAATGCTACAGCTTCCATACATCTGTATCTAAATTCCCAAGCTCCTTCACTTCTAAAAAGCCTTCACCTGTTAGCACTTACTTAAGATTAACAAAATAGTTTTTTCTTTATTTCTTCCCTTTTTTGTTGTTGGTCTAAAGAAGACTACCTCATGCTTCAGGGGCATTTCCATAACAATATGCCCACTGGTCAGGCACAGGACTAGGAATTTACAAGGTAAAGCCGATGTCCTGTGGCTGGAGCTGGGGCTGATGCCCAGGGTTCTTGTTAGCAGGAGTCCCCACTTCTAAAGACCTCAGTGGTTCCCCATACCGCCTCTAATGGTAGGTAGGGCACAGGAAGTTACATTCTGACAGCCCCTCCTCAGACTTCCATGGTAGTGTTAACATTTTATGTCTGCTTCAAAGAACAGCAGTATCCCTCGAGGTACAGAAAGGCTGTGTCTAAGACTGCCGTGGGGAAGGTGTCCTCTGGCCAGATCAAGAAATATGGTCTTTGAAGATCTGGGGATGCACACAAGGACATCAACCACATAGATGACACACCCTCAGCTGGCACCTCTTGAATGTTTATTACCGTATTTCCCCATGTATAAGACGCTCCCATGTATAAGACACACCTTAATTAGGGGGGCCTGAAATTTGAAAAACAGGTATTACATAAAGTTATTGGACTCAAGTTCTATTCATCATAAAATTCATACAACTCATCACTGTCAAAACTCCCATCCACTAGCTTGTTCTCATCTGCGTCTGATGATGAATCACTGTCTTTACATATTACCTCGTCTTGAGTTCCCTCTGTGGCATTTGTAATGCCACAACCACTGTATAAGACGCACCCAGTGTTTAGACCCCAAATTTTTCGGAAAAGGGTGTGTCTTACACGTGGGGAAATATGGTAAGTGCTCTACTGGATTCAGAAAGGAGGACTGGTGATGAGTAAAACATAGGCCCTGCCTCCCCCTAACACTCTCAATATCCAGGAAGGGGGTCTGAGTCTTCCAGAGTCCTCGTGCCTCCAGCAGAGTGGGCTGCAAGGCTCTGCCACCAAGTAAAGGAAATGGTTAAGAGTTCATTATGGAGAAGTGGGAAACTGAAGACCTAAAAATCCTCAGGTTACACTGACCTATGGGAGATCTGGTAGGGCCAGGGCTGGATTGTGAGAGGACCCAGTGTTGGGGTCCTCCGAGTTCCCAGATTCATGCACTCTTGTGAGGTCAGGAAGGGTAGAACTCTAATTTTTACCAACCTCATTAAGAAAGGAAAACTGTGTTCCTGAGACATTCAATAAGGACACCTTTGGTCTCTACTTTGAGATGGGTCTCAGTCCTTTTCTTAATATAGGCTCTGAATTAAAATCTCCAGTTCAAAATAGGAGTTTCACAGCATCCTTCCTCCTCTTCTCATGAGTATGTCTGCATTTATTAGAGTTATAGTATTATACCACCTCCCGCAGCTACTTTATGAGGTGGGAGCTATCTTTCTCCACTAGTGACAGAGAAGAAAAATAAAACTTAGAGGTTAGGTTTTTTGAACACCAAGAATTTAAAAACAAAAACAAAAAAATAGGTGACAACTGTAAAGTATATGCACGAGGACGAGTAAGGGTAGAAAAATTTAAATTGTGCCTGTTCAGGAAATCACATTTGTTACTTTCTCCCCTAGTGTCGCAAAGAAGACAGGCGTGGTGACCAGTGACACCACCCACCATCCCACAAACAGAAAAAGCATAAGCTAGCGCACTCTGGGCAGTCCCATGCCAGGTGCCTCTTACTTCATTCATGCTCAGAGCACCGTGGCAAGTGGGCATTTGTGTCCCTTCTTAAAAGGAGGAAACAGACTTAAGGAAGGAGCAGAGGAGATGCAATTACTGGGGGTGCTAGAAAGAGGTCACACTCCTGCACCACACGGTCCATAGCTGATCCCCCCTGGAGAAGGTTCCTGAGCAGAGCTGAGGACACAGGAACGGTAGAAACCTGCCACCCCATTCCATGTCCAATCTCAGGGTCACTCCAGACACCATTTTATGAGCCTGCTATGACCGATTATTCCCATCTATGTTTAAAGCCAGTATTAGATTATTCCTGAGGAAAACTATTTAAGCATAAATCACTAAAAATAATGATAGCCACAAGTTACTTGGAAAGTGGGATGAATAGTGCATTTAGAAACAAAAATAATTTTTCTTCTCATTCTTTCCCCATATTTTCTAAGGCTATGCATTGTATTCACTTAGAAAAAGAAACTTCTAGTTTTTCCTTCATCCTCTTCCATTTCGTACTCAAAGAGGAAAATTTCCTATCCTTCAAAAACTACTTTGTGGATAAGTAATAAATCACATGTAGGGCTCTGGTTCCTTAGGGCTCTCTGTGGACAGCTGAGGACTACACTCCGCTATCCAGGGCAGGCGTCAAGGACACAGCAATCACAGGAACCACTGAGACCTGAGCACTATCCAGAACTGGTCACTGCCAACATTTCGAAACATTACTGAATTCACCTTAACTGGTAAATTCCAGGAGAAGGCCAATCATCCACAATGCTGTTTTCCTTGCAGCCCTTTTAAGTTTTTATAGCTTCTCATGGAAATATTCTTTTTATATAAACCTTTAGACCAGTGGTCCCCAACCTTTTTTGGGCCACGGACCGGTTTAATATCAGAAAATATTTTCACGAACCAGCCTTTAGGGTGGGACGGATAAATGTATCACATGACCAAGACAAGCATCAAGAGTGAGTCTTAGATGGATGTAACAGAGGGAATCTGGTCATTTTTAAAAAATAAAACATCGTTCAAACTTAAATATAAATAAAACGGAAATAATGTAAGTTATTTACTCTTTCTCTGCGGACTGGTACCAAATGGCCCGTGGACTGGTACCAGTCCGTGGCCCGGGGGTTGGGGACCACTGATGTATACTATACTTTTTTCAACCACATTATGGTACACAATGGGGACTTAGCCTTCATAAAGACTGTGCTTTGAGTTGACAGAAACAGAACTGTATACCCTGTGGCAAAGAAAACAACTAAAGGGGCCCTGGCTGGTTGGCTCAGCGGTAGAGCGTCAGCCTGGCGTGCAGAAGTCCCGGGTTCAATTCCCGGCCAGGGCACATAGGAGAAGCGCCCATTTGCTTCTCCACCCCCCCCCCTCCTTCCTCTCTGTCTCTCTCTTCCCCTCCCGCAGCCAAGGCTCCAGTGGAGCAAAGATGGCCCGGGCGCTGGGGATGGCTCCTTGGCCTCTGCCCCAGGCGCTAGAGTGGCTCTGGTCGCGGCAGAGCGACGCCCCGGAGGGGCAGAGCCTCGCCCCTGGTGGGCATGCTGGGTGGATCCCGGTCATGCGCATGCGGGAGTCTGTCTGACTGTCTCTCCCCGTTTTCAGCTTCAGAAAAATACAAAAAAAAAAAAAAAAGAAAAGAAAACAACTAAAGGTTGACCAGTTGCACTTGCCTTGTAAAATACATGGGACCAAAAGTTACCTGACTCTGACCAAACTAACTGTGCATGGAAACATTGCTTCCAAATACCTTTGCAAAAAAAGGAGAGTTTTCATATTTGGGAGATTTTAGTATGAAAACTGGCATAACATTTTTACCCGTGCTGATGCTCAGTGTTTTCACGTCATTCACGAAAACACCCTGCAATGCAATCTGCACCTCTAGGAGAATTGTACTTGACTCGTATTACTAGTTACTGTATATTTTGTAATTTCTTTTTCCTAACAGCCTCAGGATTTTGCGCAGGGAGCCTACCTAACAATTCATTCGACTGTTCGACACAACCTGCAATTCCTATGGGCAATTTTAGTTACAGGGATTTCATAGTACACGTCTGCATATCTATAAACTAAAAAATATGAGAGAATTGGAACCTAACCTGATAGATCAAGTGGTTCTCAACCCACCGGGGTCGGGACCCACAGGTTGAGAACCACTGTGATAGATCATCATCTATTTTTTCCTCAACCCTCAGACTATGGTTTTAGATCATTTACAAGCTTAAATGTCAAAAGTTACTTAAGCCAACCTGACCGCCTGCTTGAAACTACTCGGTTTCAAGTTCAGAAGCTTGAAAGCCATTTGGAAATTGGTTTTCACTTATATTCAGTACTGTCTTTAAACCTGGGCCAGAGGGCCAAACTGGTGCCCTAGGCTTACAGGGGTCTCTAAACTTTTTACACAGGGGGCCAGTTCACTGTCCCTCAGACCGTTGGAGGGCTGCCAAATACAGTGGTCCTCTCACTGACCACCAACGAAAGAGGTGCCCCTTCCAGAAGTGCAGTAGGGGCTGGATAAATGGCCTCAGGGGGCCGCATTGCGGCCCGCGGGCCGTAGTTTGGGGACGCCTGCTCCTCTTCTGGCCACACTCCTCTCTAGTTGAGGAATCTTTGAGGATCAAGGAGACAGCACAGTCAAGGCCCCCCTTACATTTTAGACCATGGACCAAGGACCTGACTCTTCAGAAATCCCTGCCCAAGAGACCAATTCCACTTACAGGGCCTGTGGAGGCCACTTCCCTGATCTACCCTCCAAAGACATCGATATCACTGGTGAAGCACTGTTAGATGCAAGGAACAGCAGAGGGGCCAAGAGTAGAGCAGGGTTTGCGTGTGCTGTCTGGGGTAGCCATACCCACATCAGATGCAACCGGGGATGGAAAGAGGAGGGGACAGGCCCCTAATTTTGAAGGCGATTCCATGTTATTACTAAGATATATTTATCAAAGTAAGAGGCTAGAAAAAGTTACTTAACAGTTTATTACCTTGATTTATAACTTTTAAATATTTAGAAATATAGTATATGAGCTTCCACTTGGCACTCTTGCTTCAGGCTCCAAAAATATTAGGGGCAGGTCCAGCCATATTCAAACACGAAAGTGCTGCCATTGTAAATAGACAAAGTAAGAAGCTCACACAGAACCTGAAAATTTATAAACCAGTCTGTTGATTCAAGCATTAAAAACCACTCAGTAAAATTCCCAGTGAAGAAAAATCAAAGAAACTCTGTAAAACTATCTAATCAACCTGGGGAAACAACAAATGGAGCTGTGATACTAAGTTGATTTAAATAAATCAATTCTTCAGAAGATGCAGCTTCAATCATACAGTTACAAGTCTTTGTAACTACTAATCTTTATTTAATCACTCAATGCCTGATTTTGAAGACAGTCTAAAACACCACAGATTGTCTTAACACTATGATGCACAACTATCAAAAGCAAAAAGATTGCTACTATGTTTATCACTGATGGAAATTTGTACCATCTTTAGGATCAAGCTTTTTTGAAATAAAAAGGAAAAATTCAACATGGGTAGATCTTAGATCCAAACTTTAGTGGTTCTATGTCAGAGGTAGTTTTTATAGCAGTTGCAATGCTTTCACAATGGCTAGGGTATATGTTACACGCTCTTTGCTGTGAGGCTTAAAAATGAGTTAGACATCCATAATATATGTATATATTTATGACATAATAACGATAGTGAATTGGACCTGTGCTGTGGTTCTGAAGAAGATTTCCTGCAGTAAAAACTGCCCATCTCATAAACCACAGTTACAAATATTCTAATGGTCTCTATATTGATCATATTCAGCTACATCTCAAAAGAGATAAAATACATAATAAAAAGTAGACATGTTAATCGTGATACATATCTTCCTTCACTACTAGCATTAGTCTCCCAGGCAGATGACATGCCTGGTCTGTGATAGAATTTTTACGACTAGGAATTTTAAAGAAGATTCATTATATTGTTGGATATGCATAGCAAGCCACGGCATGGTAATTTGACACTTGCTTGAATATTTGTCAGTATATCCTAAAACAGAAGACAAGCCTACCTTTGTAGGGATATTAGAGAACAATCTTTTTATAATTAAGCCAAAATTTATCTGCTTCCATTATATCTAGGGACTACAGCACAAATCTGCCTCCTCTTGACCCATGAGCATCTTTCACTCACTTTAAAACAATTCTTACGTCTTTGTTGAATCTTTAATAAGCTGGGCCAAAGAGTCCCTAATCCCTTCACAAATTTGGGCAGTATGTGATTTCTTGTTCTCTTTATTACCTGGGTTGTTTTCCACTGAACAAACTCCACGATATTCACATTCTCTTTAAAGAGGGATTTCTTTAGTCTACCCTTGTACCCCCCCCCCCACACACACACACAGAAAGGTACCTGGCACAGACTATGGGAGAGAGGGAGAGGAGGGTAGAAAATAGGAAGAAAACAAAACACCTGACTCCAAGCATAGTCGAACATGGTGATTGTCCTCCTCTATTCTATCAACACAGTCCAAGATGACATTCACTTCTGCAGAAGCCATGTTTATGAACCTACTCTAATCTAACAAGCAACAAAACTCACATAGTACTACCAAGTCACCTGTTTACTGTCTACACTGGGGCTTTTGGGCACCTTTATATCTCAACCATGGTCAGAGTTTTGGACCCTGAATCAGGCCCTCACTGAGTTTGCTCACCCTTTCCAGGTTTCATGTTATCTTTACCAGGACACCATACAAATGCTGGCCAGAGCACAAGACACTGTGGCAACCACCAGGAAATGATCTCCCATTTTACCACCTGCTCAGCAACCATAGGCATTAAACCAGCTACAATTCAGAACCATAGTCCTTGCATTCAGCACACTGAATACATCTCCTTTTTTGACAATGTAAATATGATTAAAAATTGTATCAAATGTCTTTTCTATCCTCTATGTCAGGGGTCCCCACACTTTTTACACAGGGGGCCAGTTCACTGTCCCTCAGACCGTTGGAGGGCTGCACTATAAAAAAAACTATGAACAAATCCCTATGCACACTGCACATACCTTATTTTAAAGTAAAAAAACAAAATGGGAACAAATACAATATTTAAAATAAAGAACAAGTAAATTTAGATCAACAAACCGACCAGTATTTCGATGGGAACTATGCTCCTCTCACTGACCACCAATAAAAGAGGTGCCCCTTCCGGAAGTGCGGCGGGGGCTGGATAAATGGCCTCAGGGGCCGCATGGGGCCCGCAGGCCGTAGTTTGGGGACCCCTGCTCTATGTCAAGTGCAGTTTTCTGCTTTATGAGTCTAACAAATATTTTGAAGGAAAAAAAGCTAGATTGGTATGAAATGTTCTCAGTGAGTCCAGACTAGGTCCAACTGATCTCCACTAGGGAAAAGCCATACTTTTCAGCCCCCAGTTACAGGAGTTCAGTGTCTAAGAGTTGTCTGTTGCACTGAATTCAAAGCCATGTCACAAGTTTGCAGAGCACCTTCCCCCACAGAGGTCCCTTAAAAAGGTTTGAAGAGTGGGAACACCATAAGGCACTGTCCTTTCAAGTTAATATGTTGACGAGAACAATACTGATTTAGGTATAGGTATAAGCTCTGGCACATGTGTCTAAAAATTAAACTCAACCTTTTTATCACTGGACCCAACAAAACCTCAGAAACATGATTTTCCTGGAGATAACTGAGGGTTATGATTACATACATATACCACCAGATTCTCACCAGCCCCTTGGGCAAAACTCTCCCAGAGCACTGCTAGATACATCTTAACCAAACCCTTCATCAGCTATAGGCAAAACCCCCCCACCAAATCCTGAAGGCTCTGTCTGTATCTGTCATGCTTCCTGACCTCAGGTAAGAGCTGTGTCTTGTAAACCAACAGACTTGGGCTGGCATTCCACAACCCTGGACAGGCAGCACTCCTTAGAAAACTGATTTCCTGTCTTTAAAACACAGATAATAGATCTTCTTTTTGCAGATGTGAGCTAAAGCTCTTACAAGTCCCAGCACTGTGGTTGGCCCATACGATCGGGATTCAATCAAAGACAGCCATGAAAAGTATTATCTTTGTTGCATGGCTAAAGAAAGGCCATGGCTCCCTTTCTATTTACCAACAAGCCACTCGAACGCCGTCTTTTTCCACACACCACCGACTTAAACCATCTGGCCACAGGTAAGGAGGCGGAAACCAGCTCATTATGACTAAAAACAAAGCTGCTCTGAATAATTCACATGCAGACTCGTAATCCTTCATCCAAGGGCCTTCAGAAATGCCAAGACCCTAAGGGAAGTAAAATTTCCTCGAGTGTACAGCAGCAGCTGGGAGCACCCGGGGTTTTGAGATGACTAATAATGGAAATGTACTATAAACAGGGAATATTAAAGAGCTTAGAAAGCCTCTCAGGGAAAGAGGGGAAAATCCTCATAATTCTGGGCTTGGTGGAGAGAAAGGCACTTTCCTAGCAAACAAAAGATATAGGTAAAAATGTTAGGCCCTCACAACTTTTGTTTTCACAGAATCCAGAGCCCAGGTTGGTGCGGCTAAGGAGGCGCCCTGGTTTCTTGCTACCATGGTGTTTTTTCTATCTTGACAATTCACTTCCCCAACAGGCACGCCGCCAACTCAAATGAGACTCAGAGCAGTGAAAAGCCCTTCAGGTAAACAGTGTGATAAGCTAAACTGAAAAACTAGACAATGTTTTTGGACTATGAGGTAGTTGCTATGGAGACAGTTGCTAATTAACTGCTTTCAACCAGGAGAACAAAGGGCTCGGGGCAGGCAGGCCTCCGTATCTCCGAATGAGCAATGCTTCAAGCCTTGCACAATCGGCACATCGCTCATATCTGGAATACCTGAGACCTGACTGGGTTTGTGACATGCCTGAAGAAATGACAAAAGTGCATTTTCTTCTTCTTGACCTGGATGAATAGCACCTGGCCACCAGGACCTCTCGAGGAAGCAAGCAGCACAGGGAAATGAAGATTCCTGGGCACTAACTCTCCACCTACCAGCTACCAGGCACTTTCATAACTACTCCCTCCCTCCGGGTCCAAAGACAAAAGTGATCTACTTACAGGAGAGGGTGAGGGGGACACACACAACAACATATACTTGTTTCAAATGATTATTTTACTTTACATGCTTTACTAAAGACAGTAAAATAAAACTCTTAAGTTCAAAGGAATAAATAAATCTCCTCTTCTTCAGGATTATCTTCCTCACATGGAAAAATGTGATGGGATATTTTTCAAAAAACAAACAGCAAAACTCATAATCATTCCATATTTCTAAACTCTATACATGGTGAACGCTCAATAAATAACAAAAAACTTAACCGTAATCTGACTTATCACTGATGAATTTTCTCCTGACACCCCCACTCCGTGCTGACCTGCTGCCTGGAATGTGGTCTCATTGGAGGAGGTTAAAATTGGTGCTCTGAGACTGAAATGCTCTGTTCTGAAGGGCTGGCCTTTGAGCTACATCCAGTTAAGACCAAAGATCTATGTTTCTTTCAGAAATATTTAAAACTCAAGGTCAAAATGCAAAGAAGAGAGCTGAATATAACTATAACTACCTCTACTTACTCCACGGCAACCCCAGAGGGCCTATTTCAGCCCTCTAATTTCAGTTTACACTAAATATATCCACATTAATAAGGTGACCAGGACCTGGCCAGTTGGCTCAGTGGTAGAGCGTCGGCCTCGTGTGCAGAAGTCCCGGGTTCGATTCCCGGCCAGGGCACACAGGAGAAGCGCCCATCTGCTTCTCCACCCCTCCCCCTTTCCTTCCTCTCTGTCTCTCTTTTCCCCTCCCGCAGCCGAGGCTCCACTGGAGCAAAGATGGCCCGGGCGCTGGGGATGGCTCCTCGGCCTCTGCCCCAGGCGCTAGAGTGGCTCTGGTCGCAACAGAGTGATGCCCCGGAGGGGCAGAGCATCGCCCCCTGGTGGGTGTGCCGGGTGGATCCTGGTCGGGCGCATGCGGGAGTCTGTCTCTCCCTGTTTCCGGCTTCAGAAAAATACAGAAAAAAAATAAAAAAAATAAAAAAAAAATAAGGTGACCAACTTTTTTACAATGAAAAGGACAAAAATGAATTGAAGAAAACAATATCGTAAATAAAAGAAACATTTTATTCATTGCAACAATACACTATAATATAATAAGTGCATAAAAAACATTTGTAATATTTTATATTGTAATTATGCTTACATGCCTATTGATTTTTAATAACTAAGAAAAAAGTACTCATTTAGATACAAATACATCACATCACATGCAATGGATAGACTGCATCAATCGAATACGAACATTTACAGATTAGTCTTGCAATATCAAAAAAAGGACATGTAGGAGGACACTTTTCAAGGGAGGACGGAACTTACAAAAGAAGGACTGTCCTCTCTAAAGGAAGGCAATTGGTCACCCTAACATTAAGTAAATGTCAAACTCAGCCAAGATCCATTCTGCCTACACAGAACAAAATCAAACAGGTTTTTGGGGGGAGTTTTTTGCTCATAAGAAGCACAAATCAATATAGCCTGTGAGCCACCCACCTTCATTATCTGAGGCAGAATCTGGATTAAAGCACATTATGATTCTGACTGAAATACAACAATATGAGTCTCAGTTTGATTCTGTGGTGATAATGTACATAAACATCTTCAGGAAATTCCAGTCATCTGGAATCACTAAAATCCATTTAAGAGCAGAAATGTTTAGAAGCAAATGGTCCTAGATTCTAAACCATGGCTCCAACTCTACTAACTGTACAATAAAGGCATCTTGAGCTTCCATTTGCATGTCTGTAAAATAGGGACACTAATATTTATTTCAAAAAGTTACTGGGAGCGTGACCAGGCAGTGGTGCAGTGGATAGAGTGTCGGACTGGAATGTGGAGGACCCAGGTTCAAGACTCCGAGGTCGCCAGCTTGAGCGTGGGCTCATCTGGTTTGAGCAAGGCTCACCAGCTTGAGCCCAAGGTCACTGGCTCGAGCAAGGGGTCACTCAGTCTGCTGTAGCCCCCCAGTCAAGGCACATATGAGAAATCAATCAATGAACAACCAAGGAGTCACAACGAAAAACTGATATTTCTCATCTCTCTTCCTGAATGTCCCTATCTGTCCCTCTCTCTGACTCTCTCTGTCTCTGCCACAAAAAAAAAAAAAAAAAAAGTTACTGGGAGAATTCATTGAGTTAAAATATTTACTCTAGTTGCTAGCGTGGGGCAGGTGCTCAAGGCATTGTAGCAATCTATTATTAAAGTCTCTATTAATTTACTTTTATTTTTTCCTTTTCTTTTCTTTAGAGAGAGAGAGACAGACAGGAAGGGAGCAAGATGAGAAGCATCAATTCATAGTTGCGGCACCTTAGTTGTTCATTAATTGCTTTCTCATATATGTGCCTTGACCAGGGGGGTTCCAGCTGAACCAGTGACCCCTTGCTCAAGCCAGTGACCTTGGGCTCAAGCCAGCAACCTTGGGCTTCAAAGCCAGTGACCATTGGGTCATGTCTAAGATCCCACACTCAAGCCAGCGACCTCAGGGTTTCAAACCTGGGTCTTCTGCATCCCAGGCAGACACTCTATCCACTGTGCTACCACCTGGTCAGGCTACCTGTTAAGGAATGAGGTAAAATCGCTGGAGGACCTAGTTCCCGTCTCTGCAGTCACGTTCATGCAAACAGAAAAGGAGAGAACTTTTAGGCTGAGCTGGAACCCCTTTCCAGCCCACCAAGAACCCATTTCTCTCCACAATGGCCCCTTCACACCAATCACCACCTAGAACTTGAGAAACTTTCACTACAATGCAAACTGCAGGTATTATTAGGCCTGTCAAATCGAGCCGTTTTTGAAAAAAAATCAGTCCTTTCGGTGAAACCAAGGAGTTAAGTGATTAGTGATTACTTTGCAGACAGCAACTTTTTAATAAGGCTTCTAGTACAAGCCCCTCCCCTGCCTGGTTTAAATTTTATCAGCCACTGCCCAAGAGCATCTCACTTCTTCTCATTTCAGTCTCTCTTTCCTCTGCTCCTTCCAGCAGCGCTTGCAGCAATCCCCATCCATCCATCCATCCATCCATCCACATGCTCAATAGAATTTATCAGTCACCAAGTTTGTGCCAGGCACAATGCTGCAATACTAATACCAAGAACACAAAACTATAACTAATCCCTTTTGCAAGGTTGGTAAGGGATACAGATATATACACAGGATACTCACGAATCTGACCTGAGCCCTTCACTAGGAGGAGCACGTGGTCCTTGGGGGTGTGGATGGGAGCAGGTGAAGATGAGATGCCTGACCATGTATTTGCAGAGAAGCAGAATATGGCTGAGGCTCTTCCTCCTTTTTTGTGCCACCTTTCACTTTCATCACATTCCCTACTATAACCCTATCAAAAGTGAGCATAGGGGTCAAGGGGGACCACTAATAGGGAAAGGAAGACAGGATTAAGGGAAGAAAAAAGGAGGAAAGCTGATATTAACTTAGCAAATTAGGGAAAATTCCCTGATTGACATGTAGCTCTACCATGTGACTTACTGCTTCCCACCATTTCATCAGCCCCCTGAGCCTATCTCTAGCACAACAAGAACCATAACCCTGTTTTCTGGCAGCTCCACCTCCCACTGGCCTTGACAGCTCTCTAAGAGCAGAGACTTTACCTAATTTAAATAATTATCTGGAGGACATATCACAGTGCCTGGCACATAACTGCTCCATAAAAGCGTGTTATGCTGAACTGAGGTGAGGTTTAGACCATGTGGGTGACTTATGCAAGAGCAATAGGCTAAGTGGTGGAACTGGATTTGGAACCCAGAGCTCTGGCTCGTGCTGCAGGATATTCCTAGAGGGGACTACTTAGGTTGGGAAGGACAGGAAGTAATCACCTTCAGACTTGGGTATTTACATTAAAAAAATGGGCTCTCCAGCCTCAAATCTCTTCTTAAAAACCTCTCACCTGATTTTGTAGGCCTGTGCAAGTAAATCAGGAAGGATTCCCTTCTTAGAAAATGTATTTAATTTTTAGCATAACACACAGATTTCCCCGCAGTGTCCAAGTCCAAAAATGTTGAGAAAAACCCTGTAGCACTTTCAATCTGTAAAATCAGTAGGCATGGCCACCATCACAGCCGCCTGGCCCATGCAGGTTTGCATTAGATTCGGACTGACGGTAATGAAACAATGGAGCCAAGAACTGGTGGGCCATCATCTTTAATCCTAGCTTGCACCCAGCGGGCAAGTAAAAACACACACTGGGTTCCAAAACCCACTCATTCAGTGCTCAGAAAGCTACTGATTTATCCGAGTTTCCTAGAATTAAAGGTTTCTAGCTTACTAAACTTTTTCACCTCTGTTCCCCATCTCCTTCCTTCTCCCTGCACAAACTCTGCACAAACTGGCTTCTCACTCAGCACTCCACCATCTTGGCTGCTTCTCCTGGCCTCTTCCACGTGGCCTTTCTCTGTTCTCCTCTCTAATGCTAATCTCAGGAACCGAGAGAGAGCAAGCTCCCGGTCTGCCCCACTTTATAGTGTAGAAATCAAAACCTTTAGTCCAATATACAAACAAGGAAGTCTCTGATACAGGTCACTTATCTGAGGCATAATGGGATTCCTCATGAGAGTACACCACCCCACATCAAAAAGGGTGGGAAAGGCTTAGTCCCAAAACCAAGCCCCAGGCTACAAGGATCCTGGCTGCCCACAGCCCGCCCCCAATACACATTAATAAAATCATGTCCATCCCAAGCAAGAAGGACAACCAATACCATCACCTGGGCGATGGGCTTCCATGTGGGCAACGCCATCTTTAACAAAGTGAGCATAATATATTTTATCTGCCTAACACAATCATTTAGCTATCAAAGAAAAAATAGAAAAAGAATTCATCATGGCATCTGATAATGTCCCCTCTTTCAAAAAGATTGCATTCTCAATACCCTGTGGGAAGAGTGAAGGATTAAGAAGATTTGGGTTCAAACCCTGGGCTTGCCTGGTCAAGGCATATATGGAAGTTGATGCTTCCTGCTCCTCCCCTTCTCTCTCTCTCTCTCTTTCTTTCTCTCTCTATTCTTCCCTTCACCCCAAAGAAAAATGGAATAAAGTCTTTAAAAAATTATTAAAAAAAAAAAGAAGATTTGAGTTCAAATTCCAATGTACTAATCACGTAAAGGCCAGAGTTCAATCTCTTAACCTCTCTAAGCCACTTATTGCTTTTATTTTATTTTATTTTATTTTTTTGCATTTTTTTTTTGCATTTTCCTTTTTTTTTTGTATTTTTCTGAAGCTGGAAACGGGGAGAGACAGTCAGACAGACTCCCGCATGCGCCCGACCGGGATCCAACCGGCATGCCCACCAGGGGGCGATGCTCTGCCCCTCCGGGGCGTTGCTCTGTTGCGACCAGAGCCACTCTAACGCCTGGGACAGAGGCCAAGGAGCCATCCCCAGCGCCCGGGCCATCTTTGCTCCAATGGAGCCTTGGCTGCGGGAGGGGAAGAGAGAGACAGAGAGGAAGGAGAGGGGGAGGGGTGGAGAAACAGATGGGCGCTTCTCCTGTGTGCCCTGGCCGGGAATCGAACCCGGGACTTCTGCACGCCAGGCCGATGCTCTACCATTAAGCCAACTGGCCAGGACCTTTTTTTGCATTTTTTTTTTTTGTATTTTTCTGAAGCTGGAAATGGGGAGAGACAGTCAGACAGACTCCCGCATGCGCCCGACCGGGATCCACCCAGCACGCCCACCAGGGGCGACGCTCTGCCCACCAGGGGGCGATGCTCTGCCCCTCCAGGGCATTGCTCTGCCGCGAGCGACCAGAGCCATTCTAGCGCCTGGGGCAGAGGCCAAGGAGCCATCCCCAGCACCTGGGCCATCTTTGCTCCAATGGAGCCTTGGCTGCGGGAGGGGAAGAGAGAGACAGAGAGGAAGGAGGGGGGGTGGAGAAGCAAATGGGCACTTCTCCTATGTGCCCTGGCCGGGAATCGAACCCGGGTCCCCTGCACGCCAGGCTGGCTCTACCGCTGAGCCAACTGGCCAGGGCCTTTTTTTTGCATTTTTTGAAGCTGGAAATGGGGAGGTAGTCAGACAGACTCCCGCATGCGCCCGACTGGGATCCACCCGGCATGCCCACCGGGGCCGAGGCTCTGCCCCTCTGGGGCGTCGCTCTGTTGCATCCAGAGCCATTCAAGCGCCTGAGGCAGAGGCCACAGAGCCATCCTCAGCACCCGGGCCATCTTTGCTCCAATGGAGCCTTGGCTGCGGGAGGGGAAGAGAGAGACAGAGAGGAAGGAGAGGGGGAGGGGTGGAGAAGCAGATGGGCGCTTCTCCTGTGTGCCCTGGCCGGGAATCGAACCTGGGACTCCTGCACGCCAGGCCGACGCTCTACCACTGAGCCAACCGGCCAGGGCCCATTTATTGCTTTTAATAAAGGGAAATTAATAATAACTCTACTTACCAGACTTGTTGGACTAAGGGAGATAACATCTAAAAAAGCACTTATCAACCGTAAAGCAGTACAGGAGGTTTTTTTCAGGTGTTAAAATGTAGACTCCCCCCACCCCACATGCACGCACACAAAACTGTTGTCAGTCTTAGAGAGAAACACAAGTATAGCCATGACTATAAAAAGAAACCAAAATGATTTTTGAGAATAAAAGCCATAGAACTAGACATGTGGTTGGAAATAATAGATAGCCACCTGAATAATCACTGGAGGTCAAGAAATATGAAAAATAATAATTGTTTGCCCCGAACTAGCTATGTGATTGTTAACAAGCCCCTCAAGCATCTCTGTACTGAGAATCCTTATCTGCGAAATGAAGATAATGAGAATAGAGTATCCATGTCATGGGATGGTTAAGAAATTTCAATGAGTTACTATCTATAAATCATTTAGATCAATGGCTGGCACATTTTTAATAGCTAGGTAGGTATGTAGATAAGTAAAAAAACAAATAGTGGATACATATATATTCTTCACTTTTTCACAAAGCCTATTCAATCAGATTTTGAGTCCCCCACAGATGAGGGAGGCCTAGTATGAAATCTCAAAATTCACCTGAGAGAGTACACAGATATCAAGCATTAAAATCTTTCCATTTTCATATGGGACCAGCAAGCAGAATGCCAAATGTTTTTCTTCTTCAGGTGGGGAAGTAGGGGGAGGAGGAGAGCAAAAGCAAACCAATTCACAGACTGAGCCCGGATCAACAATGCTGTGCTTCCTCGTTAAGGAGAACGGCAGTGCCTCGAGACAAACGACATTAATCACCGCCTCTGCAGAAGTTCCTGCTCCTTTTACAGAAACAGTGCATTCAAGGGTTTATGACATTTGTAGCAAAGAGGGAGAAACCAGTGCTGGTTTGCTGCCAAACTCAACTGTAAATACAAGGCGTTTTTTTAATTGGTAATTACTAATGAGAACTTTATACTTTTTGGCATACACACTGTAGACATTCTTGGTTTACATATTTAAATAAATGTACCCCACACAGGTTCCAATTCTCAATTCTCTTTCATCCATTTATTTACTCATACATAAAGGTACCAAGTTCCTACCATGTTCAGAGCAATGCCTAGCATGGGGGCGGGGGGGAGGCCAGACCTTGAAGAAGAGAGAGGGTAAACTAAGACCTGCCCTTAGGGAGCTTCCAATCTAAGTGAGGAAACAGAATGCCAGCATATTACAAGTTCAAAATCAAAGTAAAAGAAATCAAAACAAGGGTTGATGTAAAGATGCTGGAGAAGATGAGCACTCTTTGAGTCAGAAGAAAAGAAAGAGAAAGCAAGGCAGGACGGAGTGATCAGGAAAGACCTGTTGGAAGTGAAAGTGAAACCAGGAATCTTCAAAGGCAAGAAAGCATGGCCCTGGCCTGTTGGTTCAGTAGTAAAGCATCGGCCTGACATGTGGAAGTCCTGGGTTAGAATTCCTCCCGGTCAGGGCACACAAAAGAAGCACCCATCTGTTTCTCCAACCTTCCACCTTTCCTTCCTCTCTATCTCTCTCTTCCCCTCCCGCAGCCAAGGCTCCACTGGAGCAAGGTTGGCCTGGGCGCTTAGGATGGCTCCAAGGCCTCACCTCAGGTGTTAGAATGGCTCCGGCCGCAATGGAGCATTGCCCCCTGGTGGGCATGCCAGGTGGGATCCCAGTCGGGTGCATGTAGAAGTCTGTCTGACTGCCTCCCCATTTCTAATTTCGGAAAAATACAAAAAACAAACAAGCAAAAAAAAAAAAAAAAAAAAGAAAGCATGGATAGACATGGAGAGGCGGGCCATCTAGAGGACAGGCATGCATCCCCTCCAATCAGCAACTGCACACTTCCATGGAACCTCCTATAAGACACTCACAGAGTGTGGGTGCAGAAGGCAAGTGTGGGGAAAGCAAAAAAATAGTGTGGCTGGAGCTGAGATTACCAAGGTAGTAGTGGAAGATGTGGAAATGTAAGCAGAATTTATATTTCATGCAAAAACTCTTATCACACATACACCAGTAATAAGTAGCTTAATGACAAGAATAGGTTCTAAGAAACGCATCCTTAGGCGATTATGGAATTGTGTGAACATCACAGAGTGTACTTTCACAAACTTGGATGGTATAGCCTACTACACACCAAAACCATATGGTATAGCCTATTGCTACTACACTACAAGCGTCTACAGCATGTTACTGTACTAAATACTGTAGGTAATTATAATGCAGAGGTATCTGTATATCTAAACATCCCTAAACACAAACGAAATACAGTAAAAATTCCACATAAAAGGTAAAAAATGATATGCATCTAGACGGCACTATGGAGCTCGAGGGACTGGAAGTTGCTCTGGGTCAGTGAGCGGTGGTGAGTGAGTGTGAAGGCCTAGGATATTGCTGGACACTACTGTCGCCTTTATAAACACTATCTGCGAGCCACCCCCTCCTTCAGTGTTCAGAAATAGAACATCGAGGCTGTCAATGCTGCTCCTTGAACAGGGATGTGGGCTGAATTAACTGGAAATATTGAGGAGAAACTGGCTAGGTACGGCATAGATCACCATAATAGTGACTGTCAGGAAAGAGTGAAAGGTGGTGTGAGTATCAGAAGAAAAAAGAAATCAAGATGGTAAGATAAACAGGGAATTGTCATGGCAATGTGATTTTTGTTATTGCACATCAGAATAAGGAACTTTTGTGGTATTTAGGGGGGAAAAAGGGTGCTTAACTTGGAGAAGGTACGGTACTAAGGACTCACTCAATATTGTGACTTTGGAAGTTTGGTTTTGGTTCCATTAACCCTATTTGGCACAAAGGGCTCTTTAGCATTGAACTGATGGAAGAAATAAAATGTATCTATTCTTTACATCATTACAACCTCACATAGAAAGCTTTTACAAAAGTGACAGTGGCGCTTAATTCTTGTTATGGTAGCTCCTGTGAACATGTGTCCTTGCACAGGATTTTCAGTCCTCAACAAAGCATTTATAGCAATGCTTTTCATAGACCAACCAGCTAGATCTAGGAGGGCTGTAAGGCCCTTTGAGTATGTAGTGCAGGGGAACAGGTTCTTCTGTGCCAAAGCAGGTCAGTGGCTGATTGGGATGCAATGCATGCACTCAAAATTAAGGTGCTGTGAGTGGGACGGAATCTATTGTCAAGCCCCACAAATATTGCTCTCATCAGAGAAAAATAAATTCCTCCTAAACCAGGAAATTTGGCTCCATTATAATCTTATGAGACCACCTTTATATTGTATATGAGGTCTACAGTAGACAAAAGTGACATATGACTCTGGCATACATATATATATGTGTGTATGTGTGTTATATATGTTCTATATATGTACGTATATATACACGTGTGTATATGTGTGTGTGTGTGTGTATATATATATGAGAGAGAGAGAGAGAGAAGGAGGAGGAAGAGGAAGAGAGTTTCAACTTATAAGGCAGTGATAGAAAACATGTTAATGGTTCATCCAGGTATCAGGAAATGAGAAGTCAGGTGATGGGAAAGTAAAAAAAAAATTGAACACCTGTAAGGTGTCCCAAAGGAGAACACAGGAATCAGAGACTAAAAGAATATTCCGCAGGGTTAATCAAATGGTAGTGTTAAATAGGTGGGCAGTTTCAAAGATAAGAGGCTTTAAAAAATGGTAGATGAGACACACACACAAAAGGAAGTCAGAAAACCAGGAGGAGAAGCCAGTGGGTTCCACTATGAATGGGAGGAGTGTTGTGCAGACAGAAGGATATCCAGCTGGAGGGAAGTGGCAGTCCTTCGCAGAGAGATAGTAAGTAGTCAAGTCAGCAGAGCGGAGCAAACTTCTCCAAAGAGGAGGAGGATAAAACCTCGGAGACAACCATTTAGGGGAGTCCAGAGGAGGAAGAAAGCCAGTGAAAGGAGACCTGGAAAGTATCTAAGATGTAAGGACGTTCATGGAATTCAAGGGAGGGGAGAGTTTGGGGACGGGCTTGGGGTGAGAGGGGGAAGGTTTGGTGGCCTCGGGGATTAAGAAAAGAGTGATAGAACTATCCACGCAAAGGTGCCACCGTTTCTGAGAGCCCTGGTCTCAGGACCAAATGCACGCTAAAGCCAGACCCCAAACTGAAATGAGCACTTTCCCTAACAACTTTCAAAAAGTCAGGTTGGAGGAGAAGGACTGATGAAACAGAGCTGGAGGGAACAGCAGGGACAAGATACTCTGAACATGGTCCCCTTCCCTCTGTACACCTATTTCAGTGAAGGATTAAAACCTAAAATGTCACCATTCAGAATACCAGCCCCTGCCCAAGCCAACAAAACCTACTACAGGAAATAAATCTGTAGGGGGCAAGGGTTATTCACACCTTACTTTCTCAAAGCTTCCAGTAACTCATTCATGTTTATTGATATACCAAGAATTACTAAACATCTTAAGTGCCTGTGCAGTCCTCTACCTCTGCAACTTTTTCTTGTACCCCAAAGTAACAAAAGAACTTCCATATAAATGACAAACTCAGTGAGACAAATCATGTTGTTTCTTCTTTTTAAAAAAACATGCATATTTAAATTTAAAAAATTTAATTCAATAAACACTGAGTTTTCTGCTATATGCTATCTCCATACCATCTTTCATGCTCCCCAAGCTCAACAACCATGTTGCTGTCCTTCACTTAGTATTTGTAGGGTAAAGTCAGCAAAGAAATGCAGTGTGACTGTTTTTGCTCTGATATTCTGTGTTCCCTGAAACACCCCCCACCCCGTTTCTGCACAATCAGATTCCTCAACCTTAGCACTGAAGGTTCCTGACACTATTCCAGAAGTTAAGTACCTCCAGCCTGCCCTCCCCCAGTGGTTCTCAACTCCCATAGTGAATCAGGACAGTCTGGGTAGCTTTGAAAAGAACAATGCCCTCAGACACCTGATTCAACTGGCTTGGGTAAAGCTGATGTTGTTGTTTGGTTTGTTTGTTTGTTTGCTTTAAAGCTTCTCAAGTAATTTTAATATGCAGTCAAGATGGAGAAGCAGTGTACTACCTGAGTCAGGTGCCTCACCAACATAACCGTGTACACAAATCCCTGAGGACCTTGTAACTGCAGGGCCTGATTCAGTAGGTCTGTAATGGGGCCTGAGAATCTGCATTTCCAACCAGCTCCTGGGCAATTTGGTGCTGCTAGCCCACGGATCACAGGTAGAGGAGCAATTTGTGCATTTTATTAGCATTCCAAGTGATTCTGATGCACCAAAGTTTAGTGGAAAGATAATTAATTGGTTTTGAGGTCAGATTGACCCGGGTTACAATCCTGGCCCAACATATTCTCATTGTGACCATGGCTGAATTATTGATCCACTTTAAACCTGCATCCTTTTATACAACATGATTGTTATGGACTGAACTGTGTGTGCCCCCAAGAAAGGTATGTTTAACCTTTAATACCTCAGAATGAGACCTTATTTGGAAACAGGATAGATCAGATGTAATTAGTTAAGTTGAGGTCATACTAGTGTAGAGTGGAGTGGTTAATGCAATGTAACTAATATCCTTATAAGAAAATAATGCAAAGATGCATTGGGGCAAACACTATGTGACAATGGACGCAGAGACTAAAGTGACAGAGCTGTGAGACAAGGAGAACCAAGTACTGATGGTGACACCAAAGCTTAGACAAAAGGTGTGAAACAGACACCCCCCACACACAAGATTCTAGAGAGCTTGGCCATGCCGTCACCCTGACTTTACACTTCCAGTCTCCAAACTGTGAGAGCAAAATCTCTATGGCTGTAAGCCACCCGGTCAGTGCACGGTCCCAGTCGGTGCACAGAATGCCACACTGACCTCTCCCTGAGGGGCTGCTGCCAGAACTGGACTCCAGGGGAAGGGGCTGGCCCTGCCGATCAGAGCAGGACAGATTTCTTTTCCTTGCCAGAAACACTAGGGAAATGTACCAGGCCATGAGCATCCCCTTTCAGGGAAAAAGAACAGCACAGAGACTTGTTCTGGAACCTGGCCTCTGCAACGGCCGCGGTGGAGCCCATTATGTGTCTGCACACCCACTCAGGCACTCCCAGTGGGTTGCAGCAGTAGCTCTGCTCTCTCTTGAGTGGGAACAATTACAGGCCCGGCTGGACCCCAGTAGCCCATTCTGGCCCAGTAGGTTCTAACAGGCACTGTGAGGACTGCACGGGGGGGAAACTCGAGGTTCCAGGATTAGTCAGAACTATTGCATTGGCCCCGGCCCCGGCCCTGGCCCTGGCCCCAGCTGTGACGCAGATGCAATGGTGGATATGACAAAGATCGGGCCTGGAGAAGCTCGTGGCTTGGTACAAAAAAAAATAATAATAAATGGCAAGCATTTACTGAGTGTTTAGGACATGCCAAGTGAATCATGTATATTTCTGCAAACCCAGAAAACTGAGACTAAGAAACACTCTGTAATCTGTGCAGGGTCACGTGGCTGATAAGTAGAAGAGATGGGATTTGAACTATTGGTCCCAAGCCCTTCCCAACATCCCAGAGTGGTTTTCCATCAGATTTAGCCAAAGCAAAGAAAATTTAAGATGGGTTGGGGGAGACCAAAGGTCATGGCCATTTTACCCAGAGCCATAATAATAAAACACCTGCTTCAACATCCTCTACAGCAGTGGTTTTCAACCTCTCTTCAGTTGAAAACAGGTGAAAATAAGAGAATTATCTCAGAGACCGCTAAGGTAGAAAACACGCTGAGCATAAGTGAATTCAGTATCATTAGGTCTATAATCTTCATACAACATCAGGGTAATTAACTCTTTTACGGACCAGCATGAGATTTCTGGAGGACAGATGCACAGAGTGGGGTTTGAAAAACATTGCTCTATCCTGATCCGAAACTAATTCTTCAAAGCAATGCATTGCATTTCACATATACCTGGGATAGCCTCAAGGAATACCCCATGTCCTGACTTTCCTAGTGAGGAGGGTTTCTGAATAGTTGTAGTGAAATTGGAATGAAAAGTGAGCTCTAGATGTTTGGCACTCAGCAATATCCCTGCCTACTCACTGCATCACACTGATAACACTGGCCTTGAACAATAGAGAAGCCATTCAGGATAGTGCTCTTTGGGCTCAGGTTCCACAACCTACATGCCTTTTTCCCAACAAAGTCTTACCATGTCAGTGGGTATCTAAAAGTGCTTTTAAAAAAAGTGAAATGTCAAACTCAATATATCCGTACATACATGAAAAGGGTTAATTAACATCCTACAAATTAATAAGAAAGACTAAATACTCTAATAGAAAAATTGAGGAAAATACTAGATAATTATGAAAGAAATACAAATATATAATAAGTATATATAATTATTTAAGCTCACCTGTAACCACAGAAACACAAATTATATTAACAATAACATATATCTACCTATCAAGATAGCAAACAAATTTTAAAAACTGAACACCCAGCATTGATTGTGGACTGGGGAAAATGAGCATTATTACTTTTTTAGTAGGATGGACACAGGTAATTCGGCAATATTATCACAGCTCTTCAAGAAAATAATCTATAACCCTGCCATTCCACTTCCTGGAATTGGTCCTAAAGAATAATTAGGAACATTATTCAAGAGCATTCACTGTAGTTACTTGTGAGAGGTAAACATTGCTTTAACTGCTCCAAAAAAAGGCAACTGATTCTATAAAGTATTATACACACATACACAATTCTAGATCATTTTTAAAAATAACTATAGATTTTCAATGCTATGCAAAACTCTGAATTATGATCCAATGTTCTATTTTATAAGATAAAGTGTATATAGGCATAGAAAAAACTGACCAAATATATAAATATTAAATTGATTAATTTCCAGAAGATGGGAATTTTATTTTCACTTTTTTATGCTTTCTTATTTCTTCTCTTTTTTTTTTTGAAAGATTTATTTATTTTTATTTTTTATTTTTATTTTTTTACAGGGACAGAGAGAGAGTCAGAGAGAGGGATAGACAGGGACAGACAGGAACAGAAAGAGATGAGAAGCATCAATCATCAGTTTTTAGTTGCAACACCTTAGTTGTTCATTGATTGCTTTCTCATTTGTGCCTTGACCACAGGCCTTCAGCAGACCGAGTAACCCCTTGCTCGAGCCAGCGACCGTGGGTCCAAGCTGGTGAGCTTTTGCTCAAACCAGATGAGCCTGCGCTCAAGCTGGTGACCTCGGGGTCTCAAACCTGGGTCCTCTGCATCCCAGTCTGACGCTCTATTCACTGCACCACTGCCTGGTCAGGCTTATTTCTTCTTTAAATTAAGTTTATTGAGGTGACATTGGTTAATAGAGTCATATAGGTATCAAGTGTACACTTCTATGATACATGCATTGTGTATCCAAAGTCAAACTATCTATCACCATGTATTTGAGCTCCTTACACCCCCCCCCAATTATTTCTTGTGTTAAAATCAGAAGAAAAACAATAAATCTAGATATTCCCAAATGTAACTTCCACTGTAAGACAATTAACTATATAAAAGTTAATGACACACTTGAGGATTCACCATGTTCCTTGCATTATAATGGCTACTTTATTGTATATCTCATCTATTCCTCACAGCAACCACGTGCGTTCAGTATAACTACCCCCATTTAAAGACAAACAGAGGCTGGGGAACTTGACCAGAGATGCTCAGTGAAAAGCTAGGCTGTACTCGCCTGACCAGGCAGTGGCGCAGTGGAGTGAGCGTCGGACTGGGACACGGAGGACCCGGGTTCAAGACCCCGAGGTCGCCAGCTTGAGCCCAAGGTCGCAGGCTCAAGCAAGGGGTCACTCGCTCTGCTATAGCCCCCTAGTCAAGGCACTATGAGAAATCAATTAACAACTAAGGAATCGCAACGAAGAATTGATGTTTCTCATCTCTCTCTCTTCCTGTCTGTCTGTCTCTATCTGTCCCTCTCTCTGACTCTGTCTCTGCCACACACACACACACACACACACACACACACACACACACACACAAAAGATAGGCTGTTACTTAACGAAGCTAGATGCTCTAAAACCAGTCCATTGTTCTAACAGAGCAATGCAGTGGGTCCTGAGAGCACTACCATAGCTTCCTTTCAATAACCATCACAAGAATAACACAATATCAAGACTTACATCAAAAAATAAATAAATAAAAACAAAAACAAAAAAAAACCCACGTTTTCAGATTTGCCCATATTTTTATGTCTAAGCCAAACTTTCATTATTGTACTGTATAGTACAATTTAAGCTTTATTCCCCTTACTTTCCTTTTCTGGTTACTCTTGCAATATCCTTAGAACTGCTCCTCCCCCAAACATCTGAGGGGTCAATAACAGCTGCCTAGAAAGAAACTGCCCCAGAGCAGAAAGGGATTATTTATCTACCAAACAAAGCTTAATGGAAATCTCCCTTAAAAACACTCCCTGGCTTTTGTCCTATTTCTGTACTCACCGAACAACTCTCTAATCAGTGAGGTGATCTCAAAGTGTCCCCATGCACCTGGAGGAGTGTCCTGAGCACTTACCCAACGTCACCCTGCAGCCTAGCCTGATCTCCCAGGGGGCACTTCCTAACATCATCTGGCATTTTTCCCTACACCATTATAATTTTGTTATAGGATGAACATATATCTCAAATGCAAGAAAATAACTGCTTAGATAACTGGCTTTACCTGGCCCCAAATCTCAGTCAAGAGGCTGATATTCACAGACTCTGTAACCTTGCAGACACGTGTAAGATGTTCCATTCCCACGCCCACCCACCTATAACCCGTCACTGGTCAGAGCCAGGAAAAAGCCTGCTGATCAGGTATCTCAGTCACAAGAAACCTCTATGAGGAGGACCTGCCCACTCCTGAAACCGACAATGCCCTTATCAGCATCTTCCAGAGATATCCCATTACTGCCAGAATCTTCCATCTGACCAGGAATTCATGAGTTTTCACTTGTATTTCCCTAATGCATAATGATGTTGAACACCTTTTCATGTGCTTTTTGGCTGTTTATGTACCTTCTCTGAAAAGATGTTTATTAAGATCCATTGCCAAAGCCAGTAAAAGTTTAAATTAGTAAATAAATATATACAAATGTGCTTCTTTAAAAGCTCTGAGTGTCTGAGATTCTTTCCTATTGGGGATATGGAAGGAGCAGAACCTTAGGAAATAAAAGAGGTCCTCACTTTATTCCTCACAAAAGTTTTCTTTCCTCCCCAGCACCATTGAGGGATATGAACAATATATCCCCATTTTTTCAAATTTAAGCTGTTGTTTACTGAGCACCTACTATGTCCAAGGGACATGGAGATAAAGATGATATGTTAAAAAGTTCACTGCCTATTAATAGAGGAAACAAATCCCAAATGGTAAACTTGATGTCCAAGTCCGAGTGTCACAGTCCCCTCATGCTGGTAAACAAAACCCAGGCTCTTGCTGTGCTGTGGAGAAAGACCCACTGAGGGGTCAAACACTGTAGGGGCAGCAGAGCCTCTGGAGGGCTGGGACCGGCACAAGAAGGCTGCAGTGGGCCCTGGCCGGTTGGCTCAGCGGTAGAGTGTTGGCCTGGTGTGTGATAGTCCCGGGTTCAATTCCCAGTCAGGGTACAAAGGAGAAGCACCCATTTGCTTCTCCACCCTTCCCCCTCTCCTTCCTCCCTATCTCTCTCTTTCCTCCGGCAGCCAAGGCTCCATTGGAGCAAAGTTGGCCCAGGCGCTGAGAACAGCTCCATGGCCTCTGCCTCAGGCACTAAAATGGCTCCAGCCGAGATGGAGCAACGCCCCAGATGGGCAGAGCATCACCCCCTGGTGGGCATGCCGGGTGGATCCCGGATGGCACACGTGGGAGTCTAACTGTCTCCCCACTTCTAACTTCGGAAAAATAAAAAAAAATAATAAAGGCTGCAGTGCTGGCCTTTTCCCCACCCAGTCACCAGATAGGGCCCCCGCAGAGGTAATGAGCTGAAACCTGTAGCGTGCGTGCGTGCACACACACCCACATGCACACTTCCTCTGCATCAGCTGGAAGCAGTCACCAGTGATGATGGATTTAAATAGCAAAGCAGGGACTTGAACTGTTCTGGCCCAACAGAGACTGCAAAGCAGCTGGTATCCGCAGCTCCCAACAGGGGCACGTCTACTCCTCTGAGCCCGCAAGGCAGGGACAATGTCTGTGTACCAGCTGAGACCCAGGCAGACCCAACTTGGGGCAATACCTCCACTGGCCCAGCTGAGTCCTGCTGCACAACCCCAGCAGGCTCAGGCCTCCTGATGCCACGTGCTCCTCTGGCTACAAATACACACTACAGAAAGCAGCCCAGAAGACTCTCAGTTTGCATGTATTGAAGCTAATTATCCAACCTGCTGAATGGCCATCTGGAGGGTGCTGTCAAGTGTAATGGCACATTCACCAGGATTCTGGGTTCCTACCTCCTACCTATTATCCTGAGCCAACTCTCTCCTGTCTACTCCCTCTCTCTCAAGGAATTCCTAAAGATGTTAACTGCGCACTCAAAACTTGAATATGGGAGCCCCTGGAACTTATTAAATAAACTGTATAGTCTCAATCAGGAAATAATAAGCACTGCCAATCAGAATGACACAGACTACAGCTCACTGAGAGCTCACTGTGTGCCAGTACTGTCTAAGGCAGTGGTTTTCAACCACCAGTCTGTAGACCTGTCTGCCAGAAATTTAGTGCCAGTCAACTGCCCTGTTGTTGTATGAAGATTATAGAGTCTGTCCATTGGAGTCTGTAATCTTCATACAACATCAGGGTCGTTAACTGTTGTGAACCGGTGTAGAATTTCTGGTGGACCAGCACTGGTCCGCAAACCAGTGGTTGAAAAACACTGGTCTAAGGAACCAGTATATGTTGCCTCATTTACTGGTGCAAACACCCCACAAGGTAAGTTTCACTACCCCCAATTTACAGAAAGGAAACCAAAGCTTAGAGAAATCAAGGTCAGACAGATAAAGGTGCTATGCTAGATCTCTTCTAACTCTAAAGTGAAATATACTTCAATACTGTAATATTCTAAATGGAGGTGGCAAAATTCTCAATTTATCATTGTTGAGGTCTTAATTACATTAAAGTGCTTTATACTGAATTTTAGTCCCTGCTTAAGAAAACAGCTAAAATCACTTATCTAGAATAAGCGGAATCTAACACACCCTCCTTTCTAACTACACAATGGAATTCCCTGGGCTTTGGCACATATTATATTTATTCAATGTTTTTTATGGTGGTAACCCTGTAATTCTGTTTTCTTTGTATCCAGCACAGGATAGTCCCTCCAAAAATCTGCTGGTATCCTACTTTAAATATTGACTCAGTTTCAATATATTCCTCACCACTCTGGCAAAATAGTCCATTTTCACATTTGGGATGTGTACACTATACATTTCTTAAAGTGTTTCATTTCTGTGTACTTTCAAATAAATTTTATGGCTGTATGTGAAAATGGAAATATTTATTAACAATGCTACCTAGGCACAGCTAGTTTACCAGTACGCCACCTCCAAGTCAACAGGCTTGTCAAAGATATTTGAAAAATATTTGTACCGCTTCAGAAGTACAACTCTGATCAAAACTTGTTTACATTTAAAATAATCTTACATAAAAGCCAAGCTTTTATCGTCTCAATATTTTTCTCAAAACAATATAATTATTTTAAAAATAAAATGCAGCCTGACCAGGTGGTGGCGCAGTGGATAGAGCATCGAACTGGGATGCAGAAGGACCCAGGTTCGAGACCGGAGGTCTCCAGCTTGAGCGCGGGCTCATCTGGCTTGAGCAAAAAGCTCACCAGCTTGGACCCAAGGTCGCTGGCTCAAGCAAGGGGTTACTCGGTCTGCTGAGGGCCCGCTTTCAAGGCGCATATGGGAGGGCGGTCAATGAATAACTGAGAAGTCGCAACACGCAACAAAAAACTAATGATTGATGCTTCTCATCTCTCTCCATTCCTGTCTGTCTGTCCCTGTCTATCTCTGCCTCTGCAAATAAATAAATAAATAAAATAAAATGCAAATATTTAATTTTTACATTGTTAATTGTAAATGCAAAATGTTGGCTTTCTAAAAAAACTTTTTAATCATAAAACTTCATGCAGGTAAAGCAGAGAAGTTCTATACTACACAGGCAGCTCACTTTTCTCTTCCCTTTTCAAAGATTAGAAGGGAAAGATATGTTTTCAAACTCTTCAAGCTCTCAAATAATCTAAATTTAAGTTAGTCCAAAGAAAAATCCCTATAACTCCTTTCTACTGTAACAAAAACTAATCCACAGAAGGCTCTGAAACTCTAGATGTATAAGAAATATGGATCCAGCAAGTCACTACTCTCTCTAAAGCTTAGACAGAAACTTGAGAGAACAGTCCCTCAAACTAGGTGCATCATACAGCGATTGGCAGCAATGGATAGATAATTACAACACGTCCTTCCTCTTTTTCAGTAGGCACATTTCACTCAGGTGGAAAAGACAAAGCTAGGAGAAAAGATCCTACTAAATGTGTGTGTGTGGGGGGGGGATTCCAAGTAACAATATCCCTTTATTTCAAGTGGCGTGCATGTCTCGAGCCCCACAGCCGACCACAGAGGACGGGGTGGAGAAATGAACCCCCAGCTAGCACTCAGTCTGTTCTCAACCAGCAGCCAGCGACTCATGTAAAACCTCATCAGATCATACCCAACCTGGGCTCTCTACAAGCTCTGTGCCCATGACCGAGCTGGCTCATCTCCTACACTTTCCCCGCTCCTGACACCACTCCAGCCACTCTGGCCCTCACACTCTTCAAACACACTAGGTACACCTGGCTTAGAGCATCTGGGGAAGACCCTGGCCTTTTCCCTCAAGCCCTCACCTCCTTCAGGTATGAACTCTCCCAATGACACCTTCACTATCCTCCCTTTCTCTGTCTTATTTTTCTCTTTACCCGTTTCACCATCTAACATACTTCACTTCCTTATTGTCTATTTTTCCCAATAGCTGTAAGCTCCATGAGGTCAGAAACTCTTGTGAGCTTTGGCTCACTATAATATCCCCAGTGCCTAGAGCAGCATCTGGCATATAGTGGCACTCAATAAATATCTGTTGAATGAAGGTAGTAGCTCTGTGAAGGGTTCCGACAGAGGCTAGAGGTGAGCAAAACCTGACCACTCCATATGAACCAATTCAAATTTAATTGGGCATCCTCCATTTTTACTTGCTAAATCTGGCAACTGCACTCTTCACTCGAGTGAGAAAAGGGTCAAATCCAGACCATCCACGCCACCTGGGGGAGGCAGAGGTCAGAGGACAGTCAGAACACCAAGTGAAAAGCTACTTCTTCTCCTCAGACTTTTCTCATTGAGGCCCTGTGGTAATCTGGGTTCTGCCAGATTTGGGTAGAAAACCAGGCCAGTGCAGGCTGAGAAAGCCACCAGGAGATTTCATATCCGCCTTCTCTACTCTCAAAAAAGAATATCTTCTTTTCCTAAATCCCCCTTTGGCTTGGACTCAGAGAAGCTCAGTTGCTCATGTTCCCTCCCGCCCTCCTCTGTGACTGTGGAAACCATACAGATGCAGCATAAACAAACCACTCATGCCCCTTCTCCCCTCACTCCCCTCAGGAGCCCAGAGCCTCGGACTCCCCCTCGGCTTGCAGGTCAGAAGGGGATGCGCCTGTGCTTCTGCACTCTATATAGGGCTGCAGGCTCACAGAGCAGGATAGTTCTCTGGTTATTTGTATGTTACCAGCAGGCCACCTGACGCTACTACATTCGAGAGAAGACCGAATATATGTGAAAATAATTTAGTGCTTAGAATAAAAATAAATTCTGACATACCCACTGTCCACTGAAAATCAAAGTTTCTAAATCTAGGTTCTGAACAGTCATGGATTTTCAGATATGTCCTTCCCATGGTTATCCCCAAATTTCCTGATCTTTCCAGCATGAAAGATCCCCGAGGTTTCGGTCCTATAGATTAAATCTCAATGGTCCAAAATCTGTAAGTTCCTGGCACCCAAAGTCATGTGGGTCATGGAATCTGGGGAATTGGGGTTGGAGACGGCCACCTGGGGTGGAGGTAAAAATTGAACCTATAGTCAAGGTTCAGGTAGAAAGATCTTATATTCTGGTTTGCCTGGAAGGGTCCCAGTTTAATTGTTTTCCTGGTGTTATTATTAGCTGCTACTCCATTTTATTGTCTAAAGTGTCTTAATTAGGACATTAAAGTATATGGTCATCCTAGGCACAGCTAAACTGGGAATGACCTCTGTACCCTGGAGCCCATCTGTGGGAAAGGAGGAGACAGTGGTGCAGGAGCAGCTGCAATCAAGCCAGGCCAGCTCAGCCTCAGTCCTGAAACTGGGAACAGGGAATCTATGGGCAGCAGCTTCCAATATGCAAACTGAGGAGGCCAGGCTGACCTCTCCAGATCCCTCCAACTCGGAATTGTAAGAGAGCGGCTGGAAGAGGTGCTTGTCACAGAGCACATGCAAGCCCACACGTTCCCCACTGTGCTCAGGCACAGGCCACCAGGAGCCCCAGCCCTGGCTCAGAAACATCCTCACATTAGGGTGTCAAATGACTGAAGTAAGTCTTTGATCTGACGCAGGAAGGCCAGGCCCTGCTTCTTCTGATAAGTCATGCCTACTGTCTCTGGGTTTTCTCTGATCTTCTCAAGTCCTGGGCTGGCCCCAATAGAGCAAGTTGAAGCAGATTCTAAAAGGGGACCGGATCCCCTAAGTTCCCCCACATCCAACATGACTGCCAGGGACTCCAGGCAACTTGTCACTTTTATCCACTGCACTGAGTGTGCACTTCTGAGCTACATGGGCTACAGTTAACAGAGTGGCTGATGCTTTACAACTGCAACTACTAAAGGGAACTCAGCAAGGCTCCCAGGGAGCCGGGAAGGAAGGAAATCACACTTCTGGCCCAGACCAGACTGGGCTTAAGGAAAAGGAAGGAGCCAAACTAGGATCACAGTGTGACCCATTAACTCACCCTAGGGAGCTACAGTGTGGAACAGCCAAGACATTAACCTACAAGAAAAGCATCCATGCTTCTATCAACATATATATGGCCAAGACGCAGACTTAAATGTTTCAGCATACCTCCTATAGCAAAGAGTCAGGAATTCAGTCTCCCCGGCGCTAGCATTTGTAAGGTTTCATGTGGCATGCAAGACGGTTACCAAGATGCTCACATAAGCACGAGTTGGGGCTTGAGATATTATTGGCTCTTAATGCTTCAAGTGGTTTTCCCCTTAGCCTTCCTTTCTCTTTGCCTTTTCTCTCTGTCTCCTGAACAGTCTCATTCACACTCAAGGTCTCAATTCCCAACCCCAAAATGTTACCTTCCAAACTTCTCCCAATAGAATGCTGGGTAGCAAGTGTCTGTTTGTGTCCTCCCCAAGTAGAGTCCCAAAGCCATGTACACTCCATAAAACTCGAACACCTAACTCCAGTCCCACCCCTTAAAACATGTTCTTCCATGCTGTACACCTTCTTTGCCTCTATAAATGCACCACTGTCCACACAGATGAGACTGTCTCTTCCCTGGCCATCAAACCCTACAGAGCCTTCTGGCGTCTTCTAATGTAGCTAATCTAAATACCTGATCACTAACATACTGATCTAAAGTCCTATCCCCTCCTTAGCACTCCCACAGCCTCTGACCTAATTCAAGCCTCTTCCTCTCCCACCAGGAGTACTGCAGTCTCAGCCTCCTTATGGGTCATCAGGCCTCCAGAATAATTCTGCTCAAACACTAGTTGTAGATCCTAAAATCAAGGGCTCCTAACCCCATCCCCACCTCTTCCAGGAATGTGCTACTTATACAGAAAGATTGATCTTCAGTGTTCAAATGCAATTGTTAGGCTATATAGTCTCTCATCCTACTTTTCTGAGCTCCTAAGCCTCTCCACTCCATCCATCCTTCACAGCACCCATACTCTAGCTCTCCCAGACCCCCGACTGATCCTGAGAATATACATGTGTGTTATTACACTTTTCTGCCTTCCACTCTCTTCCTCCTCTACTTTGTCCACCCCCAAGAGGTGGTCAGCCTAATGGTGAAGACTAAGAGTAACCTGTCTTAGCAGTCAGATAGGCATGGGAGGTTTTTTTGTTTGTTTGTTGTATTTTTCTGAAGTGAGAAGCAGGGAGACAGACAGACTCCCGCATGCGCCCGACTGGGATCCACCCAGCATGTCCACCAGGGGGTGATGCTCTGCCCATCTGGGTCCTTGCTCTGTTACAACCTGAGCCATTCTAGTGCCTGAGATGGAGGCCATGGAGCCATCCTCAGCGCCCAGACCAACTTTGCTTCAATGGAGAAGAGGCTGCGGGAAGAGAGAGAAAGAGAGAGAAAGGAGAGGGGGAAGGGTGGAGAAGCAGATAGGTGCTTCTCCTGTGTGCCCTGGCCAGGAATCAAACCAAGGACTTCCAAACACTGGCCAACGCTCTACCACTGAGCCAACCAGCCAGAGCGGCATAGGAGGTTTTTGTGTCCTAGCTCCAACACTCAGTACCATGTGACCATGGGTGCCAGTGTGTGGCCTAAGCATCTGAAAAGCAGTTCACCTGGTTTTTCTCAAAACTGAGATGAGAAATTCCCTTCATAGGTAGATCCTTGGAAAAAATACAGTGAGATATGTTAGTAAATTAATGCATCTTAGCAGAGAGGTTCTCCCAAGTTGGCACGCAACTTCCAATTTCTAAAGGAGGAACCATGGTCACCAGCATGGGGCATCTATGGTGCTAATGCAAAGCTTCTGCAGGGACTCACTTCAGAATATGAGGGCTGGGCTCTGGTCTTCGCTTCCTGAAGGGTTCAAATATCAAATACTCAGGCCCCCCAAAAACATGCTGCAAAGAGCAAAACTGTCTGCCTGCCCTGGGCTGACTGTGGAGGCTGAGTTTCCCCAGACACTGCCTAGAAAAAAATACAGCACCAGAACTAAACTCTGGTCTTTGTGTGATACTCACTGTGATTTAAAAAGAAAACACACACAATCTGATTGACTCCTAGACACAAAAACCCTGGCCTTTACCACACTAATAGTGATTATTATTTTATGGTAAAACACATCTGGTTTAGCGACATCTAGATACACAGACTCCGGTTCAACCACATTTTAAGGGCAACTGAATTCAGATTTCTTTCATAGTCTTGGGTGCCAGGCATGTGTGCCACATGACTTCACTTAACCTTTACATTAGTTCTTCTAAATCAGCATTAGGCTCCTCGCCCAGAGCTGCAACCTGCTCTGTTACCTGGTGATTGACTTTATTGGCATGTTCACTTACTTTCTCAGTTTTTCCCTCTCATTCCATCTTTAATGTTATAAAAGTGAAGGAAAAGAGCTTTTATTACAATGTTAGTTAACATTTATTCACTACTTTCAATGGGCCAGGTAGAATGCTAAGCATATACATATACAGACCAGCTTTATTGAAATGTAATTCATATAATTCACTTGTTTAAAGTGTACAATTAAGTAATTTTTAGTTTACTCACAGATTTGTATAAGTATCACCAGAACCAATTTGGAACACATTACTCATCCCAGAACAAAACCAACCCCATATCCATTATCAGTTACTCTCCCAATTTCTAGATATAAGTCCCTTGTCAAATTTAAGATTTGAAAAAACTTTGCTCCTATTCTCTGGGTTGTCTTTTTATCTTCTTGATAGTATCCCTTGAAGCACACAAGTTTGTAATTTTAACAAAGTATCAATTTATCTATTTTTACTTTAATTACTTATACTTTTGGTGGCATTTCCAAGAAGACTTTGCCTAACCCATAGTTGGAAAGACTTATTCCTTTCTTCTAGAGTTTTATAGTTTTAGTTCTTACATTTATGTCTACGATCCATTTTTAGTTAATTCTGGCATAAGATGTGAGAAAGGGGTCCAACTTCATTCTTTGCATGTGGACATCTAATAGCCCCAGCACCATTTGTTTAAAAGATAATACTCCCCAACCCTTGAATTGTCTTGGCACATTCACTGAAAATTAATTGACCATAAACTTGACGGTATATTTCTTGACTCTTGATTCTATTACACTGATGCATGTCTAACTTTACAAAACTACCACACTATTTTGATTCAGACTGTAGCTTTGTAGTAAGTTTTGAAGTCAAGAAGTATGACTTTGTTCTTTTGTTCTTTTTCAAGACTCTGTTGGCTATTTTGCGCCTACTAAATTTCCATATGAATTCCAGAATCACCTTGTCAACTTGTACAAAAAAAGTCAGCTGAGGTTTTGTTAAGGATTATAGTACATCTGTAAATCAATTTGGGGATTACTGCTGTCGTAACAATATTAAGTTTTCTAATCTATGAACATAAAATGTCTTTTATTTTGGTCTTTTTAAAATTTCTTTAAAAAATATTTTGCAGTTCTTCGAGTAAAAATTTTATACTTCTTTTGTTACATTTATTTCTGAGGATGTTGTTCTTTTTCATGCTATTGTAAATGGAATTTTCTTAATTTCATTTTCAGACTGTCCTCAATGTATAGAAATACAATTGATTTTTGTGTATTGGTCTTATATCCTGCAACCTTGACAAAATTCTTAATGATTCACTTAACTATTAGATATAATAGTATTTTTCCTATATACAAGATCAAATAAAGATAGTTTTACTTCTTCCTTTTCAATACAGATTCCTTTTGTTTCATTTTCTTGACTAATTACTCTGGCTATAACCTCCAATACAATGACTAGCAGAAAAAGTGAAAGCAGACATCCTTATCTTGTTCCTGATCTTAGAAGGAAAGCATTCAGTCTTTCACTATTAAATACAATGTCAGCTGTGGATCTTTCATTAGTGCTTTTTTTTCAGATGAGTAAGTTCTCTTCTATCCCTAGTATGTTGAGTGTTTTTATGTCATGAGGAGACAATGGATTTTGTCAAATGCTTTTTCTACATGTATTGAGATAACGATGTAATTTTCACCTTTTATTCTACTGTTATGGTATTATTACATTAATTAATTTCAGATTTTAAATCAACCTTACATTCCTGGGATAGATACTACTTGGTCATGATGTGTGACCTTTTTTTCATGTTGCAGGATCTGGTTTGTGAGTATACTGTTGAGAATTTTGCATCTATATTTGTAAGAGATTTTGGTATGTAGTTTTCTCGTGCTGTCTTCCTTTGGCTTTGCTGTCAGAGTAATATTGTTCTCAAAAAATGAGATGGGCATGTCAAGCATTTTAAAGCATTATCTCATTCAATCCTCACATCAATCTTGTGGGATGGGTACTAATATTAGCCCCATTTATCATATGAGAAGATAGAGGTGCAGGAATATTAACTTACCCATGGTTACACATCTAGTCAAGTGGCAGAGCCAGTATTAAACCCAGACAGCCCTCACTCCTGACCCTGTGCCTAAATCACCGTGATGAACTTATTGCTACAGGCTAACTGATAAAGCCCTATATAAATCAGCCACTAAAACAAATTAGTGGCATGCTAAATCTACACTAATCAGATTTTGTTACCTGATCATAAAGGTCTGGTAACCTACCCTAACTTAACATCTTTCTGAACTCCAAAGTGACAGCAGTACATTGTCCTGCTTAAGTGAATCATTCAGGACCAGCAATGTCATCTTAGAATAATCAGTGGTGGATAATCAGTGGTGGATAATCAGACATTCAGACAGCCAAAACTAAACCCAGAGTCAGCCTAAAAAAAGTAACGTGCACAGATACACACCATTTAGAGACATCTCAAATAAGCTTATCAAATCAGAGATGGGAAGAAGGTAGGTTCAATTGCCACAATAACCAAATTGAACTCAGCAATCCTTGATAGCCACTGAATGCCCCATTGGGGCGAAATCATTGTGATACTCATGTAAAATTATAAACTAAAATAACCTGCTCTCATTCACATCTCAGGCGCATGGTCAACATGGCTCCAATAGAAAAATATAAACATGGGAGTGGGTGCTGCTGAACTCTTAAGTTCTGTTTCACCAGGAGGTTCCTCAAAATAAAATGTCCTCATGGAAAACTTATTGAGCTCTGTACCTCAGTTGCTTATCTAGGAAATTACAAGTGTTGCCCTCATTTCATTAGTATGTTATAAATGTGATAACAATGATAAAAATATGAGCGAGAACACCTTCTAGAGATAAAAGGTGGAATTATTTCTACCTGCAACTTCCACTAATTCAAACATTCTTTTTTGAGGGCCTAATGTCTGCCCGGTGCTGTGCCTGGGCTGGAGCTGCAGACAGGCCCAGGTCACAGCCCTGCTCTTGAAGAGGACAGAGACACAGTCATGTACATTTAAAAGGAGTATGAAAAGCACTTTGAGGGATAGTTAAATAATATGCGGTGAAAACACAAAACACAGAACAACCAACCCTAACCGTATCTGTACAGGTAAGAAAAGGCTTTCGAGAGGAGTGGGTCTTGTTTCAGGGTCCTGAAGGACCAGGAGGAGTTTACCAGGCAGAAAACAGAATAAAGAGTGTTCCAGACACTAAAAAAGCCCATTTCCCTTTTTCATTGCTTACGTGGAACCAAAACTCCCTTCCTTCTACACTAGCCAGGCAGCAATATAGGGACACTGAGTCCAGAGAACCTCTGGGCTGTGACAGAAAGTAGTGGTAAGGAGCTCAGGCGCTGGAGCCAAAATGACAGGGATTCATGACCTGACTCCAGATATTACTAGTGTGTCACCCTGGGCAATTTAATTAACCTTTCTTCTTCTTTGTATTATTATTACTCTTATTAATTGTTGTTGTTATCATTTTGAATCCCTGTTACAAAGCCTGCCCTGTTCAGTCCAGGCCTTACAACCATTTGGCCATCTCAAAAGGGCCTCCTTATCCCCGTGCATGTCGTCATCCCACCTGGCAAGTCCCTTCACCTAACAACTGTTCATGGTTGTCTCAGGACACGTGGGGACTGAGAGAATGCTTCCTAATACATGTGGCTTACAATCTAAGTAACCCAAATAGCATCTTTCATAATCAGGATCATATCGCTATTGCATTCTGCGTGTTGCTGTGAGACAGCAAATACAAAGGCACATCCGACTACGGAGATTGCAGTAACAGTTGAATAAACATGCAATCCGATACCTCACATATGGTGTGTCATCAGCCCCAATACCTTCTTCACAATCAAATATGTTTAAGGTTGTGGCTAACTTTATAGGTACAAATGTCTTTATCAGGACATTAATGTGCACCAAACCTCTCTCAATAAAAGCAGTCATAAACAACAATCTCTTCTAAGCTGTCACGGAAGCTACTGTGTTTGTAATAGAATCATTCATCTAAGAGACAGTTGCCAAAGCCTGTCTCAACACAATAGCAAGCAAGGCACAGAGCACAGAGGCAGACCTAGGGAAGAGGGCAGGCACAGAGTGTGTAATTAGGACCTTTGTAAATGGCTGGAAAAGAAAACCCTCAACTTCTTAACATATGTTAACTATTACCAGGATGCTACAAAGCTTCGGGGTGATCAATTACATTTCCCCCAGAGCAGTCTCTTTTAAGGTAGCCTAAAAGTTCCCCTGTCCTTTGGAAAAGGAACAATATCTATGGAAATTTTCAGGTAATGACCAATTTTACTGGTTGTGAAGAAAAGCTGTAATTCTATAAAAAAATATTTTTAATAAACTGAATGTCCTGGGCAGCAGGTTTCATTGTCACACCTTTCAGACTGTGATCTAAAAGACTGAGAAGAAGAAGGGAGTTTACTGATACAGAAAGAGGCTTTAAAGAAATAATATCCATATGGGCTTTGAAGAACGAATTTGACTTTATTATTTCCCTCAAAGTGAAGCATCTGAGGGAAGAGAAGGTGGGCAGACCGAATAACCTGCAGTGTGTGCATAGCAGGTAAATATCAAGCAAATGAAACAGACCTGTGATTAAACCAAATGATTATAATCAAACAAGAATTTGTAGCACACCATAATGTCTCCAGAGTATTTCCATACACTGAAAGCAACCCACCTCTGCCCAAAGTCAATGCCGGGAATCTTACTTGCCAGAAATTTGTTACAGAAAATAGTACGCACATCAAAAAACACCAACATTTTTAAAGGCGAGGCCCCCAACCCTCCAGAAATAAAGCATGTTGGCTCTCAAGTACAAGGTAAACAATAAGTGCTGGCTCAGCAGGGATGTGGCGTATTAATTCCTGTTAATTCTGGTGTGGCACTTGGCTGTGAGCATGTGGGCACTGAAAGAATGGATTTGAACACTTTCCTCTAGCTCTCCCATCCCCATTTTACCATAACACACAAATGTCGGAATAACACCACTCTGAGTCTGGACAGCTGACTGACAGATCCAACTGGCTGGGGCACCTGTTGAACTCCCAGACCGACGTCCTAAAACCTATAATAAGAACACCCCGTCCTGCTTCCCAGCCCCAGCACCATCACTCTCTGAGCACCTGTCCCAAGAGCGCTGCCCTAGCTACCCATGTGTGGGAGAGATCCCCAGCATGACCCCTCTCCTAACACCACCCTCCTGCCCACCCCACCGGAGCAGCTCCCCTCCCCCACGAATCCCTGCTGAACGCACCAAACCGAACCCAGGCAATATGGTTTGCTTCTAATTCTTGGTATTTTCCTCATTTTTCTTCAATGAGTACTCTTTATTCAGAATCAGAGGGAAAAAAGAAACTTAATACAATAATTTTCCCCTAAAATTCCAAAAGTAACATGCATTCACTATAAAAAAAAAACTCCATTAATACAGAAACATGTAATAGAAAAGGAATGAGCTGCCTAAAGTGCCTGCAGCAACCACTATTTCTATGTTGTAAATTCTTCAGATTTCTTTCCATGATCCTAACCACATGATACAACTATATATTTAAATTTACCAAGTTGAAGGTTCTCCAAGATAGCACCTTTACTACAGAGGTCAACAGAATACTATCATAATAATAATTATAATAATATTATTAAAATGACCACTTTAAGCACTTACTATCAATGCATTGGGATACAAAATAATAACAATAATAAGAAACTAGAGACAAGACATACTTTCACACGAAATGCAAGGCCACAGCTACAGGAACTTAAGTTCTAGAAACGGAAGTCAGTGGAGGAAGAAAAGTGTTGGACTCCAGGCTTGTGCTGCTAAGAACACGAAAGTCCATCCACTGCCCCCTCCCCTTCCAGGTCAGGGAGAGCCAGTGCTCTGGGGCCAGGCCAGCCTCTGCCAGGCAACAGGCCCCCTACATCATCATCTGGGACTCTGGTCCAGACAGGTTGGCCCTGGATCTTCCCTCTCCAACCCCTTCTTTGGTAGAAAACCAGAAAGGGATTAAGAGGGGTGGGGGGAGTCAGTTCAAACCCTCCCTTAACCCAACACCCTTCTGCCTAGGCCAGGGATGCTTAATCCTATGTGACAGCCCCCAAATAGCCTTTCCTACCTTTCCAACAGGCCTGCCCTGGAAGCGCTTCACCTCACAAGAGCATTCTTTTTAGAATTCAGTTCAAAGCACTTTCTCATACATAATTGCATTTCTCTCAACATTGCTGAGTTGTAGGGAGAAATATTGTTGATTTTCTCACTCCATTCTACAGATCATGGTGATAATGCACAAAGAGCTTATATGGCCGCCCAAAGACACTTCACAAATAGGTATTGTACTTTGGGACCCGCCAAAGAATTAGGGAGAAGGGAGGTAGAGAATGTTAGAATTTTCTTGTGACCCAGTGTTCCTTCTATCCCACTATTCTGCCACCTATTTTTTTCACAAGGTCCATACCTTTGACTTATACCAAATTCTTTCCATTAACCTCCATGGGGTCATAGCCTCCACAAAGAAATTCCCCCAACATCTGGTTACTTTGGTATGTTTATCTACAAATTCTCACTTCACTACTGTGAACTGCAGCATCAATGATTAATCCGCCCAGTGCTGATGAGCCTCCCGGTGTTGTACTTCCTCATCTCCAGTGGCCATCACCCACATTCAGATCAGTTGTCCACATTTGTGGCCCCACCTCGAAACTCATCACCTGAAACCTCTCCACCTCTAATCACAGCTGCTGCCTCTCCGGTGCATGACCCCAACCCCTCCTGTCCTGCTGCGGCTCCTGACACAGCAGGGCCTCTGAGCAGCACATATCATGACTGATCAGCCCCTCTACATTCACCCTGCCCCTTTCCATACCTAGACTGGTGCAATGATGCACTCAGTAGTACCTTAATGTTTCAGGCCCCAAGCCTTGACAACTGCCAAATTATGAGTAAACCCTAATCCTCTGATAAAATATATTCATCACATAGTCATGTTAATGGGCTCCTCCACAAAGTAACACTCTCCACCTTATGCAAAAATTAATTCCAAATGGATTATAGACTCAAGTGTAAAAAAAATTATAAACCTTTTAGAACAAAACATAGAAGAAAATCTTCAGAATCTAGGGCTAAGCAATAACTTCTTAAACTTGACATCAAAAGTATCATATAAATCCAGGCCTGACCTGTGGTGGTGCAATGGATAACATGTCAACCTGGAATGCTGAGGTCACCAGCTTGAAACCCCGGACTTGCCTGGTCAAGGCACATATGGGAGTTGATGCTTCCTGCTCCTTCCTCCCTTCTCTCTCTCTCTCCCTATCCCTTTCTCTCTGCCCCCCCCCCACCTCTCTAAAATGAATAAATAAATAAAAATTTTAAGAGTACAAATCCATAAAAGAGAAAATTTATAAACTGGATCCATCAAGATCAAACACTTTTAGTCTATGGGAGCCCATATGAAGAAGATTAAAAAATAAGTAACAGACGAGGAGAAAATATTTGCAAATGATATATGCTAGACAGGACTTATATCTAGAATAAAGAATTCGCAAAGCTCAACAGTAAAGTATCAATAATCCAATTAGAAAATTAGACAAAAACATCAACAGACATTTCACTGAAGAGAAAATATATACATTGTTTTGGGCAGGTAGCTCATTAGTTAGACCATCATCCCAATATGCCAAGGTTGCAGGTTAAATTCCCAGCTGGAAATGCATAAGTAAATGGAAGAATAAATCTCTCTCCCCCTTTTTCTCTCTAAAATCAATCATTAGAAAATATTTTTAAAATATACAGATGGCAAATAAGCATATGAAAACACGTCGAATGTCAATAGTCATTAAGGAAATGCAAATTAAAACCACACACCTATCAGAATGGCTAAAATAAACAACAGCGGCAATACCAACTGTTGGTGAGGGTACAGAAACTCCAGCTCGCAGGTGAGAATGTAAAATAGTACAGCTGCTCTGGAAAACGGTTAAGCAATTAATAAAAACTAAAGGTGCAACTATGATATGACCCAGCAATTACACTACTGGACATTTATCCCACAGAAATGAAAACTTATCTTATACAAAAGCTGTAAATAAATTATCATAGCAGCTTTATGTTTAATGGCCAAAAAGTAGAATCAGCCCAGATGCCCTTAAAAAGGTGAAGGGTTAAACACACTGTGGTATGCATATACCATGAACTACCACCCAACAATAAAAAGGAACAGACTATTGACACCTATAACAGCGGTTCTCAAACTTTTTGTAGTCGGGGTGCATTTAAAATCCTACAAATAATTGTAGGCTCGCTATATACAAATTTCTGAGAAATATGTTATAATAATTGTCAAATATTAAAGAAAAAATATAAAGTTCAAGCGTGCTTTTATAGTAATTAAATGAAATAAATGACAAAATTAAATTTATTCTGACATTAAAAACATTTTTATGTTACATTTTTTTGTTATGCTTTTTAAAATTCATAAAAAAGAGGTGTTAAAAATAAAAAAATGACAAAAAGTTATCTTGTTTTATATATAGATACATTCTTAGTAAGATTTAGTAAATTCAGCAGGTCCCAGAGAATGTGTTAAGTTTTTTCATTCTTGTGTTTATGGGAAACATGAGCCTGATGTGTCCTAGTGATTTCTTCAATGTTTGGGCATATATCTGAAAGGCAAACTCATTTCCTCGTCAATACACTGAAGAATTCCTTTCTTTTTACTCTTAATTGTGTTGAGTGCAGAAAACCCCTGCCATACATATCATCTTAACTTTACACCAAACAAAGGACAGAAGAAACTTGCCTCTGGTCTTTCCAGGGAACATGGGGGTAGTGTAAACCAGGGGCCCCCAAACTTTTTACACAGGGGGCCAGTTCACTGTCCCTCAGACCGTTGGAGGGCCGCCACATACAGTGCTCCTCTCACTGACCACCAGTGAAAGAGGTGCCCTGTCCAGAAGTGTGGCAGGAGGGCTGGATAAATGGCCTCAGGGGGCTGCATGCGTAGTTTGGGGTCACCTGGAACAATTCAGCACCACAGCTTAGCAGCCTTTTGCAACCTAATCAGGCAAGTGAGGTGGGGGTTGGGCAGACTGTTAGCTTACAGCCAACTCCACACACCTCTGTCTCCCAAAAATCTAACTCCAAAAACCCTGTTGATTTTTTGGTCTTCAACAGGCACATATTTTTCTGGAATACCATAGGGCTCACTGGAAATCTAGGGCACACCAGTGTGCCCTGGCGCACACTTTGAGAACCACTGCACTACAACCTAGATGAATCTCCAGGGAATTATGCTAAATGGAAGGGAAAAAGCCAATTCCCAAGGTTACATACTGCATAATCCCATTATAGAACATGTTTGAAATGGCACTTTAGAAATAGAGGATCAATTAATGGTTGCCAGCAGTCAGGAATAAGGTCAGGTGGGGGGCAGGATAGAGTTGAGTATAACCCTAGAGATCTTGTGGTATTGGGACTGTTCTATACCCTCTCTGTGGAGGTAGATACCTGAATCTACACCGGTGACACCATTGTACAGAACTTAACACATACACAGGAGTACAAGAAGAACTGGGGAAATGTGAATAAGATCGGTAGTATACTGCTCGGCGATTTTTTCACTCGCCCATACATCCATATCCCCTCCTGCCCCCAAAAGCTCTACTAAGCTTACTCTACTTTTAAAAAGCCACCTCTGTCCATGAAATCTTAGCCCTCTTATGAAAAAAAACAATCATCAGGCCCTCCCTAGACCTCCACCTATCCAATTACACTTCAGAGTAAAAAAAGCCTCCTTCCCTTTGAAGTCTCTCTGAGGTTTTCCTCCATCAAATATATCCTCAGTTCATAAATTATTCCACCCTACTAACCAAATGGCCAAGTCTCTCCCCTGGTCTAAAATAAGTCTTCCTTTAACTTTTTATGCCCTTTAAGTTACCACCATCTTATGGCTCCTTCCCTGTGTGGCCAAATCTCTTCAAAGAGTGGGCCATGGTAATGTTCCCTGAATAATGTAGTTCATTTCCTGCACTCAACCCCTATAAGGACTGCTACAAATATTGGTCTCATTATCTGTTCCTTTGTTTCTAAAAATGCAGGCCTGTCCTCTTGGACCCACACTGTAGCCGAGGCCCATGGCTCTCCAACCAGGCTGATCACCCAAACTACCCACTGAGATTTTAGAAATGTAGATTTCCAGACCATAATACATACTCCCAGAGATTCTGGCTCAATTGGTTTGTGTCCATTTTGTTTTCTTTCTCTTTTTTTTTAAGTTTCTCAAGAGCTTCTGCTGATGATGATCAGGTTTGGGAACCTCTGACGTCTCTTCCTTCTTCTTAAAAAGACAATCTCCTTATTCGCCCACTGCTACCAACACGCCACTTAAAATCTACGGCAGTTTAATCACAAGACACTGTGAACCTGTGCTTTGCAGGCCATTGTCACCCACTCTCACGGCTTTAGGGATCACTTCTCCGATGGTGAGCCTCAAACTATCCCTGCAACTTCAACAGGTCATCTCCGGGATGGTGACCCAGTATCTCAAGCACATGACACAACTCAACTCTCTACAAACCTGCTTCTCCTGTCTCCACTCCCCATTTAATGGTCCCACCATCCTCCCTATTACCCAAAAGCAGAACCCTGAAATCATCTTCAACTCCTCCTTCTCTTTCACAAATTGTATCCGGTCAGCCAGTCCTGTTGGTTCCATCTCTGAAAATGGCCTACTGAGAATGCCAGACCCTGGTTTAGGTCCCATCCTCTCCCACTTGACTACTGCAATAGCCATCCAACTTGCCATCACGCCTTCAGAGACGGCTTTGTAAAACACAGGCTGAGTCATGGCTCTCTGCTAAAAAAAATAAGAAAGTAATGGCTTCCCTTTGCCCTCAGAATGAGCACCAGACACATTCCAGCCCTCCAGGATGCAGTACCAGCCCTCATTTCCAGGCTCTTCACCATCAGCCTCTGGGACAAACCCTTATTTCTGAGAGCACCTGAGCTGTGCTTTTTTGAACTCTGTGCCTGTATCACACTCTTCCCTTAGTTTTGAATGTCTTTGCCTTCTCTCTCTACCCACAGTTGCAAGTGTAAATCCGGGCTCCAGAAATAACCTAAAGTTTTAGGCAACAATCGTATACCTACACACAAATATGCATTTTTTAAAGTAAGTTTATTTATTTATTTATTTATTTTTCTTTACAGGGACAGAGAGAGAGAGTCAGAGAGGGATAGATAGGGACAGACAAGAACAAAGAGAGATGAGAAGCATCAATCATCAGTTTTTTGTTGTAACACCTTAGTTGTTCATTGACTGCTTTCTCATATGTGCCTCGACAGCGGGCCTTCAGCAGACGGAGCAACCCCCTGCTTGAGCCAGCGACCTTGGGTCTAAACTGGTGAGCATTTTTTATTTTGCTCAAGCCAGGTGAGCCTGCGCTCAAGCTGGCAACCTCAGGATCTCGAATCTGGGTCCTGGGCATCCCAGTTCAATGCTCTATCCACTGTGCCACCGCCTGGTCAGGCACAAATATACATTTTTTTTGTAGAAAAAATCCACAGCTTTCTATAGATTCTTAAACAGATCTATAGCCAAAATAAGTTTAAAAAAGAAAAAACAAAGTAACACTTAGTGGCCTTTTCCCATTCAAATTTAGCTTAGACAAATCTGTCTCTCTCCCAACTCTCTTGCATTCTTAAATATAGATATGTGCATTCCCCAACCATAAATAATCTCACTTTGTGTTGCCCTACCAACTAACCTGTGTAGATCTCTAGCACAGAATATACTTCCTTAAATGTCATTATTGTAGTGAGTCTGTTGACTGGCTTGGTTTCAAATGTCAGCTCCACCACTTATTTATGGTGTGACCTTGAGCAAGTAAATTGACCCTGGTGGGCCTCAGCTTCCTCAGCTGTAAAATGGAGACAATCGTAATACCTATATCATTGGGTTGTTATGAGAAATAAACAGATAACACATTTTAAAGAAAAAAGAAAATGCCTAGCACAAATAACAGTTCAAATACATCAGTTATTTTCATTATTTCTTTTTTTAATCTGTTTTTCCCACTGAGGTCAAAACACAGGGCAGGCCCCCCATGAATGATTTATGTATGAGTCCATGTCTTCTGCAACCCCAGGGCTCATACACTGCCACAGCCGAGCTGTTGGAAAGTATAACTTGGTAATAATTTAACATCCTTTCCTCTTTCTCCTGTATGACCAATTCTTGAACCATCCCAATTATTTTTATTTAACATGGATTGCACAAGGGTTCTCACACCTTGTGTATAAACTTCTGCATGGCCCCCACATATTCAACTTCCCAATCAAAATGCTGATGACGCTGGCTTTCCTCTTCTCACAGGATCCAAACTATTTCAAAATCCCTCATTACTCATCTGTGCTTAGAATTCCAGAATTAACTCTTATTCTACTACTCTGCCTTTATGGGTACAAATCTGTCCTACCTCTTGAGCTAACCTTTTCCACCATACATAGCAAAAATCAGTGTTTTTTCTGTCTCAATCTGGAAAGACCATTAAATATACAAACATCCTTTACTTTTTCTTCTTCTTTCTCCTTTATTTCTAGCCAGTTCCTCAACACTAAAGGCCTCTCTTTCATTCTATCAATAATTCATGTATGCATATATTCAAGAAACAGTAATGACATTTTCTATGTCCCATAGGGAATAAGCAGGATGAGATATGGAGCTTCCAGCCTGTTTCTAAGGGTCCAACTCTTCATGCTTCATATTTCTGGCCAATTCACTTAAAATAATGCCCTGAAACACAGGTCAGACCAAAAGAGAAACTCAAAGATGCCATGTGAGGTTCAGATGGAGAAATGCTCACCGAGGGGCACTTTCCCAAGGCCTGGAGATCCTACAGGGCTCAGATCCTATGGCCATTTTTCCACATCAAGGTCTCTAGGGCCTCCACAGACAGAAACCACCTTTCTGGTCCTCAAAGACATGTTGTAAAAGTCCACTGTCTTTCAAAGGGACAGTCCTGCATTGCCTTGAACAATTCTTCAGATCAGATTTTAGTCTCTTTGCCTACACTAATTAACTAGTGCACCTTCACATCTGCCTGTGTGTACTCATTCTGATGTCCCCTTGTCTGTTCTGCCACCATCTCACTGAAATGGCCCCCCTCCCTCTTCTGTCTTGCGCTTGTATAAAGTAAGAACAGGGGCAAGTCCAAGTCCTGTCCTTTCCTGGCTGGCAGGTCTCAGGGCAGCACTTGAGGAAGGCTGGCCCAGAGATGCCTTCTTCCCCACCTTCTCTAGTCCTCACATCAGCTCTCTAGGGCTAACCAGTAAGTCTGGCATTCTAGCAAGAAAGGGGGCATCCCTGGAGCTGTGCTAAACAAGGACCCTGAAGATATCGATCAAAGAAAGGAGCAAGTCATTGTCCAGCAATTGTTCTGCCCAGGCTGCCTGTAGGATCCGAGGGTATCAGAATCTTCCAGACCTCTTCATAGCCACTATCAAGGCCAGTCTTGTGATCTAGGATCCTCCTGCTGCGTTATTTGAGAAGCTTTCTTCCTGCCAGTACTGGGGCAGGTGCCCTGAACATCAGTGGCCAAGAATAGGCTGCAAAAGGCTAAGTAGAAGGTGACCATCTTCAAAGGGTCCTCAGACTTCCCAGAAAGCTCTGGCACACAGCCCTGACCTCAGGTCAGTATTTCCTGCAAATGAACTGGTGATGGCTCCATGAGGGCAGAGACTATGTCTGTCTAGTTGACTGCTATATCCTTAACAACCCCTAGCACAGCGCTGAGATACAGGTGGAGTTCAACATTTATTTGTTGAATTAATGATTAATAACCTCCACCAAGGAAGGATTGAAAACACACTGGGAAAAGCTCAGGTTTGGGAGCCAGACCTGGATTTGCAACTTTCCAGCTCTACCATTTATACTGCTCATATGCAAGCCACTTTACCCCTCTTAGCCTCAGCTTCCTCATCTCCAATGTGGAGATCATAACACCCACGCATTGCACATCCCATAGTCCAGCCCATGACAGAGAACACTTTTTGGTTTTGGTTCATAAACACTTTTATAGCTCTCACTGGAAACCAGACACTGTTCAAATGTGGCAGGGGGGATCCTAGATCACCATTAGTTTTATTTCTTGTAATAATCCACTGAAAAAGGATCTATTTAAATCCCTTTTGCAATTGAGGAAAGAGGGGCACACAAAAGAAAAGCAACTTGCCCAAAATCTGATACCAAGAAATGGCAAGGCCAGGATTCATATCAATTTCAAAGTCCAAGACGTGAAGTGTTATACATTTCTGTCTCTGAAGCAAGCAATCAATGAACATTAGCTCCTGTCCTAACCCTGGTTTGATTATGGGAGATACGGGACTACATAGCCAGACTAGGGTTTTCAGTTGCCACAGACACACAGCCAGGCATTCCCCGTTTGCTATTTTGTTCTGATTTGTTTGGAACTAAGGTCTGCTTCCATGAAATCCAACTCCAGACAAGTCTGCTATCAAGAACTCCTCTCCCATCTTGTCCTCTGTCTCCTCCACAACTTTCTACCAGAAAGAGAGATACAGAGCTGTGTAAAAATAAGAAAAGGAAACATACAACTTAATACCAAAATACAAACAATCCAATTATAAAATGGACAAATGACTGGAAGAGTCCTTCTCCAGTGAGGACAAACAGAGGGCCGACAGACATATGAAAAGGTACTCAATGTCACTAATCAGAGAAATGCAAATTAAAAACGCAATGAGATATCTCTTCACACCTGTCAGAATGGCTACCACCAATAAATTAACAAACAAACAACAAATGTTGGCAAGGATGTGGAGAAAAGAGAACCTTTGTGCACTGTTGGTGTGAATGCAGATTGGTGCAGCCACTGTGGAAAGCAGTAGGGAGTTACCTCAAAAAATATAAAATGTAACTGCCTTATGACCCAGTGATTCCACTTCAGGAAATATGTCCAGAGAAACCTAAAACACTAATTCAAAAGAATATATGTACCATGTTTATTGCAGTTATTTACAACAGCCAAGATTTGGAAGCAGCTCAAGTACCCATCAGTAGATGAGCGGATAAAGAAGCTGTAGTCCATTTACATGATGGAATACTATTTGGCCATAAAAAATAAAATCGTACCTGTTGTGACAACATAAATGGACCTGGAGAGTATTATGCTAAATGAAACAAGACAGACAGAGAAAGATAAATATCATATGATTTCACTTATATGTGCAATCTAATGAAGAAAATTTAAAAAGTAACCCAAATAGAAACAGCCTCATGAACAGAGAACAGACTGACAGCTGTCTGAGAGGAGAGGGTTGGAGAGCTGGGTGAAAAAGGTGAAGGGGTTAAGCAAAACAATAACAATAACAAACACCTCACAGACACAGACAACAGTATGGCGATTACCAGCACCGGAGGTCAGGGGAGGTAGAAGGGGAGAAAAGGGGTGATAGATGGTGATGGGAAGAGACTTGACTCAGAGTGGTGAATACACAATATAATATACAAATAATAATAGTATTATAGAATTGTATATCTGAAACCTATATAATTTTAATAACCAATGCCATCTCAATTAATTCAATAAAAAATTTTTAAAAAGAAAAAAAATAATAAAAGACCTGACCAGGCAATGACATAGTGGATAGAGAGACCCAGGTTAGCCTGGGTCTGGAGATGCTGGCATGCTGGAGACCCAAGTTCAAAACCCTGAAGTCGCCAGCTTGAGTGCGGGCTCACCAGCCTGAGTGCAGGGTCACCAGCTTGAATGTAGGATCATAGACATGACCCCCATGGTCGCTGGCTTGAAGCCCAAGGTGGCTGGCTTGAGCCCAAGGTTGCCGGTTTGGCTGAAGTCCCCTGGTCAAGGCACGTATGAGAAAGTAATCAATGAACAATTAAGGTGCTGCAATCAAGAACTGATGTTCCTCATCTCTCTTCCTTCCTGTCTGTCTGTCCCTGTCTGCCCCCTCCCCCAAAAAAAGAAAGAAAGAAAAAGAGAGAGAAAGAATATGCAAGCTCTCAGGGACAAAGTCAAAGAGGTCTCATCCTCCTAATTATCCCTAAGAATACCTATCTACATGTAGGGTACCCAAGACAAAAGTCATCTGTCCACGTGAAGACCAACCATATGCAGTCTCAGCTTCCTCACAGACCCAGGGAGCAGAGAGGAAAGTAAGCCATCTCTTCCAAGGGCCCAAACCTCATCATACAGAGAGCTTTCTGTTCTTCCCCCTATAAGATTGCATTTGCCACACTGACAACCACAGAGGAAATTTCATTACCAAAATAAATTGGTGCTGTACTTGACCTTGCTTCTCCTGTGGCTCAGGATTAGTGACATCACAACGCACTCTACAAATGCTCAGAAATATCAGAATAACCCCCTCGAGTCAAAAACACTTGGTGTTTAACTAAAAGGCATTAAATTATTTTTATTTTACTCCATGGGATCCAAAATGCTTTCAATGTTTTCATTTTCAAAATGCTTAAGAGAAAAAGTATGTGCTCTGGATCTTAAGAAACCTCGACTCCTGGTCTGGTTTCTGTCCTGATTCACTGATGGTAAGATGGGGAACAGGCCACAAGCCAAGGCACAGTAGCTCTGACCCACTGCTCACATGACTCAATCCTCAACCGGCTGGAGCCTCACTGTGGAAGCTCCCAACTCAACCTCTTCTCATCCTCAGAGTCACAAACATGCCGCAGGCTGCTTTGGGGCGCTTGGGACAGTTCTTCAGGGATCCAGTCTCCATCGCCTATGGCCTGGCTAACTACCATGTTTCCTTCCAAAGTAGCAGTAGAAGTAAAGCTCCCCATGTTGAGAGGAAGTTCAGAGGGATGTTTTCTCACCAAGGCAGCTGCCTGGAGTAGGGTGGCTTCAGGGCCACTGCAGCAAAAGCCTTTTCTGCACCCCCAAACCTGCAGTTATGGTTCCTAATGCTGCTTGCTTAAAAAGATGGCCTCGTGTTTACACCAGGTTGGTCACCAGCACAGTCAGTAAATGCCAGGCTGCTGTGAGGGGGAAATGGCATCATCCACCCAAAGCATACGCTCTCAGGACACGCTCAGAATCTGATGTCTATGGGTATTAAAGACATGCTCCCACAACTAGCACTGCGTTGGTTGAAACTGATCGCTCTCAGGGAGGTACAAGTCAGAAAATCGCAATGTCATAAATCGAAAAGTCCCAAGGACCCATGGGTATCATCTCCTTTACCTTCTTTTCTTACAGGAGAGAAAAACGGAGATGCAGACCAGAGGTAGGATTGTTGGTAGATGACTCAAATCCAAATCTCCTCACTGTTCTAGTTCCTAGCCACCTGCCTCTAGCATCCAATTACCAACAAGAGCTCTTACACAATTATTTTCACACGCACACACAAAATTCTATTTATGATGACATTACTGGCAAATTGGTTAAATCCCTGGTCAGTAAACTGCGGCTCGTAAGCCACATGGGACTCTTTGGCCCCTTGAGTGTGGCTCTTCCACAAAATACCACATGCGGGCGCTACCTCGATAAGGAGTGTACCTACCTATATAGTTTAAGTTTAAAAAATTTGGTTCTCAAAAGAAATTTCAATCGTTGTACCATTGATATTTGGCTCTGTTGACTAATGGGTTAAATGAACCATGGCTGCCAACTAAAGAGGACACTCAGTGAAGAAAACAAAACTGAAGTTGAAAAGAAACTGTTGCTTTGAGTTGTGTTCTCAGCCCGGAAACCTAAAGGAACAGTGCCCTCCCCAGTAGTCCCTGTGAGAAATGAAGGGCCGTGGTTATTCCCCACTAGGATTTCCAATCCTGCGCCAATACTTTAGTTTGCAACAATTTCTGGGTAAACAAATGGGAGTTGTACAAGGTAAAGTGGCCTGAAGCTACTTCACCACTCAGACTACAATCAGTTTCAAAGAAGGTTCAAAGATTCAAGTGCTTTCTTCTGCCTTTAAAATGGGGAGGTGAGATTTTTAGGGATGAAGACAAGACCCTGAAAGCAAATAGGCTGAAGACAAGAAGTAGCCCAGGAAAGATACTAACACACAGAAAACCAAAGGCCCTGAAACTTTCTACCCACAGCAGCAGAGCTGTTTCATCCTGAGTCCATTTCAGCAGACCCAAAGGGCTTCTATGGCTACAAAAGGATCACACAAGGGCCTAAAACAAATGCTGAAGGTTTGGGTTCTCTCTCTCTCCCTGTGACACTGGCAGGCTTAGAGACTCCAGTGCTGCAGAAAGCAAAATTTCCCTTGTTTCCATTACATCATCCAAGTTGGAGAGGGGGAGGGCGGGGTGGGGGGCACAGCTGGTGGCAGCTGCACCACCATCTGCTTTCTCCTTAGCAGTGTGTGCTAGCTGGAGCTGCAGCCTGCTCTGGCTCCTGAGAGAGGAGGTGCAGCATTAAAGGCACAACACCCCATTATGAACAAGCTTTAAAATTATTTAGAAATAAATCACTCTTGTGATAAGTTAACAACCTCAGGTAAGTTGCTAAGCCAGTTCTCTTGAATTGAGGTTGTTTGCATCTCTTTAGACTCAGCCATAGTGCAAACTCTGTCAACTCAATGTGCCCGATTAGACAAGCAGAATGTACAAGCCACCACCTGCCATCTGCTTCCCAAAAGGTAAGCAGCCAAAAAGTACACATCTGCAGCTGGAAGCATTAGCGGATGGTGTGGGGAAACCCAAACCTAGCACTTCAGCTCCACACTTTGGTTCCCCAAGCTGTCTGGTCAACCAGTCTTGCCCTCCTAGACACTCATGGAGTTTCCCTCAGAACACACTGCCTGGCTTCCCCTTATAGAAGGGGAGACAGGTGAGAATAGCCGGGGAGAAGAAATTAATACCTTGTCTGCCATTCACCTGCAAACTGGCAACAAAGGAGCAAACTGGTGGTTTAATGGTCTGATTAAGCAATGCACATGTTTTATCTAGCCTATACAGGGTTATGTTAAAAAAAGAAAAAAGTGCTGACTTTTAAAAGTGAGATTTCCTATATAAATATCTATATTGCAAGCTCTTCCCAGAAAAAAAAAGAGATCAGTAGCACCAGACCCCCATTTCAGTTATCTGGCATAAATTGCCACACTTTCTTCGATTTGACGTGCCTTCTGAAGAACCAGTGCCCACACTGGTGTCTGCAAATGCCATTGCAACTGTCTGTGTTCCCTCCTGGACCTTGAGAACTTCTGATATAAAGCCACCGAGCATGGAGAAGGAGAAGGAACCCCTAGCGAATGATACCCCAATGGTGCTTTACTCACTCTCCTCTTTAGTTGAGATTTAGCCCCTCAGATGGCCAACTAAAATTCTACAAAGATCATTCAACACAATATAATGAATAGATCTAAGCAGAAGGCTAGCTACAATGATCCTACTACTAAAGCAAGTTGCAGCGTTTCCAAGGAACATTCCAGACCACTTACCATACATCTTGCCTTCGTCCGATAAGATGATTTTCCTCCTTCCACATGGTGGATAGATAGCCAAGGCTTCCTGAAAGCTCTGTTCAATGTCAGGACTCCAGACCCCTTCTGCATCATTGTCAATTGGCTTATCTGCAGAGTCACTCATCCTTTCCATGTTTTCGGCAGGGCTCTCGCTGCCGCTCCAGCTGCTGGGCTCAATTTTGGCGGTTGGATTTTCCAAGCCGAAGCCTGGAGCCTTTTCAAGAAAATAAACCTAAGAGAAAAATCAGAAGATAGCGTGATAAGGACGAAGTAACCACCAACATACTGTTCTTGCTAGATTCATTGCACATCCTTCAGTTGGCTGCTTTGCTTGGAAAATAACTTCTAGCAGAGGGTTTCTGAGATCCAAGTGTCTTTTTTTCCCTTGCTGTATTCATGTTAGGGCACTCAGTACAGAAATGTACTGGCAGACAGAAGCTGATTATTCTTCACAGATGAGAGTAAGTTCTCATCCGAGAACAGTACTCATTCTCAGTTGCAAGTTCTCAGCCGTCCATGCAAAACCATTTACCAAGTGCCTACTATCTACCAGGAGCACTTTGCTCAACGATAATCAAATCTCCATAGCAGCACAATTTTATTTAAAATAATGTAAAACAAAAGATGTCTGCCTCACTGTAGCAATTGACATGGTAACTCTGAAATGTTAAACTAAGATGTAAGATGGTAGCAGGATACAAGAAAGGAGATTGTTTTGTTATCACAAATACTCACGCTACTAAAACAGTAATGACAGCTGACTTGGACCTGCTAGTTGATAACATTTCTCTGTAGGACTTTGATCCTGTACAGTGAGGTCACTTTGCCATTCTCAGCTTCTAGAATGTACCCTTGAAGCAGGGACCAACCTGTCCCCGTTCCTGCCTATCCTGCAAGAGCTACAAGTGGCCAGCACATGTGCAGAAATGCTGTACACCTACATGGGCACTTCCTCTGGTAGCCTCCTCAGAATTCCTGATCATAAAGAAACCATTAGCGAGACTTTCATTTATTTCTCCGTAGCACTAAAGATTATAGAATCGTGCATGAAACCTATGGTCTTAAAAGGATAAGCTTTCCAAACAAATGTCAAATTGGCACAAACACCAATGTGAAAATTATCTAATCCAGTACCCCCTGCTGTTCACACACGAACATATCAATATTCCCTTTGTTGAAAAGGTATCAGATCATTAACTCAAAGGTTTCCCCCAAAAAGGGAGAATTATTCCTCCTGTGGACTGATCAAAGGGAGGTGCTGGACCTTAGTAGAGAGAGCTTAGTAGGACTACCATTCCCTTCATCCTGCCCCATCGAGTCCATGCAACATGACAACAGAGGAAGCCAGGAGGGGAGCAGGTGCTGGCCGCCCCACCGGGCACCAGGCACTTCTCTGTGCTCCAGGGCAGTCACCTGAGAGCATGCAGCCTGTCTGCTTTCCTCCTCCCTCCCAATTGTATCCCTCTCCCCTGCCCTCCCCCACTGGTGTATATCAACAGATCCCAGGTGCAGAAACTCTGAGTCACATGAACATTACATTATAACTAGTGGGTGATTTTGGCTTTGTACCCTGACAGCATTTTAGATTTGGCAGCACCTGGATAAAAGAAACCCCCAGGTTGTCTGCATTTAAATGCTGCCACAGATCCATCATTCAAAGAACTTGTCAGCAAAATATTTACTACTTCTTACCAACACATGTACATTGACACAGGACTTTAAAAACTGCCAAATGTTGAAGTATAAATTATGCCACAAGAAAGAGTTTTGTGATTAACCCCCAGATGAACTCAGCAATGCCTGCAGTGTAGGCCTTTTGAATTCTCAAATTATTACATTTTTTTGCTGGAATCTAAGAGTCTTATAAAATTCAAGCTGAGCTGTATGCTCCCCTAGAGTCCGTTCTAGCTCCAGAGCAGTTTCCTGGGGTAATTATGAGAATACAAGTGAATGGTTTTGCACTGTGGCTAGTCCACTGTCTCCCTCTCCACCTTACCCACACACAACAAAAACAAAACCAAAAAACAGACATACAAAAATACAGGTCAGTCCTTAAGCTCTGTGCAGCTCAAAACAGTATGAATTCACTCCAGGGAGCCACATTTTAAGATAAACAGTGGATATGCCCAGCCAGCAATCACTATGGTAGAGGGACGGAGTCAAGGACAGAGAGGGCCAGCTGAAGGGACCAGGGGAGCTTTACTTGCCTAAAAAATATTACCATATAACTGAGAGCCTCAGAGTCTTCAGACCTCAGACCAAAACACACCAACATCTCCCTGATCTGATGCTTAAAGTTGCCTCTAATACTTCTCAACCAGTCATACAGTCTGCATTTGAACATCACCAATGACAAGGAATCCACTATCTCCCAAAACCACCTCCTTCACACTGACATGTTAAAATTCTTCCATCTATTAGGTTAAAACCCATGCCCAGGTTAACTTCCCTAACCCATCCCTTGGAAAGCAAATCTCCCACCAAAACACCCATTTAGATATGAAAGGAGCAGCCCCTGGGCTCCTAATTGAGTCCTAGATTAGACATAATTCACATCATACCTGGACCAGTCCTCCTCAACGCATCCCAGTTTGTCTAGCCCTCAATAAATGACCCTCAGATCGACTATGATCCATAAAACTTTTAATCTCCCACATTCCAAGTGCTATTCCTGAATTGCCTTGAATTGCCTTTCCTAATGCAATTGGTTTAGAAGCTAAAAGTAGGAGTTTACGTTGACTCCTTAATATAATATTAAATTCCATTATTTTAGTGTTAGCGCATGGCTCAAAGCTAGTAAGATATTTTTGTTGTTGTTGGGTTTTTATCTTTGGGTGTTTTTTTTGTTTTGTTTTGTTTTGTTTTGTTTGGTGAGAGAAAGAGAGACAGGAAGAGAGATGAGAAGCATCATTTTGTAGTTGGACCACTTTAGTTGTTCCTTGATTGCTTTCTCATATGTGCCTTGACCAGGGGGCTTCAGCTGAGCCATTGACTCCTTGCTCAAGCCAGACACCTTGGGCTTCAAGCCATCCATCCATCTTCAGGCTCAAGTGACCATGGGGTCATATCTATGATCCCACACTCAAGCCGACAACCCTGTGCTCAAACTGGTAAGCCCACACTCAAGCCAGCAACTTTGGGGTTTTGAACCTGGGTCCTCAGCATCCCAGGTCAATGCTCTATCCATTGCACCACCACATTTTCAGGCTGGTAAGATCTCTTTGGATCATATTTGCCAAGCTTAGTGTTGTTAGACACTGAACATCCTCTGAAGAGCTGTCTGTCACATGGAGAGCATATTGACTCATTCTGTGGAAGTTATAAGATTCTGGCTCAACATGAGAAAAAACTTTTCTGATAGTTGATCTAGGGATGGAGTGCCTTAAAGACAGACAGCAGAATCCTGTAGACAACCCATTGAAGTTACCTCTAAAGCTAGGATTCACATGCCCTTGGTTGTTTGGGGAATGCAGTATGAGCATTAACTGGTCCATCCACTTAGTAAGCGCAAGCACTATTCTAAATGCTCACATTTTTATTCACTTACTGCAAAGTGAAGAACTCTGTGTCTGGGCTCTTGCAATTTGGTCAACTGGAGCTCAGCAGAATGGAATTACCTACTCTGGACAAGGGCCAGGACCACAGCCCCAGAAGCTACCAGATACATAATCCACTGAGTTATACAGGCCCTTGGTTTTACAACCCAATTGTAAGATGAGGCCCTGTATGGTCAGCTAGTTTCCAATCACAAGACTGGGGCTGGCTGAGAAAAGCTCCCTGTACTCGATACTGAAATAACCATTCTGGCATTCCATCCCTCAGGTCCCTTCCAGCCCAGCTCAAAATCCACCTCATCCTGGAAACCGTCCTTGTATCTAGTGGCTCAGAGTATGAGCCACACATTAGGAGTGTCCTGAAAATGTGTGGCATTAGTAAACTACCACCCAAGTAAGCTACCTGGTGTCTGAATACTTAGCAAGAAGCACCGGCTTATTACCAACAATGAAATCTCATCAAGTGAATTAGGCATAAAACATCTGAGCCTATAGAGCTGATGTCCTTACCTCTTTATCCCTCCTTTGAACAAGTGAGTTACCTTTCACTCAATTCAGTAAATAATATTGAGACTCAGACTGATCTGGATTCCAAACCTAGCTCGCCTACTAGCCATGCTTTCCAGACTAAAGTAGTTTACCTCTTGGAAGCTCAGATTATATTTGTAAAATAAAATTTATAATGCATAATAAATTAAATTCAATCCTAACACAGGAAAATCGTTAAGGGGTGGAGGAACTCTATCCGACAGGAGTGCTGTAAAGATTTAGAGATAATGAGTAAAGGTGCTCTGTCATCTGTAAAACCATGACCAGATCTTCATTTATTTTCAGGTCCATTATCTCTAGACAGTGGTGTGCACCTTGTGGTGCCCAAATACCTACTGACAATGGGATCATGAAGAAATAAAGGCACTTTTTTAATGGTTCTCTTTGGGAAATAAATTAACAAAGGAACCTCTTACAAAGTCTTCAGATGACTAAATGGAAAACTTAAATTTCTAACAAACCCCTTTACTTATAACACTCATTTAAATCTAACTTTTTATGCACAGGTTCAATACTGTACATATTCTTCTGGGAAGTGTGGTTCAAGTGAATAATCCCAAATCTAAAGGAAAGTCAGAAGGAACTCTCATTGCTGAAAATCATGTAGCCACTGTGTGCCTCAGTTTCCATCATTAACACTTTTCTAGTAGTTGCCTGTTTCTCTGAAACTTTTCCTAGCCACACCACAATAAACTCTAAAAAGAACTTTGAACAAGGACCCATATATTCCTGCTAAATGCCCAGCAGCTATACTTCCTAAATGGATCATTCTTTTACAATCACCCACTGACACTCCAAAAACAGTAAATGAGTACACTGGAATGACATCATATGTATATTCAACCAATCCACATTTTAACAAAAGAGCCTGAAGAAGGGAGTGAGTCAAATACTGGTGCTTCTGACACCAACTCTATTCACAGAACTAATGAACAAGGCATATGACATAGGACACAGGAATCTGCTATGCCCTTCATCTTAATTCTTGTAGGTCTCTTATAATTAAGCATCTCATCCACTTATGGGTGAATTAAGAGCTCTTAAATAAAAGGGTTAGTTTTAACTAACTGATTAATGAGATGCTACTGAACATGAAGGTCACAAAATAATCTATATGGCGTATTTTAGCCAATATCTTAACACCCTATGAGGCAAAAGTAAAAGAGCTGGACTAGGAGTTGGACTCTGTCTTTACCTGAGTAACTCAGGACCACATCGTACTCGTAGGCCCTGTGTGCCTCAGTTTCCACCATTAATGCTGAAGGTGGCTAACTTAGTTATTCATCGCCTTGTGTAAGAACCTATAATAGAACTTAGTAAGTTGGTTTACTATTGCTCCCCACCCCTTATCCACACTTTAGTGTCCCCGAGGGCAGGGACTGATACCCTCAGAACATTATCTCCGTTGCTAGCACAGCACCTAGCCTAATAAATATTCAAGAAAAAAAGAAAGAATAAACCAACAACCAGATAACATGAACATTCTTGACAACATGACCAAACTTACCATAGAGCTTCACCCTGACTCTGGCCAAGGTTCTAATGAGTAGTAAGAGCCCAAGGGAAATCCCCCAATGAGGAAGATGGAAGAGGACACACTTAAGTCTGGCACAGCTTGAATAAACAAGAGTTGGCTGTCTCATCCCATCTCTTATTTATTAATCGTGATTATTGACAACCAGTAGTCTTTCTGTGTTAAAGGGACAACTATGGTTTGGGTCATCTAGCAGGTAAGCTTCTTCTACCACAAACAAACCTTATTTTGAGTGAAATGTTAATTTTGAGATACAATATTTTACCTTTACTTCCCCTCTACCCCCCTTTTTTGCCACAAGATGAAAACTAGAAGGTGACAGCTTAAAAAAAAAAAGATATACAGGGGGCAGACTGGTGAAGGTATAAAGACCAGAAACCAAAGAGGTGGCCAAAAACGAAATCCAAAAGGTAAAAAATGGCAGCAAAGAAATCTGAGTAGATGAGTGAAAAAGGCAACATAGAGGGAGTTGTACTGAGAGTGAGAAAAAAGGATTTCTAAGCACTCTGGAGAATGTGAAAATAGACACAGGTGGAAGCCACTTTAGGGTATAAAGAAAGAGAATCCCATGGTTGGAATGATATTTTAGGAGACAACTCAACCAAGCATTTGATGGTTTGAAGTTCACTACTATCTTGTGATAGCCTAAAATTTTCTCATATGAGAAATGCTGCCCTCCAACAAAAAGATTAGGAAAAAAGGAGCTTTACTTTCAAAGTGAACTGATATCTCAAATCTAAATTCAACCTTCTCCCAATGAACCAGTTTCAAGTACAATGTAGGAAGTTTTCACCTACAGGATCTTATTTAATCATCACACTACCTTCGTTGGGTATCCCACCTTATGAGGTCCAGAGGTCTAAATAAGTTGACCAAAGTCTTACACTTAACTGAATTTGAACCTAGGAGTCATTTCTCCAGAGAGAATGCACATATCATGGGAACATCAGATTCACACTACATGCTCACTAGCTTACAGGTTGGATTTCAAAGGGAGGGAATGTAGGCAGTGCTGAATTCTCAGGTTTGTCCATGACTGACACCATCAAGCACAGTCTAATTAATTCCTAATGAATAGTGATGATACTGATTCACCTTCCTAGGTAGTTGGGAGGAATGTCAGGCACTAATGATGGTTAATCACTTTTGCATATGTAAAGTGGGGCAGGTTATTATTTTCCTACCATTTCAGACACTAGACAAACTTGCTAATAAGTGGCTTGAAAAACATGAGGATTGGCAGCCTAGATTTTGAAGGCAGCCTCCAGAAGGATGGAACTATAGAATGTAAGTCATTTTCAAAGAGAGAGTAGAACTTTTCGGGAATGCTGACACTGAGAATTGAGGTCACATCTGCTGTGGAGCCAGGATCAGCCAGTGAGCCTTGGTGTCATATACTCCCAATTGCCAATAGTTCTCTCTAATTTCAGCGGGAAGAAGTGGATAATTGCTCCTTCTCATTTTCAAAAATCACTTCCCTATCAACAGGATCCATCAAAAAGCCAATACTTCTTCATCAAGCTCCCAACGCTGGGTAACCCATTAGAGGACTTAGCATTGCCCTCCTGAGATGCCCTAATTCTCCACTCCATCAGCACTAAGTACTTGCCCAGGTGACAGCTCAAGAAAGGCTTCGATTGATTTCATGCTATGCAGCTCTGTATTACCAGCCTTTGGGGGAATCACCTTCCCTATCCCCTTAATGAATGTTAGCTTTTGAGAACAGAAATTCCTGCCTCTTCCTTCTCCTCATCACCACAACCAGTCAAGTTAACCTTCAAAAAGACATGGACACAGACTCAGATCCAGGCAGGCTATCTCATCTGGCCATTTCAAACTGAAGACTTGATATCAAAATAGTCTACTCATAAAGGGAAGACATGACTTGTAAGCTGAGTCATGGATTCTGAGAGTTGAACAGTTTTTTTTTTTCTTTTAATTAAGTGAGAGGAGGGGAGGCATGCAGGATCCACCCTGCAAGCCCACTAGGGGGCAATACTCTGCCCATCCAGGGCCATTGCTATTTCTTAGCAACTGAGTTTTTCTTAGCACCTGAGGCAGAGGCCATGGAGCCATCCTTAGTACTCAAGGCCAACTTTGTTCGAACCATGACTGCAAGAGGGAAAGAGAGAGAGAGAGATAGTAGGGGGAATGAGGGTGGGGAAGTATATGGTCACTTCTTCTGTGCCTTGATTGGAAATCAAACCCGGGACTTCCACACGTCAGGCCGAAGCTCTACCACTGAGCCAACCAGCCAGGGCTGGGAGGTGGACAATTTAACCTCAGGAAACACATTTCAAACCTGGAAACAGAAGCTTTTTTCCTGCTCTAAGAGAAAAAATGCCACATCATTAACAGTAAGTAGCTGTGAGCAAGCATTTCAACAGGAACCTGTGTAAACCCCTACCCAGGTGTAACTGGCCAAGAAAAACCCCAAATTAACTCTCTAATTACATTAGGTCTGTAGAGTGAACACATACTTGAGGTAGGTTCACCAATCATATTGCTTACCAAAAAAAAAAAAAGAAATACCAAGAAAATAATGCTCTTTAGTCACTGAATTATGGGCACCATTACTTTCTTAGTTGGTAAAATTCATCAGATTATAACAATGCCATAGCATTTTAAATGATAATGAGTACAAATTCAAAATCAACAGTAGATAGTTCCTATTTTAAAAAGATATCAGCATGTGAGATAAACACACTGCTTTTGGACAAACCTTAAGACAAGCATTTTAAAAGGGTCCATCTCAGCCCCGTGCCCCAGTGAGCCTCATACAATCAGAGTGCTGGTTCCCTCTGAGTGCTCGGGGTGCCATCCTTCTTAGAAAAGGCTTGTGGAGATTCACTCAGAGTTACACAGCCTGATGACAGCCAACTTAATGATACGTTGGCTCTGGTCTGACTCTGAGTCCCTGCAGCTGACCTGCCCAGACGCAGTTCCTTCGGCTGATTGGGATTTCTAATTCCACTGCATTGGGAAAGGCTCTCCCACCTCTACACAGAGAAGGGGTCTCCGGCCTCCTTCTCCAGCTTCTGTGACTTGGGGTGTTTCTCTCATTCCGGCCATCTACCCTGGATTATTTAGACAGCCCACTGGGGGACAGAGGCAGCAGGTACATGCACGGTTTACTTCGGATTGGGTTATAAGCCAGTCGTTAAGGAAAATGAGAACCAAGCTGTTTTTTTGTTGTTGTTTTTACAGAGACAGAGAGATAGTCAGAGAGAGGAATAGATGGGGACAAACAGACAGGAATGGAGAGGGATGAGAAGCATCAATCATTAGTTTTTCGTTGCGACACTTTAGTTGTTCATTGATTGCTTTCTCATATGTGCCTTGACTGTGGGGCTACAGCAGACCGAGTAACCCCTTGCTCAAGCCAGTGACTTTGGGTCCAATCTGGTGAGCTCTGCTCAAACCAGATAAGCCCGCACTCAAGCTGGCGACCTCGGGGTCTCGAACCTGGGTCCTCTGCATCCCAGTCCAACGCTCTATGCACCGCGCCACCACCTGGTCAGGCCCAAGCTGGTATTTTAAAGTGCTGAACTGTGAAGTCCAAGTCCTTGGTTCTTCTACTAAGTATATATAATGGCTTTCAACTACTCTCCAAAGATCCAGCTGATCCACATGGACCAGCATTCACATGAGAGAATCCAAAATCTAGGCTACAGCCTTCCCAGCAGGAAAAAAAAAAAACTGGTTTCTTGTAAACTTTGGGTAACTAAGAACACAATTCCTCACAACACGTTTGGTTCCTTTCATCATCTCAACCATCAGAAATCAGGATATCACGTGTGTGTGGGTGTTGGGTCTGGCCTACCTGCCTTTCAGTGCCCATTTCCAACAAAGCTGAACGTACAGATCCTGACATGCTACCCAAATCACATAAGAGTATTTCTGAGTCCCAAAGCATGATCATAAACCTCCTTAGAAAAAGAAAGAGAGCTGGTGTCACCTCTAGGACTGAGGACAGTGGCGTTGAAGCATTAATTCTGGGTGAAAGTGGGACAACAGAGAGCACTATGTTGTTTGTTCTAGTACCTTTCTGATTCCAGTTACCTTGGAGAAAGTTTATTCCAGGAGCTCTGAATGATTGCTTTTATTGAATTATGTTTTTATGTGATGTCATCAGCATACTAAGAAGCATCTGGATTTTCCACAAGGATGTTAGGGTGTTCTTCATTGCGTCACACAAGCTGCTCTTTACAAAAACCCCAAAGGAAAGTTCAATAATAAAACACTGTTTTTTACCCTGTGGACTGGCTAGGCCCTGGCTCCACTCCCTGGCCACCCAGGTGTACAGAGCCACTCTGGCAGGTCCCTCAGAAAGACCACGGAGGTGGTGCTGGTCGGCAAGTTTGGTCTCATTCCTAAAACCACTTTAGACCCCTACCTCTATCCCCTTCTTCTCCTCACTTTTAATTAACTGTCATTTACAGCCTTGCAAGCTGCCTTAAATTCATTCTAAAACAAGACAAGGAAATTATTTGTTTTATAATTATCTCCTTCTCCCATATGTCTCCCAACAATATACCAGATACTAGAGAGATGGGCATGAATAAACGGGTTACCCTTCCTGCCCTCAAGGAGCACCCTTCCAGCAGGACACTGATAAGTAGGTTAATTATCCTTCAAGACTTCAAGCCCCTTGGGTGGGAAGCCTGCCCTGCCCTGCCCTCTCCATTCCTGCAGGTAGCACCTCTGCTCACTCAATGCAGAGGAATGATTTCTTCATCTGTCTGTCACTCTTGTCTGTGGGTTTGTGAGCTCCATGCCTTTCATTGTTTTTCTATCCTGGGCCTTTACCTGAATGCCTAGCACATTGAGAATGCCCCCCAAAACAATGACTGAACGGATGTCTAAATAGTGAGGCCATGAGTGAGTATGTGAATGAACAAGTAAATGAATATTAAGACGTCCAAGGAGGAATAAGCAAAGTGCTGTGGGAACACAGAAACAGTTGATTCGGTCTCTCCCGTCAACAGGAGCCTCACACAAGGTGACATTTAGGCTGGTCCTAACGCCTGGGTAGGACTGACCAGGCCGACTGCGAGAAGAGCACAGGGAAGCCTGTTCAGAGAAGACATCAATGGAAAAGAAGTGGTGAAAAGAGGGCAAAGCAAGGATGCAGGAAGGCCGGGCCAGAGGCTGGAAAAGTAAGCTCGGTGGGACCGCAAGGAAGGGACCTCACACATTGTGACAATAGGTCTATACTGTTTCGTACAAAGGCAACAAGAAATTGGGGGCAAAGAACAAAATTTGGAAATCAGAATTTTTTGAATCAAAAGCATTTTCAGTGTGTCCCAAGGCCAGACAGTTCTGCAGCTAAATTTAAGTGTTGCAATGTGACATACCCCTTAAGCATCTCAAATTTATGGAGGCATTTTAATGCACCAAAAGACAATGACAGTTTACACAGGTGTGCTTGTTTAAACAGCCCACAGCCACAGGATCAGCTCCGTGAGGTACCCAGCCACTCAGCTCCTCCAATAAATTAAAAGCTCACCTGACTGTCTTCAAGCAGCCAGGTCCCTAAAGAGGGCTGTGTGCTGACAGTGTGCTTATCCCTGAACCCTGCATGGGGGCTGGAATGCTTATGCTCACAGTGCACGAGCACCAGCTAATGCCCACGCGTGCAGAGGTACCAACTGACCAGAAATACATGACGTGGCACATTCAAAAATGTCCCCTGGTTCCAATGTTCAGGTACAACTGAGTCCCCACCCTTCAAATGAGAAATACAATCTGCCATTTAACAGTGACACAGTGAGGGAGCAGCTGTGAACAGGTCTTACACTGAGAGGGATGAGTATTTAGGGGCCGATGAAAGTGTCACCCTGGCCTCCAAATTCAAACCTAGTCCCTGGTTTATACCCAACTCAACTTCAGCAGGAGAAAGGATGTTGTTGGCACTTGAGCTGAAAACTGGCTGAGCCAAGAGCACTGGGTTGCTATTGCCCCCCCCTTTAGACAACAAGCCGCTCATTGAAGTCATAGCACCAGCTCTGAGTGGTCCACGCTCTGCAAGGGCATGCATGGGGGCAAGACCCCCAGGCAGAGGTGCAAACAGAAAGGCCGAGGCAGCCAATTCTGAAAGCAGGCCTTACTTCTGCCTTCACTTCCGTGTGGCCCAGGATGTTCTGACGGGGACCACAGGACCCTTCCCTCCTCAGCTCTGATACCCCCCCCCCCATTAAATGTATCAAGCAAAAAAGGCAAACGGCCACATAACTTGATTCCATCACCATTTCTGCAGCTCTCCAACGTGTAATACACACACACACAGCAACTATTCCTTTAGGAAAAAAGAAAAAAAAGAGGAAGGAGTATACATGTCCTTCCAGGATCTCTTTCTTCTACAGATGCTGCTAACCCTGGCAGAAGAAGGTGGAACCCTCAATTCCTCTAAACTGTAATCCGTGTTTAATTACACCTACAAAGCCGCGAAAGCCCTCCCTCTCAGGGCTCTCTCGCTCGCTCTCTCTCTCTCTCTCTCTCTCTCTCTCGGTCCAATGGCCTGAGGGTGAGGATGCAACTTGAGAGGCCAAAAGGCCCAAAGGCAAAGCAAACAAACCCCGGCTTTCCCATGCAGCCTGTGAGTGTGCCTCATAGACCTGGTGAACCAGGGTACAGCACCTTCAAAGTCACTTCTCTGCATCTCAAGATCTGTCAGTAAAAGTGCCCATTAAAATCCAAAAAGGACTTTCCGGGTCCTGAGTGAGGGAACCCAATCCCACAGCCCCCCTGAGGGGTTCCACTCAGAGAACCTGGCTGAAGCAGCACCCAAAGCTGGCTCGTCATCTCGGGCTTTCTCCCATCCCTTCTGATGCAAGTCGTCACCAAGACTCTCTACTCATCCCCTAACCTCTCAAATATATCCTTTCCACACTCCCCCAACCCATGAGCTCTGACCCGCTCTCACAGGCAGGACCTCAGCACCTCTCTCTGAGGGATGCCGCCCACGTCCCCACACCCACCACCACTGCCAAGAACCTGGTTCTGCCAGGTTCCCAACCCTGGATGTACATCTAGATGACAGGCTGTTTCTTAGATATATAAATCCCAGCTCTGAGGCCAGCAGTACTGAATCAGAATCCTTAGGAGATGTATTTTTAACAAGACTCTCCTATGCTGTTCTTCAGCCAGAAAAGTTGTCCTAAAATGCAAATATGACTTTTATCATAAACTCACTTGCAATCTTTCAGCAGATCTCTTCCTCCTCCCTCTAGGACCCATGGGTAGGGCACCCATGGCCTTAACCACCTGACTTCAGCCTGTTTCTCACACACCTGTCTAGTCCCCTATATTCCAGCCACATGACCACTCCTAGGTGCCCAGACACAGCAGGGTGCCCGCTTCACCCCCGCAGGCACCTGGGTCCTTGTGTTCAGATGTTACCCTCCCCAGCAACACTGCCTAATGAATGTCTAACAGTCACTTCAAGACCAAAGCTACCCACCACTCCTCTCCGAAGTCTCAGCAGATTCCTCCACTCAGACAAGTCACTACTGTGTCCCCAAAGCACCTCAAACTTCCAATACCACACTCAGTACACTTCACTATGATTTGTTGTAAGATACAGTCTCACAGCAAACCAGTAATTCCCTGACATCCCAACGTTTAACATTTCTCAATACCAGACAAATTGTAGGAACTCGAAAAATGTTTGCTAAATATTTTCCTTCATGGGTACCACTAGACTTCACGGGTCCCCTAGGGACCACACTGGAGAGTCTATATGGCAAAGCAGTTCAACATACATAAAGAGTACACAAATTTTAGAACCCCACAGAGTTTGAATTTTGAGTTTTCCACTTATTAGCTTTGTCTTGAGTTTGTTTGTTTTTTTCCTGTGCAAAACAGAATTAACCATTTTACCTATCTACTGCAAAGATTAAATGAGATAAAGTACAGGCGTCTCAATCACTGGCAGTTGTTAGGTATATTACTTACCTGCATTCTTGCAGATTAGTGTGTAGATGTGCGCACACCTATCTTAGAACTGTGTCTGGCATGGGTTCTCAAATAATCGTTGAACAAATGTATGTAACTATAATTAATAATTACTACTTGTGTATCAGAAGGCAGGGATTCTGTCCCCGTTTTATTTCTGTACTTCATCCCCACTCCAGCTGAAATAATCATTTGATTTAGTTTAATAGGAAATATTAATACAATTTTTATGACTAGTCAGAAATTCATTTTTGTCTAAGGAACCACAAAAACAGCCTCAAGCATACTCTAGAACAAAATAAAGAACTCCCTGTCTCCAAAACCTTCCTTCAGCCTCCAAAACTCTGACTGGCTGGCCTCCGGCCCCAACACCCAAGTTGCCGGTCCCCCACCTCAGGGAGGGTCTGTCACCTATCAGCCCCAATCGGAGATCTGAACTGCTAATACAAACGGCCTCCCGGTCGGGGGCATCCCAGCCCTGCCGCAGCTGCCCCTCTACCCGGGAGACAGGCAGGGGGCGCAGAAGCAAGCCCGCCTTTTCAGCTCACAGCCAGTCCACCCCCCAGGGACCCAGGGGGCAGTCAGAAGTTTCAGGTTACCACAAAAATAACAGAGGACCTACACCAGGTGGGTGTGTGGGCCAAGTGCAGAAGGGAAGAGGTGAGAAATAAGTCCAGGAGAAGAGGGGGAAAAAAAGCAGACATTTGAGTTTGAGTCACAGAGAAACTGGGTTTTAAGAAATGCACTTTAACTCAGGCGTTTAGTATCTATCTAGTCCAGAGCAGCTTATATTTATGTTATACTTAACTACTTTGAGTGGGCTTTTAAAAACACTATTTTGGGACAAGAGAGGGATGCGGGTTTTGTTTTGTTTTGTTTTTAGTTTATTTACTTAATGCTGCCTATAAAAGTCAGATTTGGGTCAATGAAGATTTTGACAAGTATTCATTCCCATTCAACAAATTCCTGATATTACTCAGCTTTAATTTTCTCAAAACTAAATCCAAACATGATAAAGCTAATTAGGTCTATTGAAGGAGGGGCAGACCTTTAAGGAGAAAAAAAAAAGCTAATAAAAATCATTTATGCATTTTTATTTTTCCTAAAATGAAATCAAAGTCCACTCCCATCCTACCCTCGTGTAGGAAGACTGCTGGCTTGATGTGGTCTGACTGAGCCTGGGCACTTCTAACAAAGTTAACTTCAATCACTGTAGCCAGTTAGCAGGTTACTGATTCTCCATCCACTGTGCTTTTATCTGGGTTGACTCCATACATTATGCCTCTTTAATTTGCTTCTAGCAACTGTTTTACAAGAGGGTGGATAAAGACACAGCTACAAGAAAAGATGCCATTCTTCAGCGGGGCAGGTAAACACCAAGACCAGGCCATGCATTTGGTGGATTAAGTTTCCCACTCTAATCCCTTCTGTGCGAGGGTAATGGGTTCCCTGCACTTCTTTTAAAGTTAATTTTGATGGGGAAATGTTTCCCAGTGTCTCATTATTTTGTAGCTACTGATTTATGTTTCATTCTAAAATATCAGGGTTGTGTAACTAAGGTGCCGCACCTACAAGTTGATGCTTCTCATCTCTCTCCCTTCCCCCTCTCCCTCCCCCACCTCCCACTGGTCAAAAGAAAAAAAAAGAGAAAAAAAAAGGGTTTAAAAATGACAGTTTTTAGTGGCAGCAAGACCAGCAGCTGGTAACAAGCAGACAGGCAGATTCTGTGTTTTTCTTTTTATTTTCTTTTAACTTTTAAGATATAAGCCCTCTCCCCGCCAAATCAATAAAAGCTTCAGAGAAGGAGCCTATTACCAGCGGGTTTGAGTTCTGTGAATGTAGAACAGCACATCAACAGTAAAACAAACGTCTGTTTCATTCTGCTCTTAACAACAGAGGCTCGTTCCTGGAAGAGAAGCCCTCAGCCACCTTGTACCCCTTCGTGCTGTCAGAATTCACACAGTTCATGCCCAACACATCACACCGTGCAATTATCAACCAGCACTGCCACTGCTAAAAGATCTTTAAGAACCCTGGTTTTTACCATAAAAGCTCTCATTATTATCTCAGCTCTCTATGCTTGTTCAGCGTGCCTGGTCACTTACAGGAGGAAGAGAAAAAACGGGACTCAGCTCATCTTTCCTCAGCCGTGTCTCCCAGGGAGCTGTTCGTGACTCCGCAGCGCAATGCCACGCCACCACACTGGCTGACCGGGTTTAAAATTAGCCGAGCCCTGGAGAGCCACGGGTAACCTTCTGACAAGGTTAGCCAGCAGAGCAGAGCACTGCTCAGGGAGGGACATTAATAAGAAGCCAACTAGAGCCTTTCAACAATCCCATTAGGGCCTCTCGGAACCCCAGCAGTATGGAAACCTGGAGGAGCCGCACGCCAGCAGGAGAAGGCTGACCAAGGCTCTGATTTTTACCCCATGGAGTCGCCAGCTTCCTTTACCTTCGACAAGCACAACTTCTAAACGTGTTTTTCCAAGTTTATATTCAACATACTCAACCACGGATTATACAGTAAATTTTAAACTTTAAGCTACAGTTTCAAAATATAATATTTACGGAACACTTTTTTTTTTTTTTAAGAATCTTTTTTTTTTTTTTTTTTTTTTTTTTACTTTTCTGAAGCTGGAAACGGGGAGGAAGCTAGAAACCGGGAGAGACAGTCAGATAGACTCCCGCATGCACCCCACCGGGATCCACCCGGCACGCCCACCAGGGGGCGATGCTCTGCCCATCTGGGGCCGTCGCTCTGTCGCGACCAGAGCCACTCTAGCGCCTGAGGCAGAGGCCAAGGAGCCATCCCCAGCGCCCGGGCCATCTTTTGCTCCAATGGAGCTTCGGCTGCGGAAGGGGAAGAGAGAGACAGAGAGGAAGGAGAGGCGGAGGGGTGGAGAAGCAGATGGGCGCTTCTCCTGTGTGCCCTGGTCGGGAATCGAACCCGGGACCCCTGCACGCCAGGCCGATGCTCTACCACTGAGCCAACCGGCCAGGGCTCTGAGTCTTGAAATTTTCTTTATTTGTGATTTTTAAAAGGTTGAGTACACTATGTCATGAACATACCATTATTTGGCTATTTCCCCACGGATGGACATTTAGATTTTACCCCAACTTTTCACTGTTAGGACAACATCCTTGTAACTATTTCCTAAGGACAGATTTCTGGAGTCCAAGGGCAGGAAAAATCTGAAGCCACTGGTGTAGAGTGGGGACCCCATGAAGTACACAGACTGTGCCTGTCACACTGTCGGTGTTTTCTGAATAAAGGAATGTGTCTCAGTGCTATCCAAATAGACAACCCTAAATTCTAATGTGACACTTTCCAAGCACCTACAGGGAGATTAGCAGGCCCGGCACACAAAAGTCCCCTTGGCATTGAGATAGAGGAATCCATCTAACGTCTCTGAACACCTGCCAAAGGAGATTCGGATGCTGCTCAACCCCCACCCTACCCATGCCTGTTCCTCACTGGGATAGCCATACTGGTTGTTTAAAATATTGGAATCCTTCCATATGACTTGGCAGAGTCAGTGGCCCAAGCCCACCGAATGCCTCTGTCCCCATGGCTCCTCACTATCCAACAGGTACAGAGCAAGCGCCTGGCACACCTGGGGGCTTCCAGTGGTTTCCACTGTGTCAATGTCCGTCACACTTAATGTTTTAAATACCACCCCTGTTCACAGATAACTTATAACTTAAGATCTGCTTTTTAAATTGTTAATCTTCCCTCCCCAATCACAGACTACCCTTTAAAATCATAATCACCAACACTTCAGCATGGTTTCTTAACTTCAATAAATCCCATAATATTTTATTTTTAAAACTGAAATGGACAGTGAATAGGAAGCACTTACCAATAAGATACCTAACAGGGGGCTGGTTCCCACTAAGTTCCTCTCTACAATGCACAGTGAGACAAAGGTAACATCACCATCATAAGATTCATTGCCCTAGTGCTAATACCAGTGATATTGGTTCCCCAAGGATAAGTCACCTCGTTAAGACCCTTGAGACTTTGAAGAATTCTCAGGTCAAGAACTAAATTCTCAGAAAACTAAAGCAAAAACATCAAAATGCTAAAATATAGGGATAAGTAGAAAAGTCAACTATAGCCTAACCGAGACTACTCTGGTAGTGGCTTACTTATTATACCAGTAAAAGTGACATTTGGGGACTGGGCATCGTGCTATGCACTTACAAGCATGAGCTCTACCTTAGCTCTCTCTGCTCAGCTAAACTGGTTTCTGTGGGAGCAAGTAGGTAACTAGTAAGTAGAACAGGTTCATTTCCTCTAAATGTTTTTGTCCATCCTCTATTGGGGGAGCTAGGATGGGAACACCAGCCAGAAAAGGGAAGAAAGAAAAACAAGGGTCCTATAAAATCAGACTTTAAAGACCAACAAGGTGCTATCCTGGACACATTACAGCACTGTCCAGCTCAGCAGCTGAGACCATGGCCCAGCGGGAACCAAGTCAAAGACAATGCCCATCCACATCTCCATGACGCAAGCACGTACTCCAAACTCCAAGTCCCTGTGGGAGTTAAAGGAGGAGCTGCAGCTTCTTTGCCAAATCAGCAAATTCTAATGGATGGATATAAAAACATTTTGCCTCCTAAAATCAAATATAATGGCAGAAGTTTAAGAAAATACCTTGTAGGAGTAAATGGAAATACTATTCACAGCCAACATTTATTTAACAGTACTGTGTGAGGCACAGGGGTCAGGACTTTTATTACTTCTTCTAATCCTCATCACTGTATTAGGTAGAGACGTGTAACATCACTATATCCATTATTTAGATAAGAAAACAAAGTTTAGAAACATTAGGCCATTTGTCTGCTTGTCAACCCGAACTCTGAGGTGCCCTGCTGCGTGCCCCCACAGCATCAGGCCTCACACCGGAGGACTTGGGTAAGTGCCTGTCAGCCCCAGTGTTGAGCTCCATGGAGGCAGCACCCTCATCTTACCTGGAGGGAAGAAGGGAAGATACTAGGACAGCATTCTTGTAACCATTTCCTAAGGACAGAACGTGGCTGAACACACAACACCTTCAGGAAGTACTGAACCTTTTAATGAACTGCCAGAAAAAAGGAGGGGCTAGAACACTGCTGATTTTCAGAGCTCACAGGCAGGGTTATCTTAAGGAATAGCTGACAACGCCAGTTAAACTCACAGAACACCCAATGATTTTCCAACCCAAAACAGGAAGAAAGAGGATCTACCTGCGCAGAGGATTCCCAGACAGTTTCTACAGCTGCCTCTATTAGAAGAAGGAGATTTCTGAGCAAGGTAATTTCCATAATCTACGCCCCTACAGAATTAAGCTCTATACCCATCTTCTCACTCTCTGGGCCGACAATCAGGTTGCCAGGAGCACTGCAAGGGTTTAGACACTTCACCTCTTCACGACTCTTGAGATCAAGGGAATATTGCCTTCTTTGCAGGAACAGAAGTTTAAATAGAAGTGTGATCAATTTGTCAAGCACCTATTCTTTCGGTTAAAATCAGAAAACATTCCTTAAGGCTCCTATAGCTTTACCAATACTAAGGAGTCATCCAGAAGGCAGGGGTGATGATTGCTGGTCTTCGCCTCGTCCATTTTCCATTCTTGATGGCAGCTAGTATATGTACAGTATTTCTTTTGTATGTGTTTCTGTCATATAAATTACTTAATCACCCCCAAAACTGTTCTGCTATACACACCTCTAAGTCTACTCTTCTGCATGTTTCACACAGGAGAACAAATCTTTGCCTTTGCAACTGAGTGATATAAGCTTCCTTTTTCTTTTTCCTTTCAATTACTAAGCAAATATAAGGGTGATGCTAAGAAGCAAGCATAAGCTAGGCTCATCCATACTTGAACCCCACAATGTAGCAAGCTGGCAGAGTATACAGCACCTCAATGGGAGAGCATAAATGACTTCTAGCATTGCTTAAGTTTAGCTCCAGGGCAAACACCACAGGAAACATTCATACATTTGAATTAAAGCTTCAAGCAAGTCATCCTGAAATGACACTGTAAATGGAAGAAATGTACTTGCCTGTGAATTGTTTGGGTACCCCCTGTATGTAAGCAAAACCCTTGCATGAACCTTTGGGTTCTGATGTTCATCCATTCACAAAAGAAATCACAGGTAATGGATATTTGATCATCTGAGATAGGGAAGCTGAAACTCAGAGCATTTTTAAATGTAAATAATGACTTTTTTCTTTGTCTGACCAGGCGGTGGTGCAGTGGATAGAACCTCGGACTGGAATGTGGAGGACCCAGGTTTGAAACCCCAAGGTATCTCTCTGTCTCTGTCACAAAAAAAAGTAAAATGATGACTTTTTTTTTTTTTTTAGCAGGACAGAGAGAGAGAGACAGATAGGGACAGACAGGTAGGAAGGGAGAGAGATGAGAAGCATCAGTTCTTTGTTGTGGCATCTTAGTTGTTCACTGATTGCTTTCTCATATGTGCCTTGACTTGGCGGGGGGGGGCTGCTACAGCAGAGCAAGTGACCCCTTGCTCAAGCCAGCAACCTTGAGCTTCAAGCCAGCGACCTTTGGGCTCAAGCCAGTGACCATGGGGTCATGCCGATGATTTCACGCTCAAGCCAGCGACCCTGTGCTCAAGCTGGTGAGCCTGCACTCAAGCCAGCGACCTCGGAGTTTCGAACCTGGGTCCACTGCGTCCCAGGCTAATGCTCTATCCACTGCATCAAGAAACCTGGAGTTTGGTAAGTATCCTGGCTCTAACACAGAGACCTGAGTTTTGATGCCCATGCCACCACTTTTTAGCTGTGTTCCAGGGCAATGCATTTAATACTGCCATGCCTCAGTGTCCTCATGTGTTCCCTCCCAGGGTAGAGATGCGTTAACATACACGGAAATGCCTGGAACTGCAAACAGGTTCACCCCATCTCTACCCACTACAACCTTTTGACTGGGGCAGGGACCTAAGGATGACACTGAACCACTGCAGTTGGATAAGATTTTTCTCCACTTCTTCCTTTCTCTTTTCTAATCCTTCCTGCAGTAGCCCCTGTCTGCTATGCTGACTCAGAGTGAATGAACCAAAAAGGAATGAGGAGGGAGAAGAAAAGAGACTCGTCTGACTAACTATGAAGAAAGGAGCTAGCCATCCCTTGGACTAGATGCTGTAATTCTAAACTGAATTAAAAAAATAATATACTCCTGAGCCAGACACTTAAAAGGTTCCAATTTCTGCTGGATACACAGCAGTTCTGGACTGCCTTGGATTCTTGACAATTAGCCGGAGTTATTTTTTCCCCATCTCGCTGCATGAATTTCCTTTTCTAAATTAAAATAATCACAGCACATTAACACTTGATCAACACAAAAGGTGAAACCAAGCTTTAATATAATCTTAGACTTCACATTTTCTTTAAAAACAATACATAATTGTGTGTTTGCATCTATTTACCTAGTTGTGAATGCACGTTTGCTTATGTATATATATGTTCACTCACCCAGTAGTATTATGAGTGTTTTTTGAGTAGGTATGCACTGCTGTATACACCTCTAGGCTTCTTACAGTTAAGTGTGACAGACATCCAGATGTCCAGGGAAGGAGAAAGGAGGAATAAACTGTGTTCACCTCAGAAACCTGCAAGTTCACCCAGCACAAATAACGAAGGTCCCACCCAAAGAAGCCCTGAAACATTTAAGACGACCACTGGGACAGGGCTTGAGGGTATCAAACTCTGTGACTGGACCTGGTGCCAAAGAAACCTTTCTCCCTTCCCGAAGGAAAGCTTCCCTCTTGGTGGACAGGGGTTTTGCTCTAACAAGGAGGCCTGAACCAGTTACAGGGTGGGAAACCGGGCCACAGAGCCGCCTGGAAAATACCAGAGCCACACCAGTGAGCTGGAACACTCAGGCTCCTGCCCCTTAACTCTGAGGCTAAGAAATGCTGCCCCATTCACTGTCATTCAACTCAATAGGCCTTCACTTAGCAGTTGTGTCCAACGCCCAGTATACAAAAAGCTTACTTCTCGTAGCACCGTCTCGTGTGTGCCTCATATCTTATCCAGAACAGCAAGCAGGGTGGGATTACTCTGCTTTCACAGGCAAGGGGTCTGAGACTCAGAAATGCTGATGGGGTGCCAGGCAGGCCCCAAAGTGGATAAATGGAGGAGCCATCCCAAGGCCTTCAGACCATGAATCTAGCTTAGAGCACTGGCCAAAAGGTTCTCATGCCAGTTCAGCCTTTGATCTAAGGAGAATATCCATGGTGAGCAGGTATTAACTTTATGAATCTGGAGCTCAATGAATAAAAAAGAAAAAGGGAGGGCAACTTTTGTTCTATATCTTACAGTACATAGTCAGCTAAGTCTCCTCTGAGATTCATATTCAACACAATTCTCAAAACAGTGGATGGGTGGTTTTCTCTCACTGGGTCTCCTAGCAATCATCTCTGTTGCCATCCCTCTTGTCCCCAACGCAGGTTTTCACTGCCTTAGGCTTTTACCCGCTGGGCCTGAGAAACCCCTCCACTGTCTGCCTTTCTAAAAGACATCAAGATTCATCTCAACACCAGCTCAAGCCCAGAGTCAACCCCTGTGCAACCTCAGATGAGTGTCTGAACTTATCTTTACTCAGTTATTTATCTGTTACTTAGTTTTTTCTCTCTGCAACCTCATTATAAGCCCCTCACCTAGACACTCAGTCTAGACTTTTCTGTACTCTTCATTACTGTGACACCACCACCACCATGCCTTCATCCCTGGAGTTAAATCAAAACAAATATTCATATGGCAACACTTTCTGTGTATCCTCCAGGTCATGTATAATAAACTGGAAGTAGGGACAGGGTTTTTTGTTATTTTTTTGTTTTGTTTTGTTTTGTTTTGTATTTTCCTGAAGTTATAAGCAGGGAGGCAGTCAGACAGACTCCCACATGCACTCAACCGGGATCCAACTGGCATGCCCACCGGGGGGCGATGCTCTGCCCATCTGGGCTGTTGCTCCACTGCAGTCAGAGCCATTCTAGCACCTGAGGCGGAGGCCATGGAGCCATCCTCAGCGCCCGGGCCAACTTTGCTCCAATGGAGCCTTGGCTGCGGGAGGGGAAGAGAGAGACAGAGAGGAAGGAGAGGGGAGGGGTGGAGAAGCAGATGGGCACTTCTCCTGTGTGCCCTGGTCGGGAATCAAACCCGGGACTTCCACATGCCAGGCCGATGCTCTACCACTGAGCTAACTGGCCAGGGATAGGGTTTTTAAAGAGAAACAACAGGTATGGTCTCGGCCCCACAGAACTCACAAACTAGTGAGGATGACAGAGATAAAAATGACTGCTACGATTTGCTGAATCATTTGAAACTGGAATTTGCCAGTGACTGGGAGTTGGAAGGACAATGACTGTGAAGAATGATAGAGTCTGCTCCAGATACTATCTCAAAGGATATAATGACCAGGTGACTTTAACAAAGTGGAAATTTAATAAGGATAAATGTCAAATCATGCACTTAGGTCCAAAAAGAAAAAGAAAAAAAGAAAAGAATAAGAAAAAAATTGAACTCACAAATATAGGGTAGAGAAGATCACATGAGAAAGTCTTAAGGGATTGGGTTGCCCACAAGCTCAATGACTCAGTGTGAAGAGGCCGAGCTAAGGTACTACCAGGCTGTCCTAATTAGAAATCCTACCTTCACGGTAAGAAGAGATCTCAGATCTGGATCCCAGGAACCATAGAGAGCGCAATGGACAAAAGTGAGCATATTTCAGAGAGCAGACACAAGTGTGAAGCCCTATCCTAAGAGGAATGATAAGACAAGGCTGGAGAATTAATGACCTAGTCCTAGAGGGCCATGAGAATCATTGTCAAAGTAGTCTTGAACTTGACCATTCCATTTCCAGGAACAGAGAACAGAGATACAGTTTACCTAAATAATGAAGGCACTGAGATTAATTTATAAGAATATTTATTACAGCATGGTTTGCAATTACCAAAAAAAAGAGAAAGGAAACAGGCAAAAAAATCAAACAAAAGGGAATAAGTTACATATCTCATTATAAAATTATGTTACCAGCTACAATATCAAATATTTATTGAAATGAAAGATATTAATGAAATTCTATGCAAGAGAAAATTACAAAATATGCACAAATAATATAATTCATTTTGTAAAAATTACTACAAATACACATACCAAAAACTGCACTGAAAACTGTCTGGAAGACCAATTATCTCTGAGTGCTGCAATTATTGATAATTATTTTCCTTTTTGCGTCTCCATATTTTCTCAATGTTTCATAATGGACATATATTGCATAAAAAAAAACTATTTTAAGTTTTTCAAAAGAAAGTTCCTAAATGGTCTAGCATATGAAGAGGTCCTGTGCTGTAGCTCCAGCAGGAGAGAAAGGTTTAGGATTGAAGAGTAAGGATTCTGGGAGACCCTACCTGAGCTCAATATACCAGAATGGTCTATCGGGGAAATAACAGTCCTTTGTTATGGTGAAATCCCCGTAAAATGAGCTGTGCCTCTAGGATGTATTAAGACTGAGACCACATTTTAGGAGAAGCCTCCTTGGAGTACAGGTTTAGCTTCTCCTAAATGACTGTCAAGGTATACACAGCAGGTCTTCAAATAATGTCATTTTGTCATAATGTTGATGAGATGCTGTAAGAATTTAACTACTGTTTAGCCTATAGTAAAATTGGTTTCATTATAATATTTTGCTTAAAGTTAAAAAAGCTGTTGACAACAAGTAAGGACTTATTATATTCCAATTCCTTCAACACAGCTTGAGTCATCCCTGCTCCAGAATCCATAAAACTACTACTTCTTGTCTCCGCTGACTTCACATCCTCAATCAAGGTTTTAGGATCTGCCTCTCTGCTCTCTCACCAAATCAGGCCCAAATGGAGTGCAGTTAAAAGAACATTCAACTGGAATCAGAAACTGTGATCCCTGCAGTGCCTCTGTAAAGATATATCCTTTTACAGTCCTCACTTAATCTCTAGGAGCCTCAGTTTCCACATCTATAAAATGGCAGTACTATACAAGCAACAGACAACATATTCCCAACGTGATGAGAGCATTTCAGTAGCAGCTGATGGCCAACTATTAGGGTGGCTGTAGGGGTCCCACTGGACTGAAACCAGCCACAACTTTAATTCCAAGACCCTTGATTCTACACTGCGGCTCAAGCACCAACTTCATGAAAAGCCCTTCACACCCCCAGCTTTCCCTGGACCACTACTCACTCAACACAGTGTAACAATGAGCTGCTTTTCCTCCAGCTTCTAGGGCTGAGTCTTGGCTTTTCATTGTGACTACACGTTTTTCTGAGATTAGGACCAAGGCTTTCATCTTTACCCACAATCCCTTGTGCTGCTGGAAATAAAGACGTATTAATGATTTGACTGAACCCTAACAGAACCATGCTACTTAAAGTGCAGCCTATGGACCAGCATTACTGGCTGATTCTTCAGACCCACTGAATCAGAATCTGCTTTCTCAGGTGACTCCCATGTTAACAAGGTGAGGATGATGCTGACACCCTCAGGAAGTGAGGGGAAGGCCTAGGGCACTCTCATCCCACCAGATCTCCAAAACCCAGGAAAGGGCCCCAGTCCCCCATTCATTTGTTTATTCAGTCAGTCATTCACTCATTCAACAACTATATCTTAAGTCCCTACCTCCTGACAGAAACTTTTCTAGGCACTGAGCCCTGTTCTATCCAGGTGCCATTAAATGGTAAGGCTCCTCTAATATTAGAGAGAATTGTCTACTAAAGCTACCTGCTCACAAAATTCAGCTAAAAACAATGTAAGAGCCTCTGAACCCCCACTCCTGCAACCCAGGCCCAGCTCCTCAAATGTTTTGCAGGTGTCTGAGTGGATATCTCTTCATGAACCCTCAAGAAGCCACCCACACAGTAGCCATGGTCCAGTGGTCCGGGCAGAGTCCCTTTATATTTCTGCAGGTGCTACATTCCAGAGATATTTCTTCTTATAAAGCACAGCAGGAATTCTACACTTAGGGAAGAAAAAAGGCTAACGAAGGGCTTTATTTTTCCCTAGGGAGAGAAGAGACTAAAACCTCTCATAGAGATGTTTACATTTTTAAAATGTATTTTACGAACCACACGCTTGCAAGTCAAACATCCCCTCAAAGACATCTTGCAGAAAGAGATATCCTGGGAACATGGTGCAGGCAGCTTTATTTACTGCCACTTTATAAGACTAGCCCAAAGGGATATCAGATGCTATCTCCTGCTGACATGACTTGCCTGTCTGCCTGACTGCCACCTCCAGGCCAGGTCACAGCTACTTCTTGTCACTCAAATACCCCTGCTGAGCTCTACTCAACTACCTGTGCCCCAAGGGTCCTCTGCAAGTCTTCCAATCAGTCCTGGCCACTCCCAGTTGGGGAGGGCTATTTGATCCATGTGCACCTCCTTTGGGGTATATAACTGACAGTGAAAAGTGTAATTAAGATACAGCAGCGGCCCTGGCCAGTTGGCTCAGTGGCAGAGCGTCGGCCTGGCATGCAGGAGTCCCGGGTTCGATTCCCGGCCAGGGCACAAAGGAGAAGCGCCCATCTGCTTCTCCACTCCTCCCCCTCTCCTTCCTCTCTGTCTCTCTCTTTCCCTCCCGCAGCCAAGGCTCCATTGGAGCAAAGTTGGCCCGGACACTGAGGATGGCTCCATGGCCTCTGCCTCAGGTGCTAGAATGGCTCTGGTTGCAGCAGAGCAACGCCCCAGATGGGCAGAGCATCGCCCCCTGGTGGGCATGCCGAGTGGATCCCGGTCAGGTGCATGCGGGAGTCTGACTGCCTCCCCATTTCCAACTTCAGAAAAATACAAAAAAGAAAAGATACAGTGGCAACGTTAATATCAAAGACTGCCACAGTGCTGGAAAACCCTGAAGGCTGCTAGGATCCTAGATAACAGAACTCCTCAGTGTCACTGTCCAAAAGGAAATTATAAGAAAGTGTACTTCCGTCACAAAGCTCCCTCCTTTGTGATCTTTAATCAGGCCGTCCTTTGAGCTACAGGATTTAACAATTAGGAACGCTTTCCACATCTCCCACCGTTCTCTATGTTGGCCTGGTAACTGTCTCATTCCCAGCAGGGAGCATCCTGAGGGCAGGGTCTGTGCCCTGCTCAGCATAAGGTCCTTGGAGCCCAGCAGATACCTGACATATCCAGGTTTTCAGTAAAGACCGGTAGAAGGATAATTCATTCAATAAGCATTTAACAAGTGCAGAGTTTCAGGAATACAATATTGAATACCTGGAGATAAAGAAATAAAAACCCCTTGTTGGCCTTTTCAGACAAAACAAGGAAGGAAGACTATGAAAGCCTGGATGCACACTCTGATGTGAAGGATGAGGGAATTCCTGGAGCAGAGCAAGCCAAGGGCAACACAAGTGGAATTTTATTTTTTTTTATTTTCTATATTTTATTTATTCATTTTTAGGGAGAGAAGAGAGAGAGAAAGAGAGAGAAGGGGGAAGGAGCAGGAAGCATCAACTCCCATATGTGCCTTGACCAGGCAAACCTGAGGTTTTGAACCCACGACCTCAGTGTTCCAGATCAATGCTTTACCCACCGCACCACCACAGGTCAGACACAGGTGGAATTTTCTTATCCACCTCATCTCAGACAGATCTACGCCCAGTCCGTAATTCATCATGTACTAAATGCATTTCCCACACACTAGCCTCTTATTCTGCAACTGGCCAAATTTCTCATCTGTCTTGTAAAATATCAGTATACTGTACAGAATATCCTGTCTCCATCCTGAACTGTTTTAAAAGGGAAACCACAGCTCACAATGAGATGTGGTTCTCAGGGCACTCTGACTTCATCCTCAGCCCCAGCTGTTAGGCTCTTACTGCCACGTGAGAGAAGAGGGCAGGAAGGTCCTGAGATGGGAGGACCTGCCACAGAATATTTCTCTGGGACCCTCCACACTTCTTCACTCTGACCCATGTTCTCATCACCAACCCAGGGTCCTCTCCTGGGCCTCTCTCTCCACCAACAATACTGCCCAACAGAAATGCTATGTGAGTCACGTGTCACAATGCATATTCTACTAGCCTCCTTAAAGTAAAAAGTTAACAGGTGAGATCCCTTTCAATATCTTCTTCTGTTAACCCAACACATCTAAATATTACCACTTCAACCTGTCATCAATATAAAGAAAAAACTGTTAGATATTCCACATTCTCCTTCTGTACTAAGTGTTCAAAGTCCAGTGGTCACTGTATACTCGTGGTGCATCTCAATTTAAGACACCTTCCAGGCGCTGAACAGTACGTATGGCCGGTGGCCGCCATATACTGCACCGTGTAGGCCTAGAGCAGCGGTTCTCAACCTGTGGGTCGTGACCCCGGCGGGGGTCGAACGACCAAAACATAGGGGTCACCTAAAGCCATCGGAAATACCTAGAGTGAGCATTTCTTACACATGCTTGACTCAAAAAACCTGAATTGGTTTCTAAGCACATAAAAGCCTTTTTCATGGTACCAACCTCTGCTGATTTTGAGAATTAGGAGATCCCAGTTTGAAGTTGACATAGGCTTCCCACGTTTAAATTAATTTCAGCTTCACCCTGACTATGCACCCCTCCTCTGTGTATAGGTACCCTGACTTCAGTCATTACAACCCTCTAAGTGCTCTGCTACAATCGTCACTATTGTATGTTCCTTGAAGACAAGACTGTGTTTCGTTCACAGCTCAAGCCTTATCTCCCAACACAGCAGAGGCTTAATAAATATTTACCAGGTGTACGGATGGATGGTTGAATAAATGAACAAAATTCTTCCTAGCACACAAAAATCCCTCTCTAGGCCTTAGTTTCCTCATCTGTAAAATCCCCATGGTTTCTTCCAGCTCTGAAAGTCAACAAGGCCATGCACAGTGATTTGTGTCACTTACACCCAGGTAACAAACCAACTAGGACATTTATGTTTGGCCCGCATTGCACAACCAGCTCAATCAACCATTTGACACAGGAAAGAACAGTTCTGAGTTGTAATAAACACTTCAGTTTAATTTTCTGGACCAGTACAAAATGGGGCAAAATACATTGTTTTTAGTTCTCCAGAAAGTATCCTGTGGCCCTACTGCTAGTCCATAGAACAAAGAAATGTTATTCTCTCACATAATTCCAGAATAGCTTCCCTGGTCAGTCACTTACATATTCCTTACATAGAAGATGCTAAATTTTGTCCTTAATAAGTAAATGTCAGAAAAAGACCTTAAGGTCGGCTTCAGAATCCAAAGTCTTGGTTTCATCACCTCTACCTTTTTATCAACTTGCTGCTTGGTTAGGAATATGTTATTTAATGTCTACGCACCTCAATTTCCTCATCCATAAAATGAGATAACAATACAACTCAGAATTGTTACAATGCCAGAATGCCTTATATATTGTAAAGGACCAAGCAACTGTTAGCTCCTTTGAAAACTGTTTTTTCTGAAGCACATCAAAGTGGGGTGACAGAGCAACTTATAACACAGCCACGGCCAAGGCCAGATGGACTCAGTACACTCAAATGCTAACATCAAACAGGTCCAGAATTCATGGCCAGGGAATCTCAAGTAGGAAACAGCCCACAGCCCAGAAGGGCAGGTTCCCCCAGGTACGCATGCGGCCCCCTGGCCCCACCAGGAGGAGCCTTGGGGAAAGGTTGCCTACTGGAGCACAAAGGACAGACCGCACAAAGGAGCCAGCCCTCAGGGCTGGACAGGTAGTTTCTGTTCTAGAAAGGCAGTCCCTACTCCCACCCCCGAGCAAGGGGTCCTGCCTTCCGTCAGGCCAAGGAGCTGGAGAAATAAATTCACCTGCCTTTTCCTTCTTTCTCCTGCAGTGTTTCAAAGGTGCCTGGACTTAACCAAATTGGCTCTGCCTATTGCAAACAGAAACTGGGTTTGCATGTACACATTTTACGATTTCAGAAGAAAGCACTTTGCAGTCTGAGAATGAGTCATCAGTAAGCCTTGTCAGTGTGCCAGCAGCCTGCCCCTCTTCATTACGAACAGAGAGATAAAAAGCTCTTGCACTGCATTAGCTGGCATATGCCTCCACAGACAGTACAAATAAATTAATTGTGCCTCGTCTCAAACAGCCCGAGAGGTGTGCAAAAAGAGAAAATAGGCTGCGGCTTGTTTCACTAAAAAATTAAACTGAAATTGATCAGGGACCATTCTCTTATGTCTACTACACACCCTGCTATTCAGCATCAGTCTCCTAACAGGCACTCATTTGGGGTAACAATACTCAAGGAGAGAGAGCCCGTATGCTCAAGTAACTGTCTCCTGCCCAAAGAAGTGCATGTCCTTGAGCCCTTCAGTGGTCCCTGTGAACGAAGGGGTGAAGGTGATCACAGGGGCCACACTAAGGGAATCTGGGGGACACAAGTCACCCATCAAATGCTGGATGTGCTGCTGCAAAAGGAAGGGTAGTTCAATCACTGACCCCAGACAAATAAACAAATCAGTTCAGCGGCCTGCTGTGTACAGCAGAGCGAAAGAGTCCATCAGCAAGCAAACCCTGTCATGCTGAGGATGGCAAGCATTCCAGAAGAAACAAAGTTACTCAAGACTAACTTGAAAAACAAGTTGGACTCTCCTTCAGCGCAAGCTAAGATTACACCGTCAAACACACCTTTCTACTATTCCATGTGAGACATTTGCTTTTCATAGTGCGGTCAGAAGCAATTTGTTTCAATGCTGTGATTTTCTTTATCCTTCTTCCATACCACTATATAATTTAGGCAACTCACGTTTTGTAAGTTGAAGGAGCAAGACTGAAAATCTGACCCTTTTATGTTTTATCACCATGAAGAGACAAAACATGGTTCTTACATGGGAGCAGGGGGACAGGAAATGGGAGGATAATGGAGGGAAAGAACAAAACGGTATCTAAGAGGAAAAGCCCTTCTACTCTCCAAATAAATATCACCCCAGCAAGGAAGATCACGAGCACCTAATCCAATCACAAAGTATGTCCAAAGTATTTACCATATAGATGGGCTCCCAGGTTTGGTTTTTGTTAGTTTTCTTTTTGTTGTTGTTTTTGTAACTGTAAAATCCAAAATCTAAAAAATTCTAGGCATTAAATCTGACCTCAAAAGGATAGGTCCTGCCTATAGCAAAACAAAGAAATTAAATTAGAGCTGAAAGTATAATAGTAAAGCCATAGACAACCTTACCATAACCAAGGAAACACTAATCAAACAATGAGGCACCACGGAGCCAAATCTTTGTAAAAAATGGCAACATCTAAAGCAGGCCAAGATATTCAAACTAGTACTTCCAGCACTGCTGGTGGCACTGTAATCTGGTACAACCCTTTTAGAATTCAATTCAGCACTATCCATTAAGAGCAAAAGAAAAAAAAAATGTGCCCTTTAACCTAGAAATCCTGCTCCTAGGGATTCATCCTCAAGAAATAATCTACAATAATGAGGATGAAACCATATTTCCAAGCATTATTTATAACAATAGCACAAAACACTAAGGAAAAAAGCTAAATGTCCAATAATAGATGAATGGTTAAATAAACTTAGCCTGTGGAATGATAAATTATAAGACCATTAAAAATCATCTTGAAGACTATGTAACCATTTGGAAAACATTTGCTTAAGGTTTACTGAAAAGAGCAGCATATAAAATTGAGTCTACATATAACGACAGCTATACAGAAATATGCCTGCATACAGACAAGGGCTAAAAGGAAAAATGAAAACAGTTGTGTTAGGATAGTGAGCTTATGAGTAAACTTTTCTTTTTACTCTTGTTTCATTTCCTTTAATGTGGTTATAGCTTTTATCTTGTGAAATAAAGAGATATCACGGTGTATATATGCAGCAGCTCAACTCACATTCAAAAAATGAACTAGGAATTGGAGAAACCAATCAGCAGGATAGGCTGAAGAGGAAAGCAATACTCAGACAAGCTGGACCACCTGCCCAGGGCTGTGTGAGGCTACACCAAGGTGACAGAGACAGGATGAGACTCCAGACTATTCTGCTCCACAACCCTGACCCAGCATTGTGTGAATCTGATCCAGGTGGAGTTCACAGACCTCTTGCATCCAACTCACCTGCACTGCAGCTTGAAGTGCAGATGGTTGCCCCCAACACAGACCCAGAGAATCAGAGGATCTGGGAGTGAAGCATCTGACCCTGAATTTAACCAGCCATCCAGGCAACTCCTGTCTATGCACAAGGATATTTGCGAACCACTGGCCTAAGAATCACACCAGTATCTGCCAAAGCGAACCACCAAACTCATACATGCATGTCCTGTCCCCCTACATACAAAGAAAGCTGCTGGATGTGGGAAAAACAGATTTAAAAGCTTGTACTTGCTCAAGTGAGAATTTAACCCCAGAGAGTTAAAATGTTTAAGACAGAAGATCACAAGAGAGAGATCTGAGTTTCTCAGACTTTTGTTTTCTGGTGAAGTAATTCCTGGGCTACCGGACATTCTCCAAGTTCATATGCCCCACATATAGCACAGTTGGTAACATAAGTGTGCAAAATGCTGGTGAATGAATGGGTGAATGAATGAGCTGGCAGATAGCATCTGTGTCTGACTATATTAAGTATTTACATTGTTTGTTTGCTTGTCTGTCTGCCTGCACTACTGGGAAACCTCCATGGCATAGGGGTGAGGATGGGGTACAGACCATCCCTCTTATGACAGGGCCAGGGATGCTGTGCACTTGTAAATAGTGGCTGGCTAAATAAATAGTAGGCACTAGCAAGAGCCAGAATAACATAAGAGCTCCTGGATCCAGTCCTCTCATCAATAAATATACTGCTCACAAAAATTAGGGGATATTTCAAAATGAATATGAAACGATAAAAAAGAAGCATTTGATTTTTTTATTAAACAAGAACAACAGAAAAGCAAATGATAGGTCAAAAAAAGTTGTTTGGTAATGCAAATGAGATGCAAAACCAACTTTTATTTCATTGGTGAAAATGCACTACAAAAGGCTGAAAGTACTGGAGTATCAGCATGTTCCCTGATCTTGAAAGTGCACACCCTGCAATTTCCCAGCCCTTGCAATGCCCCTGCAACACTATTTGCCCAAATGCGAAGCCTGGAGAGCCATAGGACGTCTTGAAGCTGGTCAAACACAGACAACAGTGGCAACAGCACTTGGAGCATCCCAAAGCATAATTAGCAGACTATGGAATCGCTTTCAAGAGACTGACACAGTACGAAGAAGATGAGGGCAGGGTCGCCCATCTGCCACAACAGAAAGAGATGACTGCTACTTGATCTTACTGACAAGAAACAAGCATAGCAATGCAACAGGCCTCCGGGGAGTTTCTTACTGCCACTAGATGACAGCTAAGCACCCAGACCATACAAAACCAGCTCCATTGTGTTGGACTGCATGCCCGGTGATCAACGGTATGCATTCTGTTATCTGCTAACACCACAGAACCCACAGAAGGTGGGCTGATGAGCATCGTCATTGGACCCATGATGAGAGGTCAACTGTCCTCTTCTTTGATGAGTCACAGTTCAGTCTGAGCCTGACAATCATCGTGTCCTGCTCTGGCATGAATGAGGAACACGGGAGAATCCACGTTTCATGCGAGAAAGGGACTCCTTCAGTGGTGATGGAATCATGGTGTCGGCTGGCATCAGCACTGGCGGTCATACCAACCTCCACGTCATCAGAAACGGATCACTGACTGCTGTCAGATATCGAGATGAGGTCCTGCACTCTGTAGTGGTACCCTATGCTGGAGCAGTTGGAAACAACTTTCTTTTCATGGACAATAATGCAAGTCTCCGCCATGCGCATCTCGTCAACAACATGCTTCAGGAGGCAGGAATTGAATGCATGGACTGGCCTTCATGTTCTCCAGACCTGAATCCCATTGGTCATGCTTGGGATACATTGAGAAGATGTCTAGCAATCTGTCCAATGCCTCCCACAACACTTCCTGAGCTGGAAGTTGCCCTGGAGCAATAGTGGCAGAGGATCCCACAAGAACTGCTGGACAATCTGATCCGGTCCATGCCCCATCGCTGTCAGTGTGTTCTGGCAGTCTTGGGTGACCATACACCCTACTGAACAGTCAATGTGTGGCGCTCTCATCCAGTTTAACATGCTTCTGTTTGCCCCCACCAACATGTCACTTGCTACTCAATCATGATAACTGAGTTTGCCTCATTTGCATAAGCAAACAACTTTCTTTGACTTGTTTGCTCTTCTGATGTTCTTGTTTCATAAAAAAAAAATCAAATGCTTCTTTTTTTTCATTGCTTCATATTCATTTTGAAATATCCCCTAATTTTTGTGAGCTGTGCTGTTCTTGTGAGAATGGTGCTGTTCTTACAGAAGGGAACCAGAGTGGTCACTTCCTCACCAAGTACGCACTATGCATGGGGCCGACTGCTTCTACACTCGAATGTCCGCAAGAAAACCACAACTACATGAGGTGGACTAGCAATTGGCTGCTAGGACTAAATGGTTTTCATGGTTGTAGTCAAACATGAAAAATGAGAATACTAAAAGAAACAAAAGTCTAAAATAATGTTCCATAAAGGATACTCAGTCCAAAGAAAACCCACTCTCAAGATCGAACGGGCTGCGTGGCTTCCCAGAGGAGGTGCCCAGCCAACCACAGACAAGTCGTGTACAGGGAGTCACGCTGGCTGAGAAATTGACCCTTTCACCTTTGGACCCTGTGCGAGAGCCTCAGCTGGTCACCTCAGGGCCCATCTCTCTTCCTTGGAGCCATAATGGTAGCACTGATGCCACCTCAAATTACTGTCATCAGCTGCAAACACTTCAGAATCCAAAAGATGTGACACTCAGGCCACTGCAGAGTTGACTGGTTAGAACTACTGAGCACCCATGGGAGCGCCTCACAGCCTAGTCTAGAGCTAACCCTAAAATCACATCGGCCTGGACTCACATCCCGCCTTTGCCGCTTGCTCACTGCAAGACCTTCACGTTTCGAGTCTCAGTTTCCGTATCTATAAATGGAGATAATAACACTCACCTCATAGAGTTATTCTGAGGCTTAAATAAAGCAATGACCTTAAAGGATTTACCTCAGGGCTGGCACACTGTAAAGTGGCAGTAAGTGATACCTGTTGCAACAGTTGCCATAAGCATTGTAAAATCTGATCTGAACACCAGTCATGTCCCCAGTGCACAAGCATACAGACTTCCCATAGGTTCTGCATTCTCTGCTAGTATTTTTCTATTACACATAAAAAGGTTCATGTATTAACACAGGGCATATACTTATTATTTTTAATAGGCAGGGAATAAGTACCTATTCCTCTCCCCAGGGTCTAACTTTTTAATGATTTCCACATTCGATTTAACATTAAATGCAAACTGATCCATAAAGTCATCTAATTAGAAATTAAGCATGCCATAGATGTTATCCACGATTTAATTAGAAGAGCAACATGATATGATGAGAAATGCCCGTCTTTAAAGAGGAGAAGCAGGGGATGGAACTTCGCCTCAGCCAATTACTGGCTGAGATCTTGAAGGTCACTTAGGCTTCCTGGGCCCCTGCAAAATGAGGAAGTTAGATTTCAGAGATACTCCCCAGTCAAAAAAAAAATCTGGCCCTGGCCGGTTGGCTCAGTGGTAGAGCGTCGTCGGCCTGGCATGCAGAGGTCCCGGGTTCGATTCCCGGCCAGGGCACACAGGAGAAGCGCCCATCTGCTTCTCCACCCCTCCCCCTCTCCTTCCTCTCTGTCTCTCTCTTCCCCTCCGCAGCCGAGGCTCCATTGGAGCAAAGATGGCCCGGGCACTGGGGATGGCTCCTTGGCCTCTGCCCCAGGCGCTGGAGTGGCTCTGGTTGCAACAGAGCAACGCCCAGGAGGGGCAGAGCATCGCCCCCTGGTGGGCAGAGCGTCGCCCCCTGGTGGGCGTGCCGCGTGGATCCCGGTCGGGCGCATGCGGGAGTCTATCTCTCCCCGTTTCTAGCTTCAGAAAAATACAAAAATAAAAATAAAAAAAATCTATAATTCCAATCTCTTCAGTAACTACTTATAGAGAAAACAGGATCTGGGAAGCAAAGACTTCAGTTATGCCTTAAAAGTCTACAGATCTGGGAAACCACAGCCTGGTCCAGCCACCAACACAACCTGGCTTGCGAAGTGGAAGCGTGTGAACATTCATTACATTCCAGACAATGCTACCTGGCATATGTTCTCCCGCCCTGCCCTCTCCTGTTGGGCGGCCACATCCTCAAGGCTTATTTCCCAAAGCATAATTTCCAATTCCAAGCCACAGCTCAAGACTGGTAGAGCTGGTCAAGTGTTTTGCTGTTTAAACCATTATCTCCACTCCACCAATCCAGGACTTCTCCCAGATTAAATTCTGAAAAGGTCGCCAAGATTTATCTCAGCACTGCTTGTCCTTTTCAATGCAAAATGATCCTTGTCCCTAACCTGGCTTTTTGACCAAAAAAGTAGAAGGGGAAGAGGAGAAAAGATGAAGGTGTGCTGAGAAGTCACCTGAAATGAAGCAGGTGGCACAGCTCGTAAGAGATTGAGGGGTGCACAGGACAGCTAGGATCCGCTGCTACCTCACCCAGCAGGGCATGAGGCTGACCCAGCAGCACGTCCCTCTCAGGAAGCTCTTATGTCTTACCCACATTAATGTGAGTGATGTTCCTCTCCTTACCTCTGTGGGACGAGGACATCCTCCATCTCATGCCGTCAATGCCACCACAGTCCCTCCTCTCCTGGGCACAAAAACACCCCCCACCCCACCCAAGGCACCTTCATCACCTCCCCAAACTGCTGTTTTACTGTCTGGGGTTGAATGGCAGCTGCTGCTCATGGACAGACCCTGAGAAAGGGGCTCCTGATGAACCTTGTCCTGATTCCTGGAAATGCTGCTATCAAAGAGATGGTCTCCCGAGCCCTAGGAATCCCAGAAAGCAATCAAGATTCAGAAGTAAGTGTTCGGAAGACCCACAGTCCTGCAAGAACACACCAGAGCAAAGTTTGCAAACTCTTAAAGTTAGGAAGCTGCCCTTCACTGAATATGATACATGTAAACCGTATGGAAGTAAGATTCATACTACTCAGACCAAAGGAGGGTAGAGGAAGACATTTAACATTAGGATGAAGGGTTTTGAACATTGATAAAATGTCTCCTTTTTAGAAAAGTCTAGATTGCCATAAAACAAATGTAAACCATCATCTGGCTAGAGATTGACCTTGGATTGTACTTGAGAATCCTACAGGGATCAGACAAGGGTATAATTTAGAGAAAGAAAAAAAAAAGTAAAGAATTGGGTTCAGAAATAATACCCTTCCATAAAAATCAAAATGTTATTCATACAGAACTTCAAATTTGAATTATGTCAATAATTCCATCCCCCCCACAAAAAAAATCAGGGGAGACATCAAAATCTTTACTGAAGAACCACATCATTCTTTTTTAAAATATTTATTTATTCATTTTATAGAGAAGAGCAAGAGTGAGAGAAAGAGAGAGAGAGAGCGAGAAAGGGAGAAGAACAGGAAGCATCAACTCCCATATGTGCCTTGACCAGGCAAGCCCAGGGTTTTGAACCGGCAACCTCAGCGTTCCAGGTCGACACTTTATCCACTGTGCCACCACAGGTCAGGCCCACATTATTCTATAAGTGTATCAAAGCCCCTGTCCCACAAGGGGATGGTGGGAGGTCAACGAGATGGATGAGGATAATGAGAGAGGTGATGCTGACAGTAATGATACCTTCCTTCTTAATTGTTACAGTACTTCCCAGCTTACAAAGCACTTTCACTTTCATTGTCTTCTTTGATGCCCCCAAGACAGTCAAGGGGGGCGGGGTCGGAACTGCTTATCTCTGTAACACGCTCTGCTCTGGGTGAGAGGTGAGGAATCTGCTGAAGGTACAGTGACAGGTCTAGCATGTGAGCCTTAGGTCATGTCAGGGCCAAGCACGTTCCAGGAACCACTAATCACAAAGAACAGCTGTGATCTTTCCCAGGGATGTTCACACATCTCTGTATGAGAGATGGGGGAGGAGGGAGTGGAGTTGTGAGCTTATTTTGAGCTATTACTATCAGAGCTTTATTTTATTTACCCTACCTCACAGCATGAGGTTAAGGGGAAAAGAGAACCACTTCTTCCTCCTTTATCTCAATAAAGATGCATTTGAGTCAGGCAGGGTTGTAAGCACTTTATGTTCATTAACTCATTTAACTCTTACAACAGCCCTATGAGTATCTACCTCTAACTCCTGTTAATACCCTATTGTACAATTCAGTAAACAGCAAAGTTAAGTAATTTGCCCAAAGGCAAAGAGGTGGAAACCGATGAGCCAGGATTCAGGAAGCCTGAGCCTGCATGCTATTCTTTTGACCACAAAGCTATATGGCCTTGTACCAGGTCCCAGTATCCGTGGATTCAAATGTGCCATGGAACTGGGGTGAGGAGTGGGGAACAGAACTCTAACAGCTCACTGTTGATACCACACAAAGCTCCTTAACTGCCAGATGCCTCCAACTTTCAGAAATACCCAGGTCACCACCTTCTCTCCCTCCCTCCTTCCGCCTCCCATTATTGGGTTACTGCAGGAGGATCGTGTATTAAGGCAAACACCACTTTGACATAACCTAATAACCACCCATCTCCCAGCATTCAGCAAGAATGAATGCTACAGGGCACACGTGCAAACCTGATTCTCAGTCCAGGAGTGATTTCTGTGGGAAGTTTAATTCCATTGTCCACCTCACCCAGCACATCCTATATCCATAAAACACAAAACCTCCATCCGTCAGGACACCCAAGAATGAAGGGCCCTGCCTCCTAACCCATGTTTCAGGTGCAGCTAGACCACATCTGGTGACAGAAAGTCAAACCTAATCTGATCTTTCCATTTAGAAACACAATTCCAAACACATACAGCTGTATGTAGAAGGCAGCATAAAACAGATGTATAATTGTCCCACATTCAATTCTGCTGGTTACTTATTTACTAGGTCAAAATTACTCCCAATATTGTAGCCTATGATCACTATAAACTACATTCATTATAATACTGACTCTGTGGCCACACTTTTGACTGTTAATGGCTCATTCTCCAAGATGAAGATGTATAAATCCACACAAGAACCTATGGGATATGTGTTTGTACCTGCACTATAGGAAACTGAAAAGCAAAACCCACTGCTTAAGATCCCCACGCAGTCGATCATTTGGTCGCGGCAGAAGCTGTAACCTCAGGGGAAGAGGCCATTCAGCTGTAACCTCGGGAACTGAGAGCCAAGCTTCAGCTCTAATGTTCTCTGTTACTGCCTCACAACAGGGTTAACAAACTAGCTTACAGGCCAAACACGGCCCGCCATCTGCTTTTGTACGGGCCACAAGCTAAAAATGGGTTTAACATGTTTAAAATGATTGAAAATAATCAAAGGAATAATGAATTACATAGCATTCACATTGCAGTGTCCATAAAGAAAATTTTATTGGACTGCAGCCACGCCCACTGGTTTGTAGCTTGTCTACTGTCTGTGGCTGCTTTCACACCAGCAGAGTTGAGTAGTGAGGACAAAGACCACCTGGCTGGCAAGGTCAAAAATATTTACTATCTGCCCTTTTACAGAAAAAGTCCGTAGACCCCTGACTTAAAGGCACTGCTAGAAATAAGACTTTGACAAAACACAACAAGGTCTGGGAGAGAAATAAATACGAATGGTCACTTCTTGATCAATCATTCATATCTAGGATTCAGTACCACCTGCCCCTTTTCTAAGATAGAAAATGAGGCTGGCTTGGGGTCTGGTGGTTCTGCTTGTCCTGTGGCTCCCATGCAACTGAAAATGAGGGCAGAGGACAAAGAATTAGCTAGAGCTCCTTCCAGCTCTCAGCGGGAAGCCGACGGCAGAGCCAGAGAAGGACGGGAAGTCAGTAGGCTATGACCCCTTTGTGAAGTTTCTTAGTGGAAAGTCTCAGTTTTGGACAGAGGGTGGGTGGGGTGAACCAGGAAATGAGCACAATATTCCTTTGTCAGGATTTTTTTTTTTAAAGATGATTAAGAATTATCCTTGCCCTCTTTTTTCCCATATTCCTCACCACCTCAGTCAATTCAGAAGCCCCTAGAGCTAGGGTGGCCAAATTTATTAAATTAAAAATACAAGATGCCCAGTTAAATTTGAATGTCATATAACTAATGAATAATTTTTTAATGTTATGTGCATCCCAAATACTGCTTCTTTAAAACTGTCATAGAGTAGTAGTAGACTTGTACCAAAACAATGCTAATTGTTTTTCTGATATTCACATTTTATTGGGCATTCTGTATCTTATCTGGCAACCCTACATGGACTCCCAATTCTGCAGACTCCCTGCGTCCAGCCCCTTCTGGTGAAGACCCTGCATGACTGGGCCTTGTCTCTAGGAGCCCTGCTGGCACTCGGTGCGGCTCCCTGGGCTCCCACCGTGGAGGCCAGTCTGCTGTAGTTTCCAGAAACAAACTTCCCCAGGAGCTACTGAGAAGAATGCAACCATCCCATCCTCCCCTTAGCACACCAATTTACCTACTGTACACATCTTTGGGATGTAGGAGGAAACCGAGGTAACCAGAGAAAACATATGCAGATACAGGGAGAACAGGCCAACTCTACACAGCCAGTGGCCCCAGTGGAAGTCAAATTTTTTTCCTTATCAATGTTATAAAATGACATCATTTGAGGACCTGCTATACCTGGCTCTTGAGAGAGCCAGAACTTGAGAACCCTCTGACCAGACAGGCCAAAGGCCTTCCCAATTCAGTTTAGGTCCAAGCTTGATGTTTTTTCTTGTCAAATCAAACCCACATACTATTTAAGACTCACTTCTCTCCCCATAACGTCTTCCCAGATTGTACATTGCCCTCTGATGTTTGCATAATCAACCCCAACCATACTGGATTTGATTTATGCTCACTCAGATAAAAACCTGGCTTCTCGTTGTACTTTCCCCCTAGTACCTCCCACATAACTAATATATTTCCCTAGGGCAGGAAGGACGGTGGTGATAGCAGTAATCCTAATGCAGTGATGGTGGTGTTGGTGGCAACATTTTAGCACTTAATATATTCTAGCCAATGTGCCAAGTACTTTACATGCATTATTTAATTTCATCTTCAAAGCAACCTTTGAGGTAAGTATATTATTATTCCCATTTTACCACATGAGGACAGTGAGATAGAGTTTAGGTAACTTGCCCAAGGCCACAAAGCAACTAAGTAGCAGAGCTTGGATGGGAGCCATGACTACATGAGCGCAACTGAAGCTGTGTGAGTGCAGAAAGGTGACCGGGCCTCCCGGGAGGAAGCAGCGGCAGCAACAGGTAGTTCAGAGGCGACTGGTCAGACTAGTAGGACAGCCCTGAGAGCCCCTTGACATTTTTATATCTGAGAGCTAAAAACAGTGATTTGCTTCAATGAGAAGATCATATTACTGGATTACTAGACAAATGGACAGATGGGTGGATGGATGGATCCATTCATCAGTGAAGGATGAAAGAATGAGCAGATAGGTAGGCAGGAAATGGAAGATATTTAGGAAAACAAGGGAGATTCCATGAAGAAATAACTTAAGACTTACCTTATATAGGGCACAGTATCCCTCAAAAGATGCCAAATGCCCAAGTGGACATGAAATGGACACTCCACATTCAGCCCAGAGTACCTTAATGATACCTTCAGGCCTAGCACCGGGCTGTGGGGCCTCGGTGGAGACAGAAGAGAGGACCTGGAGAAGGGGAGCTGAGCAGAGGGGCAGGTTGGCACACTCAGCCCTGGATAATGACAGCTGAGATCAGGAAACCTGATGCAGTCCAACCAGGAGCCGGAGACCATGACTTTGCAGGAGGAGCAGAACCTCTGAGGGACCCCATGCTTGCTTCATTGTTACGGTTAATTTGTTACCTTGCTCTCTCTGCCACTTACTTTTGTTACTTTTGTTACCTTTACTTCTTTATCAGTTTCCTGTAGTAATTCTCAGTAAAATCTGAGAAGGTAAAGGACCTGTTTGCAATCTTTAGGGGACAAGAGGGGAGATGGGAATCTGTATCTCACACCCACCTCCCCAGATAAGGTGAGAGGACAATGAGGGTTTAAACTGGATTCTGGCAGAGGACTGGTCCGGCCTTCAGACCTCAGCCCCACCGGCCAGGACCCCCTGGTTCCTGGAGAGACTCATGGCATGTGGTATCCCAGGGGAGCTGGGAGAAGGTAAGCTGGGAAAAGCCCAGAGCTTGGTTTTAGACAAATCAGATCAAATAAACAAATATTATTTCCGAACAAGGCCTATCTATTTCAACTCCTACTCTACTTAGGATTTCTGTTGTTTCTAATCACTAGTACTGCACATTCTACTTACTTCTTCCTTCCACCCTCTGACACAGCATGACCATCTCTGCTAGAAGGCCTTCTAAAAATTGACCATCTACTTTTTCTGGTCAGCTCTTAAACAGTTCAAACATATGGAAATGTATGAGGTAGAAAGTGAGAGTCTTTACATAAGCCTAAATCCTAAATAAATGAACACTAGTATCATTTCAAGTATATTATCCACCCAAGAAATTACTGCATATAAAAACATCATAACACATACTCATTCTATACACATGCATCCTGAAAACAGCATCACACCACATGTGCTGATCTATCATCTAACTTTCTCACATAATTTCTCTGCCATCTTTCCGTAACAATACAGAAGACACAGAAGTTGATCTCATCATTTTCAACAGCTTTACTACATTTACACTATGGTTTCACTGGAGTTTATTTATTCCTTTACCGATGAATGTTTTAAGGCCCCGTTTGTCATGACACTAAACAGTATGGTGAAGAACATCCTTGTACATACTCACACAATTCTTCTATTAGGATGAATTCTGGGAAGCAGAGCCACCAGATCACAGAGCACACACACTGAACATTTCAAATCCCTATTGCCAAAAGCCCCTCCAGAAAAGTGATCCCATTTAGACTCCTGCCAATAGTGTAATTCTCGCCCAGCCTCACCTCAATCAAGTGTGGTTCTGATCAGAAGAGTTCATACCTTCTGTGAGATAAAGTCTCTGACCCACAAGACTGTTCTTGGCACTAATCCACACTCACCTCACCAATTCTGCCTCTCCAAGGAAAACAGGTCTAGTTTCATTATACTTGCCCAGGACTCCAAGCCTTGTCAGGGTCAACTCTGGGTTGCATGAGAAGATGAGTAATTATACAGACCTCAAGTGAAGATAACTATTCCACAGAATGGTCCTTAGCTCTGGACTGTGACCACAAAGCAAAGAGAGCACATATAGGACCCTTGTCAACATATCAAGAGCCTGTGGCTTCTCCAAGACAGACCCCTCTGAACAAGCTGCTGCTAGAGCTGAGATGTCCATCCCCACTCATCATCCTTCTCATCTAAGGGACTTTAAAAACCGCAAGAGCAGAGCAAAGACCAAGAGTACATATTTTAGCAACAGAGGAAAGTTCTTTAAAATAAAACCCACTGCCACCAATCAGTATAGCATAAGACTTCATGTTACCAGTACCCTTAGGGAAAAACTGTTCTTTATTAATATACTTCCAGTATGAATACTGATCAGCACCATGAGCATCAAAATTTTTGTTTGCTGGCCTAGGGCGGCACAGCAAATAGAGCATCAACCTGGAACACTGAGGTCACCAGTTTGAAACCCTGGGTTTGCCCAGTCAAGGCACAAATGGTCATATAAGCCAACAAGCAAGCAATGAACAACTACTTCTCATTTCTGCCCTTCTCCTCTTTCTGTAAAATCAACAAATAAATTCTTTAAGGTTTTGTTTAGTTGTTGAAGACTCTTTCTATAATTCTTCCCTGTCTTCCCTTTCTTTCTTTTTTTTTTTTTTTAAGATTTTATTTATTGATTTTGAGGAGTTGGGGGAATGGGAAGCATCAACTCATGTGCCTTGACCAGGAAAGCTGGGAGCCTCAAACTAGCAACCTCAGCATTCCAGGCCGACACTTTATCCACTGTGCCACCACAGGTCAGGCTCTTCCCTGTCTTCTTGAACAGAGCTCATTAGACAGAGGTATGATGCTACTTAAGGATCACACTCATATCATGAGCACCTGGCATCCCACTGTCCTAGATGATGGTGTTGCCCACTCGAAACAACAGGGCAATGAGGGCTGAAGAACCCCAGTTTAACATACTTTTTAAATGTGCTTATTACTATTTTTTATGTCTTCTCACATTATCAGTTATCACCTTCTCCCCTCTCTAACAGATACCCCTTCTCTGTCCCCTCCAGTCAGTTACGGTGTGAGAAGCAGAAATTTAGCAGAGTAGAATTGCAAATACATTATGAGTAATGTAGGTAAGGCTGACCAGTGAGTCTGTGAGTGAAGTGGTTAAGTTCTGATGCACAGACTCTGTGAACTACAAGTACCATCCTTACATCTGCTCGTGTGCCTTAAAATGGCCTGCAGATAGCTCTCTCACATTCTTGGTGCGCAGCTTTTGTTTTTGACACACAGAAAGAAGCAGGCAACTGGCCAGCCACCAAAGCAAGAAGCCTGACGACGAGTGGAAGGGCAACCCTAGGTCTCAGGTCCAGTGTTTTCGAAAGAACACATCAGCCACTTTCCTTCATAGAAAGTGAGACAAACACCTAGTCACACAAGTACACCACCACAAGTAACACTTCTTCTGCTGGCATTATGCTTCTGCTAAAAGAAAAGAAAAAGTGCTGCAAATATTATTTCATTCCCTTACTTAAGCTGTCTGGAAAATCCCCCACTACCCAATAATTTGGAGAGTTTTATAAACCAAAACTTTCCTGCTAGGCACAGCGACCGAGAACTGCAAGTATAGTATCGCCTACTGAAGAGAATGCTAGGTTCAAGGTCAAGAGATGACCTTGGGCCAATCACATGCCCCTTTTTTCAGCTTGGTTTTCCCATTGGTGTAAAATGGAGATGATGCTGAAAAGAGGGCCGCCCTGCAGGGTGTGAGGGGATATAACTGTGACCACCACCACTCTAAAAGGGGTCGGCCAGGCTGAGCCTCCCACTCAAGCTTGCAGTGTCCATGAACTTCAGGATGCATCAGAGGTGTCACATCTGGTCCAGCCACACCAGAGGATCCTGAGAGTCCTAGAAGGAGCCAGAAAGGAAAGGAGAGCAATGACAAGTTTCCAGTTCAACCCCTGCAGGCTCCAGTCCAGGAGCTCCACTGTCAGCTTTAGAAATATCCAAGGCAAAAGCTGTTCACAGCAGCATCACCCTGTCAGGGGAAACCTTATCTATAACCTCAATATATGTATAAAACACACAAAAAAGTGCTATTAGAACCTAATTATTTAAGTTACAGTATTTACTTATAAGTACAATGAAACTGTCCTCACGGACATAATAATTTTTAACCTCAAGTGAAGCATTTAATACATTTCTCTTTTAACTACTATGTACAGAAAGTCCTGATTGACATGTAGTTGCAAATGGTCTCTATTGAACCCTTTACTTGCAGCTTCAGGAATCCACTCAGTGAAAATAACCCAGAAACCTGAAACCAGGGCAATAGGAAGTTTTTTAAGTTAGGTCACATTTCTTGTTAGGAAATCTTCAATTCAGAGATGGCTGAAGAGTGGTTTCACCAGTCAGTTTAAGCTTATTTATTTATTTATTTATTTATTTATTTATTTATTTCTGAAAACACTGTTAAAATGTATCTTAGAACATAATTCAACATTCAGTGAGATCAGCTCTAAAAATCCTTAGATACTTAGTACTAGACTATGACAGATACTTATGCAAAATTTCAAGAGTCAATTTTATTTTGTTTTGCACATAGAGTTTAAACTAAGTTTTTATTTCATCACTGATGCACTACCTGCCTTTGTAAATTAGCATGGTAAGAACACAAGCTCACGTTGCCTAGTGGAGATCATTCCACTTTATTTTAAAGTTTCAGAAAGATACACAAGTGAGGGCAACCAAATTACATTTGAGAGACTCTTTGTCAGCCAATGCAGAAAAGTCACCTCATATGAAATATTTGTACCTCAACCTTTTCTTGAGTGGTCAACAACCTGTAGTATGAAAAAGTAAAGTTCTAAAAATTATCCACATCACTAAAATAACTCTTAAAAGTAAAAGAGCAACATCTAAGTATAACGTACACATTGTATACTACATGTATGGCACCATTCTAAAAGGTTATCTACTTAATAAGCAGATTTTGTACTTACAAGACACAATCCTGGTAATAGCTAGTATACAAACCAGCATCTTGGTAATTTTCACTGTCATTATTCTCACAATATAGGATAAAATTTTCTTCATTTCTGTATGTGTCAAGCGTTTGAAAGAGTGGGCCTTTCTCAAGTTTGCCTGGATACACACACAAAAATGCCAGCAAAATGCTGACAACTGCAACATCCACACTTCCACAGAGACAGACCATAGAGCATGAGTGTCCAGCCTCAGAACCTGCCCTGCCAAGGAGCACCTGGGTTCTCCTCTGTACTATCTCACTCTACAATGACACCAATTGCTTTCACAGAGGATGGCGAGGTGAGAAGTTTGAAGCTATAAATGCATTTTTCATGTTAGATAAAAACTCAGTGGTAGAATTCTATATAGGATTCTGAAGAACAGGGTAAAAACTCAGGGCCTATGAAAATGTGAAAAGAAACAGACCTGCTGTTCTCAAAAATGAAAATTACTAGGAAAAAGCAATATGTCAGTTCAGCTCCTCCTTCAGCCCTCAAGCCAAGCAACAAGTTCAATTCTCAAGAGCAGTGCAAAAGTTCAGTCTAAGTCTATTCTACCTTCCTTTCCTCCCCAGAGGATGGAAGATCCTTCCATTCATTCACCCAGTCGTTCATTAATTTGGTCATTCCACAGATATCCATTGGATGTCTACTTTGCAAGGCAAAGAGTTAAGCATATGCATGGCATATGTTGTCATCATCACAAATTTTATTTTATTTTGAAGAGTTCTGCCCTTAATGATACTAAAGATGAGTGACCATCATCAAAACCATGACTCCCTTCTGTCAAGACAACAGGCACAGCACTTGGAAATGTTAGCTATTTATTACTATCATATCCAAATACTTTTACTTGTACACACACACTCTGAGCATCTATGTACCAGGCAGAATACAAAGATCAGATACAGTTACTGTCCTCAGGGGGCTCAGAGGGAGAGAATGGGGAAAATTCAAGATGTGGAGGATACTGTGGTTATTGCTACTGCAGAGTTCTGGTACGGGGGACAATGGGAGAGAAGGAAAGTGTAGTCACGTAACATTTAGGAGCTGGGAAGGCTTCTGTGAAATAATGGACATTTTTCTCTTGAGAAGAGGGCACAGTGGCAAGACTGTATTCCAGGTAAGTACAGGTGGAGGAGAAGGCATGGAGGCAGAGAGGTGGTGGAGGGGGGCAGAAATAGAGGGTTACTGGGTAGGGGTGGCTGGCCAGCAGGTTGGAGGACAGCACCTGGACTTTCTCACTGGTGTTGGTTGATATGACTGGGGCCACCTGGTGTCAGACACCTCAGTCATCTGTAACTTCTCAGAGCAGGCAAGAGTTACTTCTTCAGCAAATCCCATATACCAAACGGAGTGGTCACACTGCCTTCTCCCTGAGCCTGTCAGGAGGCTGTCCAAGACACATAGCATCTTCTTCTGGTCTAGGGACACGGAGGGAGCTCCCCAAACCAACCATCCAACCACAATGCTGACTCAGCCATAATGAAAGATAATAATACATGTCTCTGACTTGGCAGGAGTTGAGTTCTTCCAACACAACTCTTTTCCATGCTCTAAAATAAAATCCGTGCAGTGTTTTAACAGCACATCCAGGGCCACTCTGCTTCCAGGAGATTTGTAGTGTTAGCCAATTTGCTTAGAAGATGGCTGTGCAAATTTTCACGACCCCATGAGCCTGGGTTTGAAAAGGAAGGGAGAGCTCTCTAGCTGTACCAGGAAAATTTTAATAAAAAGCAGAAGCCTAGGCCCATGCAATAGATGGCTGCTCTTACAGGTCAACTCACGCTGGGCACCACTTACCTAGCTCTTCAAGGAATGCAATAAATGAATTCCAGTGGCCCCAAACTCATTCACTCCACAGATAAATTCTGAATGCCTATTAAATACAAAGCACTGTGGAAGATATAAAGTTGTAGGAGCCACAGCCTGTACCCTGAAAGAGCTTACAGTTTAAGAGGAAGAAAGGATACCTACAGAGAATGGTTAAACATGCCAGCTGGTGAAAGTGGCATTAAGATATTGATGGGCTAAAGCAGGATAGTCAACCTTTTTATACCTACCACCTACTTTTGTATCTCTGTTAGTAGTAAAATTTTCTAACCGCCCAGAGGTTCCACAGTAATGGTGAGTTATAAAGAAGGAAAGTAACTTTACTTTATAAAATTTATTAAGCAGAGTTACAGCAAGTTAAAGCATATAATAATAATTACTTACCAAATATTTTGTCAGATTTTCGCTAAGTTTGGCAGAATAAATCTTTATAAAACAACTTACTATAGTTCAATCTATCTTTTTATTTATACTTTGGTTGCTCTGCTACCGCCCACCATGAAAGCTGGAACGGCCACTAGTGGGCGGTAGGGACCAGGTTGACTACTACTGGGCTAAAGGAAGTGAAGTGCTCTTCTGGTACAGAAAGAACAAACTGCGAGAAGACTTCCCGAAGGAGGCAGCTGTGGAGAAAACAGGCTTCAACAGAAAAAAACAGATGGCAAAGACATCACTTGGTGTGCCTCACTCAGACCCCACCACAGACCAGTGTGCTAGTCGTCACTGTCCCTGCGGACTGGGCAGAAGAACCCAGGCTCGGCGAGCATGAATGACTTGCACAATGTCATCACGCACATTATCAGTGGCAGAGCCAAGAACCAAAGGCCTGATTCTCTGCTAATGGAAGCCTTCCTATGAGGACATCACACCAGGAAGATGATGAGAATCCAGTTTGTAGGACAGATACCTAATGGGGTAGCAGGCTAGAAAGGGACACTGAGACCACACTGTGGGTGGCCCACCCTGCAGGCTGAGGACAGTGCATGAGCTGGTTGGGTGAGGAAGCATATAGGGAAGGGGAGGCTTTTGAGAAATGAGTCTCGGACCAGGGGCAGTGACTAACAGCCAGGGGGTCAGCCGGTATGGATTTGAATCCCAGCTCTCACAGCTACTTTGGACAAGGTATTTCATTTCCCTTTGCCTCCATTTCCTCATTTATTAGATGGGGATGATAATTCTATACCTACTTCACAGAATTATTGTGAACAGTACATGAATTGCAAAGCAGGAAAGAGTAATGCTACCCCATAAGAACTGCTATAGAAATATTAGATAATGAGTATGATTATGATGCAGCAACTTAATTAACCAGATGAGACGCACTGAGGTTGGCAGATTATCTGGGGGGGGGAATGGAAGGGAAGGAACCGCTCTACACCATCGGAGACCTGGGGAGGGGGAGAGAGATGTTGCACGAGGGTTGCAGCCTGGGAGAAGGTCGTGCTGCTGGAGGGGTCACTCAATCGCAAAGGGCTCAGAGGATTGTTCACTGGACTCGGCTCCTTGCACATCCAGGCACACTTCTATGAGCTGCAAGTCTTCCATCTCTAAAACAGGGCTAAGAGGCCCTGGCCGGTTGGCTCAGCAGTAGAGCGTCAGCCTGGTGTGCGGGGGACCCGGGTTCGATTCCCGGCCAGGGCACATAGGAGAAGCGCCCATTTGCTTCTCCACCCCCCCCCCTCCTTCCTCTGTCTCTCTCTTCCCCTCCTGCAGCCAAGGCTCCATTGGAGCAAAGATGGCCCGGGCGCTGGGGATGGCTCCTTGGCCTCTGCCCCAGGCGCTAGAGTGGCTCTGGTCGCGGCAGAGCATCGCCCCCTGGTGGGCAGAGCGTCGCCCCTGATGGGCATGCCGGGTGGATCCTGGTTGGGCGCATGCGGGAGTCTGTCTGACTGTCTCTCCCCGTTTCCAGCTTCAGAAAAATACAAAAAATAAAAAATAAATAAATAAAACAGGGCTAAGAATCCTCACCCTTTCTACTCTTGGCATTGTTGTGAGGATGGAGCAGGGCAGTGGACTCGGCCACAGGACATTAAGACATAAACATGGATATTAGGTGTGAAGCAAAAAAAGAGTGGTAACAAGGAATCCACCCGGAATGAGCCTTGCGAGGAAGAGGAAGCTCTACTTATTCTTGTCCACTCGTGACATTCCCAGACAGTAGGACTGAGGGTCAAGTCCAACATTCTCACCCTGAACAGCTGCAGGCTGGTAGCAGCCCAGAACCACTGACACCTGAGGCTGCCACGGCACTAAGGACAGAACACAGAAAGGGGCAGCCCCCAGCACAGACAGCAGGATTCACCATCCCAGGGCACAACAGAAATAAAGGAAGTCCCAAGAAAAACAATACCAGTCGGTTCTTCCTCCTCCAGCTCTCCAGTTATAAAGCCTGTGAACACATCAAAAGAAAGGATCTGGAGCCATCCCCAGAGAAGTGCAGAGGAGAAAACCAGGCCTCCAGGGCTACAGCAGGAGCCCTCCAGCACTGGCCTTCCACTATAACCAAATATTAGTTTACATTTCCTGCATTACCTTGTCACTTGTTGGATAACATTTCTTATAGAAACTCACCTTTTTTATGCTAAGTGAAGCCTATGAAGTCCAAGAAACAACAAAGATCAGCAGCTTATATTCCAATGTTAAGTTTTCTTTATTTTAGCTTCAGGAGGAGCTCAGGACCCCAGCTCAAGTCTCCTCTCTGGCAGACTTCAAGTCTCCTCCTCCTATCACTCACCACTGAAGATCAGAAGGGTCTCCTTGCCTGACCAGGCGGTGGCGCAGTGGATAAAACGTTGGCCTGGGATGCGGAGGACCCAGGTTCGAGACCCCGAGCTCGCCAGATTGAGCACAGGCTCATCTGGTTTGAGCAAAGCTCACCAGCTTGGACCCAAGATCGCTGGCTCGAGCAAGGGGTCACTCGGTCTGCTGAAGGCCCACGATCAAGGCGCATATGAGAAAGCAATCAATGAACAACTACGGTGTTGCAACGAAAAACTAATGATTGATGCTTCTCATCTCTCTCCCTTCCTGTCTGTCTGTCCCTATCTATCCCTCTGTCTCTCTCTCTCTGTCTCTGTAAAAAAAAAAAAAAAAAGAAGGCTCTCCTTAACACCCTTCTCTCTCCCACCAGACTGGAGTTCCTTGAAGTTCCTAAACTGGAGTTCTCATTCTTCTCTGAACCCCCACTACCCAACACAGACCCTGGCACATAAACTGAAATGTCAGCCCATCTGTTGGCACCCAAAGACAGTGAGAACTCAGAGGCATGACCTGCTCCAATCACTCAACTCTTCCCCTTACTCAGAAAAGTACTTTCAACAAAGCAGCACCTCTTTTGTTTAAGACTTCCCGGTTTGGTTTTCCAAAAACCTCATTTCCCAGATTTAAAAAAAAAAAAAAAGGCCTAATTTAGGTTTGAGATCTTAGTTTGTGTTTTATTTTAGAGTTTTGTTTGATATAGGTTCTGGAAAAGTAAAAGGCCTTATTACTCCAAAATACAGTCACTATATTCAAAACACTCCAGAACCGTGCCTTTTCCATTCAACCAATTTTTTTTCGCCTGACTTTCAACAGTTTTTAAGTTGATAAACTGGAGGAAGCCTTTATTTAAAGAAAGAAAAAAAGATCTAAGTAAACAGTTTCTAGTGTTCTCAAAGAATTTAGACTCTAAAAACACAATCTGTCCACACAAGGATAAATGCAGTTTTATTAAAGACAACACAACGGGCTTACACACTCTTCAAATAGTGTACAGTGTACACACAAAGGAGCAAACACAAATTCAAAGGGACAACAGAGTCACCCATGGGGGGGCTGTCACGGTTTTGTTCAAAAGCTGAACTACAAGGCAGGTACCTACACTAAAGAAAGACTCCTGGCTTTACCTTCCCCAGGTAATAATCTCTTTCACAACCACCAAAATGAGCTCAAGGACGTGACTACAGAATCATGCAGTGGAACTACTCTGGTAGTTCTCAAAATAATTTTTATTGAAGAAACAGGTAACTGAACTAATTATCATCTACAAAACCAAGCCGTTGACGTTAACTGTGTTCAAGACCTCAAACACTCCAAATACATTCCAAATATAGACCTGAAATCATAAACCAAAGAGGGAAAGCAAGTGTTTTAAATGATTGATTAATCCATCCAAATACCACACAGTTCTCTTCTGAGGGAAAAATAAATACCTCGAGAAATACAATTTCTATAAATCCTTCCATTATGGGAGAAAAAATTTTGGGGGGGGGGGTTTGGTTGGGTTTTGGGTTTGTTTTTTTTTGTATTTTTCCGAAGTCAGAAGTGGGGAGGCAGTCAGACAGACTCCCGCATGACCCGACTGGGATCCACCCGTCATGCCCACCAGGGGGCGATGCTTGACCCATATGGGGCGTTGCTCTGTTGTGGCTGGAGCAATTCTAGTGCCTGAGGCAGAGGCCATGGAGTGGTCCTCAGCGCCCAGGCCAATTCTGCTCCAATGGAGCCTTGGCTGTGGGAGGGGAAGAGAGAGACAGAGAGGAAAGAGAAGGGGAAGGGTGGAGAAGCAGATGGGCACTTCTCCTGTGTGCCCTGACTGGGAATTGAACCTGGGACTTCCACACACCGGGCCGACGCTCTACTGCTGAGTCAACTGGCCAGGGCAGGAAAAAAAGTTTTTGGGTTTTTTTAATTAATTTTAATTTATTGTGTTTACATAGATTCTAGTGTTGCCCCGAATGCATCCACCCTCCCCCATATGGGAAAAAAGTTTTTAAGATAAGTGTGGCTTTAAGAACATTAGCAGTAACTAAAATACACACAAAAGTTATTTCTACTGCATTCTTCAGATTAGCCATCACTTTATTTTTCAGTAATTTAAAAACATAGTATGTGTTTATAGTTTGGATCCTCTCATCACTTGAGCATTTTTCAAGCACCTGCAGGTCAGAATCATAAAAATGAATGAGGGTTCTGTTCCTGCCCACAAGGAGCTCTCAAGTTGGGTGTTTGTACCTAAAATGAAAGGGTTTAATAAATGATTGATGCTAATTTATCTAAGAAGTCTTTAGTAATAGAAAAAAGGTCCACAGTTCTTTGAAGCAGTATTTTATATTTACCCTAGTTAAAAAAAAAAAAAATTAACATCACCAGAACTATCTAAAAGGGAGATACTACTTAATTCAAAGCTGTGGAACTTGAATCAGAGCACTATTCACAAAGGACCTGTTAGGTGACAAGGCTTGTGCTCGATCATGATCGCCCACCTCTCTACTCTTCATAATTGATTCCTAGCACTTTGTCAACTTTCCTGGACGAGAGCATTCCCAGCCCTGTGCCTGACTCAATGGCAATAATGAATGCTTCCCCGAAACAATCACACATTCACTCTCATCCATTTGAGTCATTTCTCAAACAATGAGCTGGGTTCAAACTAACATCCACATGAAACAAATCTTCGACAAGAGGGCCAGGAGTTCTGCTTACTGGGAATTTATTCCTTCCAACTCATTTAACAAATATTTATTAAGCACCAACTGCCGGGGACTTTCTTAACACTGAGCAATGATACCGGCAAATAAAACAGACATGGGCCCTTCCCTTATGTGGCTTACAATCTAGCAGGTAAGCCAGGAATCAACAAATTTTATTAACTTATTCGTTTACGGGGGGAAATAAATAAGCAGGATGCAGTGATTCAGAACAACAAGCAGCTGAGATGGGGAGGTCGAGGAGACAGGCACGTACTGGAGGGGGCAGTTAGGTCAGGGAGAGTCCTCTTAAGGTAAAGCCCTACAGAGGATATATTCTCATCACTTTCAAAAATAGTATCTGTTACAAAGGCCAGTGTGACTCTGAATGAAAAATATTCTGAGTAACTAAAATATATAATTTAGAGACAAAAATATTTTTAAAAGACTAAGCTAATCTGTACATTTAATAAAACCCCAATAAACATAATTTCTGAAAAAATTTTAAACTAGACAAAATGTTCCTAAATTAAGTAGAAAGGTAAACTTGTAAGAAAAGCCAGGGGGAAAATCTTAAAAAGGACAGTAAATGAAAAGAGTTAACTGAATTAGATATCAAAACCCATTACAGAGCTATGATAATTAAAGCTCTGGGTAGGTAGTGGCACAAATGTGAATTTAATGTATGGATCCACAGAGAAAAGATTCAATGAAGAGCTGGAACAAGCCAAGCATCAGGCAAAAATGTGTGGATCCCTACCTCACTCTTTATACCATACCAGATAAATTCTAGACACATTCAACTATGTGAAGTATGTTACAACTTCTTTTTTGTATTTAAGTAGAAGACTTTTATCCAATTAAGATAGTCTTTGCCATGCAAATAAAAAAGCTTGAAACCATAAAGGAGGAGTTGATAAATCCGATTTAAAATTAATTTATGCCTGGAAAAGTTATATAAATAACAAGGAAAGTCAAATGGCCAAGGACAGACCAAGAAAGAATATGTGCAATTATCTCACCCCACAGTCCCCTGAGGTTTCCCTAAGATAATAACAGTGATTCTACATTTGAATGTGCATATTGTTCACCTGGAGCAGGGGTTGGAAACCTATGGCTCGTTGTATGGCTCTCATGGAATTACATTTTAAAATATGTGGCATTCATGGCTCTCTCAGCCAAAAAGGTTCCCAACCCCTGACCTGGAGTCTTGTTAAAATGAAGTTTCTAAATTGGCAGGCCAGAAGTGAGGGTGGGGGTGGGGGTGGGAAACTCTACATTTCCAACCAGTTCCCATGACATGTCTTATAGCTAAATTTTTTTTTTCCCCCCTGAAGCTGGAAACGGGGAGAGACAGTCAGACTCCCGCATGCGCCCGACTGGGATCCACCCGGCACGCCCACCAGGGCGACGCTCTGCCCCTCCGGGGCGTCGCTCTGCCGTGACCAGAGCCACTCTAGCGCCTGGGGCAGAGGCCAAGGAGCCATCCCCAGCGCCCGGGCCATCTTTGCTCCAATGGAGCCTTGGCTGAGGGAGGGGAAGAGAGAGACAGAGAGGAAGGAGGAGGGGGGGTGGAGAAGCAAATGGGTGCTTCTCCTATGTGCCCTGGTCGGGAATCGAACCCGGGTCCCCCGCACGCCAGGCCGACGCTCTACCGCCGAGCCAACCGGCCAGGGCCATTATAGCTAAATTTTATAGAACTTTTCTGGAGAGATGCAGGGTTAGACTTATGCAGGACTCAGATAACTTCTGTGAACACTCACAGAAGCTTCACCTTGGGTCATTCTGATTTAGATCAAGGGTGAACAGAGGGAATCAGTACTTTTTTTTTAAACTCCCTGGGTGGCAAAGATATTCAGCCTGGTCTGAAATCCAATGGAGGAGATCATCTCAGTCCCTTCCCTCTCTTTCTGTAGTCTGAGTACTGCAGAGACCTGTCTGAACTTGTAGTTAAAACCATTCCTTTCAGATCCCCAGACCTCACCTGCCCTCCCTTCACCACTCCCAAGTCACCTTTACGCAGCCTTGTCCTAACAGTCCCGTCCCACAACAAAGCTGGACAAAAGGAAGAGAGCACAGCAAAGAAGGACTGCAGATACGGTTAAGCGACACGCAACATCCAGCATCCCTGCGATGGCTCACCTGCTTGGTCACTGTTTAACCACTATTGGCTGTGTGTGATTCTAGGCAAGCCTCCTCATCCTAGCCTCCACTTCCTCATTTACAAAAACCAAGTTGTTGTTAGGAATAAACAAGTTAACCTATTGAAAGAATTATGTAAATTGTGAAGCACCATAAGAACATTAGTTACTGATTAGGTGTGTGACTTCTGGGAACACATTTATCAAGTCTGAACCACTCACGTGTACATCCCAATAACTTTCCACATCACCCCCCTTCCTCACCCCCTCTCCATTTAAGAAAAACAATATTCTCTAGGTTTCCACTTCCTAAACATAAAAATTAAACTTTATAAACAGGTAAAACACAACATTTCATACTGAGCCTAAACTATAAAGGGCTTCAAATGTGTAGAACCTGCCAACAAATAAATACTGTACTGCATTAGGTCTGCTCATCTACATACTAAGGGTTTCCCAAAACACATCCTAACTCCTTAAACAACTTCCACTCTATTTCCAAATGGTAAGTCTCACCTCAAGTTTCCCCGCTGCTCATTCACACTGTCACATCTCCCCCACACCCCTGATCTGGGGAACAATGAAGGAAGTAGGCATTTTGTTTCTGACACCATCTGCACACCAAGGCATACATCTTAATTGGTCTCCTCAAGAGAGGCATTTGCTATTTAATCCAGTGGTCCCCAACCTTTTTTGGGCCACAGACTGGTTTAATGTCAGAAAATATTTTTACGGAACGGCTTTTAGGGTGGGACAGATAAATCTATCACGCGACCGAGACAAGCATCAAGAGTGAGTCTTAGACGGATATAACAGAGGGAATCTGGTCATTTTTTCAAAATAAAACATCGTTCAGACTTAAATATAAATAAAACGGAAATAATGTAAGTTATTTATTCTTCCTCTGCGGACTGGTACCAAATGGCCCACGGATCGGGGATTGGGGACCACTGATATAATCCATTTGCTAATAAAATCCATTGAATTTGGAAGATTCCCTGACAGAGAAAGCTTGAAGCATGTACCCAACATACCCTGGATTTACCACTGGGAAGCCCCTGCCGAGGGCCACTGAGAGCATGCCCTCCACGCTGCTCAGAAATGGGAGGAGCGGACAGGAGGGGCGGCGCCACCAGGCAGGACGCTCAGGTCTAATGTCACACCTGGCTTCCCTCTTTCCAGGTGCTCAGCCAACCAGAACTACTCAGTGCCCAGGAAGTATGACTGGGAAAATTCCTCACCTGCCACACTGGAACCAAGCACCATGTAACCTAAATCCACAAGGCACATGAGGCAGCAGAAAAGCTTAAGTCAGGTCTTGAAATATTCCAGTGTGAGACAGAGGTTAAGGGGCCAGTTACTAAACATCCTAACGATGCTTCCTTGGACTACATTTATAGAAGAGAACAGGGTGTAGGACAGCAGCCCTGCATGGCCACTAAGGAAATGCCAAGTGCTACCACACCGAGCTAGCTGCCTTCCGTGATTGGGGCCTCTCGACACCACACAAGGCATATTTCCCAGAAAACTGGTTGGCCAGAGACCATTTGGTTTTGATTAACTGATACTCACTCCCAATAACCCAAGGGGGGGGGGGAAGGGTAGGGGAATGTGGGTTCATTATAAGGCCAAGGGGACTATCCAGAAGACCCCTGAATAGAGACTGTAGCCAGCTCCAATAGAATATGGAGACCAGGAAATGGAAAACCATCAGGAGATGAGACTATTACCAAGGTCTCTCATCTCCTCCTCTGTACAACTGCTTTGGTCTTTTCTCTCTGCAAAGCTGTTTTAATCCATGCTTTTATGTACCCATGGGTCCAAACATCTACTCCCCAGTAAGCTTTTCCCTGAACTAGTGTGAGCATCAAAGACAAACTATGACTGCTGTCTCAATCCCAAAATATTCAGGAGACCGAGTTTAACTCAGCTTGGGTCAGATGTCCCCTCTGATCCAAACATCAGAGAGAAGGTGGGTGAGCTGGTCTAACTAAAGAAGATATCTACCTGGTCCAGCACAATTACAAATGACAGCTTAATGAACTCTGACCTTTGTGAAAGCCACAAGGTGTTCCCAAGGTACCACCTTGACTCCTTACCACCAGTCTAAGGAAGCACAGCTGTGCAGCCAGATCCGCAAACAGATAAATGTCTGCTTTGTAGCTTGTTTGTTGGTTGCTTGGGTCAGAGAAAAAAATAAGTATTTTATTGTTATCAAATAAGAATTTATTTCTGGTTCCTCCTTTTGCCTGGAAATGAGCAGGACCTGGGCAATGCACAAAAATATTCTTGAGATCATGAATGCAAGGATGGGGGAGAGAGGCCGCCACAGTGGAGACACACATGGCACACACAGGGAACTGAAGCCTTCGTAGGCAGGCACAAGAAAAATAATTTTCCATAGGGAGAGTCTGACCGGCGTGAAGGTTAAGCAAAGCTCCTTCCTTGCAGAAGTCACCGGGTTTTTCATAAAGTAGCCCCAGAGTCCATCAGTCGGGGTCTCTTTCACTAGGGCAACAGACACATTCCTCACAGATAGCGGGCTGCTCTGTGTGGTTGCCAGTAAGATATCTGTTACAGGAGGCTTACAAATCCATTTACATTGATTTTAATTAATGAATCAATCCCTGGCCCTGAACAGCTTGGTCCAGCGACACTAAGCAATTCAAGATTCAGTCTATATCCCTAGCTTAAACTCTACATTAAAAAGAAGTTAATTCTCAGATCAATGCCTGGCAAATAAAAATAATTGGGTTTGTATCTCACAACAAAAAGAAACACCTCTTCCAAGATTAGACAATAACTCTTCCCACATTAGTAAGAGGAATACATTTTCTGTGATTTCCTCACAAACTCACGCAGGCTAAGAGATTGTTTTTTGTACAAGCCTGAAATCTGGAAAATCAGAGTCAGATATGACTTTCAGTCAAACCTCTAAAATCAACTGAGCCCAACTTTCTCTAAAGCTTATCAGAACCTTTTAGCCTAGGCTGAAGTCGAACAGAGAATTACCCAACACAAAACGCAAATGACAAGTGAGAACAAAGTGGCACTCACTAGCCTGGCCGTGCTCTGAATCAGCCATGCTTCATTAGAAAAGCAGGCAAAGTTTTGCATTTGCTTTTATTTTATCTTCCACAAAGGCTGAAGCAGATTTTTACCTTTCTGAGCTGTTGCTCACTATGGAACCGGAAACAAGTTCAATTTAAAAGACGGCATCAATATATGACTGCTCATCATTTCGTTTCCTACTTTTCCCTGGTTTTTCCACAGGGTTTTTCTACCCAGTGTACTTTTAGACTTTTATCAGAACTTTCAATGACTCCACATAAACCTATTGTGGAAAAAAAGTCTTTCAGTCCTATTTTCTCAAATCCAACAGCTAGCCAACACCAATTAGTGTAGGAAAAGAACAGAAGAGTTAGTCAATAAATGAAAACGAATCACACGCGATTTTAATTTTTTAAGATCAAAAAGGTCCATAAATTCACAAGCAAAACATAAAGCAACAGTGAGCACCAACCCACACAGACAGAGACACCAGCCCATGTCTGCTTTAACTTAGGAGCTCAGACCAGGGAAGGCTGCTCATAAAAGAGAAGAATAAATACAAGTTGCAGCAGACCGATTACACTGGGAGACAACCAGGCACGTTTCTCCCTGACTTTAAAAAACATTTTAATGAAAGTTATCCAATTGATTTCAAAGTCAGTAAGCCTGGCCTGAAACACTGCAAAAGGAACGTCCCCGCCCCCCCCCCCCCACCACCACCAAAAGACCCTGTGTATAAGGAAGTAAATTGCAAGCAAAAGCAAGAGACAGGCCAGAGCTCAGGCAGCTGGCACACGCATGTGTTCTCTCCTCTCTCTCCCTCCCTCTCTTCCTTTCTTTCTGTTTCTCAACTGGGTGAACAAAACAAAAGGAGTTGACACTTTAGCTATACATATGGACTCCAGAGCTCTCTGCCTAATGTCAGCTTGCATGCCCACAAGTTTTAGGATTCACGAGAACACTAAAGCTCCTTGAAACAATGCCATGTGTTCGCTAGAGCATTTCAGCGGACCCAGGCTGCTGCCACCTTTCCCGGCTAAGTCGTGCAGAGCTGCACAGCAGAGCAGGGTATGCCCGTGTAGCCCAACATTCAGAGCAAGACCACAAATAATAACCAGTTTCAGTAAATTGACTCAAGTGCCTTTGTTCCTCAGACATACATCTTCCTACCGCTTACAAACGCAGGCAGCAGAACCTAACCACCAACGCGACTATAGCCAGGACTGGGAAAGGAAGTTATTGAAGCCTGGATTTCCTGCTTTTGCTTGTAGCCAAGAACTATGAGGCTTGTAGTGGTTTCAGGAACTGACTCATCTAATGATTCATGGATAAGATACTGCTTTTAATATGTTTCTGACCCGAAGACTCAAGAACTTCAAAACCAATCTGAACCTATGCTTCACTCTTATTTGCAAATGAGTAGTCACAGCAAAACAAACAGGGGAACAACAGTTAATGAAAAATAACGTCACACCAAGGGCAGGAAAAGTGGAATGTGAGCATCACATGTGAAGCCATGAGCAGAAGCCTAATCTGTGGGCTGTGACTTGACAGCGTCCAAACTTCCCAAAAGTGGATAACAGGTGGGATAAGGTTTATTTTTAGATGTCATTCCCCTAGATGTAAAAATAGATTTAGCACAGCAATATTTTAATTCAGGAGCATCTGGGGTTGTGATTCTAAACACCCAAGATGTAAAGAAGCATGTAGCTCCAGATTTAACTGTTACAGATACAAACCAGAGAGAGTTCAGGGTTAACCAACTAGTGAGTAACAGATAACAAAGGACTCGCAGTGCAACTCCTCGTAAACCACCCCCTACAGAAGACTGCAATAATTCAATATTTCCACCGATCTTCAGATCCTTCTCCTCTTCCCTCCACACACACACACACACACACACACACGCACACACACACACACACGCACACACGCACACACACGAACATATACACACACCTAGTGCTGAAGAGCAAAGCTCTGTAAATGTACAGAATCAGGAGTTGGGGGCACCTCTAGCTGCTCCCTGTGATGTCCCCATGGAATATTCCCATGGATTTATTCATCACGGAGAAGTCCCACTAGGGAAAAGTTTTCAATCCTCCCTCACCAACTGATCCTTAGGTTTTCCTTGTCCCTCCCCCCCCCCCCCCATATAGGACATTAAGCACAAGCCCAGTTTCAGGGGTGGCTTTCAAAGTGTTTACAGGTTTCAACACAAGCCCAGAGGGAAAAGGGGTAAAGAAAACAAAAACATAGGCTGGTCGGAGGTGGGGGTGGAGGAAGCAGTAAGAACAGTTGACCAGGCAAGGCCAAAGTGCAGGGGCTGGCTGGCAGGCGCTGCTAGGCTGGGCTCCTCCAACAGATTTACTGACATGACGTCAGTGGCTCCAGTCCAGCTTTTCTTTGGTAGCTTTTACCACTTGCCTCCTGAAGCCTCCACTATGTTAGGGAGCCACAGGACCACAATGAAAAATCCCTTTGTGAAACCAAGTTTACCTCGGGGCACAAAAGCCAGCCTGTAAATTACAGGCGCCTCACCCGCTCTCTATGCCGCAGAGGAGAGGGGAGGGAAGAAACCCCAACAATACTGTACTTTCCTGCATACAGAGAGACCATTAAACGAAGCTAACCGCCTTAAAAAAAAACAAGGAAAAAAAAAGGCCTGGGGTACGGGGTATGGGGTGGGGGCACAGGGGTAGCCAGCATTTTACAGGCCAGGACACTAATTAATTTCTCAGGATGTCATGAATGATGACAATTTCAGGACTATTCACCCATTCTGTTGTGAGGCCACTGGACTGTGACCACATTCAGTTTTGTTGTTTCACCAACAACAAAAAAAAGTATCACTGAAGCTGAAACTCCAGGCTCGAATGGAACCTCTGAAGAAAGCATCACAGCTTATCTTTAAAATGCAGCTTCTTTTTTTATTATTGTTTTTGTTTTTTGGTTTTGCCTAAATACACATTCTGTGATGCACTAACATGGGCATAAAACAACTTCCAAGAAGAAAAGACCAGAATTACTAAAACTAAGTCTAAGAGCAGACCTGTTAAACAAAAAATACTGATTTTAGACTTACAGGTTTTCTATGGTATACCCACAACAGCATAACAGCTGTGTTTTGTGTAAAACTCCACTGCATATATCTGACTAAAACTACAAAGCTTTACTTTTTTTTTTTTTTTTTTTTTGCGGCAGTGACAGAGTCAGAGAGGGACAGATAGGAACAGACAGGAAGGGAGATGAGAAACATCAATTCTTAGTTGCAGCTCCTTAGTTGTTCATTGATTGCTTTCTCATATGTGCCAGCAACCTTGGGCTCAAGCTAGTGAGCCTTGCTCAAACCAGATGGGCGTGCACTCAAGCTGACGACCTCAGGGTCTCGAACCTGGGTCCTCTGCATCCCAGTCCAACACTCTATCCACTGCGCCACTCCTGGTCAGGCAGCTTTACATTTTTTTAGCTTAAAAAATAATATATTAGTGATAAATTCTTGAAAAAGAAATTAAATATATTGACTAGAAAATTAAATATATTCTATTTTAAACACTTCAGGAGAGGAAGGTATAAAACTTAACAAGTACTTATTCAAACAGATGTATGTTAATGACTCCAACAGCATCAAACTATAGTTTGAAGTCTGAATGGCTCAGAGCGGTATTTAGGTAAAAAATTTCTCACCTTCTGGTTATTCAAACAAGAACAAAACATCACTAAAGTCTTCTGTGAAACCTAAATTATCATGATGAGCTTTGGCCTTCAAGTTGACAGTCAAACCATGAACTGTCCAAGGACTTGTCTTCAGTTTGGCCTTTTTCTTAAGGGAGAAAAGGACAAGATGACAAGCACAAATATGGAAGTGGCAAATGAGAGTCAAAGGGCCAGCATGAGACAAGTGTGTAAGGAAACTTTTTATCAGAGATCAACAAGTTGACATGGTAGGTGGGATCCATTTCTGAAGGAGTAGGATGGGGGGGGGGGGGAAGCAGAGACACTAGGACCTACATTGCACCCTTGAAATACCACTAAAAGGAACCAAAACTCTGCAGAAATGGTCCACTTTCAGTCTAAGAATATACCAGAAGGGACTGGACAGCAAGTAAGCTATCAAAAACTATTAGGGTCACATCAAAAGGACATGAAAGTCAACTAAAATTCCCAATGGCCAAAGACGGTACAATGTGAGCATCAATAAAAGCATCCCATCATATAAAACCTACGATTATATAAGGATACTCAAAAAACAAACAAACAAAAAAAACCAGAAACCTGCCTTTCCTGTATAAGCTATAATATATACCAAGTTAACCAAATAATGAAGGAGAAAAGTCTTTCTCTAAAGGAGTATTCTAGCTAATACATGAAGAAGGAATAAGAGGATTGGAATATTACCAGTGGCTTGTATGAAATAATAGATATAGGCAAAGATCATAAATCAATAGTGCTAATATCACAAAGACAGAGACAACTATACGTTGGGACTGCTGGTGGAATACTAGCTATAAAATATTCTTGTCAAAAGTAAATTAACACCAGTTTGAAACCCTGGGCTTGCCTGGTCAAGGCACATATGGGAGTTGATGCATTCTGCTCCTCCTCCCCTTCTCTCTTTCTATCTTTCTCTCTTCTCTTTTCTCTTTAAAATGAATAAATTTAAAAGAAAAAATTTTAAGTAAATTAAACCTGAATACAATCAAGCTTCTAGATCTATATTCCCATTTATAGAAAATACAGAGGATAGAACATGAAAATGTAACTGCAAAATCCAAAATGAGGAAAATGCTACAAGAGAAACAATGAGGGGTTTTTTTCAATAACAAATCAACTGCAGGATAAAAAGGGAGGGAAGGAGAGCTTAGCTGAGTGGTTTGGTGAATAGAGTGTCATCCTTGCATGCAGAGTTTGAAGGTTCAATCCCCAGTCAAGGCACATATGAAAAGCAATCAATAAGTGCAAAACTAAATGGAACAATGACTTGATGCTTCTCTCCCCCCCCCCCTTCTCTCTCTCATCAATGGAAAATTTTTTTAAAAAGATAACAAGGAAAAAAGGCAGGAGGAGAGATCTTTAAAGAGTTTAAGAAACATTAACCAAATACAACCTGTTGATCTTGTTTAGAACCTGACTTGAACAAACCAACTGTGGGAAACATTTATGAGACAATCAAGGAAACCTGAACATGACTAGGTATTTGACATTAAGGAACTACTATTAAAATGTTCATAGGATATTATACTTTTTTCTTTTTTTAAAAAAAAAAAGAATCATACTTTTTTTGAAAAGTATAAAAAAATGTACAGATCAAACAGTATGACATCTGGGGAAGGAGGCAGGGGTTTAGAAGAAACAAGAATGGCCACGGCTTGATGACTATTGCTAAGGGATGGTGGTCCATGGGGGCTCATTACCCTCTGCTGTGGGGAATTTTTCCACGATAAAAATTTTGAAAATCTAAAATAAAAGTAAAAGTAGACATTGTTCCTATCTTCCTCCTTCAAAAAGAAAGAGAGAGATGCTATGGAAAGACATATTTGGCATGCAAATCCATGGCTGCTGGGGGATGGTAATCAAAATCATAACTACATCAGCAGATAACATTTAAGGGACACGTACTGCTCTGCCAGGCATGTGCTAACCCTCAGTTAACCCCTGTCATAACCCATAAGGAAGGCACTGCTATGGCCATTTTACATGTAAGGATAATGGGGTTCAAAAAGATGAGAGGTTGCTCAAGGTCAGACACGTGGATGAAATGTGTGTGATTCCACAAGTTCACAAGCATAACGAGAATCAGAGTAAGTTATGTCTTTTCAAAACAGTAACTTTTGCCTGACCAGGCGGTAACGTCAGACTGGGATGCCGAGGACCCAGGTTTGAGACCCCGAGGTCGCCAGCTTGACCATGGGCTCATCTGGTTTGAGCAAAAGCTCATCAGCTTGGACCCAAGGTCGCTGGCTCCAGCAAGGGGTTACTCGGTCTGCTGTGGCCCCACAGTCAAGGCACATATGAGAAAGCAATCAATGAACAACTAAGGTGTCGCAACGAAAAACTGATGATTGATGCTTCTCATCTCTCTCTGTTCCTGTCTGTCTGTTCCTGTCTATCCCTCTCTCTGACTCTCTGTCTCTGAAAAAAATAAAAAAGTAACTTTTAAGAGGACTGGTAACATCATAATCCAAGAGTCCATGCTCTCCAGTGTTACAGAAAGCAGAATTGAGAAGTGGTGCTTTACTGATGACCATTTTTGGTGAAACTCAGGGAACTGCAGTCTCTAAAATCTCAAAACAATAAGAGCAGAGGAGAAAACATGGAAAGTGGAAAGTGTGTGTGCAAGTGTGTGTGTGTGTGTGTGTGTGTGAAAACATGAAAGTGAACGGGAAATTGTCTGAAGAAAGAGAAAAACAACATAGCAGGAAATCCAGCAAGAGGGGAAGCTGGGGAAAAGCTTAAAACTAAACCCAAAGGAAGAAGATGGAAAAGCAAATAAATGAGCTCTTCTCAGACTAGTCCAGTCTAGTTGGGACAAACCCTCAGGATATTGGATAGAGAACTGAAGGGCAGAGGAAATAGGAGACTTCAGAATGCATTGGGGGGACCAATGGAGGCGTTCACAATGGGCTATTTACCACACTTCATTTCACTTTAAACTTACGCTCAGAAAGTAGTATTATTTTCTTCATTTTTCAGATGAGGAAATGGAGGCCAAAGAGATTAAATATTTCACCTGGCATCACAGCAAATAAGCAGAACTCAGGTCTGACTTGAAAGCCATGCTCTTAGGCTACCTTGCTAAATATATCAAGCACGAGAGAACTATACAAAGTTAGGTCAACACCAAAATGGACTATAGCAGAAGTACCAGAAAGGCAGGGGAGAAGACTAAGAAAGTGACAAGTCCTGAGAAGGAGGGAATACAAGGACACAAGTCCCAGAAACTGGCCACAAGTAGTCCCAAACCCTTTTATCACAGAGTGACCAGAACTACGCGAAAAAGAGGAAAAGACAGTATAGTATCCACCAGTCCACTCCCTTCCACTAAAAACCAACTAACAAGATGTCAGAGATGGATAGCAACCCTATTTCAAAGCCCCTAATGTCTTCTCTCAGAGGCCTGATTATTAAGAGCTCTGAGCCTGACCAGGCGGTGGCGCAGTGGATAGAGTGTCGGACTGGGATGCAGAGGACCTAGGTTCAAGACCCCGAGGTCGCCAGCTTGAGTGCGGGCTCATCTGGTTTGAGCAAGAGCCCACCAGCTTGAACCCAAGGTCGCTGGCTCCAGCAAGGGGTTACTCGGTCTGCTGAAGGCCCGCGGTCAAGGCACATATGATAAAGCAATCAATGAACAACTAAGGTGTTGCAACGCACAATGAAAAATTAACGATTGACGCTTCTCATCTCTCTCTGTTCCTGTCTGTCTGTCCCTGTCTATCCCTCTCTCTGACTCACTCTCTGTCTCTGTAAATAAATAAATAAATAAAATTTAAAAAAAAAAAAAGAGCTCTGAGGAAGCACAGTTAATTCCCTCTCCCCATCACCCCTACCACTGTCCAGCACACATCATACAGCCTAAGACAGAGCCTACATCACCTGGGTGGGGAGGAGAGAAATTCACCCCATCTCCCAGGTTCCCTAGCACTCTCACTATCAAGGAGTGAAAAAGTCAAGGTTATCTGCCTAAACCCTGCCCCCAGCATAAGGCCATTTCCATATCCAAGCCTTCAGGGTGGGTGGTAGAGGGGGCTAACTTAATCTGACAGCCTGCCAACAGAGCACATTCCAAAGAAAAACCAGATAAACTGGTCGGTCCAGTTTCAAGCTTCAAAACCACTTCAGCCCCCCTACCCTCCAACAATAACATACCTATAGAGCCGCTTGGCTCAACCCAACCCCCAGTAGTAGCCTTATCCTCTCACTTTAAATGGCTAGTACACTAATCTGCGAGGTGAGGGTTGTTACGGAGTCTCCATAGTCCTTGAAGGCTGAAACCAAAAGAGAAAGGGGAATCAGTGCCCCTTCTCAGGAAGTTAAATGACTAGGGTGGGACCATTCCCCTGGGAAAAGTGGGACTGGGACACACCCAGCATTTGAGGACCTTGCCCACGTTTGTTTTGAAGGTAAAATAAACTGAGCCACCAAGAACACTGTGTTTTTGTGCTGTGGGCTTTTGCGTTTTGTGTGCTTTGCCTTTTCTGGACAAATACTCCAAGTGAGGGGAAGTCTACTTTTGTTTCAATGTCACAGTTTGTCTTAAATCCACCCACACACCACAATAAAACCCAGGTGACTTTATATGCAGACTTTTGTTAGCATGGCAGCTGTTAAGTCACACAGATCTAGGAACTGGCTTCAAATTTTGGCTCTGTCACCCTGGCTGTGTGACCTTGGGGAGGTTACTAAACCATTCTGAGTTTTACTTTCTTCAACTACAAATAGAACTCTTAGGTTTCAAAATAAGGTAATGCTAAAAAGATGGGCTTAAGACAGAACCTGGCTGATCAACCTTCCCTTCTCATCCAAATTCTACCAGTGTGGCCCAAGGAGTTAGTGCCACTAAAAGAGTGGGCTTGGCAGACTGGCCCCTCCTCCACAATATTTGATTTTTGGAGAGGAGTGTGGGGTTGTGGATGGAATGACTCATATCCCATAACACAATTCTTTTAGACCTATCTGCCTAAGGCACTCACAGTTTATCTCTTTAATCTAAAACTCAGCTCAGAAGCAGGCTAAGGGGGCAAGTGACCAAATATCATCTTCTCAGAAAGGGAAACCAAAAATATTCAAGTGACTTGCCCAAGGTCACAAGAAAAGCCAGTACTGTATCAGCAGCTATCCAACCAAGCCTTCCTTCCACACAGCTGGAAATGAAGAACCTAGATCCCAGCCTCCGGAGGACCTCCAAAGGCCTTCTCCCAAATGAACTGCCTCAATAAGGAAATAGTTCCCTGTAAAGCCAGTTGCCACGGCCACCATCACAGCCACCTGGCCCATGCAGGTTCCCATTAGATTTGGACAGATGGTAATGAAACAACAGAACCACGAACTGGTAGGCCATTACCTTTAATTCTGGGCTCCAAAACCCACTCATTCAGTGCTCACAAAGCTACTGACTTACCCGAGTTTTTTAGAATCAAAGGTTTCTAGCTCACTAGCCTCATTCACCTCTGTTCCCCATTTCCTTCTCTCTGTACAAACTCTGCACAAACTGGCTTCTCCTTTAGCATTCTGCCATCTTGGCTGCTTCTCCTCTCCTCCACATGGCCTTTCTCTGCTCTCCTCTCTAATACTAATCTCGGGAACCAAAGAGAGTGCAAGCCCCCGGTCTGCCCACTTTATAGTGTAGAAATCAAAACCTTTAATCCAATATACAAACAAGGAAGTCTCTGATACAAAGTCACTTATCTGAGGCTTAACGGGTTTCCTAACCAAGCCCCAGGCTACAAGGATCCTGCCTGCCCACAGCCTGCCCCCAACACACAATATAATCACACCCATTCCAAGCAAGAAGGGCAACCAGTACCATCACCTGGGTGATGGGCTTCCACGTGGGCAGCGCCATCTTTAACAAAGTGAGCATAATATATTTTATCTGCCCAACATTCCCCAAACTCTCAACAGCAAAACCCAGATGCCTTTGTTTCAGCAAGACCCGGGAGACACTACAGTGGACTGAACACCTGCCCACAGATAAAATAACTCAATAATTAGTGGTGTGAAGAGACCCACCTGGAATTAAGCAGTGTCATTACGATTATTTTTGGTTTTAGGCAAAGTATTAAAATTTCTTTAATTCCTAAAATTTCACTCCATTTTTCCTGCTTTATGTATTTAGGTACATCACAGGACATCTTTACACTCTCCCCCAAAGAATACAGACAAGCAAGTTGGAAACCAAAGACCGTCAAGAGCACTGAGACCACAGGTTCAAAAACATAACCAGAAATTCCCAAATTTCAGTTACAAACCTTTCATAATTCCACTGGGACAAACCGCCTAAATTAAACTTCGCTAAGTCAAAAAGGAAGTGAACCAATGCTGAATCATTCCTATGAATGATGAGAGTTTTTTGTTTTAATATATTAGGAATTGATCCCCAGAATAGCACAGGATTCTAAACAATTTGGTTGAAACTAGCACAAGTATATAGGACAAGTTGTTCCCTGAAATTCCTCTCTATTGTAGCTCCAGGCTCACAACAGCTTGGGACACTCCAAGAATAATACTGTCATGAGCTCAACACCAGGGCACTACAAAGGCCTCCTGCCTGGAGTTTCTCTCCATTCTGCTTAATGAAAGGGAGTCGGCCAGTTTCCTCAACAGTTTCCTATTAGCAGAATGGCCATGTAGTTGACTGTCCACCGGGACATTCTGAGAAAAAAAAAAGGGGGGGGGTGCTAATTATTAAAGATATGCCAAGACAAGAAGGATAAACCAAGCCTGTTCCAGGCAAGCAGTTACACAGCCACAAAGGAACAGCACAGGACAACCCCTTAGAAAATACGAATGGCTAACAACTGCTACAAGCAGTTATTACGAAGGAAGCGAGTCAGCATTCGGTGGGAGGACACAGGAACTAGAAAGACTAAGTGGAAATTAAGAAAAACATGGGCAGAACACAGCCTGAAATGTGGGGTATAAATTAACCTGGCCCTGGGTTTATTTGTTTTCCCCTTCTTCAATCAATTCACAAATCAGATCCAATACTTGTGGCCTGATGCGCCTTCTGGGTCTATCTTCCTCATGCTCTCCTGGTTTATCCTTTATGATTCAGTTCTCGGACTGTTTCAAGTATAAGCCACACAGGCAGTTAGCACAATCAACGTGTATTATTATTAAGGAGAGAGTCATTACACATCATTGAAGGCATTCCTTCTAACGGAAAAAATCTTCCATTTTAGATATACATTTAGGTTCCTCACTAAAACCAGTAGACATGTAAACTATTACTAGGTCATCGCTTTGACTATCAATCTTAATCACCTGACCAGCAAAACAAACGTATAGTCGCTGTGAGGAGTTGCTGGAGGTATGGTGGTGAACACAGCCGACACTCTATGTGATAACTAGATTAACTGTATTTTTTTCTATGAAATTATAATGTACCCACCATATAAATTCACCCTTTCAAGTACAGAAAGTCCTTACTTAACATCATCGATAGGTTCCACGACTTTAAGGAAAAAGACATATTAACAAAACTAATTTTACCATCAGCTAATTGATATAAACAAGAGTTAAGTTACCACAGCATCTCCTTAATGTTGCAATAAAACAAAGTTGAACAAAACACCATTTTTTTTAGAACATGCTGTGTATAATTAATTCAGTGGCGTTTAGTAGATTCACAAGGTTGTGAATCACTGTTTTTAAATCAACCATTCTCCCTTCTTCAACTGTCAGTTGGCTACCTAAGCTCCTGTCTCCAGCAAGTTTACTCATCCCTCAATAATTTTTAACTTAAAGACCGGGAAACCACATTAACTACCACACAGTTCTACACACCATGGTTAAGAGACAATAGATGTCAATAAAATGCAGGTGGTCCCTGGCCCTGGCTCACACAAAGCAACCTTACCTATCAAACCAGTCATTAGGAGTGGCCTAGGTCAAAAAGCAAGGGGAACACTGACACACACTGATGCATAGCTGGGGATATAAGCAAAGCACAGCCAGCTTTGGGCAACTGACTGAAAACAGGTCTCTACACACCTGCTTCCAAAAAGGAAGCACCTGTGTACTAACCTGAGTACACACTCACCTTGGATTAACAAACATGCTCTTACATATGCAAACACACTGGCAAAGAGATGGGCTACCATTCACATAAAAGTGTTAATTATTATTTAAACTCTATTTAAAGCCCCAAGCATGAAGTCTGAAGAGAGCCGCAAAGACTTAATTCCTGAGCCTGGAGTACCTACTTGGAGGAACAAGATAGTCTGGGTTTTAACAGCAGTCACACTGAGCCAGCTAGCTCTGACCTCAACTTGGCCACAACTCTTCAAAGGAGAGAACATCAATCCCATTTTCCAGATTAGGAAACTGAGGGCAACTCAAGTTAAGCAGGCAGCGCTGTGCAGGTATTACGAAGTGCATGGAGGCAACAACGGTAGGGGGAGGTTCCTCTCTGCCTCTCTGCCTCTTGTTCTCTCTCGCACCTGAAGCTCAATGCCCTCAGACCACGAGCAGGGAGAACTTCCTCAGTGGTTCTGTCAGCAGGTCCAGGGCCCTAAGCATAGTTTCTCTATGAAAAGTTCCTTACAAACACAAAGAGAAGAACTTTTAGAACTCAGTGCCAAAGTTTGAAGTATGGCTTCTAAACAAGAACCTAAGAAAGAGGTTTCCTTTTGGGCGGATGAAGGTACATCACACTACCCACTTTTTAGAAGCATTTCCATTTAATTCATACTACCATTTGGCAAAGAATGACCTCAAATATGATGTATTTACTGATGGATTTCCTCCACTTTATGAACAGGGGAAGTGTGGTTCAAAGCGATTAATGGCCCAGGACTTTATGGGATACCCCAGCTTCTCCTGGATTTTAGTCCATTTGCTGCAGACCAGAAGTCCGGTTCTTCTAACTACCTCTGCCTCAGCCCTGGGTGTTCCTCAAGAGTCCCTGTCCAGGCTGACCTGGCAGGAAATCCGTGAAGCCCTGGTAGGCAAGATAACATTTCAGTCTGCTATTTACTGAGCACTCACTACGTGTGAGGCATACAGAAGGCATCCTACTGTAATCTGTCCATTCTAAGGCAATTTGTCTTAGAATGGACAAACAGAACTAGTCAGTGGCTGAGCCCAAACTCCAACTGATGCATGTCCACTCCACACCTGTGTTTTCAAACACATAGAATCAGTCTGCCTTCTTCCAGACCAGAATCAGAACACTTCCCACTCCCCATGTCAACCAGTTCTGTCCTCGCCTCCTCCCTCCCTCCCTTTTTCTTCTTTCAATTAATTGTTCATGAACATGTTTCAGATCTATACTAGCTCATGATTGGCAATAAACTTTCTTTATCACAATTTGAAGGTTGACTTCATTACTAGAGAGAGTATTTCAGGAGCAGGGAGGTTGTTTGTTTTTTAAAAACTTAGGCCCACTCTACTTCCAAAATGGCATCTGGAGGGGAAAAAACACACACAAAAATACAAAAAATCCTCTTTCACTTCAAGGCCCAACTCCAGCATATCACTTCTTCTACAAACATGCAAACCTTTCCCCAGTCCCCACCACTAGGCAATAAAGCACTTTGGAAATATCACAAGCACTAACCACATTGACTTTTTTCCTTTTATTCGATATTAGTTAAGGAAATTCATGTTCCTAAAAATACAAATGTTTAAAAACTGGAAGTCCCTCCACCTTCTTAATCAATTCCCTCAAAGCAATCCCTGTCAATAATGTATGATCTACCAAATACCTCTGGATAGAGATGTAGGCATGTTACATCGGTTCTAAGACACCGCTAATTGGAAGATGCAGCATGGTTTTCTTTCTAAGAAATATTGTTGCAAAACAAACCACCCTAGAATGCTTCCTTGTCACTTAGAAATCATAGATCATGCATATTGAAACTTTTTAATCATGTCAATCTTGTACATACATAAAGAGTAAAGTATAACCAAAATAAACCAGGTAAGAGATACCTAAAACAACTTCTCAGAAAGATCAATCCATGCTGTTGCACACACTATCACCCTCTGTGACAACAGCATTGTGCATTCATTCTACAGGCTTTGATGAGGGGTGTGCAACCACATCATGGGTCATGACCACAGCCTGGCTAGTCATGATTGTAGGACATGTTCAAATATGGAAAAAATCTGCATCTTGGAATTCATGAAATACAGAATACACAATTTTCCCACTGGATTGTGATGATCTTTTACATGCCTGTTTCCCTTCCTGTAAATTTAACTGATCACAATGCATAGACCTCCTTTTCTGTAACACCTACAAATGTTTAAATGTCCAGGGTCAAGCAACAGTTCTATTCAACACTGGAGGCATCGGGATTTCAAGGAACCCAAGGTGGAGAAAAAAAGAAAAGAATGAAAAGCCGCATGTGGTTTATCAGCAGAAGCAGCAGGTTCATCTCTGGGATGCTCTCAGGATCCCCCTTCCTACCCCCTCACTCTGCAGTGTCAAGGGTTACCATCTGAGGAACTAGCTGAGCATTCCTGCTACTCGAAAAATAAAACTACCTCTGCAAGCAGCCAGACAAGAATTAGTCTTTAAACTCTTCACAAGCGAGATTGACACAGACCTCTATTATCACATCTGGGAACAACTGCTACACTCCCAAGGGGTAACAGATAATAGCTGAGCACAAAAAAGATGGTTCTGCTCATTTTATTGCTTAAAAGGATGCAACCTTAGTTTTGTGCAATTCTATCTTTAAAGCCAGCCAAGAGCATCACCGTGAATTCCATAAAGATTCAGTATGTGTTCTTAGGTACATTGCCTCACAAATATAGGGGGAGAAAAATCTCAACTCAGAGTTAAGAGCCATGGCCAAATTTTGTCTGAGTCAATCTAAGAATAAACATTAAGAGTATCAAGAGCAATGGTTCCCAATCAGTGGTGAACAGTGCTATGACGTCTCTTAGAAAAACAGAGGCTCTGGCTGGGTGGCTCAGTGGCTAAAGCATCAACACGGGACACTGAGGTCATGGGTTCAATCCCCAGTAAGGACATGTAGGAAAAGCAACCAATGAGTGCACAACTAAAAAATGAAATGACTTGTTTCTCTCTCTTTTTTTCCCCCTACCCTCTCTCTCTTTCATCCTTTCTCCCCCTCTTTCAAAACAATGGAAAAATTAAAAAAAAAAAAAAAAAAAAAAAAAAACCAGAAACACTGCACCTCCCCCATCTGTTCCAAGTCTCCAGGGGTGACCAACAGGCTGTAGAAAGCTCCATGGTGGCTGCCATGCACAGACTCAGGCAGGAACAGAGGATCCCTGGGGCAGGAGCAGAACAAGCCTACCCTGGGTTTGAGTCAGAACCATTGTGAATTAGCCATGTGGAAGGATCAGTGTACAGTTAATTACTAACCTCAAAGTCAAAATCTGGAAAAGGCGAGGGGCCTGGAAAGGTGCAAGACTGTGTAGGAAGGTGGGCTGGGAAAGGGGCAGACAGCCTCACCCTGGCTTCCCCAGTGCCTGGCACGGATCAGGAATGAGAGTCACATGGCTGAGAAGCACATGGTCACATGCATCATCAAATTTCTACAGAGCCACCTACTGTGTGCAGAAAATCTGAGTTGGCTCTGGCAACTGAGGCAAGAGTCGTCACTCACCTGTCTCCCTCTCTCAATTCACAGTGGAACAGATTTTCATTTTGCTTCAGCTTCACCGGACATCTGAGTGCTGTAGAGGTGTTTTAGAAGCATTTCCCTGTTTAACAATTCCTAGTCATAAACAAAGCTGTTTCTTGCCCCCAAATTACAGATAACACTTCCGCCTTTGATACTGAGTTATATAAAGGTGAATCATTTTTACATTTTGTGATTACGGTAAAATTCAAAGGTAAAAGAAAATTTGGGAGGTATTTTTAATACACAACAAAATTAGAAAGCTTTTATCAAAATAATAACAATAGCCTGACCAGACTGTGGTGCAGTGGATAGAGCGTCAGACTGGGATGCGGAGGACCCAGGTTCAAGACCCCAAGGTCGCCAGCTTGAGCGCGGGCTCATCTGGTTTGAGCAAAGCTTGGACCCAAGGTCGCTGGCTTGAGCAAGGGGTTACACAGTCTGCTTAAGGCCCACGGTCAAGACACATATGGGAAAGCAATCAATGAGCAACTAAGGTGTCGCAACAAAAAACTGATGATTGATGCTTCTCATCTCTCTCCGTTCCTGTCTGTCCCTATCTATCCCTCTCTCTGACTCTCTGTCTCTGTAAAAATTAAAAATTAAAATAAATAAATAATAAAATAATAACAATACCAGCCTTCCCTCTCCAGTATTTAAAACAAAAGCAAATTTTCAATTATAGGAATTTTTTTGGCTCTGCCAGTATGGAATGCTATTAAGTAGTTTGTTTTCCAGTTTCCTCTCAATGAAAATACCTGATGGGGTCTTCTAAGTGTCTCAGATTTCAAGAAGGGGCTTGGGGCTGGGGGCTAATGGTTCCCTCAGCTGATGGGGTTCTTTCCAACTCTAACCACCATTGTTTCCCAAAGGCTTTCAGATGAAAAGGCAAAGAGAGAGAAAGAGTTGAAAGAGATTCCACCAAAGGAAGCATCACTCACAATGGTTTTGGAATCAGTTAGCCCCCACAACACCCCCAGCCATGGTGATGGGTGATCTGAAAATGAAGCATATCAAAATGCTATTGATAAGCTAAATTACCAGAGAGCTTATCTGAGGCCCACATCCGCCATATGGTGCCCCAACTTCTGCTGCCTGTTGCTGCCACAACAATAGGCACGCCTACCCAGAAAGCACCATTGGAGAGAAACCCAGCAGCAGTGGCATGCGGGGTGGCTGCTGTGTGTACATTTTATTCTGAGCTATTTGCTCTGTGCCTCCACCTATCCCAGTAGAAAACCTGAACCACATACACATTCAATGTCAAAAATAGGTGTTACCTGCAGGCATATGCGTGCACACCTCAAGTGCGTGCGTGAATGGGTACACATCAGGTGAACAGAGAGAAAACCAGATGTCAACTTCAGAACTGGAGCTGCCGGGTGGGGGAGGGCGAGCCAGGCAGGCTCCCAGCTAGGGCTGCAAGCAGACAATGCTCTTGATTCTCAAAACACTCGGGCGGGCGGGCCTTGGGGAGTGGCTATTTAAAACACTTGGCTCCTTTTATTTTACCACCATGGAAGTGAATTCGGCTCTGAAGTGCCAGAGTAAATGAAGTCATTTGGTTTCCGCGGGCTCCCTTTGCATTCTAGCAGTAGAAGGGAGACCAGACGAGAGTCGGAAGGTCCAGCAGAAGTTGTGCTTTCTTTCAATTAAAACTGATTCCACAGAGGATCTGGTGCCTGGGCTTCATTAACTTTTTTCTTTGAGAAGACCATAAGGTCATAGGAAATTTAAAGGACACAGGAATGAATGCTGTCAAAGACAACTCCTTTTACAAAATGCCATCAAGTCAAAGTGTAAAGATGACCAGATGAGAAGATCACTGGCTAAAGGCTTGGTTGGTACAAGAAATTAATCATGATTTGTGTCACAGGAATTCATAAAATTTCTACATTTCCTTCTACTGTCTCTAAAAGATGGTATCATTAATAGTAACAAAATATTCATTTTTTAGTTTACTATATATTAGGGAAAAGACACTGGTTTTCAAAAAAGAATTCAGAACATATAACATCTGGTTATACAAAAATGCCCAAGATACAGGTCTGGATAGGTGCAAAGCAAAAAAATAAAATAGCCCTTTTCCTAATATTCAGATCAAGCTATTACATAAAGGCATTCATATACTCACCCCCTCCAAAAAAAATTACTCACACCTAAGCAGACAACATTCTTAGATTAACTTTTCAAATTTTCTTAAACATTCTCAGTTTTAAGGGGGAAAAAAAATCTCCTTTCATGTTAAATTGGGATTGCACTTGAACTCCATCCAAGAGCGGAGCTGAACTGAATTATGATAATTAGAAAGCTGTGCCTATAAAAAAGCAGCTCGGTTCATGCATTTTTTTTTAAAAGTTCATGCCAGAGAATATAAGTTCAATATGTTCTCACATAATTAACATTTCCCACCATTAGCAGTAGTTTTTCAGTTTATATATCAGCAAAAACAACAGCCCTCTTCATTGTTGTATATACCCAGTCAATAGTGTTTCAGTCACTTTACACATAGATCTAAACTGTCAGATGCCTAAAAGCAACCAGAATTTCCCACTGGAGATGACAGTGACTTAACTTGTTCATCAATAAGCTGGCTCTTTCTTTGAAAACCCATTTTCCAATTCTGGGCCCTGTCCCTCAAACTAAAACTGTTAATGAATTCCTATGACAGAGCTTTAATTAATTAGTTTTAAAACTAATGTGGGGGGGGGGGGCAGAAAGCATTGCATCAGGATAGTAAATACTGATTTTAAAAAACTGGGGGAGCAGTAGGGGTGCCCATAATAAAGCCAGCACACAGCCTTCCTTTGGCCTGCCACAAAAGTAGAAAAGAGCCTCTGAGACCTACTCCCCCCCAATCCAATCAGAAGAGAGATCAGTGGTTTCACAGTTAGCCAGGACTCCCAGACTATGGAAACTATTTTTTTAGAATCCTCCCAACCATGCAAAAAAGCCAGTGAACAAAAGGACTTAGCTGAGAGTGAGCCACCCTAGGAGGAATACAGTCCTGACAATCCACCCTTCAGGGCATCTGTTTGCTTTAACTAAAGTAAAAACACATATTTTGAAATTCTCTTATTCTGCACCACTACACAGCCCAAATGTATATAAAGAAATGGCTGAATTTCAACTGTGAGTTTAAATATGGGATGAGGTCAAGGAGGCTTGTGATGAGTATTTTACAGATTGAGTCTCAACAGTTAACAGCTTTAAAATAAAACATTAAAACCCAAACAGAAAAATACAAAAACACCCCAGATATTTAGATCCAAACAGTCTAGCATTCCAAACACTATCCCAGAATAGGGAAGGTCCCAAATTGCCATGATTTCAGAAGTATCCAGTAACCGCAATGGGGGAAGGGGGAGGTCTACCTTGTTACTTGTCAAAAAGCCAACCCTGAAACATTAAGTGCTTAGCATGAACCTGAATCACTTGATTTTATCGCCTTTGTGAATATGAAAGAAAAAAATACATAACTGATATTGTTCAAACATGATTGGGATCTAATTTAAATGCCACAGGGTAATCTGTGTCTTCTACAAATAAAATAAGAAAAAGCACCACGCAGCTATAAAAGATTATTCCAGACATTGGTCAGTCCTCAACAACCCAGCAACAAAGTGTCAGTTTGTCAAAGGGCAAAGAGCTTACAATATACTTTTCTTACCGAGTTCAGAAGTAGGGCATTGGCACTCTGCTGTTCCAGTCTCTGAACTCTTAAAGGGAAGCTGTAATGCCCGCATTAATCAACAGAAAGGTGGGCTCTGATTTCCTGCAGTTCTACAGAGAAAGCTGGACACTTACTTGCTCTGGCCAGCATTCTTCCGTCTTTGGAGAAAAAAAAGCCCAAAAGTTTTATCACTAAACAGGTCCAACCTCCAGCACAGCTTTCACTCAGCAATATTTTTTTCTCCTTTTCCAAGCTCTTTATTGGAAACAAGACCAGGTGCCTAAATTACAAGCTTGACAGTGTTATCTACCTACTATCTGTATGTGAACATGGTCATCTCACGTACACCAGATCATACATGCAGTTATTTGCATCAAGCTTTTGAGTAATAAAACACAACAATTTCCTTTTGCAGGAAGTATAATTATGCTCACAATTAACACATAACACACGAGATTAGAGAGAAGAGGAATCCCACACATGGGCAGACTCCTGTACAACCTCTGCGTATGAGATAGCACTCCATATCTGAAGCAAGAAACCTGAAAATATTGTTAATGAGCACAGCTCATTTCCTCAAAGGCCTATGTAACATTTGGTATCTACATTCTCTAACTGTCCCTGTTACACACTTTTCTAATGAAAATGTGACAACAAATATGATCTAGACACAGATGACAGGCGACAAGCATATTCTTCCCAAACTCCCCCTTACGAAATGCCCTCTTATACTTGCTCTTCTTATTGTCAGAGCCAGCAAAATTCAAAATTGTGTATAAATGACTAAAGCTCAAACAGCAAAAAGAAAACAGAAAAACAAAAACAGAACATTGGTTTTCTTTATGACCTGCTTGACCTTTTTCTAAACAAAAGGGGATGCCAGTCCCCAAAGTGAGTATATGAATATTGAATTCTTGCTGTATAAAAGCAAAAGAGGGGCAGAGAAGAGGGGAAGAGAGAAAGCTGACCTCCCGCAGGCTGCACCCCCACCCCAACTCTCCCTTATGCGTAAATAGTTCACCGCTTCAGTGAAGACACACATGGTACCACAATGCAAGGGAGCGCCTCTCAGTGAGAAATTCCTATCAATCTGGCTCAAACTAAGCTAGGTTGCCCTCCCTCTTTAAATTAAATTTCATTAAGTATATGTCATGGTGAGTCCTGGTTTATGTTTGGGGGAAAATAAAACTAGAATAATCGCTCAGGCATATTCTCTGGATGGAGTTCTATTTGTTACCTTACAAAAGGTCACACAGAGAACTCTACACATTCTTTCTTATAATATTTTGTTTTATTCTCTGTCAGGGCAAAGTGTCATGCTGGTTTTGTTTCAAAGTTGTTAAAAAAAAAAAAACAGAAAAGAAAGGAGAAAGGGAGAAAAAAAAGTGTTTTAATATTCCCCCAAAACTGTGGATCAAATAATATTTATCACTAAAATAAAAATAAGATAGTCTACATTGTCACTTTTATACAATCCTCAGCAAGAACCAGTAATGAATACTGCTTATTGGTTCATTTTTTTACACCAACAACAAATAAAAGAATTGTAAACTCTGTTTAAAATCTGAAACCTGAGAGTTCAACACAGAGTTGCACATACAAAGAAATGCTAAACAAAAATATCTGTGACCATTTATGGAAATGGTAAGATTAGAAAAATAAGTCTTTCCCTGAAAAAAAAAATTATCAACAATTCAAAACCTTGCTGTTGACAAAGTTCGACTAATCCATATATATGCCTTTCCCGAGTAACTTTGTAATTAGTGCTACTATTTCTTTCTGAAGAAGAAAGATTCTTATCAAAGTTGGATCTAAGTCTGGCTGGTATAAGCATTCAGATGTGACTGGGCCCAGAGATCCTATTCACAGAAGGGCATACACCCAATTGTAAAAGAATGAAGCTTGGGCACAGCCCGAGGTCTGTTCCCCAACCACTGCCTGAGAGTATCCTGGCAGAGAAGTCCCCCATAAACAAGAAAGATCCATAGCAGGGCTGCAGAAAAGGAGCCCACTCCCTGCACTGACAATGAAGACACATCACCTCTTCCTGAAGGGATCTGTCTCCTCAGGTAACCACCTGCAGGCACCCAGCACATCACTAACAATCAGACCACCTAAACTTCGAGAAACAATCCCAGTGAAAAGGTGAGGAGAAAGAAACGTGGTTGTCCTGAACTGATAGTGTCCTGCTTCTTTGCCATATCTGCAGCATTTCTATTTACACTATTTTGAAATCTGATAGGTTTTACAGACCTTTCTGTCCTAGGATCTGGGCTTCCTCCAAGGCACTGTTTGAAAAACACGGCCTTTTTACATTACCCGCTCCTGCAACATCATCTGTCTTTAAGTTTCCAGTGCTTACTGAGGTCAATTTTCATTTCTGCAAATCACAGGCAGCCACTTGCTTCTGAGAAGTTAACAAGCCTTCTGAGAAAAGCTAGTGGCTGGTATTTCATTGTTTCACAAATATTTTTATCCAGTGACACCATTCGACTTTAAATAAATCTTTTAAAAGAACTGAAAAGCAAAGAAAATTATGATCTGGATTTTATTTCTTTCGTTGCAGGAGAATACGTAGGTGTGAGCCCTCCATTGTTTTCAACTCATTTAAAATGTTGCCTCAGTTTTTAAAATAAATACAAATTTAAAAAAAGAAAAGAAAGGAAACTCGTAGAAGTTGAACTTTCCTTAAAGCGGGCCTCTGGACTTTTGAAAACAAGTGTTGCTGTTACGAACAAAGACTAGAAGTGCACCCTGATTTTCTTCCCTCCTGGGGATCATTTCTTTTCCAATAAACAAACAAATCCCCCAGTATTTCCTACCGAAGGGAAGTTTTCCAGGGAGAGTCTCCTCCAGGGTTTGGTGGTAACTGCGACTCAGTCTTTTTTGGACACAATGTTTCTGCTGACTCCTGAAAATTTTCCACTTGAATGTGCAATGAAGCGGCGGCGGCGGCAGCAGCAGTCCTGGAGGAGCGGCAAAGACGCCCGTGCCTTCTTTCATCTTCGAGAAGAAGGAGCGAAACCCCGGCTCGCAGCACAAGTCGGCGCAGACCCTGGGCCAGCCTCGGGGGGCCCAGACGACGGGGGCGGCCCTGGGGGCTCGGTGGGGGGAGTCGGGCCGGCTTCGGGCTCCCAGGCGGCTCTGCCCGCCCGCGCTCGCTCCAACTTCTGACTTCGCCGAGAAAATCAGGAAAACAGCCCGAGGATGTGAGGGTATGTGCGTGTGCGCGCGTGCGGGCTGGGAGGGGGGCGCGGGGGGCGCGGCGCGGCCGGCCCGGCGCCTCCAGGGCCGCCGGCGGGGGCCGCCTGTTGCCGCGCGGGCTCCACAGCGCGCGGCCCAACTTGGCGTCCCGGCAACTCGCGCGGCGGCGCCGAGCCGCTCACCTTGAAAGGGGGCGCGGGAAGGCGGGCGCGGGGGCCCTGCCCCGGGCCCTCCGCGTGCCCGCTCGCCCTCCCCGACGCACACAAAGCAGAGCTCGAAGTGAAAGACCCGCCGGAGCGGGACGCGCCACCAGCTGCCCGCCCCGTGCGCCCCTCGCACCCAGCATCAGCCCCATGTGCCAACTTACCTCGCGAAGGGAGCCGCCGCGGCGCCCGGCGAGTCCGAGGCAAACTTCGGCGCCGCTTCCCCCGCCCTCAGCTAGGTGCCGGGCTCCCTCCGCGGCTCCCGGTCCCCGGGCTGGGCCACCCCACCACTACGGAGCGCCGCGCCCGCCCCGGGTCCGGCTGGGGGCACTGGACTGCTGCCCGCGGCTTCGGGCAAAGGTGGGCAGGGTGGGGTGGAGGGGGGGCTTCACTGCATGGCCTGTCCCCGGACGCGGCCGCCCCGGGCCCGGGCCCCGCCGCGCGGACTGGCCCACAGGGTGGAAGCGAGTCTGCAAAGTGCTTGGTGGGCGCCCGCGGCGGGCGGCGGGGCCGCGGCGGCGGCTGCAGAGGCTCGGCTCGGCTCGGGCGGCGGGGCGCGGCGCTAGCGATGCTAAGAATGTTCGGAATGAGGACAGGAATGAAATGAACGCCAGGACCGAACTCGCTCCGGAGGGGTGGGGCCTCGGTGACGTCATGCGGCCTGCTGGCCGGGGCCGGGGGGCGGGGCCTGCCGCCGCCAGTGACGTCATGGGGATTCGGGGCGGGCCTGGGCGGCCCTCCGCGCTGTTGGAGCACCGGCTCCTCCCTCGAAGGGCGACGGGGCGGAGTCTCGCGCCCACGGGGGAGCGGAGCGCGCGCGGGCGACGTCCTGCCCACTCCGGGCGCGGGCTCCGGGCTTTGTCCCGAGCTGGGCGGGGCGGACGAGAGGAGGGCGGCTCGAAGAAGTCTGCGTACGCGCGGAGAACTCGGGAAGCCCGGATCCTTGTCTGGCGGCGGGCTCCGGCGCGGGAGCTGCGCTCGCCACTTAAGCCCTGCCTCAGTTTCCCTCATCCGGGACGGAGCTCGGGCGGCCACCAAGGTTAGCCCGTGGACTCGCGAAAATCTGCAGTCTGGGGAAGTGAAGTTTCTTTTCTGTACATTCAGGTAGTTTGCCTCCAGCGCGGTAGATGCCTTTCAGCGGCCGGATTTCCAGCCTGCCATTTCTTTCCTTCTTTGATTTCACTTCATAAAAGTTCGGGGCTCTCTTTCAAGTAGAAGTCAGCCCTACTGTTGGGAAAGGATACCTTTAGCATAAAAGAGAAATCCTAATGACAAAGTTCGTAATAACCCTTTCCTCTTAGCAGGGTCTTCAAGTCACTCAAGAAATCAAGTTCACTCATCGCTTTGGTTGTACTTTATAAAATAATGGGTCAGGTAAAAATGCTGTTATAAAAGGCTATATCCCGCAACTTCACAACTTCACATTACATCTTTTTTTCCTCTCTCTCTCTCTCTCTCTCTCTCTCTCTCTCGTTGTTGTTTCTCTTGTGTTTGGTAAACTTCATTTCCATAATAAGAGAATTATTTTGATCCTGCCTTTGGAGATAGTGACCCAGGAGTGATATAGTAGACCCAGTGGGTAAATCAGAAGAAAGCTGGGTAAGGTTGACTCAGAACTGTGGCAGAACTGTCAAAAATTTTGGATAGCCTGATCTGTGGTGGCACAGTGGATAAAGCATTGACCTGGAATGCTGAGGTCCCTGGTTTGAAACCCCAGGCTTGCCTGGTTAAGGCACATACGAGAAGCAACGACTATGAGTCCATGCCTCCTGCTCTATGCCGTTCCCACCTTTCTCCCTCTAAAATTATTATTTTTTTAGATGGAGTAATTATACTCTGAAGTTTTACTTAAATCAAAATAGCAAAGCAGTTCCTATTCTGTTGGCCTCATCCCTTATAGGCACTTTGCTCTTCTTTCCAGTTAGGGCCTCAGGACAAATATGGCACCTAGTTTATGTACCCCAGGAATCCCCTAAATATAGATAACTAGAAGAAGGGGAATGTGACTTGCTTTCTACAAAACAAATTTATATAATGCATATTTCCACTGAAATTTTTATTAAGAAAATTAATTTACATGCATTTGTAAAAAATAACACGGAGAAATTGTTCTCTTTGCCCAGTTCTCCCCAGCAGTGATGCCTTTCAAAATCACAATCTGGATATTGACATTGATACAATCAGCCGATCTTCAATTTCCCGAGTCTTACTTGTATTCATTTGCATGTACCTGTACATACATCTATACAATTTTTTCACTATGTAGGTATCCACCACTGCAATCTGGTACTAATGCATTTTGCATCCAAGAATAAGTTAATACAATGAGGTTCACAATAATGACCCCAGCCAGCTTAGCACTGGCTTTTGGTTAAGTGTGTAAAAATATAACTTGGCATTAAAACTGTAGTAGATATCTCTCCAATTGTTCTCATCTTATAAAAGCACCTGATAGAGTCTGATGATAGTGCCAGTCAAACAATAGGGTTTCTAAACCACTATTTGTTGGCCCAGTGCACCTGGCTGCCTTTAGAAGTCGAGCTCCTATCTCACAGCTACCTAGCAATACAAGGTCTCCCATTCTTTACTGAATTGCAGAAAAATTCCTTGACCTGGGATTCAAAGCCCTTCATGATGTACTGTGACTTCTCGGCCAATATTTTCTCCAATTTCTCCCATCTGCATGCATATTTTTTTCTTCCAGGAAGACTGCTCAATCAGATATTTCCTCCCTAAGACTCTCAAAGTTCCTTGCACCAGACTCACTACTTGTAGTCAGTTAGTTACCAGTGTACTGGGATGATGCCCCCATATCTGAGACGCTAGAAAGTAAACTTGGTTTCATTCAGCAAAATGTACAGTGCCAGGGACCTACACATAAATAGGAATAATTCTTGTGAGTGAGGATTCAAACCAAGGTCCAGCTCCAAAGTTCAAGTTCTTAACCTTCCATTCAACTGCCCAAATGCAGTGCCTTAACAGAATGCTGAAGATCAACCATCTGCGAGGGTGGCAGACCTTGAGATGTAATAATTACATGTATCACTAATGATACAAGACAGCTTGTTACCAAGTATTCAATATTACCAAGGAAGAAATGAACTTGTAGCACATTAGAGAAACAGTGATCCACTTAATGATAACAAATCATGCTGAGATAGAAACTCTAAGTGGTCCTTAAACTAGAAAGGAGAGCCAATGGGTTAGAACAGCAGTTTTCAAACAGTGTGCCACCAGAATTTTTAAAACATGCAATACCTGACTGTTTAGTCAGGGGCACTGACCACTTTTCCTTTAGATTGCCAACAGAAAAAATGCCAGCACAATAGCCATCTAGTGTGAATGAGTCAAAATTATAGCTATTGGGGGGGGGGAATCAGGCAAAAAAATATATTTTTTGGTATACCGCAAAATTGTGGTTACAAATTTATGTGTGTCATGAGATGAAAAAGGTTGAAAATCACTGGGTTAGAACTTACCCTAAGGAAGCACCTTTCTCAGGAAGATGTTTTGTAAGAAAAAGAAAGATGTGTTAATAATAATAATAAAGTTTGTCTCATTCCTAATGAAGTTGAGCACCTTTTCTTATAAGAGTGCAAATTGGTGCAACAACTTTGGAATGGTTTGGTATTAGCTAGTGAAGTTGAAGATTTGCATACTCTGTGACCCAGAATTTTCCCATAGGAATACAGCCAAGAGAAACTGAGGCACCTGTGTACCAGAACACATGTACAAAAATGTTCTCTGGGGCATATTTGTAGTAACCCTGAACAAGAAGCAAACCAAATGTCCACTGATGGTAGAAAGGATAAATGAATTGTGACATAATCACATAGTGGAATACTATACTGGATTGAAAATGAATGAAGGATAGCTTTGTGAGGCAACATGAATGAATCCTAAAAATATAATATTGAGTGAAAGAAGCATGAAATAAAGGAATCCATGTAGTATAATAGTGTTTATATAAAGTTTAAAAACAAGCAAAATTTAAAAGCATTGTTGAGGGATGTATATTTAGGTGGCATAGCTAGAATGAAGGAAGAAACTGGATAGAAGAACATGTGATTACCAGTAAATCTGGGGGAATAGTTATCACTAGGAATAGGGTATTTTGACAAGGAAGGGAAATGTGGGGGTGGGCACTTCTGAAGAGCAGGCAGTGTTCCCTATAATGATTTATTAAGCTATGTATTTGTTTTAAGCACCCCTTTCTATATACCTGTTACATTTCACAATTTTTAAACATTAAAAATGAATCTTAAAGAGAGCTGCCAATATTCAGACACCTCCGATATGCCCTAGGCTTGACCTGTTTCTGAATCCTCTCCCCTCACATTTTCACGTTTTTAGTATACATTATTCCTTCTCTTCTAAATCTTCAACGTCACTCCATACTGGATCCCTTTCATCAGTATCTAAACATACAGAAGTATCTCTCCCATCTTAAAAAATAAACCTGTTGCGCCTGACCAGGTGGTGGCGCAGTGGATAGAGCGTCGGACTGGGATGCAGACGACCCGGGTTCAAGACCCCGAGGTCGCCAGCTTGAGCACGGGCTCATCTGGTTTGAGCAAAAAGCCCACCGACTTGAACCCAAGGTCGCTGGCTCCAGCAGGGGGTTACTCGGTCTGCTGAAGGCCCGCGGTCAAGGCACATATGAGAAAAGCAATCAATGAACAACTAAGGTGTTGCAATGCGCAATGAAAAACTAATGATTCGGGTTCGATTCCTGGCCAGGGCACACAGGAGAAGCGCCCATTTGCTTCTCCACCCCTCCGCCACGCTTTCCTCTCTGTCTCTCTCTTCCCCTCTCGCAGCCAAGGCTCCATTGGAGCAAAGATGGCCCGGGCGCTGGGGATGGCTCTGTGGCCTCTGCCTCAGGCGCTAGAGTGGCTCTGGTCGCAACATGGCGATGCCCAGGATGGGCAGAGCATCGCCCCCTGGTGGGCAGAGCGGCGCCCCATGGTGGGCGTGCCGGGTGGATCCCGGTCGGGCGCATGCGGGAGTCTGTCTGACTGTCTCTCCCTGTTTCCAGCTTCAGAAAAATGGAAAAAAAAAAAAAAAAGAAAGAAAGAAAAACTAATGATTGATGCTTCTCATCGCTCTCTGTTTCTGTCTGTCTGTCCCTGTCTATCCCTCTCTCTGACTCTAAAAAATAAAAAAAAAAGAAAAGAAAAAAGCCATTATTTAAATAAATAAATAAATAAATAAATAAATAAACCTGTTGCTCTAACCTCATCCCCAGCTGCTGTCCTTGCCCCTCCCTTTCACAGCTGAACTTCTGGAAGGAATTGTCTGACTTCTTTACCTCCATTTCTTTACCTCCCGCTCTTCCTCAGCCCTCCCCAATTGGGATTCTGCCTCCATCACTTGTTTTATCAAAACAGGTGTCCCTCTAGCCTTCACGGCTCAGTGTAGCTAGCTCAACGGGCCTTTCATCTACCCTGTCTTAACATTGTTGACCATCCCTTCCCTGAAACAATTTTTCTCTCTCCCTGGCATAGTCTTTTATTTTTCCTCCTACTTCTCTGGCTGCTCTCTCTCATTTTCCTTTGCTCATCCATTAGCTAGCTGTTAAACCTTACAGTTCTGGATCCTAGATTTTCCTCTGTTCTCACTTGCTATCCAGTCTCCACCTGATTCCTGCTAATTCACTTCATTTGTTTCTTTCTCTTTTTTTTTTCCATTTACTTTGTTAATTTTTAAATGAGAGGAAAAGAGAGAGAGAGAGAGACAGAAACATAATAAACATGTTCCTGTATGTGCCCTGACTGCAGATTAACCCGTAACCTTTACGCTTTGGGACAAAGCTCTAACCCAGTGGTAGTCAACCTGGTCCCTACTGCCCACTAGTGGGTGTTCCAGCTTTCATGGTGAGCATTAGCAGAGCAACCAACGTATAAATAAAAAGATAGATTTAACTATAGTAAGTTGTTTTATAAAGATTTATTCTGCCAAATAGCCAAAATCCGACATAAAGTACTTGGCAAGTAATATTATTATATGCTTTAACTTGCTGTAACTCTGCTTTATAAATTTTATAAAGTAAAGTTCCCTACTTTATCAATCACCATTACTCTGGAACCAGTGGGTGGTTAGAAAATTTTACTACTAGGCCCTGGCCGGTTGGCTCAGTGGTAGAGCGTCGGCCTGGCGTGCGGAAGTCCCAGGTTCGATTCCCGGCCAGGGCACACAGGAGAAGCTCCCATCTGCTTCTCCACCCCTCCCCCTCTCCTTCCTCTCTGTCTCTCTCTTCCCCTCCCACAGCGAGGCTCCATTGGAGCAAAAGATGGCCTGGGCGCTGGGGATGGCTCCTTGGCCTCTGCCCCAGGCGCTAGAATAGCTCTGGTCACGACAGAGCGATGCCCCGGATGGGCAGAGCATCGCCCTCTGGTGGGCATGCCGGGTGGATCCCGGTCGGGCGCATGCGGGAGTCTGTCTGACTGCCTCCCTGTTTCCAGCCTCAGAAAAAAAAAAAAAAAAAAGAAAGAAAATTTCACTACCAACAGAGATACGAAAGTGGGCAGTAGGTATAAAAAGGTTGACTACCCTTGCTCTAACCAAACAAGCTATCCAGCCAGCGCTCCATTGGTTTCAGTTGCTATTTGTTTGCTATTGTCTTTCAAACATGCACATGCAGTTCATATCTCTCCTTGTAACTCCAGACACATATTTCTAGTTTCCTGTTTGCCTGTATCACCAGTGTATCTCAAAAATTATGTCAAACAACCTGTCCAAAACTGTGATCTTCCACTATGAATATGGTCCTAGTCAAGTGTTATCCATATCTTGAGAAAGCACCAGAAACCTAGATGTTAGGCTTGATTACATCCCTACCTGCTGAATACTATTTCAGAGTATTCTATTATATTTAGGAAAAGTCACTCTAAGGCCCTGCATGAGCCAAACCCATCCCCACTTTTTCAGACATCTTGCATCTCCCTTCCAACAGGGTGTTCCTAGCTCACTTGGATACATTTTAGTTCCTCACCTGACCAGTGGTGGCACAGTGGATAGTGCATCAACCTGGAATAGGAGGTCCCAGGTTTAGAACCCGAGGTCGCTGGGTTGAGCGTGGGCTCATCCAACTTGAGCACAGGCTCACCAGCTTGAGCATGGGGTCGCCAGTTTGATGACCAGATCATGTCAATGATCCCATGGTTGCTGGCTTGAGCAAGAGGTCACTGGCTCAGCTGGAAACCCCTCAGTCAAAGCACATATGAGAAGCATTCAATGAACAACTAAAGTGCCACAACTACAAGTTGATGCTTCTCATCTTCCTTCTCTCTCTCTCTCCTCTCCCTCCCACCCACTGAAAAATATATATATTTTTTAATTTAGCTCCTCAAGTTTATTATCTGTCCACAAGGACCCTTGCTTTGTGTTAGAAAGCACAAAGCAATCCTTGGAATACTTTTCCCTCCTCTTTGTCTAATTCATTCCTGTCCTGTTATTACCTGAGATGTTATTTCATCAAGTGAGTTTTTCCTGATCATCAGACTTTAATGGTTTTCTATTTTATTAGTTATCTCATGCTGGATAACAAATATCTCCAAAACTTAACTTCTTAAGCAGTAATAATAATCTATTATCTCTCATGATTTCTGTAGGCCAGGTATTTGGGGATGCCTTGGCTACGTGGTTCTGGCTTTTGGTCTCTCGTGAGGTTGTAGTCAGATGTCAGAGGGAATGTAGTTACCTGAAGGTTGTAGTCACATGTCAGCCAGGAATGCAGTTACCTGAATGTTTGACTGGGACTGGAGTTCCCACTTCAAGACTGTTCACTCACGTGGCTGGCAGGTTGATGCTGGTGGTGGTAATAGAACTCCATTTCCTTGTTCATGGGCCTCTTCATGTTTCTTAGGCTTGGGCTTCTTCACAACATGGTGATTTGAATTCAGAGCCACGCATTGAGAAAGAAAGAGGGAGGGAGAGAGGAAGAAAATAACTTATTCTTTTTATGAACTAGCCTAAGAAGCCACATAGCATACTTCTACCATATTCTCTTTGTTAGAATTGAGGGGAATTAGATTCTACCTTTTAGAGGGAGAGTGCTAGAAAATCTGCCAGCATTTTAAAAATCACCTATACTCTTCCCTCCTGGGCCTATCACAGTCTGAAGTTGTATATAACAAGTATATTATGAAGCTATAGTATATAAATATATTGTATATGTGTCTGCAGTTATTTGACTAATGCCTGTCTTCCCACACCAGAACATAAGTTAGTGGAACAAGTATCATAACTGTTTTTGCCTACCATTTTATTCCTAGAACCTAGCACATTAGCTGACAATCAGTGTGGAATAAATATAAATAAGTTATTAATTATATGTAACACCGGCAACAGCCAATTTAAGTGGGTATCATTTTCTCCATTTTATAGATGTGGAGTTAAAATGGTTGGATAACTTCCTCAAGGACCAAAATTTGAATCAAGGTCTCTCTGATACTAAGCCAGAACTATTTCTAGGAGAGCAGCCTTTATCCCTATAAACCAGCAAAGAGGCACAGAAGCTACTCTGGCCTGAGTAAATAGTCTCCTGTGCTTCCACATTTCCTCGTCAAGAAGATTTGGGGTAGCTAATTCAGCTTCCCAAGTATGTGGATTTAAGGACAGGACTGTCACTAAGATAAGAAAACACTCAGAATCTAGTCATGAAAAAATTACTCTCCTAAATAATTGATCATTTTGTCTTTATCATGAGTGAAAAGAAGAGAATGTGGAGTTTTTTGAAACTACAAGCTTACTCTTGAGAGGATCGACCAGAGTTGTCACTGAGAGAACTATTACTTCTCAATAAATAACAAAATCTTCTATTTGATACCATGCATTTCTCCACTCCTGTGGGAGGTCTCATCTCCTCTTTCACTAAGGAGAACAGGAACATTCAATGGCTGTTCAGTCCAATGAGGTGACCACTAGTAATGTGTGGCTATTTCATAGTAAATAAAATTTAAAAATGCATTTCCTCCATCGCATTACCCATATTTTAGGTGCTTGGGAGCCACCATGTAGCCAGTGGCTACCACATTGGAAAGTGCAGATATAGAACATATATATCATCACAGAAAGTTCTGTTGGACAGTGCTGCCAGAGAACTTCGAAGATGCTCGCTGCAGAGAATTCCAAGTCCACGGGAGAAGAAAAACATGAGCAAGAGGAATTATCCACCCCAAGGAGAACCCCAACTCACATTTGTCGGAAAAAGTCAATAATCACGGGGCTTTGGGCGTGGGTTTGCTCTGTAGCTCTGTGATCTCTCTTCAGGCTTTTCCTTCTACATCTGTTTCCTGAACCATCAGTCTCATTTTACTTTATTTTTACTTTTTAATTATATTTTGCATTCAACACTATTTTCTATTAGCTTCAGGTGTACAGCACCGCAGATAGACATTTATATACTTTGCAAAGTGCTCCTTCTGATTATTCAAGTGCCCACCTGGCAACATAGACAGTCATTACAACGTTGTTGACTGTATTTCCTATGCTTTGAATTACATCTCTGTGCCTGCTCTTTTTTTTTTTTTAATGTTTATTTTATTGATTTTAGTGAGAGAGGAAGGGAAAAAGAGAGAGACAGGAACATCAATCTGTTCCTGTATGTGCCCTGACTGGGGATCAAACCGGCAGCCTCTGTGCTTCGGGACAACTCTCTAACCAACTGAGCTATCTGGCCAGGGTCCCCGTGCCTGTTTTGAAACTACCAATTAGTACTTAGTATTTCTTACTCCCTTCACCTTTCAACCTCGTTTTAAAAAGTCATCACTCCAAATGAGACCACTCCTCACCTGCTGCCCTAAATCCACTGTATCAAGAACTTGCCTAGGACTACAACTCTTTTATCCTTCAATGTTGAGGTAATATAAGGTTATAGTAATTAAATATATAGGAATATAAAAATATCGAAAATATATAAAAATAATTAAAATAATATTTAAAATAATTATTAAAATTAAATAAGAGTTGTGCCATTTGGATAGGAATTAATATAGTGGCTTAGTGCTGTAACTCTGTTATGTGATAAATAAACTCTGACTTTCAAGCAGAGCCCAGTTAATATGTGTGTGAAATTATACATAAATAAAAACTGGATTGGTGTTATTTGCATTAACTTTGTAAATTAATGTAAATAAGAACATCTTAAAAAGTGGTTTAATGTAAACATTTCAGTAGATTGACATAGAGGGGATTCCCTGCGAGGAACTCCCAAAAAGGTGGGTTGAGGTGCTAATCCTGTAAATTGACACCTGTTAGAAGGCGTTGGCCAGAAAAGGTACTAAAGCTGAGGGGCCCCCTGCTGCAGTAGTCGCCCAGACTCCATCGTTGATGTGGACTGTCTCCACACCGCTCTGAGCTCTGACCAAAGACAGCCGAGAGGAGCACGTCGACGGGGCCCCCTTAAGCTGTACCCAGACACGCCAAAAGGATTTGTGAGTAATAAATTGCCTGTGTAATTATTGCAACTAATTTGTGTGTCGGTCGTGTTTTTCCTCTGGTGGCACTTAACAGTAGCATCCTCATAGCCACCTCAAGAGTAGTCCTGTAGAGGCTGCCAGCACTGCTGATAAGCAGGAGTGTCCCACTGCACGGGGAAGTCGAATCAGGGATGCCTGATCGACATAGAGCTTGGGCTGTACTGGGACATTCTCTCTGCTCCAAACCATTCCATCTCTATACTTGGGCCAGTCTCTGTTTCTCCAATATCAGAGTATGCAATTTCCCTCCTTCTCAAAGACACTGCTTCCCCCAACTTATCTATCACATGTGTTCCAGATTCTATGTCTCTTCACTTCACTGCAGAACTTGGCTTCGCTCATTATTCTCTCTCTCCAGAGTCTTCACCTTTCTCTCTCCACCAGCACTGTACCTTCAGCCTTCAAGTATGCACAGCTTCCTCAGTGTGAACAGCTAGCTAATTGACCCTTCAGCGGCCACCATCCCATCTTCCCCTTCAGTTCCCTACCAGCTTTGCAGAGCTGTCTGCAAAAAGACTGCATCCTCATTTCCCACTTAGGGCCTGGCTCTCATCCAACCCAGTTGCTTCCCATTTGATAAAATTTACTCTGAATATGGCATTTCAGGTCTCTCCACAATCGGTCTCTGGCCTAACTTCTTACTCGTTTTTCATCTAATCACACACATCTCTTCACCACCCACTACACCAGTCTAAAATGTTCCTGTGCCTGCATCTTTATTAATACTACTTCTCTTGCTCCAGCACATCCCCTCCATCTTTGGGGGCTGAGCTCAAGTCACTTCTTCTGGACAAAGTCTTTCTAATTAGAAAAGCCCTTCCTACTTCTTTGACTCCCACCACCGAGCACAGACCACCTGATGCTACTATTAATGATGCTACTAATATATTGTATGGCTATTTATCTTCTCTTCCTAGTTGAATTTCAGGGTGCTTCCTGGCAAGGAATGGGCACACACATCTTTGCATTCCATAGAGTTTCTATATGCAGAGTCTGTGCACAGTGCTTATTCAAATGTTGGTTGACTCTTACACTGACATATCCCATCATCATTTAAAAAAAGAGGGCAGGGCCTGACCAGGCGGTGGTGCAGTGGATAGAACGTTGGACTGGGATGTGGAGGACCCAGGTTTGAGACCCCGAGGTCACCAGCTTGAGCGTGGGCTCATCTGGTTTGAGCAAAGCTCACTAGCTTGGACCCAAGGTCGCTGGCTCAAGCAAAAGGTTACTCGGTCTGCTGAAGGCTCATGGTCAAGGCACATATGAGAAAGCAATCAATGAACAACTATGGTGTCGCAACAAAAAACTGATGATTGATGCTTCTCATCTCTCTCCGTTCCTGTTCCTGTCTCTCTCTGTAAAAAAAAAGGGGGGGGCAGAGGTAAACTATAGAGCAATATATTAAATAAGTCCTCTGAAAAAAATATTATGAAGTGGAGACTGTCACAGCTCTTTGCTATATAAATGACCTGATGATGAAAGTGACACATTAAAGCATAATATACCTCTTTGGAAGATCCTGGGACTGCCTGACCAGGCAGTGGCGCAATGGATAGAGCGTCCGACTGGGATGCAGAGGACCCAGGTTCCAAACCCCAAAGTCACCAGCTTGAGTGCGGGCTCATCTGGTTTGAGCAAAAGCTCACCAACTTGAACCCAAGGTTGCTGGCTCCAGCAAGGGGTTACTCGGTCTGTTGAAGGCCCATGATCAAGGCACATATGAGAAAGCAATCAATGAACAACTAAGGTGTTGCAATGCGCAATGAAAAACTAATGATTGATGCTTCTAATCTCTCTCCATCCTTGTCTATCCCTCTCTGTGACTCACTCTCTGTCTCTGTAAAAAATAAATAAATAAATAAAAATTAAAAAAAAAAAAAAAAGATCCTGGGACTGTGGGTACGGATGGGTGCTGGGAACTATGAAGTGCTGCATAGCTGGCAAGCTTCATGGCCATTTTTGGTACATTTTGGTGAGTAAAAAAATCTTGCTGGTATTTTTTTTGGTTGGGGCAAGGAGTAGGGTTGGTACGAGGAGAAAAGGTGCAGGCTTGGCCCTGGCCGGTTGCCTCAGCGGTAGAGCGTCGGCCTGGCGTGTGGGAGACCCGGGTTCAATTCCAGGCCAGGGCACACAGGAGAAGCGCCCATTTGCTTCTCCACCCCCACCCCTCTCCTTCCTCTCTGTCTCTCTCTTCCCCTCCCGCAGCCAAGGCTCCATTGGAGCAAAGATGGCCCGGGCGCTGGGGATGGCTCCTTGGCCTCTGCCCCAGGCGCTAGAGTGGCTCTGGTCGCGGCAGAGCGACGCCCCAGAGGGGCAGAGCATCGCCTCCTGGTGGGCAGAGCATCGCCCCTGGTGGGCGTGCCGGGTGGATCCCGGTCGGGCACATGCGGGAGTCTGTCTGACTGTCTCTCCCCGTTTCCAGCTTCAGAAAAGAAAAAAAAAAAAAAACAAGGTACAGGCTTTGGAGGCAAGCACGTGTCCTGGATCTCAGCCTCATTGCTGACTTGATGTATGAAAGTGGGTAAGTAATCTCTCTTTATATTGTAGAAGAATGTCACTGACCCAAGGACAGGTTTATGATAAAAATATAAAGTTTGATACCATGTTTATAACTTATTTTTTAAAAAGTGCATGTGAATATATATATATATACATGTATGTACAGAAAAAGGACCAGAAAGCTACCTGCCATTTATTTTATTTTTTTGATTTTTATTTTTTGGCTCTTGCTGTGTTTCTCATGTTTAAAGTGCAGTGACTTTTATAAAGAAGGCCTGTTTAGCCCTGGCCGGTTGGCTCAGCGGTAGAGCGTCGGCCTAGCGTGCGGAGGACCCGGGTTCGATTCCCGGCCAGGGCACACAGGAGAAGCGCCCATTTGCTTCTCCACCCCTCCGCCGCGCTTTCCTCTCTGTCTCTCTCGTCCCCTCTCGCAGCCAAGGCTCCATTGGAGCAAAGATGGCCCGGGTGCTGAGCATGGCTCTGTGGCCTCTGCCCCAGGCGCTAGAGTGGCTCTGGTCGCAACATGGCGACGCCCAGGATGGGCATAGCATCGCCCCCTGGTGGGCAGAGCGTCGCCCATGGTGGGCGTGCCGGGTGGATCCCGGTCGGGCGCATGCGGGAGTCTGTCTGACTGTCTCTCCCTGTTTCCAGCTTCAGAAAAATGAAATAAATAAATTAATTAATTAATTAAAAAAAAAAAAAAAAGAAGGCCTGTTTAAAAAAAAAAAAAAAACCCTGGGCTAAGGAATTATAATGTAAATCCCTCTAAGCATCTGTGTTTAAGTAGTTTAAATTATTTCTTTGGGTTTAAAACTGTATTTTTCTTTTGACAATCTCAAATATTCAGAAAAGATGAGAGGAAGCTTCAACCTGATATCCCATCACTCCCAAATTCTTTCTTGTGTCTTTCCTCCAAACAAGAAAATTGCAGTGCACGAGCACACACGGAGATGTTGCAGGTCCAGTTTCAGAACACAATAAAGTGAGTATCTCAATAAAGCGAGTTGTAATTTTTCTACTAGTGGAGGGTCTCACCTTCAACATGAAAACTCAACATCTGTGAAGTGCAATAAAGCAAAGCACAATAAAATGAGGTGTGCCTGTACAACCGTCTAAATTAGGAAATTAACACTGACCTTTGAGCCTCAAACCTCATTCAGGTTTGCCTACTTATCTAATAGCAGCCTTTATAGCAAAGGATCCTGCCCCAAATTATGTGTTGTGTTTAATCGTTGTGTCTCTTTAGTCACCTTTAATATGAGTCAGTTCCTCAGCATTTGCTTAACTTTTGTGATTTTAATGGTTTTGAAAATTGCCAGTCAGCAGTTTTGTCCCTTAGTTGGGGTTTGCGGTGGCCAAATTCCAAGATAGCCCACAGTGATTCTCATCTCCTGGCTTTCACACCCTTGTGTAGTCCCCTCCCACTCTGAATCAGAGGTGACACATGTGGCCAGTAGAATAGTGAGGAAGTGATGGTGTGTGTCTAGAGGCTAGGTCATAAAAGACATGCAGCTCCGCGTTGGTCTGTTGTTCTGGGGAAAGCCAACTATTGCATCATGAGAAGCCCACATGGAGCTGAGCTACAGCATTTCACTAGTAGCCACGTCAGCTTGCCAGCCGTGAAGGTAAGCCACCCTGGAAGTGGGTTTGCCCACAACCTCAGGGGAGAGCATAAACCAGAGCCGCCCATCCAAGCTGCTCCCAAATTCCTGATCCATAGAAACTATAGAAGATAATAAATACTGTTTTTACTTTTTAATTTTTAAATTAAATTTATTGGGGCTATATTTGTTAATAAAATGATGTATTTTGAGTGTATAATTCTATAACACATCATCTGTATTACCACCCAAAGTCAAATCTCTTTCTATTGCCATGTATTTGACTCCATTTACCCTAATAAATACTGTTTTAATCTTTAAAGTTTGGGAGTAATTTTTTACACAGCCGTAGCTAACTAATACAAGTTTATCTGTTTTCTCATGGTTAGATACAAGTTACCCATCTTTGTCAGGCACACCACAGTGCTGATGCTGTGTTCTTCTGATTGCATCCTGTGATGTCATGCGTGATTTCAATTTGTCAAATTATTGGTGATAAAAAGATCACTTGATTAAGATGGTGTCTGCTGCCGGACCAGTGGTGGTACAGTAGACAGAACGTTGACCTGGGATTCTGGGGTCCCAAGTTCAAAACTCCGAGGTTGACGGCTTGAGCACGGGCTCATCGTGCTTCAGCACAGGCTCACCAACTTGAGTGCAGGGTCTCGTATTGAGTGTGGGATCATTGTGGCATGATCCCATGGTCGCTGGCTTGAACCCAAGGTCAGTGGCTTGAGCCCAAGATTGCTGGCTTGAGCAAGGGGTCACTGGCTTGACTGGAGCACCCTGGTCAAGACATGTATGAGAAGTGATCAATGCACAACTAAAGTGCTGCAACTATGAGTTGGTGCTTTTCATTTCCCCTCCTGTCTCTCTATTTATCTCTGTCTTTATCACACACACAGAAAAGGTGGTGTCTGCCATGCTTCTCCACTGTAAAGTCATATGTGTGTGTGTGTGTGTGTAATATAATTTGAGAGGGGTAAACTTGATACCATGTAGCTATACTGTGTCTCACTAAACTTGTACATTAGTCATTAATTTTTTTTAATTTTTTCATTAATTTAAGAGAGAGAGAGAGGAATGGAGAGAGAGAAAGAGAGAAAGAAACATCAACTCATTGTTCCACTTAGTTCTTCCATTTAGTTGTGCATTCAGTGGTTGCTTCCATTGTGCCCTGACAGGATCAAACTGCGACTTTGATGTGTGTGGGGATGATGCTCCATCCACTTAGTAGCCCAGCCAGGGCTAGTCATTTATTTTTAAAAATAGTTGTATAGATGCTTGAACTTCTATTTTATTAAATGGGTTATAATTCATTATTATCATTTTTTGATGGTCAAATCACACCATATTTGGCTAGTGAGAGCCCCTTCAACTATGTAGTTTCTATGTCCTTTTGACATGTCTTCATCATTTTTTGAGTACTTTGCAACTCTCTAACACCAAAAAAAATGTTCCTAACACATCTGATACTTTCTTTGCCCAGTGCTTGAATTAGACATTTCACCAAAGAGACATAGCCTGACCTGTGGTGGCGCAGTGGATAAAGCGTCGACCTGGAAATGCTGAGGTCGCCAGTTCGAAACCCTGGGCTTGCCTGGTCAAGGCACATATGGGAGTTGATGCTTCCAGCTCCTCCCTCCTTCTCTCTCTCTGTCTCTCTCTCCTCTCTAAAATGAATAAATAAAAAATTTTAAAAAGAGAGACATAATTTCATTTAGTGGAGAATGGTTTTTTTTTTTTAATTTATTTATTTATTCATTTCTAGAGAGGAGAGAGACAGAGAGGGAGAGAGAGGAGAGAGAGACAGAGAGAGAGAAGGGGGGAGGAGCTGGAAGCATCAACTCCCATATGTGCCTTGACCAGGCAAGCCCAGGGTTTCGAACCGGCGACCTCAGCATTTCCAGGTCAACGCTTTATCCACTGCGCTACCACAGGTCAGGCGAGAATGGTTTTTAGAAGTCAAGATCTGGGTGCTAGGTATGCTCATTGCACTTGGGGTGCTACTTCTCTTATTTTTTTTTCTTTTTTATTTATTCATTTATTAGTTTTCTTTTTTATGTTTGTAATTCCCTTTTCCAATAATGAGAAAACTAACTCACTTTTTTTAATTTATTGGGTTGATATGTTTCACCAAATTGTACAGGTATTAATGATCAATCCCCTAAGTGCAACCAATTTTTTCACTACTTCCTGCCCCCCTTCTCCCAACATGGATGCCCTTTTCGTTCCTTTTAGGTCCCTACCTTCCACACTAGAAACATCCTTTTCCACAGTATCGGACATTAGATATCCCAAATGACCCTTTATATCAGTTTCCTATTGGTGTGTGTAACAGAGCACTTCAAAATGTAATGCCTTGGCCCTGGCTGGTTGGCTCAGTGGTAGAGCGTCGGCCTGGCATGTGGGGGACCCAGGTTCGATTCCCGGCCAGGGCACACAGGAGAAGCACCCATTTGCTTCTCCACCCCCACCCCCTCCCTCCTCTCTGTCTCTCTCTTCCCCTCCCGCAGCCAAGGCTCCACTGGAGCAAAGATGGCCCGGGCGCTGGGGATGGCTCCTTGGCCTCTGCCCCAGGCGCTAGAGTGGCTCTGGTCGCGGCAGAGCGACGCCACAGAGGGGCAGAGCATCGCCCCCTGGTGGGCAGAGCATCGCCCCTGGTGGGCGTGCCAGGTGGATCCCGGTCGGGCGCATGTGGTAGTCTGTCTGACTGTCTCTCCCCGTTTCCAGCTTCAGAAAAATACAAAAAAAAATATATATATATATATATAATGCTTTAAGGCCCTGGCCGGTTGGCTCAGTGGTAGAGCATCAGCCTGGCGTGCAGAAGTCCCAGGTTCGAAACCCGGCCAGGGCACACAGGAGAAGCGCCCATCTGCTTCTCCACCCCTCCCCCTCTCCTTCCTCTCTGTCTCTCTCTTCCCCTCCCGCAGCGAGGCTCCATTGGAGCAAAGGTGGCCCGGGCACTGGGGATGGCTCCTTGGCCTCTGCCCCAGGCGCTAGAGTGGCTCTGGTCGCAACAGAGTGACACCCCGGAGGGGCAGAGCATCGCCCCTGGTGGCTGTGCCGAGTGGATCCCGGTCAGGCGCATGCGGGAGTCTGTCTGACTGTCTCTCTCCGTTTCCAGCTTCAGAAAAATACAAATAAAAAAAGGTAAAAAAATAAAAAATGTAATGCCTTAAAAATATTATCTCTCACAATTCTGTGGATTGGCTGAGAGATTCTGCTTGTCTCACTCATGTGGCTGCTTTCAGTTAGTGGTTTAGGTGGAGACTAGCCGTCGGATGTCCTCACTCACATGTCTGAGGTCTTAGCTGAGATGACTTCAATGGCTTGGCCTCACTCCTCAGGTGATCTTTTATCTAGGACCTCTTTACGTGATGCTGCAAGTGTTCCAGGAAAGCAAAAGCCAAAAGGACTCTTAAGTCACTTCCACCACATTCTATTGTCAAAGCAAGTCCCAGCACATCCCTGATCCCTGTGCTGGGGAACCGTACCTCACTTTTTGGTGTCAGGAACTAGAGTAGCAAAGTCAACATTGCAAAGGAGCATCACCGACACAGGGAGGCATAATTCAATGGGGGCCATTAGTGTAATAATTTACTATACTTTTCTAATTAAAGAATAAAAATGTCAGTTAATGTAAAAAGAAATGTATTTTAAATGTTTCTATGAACTAGAAAAGACAAAGGACCCACAAAGCCCTAAACAAAGTGCAAACATGAACCTTGGGAGACGAGCAACCTCTAGGTTTGTCCTTTTTTCCTAAGATTTCTACCAACACTGGAGAATTTTTCTTTTTTCTTTTTTCTCTCTTTTTTTTTAGCATGAGAGAGAGAGAAATGGAGGAAGGCAGAGAGAGATGAGAAGCATCAACTCATGGCACTTTAGTTGTTCATTGATTGCTTTCTTACATGTGCCTTAACCAGGGGTGCTCCAGCTGATCCAAGGGAGTGACCCCATGCTCAAGCCAGTGACCTTGGGCTCAAGCCAATGACCTTGGGCTTCAAGCAAGCAACCTTTGGCTCAAGCCAGTGACCTTGGAGTCATGTCTATGATCCCACACTCAAGCTGGAGACCTCACGCTCCATGCTCAAGCTGGCGACCTTGCGGTTTCGAACCTGGGTCCTCAGCTTCTCAGGTCGATGCTCTATCCACTGTGCCACCACCTGGTCAGACTGGAGAACTTATTTTAATAGCTATGTGAGCATGGGGAATAGATGCCACAGCTGGGGACTACAAACAATGGGGAATCAAATGTGAGACCCTTTCACAAAGCTGGGACCCAAACCTCAGTGTAAGGTAAATGAGAAAATATTTTACTAGAAAAAGGAGACAGCAAGAAAAACTTATATGCATATCTTGTCCTTGGTGCTGGACGTTGTGAAAAAGAATCATCCGAAAATCTGTAACCACAAACTGCACATCACATGGGTTTACAGAGTTTTCTGAAAAGAAAAATGTAAGCTGATGATTTTATTTAAAGTGTTTTACTCTTGTTGGCCTCTAGTTGGCTGAGAGGTACAAATGTCAGTCTTCTCTGGAAAAAGTCAAACTCAATCCAGCCCTCCAGGAATTCCTACAGTTGAAGTTCCAACAAAAATAAGAAACTCACTGTAAAACAAAATCACGAAACATACCAAGAGGCAAGGCATCATCCGTGATAACCAGCAGAAGAAAACAAGGCAGAAATAGAACCTTTATGCATTCAGATACTAGACTATAAGACACAGACTTTGAAGTAACTAAGTTTAATAAGTGTTATGAACTGAATTGTGTCTCCCTAGAATTTATTGTTTCAAACCCTAAACACCAATGTAATGGTATTTGGAGTAAGAAAGAAACTAGCATTAAATGAGGTCGTAAGGGTGGGGGCTCTGATAGGATTAGTGTCTATAAGAAAAGACACCAGAGAGCTTGCTTTTTCTCCACCATCTGAGGACTCTTTGAGAAGGTGCCATCTGGAAGCCAGGACAAGAACTCTCACCAAGAAACTGATCATTCTGGTAATCTTGATTTTGGACTTCCAGCCTCCAGGCTGTGAGAAAATAACACTTCTTTGGTTTAAGCCTCCCAGCCTGTGGTGTTTTGCTATGGCAGCCTGAGCTAACTAATACGTTTAAATATAAAATATAAACATAAAATAACTTGGCAGAATTGAGAAAAGTTTACATTAAAATTCTCAAAATTAAAATTTTAGCAATTGAAAGTAAAAAACCCACTTGAAAAATGGGTTCCACCACTGAAGATAGAATTAGTGAACTGGATGATAGATTGAATGAATTTATATGGAATATAAAGAGACTGAAAATATGAGTGGTTGTAAGATATGGTGGATATACAAAGATGGGTAAAAGGTTTAGAGCTGTTCGTACGAAAAAAGACATGCAGGTTATGATTATTACAATAGTTTTTATCAACTCAAAAGAATGTTACAATAACCTGACTGATGGTGGCACAGTGGACAGAGAGTCAACCTGGGATGCAGAGGATCCAGGTTTGAAACCCAGAGGTTACCAGCTTGAACGAGGGCTCATCTGCCTTGAGCGCAGGCTCACCAGCTTGAGCATGGGGTCGCCGGTTTGAGAGTGGGATCATCAACATGATCCCATGGTCACTGGCTTGAGCCCTAAGGTCTCTGGCTTGAAGCCTATGGATGTTGGCTTGAGCAAGGGTCACTGGGTCACCTGGAGCCCCCCAGTTAAGACATGTATAAGAAGCAATCAATGGACAAATAAAGTGCTGCAATTATGAGTTGGTGCTTCTCATTTCTCTCTCTGTCTGTCTCTCTCATTCACTTGAAAAAGAAAAAAAAATGTCAAAACAGCACAGTAAACCTTTGGCCGTCCCTGTAGTGAGGAGGTCTAGCATATATCTAGTCATAGTTCCTAAAAGAGATAATGGGGATGGGAAAATTCTAAATCACACATTGCTGGTGGGAATGTAAAATGATATAGTGACTTTGGAAAACAGTTTGACAATTCCTCAAAATCTTAAATACAAAGTTAGCATATGACCTAAAAATTTCACTGCTAGGTATTTATACAATAGAAATGAAAATATACATCCACACAAAAACTTCTACTGAAATGTTCACAACAGCATTATTTACAATAGTTAAAATGTGGAAACAACCCACATGATGAATGGATAAATAAAATGTGGCATTATCTATACAATAGCATAGTATTTGGCAATAAGAAGAAATAAAGTGTGGCTATATCCTACAACATGAATGAATCTCAAAAATATTACAAGTGAAATAAGCCACTAACAATAATCACATGTAGGATTCTATTTATATGAAATGCATGGAACAGGCCAATCTATAGGAAAAGGAAGAAAATTAGTGTTTTTCTAGGCAGGAGCAGGTGGGGTAGAGATGGGGAATGACTGCTAACAGACAGGATATTTTAGGGGGAGGGTAAAGTGTTCTAAAATTAGATTACGGTCAAGTTGCACAACTCTAAATATACTAAAAATTGTGGAACTAAACACTTTATACAGATGAGCTTTGTGGTATATAAATTACATATCAATAAAACTGTTACAAATAAGTAATAGAATAGAAAAAGGCAATATTCAACTTCATAATAACTGATAATTTTCCAGAAGTGTTGAAAACACACATCCTTTAAATACAGGAATTTCGGCCCTGGCTGGTTGGCTCAGTGGTAGAGCATTGGCCCAGTGTGTGGATGTCCTGGGTTTGATTCCCAGTCAGGGCACACAGGAGAGGCACCCATCTCTTCTCCACCCCTCCCCCTTCTCTCTCTCTTCTGCCTCCTACAGCCATAGCACAATTGGTTCGAGTGAGTTGGCCTGAGACACTGAGGATGACTCCCTGGAGCCTCCACCTCAGGTGCTAAAAATAGCTCAGTTGTAAGCATGTTCCCAGATGGGCAGAGCATCAGCCCCAGACATGGGTTGCCAGGTGGATCCCAGTTGGAGCACATTTGGGAGTCTCTCTATCTCCCCTCCTCTCACTTGGAAAAGAAGATAAATAAATACAGAAATTCCAATAAATTCCAAGCAGGATAAATAAAAACAAAAGCCTTATTTAGACATATCATCACATTACTGAAGAACACCAAAGAAAGGTAAGGTAATAAAAGCATTCAGAGACCAAAGACACATCACCTGTAAAGGAGCAGCACTGATTGCTCTCTGACTTCTCCACAGCAGATCTGAAGGAAGCTAGAAGACAACAGAATATCATCTCCATTGTACTGAGTGAAAATAGACTACAATTCTAAACCATGTATAAACAATATTATATATTTATGTATATTTATATAAGAATGGGTTAGAAATTATTAAAATTTCAGACATATGAGTATGAGAAGTTATGCCACACACACACATTCACTGAAGGAAATTTTAAGGGATATCCCTCAGCCAAAAGAAAAATGAACTCATATGGAAATCTGAGGAGCATGAAGGAATGGTGAACCTATTTATAAATATGTAAGTAACTCAGCAAACATTGTATAACATTTTAAAAATATATTGTTCAATTTGTGAAAGACTAGTGAGTAGAATTAAGATGCTGGACCATAATATCCTATAAGATGAGGAATGAGTTAATGTTTCCTTCATAACTGGTCTCCTGATAGCCAATTCACAACTTCCAACTTAGCTTGTAAAGCAATTTGTTTTTCAGTAAGTCCATCGATTTGTCCAGATCCGTTCTTTTTTAAAATTTTTATTTATTGATTTTAGGAAAGAGAGGAAAGGGAGAGAGAGAAAGAAACACTGATTCGTTGTTCCACTTATTTATGCATTGATTGGTTGATTCTTCTATGTGCCATGGCCAGGGATTGAACCCACAACCTTTGCTTATTGGGATAACGCTCTAACCTACTAAACTACCCTACCAGGGCTGTCCATATCCATTCTTTCTCCCTATAACTCCCTCATTCCAACCCCCTATTTTAGTTGCTGTTGGCACATATCAGTGAATGACTGACTAGGCCTGCTGGAGAAGTGTTTTCTTTAAGTATTAAAAAGGTTACACAGACCCATACAAGAATCAGGTTCTTGGCCCTGGCCGGTTGGCTCAGCGGTAGAGTGTCGGCCTAGCGTGCGGAGGACCCGGGTTCGATTCCCGGCCAGGGCACACAGGAGAAGCGCCCATTTGCTTCTCCACCCCTCTGCCGCACTTTCCTCTCTGTCTCTCTCTTCCCCTCCCACAGCCAAGGCTCCATTGGAGCAAAGATGGCCCGGGCGCTGGGGATGGCTCTGTGGCCTCTGCCCCAGGCGCTAGAGTGGCTCTGGTCGCAATATGGCGACGCCCAGGATGGGCAGAGCATCGCCCCCTGGTGGGCAGAGCGTCGCCCCATGGTGGGCGTGCCGGGTGGATCCCGGTCGGGCGCATGCGGGAGTCTGTCTGACTGTCTCTCCCCGTTTCCAGCTTCAGAAAAATGAAAAAAAAAAAAAAAAAAAAAAAAAAAAGAATCAGGTTCTTAAAATTATCTTCATTCTAGTTTTTTAAAAAATATTTAGAATGCTTTTTTTCATTTTTTAATTAAAAAACAAAATGTCAATTAAATTTTGGAAAACTGAGAAAAACATTATGTTATTCATTGTACCATATCATAAAATTAACCACTCAGTATTTTAAAAAATATTTTTTAAAGTGTTCATAAAACACAACAAATAGGCTAATGTAATAAATAGTTCTGTTTCTACCACTCAGAACTAAAAATTGCTAACATTTTGTCATATTTATTTGCAGACAGTTCCTTACATTTTCATAGACTAGGATGACAAATAAATGCCCAAATATTTTACATCTAAATATTCAAGATCTAAATCAAGCCAACAAGCTGTTTTAGTATATTTTACCCTCCGACACTGACAAATATATTTTCATGACAAAAAGTTTACAAAGATATACGTTTTTAAGACTAAAAAGTAAATAACAAAGATGATTTAATTTTACTTACTACTGTGCATGCGTGGGAGTTTGTTGATGGGCTTGTTTTATTTAGATGATTAATAAACTAGAATACATATAATTTATGAATAATTATCTTTTCACAAAATTTATTTTTCTTAAATTCGTTTCAGCAAATTTACTTATAATACTGTTAAAATAAAATTTTGCCACACACTGTATCTTCTGTTGATCAGAATGCTAACTTCTGAGACAACTTCAGTCATATTTGGGTTCTTAAATAATATTTTGTTAATTTCAGTTCAGGCAACTTCTTTCATCTAGGGCACTATCAACTGGAATTATCAGTGAAATTCATAAAATTTCTGAAACAAAACGTGAATTTGACATATTGTGTTTGCTGAATAAGGTTATTTTATGAGGAGTGATCATTATCACAAAATAAATTTAAAATGTTAAGATTGTCATGTTATCACTTACATGATGATGCTCATAGTCTCATAAAATATTTTCACATAATAATGTAAGGAATTGTTGGCATTCTTTACATATGTTGCATCTTATAGCATTGAGCACAAATCCCAAGTGAAAGACTTGTGTTCATGTTTTGAAAATATATTTATATTTTTGTGTTTGTGATTACGTGAGAAAGTTTGAAGGCAAGGCCAAGGAGAGAGAAATATTTCCTAGGTGTAAGGGTGATATGTTTACTTTTTCTTCTAAGTCAACCATTTTCAACATTTTTTAGCTTATACCACACAAACTAATTACTGAAATTCTGTGGCACATGAAAAAATATGTTTTTTTGCCCATCTGACAAAAAATGGTATAATTTTGATTGATTTACAAAAAATATATATATTAATTACTTACCCTTTTTGCTCCAAAGTGACTTTTTAAAAAAACTGGTTGCCTCTACTTGTATATAAGGATTTCTAGTACCACTTATGAACCAATAGGATGCAACCTTATTATGTAACATGACCATTAAGATGCAACTCCATTATATGACCTGTATATTCATGGTTCAAGACACGGCATTCACACCAGACAGCTGTTGTTATGTTGGTTGTTGTCATTTTCTTGTTTGACAGTCTAAGGAAAAGAAGACCAGTCTAAGTGCCTCTGACTAAATAGGTATTTCATGTTTAAAAATTCTTGTGGCACACTAGTGTGTCATGGCACATCAGTTGAAAATTGGTGTTCTAATTGAAGAAAGCTAAAGATTATTGACCAATTCAGAAATTTTTTGATGATTCCTTCCAATTTCTCTCTTTCACCTTTTCAGAAGCTACCACCATTATAAGCCTGGTGTGTATAGTTTCAGGTACTTTTCATACATGTTCATAGATAATATTTGTATTATTTTTGGAGTATGTTCTTAAATTCTTACATATAACATCATACTATGAGTCATTTTCTGAAACTAGTGTTTTGAAATTAAATTTCTGAGATATAGCCATGTTGCATATATGGATCTATTTCATTTCTGTTTCATGTGGATTGGATCATATTATATCTTATTTATCCAATTTTGTATTCATTAACCTTCTGCAACTTGATTTTTAAAAAATATAATTATGTATCTTGAAGACTGTTTCACACCAATACAGGAAGTTCTTCATCATCCATTTTATTTTATTTTATTTTTTTACATTTCAATGATTTTCATTTTTAATTACTGACTTCAAATATGCTAACCTGAGTTTGGCCCCTGAAATATCATATCATTTTAATTAGTTTCCAGATTTCTCCAGTGTTTTAAAGAATGCATTCAGAGCATACTTTCCTCTGAGTGACAAACATCTTAATACACCTTGACAAAACACGCTTCAGAACTTTTAAGAACACAGTTGTGTTATAAGTAATATTTACATTTGGGTGACTCCGCCTTAAGGTTTATTTTAAAGGGAAACATGAGCCCTTGGTGGCAATGACATTTATACCACACTCATTTGGCAAAATTGTCCAGAGTGATCACTTATGTTTAACAAAGTGCAATCAAAGCTGTATTTTTTTTTAATTTTTAAATTTTATTTACAAAAGTAACTTTAACAGAGTGACATTGATCAATGAGTGCATGGGTTTTGCCTGACCAGGTGGTGGTACAGTGGATAGAGCGTCGGACTGGGACATGGTGGACCCATGTTAGAAACCCCAAGGTCACCAGCTTGAGCATGGGGTTGGTGGCTTGAGCATGGGATCCTAGACATGAACTCATGGTCGCTGGCTTGAAACCCAATGTCACTTGCTTGAGCAAGGGGTCACTTGCTCTGCTGTAGCCCGCTGGTCAAGGCACATGTGAGAAAGCAATCAACAAACAACTAAGGAGACTAAGGAGCTGCAATGAAGAATTGGTGCTTCTCATCTCTCTCCTTTCCTGTCTTTATCCTTATCTGTCCCTCTCTCTGATTCTCTCTCTCTGTCAAAAAAAAAAAAGAGTACATGGGTTTCAGGTAAACATTTCTATAGCATTTGAACTGTTGATTATGTTGTATACCCATCACCCCAAATCAAATCATTTTCTATCACCTTGTATTTGTCCTTTTTTCCACCCTTTCCCAACCCCTCTCCAACATTCCTCTCCCCCTGGTAACCACTTCACTTTTATTTACGTCCACGAGTCTTAGTTTTATATTCCACCTATGTCTGAAATCATACAGTTCTTAGCTTTTTCTGATTTAGTTATTTCACTCATATAATGTTCACAAGTTCCATCCATGTTATCATAAATATCACTATGTCATTTCTTATGGCTGAGTAGTATTCCATTGTATATATGTTCCACATCTTCTTTATTCAATCCTCTATTGAGGGACACTTTGGTTGTTTCCATGTCTTGGCCACTGTGAATAACGCTGCAATGAATATAGGGATTATGTGTCTTTATGTATCGATGTTTTTGAGTTTGGGGGGTCGATACCCAGTAGAGAGATTACTGGGTCATAGAGTAATTTTATTCTTTTTTATTATTATTATTCATTTTTAGAGAGGAGAGAGAGAGGGAGGGAGAGAGATAGAGAGAAGGGGGGAGGAGCTGGAAACATCAACTCCCATATGTGCCTTGACCAGGCAAGCCCAGGGTTTCAAACTGGTGACCTCAGCATTTCCAGTGGACGCTTTATCCACGGTGCCACCACAGGTCAGGTCACTAATTTTATTCTTAATTGTTTTAGGAACCACCATATTTTCTTCCATACTGGTTGTACTAATTTGCATTCCCACCAGCAGTGAATGAGGATTCCTTTTCTCCACAGCCTCTCCAACACTTGTTATTACCTCTCGTAGATAATAGCCAATCTAACAGGTGTGAGGTGATATCTCATTGTAGTTTTGATTTTCATTTCTTGAATAGCTAGTGAAGATGAGCATCTTTTCATATATATGTTGGCCATTTGTATGTTCTCTTGGGAGGAGTATCTGTTCAGGTCCTCTCCCCATTTTTTTTTTCTGCCTATTTGGGGTCATTGCTCTGTTGCAACTGGAGCCATTTTTTTTTAGCACCTGAAGTAGAGAACATGGAGCCATCCTCAGCGTCGGAGGACAATTTGCTCAAGCCAATTGAGCCATGGTTGTGGGAGGTAGAAATAGAAAGGGAAAGAAGAGAGAGAGCCCTGGCCGGTTGGCTCAGCGGTAGAGCATCGGCCTAGCGTGCGGAGGACCCGGGTTCGATTCCCGGCCAGGGCACATAGGAGAAGCGCCCATTTGCTTCTCCACCCCTCCGCCGCACCTTCCTCTCTGTCTCTCTCTTCCCCTCCCGCAGCCAAGGCTCCGTTGGAGCAAAGATGGCCCGGGCGCTGGGGATGGCTCCTTGGCCTCTGCCCCAGGCGCTAGAGTGGCTCTGGTCGCAACATGGTGACGCCCAGGATGGGCAGAGCATCGCCCCCTGGTGGGCAGAGCATCACCTCTGGTGGGCGTGCCGGGTGGATCCCGGTCGGGCGCATGCGGGAGTCTGTCTGACTGTCTCTCCCTGTTTCCAGCTTCAGAAAATAGCAAAAAAAAAAAAAAAAAGAGAGAGAGAGAAGGAGAGAAACAGATGGTCAAATCTCCTGTGTGCCCTGACTGGGAATCGAACTTGGGACATCCACATGTCGGGAGGATGCTCTACCACTGAGTCAACCAGCCAGGATCCATCTCCCATTTTTAAATTGGATTGTTTGCTTGTTTATTGCTGAGCTTTGTGAGTTCTTTATAAATTTTGGATATAAACCCCTTATCAGAACTGTTGTTTGTGAATATCATCTCCCATTTACTTGGCTGCCTATTTGTTTTGTTGTCAGTTTCTTTTGCTGTGCAAAAGCTTTTTAGTTTGATATACCGTAGTCCCATTCATTTATTTTTGCCTTTACTACCCTTGCCTTTGGGGTCAAATTAATAAATTGTTCTCTATGGCCAAGGTCTATGAGCTTAGTACCTATGTTTTCTTCTATGTAATTTATTGTTTCAGATCTTATATTTAAGTCTTTGATTCATTTTGAATTAATTTTTGTGTATTTTTATTTTTAAAAATTTTGTATTTGTTAATTGATTTTACAGAGAGAGGAAAAGCAGGAGAAAGAGAAAGAGAGATAGAAGCATCAATTGGTTGTTCCACTTATTTATGCATTTATTGGTTGATTCTTGTATGTGCCTTTACTGTGGATCAAACCTGCAACCTTGGCATATGAGATAAACTCTAACCAACTGAGCTACCCAGCCAGGACCTTCATCCATTTTTTTTTCTTTGTCCATTTTAAATGCTGCACATTTGATTTTATGGATGTAGCTTATTGTATGGCCATTTGGATTTTTTTCAATCTTTTGTATTTTGAACAATAGACAATACATTATCTTCAACATTCTTGATTTGGTATTTATGTGTGGATATCTGCAAGATATATTCTCAAAAGTAGGGTTACTGGGCCAAAAGATACGTATATTTTTTATTTTGATAGATATTGCCAAGTCACTTTTCACAGAGGTTGTAGCAATTTATATGAGCATCAGCAATATGAAAATTCCTGTTTTTCTCATCCTTAAAAATTAAATTTTTTATCTTATCTAATGTAATAGATTTAAAAAATGGTTATCTCCTTTAATCTTTCTTTATTTCCCCAGCCTAACTGAATCTTTCTTATTATAAGAAGTTTAAATATGTTCATGTGTTTTATAGCCAACTGTATTTCTTTACCTGAATATTGTTCATATACTTTGCCCATTAGTCTCTTGCATTTATTAGGTTTATATTCTAGTTAATTTGTAGGAGTTTATTAAATATTAGGAAAATTAAACCTTTGTAACAAGAGTTGCAAATGCATTTCCCCCCAATTTTTTTGTCTTTTCACTTTGTTTATGATGGCTTTTGTAAAGGATAAGTTTTTTTTAGTGAGCAAGAGAGACAGAGAGAGGGACAGACACGGTCAGACAGACAGGAAGGGAGAGAGATGAGAAACATCAATTCTTCATTGTAGCACCTTAGTTGTTCATTGATTGCTTTTTTATATGTACCTTGACAAGGGGGCTCCAGCTGAGCCAGTGACCTCTTGCTCAAGCCAGTGACCTTTGGGCTCAAGCCAACGACCATGGGGTCATGTCTTTGATGCTGCACTCATGCTGGTGAACCCATGTTCAAGCTAGATGAGCCTGTGCTCAGGCTGGTGACCTAGAGGATTTCAAATTTGGATTCTAAGTGTTCCAGGTTGATGTTCTATCCACTGTGCAACCACCTGGTCAGGTGTAAAAGTTAATATTTTAATGAATCACACTTATCAGTCTTTTATGGCTTTTGTGTTTTATATCATATTTGGGAAGGTGTTCCCCACTGTTTCTAATTATAAATATAATTATATATAGTTGTATATGTAAGGTTGAGGCAAAAAGTAGGTTTGCATAAGAGTTTATTTCTGTATTATTATTTATTATTATATTATTTTCCATACAAAAAACTGTAAACCTACTTTTACCCTTCCCTGTATCTATCTATCTATATATATAGTTATTTAGTTTATAAGTATATATATATGTAAGTATATATATGTGTGTGTGTGTGTGTATAGTTTTTGTTTTTGTGCTTAAAGATTTGATCTAAGGCCCTGGCCAGTTGGCTCAGTGGTAGAGCGTCGATATATATATGTAAGTATATATATATATGTGTGTGTGTATATAGTTTTTGTTTTTGTGCTTAAAGATTTGATCTAAGGCCCTGGCCGGTTGCCTCAGTGGTAGAGCGTCAGCCTGGTGTGCGGGAGTCTCGGGTTCGATTCCCAGCCAGGGCACACAGGAGAAGCTCCCATCTGCTTCTCCACCCCTCCCCCTCTCCTTCCTCTCTGTCTCTCTCTTCCCCTCCTGCAGCCAAGGCTCCATTGGAGCAGCATTTGCCCGGGCGCTGAGGATGGCTCTGTGGCCTCAGCCTCAGGCGCTAGAATGGCTCTGATTGTGACAGAGCGACGCCCCAAGATGGGCAGAGCATTGCCCCTTGGTGGGCGTGCCAGGTGGATCCTGGTTGGGCGCATGCAGGAGTCTGTCTGACTGCCTCCCCTGTTTCCAACTTCAGAGAAATACAAAAAAGAAAAAAAAATTGGATCTATTCATAATTCATTTGGTGTGTAAGGCAAGCACTTAACTGTCCTACTTGTTCCAAAAACATATAACTAAATAGTTCTTGTTTTACCTGCTGGCATGTAAATGCCATTTTATAATATGAATTTCCATATTTGTGAATCTAATTCTGAATTCTTTATCATAGGACACTGATTTCTTTGTGTATTCCTACACAAATGATACATTGCTTAAATTACTATAGATTTATGTAGATTTGTATATGAGGGATTTTTTCTATTGAATTACCATAAAGTACAGAAATCTCAATTTTACACCTAAAATGAAGGTTTTACCTACACATAATCCTGTCTAAAAACCACTTGGATAAGAATATAAAATATTTCCACTACTCCAGAAGTGTATTATTCTCCTTCCTTGTCAATACTCTCAAAATGTAACCACTATACTGATGTCAATCATCAATTATTTTCACCTGTTCCTGAGTTTCACCTATATGGAATCATACAAGATTTCCTTTTTTGTGTCTATTTGTTAGCTCAGACTTATGTCTCAAAGATTTATCTATTTTATTGTATTAAGCAATAATTAGTATTTTTACATTGCTATATAGAATTCCATTGTATGGAAAACCAGAATTTATTGAACTGTTTCACTGCTGATATAATGCTTTCAAGTTTGGGAATATTATGAATACTATTGCTTTGAGTATTCTTGAACATGCTTTTGATGGATACAATCAATTATTTCTATTGGATATATATATATATATGTATGTATATATGATTAAAGATTGAATTGCTAGGTTCTAGAATCTAAGTTTATCCAGATTTAAGACACTTTGAAACAGTTTTTCATAGGGGTTATACAAGTTGAAACTTCCTCAATAATGTATAAGCATTTCAGTTTCTCCACATTAGCATTAACACTTTTATTCACTGTCTTTTTGGAGGGGAGGTGGTATAGTAGTATCTGATTATGGTTTTAATTTTCATTTCCCAGGTTATTAACGATACGGGCCATCCCCAGCTCACAAATGAGATAGGTTCTGTAGATTTGTTCTATTTTGTTTTATTATTTTATTGAGAGATGGAGAGCTAGGTAGGAAAGGAGAAATAAAAAGCATCAACTCGTAGTTATGGCACTTTTTTTTTTTACTTGTTAATTGCTTCTCATACATGCCTTAAATGAGGGGCTCCAGCTGAGCCAGTGACACCTTGCTCAAGCCAGCAACTTTGGGCTCAAGACAACCACGACCAGGTCAGGTGCCACCTTGGGCTTCAAGTCAACAACCTTTGGGCTCAAGCCAGTTACTATGGGATCATCTTGATAATCCCATGCTCAAGACAATGACCTCAGGGTTTCAAACCTGGGACCTCAACATAATATACCACCACCAGTCAGGTTGTAGGTATGTTCTTGGGTTGAATTTATATGTAAGCTGGAACAGGTACATTTACCTATTAAATGCAACTTAGACAGATGTTTGTCTTAACATAGTATTTATCTTTACCTTTCTGTGCATGTAAATACTTAAACATTTAAAAACCTATAGAACCTATCTCGTTCATAACCTGGGGACTGCCTGTACTGAACAACTTTTCATTCATTTATTAGAGATTTGGTCATCCTCTTTTGTGAGCTTGTTTAAATTTTATCTCATTTTCTGTGAAAGTCATCCAAACTTTTACTTAGTGATTTGCTAGATCATGTTATGTATTCTGTAGAGGATTTGTCTGGTGGATATGTACACCACAAATATCTTTTCCATGCCCGTGGCTTGCGTTTTCACTCACTCGGTGTTCTGATTTGATAGGAAATATTTAATGAGCTTCAATTTATTATATTTTCCTCCTGAGTAATTATAATTGATGCTGTGTTTTTTATTTTTATTTGTTCATTTCTAGTCTGTATAAATATCATTTATCTTTGTGTATTGATCTTGGGTCCTGTGGCCTTGCTGAGCTCACTTACTAATTTTAGAATGTTTATTTTTGTTTTGAATATGTCTTGGAATTTATTTCCTTTTATTGCCTTATTGTGCAGGCTAAACCATCCAGTACTATGTTGAACAAGAACAGTAAGAGTGAATATCCTTGTCTTATTCTTGAATTTAGGGGGAAAGCATTTGGTCTTCCACCATAATTCTTAGTGTGCTCATGGTTTTATTTACACAGAAAGTGAATTTTTTTCTTTTTGAAACATTTTTTTAATTAATTTTAATGGGGTGACATTGATAAATCAGGGTACATATGTTCAGCAAAAACATCTCTAGATTATTTTGACATTTGATTATGCTGCATTCCCATCACCCAAAGTCCAATTGTCTTCCGTCAACCTTCTAACTGGTTTTCTTTGTGCCCCTCCCCTCCCCCAACCCCGTCCCTCTCTTCCCCCCCCTTTTTTTTTGAATTTTTTCAAATATTTGTTTTTGCAGCAATTGATATGATCATGTGGTTTTTCTATATTGACTTGTTAATAAGGTAGATTACTTGATTGATTTTTTAAATAATGAATCTTTTTATATATGTTTAAAATTTTCTCAGCAATAAATCATAGTTGTCAATGTAGAGATCTAATAAAAATCTTTTATTAGATTTATTCCTATATCTTCGATGCTTTTGTTTGCAAATGGTATTACTTCTTTAATTTTCTTTTCTAAATATTTATTATTGGAATTTAGAATAAATTTGTTTTTAACATTGACTTAGTATCTAGCAAGTTGCTAAATTTACTTAATAATACCAATAGTTTTTCTGTAGATTCTTTTCTAAATCTTCTATATACTCAATTAGATTTTTTATGAATAAGAACAATTTTAGGCCTGATCAGGCAATGGCTCAGTGGATAGAGTGTTAGACTGGGATGCAGAAGACCCAGGTTTGAAACCCCAAGGTTTCTGGCTTGAGCACGGGCTCATCTGATTTGAGCAAGGCTCATCAGCTTGAGCCCAAGGTCGCTGGCTTGAGCAAGGGGTCACTAGGTCAGCTTGAGTGTGGGGTTGCTGGTTTCAGTGTGGGATCATAGACATGACCCCATGGTAGCTGGCTTGAGCCCAAAGGTTGCTGGCTTGAGCCCAAGATCACTGGCTTGAAGCCGAAGGTCACTGGCTTGAGCAAGGGGTCACTTGCTCTGCTGCAGCTCCCTGGTCAAGGTACATATGAGAAAGCAATCAATGAACAACTAAGGTGCCACAATGAAGAACTGATGCTTCTCATCTTTCTCCCTTCCTGTCTGTTCCTCTCTCTGTCTCTGTCACAAAACAAAACAATTTTAGATCTTTCTTCTTTACTACTCTTTATTTTTATTGTTTTTTCTTGCCTTTGGCTAGAATCTCCTGTACAAAATTATATAAAAGTGGAGTCTTATTTCTGAAATCAGTGGAAAACATTCACTGTTTTACCTGTGACTAAAATTTCAACTATAGGTTTTTATGGGGTTTTCTTTCCATGTACAAAATTCAGAATCAGTTTTTTTCAAATATTCTTTAGCCTATATATGTGATTAAGACCTGCTTGTGAAGACACTTGATGTATAGTATTTACTAACAAAAACAACCAACATTCTGCTTTTACTTTTTTAAAATTTGTACTTATTGATTTGAGAGGGAGAGATAAACATCGCTTTCTCCTGTATGTGCTTGACTGGGGACTGAACCAGTGAACTTTATTATTGGGATTTAGAATAAATTTGGTTTTAACATTGACTTAGTATCTAGCAAGTTGCTAAATCATTATCAGAATGATAGCTCTAACCAACTGAGCTCTCCAGCTAGGGCTCTGCTTTTACTGTTATTGATATTTATTTGATGCTGAATATAATCCCAGGCCATAAGTTTTTGTTTCTTCAGTTTCTTCTAGAATATCGTTTTCTTCTGTGCTTTCTCTCTTCTGGTTTAGGAACTGCTCTTTCTCAGTAGGAATCATCTCCATTTGACAGGGAGAGCTCATGTAAGGGTTAACCCTCTTATGAGCTCCATAAATTCCCCACGGCATCTTTGGAGCTTTGTTCACATGGATGTGCTTATTGATGTCCAGAGAATTTACATCTAAACCCTTAGTTTCAGCATCACTCTCTGCATCTTTAAGCATGTGCAGCAAAAATCCAACACTCTTTTCAGGCCTCCAACCCTACATCCAGCCCCTCTGTTGGACCTGGGCATCCTCCCCGCTCCACCATTGTAACTGTGGAATGGCACGCATTGCTTGTGTAAAGTAACATCCTTCAGATACTTTGCAGCTTTCTGGATATGTATAAACTTGATGGCCTGGGCAGTTTCACAAGTGTTCTTAAAGTGAACACAAAGATTTGAACCTTCTGATTTGCACAATTTGTGGGGTTTTCTAGGTCAAGAGAGTAGTGAACTATTTTCAGGTCGCCTCAGGCCAGTGATGAAAAGAGCTAAGGTAATTTACTCTTGATTATGACTGAGGAATGTAGCAAATGTCTAAATAAAATGTTATTAAAGTGTTTTAAATTAAAGTAAAATTTATATGGAGAAAAATGCACAGATCTTAAGCATATAATTAAATGAATTTTATATAGTCATATATCCAGTACCCTAAAGAAGACTTAAAACATTTTTACACCCCCTCCCAAATTTTATCTTGTCTCTTTTCAGTCACTACACACGGCATATGGGCAGCCATTGTTCTGATTTCTGTCATGGTTTTAGTTTTGCCTATTCTGAAGTTTCATATACATGGAATTGTAGAGCATATGTTCTATTGTGTTTGGTTTATTTGATCAGCAAAGTATTTTCACTATATCATAAGTACCATAAATTTTTATTTATTCTCTTATTTGATGTAGATTTAAGCTCTCTTTAGTTTGGTGGTTTAATAAATTAATTTCCATACAGGTCCTTTTGTAAACTTAAGGTTTAGTTTCTGGTGGGATAATACCTACCAGAACTGTTAGGTTACAGATTAAGTCTCTGTTTAACTATATAAGAAACTTAAAAACAGTTTATAATAATGGTAGTGCTGTTTTCCATTACCACTAGCAACATATGAGTTCCAAATATTCCATATCCTCCACGTTTGGTGTTAGTCTTTTAAATTTTAGCTTTCTCTCTCTCTGTGTGACTCTTTCTTTTGTAATAACCTCTTTATCAGATTAAGGAGGTTCTCTTCTATTCCTAATCTACTATGAGATTGTATCATTTATAGGTGTTAAATTTTACCCAACACTTTTTCTGCATCTATTGAGACATTCGTGTACTTCTCATTTATTTTGTTAATGTGGTGAATTATATTGATTGATGTTTTAACAAATTATTGAAGCACAAATTATATACCTTAAATTCACCCATTTCAAATGTACAGTTTGATGAGTTTTAGGAAATGTACATCGTTGTGCAATCATTATCACAAACTGTCACCCCAAAAGTTCCCTTGTTCCCCTTTGTACTTCATTTTTCTTCTTCTTCTAGCCTCTAGGCTATCTCTACAATGATTTCTGTCTATATCATTTTGTTATTTCTAGAAAGTCTATATAAACTGAATCACAAAATACATGGCCTTTTTTGTGACCTTTCCCACATGGCAAGAAACGGAGGCCTCCTGCCATCAACCATGTAAACAAGCCATCTTTGAAGCAGATTATCTGGTTTCCATCAAACCTCAGCTGACAACTTGACTGCAACCTCATGAGAGACTCTGAGATCCAAATCTGCACATCTGAGCAGCTCTCAAACTCCTGAGCCGTAGTAACTATGAGATAATAAATATTTTTTTCTTTTTTTTTATTAATTTTTAGAGAGGAGACAGAATGAGAGAGAGAGAGAGAGAGAGAGAGAGAGAGAAGGGGGAGGGAGGAGCAGGAAGCATCAACTCCCATATGTGCCTTGACCAGGCAAGCCCAGGGTTTTGAACCGGCGACCTCAGCGTTCCAGGTCGACGCTTTATCCACTGCGCCACCACAGGTCAGGCGATAATAAATATTTTTGTTTCAACCAGTAAGTCTTGAGGTCATTTATTAGGCAACAGTAGACAACCAATACACTTGCATTCCTGAAACAAGTCCATTTGGTCACGTTCATTCTTTTTACATATCCCCAAATTCAATTTGCTGTTATTTTATATAGCATTATTGTGTTTAGTTTCATAAGAGATAATGATCTATTATTTTTTCATTTTGTAATGTCCTTCTCAGGCTTTGGTGTCAAGATTATGCTGACTCATAAAATGAGTTCAGAATTGTGCTCACATTTTTACGATCTCAAGAAGTTTTTGTAAAATTAGTAATGTTTTTTATTATGTATTTAGAAGAATACAAGAGTGAAAATATTTAAACCTGAAGTTTTCTCTGGAAAATGTTTTAAAATTACAAATGTAATTTATTTATAGATATAAAACTATTCAAATTTTTTATTTTAGTTTTGTTAACTTTTGTTTGTACAGGAAGATCCATTTTACTGTAGTTGTTAAATTCATTGCTGTAAAGCAGGGGTCCCCAAACATTTTACACAGGGGGCCAGTTCACTGTCTCTCAGACCGTTGGAGGGCTGGACTATAAAAAAAACTATGAACAAATCCCTAAGCACACTGCACATATCTTATTTTAAAGTAAAAAAACAAAACAGGAACAAATACAGTATTTAAAATAAAGAACAAGTAAATTTAAATCAATAAACTGACCAGTATTTCAATGGGAACTATGCTCCTCTCACTGACCACCAATGAAAGAGGTGCCCCTTCCGAAGTGCGGAAGTGCGGCGGGGGCTGGATAAATGGCCTCAGGGGGCTGTACTTTGGGGACTTCTGCTGTAAAGTCATTCCTAACATCATTGTATGGTAAAAGTTGTAGATATTTTTTTGTGTGTGACAGAGTCAGACAGAGGGACAGATAGGGACAGACAGCCAGGAAGAGAGAGAGATGAGAAGCATCAATTCTTCCTTGTGGCACCTTAGTTGTTCATTGATTGTTTTCTCATATGTGCCTTGACTGGGGCGGGGGGTCTACAGCAGACGGAGAGATTCCTTGCCGGAGCCAGCCACCTTGGGCTCAAGCTTGTGAGCCTTGCTCAAACCAAATGAGCCTGCGCTCAAGCTGGTGACCTCGGGGTCTCGAACCTAGGTCTTCCGCGTCCCAGTCCGATGCTCTATCCACTGTGCCACCACCTGTTAGGCTGTAGAATTCTTAAAAGTTTATAGTTTGTGCTATATCTCCTTTTTCCATTAATTGTTCTATGTTTTTATTGATTTCTAAAAAAAAATTAAAGAACTTTACACTTTACTATGTTTCTCTATTATACAGTATGTCCATAAAGTCATGGTGCACTTTTGACCGGTCACAGGAAAGCAACAAAAGACGATAGAAATGTGAAATCTGCACCAAATAAAAGGAAAACCCAGTTTCTGTAGGATGATGTGGCAGCCTGTGCACATGCACAGATGATGACGTAACACCTTGTATACAGTGGAGCAGCCCACGGACATGCCAGTCGAGATGTGGACGGTACAGAGGAAAGTTCAGTGTGTTCTGTGGCTCGTTAAATTCGAATCCGTGACCAAAGTGCAATGTGAATATTGCTGCGTTTATAACGAAGCGCCACCACACAGGAATAAAATTACTTGGTAGGATAAGCAGTTGAAGGAAACCAGCAGTTTGGTGGAGAAGCCCCGTTCTGGTAGGCCATCAGTCAATGACAAACGAGTCTGTAGAGGCTATACGGGATAGCTACCTAAGGAGCCCTAAAAAATCTGTGCATGAGCCCACATCGAACTGTACTGAATAGGAATGAAACTGGGAGAGTTTTCCTTTTATTTGGTGCAGATTTCATATTTCTATTGTCTTTTGTTGCTTTCCTGTGACCGGTCAAAAGTGCACCATGACTTTACGGACACACTGTATTTGCTTCCCGTTTTATTAATTTCTGCTTTTATCTTTATTACTAACTTCTTTCTACTTTATTTGGGTTGATTTCCCATTGTTTTTCTAGCCTTAAAAATAGGAAGCTTTTATAATTTATTTTCAACCTTTCTTTTGTAATACATTTTAAAATTAAAATTCTCTCTAGGCGTATCTTAAGGTGTTACAATATTTTATATATTGCTATAATTCAGTTCAAAATATTTTCTTACATTCATTTGTGATTTCTTTTCTGATCTATGGACTATTTGAGTGCTTAATTTTCAGACCTTTAGGCATTTTCTAATAATTATTTGTAAAATTGATATAAAATCTTAACTGACTGTGTTCAGAGAATATGTTCTATATTCTTGCTATATAGCGTGGTTCATAAGCCCAACACCATCAGTATTTGGGAATTTGTTCAAAATTCAAAATCTGTTGATATCTATGCTGGCTCAAGTTTGAGAAGCACTATTCCATATTGTTTCAATAGAATGTGCTTTATGATTCACCATGTGGTCTGTTTTGGTGCATGTTCCATCTGCATTTGAAAATAATGCACACTGTGCAGTGGTTCGGTGTGCTATTCTACAAATGTCTATTAAGTCAGGGTCATTTATCATACCTTTCAAATCTTTTATATCCTTATGGAGTTTTTGTCTGCTGTTCTGTAACTTCTTAAAAGAGGCTTGATAATTTTCCCAACTGTAATTGTGGATTTGTACAGTTCTTTTAGTTCTATTAACTTTTGCTTGAAATATTTTGAAACTGTGTTATTAGGTATATGCATGTTTAGAGTTTTTAATCCTCCTGCTTACCTTTTTATATTGGAAATTTCCTCTTTACCTTTAGTAATACTTTATCTTTACAGTCCTATTCTCTGGTAGCTATATATCTACCCCTAAATCTCTGTCTATACATATAAATGTATGATATATATTTTTATATATATCAGCTTTCTTTGGATTAGTATTTGCATCTTATGTCATTTTTTTTCTCTTTCTTTCAATATGTCCTAACTTTATATTTAAAAGTGTTTTTGTATGAGCAGCTTATATTTGGTCTTTGAAAAATGCAGTCTTTTCGTATTTATCTTTTAGTTACATTTTTCTATCTTTTTATAGTTAATGTATATACTTAGTAAAATATGATAATTAAGTTAAGTGTGTTGTCCTTTTTATTTTCTATTAGTTCATTCTATTTCTTTGTTTCTTTACTGCTTTTTTCTTGCCCTCTTTTGGGTTAACAGAATATTTTAATTTTCACCTTTTTTCCTCTATTAGCTTTTGAGTCATATATTCTTTTATTGTTCAATAAATAATTACCAAATAAGTAACAATATATCCCCTGCTTTATTAAAGTCTACCTTAAATTAATATTTTTCCACTTTCTGAACAATGCAATGAATTTATAAGTTTAATTCTAATTATCTCCTCATCCTTTGTTATTGTTGTCACATATTTATTAGTACTTATGTTTTAATCCCCACATTACATTATTAGATATATGAAAAGGTTTATATAGGCAGATGGGGATCCTCAAACCCCTCAGCGAGATCTTCTGAGCATGGCTTTTAAGATACCAAGAGGCAGAAAAAGCCCAATAGAGATCAGGGGAACTACCAGCTTTTAGGATACGCTCTTAAAGGCTCCAACACCCCAAAGGGGTCTCATAGGATGCCATCGGGGTCCTGCTTCAATAGTGGAAAGGAAGGTCATTGAGCTAAAGCCTGCCAGACTTACATGCCTTTGCTGTGAGGAAACAGGGACACTGGAAGGTAGGCTTCCCCCTTGCTCCTCTAAGGGAGGGTTCAGTCTCTTCCAGCCCTGCTCCAGCCACCTATGACCTAACCTTGCCCAGAAAGCTGGGGTTTGCCACTGAAGGCTGAAGGTGCCCAGGGCCGTCGGCCCCATCTACGACACTGTGGATGAACCTAGGGTATTTCTTCCAAGAAGCAGGTAAACTGATCTCATTGGCACAAGGGCCACTTAACTATGTCTTGCCTGAATAGTCAGGTTTTTTATTCTTCCCTCGAAGATCTCTGTTGTGGGTGTTGATAGTCCTATTTTCTGCTGCTTTGTTTAATATATAGTGTTTCCTTTATTCCTCCTACCTCAATGCCCCACTCATATTTCAGGCTGGGACCTACTCCTAACTTAGAGCTCTCTTTCCCCCTTTTGCCAACTTCTATTGTGAATTTACCTTTGCCACCCAGCTTAGTGTATCCCAAGGTTCTCTTTACCATGCCACAGTCGCAGAGCTCCAGGGAAAAGCAACCTGGTCTCATCTCTCCAGGCAGAGGAGAACAGAAGCTCCATCTCCACACATGCTGCAGATGGCTTTTCCAGTCTACCTGAATCATTACCAGCTAGAAACAGGGGTCAGTGGGACTTGGACGTGAGTGCAAAATATAGAATCATGACAACAAGTCCAGGGCCATGCGGACTTTTCCTGGACTCCTGCTCCTTGTGACAGCTCCTAACAGACTGAACTGGGGTTGGGTTGCATTTTCAAGGATTTGGCATAGTGATGGTGCCAACTTGGACTTGGTGAACATGTTAAGGACACTATTCTTTTATGGATTCTTGCTGTATTGGCCAAGAGTTTGCTTAAAAGCTTTAACCACTGTAAAAAAAAAAAAAAAAAAAGACTGGATAAAGAAGATGTGGCACATATACACCATGGTATACTAGTCAGCCATAAGAAATGATGACATCGGATCATTTACAACAAAATGGTGGGAACTTGATAACATTATACAGAGTGAAATAAGTAAATCAGAAAAAAAAACAAGAACTGCAGGATTCCATACATTGGGGGGACTAAAAACGAGACTAAGAGACATGGACAAGAGTGTGGTGGTTGGGGGGGGCGGGGGGAGGGAAGGAGGGAGAGGGGAAAGGGGATGGGGAGAGGCACAAAGAAAACTAGATAGAGGTGGTGGAGGACAATCTGACTTTGGGTGATGGGTATGCAACATAATTGAATGACAAGATAACCTGGACATGTTTTCTTTGAATATATGTACCCTGATTTATTGATGTCACCCCATTAAAATTAAAAATTTATTAAAATTTTTTTTTTTAATTCTAAGGATATCATTCACTGTCTTATGTCTTCCATAATTTCTGCTGAAAAGACAATTGAGTTTTTGTGTTTATTTGAAGGTAATGTACCTTTTTGCCCTCTGTTTTATTTTCCTCTTTCGCTTTGCTTTTCTTTATTTTGCTTATATTTATTTATTTTATCTTTATTGAGGTATAGCAGAGAAATGAAGTTGTAATTTATCAGTTTGATTTTAGATACAGTTTTTTTTATATTTATCCAACTTGGAGTGTTAAGAACTTTTTGAATCCTTGGCTTGATATATTTTCTTAGTTTTGGAAATTTGGGGGCTAGTATATCTTAAAATATTGTCTCTGTTCTTATCTCATTTTACTTGCTTCTGAGATTCCAGTCACATATGTGCTATATCCTCACACTGAATGCTACACTTCCTCTGTACTCTTTTCTATAATTTCCAGTTATGTTTCCACTCTGAACTCCAACCTGCATATCTGCACATCTAGTTCATTAATCCTCTTTTTGCTGCATTCTAATCTGCCCTACCTATATAATCTGATTTTTCCCCCTAGTCTCAATTTGAGCCAATTGCTCTCTTACTCTTTCCCCCATGGCCACACAGGATCTCTGGAGGTTCCCCAGATATCACAGGCTCTCTTCTGCTGCAAGAGTCAGAGCACATTTCATGTGACTGGAATCTATGTCATCCTTTCTTACTTAATTTTTACTCATTGTTCGGAATTCAGCCGAAGCCTCACACTTCAGCAAAGTCTTCTCTTTGTGTGCTGATAGAAGTAGAGCCAAGGCTCTCCTGGAACCTAGACTGTCCCTTTTCATACCTGTAATATTTTAACTATTACGAGTTGCTTATTATTATTTAATAATGTTTCCCTCTCTGTTTGATTGTAAGATCCCTGAAGGATTGGTTTCTACTGTGCATTCCCAAAGAGCTTAACACAGACTTGACCTATTGATCCACTGCAGAGCCTTTACACATGGAGAATAGTGCTGGATTATCCTGCAATATAAGGTGGGGGGATAATACAGGGGTTAATATTTATTTTTAACTTTTCACCTCTTCAATATTTATGCAATTATTCTAAGTCAATTATGTTTTGGTTAAGGCATATAGCTACTTTTGGTGTTTGGATGTATAGTTCAAGCACCCTTAATTCAAAGAGACAATGATAAGATGTTTCTCCTATTACTTCAACACAAATGAGAGCTCCCTTCCTCCTTCCCATTCCAAGATCTCTCTCTGAAATCAAACAAGGTATCTGGTTGAGAGACATTAGTGGAAGCCAACACAGAAAATATTCTGACTAGTCTCTCCTCCCCATTCCCTTCTTTCATTTCATGCAAAATTATGAAAACATGTCTGTATTATTTATTGGCAAAAGTAGACACTTAATAAAGTCCTCTTTTAATTTCTTTTCTAGGATATAGATAATTGTTTTAATTCCATCACATACATGTGAGCTCTTTGAGTTCCTTTCATTGTTTTCTAGCTCTTGCCCCATTATCTATTGAGAAAATTTCTCAATAATAATTTTGGTTCCATTTGACTCACAGCCCCTAAAATGCCCATGCTTGTGCCAATCAGTGTGTACGTATTATTGGTAGTATACCTGTATCAAGAAAGAGTGAGACTGTACATTCAAAGCAAAATTACTCATAGTTAAAAGTAGCAGCATGATTCTCTGAGTGCCTTGACAGTGCCCAGAAGTCCCTTTCAGAATCTCTGCAAGTGTCACCAATACTTTTTAAAAATCCTTTTCTAAATAACCCCCCAAAATAGTTTTTGAATGATGAATGAACAATACCTACTTATCCTCAAGGACAAACAAAATGAGAAAAAATAATTTTTCTTATTGAATTTGTTGCTTTCCTGTTGGTTTAATCATCATAAGTGTGGCCACAGAATGCCTTATTACAGTATTCAGTGGGAAATGCACAATATGTTATCTTCAGTATGTGTTTCTCCCTTTACTGGATTTTCCAGGGGTTGAGGGTATCACCTCCATGTGTCCTATTGCCTCTGCTGATGAGGAACAAGATCTACATGCCAAGCAGCTGACTTACAGACTTTAGAATGCACTGGCTCTGAATTTCAGAACAGCCTATACAATATTAAGACACCGAAAGGGGATCCTTTCATTGGGCTTTCTGAGATTTCTTTACTTGACCTTTTTGTTCTATTTCCATTTAAAATGATTATTTAATGAAACATCAAAGCCAAATTCACTGTAATAAATTGTATTTCTCTGTCATCTATGGTACATGCTGAATCTCAGTTGACTGTTATAGTGCTTGGCGTGGAGTGGGCAATTATCAAATGAACAAGTGAATGGTTGAAAGAAGTAAAGAATGAATGAATCACAAATGAGTATCACATGAAACATTGTTGAAGGGATTGGAAATTTTAGCTTGGAGAACATTTAGATAAAACTTGATCATTTCTTCAGATACATGAAGGTCTATTTTTTTCTTTTTTGAAGATTCAATGGTTTTATGAGGCAGATGCAATAGAACCAAGACACAGAACAAAGGTTTATTTCACTCCAACAAACACAGAGAACCTACTATGTGCCACATTTGGCTCACTTTGAAAGTAGAATCACTAAACAGTGCAATCCAGTGCTCCAGCTATGGGTCACGTGGGGACCTGTGGCAGGGAGGGGATTTCTAGAGAGGAAGCAAACTTGTTGGCAAATATGGGTTAGGAACTTACCTAGAAGCTGAGTTTGCACAGTTAATTCTATTTTAATTTAAAGTTTGTTTCTATTTGGAGTGACTAGGGAAAAGCTAATTACGTTTAGTGTGTGTGTGTTGGGGAGGTATCATGGAGCCAACTTTGGCACCATCGCTTATAAGGGTTAATATTTAATACTCTATGAACCTGTTGTCTCAAAACCTTTACTTTTTAAAGTAACATCGATGACTGCTATTAGGCAAAAAGTCAAGAAGTTCCCAGAAAGACAAAGATTAATATTTTGAGAATTTTTCCTTCTGTCTTCTTTGTAAGTGACCCTCCTTTGCCAAAAGCAACTTGTTAAATAATTTCTTACCCTTATGAGGAAATGTACCCATTTCCAAAATAGTACAATCAGAGTTAGATGTCCCTACTTAGTTAGATGTCCTAATTGGCTTTGTTTGGACAATATGGTTCTAAATGTATTGATTTGCAAGGGGGTGACTTATAGCCATTTACTCAGGAAAGCTGGCCTTTGCAAAAGGAGACCTCTGGTGTGCCTTGGCACAAAGTATTTGAATTAACTTGAGGTGTGGAAAGTAGGCTGATATTTTCCTACTGCTATTAATACCCCCAAGGGCCCAGGGAAGGCCTACGGTCTACCAGTTTCAAATGAGCAGGCAGGCAGGGGAACTGGAGAGGCTGTCACATGCTGGAAGCAGGGCCAGCTAGCAAAGGGCAAGCTGTGAGCCCATGAGAATGTCCAGGGCAGGGTTGTGAGGAAACATCAGCTAGGAGGGCAGGATCCTGAATGCTCAGCAGCAAGGCACTGATGCTGGGAAGATGGAAGCCTGCAGCTTAGATATAAAAATGAACTCTCTTTTGGTGTGAGGTTTTATCAAAGAAGCTCCTGAGCCCTGGAGAATTCCAAGCTTCCAAGAAGGGGGAAATCACAGTTTGGGGACCTGGGATCTCCATTCAGGAGCCATTTCCCCCTCAACTAGCAGACAAGGTCTGGGCTCTAGACACCCTTCCATTCATAGGAACGTCCTGATTGTCTTCTACCACCTGCCCTGCTATTCCTGGCTTGGGGACTGTGAGCCAAGGAAATGCATGTGTAATGAGATTTGCAGCTACATTTTCTACACCCCATTTGGGGACACAAGGTCTGACAAGCATGCGTGTGCTTGTGGGATTATGACCAGAATATCTGTAATCAGAGCTGCCCCAGAAATCTGGCATCCATTGTGGCCAAAGCTTTGAGCAGTAGGATCCCAGCCTCTGTGGTCCTCACAACCCTAACAGCTGCCTTTTCTTATGCTGTGTCCAAGCTGCATTAATTTCAGGTGACAGTGGAAATCCGTGATGATGCCCAAGGCCCTGAGGCACCCTTACTGAATGCATAATCAAGCCGTGAAACAACTCTGACTTCAGTTAGGGTCCCTGCAAGGATGCTTTGCAAAAGCAATGTTGGTAGTATTTTAGAGTCCATTTTAAAAAATATGATAATACTCACTTTGGTGAAGAAAGAGGGTGAGGGTGAAATGGGTATCGCAGGTAGGAATATGCATTAATGAAACTTTTGTGTAAAGAAGCTTGCCAGTTTTTCTAAGGAGCCTTAAAAAAATTAGACAGAGTTTTAGACAGTTCTGATTACACATATTCTGTCTCATAATATACAATATCTTTTAAGGAAGTAATCAGCCATATGGACAAAAATGTGTGATATTTATCCCAGTATTGTTAATGTCAAAATATGGAAATTTAATTCAGTGTATAATAATAAAGGAATGGTTAAAATTAGTCACATTGAATTTATATCATAGAATATTATACCTGCATAAAAATTGACATATTTAGAGAAAATGCAGAGTTCACAGAAAAGACTAATTCTCTTAAATACACAAAAAGCTCTGATTCAATGTGGGAGAACACTTACAGATATGATACTAGGTGAGGTTTATTAGGTGGGCCTCTGGGAGGCCCACATACTCTGTAAGTGGCAAGATAAATTTTACAACCTTGTCCTGGCTGGATGGCTCACTTGGCTGGAGCATTGTCTTACAATGCAGAGGTGGCTGGTTCGGTCCTTGGCCGGGGCACATACAGAAACAGATTCATGCTTCTGTCTCCCTCTTACCCCCCTTCCTCTCTCTGGATTCAATAAAAATAAAAGAATAAAAATATAGAAAAAAATAAAGACAAAAAAATGAAAGGCAACAGAGAATGTTTAAAAAAAATTTTATAACCTTAGAAGATGATTTCCCATAGCTATCAAATTTTAAAATGCAAAATTTTTGATCTGGGAATTCTACTTTTAAGAATTTATCCTGCAGGCACATTTGCATTTGTCTAATAATATATGTACACAGAGAGCTATTACAATATTCCTTTAATGGCAAAATCTGGGGACAACTCAAATGTCTACCAATAGAGAGAGCTTTGGGTAAATACATTATGGTACAGCTGTAAAATGTAGTCCACTATGCAGCTGTTAAAAAGAATGAGGTAATTTATTTAGCTAATAGAGCTGTGGAGCTAAATCCTTAATATACTAAATGAAAAAAAACTGTAGTACAAAAACCAGTATACTGCTAATATCTGTATGTATAAATTCATGGACTATCTCAGGAAGGACACAAAAAGCTGTTAACTGTATAAGGGAAGAGGAATAAAGGGAACACATTATTTATAGTCTTTCATATTTTTCAAATTTTGTACCATATAACCTATTCAGAAATTAATTTTGAAAATAAAAACGTAAAAGTAAAAAAGAAATAAAATACATTTAAAAATACTGGCAAATGCTCATTGTATAAAAATAAATTTTAAAAAACCTTACCATATTTATGATATAGTCTCATTTGTTTTAAGAATAATGTACATAGAAAAAAAGAAAGGAGTCCCTGACTGTTCGGCTCAGTGGTAGAGCATCAGCCCAGTGTGCGGATGTCCCAGCTTTGATTTCTGGTCAGGGCACAAAGGAGAAGCAACCATCTGCTTCTCTAGCCCCCTCCTCATTTCCCCTCCCACAGTCATGGCTCAAATGATTCAAGTAAGTTGGTCCCGGGCACTGAAGATGGCTCTAGGGCCTCACCTCAGGTGCTAGAAATAGCTCAGTTGCCGAGGAACAGAGCAGTGGCCCCAGAAGGGTGAAGCTTCCCCCATTAGGGGGCTTGCTGAGTGGATCCTGGTTAGGGCGCATGCAGGAGTCTGTCTCTGCCTCTCACTTAATAAAAAAAAAGTAAAAAACATATCAAAATTACACTGAATAATAAATTTTTTTTTTTAGTATTTTTGTTTATTTTTGAGATTTTTCTTTATAATGACTGTATTATAGCTGTAATCAGAACAACAACAACAACAAAAACCCCACACACAACAACTTCTCTATGGTTATTGAGATTAAGGAAAACTTATTTTGTTCTTCATCCTTTTTGGTATTTTTCCATTATGGTTTTGTACTACTTTTAAACAGGAGGAAAAAAAAAATTAAACTCTGATCCAGAAGCTTGGATCTGGATCAGAGTTTTCAAAACTGTGCCTGGGGCTTCTGATCTGTCAGAGGCCATCTGTCCCTGGACACTCTCTGGCCAGACTGGGCTCAGCCCCACCCACCGGCCCTGCAGAGCAAGGGACAGAGCTAGTTCTTATTGCTAAGTACCACTGTTTCCCAATCAGTGACCTCTCTGTTCCAGCAGTCACATTTGCTGCTGCAAAGGGACCCTGAGAGTGAGAAGTGGAGTGGGGAGGGTTGGGAGGAGCCAGAAAAACAGAGGCCAAGGGGGAGAGCCAGGCACAGAGTCAGTGCCAGGCTGCAAACATGTGGGGCACAGTGTTGTAGGCTGCTTGGAACACATCCTAACTCATGTTCCTTTACTCTCCAAGGTTGCTTGAGGTTCCTTGAGTGTCTCCCCAGGCTGAAAGTCTTTGCCTCTTCTATTTTCTGAGGGCTGTGCCTGTCACTCTAGAAGGATCATGAGTGCCTACAGCTGTAAAATTCCTGGTACAGAACCCATTGGAATAGCTGTTTTTCTAATAAATAGCAGTCATCTAAATGTAGTGTTAAGTTCAACAGTGTAAAAAAGGGTAGAGGAAGGACAATGCCTGGGTACTGAGCTGAGATGGCTGCCAGGTCCTGTTGTCTAGGTTCTATGGTACCACATCTTCCATTAATAAAATAGACATTATTAATTTGTGTGTTTATTTATGATGGTTGCTTCTCCTGTATGCCCTGACCAGGAATTGAACCCGGGACATCCACACACAGCAATTTTTCTGGAAGATGCCTATACACTGTTGAACAAACTTACTACATTATGACGATTCTGAGGTATACAGAAAACAAGTGTCTTGAGGAAAGGATTCCTTTTTCTACTTGGTCAGTAAAAGCTCTGTTACCAAATACTGAATTTTAATTCAGGAGCCGCATCTTTCCCTGTTCACACACCAAACCAATCTGCTGTGAAACTCCTGGAGGTGAGCCTGGGTGGCTGGACGGAGCTATGAACAGATTCACATGCATATTTACAGGTGCTAAGAAGGAGGCAGAGCCATGGGCCTTTTCTGCGTCTTGAATGGGCATAGGAGAAGCTGTCCGTTCTGGCCTCACACTTGGATTTCTGGCCTCCCCAGTTATGAGAACTGCATGCCAATGTGTGGATTTCAAAGCAATTTTTGAGACCTAAGGGCTCTAATAAGCAGAAATTGGTGCCTGACTTGGCAAGCTTCAGTAACTTGGTCGCTATGGTGTTTAATCCTGACTCATGGACCCACACGCTCTCCTAGATTGTGGAGTGTAGATTCTGTGATCAACCACATCTGACTGCTCACATCCTTTGCACTGTGTGCGTGTGTGTGTGTGTGTGTGTGTGTGTGTATGTACAAGCATGTGTGCAAGCTCACTCATGTGCATAATGAATGCACACTGGCTTCCCTCTAAAATGAGTTTTGAAATACTGATACAAACTACTTTTGGCCACATTCAGTTTCAAGGTAGGAAAAAAACAATTTGTCCTGCTGAGACAAACGTTGCTGAAATGTTTCAGGCACCTTGGACTGCCATGTCAGGAAACTGTTTTAGTAATGAGGGGCCCTAAGTCTAGGAATGGCCCCAGGGTCTACCACTTAAGGCCCCTTTCTCTCTGTCTTCCCTCTCTGTTCTCCACCTCCTCAGCTAGGCTATTTATGCAAATAAATAAATAAATAGCAAGCAGGAAGTCTCTGAAAATCTCTTATGAGACTCCTTTTCCTTTTCTCACAAACTCCTTTAAGGGTCACTCCCTATTGTTTTATCTAAGCAGCCTAGACCCACTCTCGAATTCTAGACCTGTATATTTTGGGGGGTCACCAGATATCTAAAAGAAAAAGATAATTGTAACTCAATGTTTTCAACCCTGGCCATGTATTTCAGTTGGTTAGAGCAGTGGTCCCTGGCCATTTGGTACTGGTCCACAGAGAGAGAATAAATAACTTACATTATTTCCATTTTATTTATATTTAAGTCTGAATGATGTTTTATTTTTAAAAAATGACCAGATTCCATCTGTTACATCTGTCTAAGACTCACTCTTGACGCTTGTCTCAGTCACGTGATACATTTATCCGTCCCACCCTAAAGGCTGGTCCATGAAAATATTTTCTGACATTAAACCGGTCCGTGGCCCAAAAAAGGTTGGGGACCACTGGGTTAGAGCATCGTCCTAATACACCAAGGTTGCAGTTCGATCCTGGTCAGGGCACATACAAGAGTCAACCAATGAATGCATAAATAAAGAGAAAAACAAATTGATGTTTCTCTCTCTGTCTCTCTGTATTCCTCTCTATTAAAGCCAATCAATCAATAAATTCCTTTTAATATTCAATGTTTCCAGAAAGTGAACTTATTAGCCAGCTTTCTCACTTATCACAACTTTCTTCTCCCCTAATATTTCCTAGCTGGTGTGCTTGCTATGAGAAAACCTAGCAGATCTCTAACTAAGGGGCATGTGGTGACCAAGGATCCAGCTTCTGTGCTTTGAAATCTTATCACTGTGTTTGCAATGAGACCCTGCTTCCCACAGGCTGCTCCCTGCAATGACTGGGCTTGGCAAAGATACTAAGACAGATCCATTCCTGGGTGACACGGGACAGCTCTGACAACTGGCTTTGATTCAAAGACTCCCTGATAGTCAGTGGAATCTTCCGTAGGCTGCATGGCAGTCTAGGATCCTTTCACCTGAACTTTCCTCCCTCACTTCAACACTTGAGGCCTCTGGCATCTGTGGTCTGATGGTATTTTATAGCTTTGTTTCTATTTTATTAAATAAAAATCCTTTCACATTTACTCTCATCTTGGTATCTCTTTCTAAGGAGCCAGAATAATAAAAGCAGTACTGTAAAAGTTAAAAGTACTATTGGCCCATCTGCATCCCGGGAGGGCCAGCAGTTCATCCTCACAGAGATAAGTACTTATTATGGGTTTGGGTTTGGGTCTACCTTTCCTGCCTCTGGGTGGTGTGTTAAGTGATATGATCAGTGGCTCACATTGCCAGAGGACATAGCCAAGATCCTCTTCACCTATATGACATTGACATTCAGACCTTCTTTTATCAAAAGATATAATTAAGAGTTTGAAAAAATCAAGTTCACATGTGGGAAAAGATATTTGCAATAATGAAATATGACTTACAGATAAAATATATGAATTCTTACAAGTGAATAAGAAAAAAGCAAGTAACCCAATAGAAAAATGCACCAAGGAATCCAGTCAAGATGGCAGCATAGGTAAATATGGTACTTGCGTTCACCCACAACCACATCAAAATTACAACCGTACTACAGAGCAGCCCATCATCCAGAACCACCTGAAATCTGGCTGAATAGAAGCCCTACAACTAGGGGATTAAAGAAAAAACCCCATCAAGACTGGTAGGAGGGGCAGAGATGAGGAACAGGGTGGTCCAATACCCCCATGTGGTAGATAAAACTCAGAAAGGGTATCTCAGCAGCAGAGGTCCACCCACAGGAGCAAGAGGTCCCAGCCTTACACCTGGGCTCCCAACCCAGGGATCCAGTGCCAGGAAGAGAAGTCCTCATAACCTCTGTAACCTCTGGCTGTGCAATCCAGCTAGGATCGAGACTGAGGGAGACCTAGGTCAGCTGGAGTCCCAGGCAGTTCCTCTTAAAGGGCCCACTCACAAACTTACTCAGACTCGGTCCCTCCAAGCTCCAGTACTGGGGCAGCAGCTTGAAAGTCACTAGAGACATATGGAGAGGAACTGAATGGTCTGCAGTCAAGGCGAGAGCTGGGAGACAGCTTTCTTCCAGACAGAAGTCCTGGCAGAGGCCCTTGTTCCTTTGATGAGCCCTCCCGCAACAGAGCCAACAGGTGGACAGGTGGGCACCATATCTGAGACTCCATCAATCTGGCTCACATTGTTTTCCCAGCCTCGATAATTCCCTAAGACCTTGTCCCACCCAACTTTCAGACCCATCCTAGCTGTTTCCAGTGGCTTTTCCATACAAATGACCTTTCTTGGCTCATACTTCAGATTTTCCTCAAGTCTCTCAAACAAGCAGCATCTGGCCTCAGCATGCCCCTTACCTCTTGCTAAGTGGTCCCACCTGGCACTTGTAGCAGCCAGCCTTGGTTCGCAGCTTGGTTTCACCTGGGCTCCTCCAAGCCCAGCATAAGTAGCAGCTATCTGCAGATTGATCTGTAGCTTAAGCCAGGTGGCTCCAAGCAGAACACAGGCTATAGCTGACCTTGCCTGCATCTCCCAGGAGGCCCCAGAGCCAGAGCACCCAGTAAACAGCTTCAGACTACATTGAAACACCATCACTCAACCAGCTCCACAAGTGACACACTCCAGGGGGAGACTTAGCAGGCATCAGAGCCCCACTGAAGTAAGTCCTGCTCTGTGGGGTGGGCCCCTGCCGAGCTGATCCTCCATAGTGGTCAGTGGTCACAGCCAGACCTTGCAGCTGATCAGGCTGGGGATAAATTGCTTCCATAGACATGACATTAGCAATCAAGTCTCTACTATAACAGCTGTACACAGCCCACACGAGGAATGTACCTTGAGTGCCCAGCTTGAGTGACCAGGGAGGCTGTGCCACTGACACAGCCACTGACACTGACCCTACAAGACATTTATTACATAAGGCCACTCTGCCAAGCCGAGGAGATGTAACAGCTCTACCTAATACATAGAAACAAACACAGGGAGGCAGCCAAAATGAGGAGGCAAAGAAATATGTCCCAAAAGAAAAAAACAACAAAACTCCAGGAAAAAGAACTAAACAAAATGGAGATAAGCAACTTAATCAGATACAGAGTTCAAAACACTGGTTATAGCCTGACCTGTGGTGGTACAGTGGATCAAGCATCGGCCTGGAATACTGAGGTCACTGCTTTGAAACCCTGGGCTTGCCTGGTCATGACACATATGACAAGCAATCAGTGAACAACTAAAGTGAATCAACTATGAGTTGATACTTTGTGCTCTCTGTAATGCTGGTGGCCGAGGCCAGGCAGGTCCACATTGGGTTCAGGCAGATGGTAGAGAAACTGTGGAGCTGGAAAGCGTTGGGCCGTTCCATTTAATAGAGTCTCACAATGGCAGATGAGCACACAGGCCGCGGAAACCGCCTCTCAGGCAAATAAATAGCAAAATACCCCTCACAGTGGCAGGCAGGCAATTCGCCATCCACAATCCCACTGAGCACAAGCACCCACAGCCTTATACAGGCCATGCACACGTGGCGCGGCCACACACTCACGTACCACTCAGGCAAAGGGTTTGTAGCTGGTAAACCGGCGAGCAAGCCTAACACAGCTGCCCCACACTCCCCTCTCCTCTGTCTGTAAAAATCAGTAAATAAAATCTTTTTAAAATTCCTTTAAAAAAAACACAGTGGTTATAAGCTTGCTTAATGAAATTAGGGGAAGAGTAGAAGAAGTTAGTGAGAGTGTCAACAAAGAGATAGAAAACATAAAAATGAAGATAGAAAACATAAAAAAACAGTCAGAAATGAAGAATACATTAACTAAAATAAAGAATATAGGGAATTGGCAGTAGAGTAGATGAAGCCAAGAATCAAATCAATGATTTGGAATATAAGAAAGCAAAAAAACCACTCAATAAGAATGGAAAAAAGCAAAAATAATTTTTTAAAAATGAGAATAGTATAAGGAGCCTCTAGGACAAATTCAAGCATACCAATATTTGCATAATGGGGGTGCTGGAAGGAGAAGAGAGAAAGAAATTAAAAATCTATTTGAAAAATAATGACAGAAAACTTCTCTCACCTGGATGCATAGAGAATCCAAACAAGATGAACCCAAAGAGACCCACACCAACACAAATAATTAAAATGCAAAATATTAAAGACAAAGAGCTAATCTTAAAAGCAGCAAGAGAAAAGCAGTTAGCTGCCTACAAGGAAGCTCCAATAAGACTGTCAGCTGATTTCTCAACAGAAACGTTGCAGGTCAGAAGGAATTGGCAAAATATATTCAAAGTGATGAAAAGCAAGAACCTACAAACAAGATTACTCTACCCAGCCTGGCTAATATTTAGAATCAAAGGACAAATAAAGAGCTTCCCAGAGAAGAAAAAGCTAAAGGTGATCATCATCACCAAATCAGTGTTATTATAGCTAAGAACTATATAATTACACACATAGGTGGGATATAAAACTGTGAAGTGGTTACTGGGGGAGGGAGTAGAGGGGAAGGGAGTAAAGAGGGACAAATATACAGTGGTGAAAAATGATTTGACTTTCGGTGATGGGCACACAACACAATCCACAGTTCAAATGCTACAGTAATGTTTATCTGAAACCTATATATTGTTATTCATCAGAGCCACCCCATTAAATTTATTTTTTAATAGGAAAAAGGAAGAAGAAAAGAAAAAATTTGAACAATAATAAAATGGCAATAGATACATATCTATCAACAAATGAATCTAAAGAACAAAATAAACAAAAAAGCAGAATGGAAACAGACTCATAGATACAGAGAACAGTTTGATGGTTGCCAGAGGGGAGGGGGTTGAAGCATGGGTGAGAATGGTGAGGGGACTAAGAAGTACGGAGTGGTTGTTCTGTAGTCATGGGGATGTAAAGTACAGCATAGGAAATATAGTCAGTGATATACTAATAACTGCATATGGTGTCAGACGGGTGCAAGGTTTATTGGCATGATTACTTGGTAAGTTATATAATGTCTAGTCACTGGGGTGTACACCTGAAACTAATATAATAATGTAATATAATAATTGAAAATTTTTTTTAAATGATTAAAAAAAACCCAACAAAAAGAAACAGACAAAGAACTTGAACAGACATTTTACAAAAGATAGTATCTGAAGGGTCAATAAACATTTGAAAAGGTGTTAAACTCCATTAATTATTTAGAAAAGGTACTTTAAAACCTCAATGCTGTGCCACTAGAAATGGTCAAAATGAAAACACCAGACAATACCAAGGTTTGACAAGTAACTGGAGATGAGTCAACAGAACTCTCACACTCTTGTTAGCAGAAGGGTGTATTAGGACAACTATTGTGAAAAACTGTTTGATAGTATCTTCTAAACTGTACATACATGTTTCCTATGACCAGCAATTCCATGTGTACCTAAGTCCATCAAAGAAAGCACTACTCATAATGCCAAAAGTAAGTATAACATATTGTAGTTCTAATTGTTAAATGCTTAAAAACAAACATGGGCCTGACCTGTGGTGGCGCAGTGGATAAAGCATCGACCTGGAAATGCTGGGGTCGCCAGTTCGAAACCCTGGGCTTGCCTGGTCAAGGCACATATGGGAGTTGATGCTTCCAGCTCCTCCCCCCTGTCTCTCTCTCTTCTCTGTCTCCCTCTCTCTCCTCTCTAAAGTGAATAAATAAAAAAACCACACACACAAAAAACACATGATAGTTTAGAATGTTATAAATCTAATAGTAGTTATCTTTGGGGAGATAGTGACTTGATCTGGGCAAAAGGGTGGCTTGTGGGGTGTTGGTAAGTTATGCTTCATGATCTGAGTGTGAATTACACAGGTGTATTCACTTTAACAAAATTCATCAAGCTGTGTTAGGATTTGTGCAACTTTATGTATTTTTTTGCTTCAATAAAAATTTACTAAACAAAAGTTTACTTTTTTCCTAAATATTTTTGCTATCAAAATTTTATAAAATACAGAATATAAAAAGAAAAATTGCAACAAGACTACTCACTTTGAACATTTGAATGATTATCCTTTTGGCTTTTTCTCTATTCACTCAGATGCCCTCTCTTGCCCTTCTTCAAATAAAATCAGGACTATGGTTTTGATGTTATTTTGTAACAGCTTCTTACAACTTCAAATATATAGTCAACTCGACACATTGCAAACATCTTTCCCTGTCATTCCCATTCTTTCACCACATTTACAGGGCTGCTAGTTTGAACACTGAATTAGAGTTTAATCATCTAGTTTTTCAATAAAGTCATTCTTCTAGCTAAATCTTTAATCCCACAGCCACGATTATTTATTCAGACTCAAGTTCTAGAAGTTGAGTATTTGAGTACAAAGGGTGTGTATACTTTTGAGATTTAGACAACTCACAGTTAATTTTTTAACAATCATGTAACAATTTGCACACAGAGCATGCTTTAAAATAGGCTTCTATCAGGTAGTTCTTGGCATCCTGGGAGCCACAACAATGTTAATAATTACCATGTTATCTATTATATCACTTCACTAATTTTTCACCAAGGCCTGGGGGTAGGGGGTGTTGGCTCAGTGGATGACCCTGGTTTGAGTCCCAGTCAGGGCACACAGGAGAAAACCCCATCTGCTTCTCTACCCCTCCCCCTTCCCTTTCTCTCTCTGTCTCTCTCTCTCTCTCTCTCTCTCTGTCTCTCCCTCCCTCTCCTGCAGCCATGGCTCGATTGAAACAAGTTGCCCAAGGCACTGAGGATGGCTCCATGGCCTCTACCTAAGGTGCTAAGAAGAGCTCAGTTGCTGAGCAACAGAGCAATACCCCAGATAGGCAGAGCATCGCTCCCTAGTGGGATTTCCAGGTAGAGCCCGGTTGGGGCACATGCAGGAGTCTGTCTCTCTATCTCCCCTCCTCTCGTTGAATTTAAAAAAAAATCTCACCAAAATCCTGGTTCAGTGGGTACTAACAGCTAGATGTCTTTTACAAACAAGGAAACAGGTTCAAGTAAAGGACCTTACTCAAGTTCTCTCAAAAAAAAGCTGGCTTCAAAATTTTCTTTAATGCTCTGTTAAACAGTGTGACCCCAACAAATTAAATAAAAAGGAAAAAACAAGTTAGGTTTGTCCAACACCAAAACCCTCCTCCTCCCCTGCATGCTGTTTCCCAGGGAATGCAAGTCCTTTTGCAGAGCTGGACCAGGGAATCCAAATGGCCCAGCGACTAAGCTATAATAGCAATAGTTACTAACGATTGTAGTGAGAGCTAATGCTCAGTTTATGCTAACAGACTGATTAGAAAGGAAAGTAGGACTGAGACAGAAAAGGAAAATGGTGCATGTGGGAAGGAATTCTGAATCTGATAGAAGTTGCCAGAATATTGAAATCTTGTGTCAACCCACTTGATGATGATATGTCACACAAGCTTGTACAAGCCACCTCAGACACCAGGGCACCAGGCTGTTCGTACCCCTGAAGTAAGAAAGATTGATAAGCACATGCCACTGAGACCAGATATAGCTGGGAGAGGCCAGAAGCCAGTTTAGAAGAAGATACAGAGGGAGTGGAGAGGTTTGTGCAAGCTTTTTGATTGTGTCTTGGGGGTCAAGGAAGTGAGAATTTTGAGGGATGTTCCAGTGAAACTCTGGATCAAGCTGCATCCATTTCCCTATAAAACTGTTAGGGCTAACTACTCAGAAATAGGAAGAAAACTTTGCGTGTGTGTGTATATGTGTGAGAACATGTGTGTGTGAGAGCATCAAAGAAGGAAATGCTGTGATCGACCAGTTTGAGGGAACTTGGCTGTGTATGCCTTTTGATCATTCATTCTTAGACGGTCTTCCTGCTGACTTACATTTTACATACTCCACATGTTAATTGATAGGGTAAGTAGGTTGGAGAGGTATAGAGAAGAGAAAAGGCAACATGAGGAAGGGGGAGAGAAATTTTTAGAATACCACCATACCAGCTACTAATCCAAATTTAGCCACCAATTACCTTCATATTCAAGTAATAATAGCCAACATGAATTTCAGGATCTGTGCCAAGTGTATCTTCTGTATCTCAATTTTCAAAACGACTCCAGTAAAAAGATTCTCCTATTGTCCCTGTTTTATAGATGAGGAAACTGAAGTTCAAGAGGCTTAGGAAACTTTTGGAAAATCTTCTAAACTTTTCTAAGAAGCAGGTTTGAACTGAGGCCCACTGAAATCCACCTCCTTTTCTTAATGGCATAATTTGGAGAGAATTTTTAAAGCTGGGCCTCAGTTTCCTTTCTTTAAACATGGAAATAAGCACACTTAGCTCAGGGCATGGTCTGGAGGTCTAAATTACATATGGTATTTTAGATGTCCTCAATGGATGTTACTTTTTCTTCCTGCCCAGGCTTTCAGGAGTGGAAAGGGCATATTAAAAAGAAACCCAAACCAAACCAAAGTACCTGAGAAACATCTGATGGCTGGATAAAGCTAGATTGGAGTGAGTTCAAGGATTCAGATTCAACCAAGAGCACTAATGAAGGACATTGAACTTAGAACCGCAAATATACGGACTTGGCCACAAGCTTGCTAAGATGATGGTATAGTGTCTAATGATCAAATGAGGAAATGATGCCCTAAAGAGCTAAGTATCTAATCCTAAGTCATGTTACTGTGATTCTTTCCAAGGAGGTAAACATGCCTTTTATGTGAGCTAGAATTCATATACTATGAAATTTACCCTTTGGAATGTACAATTCAGTGGTTTTTAGTATATTTACAAAGAAGTGCAACCATCACCACTATGTAACTGTCTAATTCCAGAGTATTACATCACCCCAAAGAGAATTTCCATACTCATTAACAGTCACTTTCATCACTCTCTCCCTCAGACACTGGAAACCAGTAAACTACTTTATATTTCTATGGATATGCCTTTTCTGGACATTTAAAAAATATTTATTGATTTTAGAAAGAGAGGAAGGGAGAGGGAAAGAGAGAGAGAGAGAGAGAGAGAGAGAGAGACAGAAACATTAATCTGTTCCTGTATGTGCCTGGACTGGGAGTCAAATCCACAACATCTGTATTCCAGGACAACACTCTAATCAACTTAGCTATCCAGCCAGTACATTTTATAGAAATAGAATTATATAATGTGTGGCCTTTGTGTCTGTCTTCTTTCCCTTAGTGTATAATGTATAAAGGTTCAGCCATATTGAAGGACAAATCAATATTTTATTCCTTTTTATGACTCAGTAATATCCCATTGTATGGATATATCACATTTTATTTATCCATTCATTGGTTGATGGAAGTTTGGATTGTTTCCACTTTTTGGCTATTATAAGTAAAGTCACTATCAACATCTGTGTACAAGTTTTTGTGGACATATATTTTCAATTATCTTGAGTATATACCTACAAGTAGAACTACTGAAAGACTTTAATTTTCTCAATGCTTTCTCTGCATCTACTGAGATTAAGATGTGGTTTTGTCTTTTATTGACTTTGATTAATGTGCATATGTTGAACCAACCTTGAATTCCTTGAATAAATTTCCCTTTCTCATGATGTATAATCCTTTTTATATAATGCTGAATTTGCTTTTGCCACTATCTGGTTTAGGATTTTTGTGTCTATATTCATAAGGGATATAGTTTTTTCAGTAGTTTTCTTTTTTATGATTTCTTTGTCTGGCTTTCATATCAGGGTAATGCCAGCCTTAAAGAATTAATTAGGAAGTGTTCCATTCGCTTTTATTATTGTTGAATTGTCTATTTCTTCTTTTAGATCTGTCAGTTTTGCTTCATGTATTTTGAGGATCTGTTGTTAAGTACATGTGTTCATAATTGTTTTATATGCTTGATGGAATGATTCTTTTATAATTATAACATGTTCTTTCTTATCTCCAGTAAAAATTTTTGCCTTAAAGTATATCACGTCTAAAGTGTAGCCACTTCAGCTCTCTCTCGTTTACTGTTTGCATGATACATATCTTTCTCATTCTTTCACTTTAATACTATTTGTGACTTTGATTTTAAAGTATGTCTCATGTAAACTGCATATATTTGGATCATGCTTTTTAATCCATAATTCCAATCTCTGCTTTAAATTGCAATGTTTAATTCATTTATATTTAATATAATTATTGATAAGGTAAGATTTGTTTTGCCATCTCAGTCTTGTTTATGTTACAGTGTCTAAACTTCTCCTTCATTTTAAAAGCATAATTTTGGTACAAATGGAATTCTTAGATGAGTCTTTTTTTCTGGCTCTTTGAATATGACATTATATTGCCTTTTGGGTTCCATGGTTTTTAATTCAAGATCCCTTATAAGGGTATATTATTTCTCTTTTTGTTTTCAAGATTTTCTCTGTGTTTGTCTTTTCTTTAAGGTTTTTATCTATTGATTTTATAGATGGGAGACAGAGAGAGAGAAAGGCAGGAGGGTGGAGGGGTGGACAGCATACACTCATAGTTGCTTTTCGTATGTGACTTGATTGGGCAAGTCCAGGGCTTCAAATCCACAACCCCAACGTTTCAGGTCAATGTTTTATCCACTGTGCCACCACAGATCAGGTTGGGTTTTTTGTTTGTTTGTTTGTTTGTTTGTTGTATTTTTCTGAAGCTGGAAACGGGGAGAGACAGTCAGACAGACTCCCGCATGCACCCGACAGGGATCCACCTGGCACGCCCACCAGGGGGCGATGCTCTGCCCCTCTGGGGCATCACTCTGTTGCGACCAGAGCCACTCTAGCGCCTGGGGCAGAGGCCAAGGAGCTATCCCCAGCGCCCGGGCCATCTTTGCTCCAATGGAGCCTCGCTGCGGGAGGGGAAGAGAGAGACAGAGAGGAAGGAGAGGAGGAGGGGTGGAGAAGCAGATGGGTGCTTCTCCTGTGTGCCCTGGCCGGGAATCGAACCCGGGACTTCTGCACACCAGGCCGACGCTCTACCACTGAGCCAACCGGCCAGGGCCAGATCAGGCTGTTTTTGTCCTTTAACAATTTGATTGTGATGTATCTAGATGAGTCTCTTTGACTTCACTGGAATTTGTTAGAGGCATAGATTAATGTTTTTTTTGTTTGTTTGTTTTCTCATCAAATTTGGGAAGTTTTAGGCGATTTAAAAAATATTTTTTTCTGCCCCTTTCTTTACCCTCCCTCTGGGACTCCCATGAATAATAAGTTGGCACACTTGATGGTGACCCTTAGGTCTCTGAGGCTCTTTTTATTTTTCTTCATTCTTTCCCCCCATCCATCAACAATGGAAAAGCACCAGTAAGGCAGGCTAGAAGGGGGTGCATAATGGAAATTCCTGCTCAGTGCAGGTGTCGACAAGCTGACAAGCCTCTCACATTGCCTGCTTGAACAAATGGAGGCAGAAAGACTCCCCGTTTTTCTTCCACCCTCCCAGAGCAATCTCAAATTCCATGGCTCTCTAGGATCTCTGGGCCTCAAAATCCTCATTTCCATTCTGGTCCTTTCTTTTGAAGCCTGGGCTCTTGTGTCCAAGATCAGGTTCATATTAGAGATCAATCAGACTCCAAAGTCTATGGAGTCAGTCTGATTCCTAAGTCTCTTTTCTATTATTTTCCCAAATTTCCCACAGAACCTCGTTCTCAGTAACTTAGCTCCTTGATGAAGAAGCTTGTGGTGGGGTGAGGTGAGAAATGGGGTAGGATTTTGTTGGGACTGGATGAGAAGCCAAAGTCAATTGAATTTATAATTGAGTCCAGGTCTGTCGTAGATATGCCTCTTCAAGCCTTTTGGAAGGTCCCCTTTGCTTTATATACTCCTAATTTACCAAACCAGTCTTGAGATCCTGGGAAACAGACACTGGTTCTGCTGAAGGTATAGATTGGGAGAATTTTACAGAATAATACGGGGAGGAGGGCTCTCCTTCTCTGCTGCCCACTAAGGTGGCTCTGCAGATAGACACTATTGGAAAGTGGAGGCGTCCTCTAAGAATCCTAAGATCCATCCAGTTTAATAGTCAAGATTTATGCTGCATTTGTACAGCAATGAAAAGGAACATGATTGGAGCTGTGATGTGAAACTTGATAAGGCAGACAAAACAGAGGGCAGTTTTAGAACTTGGAGTAGTGTTAGGATTCTAGTTCACCATTCCCCTATCTACCTGTCTTAGTCCACTAGTATCCCTCTAAGTATTTTTAATTGAGATGTAATTGACATATAACATTATATTAGCATCAGTTGTACATAATGATTTGGTATTTGTATATATTGTGAAATGATCACCACAATAAGTCTAGTTAACATCTTTCACCATATGTAGTTACAAAATCTTTTTTTCTTGTGGTGAGAACTTAGATGTACTCTCTTAGCAACTTTCAAGTATACAATATAGTTTTATTAACTACAGTCACCCTCTAAATATTAATAAATGTCTCCTAATTTTTTAAAAAATTAAGAGATCTTATGGTCAAATCCACCCAGTGAATACTGTTAAAGTTTTCATGGAAGCATGTCTGAAGGCCTTATTAAGTGAATACTATTATAAATCTCCAAAGGGGATTATAGTATCTAAATTTTCCCTGGCCACAAAGTTTTCTTTTCAAGAAGGTTCAAGCCACAAAGATGTATTTCACAACCTGTGAAATACAGGTTGTAAAATGTTGACCTAATCCAACCCCTTAACCTTTCAAATGTGGCCTTGAGGGAAAGAGTGCTTCCTTAAGGTCATGCATGAAGTCAACAACTAGGCTGGGGCTAAATTTAGGTTTCCTGACTGGACCAAGATAAATTGCTGTGGGACTTGGTTGCCATGTATGTCAGTTGGGGGAAACACTCGCTGCTGTGACAAAACAAGGCCAAAATTTCAGTCTTGGCTCAACAGAGGTTTATTTTTCCTTTATGTGGTAGTCTAGTGTGGGAGTTCATGGTCAGTGGGTAACTTGCTTCCCTGTGGCTAATTGGAAACCCAGGATTCTATATATAATTGGGTGGTCCTGTCATCTCTTAGGCTACAGAGAAGCCCCACGTGCTTTCTAAAAACCCTTGCCCAGGAAGCAAGTGGTTAAAAGTACAAACTTTGGAATTAGATTTCCTGGTCTGGAATCCTTCTTTGTTACTTATTAGCTGTGTTCCTCTGTATTACTCAACTACTCTGACCGCCAGTTTCTCTATCTGTAAAATGGGGACAATAATAGAACTTACTTATGGGATTAGTGCTCATAGACCCTACAGCGCTCCCTAGTCCCTACTGCTATGTGAAGTCACAGTGAAAAGATGGTTGTTTATGAACCAGAAAGTAGACCCTCACCAGACAAAAGGACTTGATCATGTAGTAGTCTCAAACATCCAGCTTCCAGAACTGTGAGAAATAGATTTCTGTTGTTTAGAAACCACCCAGTCTGTGGTATGTTGTTAGGGCAGCTTAAATGGATTAAGACACAAATGTTAAGTGACAAGGGCCTGAACTAAGCTTACTATAGTGGGAACAAAGGACAGTAAAAAGTGAAAGCATTACCATGCCGTGTGCTCTTAACCATTATGCTTTCCGTTAGGCCTTGGCCAGCCTTAGCTTCAGAGGTGACTTATAGTTGCACTTGGCAATCATAACATCTTCCCAGGGAATGACTTGACTTTGCCTCCGAATACTTTTTAAATATCTAAGGCTAATTTTGTTTAAATCACTGGTACAGTGTGGTTATTGCTTTATTGGATCTCATCTAATTAACAGGATTTCTTCCTATCTTGCCGACTGAAATCTCTTTAACATGATAATTATTGCTAGACAATACAGTATTCATTTTATTCCAAAAGTAACCAGGCTGTAATATCAGGCTTTACTTTATTGCAATCAATGGAGACAATTTTTTTCCATTATAACAGAATGAAATACTAATTTTAGGAGCCACAATAGGAAGATAAGGTTCAATGAAGCCAATGTTTGTATAGGCAACTGATTTTAGATCACTAGCTAGTACTGTTTGCTGAAACACAATAGAGTGAGGTCCCGGGGTTATTTGTGTAGATAAAAAGGTATTGATGTAAAAGACACACCTAACCTGAGGGAATTACAGAATGAGCCATGTGCCTAGATATCAGCCAAAGTATAGAACTGGTCCCATTGTCTTCTTCATCTATTGATCATTAGATTGAGGAAAAGCCTTCATAGAAAAATTACTCATCAGTATTCAGTATCTAATATCCAAGTTTTGTATATGGTCACTTATCATTTTCCCAAATCCTTAATGGACATATATCAGAAGGTATTAGTTCTTCTGTTGAGGTGACATTTAGTATTTAAAAAATTGCCACTAGGTTATAAAAGTCAATTTAGCAAATATTTCCTGAGCAACTACTTTTTCCATTTATTATAAACAAAAACCCTCATTGCAATGAATGTTTTTACTCTGAAAAGTAGGGGCAGGGAGGGCTGTGAGTGGAAAAGGTATAATTTAAGTGTATGCTTATCTGATCCTCTTATACACATTAATGTTTTAAAAATGCTGCTTTAGAATTCAATTGCTATATAACTTCACTTATATTTTTAACTTTTTATTGACACACAGTTGTTTAATTCCTGCAACTTTGTTCTTTTTTCAAGTTTGTTATGAGTCTTCTTAGCTTTTACATTTTCATGTAAATGTTAGACTAGTTTGTCAATTTCCCCCAACAAAACATAGCTGACACTTTGATCAGGACTGCATGCAATTTATAGATCAATTTGGGGACTATTTGTAGCTTAAAAAAATTGTCTTCCATTCATGAAAATGATACATCCTTCCATTTATTTAGATTTATTTTTGTTTCTCTCAATAATGTTTTGTGGTTTTCATTGTCAAGGTTTTGCACATCTTTTCTTACATTTATTACTAGATACTTGATGTTTTTTATGCACTTTCAGTGGGCTAAAAAAGTGTTCCCCCAGTGATATTGGGTCCTGATTCTGTAACTGTGACCTTATTTGGAAAAGAGCCTTTGAGGTACGATTAGGTACAGAATCTTGATGTGAAGAGAGTGTCCTGGATGGGCCTGAAACGCCACCATAGCTATTCTTTGAAAAGAGGCAAAGGAATATTTGACACAAACACAAAGAAGAGAAGGTCAGAGGAAGATGGAGCAGAGATTTGAAGATCCTGACCTTGAAGACTAGAATGATATCATTAGTCCAAGGATGCCAACAGTCTCCATAAACTGAAAGAGGCAAAAGATTTTCTCTCCTAAAGTTTTCGAAAGGGATATGGTGTTAGTGACATCTTGATTTTTGTCCCAGTGAAACTGGTTTTGGGCTTTTGGCCTCCAGAAGTTTAGAGACAATAAACTTGTGTTATTTTAAGACAATTCTTCCAAAGTTGATAAATGTCTCTAGGGGTCCTAAGTTGCTTGATATCTCTGTATTTCTGTCTTCCAGTTTGGTCCAACAATGCTTCCCTGTCTTGCAGGTACCTCAGTGACTATAAGCAGGTTTACTTGTTTTTAATCTAACTTTTATATATGTTCTTAGTAGAAGAGTAGTTTTATTATCTAGTTCCATATTACTCAGTAACCTCACCTGTCATTTTCTTGAGTATATGATCATTTTTAAAAGTTTATTCATTTCCTGAATTGGTTCTTATTTCTCTACATTAGTCTCTCTTCTTTTCTTTCTTCTGTTTCTTCACTTTGTCTCAGTCTGTTATGCTAAAACATAAGCTTTCTACAAATGTAATTTAAAAATTACATTTTTAAAACAAGGCATTGCTTAACCAGGTTGTGGCACAGTGGATAGAGCATTGGACTGGGATGCAGAGGACCCAGGTTCGAGACCCTGAGGTCGCCAGCTTGAGCGCGGGCTCATGTGGTTTGAGCAAAAGCTCCCCAGCTTGAGCCCAAGGTTGCTGGGTCGAGCAAGGGGTCACTTGGTCTGCTATAGCCCCCCGGTCAAGGCACATATGAGAAATGAATCAATGAACAACTAAGGAGCCACAACAAAGAATTGGTGTTTCTCATCTCTCTCCCCTCCTGCCTGTCTGTTCCTCTCTCTGACTTTCTCTGTCTCTGCCACAGAAAAAAACAAATACACACACACACAAAACAAGGCATTAAATGCTGATTGGAGATGTGTATGTGTGGGGGTTCAGTTTCCCCCTTTCTTTAAAATGGGAGAATAAAGAAACCTTATTCTGTGAAAACAATAACTATGTTAAACAAATGGTTGTTTTTCCTTACACTGTTATGTCTTACATAATTCCAGTAGCAAAGACATCCTGGGAAGTTTCCCCCACAGATGGAGAGCTGGGACATTGCTGGGTCACAAAATACTGTCCAGGGAATCTGGGTCAGTTACAGGTTGGAGCATCATTTATACACGAGCTGAAGTGGATGGTCTGAGGAAATGACTAGAAAGACAGCATTTTGTAGAAAAGGCAAATTAAAAGCTAGAGAGTCAATTTGTCAATTCAAAGGAGATAGGCCAAAAGTGAGAAGCTCAGCTGTATACAAATTAGACTAAAACCTGAAAAATCAATCATGAGTATAATTTTGAAGTGGGCTTGCGAGGCAAGTCTGGAGTAATTATCAGAACCACTAGGTATGGCTCCTCTGCTCCAGGCAAGATATGGCCTGATGACTTAAAGGCCAGACCCGAAATGAGAGGAATTTTACCCTTTTTCTTTTTAGTAAAAAAAAAATCTAACATCTACATGAGTATAAGGAGTGAAAAGTAAAAGCCCACCTCTCTGTTCCCAAATGCAATGCAAACATAATATATGCATTTATATGTATAAACAAAAATACTTTAATATCAATGAGACCAATCTGTCCATAGCATTATTTTTTAATTTAATAATATATTTTGACAATTCATTCAGTTGCAAATATTGATTGTGCACTATTTTAGGTACTAGAAATATAGTAGTGAATGAAACAGAAATCCTTCTCACCCCCAAATCTTTTCATATTGATACACATCACTTAATTTTAGCAGTGGCAAAAGTATTTTACAGTTTAAGAGACATCTATTGTTTTTTCTCAGTCTAAGTCTTGCCTTTTCATCTCAACTGGTGTCTTTTAAGTAACAATTTTTAACTTTAAGTCCAATTTATAATTTTTCCTCCTCTTATGATTAGTGTTTGGGGTGTGTGTTTTATTTAAGAAAACCATTGCCTATTCCAAGGCTGTAAAGATTTTATCATGTCTTCCTTTAGAAGTTTAATGATCTAGCCTATATGTTATATCTATCTCTTGATTAAGACTTGGCCTGGTCTGAATCACAGAAATTTGTCCAAAAATGGGCAGCCAGGCTCAAGCTAGTGCAAGAGAGTCTTTTTTACCATTTGGGGTGGTGATTTCTGTGAGATAAAATTCTAAGCTTCTGTTGGCTATCTTTGCTGCCTGAGAATAAAGTCTATGCAGAAGAAAGCAGAGACAAGAGACAGAAAGAAGGCTTGTTCCTGACATTGTTTGAATACCTGGATCCCACTGGTCCTCAAGCCATTTATCCTTGAGTCTTTCAAGTACAGGAGCCAATAAATCCCTACTTTGGCCTCAAGCAGTTTGAGTCATATTTATTTCAAATATAATCAAATTTAACATGACTAGTGAACAAAGTAAGGATGTAGTCTAACTTCTTTAGTCAATCTGTACGGGTAGGCATTAAAGTTGCTCCATGTTTTAGCTATTATAAGCTTTGCTGAGGTGAGGAGGAGAAGGGAGGAAGATTTTGGATAAATGGGAGGATTATGTTTTGAGGAAGATGCACTGAATTTCAAAATAAGAATACAGTCCACAGTGGATTACTTTGAGGCTGCATAGATGAGGGGACTGTTTCATCAGACTCTTCATTAGAGGACTGAGGACCTCTACCCAAGGGCAAAGGAGTAGCCAGGAAGAGATGATCACAAGCCAGTGCCAGAGGGCAGCAGTCAGGGGGAAAGGCTGCTGCCAGTGTGTGCTCCTGAGCTGGGCTCTGATCTGGCCCTTGCCATGCTCATGGCCAAGGTCATGGGTCCAGCCTTCTCCACACACCTCTTCCTGCTCATATATAGCCCTCTGTGCAGGTGACTCATAGATCCCGAAACACAAGGTTTTTCTCTGACCTTGAATATAATCATGAATATAAATCTTGGCTATACATAATTTTTTTTTTTTTTTTTGTATTTTTCTGAAGCTGGAAACGGGGAGAGACAGTCAGACAGACTCCCGCATGCGCCCCATCGGGATCCACCCGGCACGCCTACCAGGGGGCGACGCTCTGCCCACCAGGGGGCGATGCTCTGCCCCTCCAGGGCGTCGCTCTGTTGCAACCAGAGCCACTCTAGCGCCTGGGGCAGAGGCCAAGGAGCCATCCCCAGCACCAGGGCCATCTTTGCTCCAATGGAGTCTCGGCTGCGGGAGGGGAAGAGAGAGACAGAGAGGAAGGAGAGGGGGAGGGGTGGAGAAGCAGATGGGCGCCTCTCCTGTGTGCCCTGGCCGGGAATCGAACCCGGGACTTCTGCACGCCAGGCCGACGCTCTACCACTGAGCCAACCGGCCAGGGCCTATACATAATTATTAAATTGGCTTTAAAGTTTGAAATTCAAAGTGTGTCACAAAGGGATTTTTGTTATTAAGCTCACTTGAAGAGTGAGAGAGTGTTCTGGAAATAGAAGAGCACTTCAGCATCAACTTGAGTTAGAAAGACGTCAACAACTCGACTGGATTAAAACCTCGACTTCTTATGCCTCAGTTTTTTAATTTATACAGTGAGGATAACACACATTTCCTTCATATAATTGTTGTTAGGATTAAATGAGTCTATTTTTGGCAGTGCGACGCATGGAACAGAGCCAATGAATGGAAATCGACATCATTAGAAAATAAAGGCTCAGAAAAGTAGAGACATTTCCAAATTCTCCTAACTAGGGAGAGTCCAGAACAATTTTGATACCATAATTTTTTTTAATTTTTTTATTTTTTAGAGAGACAGAGAGAGAGTCAGAGAGAGGGACAGACAGACAGGGACAGAGAGATGAGAAGCATCAATCATTAGTTTTTTGTTGCGCGTTGCGACACCTTAGTTGTTCATTGATTGCTTTCTCATGTGCCTTGACTGTGGGCCTTCAGCAGACCAAGTAACCCCTTGATGGAGCCAGCGACCTTGGGTCCAAGCTGGTGAGCTTTGCTCAAACCAGATGAGCCCACGCTCAAGCTGGCGACCTCGGGGTCTCGAACCTGGGTCCTCTGCATCCCAGTACGATGCTCTATCCACTGTGCCACTGCCTGGTCAGGCGATACCATGATTTCTGATTCTTGATCTTGTCACCATACTGTACAGCTTCTGAAATGACTCTATTAAAAGGACACCTGGCAAAAAAAAAAAAAAAAAGGACACCTGGGGAAGACACAGACTAGCCCCTCAGCCAGTGACAGAGAGTGTGGAAATATAAAGATGTTCACTAATATTTTTTTCCTGAAGCACTGGCCAATGTTCATTTCTCAAACATTCTCCAGACAGTGGTCTATTTAGAATGAGATCTTCTCTGGCACTAAGGCCACCTCCAGATTTGTTACTACAAGACCTCAAAAGAGCCATCCAACTTTCCAGAGCTCCGGCCCAGTCTCCCCCTAGTGGCTGCTGCGGGATGTGGCCCGTGCCAACTGGGCCAGGAAGCCTTGGCGCCTGCGGAGAGGGGTCATTTACTAAGCCCAAGCAAGACAAACACTTCGCAGAACTACCCAGCTGTAATGCAATATTTCCCCAGGGGGAGAGCACACTCACAGTCTGCTCTGGGATTCTGGGGCTAAAAGGATAAACAGTGGTGGGGTATGGAGCTGAAGTTCTTTAGGAGGAGTGGCTGAAGACCAGGGTACAGGAGGATAAAGCCGTTATGACCCTATGAAGTCTTGAGTAGCCATGTCCCTCAGGGCCATAGTGCTTGGCCAACTGACTGAGGGAATATTCCTGTTCAATGTAGGCCTGCTCCAGGGAGACCAGCTCCAGAGCTCTGTGTCCGTGCCTCTTCTTGGTCACCCCTTTATACAAACTCCTGTCTCTAACATGTTTTGGTGGAAACCTGCTATATAAGTCCCAGGACACCTTATGAGCTTGATTCTTCTATTGAACCAGTCTCAGAGAGGAGGTGACTGCAATTCAGAGACCCTACCTCTGCTGCCAAGGATCACACACTCATGAAATGGAAAAGTTGGCGTTCAAGCTCATGGCCGAGAACTTCAAAGGCTGTTTTCTTTCCATCAGGCTATCCTACACTGCACACTGCACACTGTAATTGTTTGTTACCTACAGACTCCATCAATCACAGAACTGAAGAAATAACTTGGAATCGCAGCAGAGAGGAAATGCCTTATGAACAGTTCTACTTATATCTTCTTTCCCTGCTTCTTACCCATCTTCCTCCTTTTGGTTTGTTCTACATGCCTTCCTTTTATCTAAGAACCACTGTCAAGCCACAAATCCTGTGTGTTGTCTTTTATCCAAGGAAGAAAGTAGTGTCTGTTGGCCTGATCTGTGACTTGGAACCATAATTACTTCTGGACTGTTTGGGTCTAAAGGGCTGGCTAAACATCTCAAAGAAATGCCACAGTTTTCTTATTTCCTTGCTGGAAGTTAAATAGAAGAGGACTAACATTATCGGTGCACTATTGAGCATCATATTCTAAAAATATATCAATTTATATATATATACAGTGTGTCCGTAAAGTCATGGTGCACTTTTGACCAGTCACAGGAAAGCAACAAAAGATGATAGAAATTTGAAATCTGCAGCAAATAAAAGGAAAACCCTCCCAGTTTCTGTAGGATAATGTGGCAGCATGTGCACATGCGCAGATGATGACGTAACACCGTGTATACAGCGGAGCAGCCCATGGCTGTGCCAGTTGAGATAGATGTGGACGGTACAGAGAAAAGTTCAGTGTGTTCTGTGGCTTGCTAAATTAGAATCTGTGACCAAAATGCAACGTGAATATCGGCACGTTTATAATGAAGCGCCACCACATAGGAATAACATTACTCGGTGGGATAAGCAGTTGAAGGAAACCGGCAGTTTGGTGGAGAAACCCCGTTCTGGTAGGCCATCAGTCAGTGATGAGTCTGTAGAGTCTATACGGGATAGCTACCTAAGGAGCCCTAAAAAATCTGTGCATGAGCCCACATCGAACTACACTGAATAGGTATGAAACTGGGAGAGTTTTCCTTTTATTTGGTGCAGATTTCACATTTCTATCATCTTTTGTTGCTTTCCTGTGACTGGTCAAAAGTGCACCATGACTATACGGACACATTGTATATAATGTATAATATATATATATAAATTTATTCATCACTACAAATTTTAATGTATGGGTCAGTACTTCTCCTATATAGATGAGGGAATTGAACATTTAAGAAGCAAAGTAACCTGCTAAAGTAAAATCTCTAGGGCCCAAGAGCTGAGATTTGAACTCAGTTTGTCTATCAGTCTATGATCCCTCTTGTACCACACTTCCTTCTTGTTAAAAAATTTTTTTTCTTTTTAAGTCAACTCTAGTTAGATAGAAGTAACTTATATAAAATGCCCTCATTAGTTTAATGAGCTTTGACAAATGTAAATACTCTTATAACCACCACCACAATCAAAATGTAAAATATTTCCATTATCTTAAAAGTTTCATTGTGCCCTTTATAATCAAATTCACTCCCCAAACAGGTAACCACTCACCTGCTTTCTCTTGCTAGAGATTAGTTTTGCCTTTTCTAGAACTTCATGTAAATGGAATTATATAATATGCACATGTTTGGATCTGGGCTCTTTTGTTCAGCATTATGATGTTGAGATTTATCTATATATAAAGACACGAACACATGAACTCACACACACCACACACACACACACACACACACACCACACACATATTTGACAAGAATTTGTAGCCAGAATATAGTTTAAAAACTCCTCCTACAAGTCATTGAGAAAAAGACCAATGACCCAGTTTTATAAAATGGACAAAAGTTTTGAACAGTCACTTTATAAAATAGCATATATGTCTAGCAAATCAATAAACATATGAAAAATATGTTCAACATAACAATTTTTCAGAGGAATGCAAGTAAAATTCACAAGAATCCATTATACATGAACTAGAATGACTAAAATGTAAAACACTGATAATACTAAGTGTTGACAAGGATGAGAACAATTGAAATGTCAACAGTGCTGGTGGGAATGTAAAATGGTATTACTTTTTTTGAAACTGGTTTGTCAGTTTCTTAAAAAGTGAAACACTTTACGTATAGCTCAGAAATTCCACTCACAAGAGAAATAAAAACATGTCAAGCAAATATATATACACAAATGTTCATAACATTTTCTTTTTTTAAAGTTTTATTTACACAATTAATTTTAACGGGGTGACATTGATCAATTAGAGTGCATTGATTCAGAGAAAACATCTCCAGATCATTTTGACATTTGATTATGTTGTATACCCATCACCCAAAGTCAAATTGTCCTCTGTCACCTTTTATTTGGTGTTCTTTATGACCCTCCTCTCCCTCCACCCCCTCCCTCTCCCTCTTCTCCTGTCCCCTCCCCCTGGTAACCACTGCACTCATATCCATGTCCATGAGTCTAAATTTTGTGTCCCACCTATGTATGGAATTATACAGTTCTTAGTTTTTTTCTGATTTACTTATTTCACTTAGTATAATGTTATCAAGGTCCATCCATGTTGTTGTAAATAATCCTATGTCATCATTTCTTATGGCTGAGTAGTATTCCATAGTATATATGTACCACATCTTCTTTATCCAATCTTTTATTGAAGGGCTTTTTGGTTGTTCCTTTTTTTTTTTTTTTGTATTTTTCTGAACCTGGAAATGGGGAGAGACAGTCAGATAGACTCCCGCATGCGCCCGACCGGGATCCACCCGGCATGCCCACCAGGGGGCGACGCTCTGCCCACCAGGGGGCGATGCTCTGCCCCTCTGGGGTGTCACTCTGTTGCGACCAGAGCCACTCTAGCGCCTGGGGCAGAGGCCAAGGAGCCATCCCCAGTGCCCAGGCCATCTTTGTTCCAATGGAGTCTCGGCTGCGGGAGGGGAAGAGAGAGACAGAGAGGAAGGAGAGAGGGGGAGGGGTGGAGAAGCAGATGGGTGCTTCTCCTGTGTGCCCTGGCCGGGAATCGAACCCGGGACTTCCGCACACCAGGCCGATGCTCTACCACTGAGCCAACCAGCCAGGGCTAGTTGTTTCCATGTCTTGACCACTGTGAACAATGCTGCAATGAACATGGGGATGCATGTGTCTTTACATACCAATGTTTTTGAGTTTAGGGAGTATATATCCAGTAGAGGGATTGCTGGGTCATATGGTAGTTCTATTCTTAATTTTTTGAGGGACCACCATATTTTCTTCCATAATGGTTGTACTACTTTACATTCCCACCCACAGTGAATGAGGGTTCCTTTTTCTCCATAACCTATAATATTTTTCATAATAGTTCAAAACCAAAAGCTATAAAAATATCTATCAAGAGGAATAGTAAATAAAGAAGCAAACTGTTGTCTATTGACCTAATGAAATACTACTACTCAAAACTACAAAAGAAACAAACTACTTACATATGCAATGGCATATGGGGGATGGACAAAAGTAGGTTTACACGATACAAATAAATAACACAATAATAAATAATACAAAAATTAAACTCCATGTTTTATATACTCATAACTGTAAATCTATTTTGCTCACCCCTGTATTTAATAGGATATAGCTCTATTAATATTTTCTATTTATTCTTGGGTCAGTCTTTGTAAGTTATAATCTTTTAGGGAATTTGTTTATTTTATCTAAGTTGTCAAATTTGTTGACATTATGTTGTTCACAATATTTTCTTATTCTTTTAGCTTCTGCAGTATCTATAATGATATTTCATCTTTAATTCCTGTATTGGCACTTTGTGACTACTCTCTTTTATTTTTGAAAATTCTAGCGAGAGTTTTTTTTATTCTATTGATTATTTTATTAGGTTTTACTTTCATTGTTTTTGGCTATTTATCAGTTTTTTGATTGCTTTCTGCTTTTAATTTTACTATTTTTTCCTTCTACACATTTTGAGTTTAATTTACTCTTCTTTTTCTAGCTTCTTAAGGTGAAAGCTTAGATCATTGACCCCATTTTTTCTACTCTAGCATAATCTGTTTTGGTATATTTCATTGATTGAACCATGCCTTATTCTTCTTTGCATTCTGCATAAATATTAATGTTCTGCATATAGCAGGGACTTAATAATTATTAAAAAGTAAAACCTAACATTGTTGTGTGTTTCCAAGCACCAGATATAGATGGAGAATGGTGAACAGTGCACATAATAAGGTTTGGGTTTTGTATTCTTATTTGGTCATCAAAAGTTATCTAAGCCTGACCAATGGTAGTGCAGTGGATTGAGCGTTAGCCTGGGGCACTGAAGGCCCCAGTTCAAAACCTCAAGGTCACCGGCTAAAGCACTGGCTTGGCAGCTTGAGTCGTGGTAGGGGATCGAGGGGTCACAGGTGTGAGTGCGGGATCATTGACATGATCCCAAGGTCTCTAGTTTGAGCAAGGGGTCACTGGCTTCGCTGGAGCCCCCACCCCTGGTCAAGGCACATATGAGAAAGCAATCAATAAACAACTAAAGTAAAGGAACTGTGAGTTAATGCTTCTCATCTCTCTCTTCCCCTTTTCTCTGTCCCTACCTTTCTCTCACTCTCAAATAAATAAATAAAAAAATAAAGTCAGCTGAGACATTATTTCTTCTTAGAAAGAATCTCCTCTGATGAAAAGAATTGCTCTTATTCAATTTTTATTAATAATTATCTACTTTTCAATTACAGTTGACATGTAATATTATATGAGGTAGTTTCAGGTATATACCATAGTGATTAGACATTTATATAATTATGTAGTGATCACTGTAATATGTCTAGTACCCATATGACACCATACATACATGTCATTCAATATTTTTATCTTGGATGTACTCCTATTGTTGTACTTACGTTATATCATAATATTTAAAACATCAGTTTATAGGTCTGTCTCTCCTACTTTAGTCTTAGTATTTTTTATATCAAGGGCCCTGTCTTTTTCCTCAATGTTGAACATAATGACTGACATACAGAAATCATTCGATAAATGCTTGTTGGGTGAATGTGAGAACAAAAGGTCTTTCTCTGCCTCTGGGGTCTGGTGAAACATTCAGAACATATGTAACAATCATGGGTTCTGTTGTGCTGTAATTCAGAGTAAACATGCAGACCTATTGTGTTTTTGAAATGCATTTTAAATGGAAAAACGTTCAGCATGTGTTGTAAGTTACTGCTCTCACTCTGAGTAAGGTCCGGAATCAATCAATGTCTAGAACCCAATAGCAAGTGGACAACATCGCCACTCCTCCCCCACCAGTTCCTTTGTCCTGGAAGAAAATAACTGGTTTAAACCAAACGAACCTCTTCTGTCTTTGTTCCTAGAAATGAGAACTGTTTCATAAAGAAAGGAGGGTTTGCATCTCCACTGTTTCAGAAATACTGAATTCAGCACAACTACATAACAGGAAATGTCCCTTAACTCTAGCCAGATCAATTTGTTCCCCCTCCCCAGGGCTATTATCACAGTGCCCTTGCCAAAGCTCTCAACGAGTCTTCATAATCTCTTACGTGCTTAGTTCTCCATGGAGTTTTCCAAGCACTTTCCCACCCATTATCTTTTCTAATCGTCACAACAGCTGCTATATGTTCCAGAGGGCACTAACTACAGGAGAGAGCCAGCTCTGGAGCCAGCGGCACTGATTCTGTTTCCGCTCTGCCACTTACAGAGGGCAAATAGCTTCATCTTGCATAATGTTGGTTTTCTTATTTGTAAAATGAAGATACTAACACTTATCTCACGGGATTCTTAAGATGGTTAAAGCTAAAATGTATAAACCCATGTGCCATGGTGTTTGGCACATGATAGGTACTTGCTAAATGGTAGTTATTATTATTGTTTTCATATTCTCTAATGTAATTAGCTTGGTTTCTTGTAGCAATTCAGGGTGAGATTAAATCAGGTACAATAAAGCAATACTAATGGACATCCTATATGCAGCCAATTGACTGCCTCCCAGCGCCATGATTTAGAAAGGCAAGAAAAGAAGGAAATTAAACAAAAAAACAAAACAAAACAAAAACACCTCCCCAAAATGAAACGGAACAAAGGGAGGCCCTATCACATAAATAATGCTGTGGAGTGTAACTAAATGCGTCCTGGAATCTGAGTGAACCTGTGCTTTAAGTGGTTGCTTTGTAGAATCTGATACTTGTTCATCTGTTTCTATGAGTATAATTTAACTGGCATCTACCCATGCTAGAGACTAAGGTTAGTAACAGTGAATCTTCATTCACTCTCCAACAGAAGGCTGTACACGAGTACAGAGGGTGGACTTACCAGCTCTGCTCGGGAGAACTGGGGAAAGCTACCCAGAAGAGTCTTGAAGGATAGGCTGGGTTTTCCTAAGATGGTACGATCACTGAGTCTTACAGGAATAATGAGACTTTGTGATGATCTTTTGTGGGGAACAGTGGAGTTACAGGAATTAGCTTAGCATCATGGTCAAGTTTTTGTTGTTCTAGAACAAGACAGAACTGAGTGAGAATCCAAACTCTGTTATTGATGAGCTAGGGAACCTTGAATTAGTTGGCTCAGCACTTGTGTTAACTCAGATTAAACTGGAGATACTATAGATACCTACTTTGGGGATTTTGAAGGATGACAAATAATTTCCCAACTTCTTCATATAAGAAAGGACAGGAACTAGATAGATGGATATCAAAATGTCACTTGACCACTAATAAAATGGCATTAGAAAACTTGGATGCTTAGAAATGATGGCTTCCTAATTTTGTCCCCCAATATTAAACATACTCACTAGGCACAGGCAGAAATGAAAACTCCAGGTCTCTCTCCTGGAACATATCCGCTCCACTAAGCTTACTGTGAAACTCAGTAAGCAGCCCAAAATGCATTCTTTCTCTAGGCAGGCCAAAGGAAAACATTCTAGTAGAAATGATAGAGTTCTGGCCTGATCTGTGGTGGCACAGTGGATAAAGCGTCGACCTGGAAATGCTGAGGTTGCCGGTTCGAAACCCTGGGCTTGCCTGGTCAAGGCGCATATGGGAGTTGATGCTTCCAGCTCCTCCCCACCTTCTCTCTCTGTCTCTCTCTCTCTCCCTTTCTCTCTCTTCTCTAAAATGAATTAAAAAAAATTAAAAAAAAAAAAAAGAAATGATAGAGTTCTGGGAACAGTGCACTAGGTAGAGATGGGATAGTGATGGAGGAAGAGTCAGGGCAAAGGATGTGGTCTTTATGCTCTAAACAAACAAAACAAACAAACAAAACAAAAAAACCTAATGACTGCATCTGACCCAAAAGTCAAAGGGAGAGGAGAGCTCACCTCAGTCCTGCTCAAATACAATGATTGCCTGCCCAGCCCCAGACTAGGTGTCATGTATATCCATTCCTCTTCTAAGTCTAGATCTTTATTTTTTTTAATGTACTGATTGATTAATTTTAGAGAGAGGAAGGGAGCCCTGGCCGGTTGGCTCAGCGGTAGAGCGTCGGCCTAGCGTGCGGAGGACCCGGGTTCGATTCCCGGCCAGGGCACACAGGAGAAGCGCCCATTTGCTTCTCCACCCCTCCGCCGCGCTTTCCTCTCTGTCTCTCTCTTCCCCTCCCGCAGCCGAGGCTCCATTGGAGCAAAGATGGCCCGGGCGCTGGGGATGGCTCTGTGGCCTCTGCCTCAGGCGCTAGAGTGGCTCTGGTCGCAATATGGCGACGCCCAGGATGGGCAGAGCATCGCCCCCTGGTGGGCAGAGCGTCGCCCCTGGTGGGCGTGCCGGGTGGATCCCGGTCGGGCGCATGCGGGAGTCTGTCTGACTGTCTCTCCCTGTTTCCAGCTTCAGAAAAATGAAAAAAAAAAAAAAAAAAAAAAAGAGAGAGGAAGGGAGAAAGAGAAAAGACAGAGAGAGAAACACCAATTTGTTATTCTACTTATTTATGCATTCATCCTGTGCACATAGATGCTGAAGTAGTCAATAAAAAAATTAAAAACAAAACACCATGTAACTTCTACCTCCAGCATATCCCAAAGGGCTCTCTAGGTATAGGATCTCCTGGCCGAGACAAAGCTGGAGGGATGTGGTAAGAATTGAATGAGGGGAAAATAACAAATACGGGGTCCTTGGGTTAAGACACAGTTCTATTCCTCTGACAGTGACATAACCCAAATTTTGGTGTAAGTCCAAACACACCCTAGCCTAAGTCACTTACCTATCCCAACACAGTTTAGGAGCCATGATAAGGGCCAAAAAGTCACCAAACAAAGCAACACAAATGGAACACTTGTGTGTTTAACAGTCCAAAATGGCGTAGGTAAGCGTGCTGGAGGACGCCAACTCCCTCATCCATCTGCTGCATTACTGCACTTTCTTCCATTGCACACAACCAAACCAGTTTGCCCTCTTAGTATATAAGTATGATGCTAACAATGCAAGCCGAAACACTTATGCCTCAATTTTTTAAAGTTTTTATGTGAGTGTCATAAATTTGAAGCATTGTATGTCGAGACTGTTGTAACCCGAGGACCCCTGTATAGTTTATATTAATAATTAACATAGTTTTCCTTTTATGCTAAAAAATATTTTTTTAATTTATTTTAGAGAGAAAGGAGGGGGGAAGAGAGATGCACACATCAATTTGTTATTCCACTTATTTATGCATTCACTGGTTGACTCTTGTATATGCCCTGACCAGAGATAGAACCTGCAACCTTGGCATATTAAGATGATGCTCTAACCAGCTGAGCTACCTCGCTGGGGCCCTTTTTTGCTTATTACACATGTAATTCTACCTTTCAGTTCCTTGAGCACACCAAACTCTCTCCCACTTTAAGGCTTCAGCAAAGGCTAATCTCTTACTTTTGAATGTTTTCCCTCATACTCTGGCTGGTTATCACTTAGATTTTAGCTTAAACTACTCTTGTTAACAAATAGCTCCCCTAACATTTAGACTAGGTAAGATCTGCTTGAAATAATTTCTCATAACATGTTTTCCTTGCTCTTCAATTTCAATGTGAAATTATATATTTGTGTCATTATGTTCTATGTCCCCCACTAGGCTGTATGTTCCGTGAGGGCAAAAATTGTGCTGATTTTGTTCAATGCTGTATTTCACATGCCTGGAAAACTAGATTAATAAATAGACGTACCTCTTACATTAGTATGAAAAACCAGGTTGGGTGTTTTGGTGGCCAAAGAACATATTTCCAATTTTAATATTTGAGTGTAGATATTAAAATAATGTGATTTTTGGAAGGCATTTTGCTTTGCTCATGAGCTAGTTAATCAGGAGTTGATATATTTGAAATTTTCCTAATTTGCTTTATATGTGTACCCACATAAAGCTGGCCTTTAAAAACTAATAATAACAATAGTTACCATTTGTTGAATAGTTAATGCCAGACAGTGTGCTGTTTTGTAGACATTGCATTTAATCTGCATAATCACCCATGAGGTTGTTGTTCTCATTTTTTTCTGATGAGGGTAATGAAACTCAAGAGTGGTTGAATGATGTCCTACAGCTCATAAGTAGCAGAGTGAGGATTGACTCATGTCTTCTTTCCTCGTCAACCACTGTTTATGTAACAAATGTTTATAACTTCTAAATAAGCAGTGTTAAGTTTAATTTAGGCATTTCTTCTCTCTTTCTATCTAACTCAAGGAAAGGGAGGAAAATGACCTAAACTGTGAATAGCATGAAGTCTTTAGGGGACTCTCCTGCGTGGTTGAAAGGTGAGTAAAGCAGACACCTGTTTATGCAGATTCATGGCGGCCCCAAGGAATCTAGTGTGGATATATATATACATCTCCCAGCTGCAAAAAGCCAAGACAGGTCTTTATGGGAAGTTAGGCTAAATTGCAACCATGTGAAAGTTTGGTAGGTTGAATCCAGGGGTGTGCCAACTCACAAGAGCTGATTGAATTTTCAGGAATTTTGCAATGCAACCATTATTAAAAATTAAATTTTATAAATTTATCATTAAAGTTATATTAGAAGCGAAGATTGCCCTGGTTGGGTAGCTCAGTTGGTTAGTGCATCATCCCAACATGCCAAGGTTGCAGGTTTGATCCCCTGTCGGTGCACATACAAGAATCAACCAATGGATGCATAAATAAGTGGAACAATGAATCTTTCTTCCCCTTCTCTCTCGTTGGTTGCTTCTCATATGTGCCCTGACTGAGGATCAAACTCACTACCTCAGCATGCCAGGAGGATGCTCTATCCACTTGGCCATTGGGACAGGGCCTCTTTTTTATTTTTAAGATCATTAAACTTGCAGGTGATAGGTGAAGTTTAATCTATATCCATGAGTTTCATACTTGCCACATCCTGCCACGGTTCCTGCTCCTACTCTATTTTCTATGACTCTAGAAAACTTTAAGATGTTTGGGTAAATCTTGGAATTTCTTTGGCTTTTGCTATATTTTCAAAAGGCACTGGGATGTGTCTAATGAAGCTGAGAATGATTTATAACAGGTAACTAACCGTGAGGTATCGTGATGGTGGGACTGCAGTTAGACAGTTATTGTCGGCAACAGAATTTTGGCCATGCTTATAAAATAGGTTTTCCATAAAGGCTTTAAATTGACTTTTGAAGTCTGAATCTTAATGGTAAAGAATATGAAAATCTATTTGAATTTGAAATGTTTGAATTTGAAATTGAATTATTTGGATGAAAGTTGGCTAGCCTCACAACTTGATACATTTCCCCTGGCATGATTTCTTTGGTTATTTAAAAATCTTACTTACAAAGTAATTAATTACAAAGTAATACATGCTTAATTGTAAAACTTCAGCTAAGATAAAGGATGAGCATCTTACAAATTCACAATTTAGAACCATACAAGTGATACCTTATAAAGTAAGCAGTTTATCTAGTGTTCCAGAGTTGTTCTTTCCATTAGCACTTAACATATGTTGTATAAGTATAAAAAATATGAAAATTAAATAAGGTCATGTTGCATTGCAATCTGATTTTTTTGTGTTTTTTTTTCAAATGGGATATGGTTCATACATATGGGTGATTATATAAATGAAGGTGCACATTTCAATGAATTATAATTAAATGTACACCAGTGCAACCTCCACTCAAGTTAAGAAATAGAAATTCCTTGCACCTTATAGCTCTCTGTGTCTCTTCATGATCACAAAACCATGATCTTACTTTTTGTGACAATCATTGTTCTGCTTTTATTCATATCTGCATCACATATCTATGTATCCCTAAATAGTATTTTCTTTAGTTCTGACTATTTGACCATTATATTATACACGCTGCAAATAGCTTCTCCCGATTTGTGGCTTTGTTTTTCCCTCTCTCTATGGTTCCCTTGATTAACTGAAGTTTTAATGAAGTCAAACTTACCTACTTTTTTCTCAACAGTTTTTTTTCTTTTTTTTTTAAAGATTTTTTTTTTTTTTTTTCTGAAGCTGGAAACAGGGAGAGACAGTCAGACAGACTCCCGCATGCGCCCGACCGGGATCCACCCGGCACGCCCACCAGGGGCGACGCTCTGCCCACCAGGGGGCGATGCTCTGCCCATCCTGGGCGTCGCCATATTGCGACCAGAGCCACTCTAGCGCCTGAGGCAGAGGCCACAGAGCCATCCCCAGCGCCCGGGCCATCTTTGCTCCAATGGAGCTTTGGCTGCGGGAGGGGAACAGAGAGACAGAGAGGAAAGCGCGGCGGAGGGGTGGAGAAGCAAATGGGCGCTTCTCCTGTGTGCCCTGACCCGGAATTGAACCCGGGTCCTCCGCACGCTAGGCCAACGCTCTACCGCTGAGCCAACCGGCCAGGGCCTTTTTTTTTTTTTTTTTACAGAGACAGAGAGAGAGTCAGAGAGAAGGATAGATAGGGACAGACAGACAGGAACAGAGAGAGATGAGAAGCATCAATCATCATTTTTTCATTGCGAGACCATAGTTGTTTATTGATTGCTTTCTCATATGTGCCTTGACTGTGGGCCTTCAGCAGACCGAGTAACCCCTTGCTGGAGCCAGCAACCTTGGGCTCAAGCTAGTGAGCTTTGCTAAAACCAGATGAGCCCGCGTTCAAGCTGGTGACCTCAGGGTCTCGAACCTGGGTCCTCTGCATCCCAGTCCGATGCTCTATGTATTGCGTCACCGCCTGGTCAGGCTACAGTTTTTTTTCTGTAGTTTTATCTTTCTCATTTCATCTTTTATTATCCAGGATTTATTTGAAGTATAGTGTGAAGTAAGGGTCCAATATTGTATTTTTTTTTTTATTTATAGCCTATTTCTTTATGAGTGAGTTTGATAATTGGGTTCTATTCTTTTCCATTATTTGTCAACCTTTGGGTTGATATTGTATAGAGCCTTGGCCAGGAGGCTCAGTGGATAAAATGTCATCCCAGTGTGCTGAGGTCTCAGGTTCAATCCCTGGTCAGAACACATACCACATACCAATGAGTGCACAACTAAGTGGAATAACAAGTTGATGCTTCTCTCTCTCCTCCCTTCAACCTTTCCTCTTTCTCTCTCTCAAGTGAATGGAGGGGGAAACTTTATTTAAAAAATACTGTATTGAATTTCCTGTTGCTTAACATCTGGTAGAGCAAGTTCTTCATCTGTTCTTTCACCAGAGCATTCTGGTTATTCTTGACCCTTATCACACATCCAAAACAAACAAACAAACCCTCCCAAACAAAAAAATGCTGGAACTTTAAGATTACATTGAATCTATAGATAAATTTGAAAAGAAATGACATCATTATAATAGTGTATATTACAATTCATTGGTATGATATGTATCACCATTTTGGAGTAGTTCTTATTAATTTCTCTTGATATGTTTTATGGTTTTCAGATTGTCTTGCACATTTGCTGTAAGATTTATTTCTGGATGTTTTTTATGCTATTAAAGCAATATTTGTGTTTTGTTGGTATATATGAATTTATATATAATATAAAATATAAATATTATATTTACATATTTATACATAGAACATATATGTATAAATAAATATAATTGAGGTTTTTATATTATCTTTGTATTCCATAATAGTCCTAATAATTTGTACATTTCTTGCATATACATTTAAAATTTTTCCACATATACAGGCATAACACATGTGAGTATATCATTTCTGTTCCTTTTTTTTATTTTGCTTGCTATAATGCATAGTCTAAGGTTTTCAGTATGATACTGAATAGAAGGGGTAATGGTGGGCAATCTTGTCTTATTCCTTATGCCCAAATACTTTTCCATAGTTAAACAGTAAGGATGGCACTTGCTGTTTTTGTTGTTGTTACTGTTTTGTAGTTACACTGTATAAGATTAATGAATAACCTTGAGTTCAAAGCCAAACTTCTTCAACAGCTAGCTGGATGACCTTTGGCTGGTTGTTTCACATCTCTGTGCATTTTCTCATGAGAAAAAAGAGATGTCTTGCATTAGATTACCGATTTAACAGCAATATTCAGCACTGATGCTTTATACAAGAGGTATAATCCCAGAGTAGCAAGAGTGAATGAAATGGAAACAAAGCAGGGAAGTATGGGAAGCAATGAAAGCTGTCTTACTACCCCTGCCACTGTCTCATGACATAACCAGTGGCTCAGCAGATGAGCCACTCAGCCAGGTAAGATGCCTATAGATTAGCTATGATAACCTGGGTCCCAGAGGAGTCAGTGGGGAAGAGGAGAGTGAGGGATTTTATCCTCTAGCTTCCTGTCTTGAGGGTTAACATTTGCCCCCATGGGGTGTTAACTTTAACTCATTTCTGGGTTGCATAATCAGACTTTTTGACAGGTCTGGGAAACCAGATCCCAAACCCTGTGGAAGGGCAGTTCATCGGAGTCTAGAGGTTGTGGGAGGAGCCATAGACTCCTGGTAAGTGGCTGCCCAGCCTCAGGCAGCAGAACTACAAGGTCCTGTATGAAGTCGTTTAGCTGAGGTGGTGAGGGAAGCTGAGCAAATGGCTAAGAGTCCAGAAGACAGGTGAAGCTGAAAGATTCTGAGAACTTGCATAAAACACATCAGTTTGTGGGGCTGCTACTACTAGTACCTACATCATCGGGTTGTTGTGTGGGTTAAATATGCTACTAATTGTAAAATGCTTAGAAAAGGGCTTGGTACAGAGGGAGCTCTCAAATACCATTAGGTAAAATGCAATCCAATTTATCATCTTTTCCTTTATAGACACTAATCTTTGGAAATGCTTAGAAAAGTCTTCTCTACTCAGCTATTATAAAAATAGCATCCATCTGGATTTTATTTTGGCATATAAAGTGAGGTCAGAAACACGTTTTATGCTTTTCCAAATGATTTGACACCAGTCCAAACACCATGCTTTCAATATTCCATATTTTCTCCCTTTGCTTTGAAATTTGATTTATAATAAATTAAATTTGCATATTTAGTTGCTAATTTAGTAACTTTTATTCTGTTCCATTGATATCTATAAATTTTATTGTACTTTTTAAAGAATTGTAGCTTTGATAATGTATTATATGACGTGTTTCCATTTCTTGTTCTTTTTTTTTAAAAAAGGATTTTTCTGGCTATTTTCACATGTTAGCAATTTTTGATAACATCAAGAATCAGTTTTTTTAAGGTCCTTCTAAAAAAATTTCTTCTGGGATTTTGATTATGAGTACATTGAATTTATGGTTTACAATAGAAAAAATTATAGTGGTGAAATTTACTTTCAAAAAACAAGATATATCTATTTATTTAATATTTAACATTCTTAGTAGAAATTTGTAACTTTCAGCAACTTCCAAATATTTATGTCATTATTGCTAGATATTTTATAATCTTCTATGGCAGTGAATGGAAGGTTTTCTATATCATATATTTTACTTGATTATGGTTTGTATATCAGAAACCTTCTAGCTTTACTTTTAATTTTTTAACAACTTTACTGAGGTAAATTTTACAGTGTCATAGAATTCACCCATTCAAGTGTGCATTTCAATAATTTTTAGTAATGTAACCAAGTAGTGCCACTATCACCATATATTAATTTTAGAATCTATTTCTTCCTCCGATCCTCATGCCTATTTACAGTTATCCAGTTCCCATCCCAGCCGTAAATGAGTACTAACCCGCCTTCTGTCTCTGTGCATTTTGTGGACAATTCATATAAATGAGTAATACACTAAGTTGTATCTTGTGTCTGGCTTTCTTTCATTTAGCATATTATTTTTCAAGGTTTATCTACGATCTATCCATTTAACAAAGATGGAAATTTAGGTTGTTTTCACTTTTGGACTGTTATGAATACTGCTACTATGAACATTCTCATGAAGTCTTTGTGTGGACATATGGTTTTATTTCTTTTAGATGGATAGGTAGGAGTAGAATTGCTGGGTTGTATGGTAATTTTATGTTTAACTTTTTGAGAAACTGCCAAACTGTTTTTCAAAGTGGCTACACCATTTTACATTCCCACCGGCAATATGTAAGTTTCCCTATTGATTCTAAAATGTTTATTTTGTATGTGACTATCTTATTGAATAATCTTTTATTTTAATAATTTTTCTGTTGATGCTTGGATTAGTACACAGGGATTGCAAGTGACAGCATTCCAACTCAAACTAGCTGAAGGAAAAAAGATAAATGTATTGGTTTATACAATTAAGGAGGACAAATGAAATGCTGATCAATACATCTAGCATTCAGGAACTTAACAGATTAGGAGGGTTTTCTCAGCTATGTTTCTTAATATTATTTTAGTCTTGAACATCTTGACAGGTGATAGATACTGAATTATACAGTCTTTTTTCTTTGATTTTTTAAAAAAAATTTATTCATTGATTTTAGAGAGAGGAAGGGAAAGAGAGAGAGAGAGAGAGAGAGAGAGAGAGAGAGATTTGTTCCTGTATGTGTCCTGACCAGGGATTCAACTCACAACCTTTGTGTATTGAGACAATGCTCTAACCAACTGAGCTATCGGCCAGGGCAGGACTTATTTTAATGTTTCTTTTAATGTGAGTCTGCTGGTGGTGAACTCTTTCAGCTTTTGAGTATTTGAAAAGAAATCCATTTCACCATTTTTTGAATGACACTTTTGCTGCATATAGAATTCTATGTTAACAGCTTATTTTCTTTAAGCATTTTAAAGATGTTATCTTCTTTCTCACTTGCAGTGTTTCTGGCAAATTGCCTTCATTTCCCTACATTTTATATACTGGGTTTTTTTTTTAGCTTAATTGAGAAATAATTGATAAATAAAATGGTAAGATATTTACAGTATGCTTTGTGGTGATCTGATATATTGTATATACGTTGTGAAGGCATTGCCATCATCTAGTTAATTAACACGTTTCATTTCCTCACATGTTCATAAATATTTTTGGTGAGAACATTGAAGTTCTGCTCTCGTAGCAGAGTTCAGTGATATAACGCAGTGTTGTTAACTACAGTAACTGCGTTTTACATCAGGTCCTCAAACTTTATTCAGTTTATAGCTGAATGTTTGTACCTCTCACCAAACTCTCCTTATTGTCCCCACCCCAGTCCCTGACAACCACTTTTCTACTGTTTCTATGAGTTTTACTTTTTCTTTTTAAGCTAATTTATAAGCAATACTATGCAGTATTTGTCTTTCTCTGTTTGGCTTGTCTCGCTTTATATGCGGCTCTCAGAGTCTACCCATGTTGTTGTAAATGGCAGGCTTTCCTTCTTTCTTATAGCTGAGTAATATTCCAGTGTGCGTGTGCGTGTGCATGTGCATGTCCACGTCACGTTACCACATCTTCTTTACTCATTCATCTGATAATAGCTACTTAGGTTGTTTACATATCTAGACCATTGTGAGTAATGCTGCAATAAACATGGCTGTGCAAATATTTATTTGATATCCTGTGTTGGGCTTTTTTTTTTTAGTTTTTTTTTCTTTTCAAATTTTTTTCTTTTTGATCTCCTGTTTTCATTTTCTTTGGTAGTTATATCCAGAAGTGGGACAGTGGGATCATATGGTAGTTCTATTTTTCTTTTTTTTTTTTCATCTTTGAACCCTCCTCAGTCCTTGGTTTCATGTTTTACACACAGTAGTTGCTCAATGTTTTGGCTTCAATGTACTTTTTTTTTTTTTAACAGAGACAGAGAGAGAGAGTCAGAGAGGGATAGACAGGGACAGACAGACAGGAACAGGGAGAGATGAGAAGCATCAATCATCAGTTTTTCATTGCGAGACCTTAGTTGTTCATTGATTGCTTTCTCATATGTGCCTTGACCGCGGGTCTTCAGCAGACCGAGTAACCAAGTAACCCCTTGCTCGAGCCAGTGACCTTGGGTTCAAGCTGGTGAGCCTTTGCTCAAACCAGATGAGTCCGTGCTCGAGCTGGCGACCTCGGGGTCTCGAACCTGGGTCTTCTGCATCCCAGTCTGATGCTCTATCCACTGTGCCACTGCCTGGTCAGGCCTATTTTTCATTTTTTGAGGAAACTCTTCCACACTGTTTTTCATAGTAGCTACACCAATATACATTCTCATCAACAGAGAACAAGGGTACTCTTCTCCACATTCTTGCCAACACACTTGCTATTTCTTAACTTTTTTCATGATAACTATCTGAATAGGTGTGACATAATATCTTATTGTGGTTTTGATTTGAGTTTCCTGATGATTAGTGATGTTGAGCAACTTTTTGTGTACCTGTGGCCATTTTCATGTCTTTTTGGGAAAAATGTCTATTCAGTTTCTCTGTTCATCTTTTAATTGAACTGTTTGGGGTTTGTTGTTGTTATTTTTATGGGTTCTTCATATATTTTCGGTATTAACCATTTGTCAGACATATGATTTGCAAATACTTTTCCTATTCCATAGTTTCCCTTTTTATTTTGTTGATGGTGTCTTTTGCTATGCAGAGCTTTTCAGTTTGATGCAGTTTCATCTGTTTATTGTTTTTTATGTTCTCTTTGCTTTTGGTGTCAAATCCAAAAAGTTATCGCCAAGACAAATGTCAAGCTTACTCTCTCTACTTCTTCCAGGAGTATTATGGCTTACGATCTTACATTCAAGCTTTAACTTCATTTTGAGTTGTTTTCTGTGTATGGTGTAAGCTAGTGGTCCAGTTTCATTCTTTTACATGGGACTGTCTAGTTTTTCCAACACCACTTATTGAAAAGACTGCCCTTTCACCATTGTATGTTATTGGCTCCTTTGTTGGAAATAAATTCATCATATACATGTGGGTTTATTGCTAGGCTCTATTTTGTTTAATTGATTTATGTGTCTATTTTTGTGCCAATACAATACTATTTTGATGACTATAGTTCTCTAATGTAATTTTCAATCTGGAAGTGAGATACAACATATTGTTTTGTTTTAGATTGTTTTTTATTTTTATTATGGCTGCTTTTTAAAATTTATTTTAGAGAGACATAGAAAGGAGAAAGAGAGAGAGATTGAGAGAAGCATTCATTTGTTGTTATACTTATTTGTGCATTCATTGGTTGGTTCTGTATGTACCCTGACCAGTGATCAGACCCACAACCTTAGTGTTTCGAGACAATACTACGACTGAGCTAACTGGCCAGGCTTACTATGGCTACATTTAAGTTTTGTTTTTGTTTTTTAAAGATTTTATTTATTGATTTTAAAGAGAGGAGAGAGAGAGAAACACGAGAAAGAGGAGCAAGAAGCATCAACTCATTGCTTCTTATATGTGCCTTGAACAGGCAGGTCAGAAGTTTGAACCTGAAACCTCAGCATTCCAGGTCAACCCTTTATCCACTGTACCAACACAGGTCAGGCTAATATGGCTGCTTTCTTTCTTTATTTATTTTTTTTATCATTGATGCCGAACAATTTGATTATGATAGGCCTTTATCTAGTTTTCTTAGTATTTCCTATGCTTGGGTTTGCTGGAATTCTTGAATCTCTGGAATTACCGGTTTCATCAAATTAAATATATATATTTTTTATTTATTTATTTATTTTTCTGGTAGGTGATGGGTTTTTTTATCTTTTTTATTTTTATTTATTTTTATTTTATTATTTTTTTTACAGAGACAGAGAGAGAGAGAGTCAGACAGGAATGGAGAGAGATGAGAAGCATCAATCATCAGTTTTTCGTTGCGACACCTTGGTTGTTCATTGATTGCTTTCTCATATGTGCCTTGACCGCGGGCCTTTAGCAGACCGAGTAACCCCTTGCTTGAGCCAACGACCTTGGGTCCAAACTGGCGAGCTTTGCTCAAACCAGATGAGCCCGTGCTCAAGCTGGCGACCTCAGGGTCTGAAATCTGGGTCCTTCCGCATCCCAGTCCGACGCTCGATCCACTGCACCACCGCCTGGTCAGGCCCATCTTTTTTATTGACAGATTTTATAGAGACAGAGGGAGGAAGGGAGAGTGAGAGGGAAGCATTCATTTGTTGTTCCACTTAGTTGTGCATTTGTTGATCACTTCCTGTATGTGTCCTGACCCAGGATCGAACCCCACAACCTGGTGTTTCCACACGATGCTCAAACTGACTGAGCTAACAGGCCAGGGCCCTCTTCCTTCTTATTTACAGCTGCTGTAACTTTTATCGATTGCAGCTGTTCTGCCACAAACAGTATCAGTCCCATGTCTCCTGATACTTCCTCCCTGCCTGCTCAGTGTGTGTTTAGATTAGATTGGATTTGAGGAAGAGCCTTATGTGAAAGGGTTGAAATCTGGAATAATTATTTAGAAAGATTAAGATATTTTTCTTAAAAAACCTATTAATATCTGAGGCTGAGCCTCAGATTCTTACTGTCTGAAATCATCTAGGAATAATGAGGTTAGCAACTATCTCTGGCCCATGTCAGGGCATCTAGTGTCTGCCCAGCATCCCTTTCCCCTCCTCCTTATAAGAAAATATTCTTTCCGGCCCTGGCTGGTTGGCTCAGTGGTAGAGCGTCGGCCTGGCGTGCAGAAGTCCCGGGTTCGATTCCCGGCCAGGGCACACAGGAGAGGCGCCCATCTGCTTCTCCACCCCTCCCCCTCTCCTTCCTCTTTGTCTCTCTCTTCCCCTCCCGCAGCTGAGGCTCCATTGGAGCAAAGATGGCCCGGGCGCTGGGGATGGCTCCTTGGCCTCTGCCCCAGGCGCTAGAGTGGCTCTGGTTGTGGCAGAGCGACGCCCCGGAGGGGCAGAGCATCACCCCCTGGTGGGCGTGCCGGATGGATCCCGGTCGGGCGCATGCGGGAGTCTCTGACTGCCTTCCCGTTTCCAGCTTCAGAAAAATACAAAAAAAAAAAAAAGGAAAATATTCTTTCCTTTGGAGATTTTTTCCATATATATATATATTTATATTATATATATATAGTTTTTATATATAGTTTTATATATATAGTTACAAATATATTAGGCCACTTGAAGTTTTTCTATAGCTCACTGATGCCATGCATATTTTTAAGAAAATTCTCTTCTCTTTCAGTTTTGTTTTGTTTTGATGTGTTTCTGTTGTTTCATCTTCAGGTTCATTAACCTTTTCTTCTGCAAAATCTAATTTGAAATTTATCCTATACAGTGTGTTTTCCATCTTACACTTTGTAGTGTTTTCCTCTCAAAGTTTTTGTTTCTTTTGTTTTATGTGTTCTGCATCTCCACTCAACTTTTCTCAACATGTGAAATATAGTTATAGTAATTGGTTTAGTTACTGTTTTTTCTCATTCTAATATCCACGTCAGTTCCTGTTTGGCTTCAACTTACTTATTTATTTTTCTCATTATGCATCTTATTTTACTTCTCTTGTATTTAGGAATTTTTATTGGATCTCAGACATTGTGAATTTTTTCTTGATGGGTGCTGGATATTTTTGTTCTTGCCCTTTTTTTCTGGGCACAGTTAAAGTTATTTGAAACAGTTTTCAGGTTTTGTTTTTAAGATTTATTAGGCAAACCTGGAGCAGTGCTCAGGAGAGGACTAATTATTTCCCAAACTAATAGAAGAGTCTTCTGTGTACTTTCCCTAACACTCTGAGAATCATAGCTTGGCTGGTGAAAACAGGCACCATTCCTAGCTATGTGTAAGCACTGGACACTATTACTTCTAGATTTTTTGGATGGTTTTCCCCCCTGCCTTGGCTATTTTTCCTCACACATGTGCTTATCATATTCAGCTGAATATTCAAGGGGATCCTCTGCAGATCCCTAGAGTTCTCTTCCTGTGATACTCAATCTTCTCTCGTGCTCTGTCCTGCAAATACTATCCGCCTTGGTCTCCCCTGGCTCTCAGCTGCATCTCCTCCAGTCAGGGATAATTTCATTTTGATAAATTGACCCCTTTATCCTTATTAAATCTCTCTCTTTATCCATCACAATATTCTTTCTTGTAAATCTTGATATTATTGATGAGATGACACCTTTGTAAGTATTCTACTCAATGCCCTTGAATTATGTGGATTTCCAGGTGGTTGGTGGGAAGAGGAACTATTCCTGGCTTTGTGTTAGCTTTGGGGATTGTTCTTTTTGGTCGTTTCCTCACAAACTTGTTCTAGTTTGTATTCAGCTAAAAATTCAAGGGGCTCTAATGATCTCTGGAACTCTCTCTTGAGGTATTTTCTCTTTTCTGGTTCTCTGTACTGTGAGCTCTCTACAGCTCAGCCTCCCTGTCCCAGCTCTCTCTAATCAACTCAAAAAGCCTGCAAGCCTCTGCTGTCATTCTCCCTCCCTATGTGGCTGCCTGGAAATTTCCTGAAAACAGTAGGCTGAGGCAATTTTGGTGCTCAACTTACATGTTCCCTCTATCTCAGGTGTCACTGCCTCATATTTAATATTTGCAAACCATCGCTTTATATATTTTATTTTGTCCTTCTTTTTATTTTTTTATTTTCTTGGTTGTTTCAAACGGGAGGGCAAATCCAATCTCTGTTACTTCATATTGGCCAAAAGTGGAAATTCTCATCTTTAATAATTTTAGAGCACTGGTTGAGTATCTCAGTTGGTGAGAGAGCAGTCCCGATACGCCAAGGTTATGGGTTCAATTCCCAGTCAGGGCACATACAGAAATAACCAATGAATGCATAAATAAGTGGAACAACAAGTAGATCTCTCTCACTCTTTCTACCCCTCTCTCTTTCCCTTTCTCTCTCTCTTAAATAATAATAATAATTAAGAGTTTTATATAAATTTAAGGTATTTTATGAATGCAAACTATACCTAAGATTTTTGATGATTATATTGTTTTTTTGTGTATGTGTGTGTTTTGGGTTTTTTTTTTTACAGAGACAGAGTCAGAGAGAGGGATAGACAGGGACAGACAGACAGGAATGGAGAGATGAGAGAAGCATCAATCATTAGATTTTTGTTGCGCGTTGCAACAACTTAGTTGTTCATTGATTGCTTTCTCATATGTGCCTTGACTGTGGGCCTTCAGCAGACTGAGTAACCCCTTGCTTGAGCCAGCGACCTTGGGCTCAAGCTGGTGAGCATTTGCTCAAACCAGATGAGCCCGCGCCCAAGCTGGCAACCTCGAGGTCTTGAACTTGGGTCTTCCACATCCCAGTCCGATGCTCTATCCACTGCGCCACCGCCTGGTCAGGCTATATTGTGTTTTTGTAATGCACACTGTTGTTCACTCCTAGCGAATTATGTTTTCAAATGTTTAACATTGTAATTTTATATTATGAGCTCATCTTCAGTGCAGCCTGTGTTGAAGGCATGTTCTTCCAGGTTAGTTTTGTGTATCCTTCTACCAGATATGTTAACTTCTTGACTGCACAGTATTCCCACAGATAAAAACTCACTGGAGATGACCTTACAAAATACAATTATTTTAAGACATTGAACATCTTTGGTGTCCTCAGATCACATGGAGAGTAGAAATTCAGAGTCTAAAGCCATGTATGGTAAGGGGCCTACTTTCTGTATTGTCAAGGGAGTCTTTTTTTTTTATTAAATCCAGAGCCGAAGAGAAGACTGACAAACTTTCTTTTGATCTTTGTATATTGATGGATAATTTTTTCTCCCTAAAAGGTGCCAAGCTTTGTGTAGATATCTCATTTATAACTCGTAGCATTACATGGGGCTTCTCTGTCCTCACATGGCTGTTGAAACCCAAATTCCTAGCTTATTGAAACCAGCATCTCTTCCTTCCCACAAGGACCTTCAAAGTCAGTCTCCATATTTATTGTTCTGGTTTTCAGAGTCTAAAGCCATGTATGTTAACTAGGATATATTTCTTATTATGTTAACTATAAGGGTGTGTATAGTATATGTTTTCTTTCTGTTTTAATGTTTTCATTTTGATTACTTGTTAGTGGCAACTAAGTGAGGCTTCCAGCCTTTAATAATTAAGTTAAAAAAATAAGTACCCAAATATAGATAAAAGAAAGGGTAACAATGCAGATATTGTCAGTAATTAAAGGACATGTTGATTGAGTAATGGGACTATGAAATGAAAAAAGCAAAAAGAATGGGATCCAGGCAGATGAGGACAGGTAGGGTACAACTAATAATCACCATTATTGTGTGCTAACTATGTGCCTGGTGCATTGCATGTTGTGTCTCAGTGATCTTCTCTTTAAGGAAGGAAATTGTATCCCCAGGGTCCAGAGAAGGAAAGTTGAGCATAGGAACCAGAGTGTGAGTGAGATGATTTTAATTGGCTCTACCTACTCTTTCTATTAAACTATGCTGCCTTCCGTAGGTATATAGAATACTTTGGATTCTTATGAGAAAGAAGAATAAGGCTAAGGTTTTTATAGTCTTTTTGAATGAATATCTTGTTTCTTAGCTTACTGTTATTTTGTAGTAAGAGTGTGCTACTATACATACATACATATTTAATATGTATATGTGTTACATGTATACATACATATATATACACAAATACACTTATATATAATAATATTGGTAACTTTATCTATATCTGTATCTCCAAAGCAGGATTTTTAGTGATGAGTCAGGCTGCAGTTGCTCTCATGCCTGTCTGATTTCGTTAGTGGGAGTGAGAATCAGCTGGATGCCAGGCCTGGACATTCTCGAGCGGGATTCAGTGAATGTTTCTGCACAGGACTAAATAGTAAATATTTCTGGCTTTGTGGGTCATATGTTTTCTTGGTGCAATGACTCAACTCTGCTATAACAGCATGAAAGCAGCTAGAAACAAAACAAAAACAAATGGGTGTGGTCATGTTCCAATTAAATTTTATTTATTGTATATATTTTTAAGACTTTATGCCTGACCTGTGGTGGCGCAGTGGATAAAGCGTTGACCTGGAATGCTGAGGTCACTGTTTTGAAACCCTGGACTTGCCTGGTCAAGGCAGATATTCATTGTAGAGAGGTGGGGGGAAGAAAGAAAGAGAGAGAGAGAGAGAGAAAGAGAAAGAGAGAAGGGGGGAGGAGCAGGAAGCCTCAACTCTCATATGTGCCTTGACCGGGCAAGCCCAGGGTTTCAAACCAGCGACCTCAGTGTTCCAGCTTTATCCAATGCGCCACCACAAGTTAGGCCTTTTTTTAAAATATAAATTTTATTTTTATTTTTTTAGATTTTATTTATTAATTTTTAATGAGAGGAGAGGTGGGGGGAGAGAAAGAATAATGGAGGAGGAAGAGGAAGCATCAATTCATAGTAGTTGCTTCTTTATATGTGCCTTGACCAGGCAAGCACCAGGGTTTTGAACTGGTGACCTCAGCATTCCAGGTCGACGCTTTATCCACTACGCCTCCACAGGTCAGGCAAATTTTATTTATAAAAATAGGTAGTAGGCCATATTTACCCCATGGGCTATAGTTTGCTGACCCCTGCTCTCGAGTTTATTCTGTGATGAAATGTCACAGGACTGAGGCTTCCTCTGTACTCACGGAAGTCTCCGAAGCTGTCTGGGTCGAGTAGAGAGAATTTGGATGGCAACTCTGGGAATCCCAGGAAAAGTCAAGAGAAAATAAGATGGAATGCTCTGGCACACAGCTCTTCTCTTATCTACAGTCAGATATGCAAAGAGAAGCTAAACAATGTTGGTGTTGGCCAAGGAGCTTTTCATACAGATAGTTATTTTATTACATTGACACTAGTCTTCCCAGAGCCTAGTGGGGCTGGTAGAATAAGCATGTGAGGTTGGGTTTTTAGGTTATTATGTTAAATAGAGAAGTTTTAAAGAAAAAAAAATTTAAGTCACAAAGTTACATTTAGTTTTCATTTTAATAGTTTTGTAATTTTACAAAAGGACAAGGTGGCTGGGCCAAATAGTGGTTTTCCAGTCATTGTTAACTTCCCTTTATCTTTGGTCTTGCTTTCATCAAAAGTATGTAACAGGCTTGCTGAATTTAAATCAGCACTCACTGACTTGAATTGACTGCTCAAGAGTCTGGGACCCAGCGAATAGACGGGTTTTGAATAATAGTGTCTTAAGCATTAAGATGAAATGCATTCCTTTGCTGTAGCACACCATTTACAGAAATCATGGTGATCTTTATTTGCTTCCAGCTTGGACCAGGGCTTCCACGCATAGCTTTTGATTATTTTCTTCCTGGTGTTTATAATTGCCTTTTTTTTTTTTTTTTTATGTTGATAAAAGGATAATGTTCCTTCATCATATAATCTAATCTATCCGGCGTCCATTTTTTTAAGTAAATTTTTCTTTTTTTTTTTTTCTTTTTCCCCCTTTGGAAATTAAATTTAATAGGGTGACATTGGTTCATAGAAACACATAGGTTTCAGGTATACGTGTCCATAACATTCGAACTATTTATTGTGTTGTGTGCCCATCACCCAAAGTCAAATCATTTTCCTTCCCTGTGTACAGTCATCTCTCACCATATCGTGGTTCACTTTTTGCAGTCTCACTGTATCACGGATTTTAAAATTGTATATATATATCTAATTTTGGATCGTGGATTTTTGGCTATACCACAGGATTTTGCAGTATATAGGTATTTTTATATATTTACTATTTTAACTATTTTTGTGGTAAAATAAGTATTTTCTAGCCTAAATTATTGAAAACAATATAAAAATATAAAGCCTTAAAATATATATATAGATAATAAAATAAATATAAGGTCGCTACACCACGGATTTTCACCCGTCGTGGGGGGTTCTGGAACCTAACCCCCGCAATAGACAAGGGACCACTGTATTTGGCCCTCTTTCCTTCTCTCCCACCCCCTCTGGCAACCACTCACTTTTGTCTATGCCCACGAGTCTCAGTTAAAACTTTCTATTTAACTTTCTGAATTTGGAATACATTCCTAAGGGTTAAATATCAAGAATTCTAAAAACAATTACCTCTCACTTTATTCCTATATTTGCTCAGTTTCCACAATAAGTAACCAGTATTATTAATTTCTTTCTTTCTTTCTTTCTTTTTTTTTTTCTGAAGCTGGAAATGGGGAGAGACAGTCAGACAGACTTCCGCATGCCCCTACCGGGATCCACCCGCACGCCCACCAGGGGCCACGCTCTGCCCACCAGGGGGCGATGCTCTGCCCCTCCAGGGCATCACTCTGCCACGACCAGAGCCACTCTAGCGCCTGGGGCAGCGGCCAAGACGCCATCCCCAGCGCCCGGGCCATCTTTGCTCCAATGGAGCCTTGGCTGCGGGAGGGGAAGAGAGAGATAGAGAGGAAGAAGGGGAGGTGGAGAAGCAAATGGGTGCTTCTCCTATATGCCCTGGCCGGGAATCGAACCCGAGTCCCCCGCACGCCAGGCCGACGCTCTACCGCTGAGCCAACCGGCCAGGGCCGTATTATTAATTTCTTAATAATTCTTTTATTACAATGTTATGCAAACACAAGCCAGTGCACACTCTTCTTCTCTTTTACACTGGGGTAACAAATATTTTTCTGCATCTTGCTCTTCACTTAACAATATATCTTGGTTAATACATGAAGAACTCTTTTGTGTGTTTTTATAGCTACAGTTTTCATTAATATAGCTGCATTAATGAGCATGGTATATTCAATCCTTATGTTATTTATTCTTATCTTTGGCTAATGCCAACATTGCAATGTATAATCCTGTCCTAGAGTCATTTTGCATGTGTGTAAGTATAGGATAAATTCCTATACTTGATCTTAGCCAAAAGGCCAAGGAGCTAGGAATAATTCCTAAAAGTAAATTCCTGGGTCAAAGATTAGAGCCATTTGAATTCTGGTTATTGTTGCCAATTTGCTCTCTATATGGGTTGTACAAGTGAGAACTCCTAAAGAAATGTATGAAAACACATGTTTCCTTAAAGTAGCATCATAAGTCATTCTAAAATCTTTTGTATTTTGTATTGTCTGGTAGGTAAGAAATAATATCTAAGTACTGTATAGCTTTAGTTTACATTTCTTTTATTATAAATAAAGTTGAGTATATTTTCATGTTTTATGTGCTGTTTATATATATTTAAAATTTTTTTCATATCTTTGTAAATTACTTACTTGGAGTTTAGGTTTTTTTCCTGTCTATGTCTAGGACATTTTATGACCTGCTTTCCTATGAATTGCAAATATTTTCCTTATTTGTCATTTACCTTTTAATATTTTGATTATTTAAGACGTTAAATTTGATGAATTAGAGCAGTGGTCCCCAACCCCTGGGCCGTGGACTGGTACCGGTCTGTGGGCCATTTGGTACCAGTCCACAGAGAAAAAATAAATAACACATTATTTCTGTTTTATTTATATTTAAGTCTGAATGATGTTTAATTTTTAAAAAATGACCAGATTCCCTCTGTTACATCCATCTAAGACTCACTCTTGACCCTTGTCTAGGTCACGTGATACATTTATCTGTCCCACCCTAAAGGCCGGTCCGTGAAAATATATATTTTCTGACATTAAACCAGTCCGTGGCCCAATAAAGGTTGGGGACCACTGAATTAGAGTATATAAAATTTTTAAAAATTTTGAGTGACAAATATATAAACAGCCTAGGTAAAACTTTTTGCCACATTTGTAAAAATATTCAGTGTTCCTAAAACTCAGTAACTTAAAGACAAAGAACCCAATGGGAAAAAAAGGCAAAGAAAATGAGCAGGCACATCACAGGAAAAATACAAATGACCAGTTACCAATGGAAGAAGCTCAGTAAGTCTCAGTAAGCCAGGAGATACAAATGAAAAAAACAACAAAATATTATTTTTACTTATATTTTTAAATCCCTTATAAACGGATAATATCTATTATTGGCAGAGGTGTTAGGAGGCAGGACTACCAAGCAATGATAGAGGGATTCAATGATGTAGCATTTTTGGAGTGAAATGTTCTTTCCTGCAGACTTTTAATAATTCAAATACCCAAACAAAGGGCACAGTGATATGAGCTGGGCCCTTGGAGCAAGATTGCCTCTGATCTAAATCCTTGCCTATTAATTTATTCCCTGATGACTTTTGGGGCAAGTCATTTAACCTCTGTTTCTTGCTTTTGTCTGAAAACTGAAAATGATAATAATGGCACCAACCTTAGATCTCTGTTGTGAATATTAAATAAGTTAATGCATATAAAGTACTTTTATTAGACTCTATAACATACTAAAAATTCAATGATGATAACTATTTCTGATATATAAACACAGTTGAGCCAGGATATTCACTGAAGTGTGATTGTAAAGGTTAAAAAACAAACAAACAAACCCCAAAACACATGTAATCAAATTGGTTACTCTAATGGGGAAAGATTGAATAAATACTACTGAGGACCATGTAGGCATTAGAAGAACAAAGGAGACTGGTCATTCATTAGTTGAGACTTTGTTGAGTTCTCACTATGTGCCAGGTACTGTTTTATCCCTGGAGATACAGTCACGATAGAACAAAATTTATTACTGAAAAGAAAAAGGCTCCATAGAATGTTGTTCAGAAGGCATCTGCAGAGCAATGTACTTAGAATGAGTCTATAAAAATGAATAACCCTACAAAAACCTATAGATATGTGGAATATTGAGAAAAATGTTTAGAAAGCTGCCCAACGTACTACTGTATCTCATTTCATTTTTTAACACCTCTGAAATAGGTATGTGTCTTATAATGATGGTGTTTCCGATTGCATAAAATATACCACAAACAAGGATAATCGTAGAGGTAGGTAGGATCTATGATTGGGTAGGTATGACAGACTTCTGTATTTAGTCTAGGTAATTTATTATTGTTTAAAACTTTACTAAGAGAATATAAATATACTTACTTGTGTGAGAAAACAACAACAAACCCTTCAGAGTTTGTGGAGGAGGGCAGTCCAAACCAGGTGAGGACAGTTATATTCTTACCTGAACAACATTTGTTCTTCCTCTGGCCTGTGGCCCATCCTGTGCTTCTGTCTTAGCCCAGTGGTTTTCAACTGCCAGTCCGTGGACCAGTGCCAGTCCTACGAGAAAGAATAATTATAGACTTGATAATCTTCATACATCATCAGGATGGTTAACTTTTTTGTGGACTGACACAAAATTTCTGACAGACCAGTGTTTGAAAATCACTGTTTAGCCAATATTCTTTCGGTTATAAGTAGCAGAATCCCACTTGTATATTAGCTTTGAAATTAAGGAAGGGAACGTAAGGAATTTTACATAGAGGTGGGAGAAAGCAAGATGGGGATCGGATAACAGGATATTTAAGAAGATTGTGCTCTCTTGTTAGTGGTTGAGATTTATTTCAAAGGTGTGTTCACCTAAAGGCACAGAAACCATGGACAGGGCTTACTTAACACAAAGATAAGCCTTTACCTAAAAAGTTACATACAAAGGGAGTGACTACCTACCATGACCTACCTACCCATTTAGGAATTTATGACTGGATCACACTGTGAGGTTACTTTTATTTAATCTCTTTTTTCGTCCACACAAGAATAGATGGGAGTTATAGAATCAAAGGATGTGGCTAGACCTGAGCAAAGATGCCCTTTGGAGCCAGGGTGAGGGTCTTTTAGAGACTGTCTGGCTCCATGTGGTCGCTCTCTGTTGCTGTTCACTTGGTTAGTGTAGGGCCAGTGGCCTCTGCCATGGCCATGCAGGTTCCCATTGGATTCAAGCAGATGTTAAAGGAACAGTGGAGCCAGAAAATGGTGGGCCATTCTGTTTATTAAAGTCTTGTAACTAAAAAAATTTTATTTACCCAACAGTTAGTTAATTACTCTCTTTTTCTCTCTACAAAGATGGTTTCAGGCTTCTCTAAATACAGGACAAAAGATGGCTACCTCATTGCTGTTAAATTACATCTCTTCAATTCAAGTGACCAACCAGGTCAAGGGACGACAGCATCCTTGGATCCCAAATCTAAACTCCTGGGAGAAACTGACTTGTTCAGCTGGAGAACAGGGGGCAGGGCATTATGTTCAGATAATGCTACTTTTGTGGCCAAAGGAATGCAGCTTCTCTGAAGGGCATATTATAGGCCTGGGCAGATGACTTCATTACTGTAGCTTATTAATATTATTTCCATGCCATCTTATTCCCTTTATTCTTCTCATTCTGGTCCTTCTAAGGTTTTGATGCCCTGTGGTACCAACAAAGCCAGGATGCCTTTTCCCTCCCTAGAAATAACTGTTTCTCTCCCAAATGGTCCGTCCCTACCTTGTAAGTTTCCTAATCTGATTTGCTGGCCTTGGGAGAAACTGCTAGTTTTGCTTTCAGAAACATTAGTTAGATAGGGCCTCATTAACAAAGCCAAAGCCTTCCTGGCTCATCTCTTACTTAACCTTTGGGGATGATGGAAAGGTGTCTTTCTGCAAACACTGGGGGTACACTAAACAAAAAGAGAAAGTCCAACTTCATAGTCCCCAGTGTCTCAATTCCTTCTCTATCCTAGCATAATGGCACCAGGATGAAACAGTCTTAACCTCTGGAGTTCCTACTGTGAATGAAAAAGAGGTGCTGTAATAAATCATAAATTCCTAACTGGGCAGATCATGGTGGATAGTCACTCCCCAGACATATGACTTCTTAGTAAAAGGCTTATCTTTGCCTTAAGCAAGCCCTGTCTCTTGTTTCTGTGCATCTAGGTCAACGTAACTTTGAAATGACTCTTTTCAGCCCTGGCTGGGTAGCTCAGTTGGTTAGAACATCTTTCTGATACACCAAAACTATAGGTTTGATCCCCAGTCAGGGAACATACAAAAATCAACCAATGAGGTCCTGGCTGTTTTGTTCAGTGGTTAGAGCGTCAGCCTAGTATGCGGAAGTCCCAGGTTCGATCCTCAGTAGGGCACACAGAAGAAACAACCATCTGCTTCTTTCCCTTTCCTTCTCCCCCTTTCTCTCCCTCCTCCCCTCTCACAGCCAGTGGCTCAATTGGTTTGCGCATCACACCCAGGCACCGAGGGAAACTTGGTTGATTGGAGCATCGGCCCCAGATGGGGGCTTCCAGGTGGCTCCTGGTCTGGCACATGTGAGAGTCTGTCTCTCTATCTCCCTCCTCTCACTTAAAAGAAAAAGAAAAATCAACCAACATATGCATAAATAAGTAGAACAACAAATCAATGTTTCTCTTTCTTTCTTTCTATCCTTACATCTCTCTCTAAAATCAATTTTTCAAAAAACCTTAGAAAAAGAGAAAACTTTTCTGAAGTGCTTACCATTCCCTGGAACCAATGGCACTGAGTGTGACAGAAAATCAGAATGTAGGTGTCCCTCCGCACGTGGGAGCATTTCTCTGTATTTACTGGTGCAAGAGATGTTTGGGGCATACACAGACATCTGTGCTTGGACAGCTTTTGGCTCAAGCTTTTTTTTCAGTGTGGTGACAAGAAATTTTTTATGATCTTCTTTTTAGGGGATACCATGAATATCACAATTTCTAATTTTAAATGGAAAATCCAATTTTTACCATCATCATTGATCAGATGTAGCCTTTTCTAAAAAAACTGGAGGGAGTTGAATTCACTAGAATCCCACATTACATTTGATCTTTAGAATAGATTTTAAACAATGTAAGGAAGTGCTTGAGGAAAATGAAAATGCATTTCGTTTGAATTCTCTTCCGTGGGGAAGGATAGAGAAAGCTGCAGGTGCAGAAGGAGAGAGGAGAGGATGGGGCCAATTCCTCGGAAGTCATTTTCCCAAGGATCAGAGAAGAGGAACGACTATAAAGATCAGCTGACGAAGTGGGACTCCTTGATGGGATTCTTGTAATGAACTCACAGCTGTATGATGCTGCAGCGGTCTGTCGAATGCAAGGCCTGGGCAGCTGTAGGAGAGACCTGGACGGTGCCAATTCCTGTCCCCGAGCAAGGGCAGAGACTTTGCCGGTCCTCTGTAAAGCATCCTTGAGTCAACAGGGCTCCACACATTTCTCTGAGACTTTGGATCATTTGCAATGTGCCCCACAACTCCCACACATTTGCCTCTGAGTGTCCCAAAGCTCTCGCTGCTGCAACGTTCCCATAGGAATGTGGCCGCCTGCCAAGCAACCTCATGAACATTCCATTCATCTCCTTGGCTGGGAGGCAGCAAGGAAGCCAAAGGGGTTGGCTGTTTAACTGTTTGGGCCCTAAATTCACCCCGAAATGAATGGTCAAGCTTGTTGGACTTTTCTAGCAATCATGAAGAAAAACAGAAGATAAAACAACAGAGAAGTACTTACTTATTCATATGATCCAGTCTGAAAAAAAAAGCTATTTTTAAAGGTAGTCTAATGAAAACCACATTCTCTGGTTCTCCTTGTTATGAAATCATCCACCAGAAAGGCATTTTGAAGTAACGAGGCTTTGTGAGGTGTGACTAAAAACAATGTGACTATTTTTTTTTTTTTAAAAAAAGCAAACACAGCAGTATACAGCCACCCAAATGAAGGTTGTTGTCTTTCAAGTAATCTCAGTGGAATGATATACCAATAAATCCTTTAAGGAATTACTGGCCAGGTCTTGCTCTCAGTTTCGCTTGCTGTTGATCATTCATTCAACATGGATTAGACACCGCCTGTGTGCCAAGCACTGCCAGGCCCAGGAAACAGAATGATGAGAGAGATGCAATCTCACCGAATGTTTGGTGTGGGAGGCCCCCGAGGGCCTGTGGAAAATGTTAGCCCAGCCTGGGTTTGAATCCCCGTTTAACCTGTGGGGGTTGTGTAACCTCAGGCAACTTTCCTAAACTCTTTGAGTCACTGGTGTCCTTGTTTCTAAATGAAGATGGTAAAATGGACTTCATAGGATTGCTCTGAGAAGAAAATCAGGTGAAATGTGTAGTAACTGGCCTCAGCAGAGGCTGACACAGAGTAATTGCTCCGCAGATGAGAGTTCTTGTGATTATAATTATTTGAATTACACAGTTAGTTCAACCAGTTTTTCTTTTTTGGACTAGACTCTGAAAGCACTTTTGGAAAAATCAGACAGTTTATTATTGTACATTTGGGTCATATAAAGTACAATATTCAAAGTGTACAAACATTAGGCAATAGAAATGGAAACTTCCTCTTTTCCTTCCCTCTCTGCCACTCACTTTTCTCCCCTGAGATAACCAATGTGGCCAGATCTTGTGGGTGTCCAGATTTAACTCTATTTCTTGGAGATAGGTTCATAACAACACTTGTTGATTCCTGCTGCTATATATACTGCTCACAAAAATTAGAGGATATTTCAAAGTGAATATTCAGTGATAAACTATCCCCTAATTTTGTGAGCAATATATATACTCTATGGAATACCTCATGAATTTACGTGTCGTCCTTGTGCAGGGGTCATGCTAGTCTCTGTATTGTCCCAATTTTAGCACATGTGCTGCTAAAGCGAGCACTGTAATGTGTTTTTAATGATTACATACATAGCATTCTATTGACTGGATATATTATAATTGATTTAGCCAGTATGCCATTGATTAATATTTGTTTCTAATCTTTGACCATGACAATACAGCAAATGCCTTTCTTATATTTAGCTTTAACTAAGAATGATAAAACCAAAAACATACAATAGGCTCCTAAGGCAGCTGCAAACAATATCATTGGAATAAGGTGACTGGTTGGAAGCAGATAATGATGGCCTGATTAGATACATTCAGTATTGTTTTCTCAAAATATATCTCACTGTTCTATTCCTGGAATATTCATACTACTCCTCAAATGCTACCCATTGGAAAAGTGAAGTGAAATGATATTACAAAAATAATGGCATTCACCTGAAACCTATATTTTATTCACCAAATGTCACCCCAATCACGTCAATAAAATAAAAAATGGTGGAATTCTAGCTCAGACATGACTGTCTTAAAAACCCTCCAAGATCTATAATAAATGGACACGTTGTTCTGTGGTTGGCACCAGAGTCAGGGATGTAGATTCCAGACAGCCGCTCTAGAAGCAGCTGTTAAGATTTACACTCCAATTTGCTGCCTCAGCTTGAAACAGTGAAATGTATTAAAATGTGCCACATCGGTTCACATGGGTTCAATTAGATGAAGTCTGCCAATTTGGAAAAAGGACAAGTGTTCCTTGGTGGCCATCTTTGCGGATGTCCAGGCCTGCACCGGCTGTGTGTGGAATTGAATCAGAGAGAACCTATACGTGAGGTTCTGGCACAATCCAAGCACAAATAAAACCTGGGGATTAGCCTTCCTGGATGAATAATTATTTCTGAATCATGAGCCAGGCACACGTGAACAGGAGGTAGGGGAATGGAAGTCTTTCTAAGAAGTCCCCCTGGTCTGAGGCACATGCAGATCCTTAAATGAGCTCCATGCAAATGAAAACCGGTCCCAATGACATCTTGAGCCAAAGAAAATTCTTGGTTGGGGTTGAAAAAATGTCAGATAAATAGTTTCTCCTTGCTTCTCAGCAGGCCCCAGCTATCACTACAATCCAGATCTGGCCTCTGAGCAGTTCTGGCAGGTTTATCTTGGACCAGCTGCTGTGATGAAATCGCAATAATTCCAGGTTTCCCTCAAATCTAGATGCAGCCAAAGGCAATCTGGGCTTCTAGCATCCGGCTTACTTCACTGCGTCTCTCCAGTCCTTCCTCAACTTTCACGCTTCTGGGTTGTTGTTGTTTTTTTTTTAAACTGAGATAGAGGTGATGGAGGAAACCTTTCCAGTGCAGCCCAGAAATGTGGACAATGTTTATTTCAGGTGAATCCAGGAAACCTATATGGAGCACTAGTGAGTCTATTTAGGTAGGCTACATGGTGTGGCACTGACTAACATGGACTGTGTGCAGTAGGCCAGGCTAGATATCAGGCTCCCTCTGCAAGAGATCATCTGATCCACCACTAGCACTATGCAGTAGGAACTGTTCAATTCCTATTTTCCACAAGGGAAACGAATGGGCTCATTAACGTTGGGTCTCAGGAAGAGTGAGTCCCTTACCTCAGGACTGACAGCTGGTATTTGAGCCTGGCCATCGCCTGAGTCACAGGCCTCTGCTTGTCCTCATTACACTACAGCACTGGCCATAATCAAGAAGGCCTTATTTACAGTCCAGGAAGAGAGACTGTGATAAGAAAAAATAAGGCAAACAAAGGGAGGAAACTGAGGCCCAGATGAGAGACGTGTATGCACACCCTGAGACCAGCCTTGAAGACTTGTGGGTCCTGGGAACCCAATGGGAGGAGGCAGGTGAAAGGGGCTTTCATGGAAAGTAACTTCACAGGGCGACCTGATCATAAATTCCTAAGTGGGCAGGGCATGGTGGCAGTCATCCCCCCCCCTACCCCACCCCATTCCCGTCCCCAGCCATATAACTTCTTCAGTTAAGGCTTAGCTTCATCTTATGCAAGCCCTGTCCATTGTTTCTACGGTAACATATTGCCCGCTCTTCTAAGGCATGACCACCCTCAAGAGAACTTAACCTCATAATCTTAACTATCCTGTATCTCAACCCACCTTGCTTTCTCCTACCCTCATGTCATCTTTCTTAAGTTTCCTCCTTCATTCCAAATGCATAAATAAACCTGCAAATGTTTATTCTTTGAAGCATTTAAAATCTTGCTTCTTAGCAATTGTCGTCAGTTTTGGTTCAAATAAAAATTCTCAAAACAAACAAACAAATAAATAAAATTCTCTTCAGGTTTGGACACTTCTTACTCCCACAAGGTTTTTGACCAAATTTCACCGGGAAGTGCTGATTTCAGAACTTCCAGCAACAGAGACTAAGGTGTTCTGAGAAGTTGCCCATTGCTCTTTACCCCCAAGGAAGAGCCTTCAGTGTAGAAGTAGCATGTGTTCTAGGGGGTTCAGTTCCAAATGTGATGGCCTAGGGCAGAGGTCGGCAAACTCATTAGTCAGCAGAGCCAAATATCCACGGTACAACAACTGAAATTTCTTTTGAGAGCCAAATTTTTAATTTATTATTATTTTTTATTTATTTATTTTTTTGTATTTTTCTGAAGTTGAAAACGGGGAGGCAGTCTGACAGACTCCCGCATGTGCCCGACCAGGATCCACCCGGCATGCCCACCAGGGGGCGATGCTTTGCCCATCTGGGGTGTTGCTCTGTTGCAACCAGAGCCATTCTAGTGCCTGAGGCAGAGGCCACAGAGCCACCCCCAGTGCCCGGGCCAACTTTGCTCCAATGGAGCCCTGGCTGCGGGAAAGGAAGAGAGAGACAGAGGAAGGAGAGGGGGAGGGGTGGAGAAGCAGATGGGCACTTCTCCTGTGTGCCCTGGCTGGGAATCGAACCCGGGACTCCTTCATGCCAGGCCGACGCTCTACCACTGAGCCAACCAGCCAGGGCGAGAGCCAAATTTTTTAAACTTAAACTATATAGGTAGGTACTTTCCTTATCGAGGTAGCACTGCACATGGTATTTTGTGAAAGAGCCACACTCAAGGGGCCAAAGAGCCTCGTGTGGCTCCCGAGCCGCAGCTTGCCAACCAGGGGCTAGAGCTCTGAGGGACCTGCAGTGTGGCTTGACTCACTGGGGCTCAGGGAGGGATGTTTATTGAATTTTTTTAAAATTGATTTTAGAGAGACAAAGAGAGGAAGGGGGGATAAGGGGAGAGAGAAGCATTCATTTGTTACACTTAGTTGTGTATTCACTGGTTGCTTACTGTGTATTCCCTGATCTGGTGTCAAATCTGCAACCTTGGTGCTTTGGAACAGCTCTGTAATTGACTGAGCTAACTGACCAGGGCCTATTGGTTTTCTTATAGTTCCTTTACAACAGGCTTCCTGGACCAAAAGGGTGGCTCACTACTTATCCCTCGAGCTTCTAGGCTCCCAGGAGGATGGCAGCAGATCTGTTTTAGGATACAAAATATCCTCAACGGAGACAGGAAGATGTCCTCTGAGCAGAGTGCACCTCAGCGACATTCAGCAGCTTGTGCTGGTGAAGATGACGAGCCGGGATTCTTAGTGGAGCTCTGGGATCCTGAACCCCATGACATAGTGAGATGGACACTTCTGAGCAAAGCTGGCCAACAAATGCCTCGTTTTCGCCTGTGGCCAATTACAGCATGTTTTTGGATCATCCTGAGGCAGCTCCAGAAGGCTGGTGGTAACAAAGTCTGACATTCAAAATGGAGAGATTGCTGGATTCCAGAAATGACTCACCAGTGATTATGACCTGAGGAAAGTTTATTATCTAAAAAATAAAGAGCAAAGAAGCGTTCTACTTCCCTGATTATGGATTCTCCCCCTCACATAGGTCTCCAGCTGAGGGAGGGGAGACATGTTAATCTTTGAATTATTTTGTTGGAAACTTAATGTGAGGCATAAAAAGCCAGAGGAAAAAAGTAATGAAGCTGCTCACCTTTGCGTCTTCTAGTAGGAGAAGGGCAACCCCCACCAAGTAGAGCAAAAAAAGAAAATGAGAGACAAAAATTAGTCTTATAACTTTTGAGACTTATGCACCCATACTGGCTTAACTTTATATGGTTTTGTTTATTTATTGTTTTTGTTTGTTTGTTTTTTATGTGCCTTGACCACGGGCCTTCAGCAGACCAAGTAACCCCTTGCTTGAGCCAGCGATGTTGGACTCAACTAGATGAGCCCTCGCTCAAGCTGGCGACCTCGGGGTCTCAAATCTGGGTCTTCTGTATCCCAGTCCGACGCTCTATCCACTGCGCCACCGCCTGGTCAGGCGGTTTTGTTTGTTTAAACAACAGAAATTATAAGTATTGTTTGTTTTATACTTGGTAAGCTGGCACTTTCAAGTAGGTGAGAAGCACAGAGAACAAGATGAACAGAAAGGGTGGGTTTTGAGTTAGGTGGACCAGCGTTTGTTCTTGGGTCTGACACCCATGAGCTATGAACCTTTGGGCAAGTTACTTCTTGCCCCTCAGTGCTCAGTGTCTCTTTATATATATATATTTAAATACATATATATATTTAAAAATTTATTGATTTTAGAGAGAGAGGAAGGGAGAGAGAGAAACATTGACTACATGTTCCACTTATTTATACATTTATTGGTTTATTCCTGTATGTGCTGAGGATTGAACCCACAACCTTGGCATATCAGGATGATGCTCTAACCAACTGGGCTACCCAGCCAGGATTCAGTGTCACTTTCTTGCCTGCCAAATGGGATACAAAAAAATTATACTGAATCTTGATATGAACATTTTATATTCTCAAAATGCTTAGCACATCAAGTATGCTAAGTAAATGTTAATTAATACTAACAGTAGTAATATATGATAATAACCAAAGGTACCAGATTGTGAGCCTAAGAGTAGAGACTTCCTCGCTCTTCTCTGTACCCCCAGCACCCTACATACTGCTTGGCACATAGTAGGTAACCCCTAAACATTTGTTGCATTAAACTGAGCTGGTTTGGTTAGCAATAACAGCCAACAACATTGCTCTAGATCAGGGGTCAGCAACCTATGGCTCGCGAGCCAGATGTGGCTCTTTTGATGGCTGCATCTGGCTCGCAGACAAATCTTTAATAAAAAATAATAACATTAAAAATATAAAACATTCTCATGTATTACAATCCATTTCCTACTGCTCATGTTCATGGTTGCGGGTGGCTGGAGCCAATCACAGCTGTCTTCTGGAACAACACCAAATTTTTATTGGATAATGCATAACGTACATGGGTCGTTGTATGGCTCTCACGGAATTACATTTTAAAATACATGGCGTTCATGGCTCTCTTAGCCAAAAAGTTTCCCGACCCCTGCTCTAGATACTCTTGGGATTACAGGAGTGAGTGAGTGCTGGATAAAGTCCAACAGACAAGATTCAAGTCATTTAGTTCTCATTCTCAGTTTTTTGTTTTGTTTTGTTTTTTAATTCTCCCCCACCACCGCAGGGGGTGCACGATTCCCGGAAGGAAGTACTGCAATACTGGGTCAATGCTTGGAGTGGATAGAGCAAGCTCCTATTCCATGTCCCTGCTCCAAAAATACATTTAATACCACATTCCCCCATGTATAAGACGCACCTTTTTCCGAAAAATTTGGGGTCTAAAAACTGGGTGCATCTTATACAGTGGTTGTAGATTTTTAAACTTGCATTTCCCACTTTTTCACACTTGTTTTTGCGCTCATTGTTGAAGATAGTAATTTGTCAACAGACACAGACGATACAAGCTAATGGATGGTAGTTTTGACAGTGATGAGGAGTTGTATGAATTTTATGATGAATAAAACTTGGAGTTCAATAACTTTAGTAATACATTATTTTTTCAAATTTTGGGCCCCCAAATTAAGGTGCATCTTACACATGGGAGCATCTTATACATGGGGAAATATGGTATATTTTCCTTAGATAGAGGACATATTAGATATTAAACTGACAAGAACAGATACTACACTTGGTTTTAGCCAAAATACCAAGCAGCAATTTAATCTCAGTTGTTTTTCACCAGTGTGTCAAAGAAAATAGCATCCACCAGGATCAGAGATAGTAGGTCAGCTTCCCCCAAACCATTCTCCCTTTCCCCCTTGCCGATAGATAGATCCCCAGCTGTATTTGGGCTCTCTGCCGCCTCTCTGTGACTCAAGGAGACGTAATAAATCTTCATTATTTCAGGCCAGTTGTTCTGATGATCTCATTCCCTGTGCCTGTGATTGGTTTAAGGGCTGGCCATGAGGCTCAGTCCTGGCCAAGGAAACTTGAGAGACTGTTCCGACAGGATGCCAGGAAAGGTTTCCTTGCTTAAAAAAAAAAAAAAGATGGAGAAGACACACAGAGGAAAACAAAACAACAAACACCCTGTTTCTTTTCCACCGGCTATCGCTGAGGCTGCCTGTGAAGCTTGGAACAGAGGCAGCGATCGTGTGCCCATGTGGAGAAACGCTGACCCCTGAGGATGGCAGAGCTGAATGCTGGAAAGAACCCAGGTCCCGATGACATCACAGAGCCACTGAATTCATCAGCCCTAGAATTCTTGTTCCTAGATAAATTTTCCCTTCTGGTTTAGGCCAGTCAAGTCCAGATCTCAATGCTGTGTGGTTAAGTGAAAGCAACCTAGATGATTGACTTCTTTCCAGGCTTGTGAAGTTGGCTCTCCTCGCGTCCCCTCCTGGAAAATAGAATACAATGCCTGCAATATTGTAGTAGGGGTTCTTGCCTTGTGTGGGAGATTTGGTAGTTCCTTCCAAACTCTGGAGTTCTCTGCTCCTGTGTACTTCAGACAGGAACTCTGAGAAGCCATTGGAAGGAGTTCCTTAGGGACACAAGAGGCAGCACGGGGCACTAGAAAGAGAGAGTGCAGGACTCGGAGGGGGAAGCCCTGACTTTGCTCCTGGCGATGCCATTGGCAGCCCTGCAGCCCTGGCTGAACCACAGGAGCTCTTATAGCCTCAGTTTTCTTCCCTGTAAAAGGGGGACAAAAGTAGCCAGCCCCTGCCTCGGGATAAGGATTAAATGAGAAAACACCCAAGTGCCTTACAATGTGAACTCCTACTTATAGACAATTACTCTAAAGAAAAACCCAACACAAGGAACAGAAAGGAGGGCTTTCATTTCCCTTACTGGAAACAGAGAGATGGAATATATTGTTGGGCTGGGAAACCAACAATTTGGGGAAAGTGGTAATCTTCTCCAGGAAAGATTTCATGCCCGTTTCCTCACAGCTTTCCCAAACAACACAGCTCTTTTCAAGCGGTTATCAAGAGTAATGCAGCAGAGGGGGGGGGGGGGGGGGGGGGCGGCGCGGAGCCCCTTGGACAGTGGCCTGCAGCCGTGAGCTATTAATAGCCTGTAAACCCCTGCCTGGAGCCCTAGTGCTTTCCACCCAGGGGATAGCAGAGGGGTCAGAGCACTGGCTGACATGGTCTGAGAATACTGGTGACCCCTCGCCCAACCCCCAGTTCTCTCAGGGAACATTTTTCCTGCTGAGCTGGGCCTGGCTGGGCTTCCTCCCACAGAGACTCCAGCCAGAACTGCTAGTCAGGTTCACAGTCTGCGAGCATTCATTGACCACTTTCTGGGTCCTCAGGCCACATACCAGCCGCCTGGACACTCGTGATGCCATTGCATTCTTACAGCACTGAGCAAGGCTGTTTTATAGAAACAGGACCCAGCAGAGAGAGGGGTCATGATCTTTCAGGGAAAAGAAACTTGGTTTTAGAACCCAACCTAGCTGTCTCCAAGTCCAGGAGAAGTCCGGGAGACTCCTGGCCTTCAACAAGACCATCTGAATCCCTTATCATGCTGGCGAGCAGAGGAATAGCCTGGGGTAAAATGAGGGAGAGAGCTAGGACACAGCCGGCCTGGCACCTGGACTCTGGTCCAGGAGGAGCTGACATACCCACTGGCACTGGTCTGGTGGCTGGGGCGCTGTGGGCTCCGGAAGCAGGCCGGGCCCTTCTTTTCCTCTTTGCTTAGTCACAGCTGATTTTATCACTTCCACGCTTAGAGAACCTTAGAGACCCTTCCCAATTCCTGAATGCAGGACAAAGACAGTCCCTTGGCTGGACATTCAAGGTCCTTCACAACCCAGCTCCTGTCCCCCTTTTAAACCTTACCCCTAGGTCTATTTACAGGTCCCGGGATGGACATTTCGAGAGCAAGGATCGTGTCTTAGGTCTTTTTGTATGCCCAGAGCCTGGCCTCGCTTCTGGAACAGCTGCGATGCTCAGGGACCTCAGGAAGAGCTGTCACCCTTGCCAACTGGATCCGGACAGCTGGAAGAGGAGGGATGGGGCATGGGGCTTGGGGCCAAAAGTCCACAGACAGGAAGGCCCAGACTGTCCCGTCTGACTAGAGGGCTGAGTTCTGGAGATCCTGGGTTGGCGATGGTTGGCCTTTTCTCCTTTCAGATGTGCCGGGGCCTGGATCCAGGCTGCTTCCAGGAGTCTTCAGTGGGTTAGGTCCAAATATTAGACTGTCAGTCTTCCTAGGGCTGGATGGCAGTTCATCCCACGAAGGAATGACAGTATTGAACACCTACTGAGTACAGGCATGTGGCCGGGAAGTATGCTGGGAGCTGGTGTCCCAGGAAGTATATCCAGAGAGGAACCAATCCACCTGTTATTTCTTTTCCCAACAAAGAATAGGAAGTAGGGAGCTTCTTTGGTTGGTCTATCCTGAAAAATTGTACATTATGCTTATAGAGAGAGTCTACGTAAGTTGTCTACCCTTCTCATCAATACCTGGAACTCTTCAACAGATTATAGAAAATTTTCTGGAAATGACTGATCCCACACTTGGCCGTGTGAACCTTACCCAGTTTGTACTGTTTTCTAGTGCACCATGGGCAGGGGAAGTTATCTCTGCAGGACTGAGGCAAGATTTCTCTCCTTCCAGCTTCTGCCATTCTCAGCTGTGGATCTCATTGTGGAGCTAACTGGGATGGCCCTCCCATGGAGCTACTGGGCATTCAGCATCTGCAGTGCCCGAGTTTGCTGTGAGGACAGTCTTGGTGAATTAGTTACCATGGAGGTCGCTTCTGTCTAATCAGCCTGCCCCACTAGTGTCATCCCAAGGCCCCCATGACCTCAGCACTCAGAGTTTTGGGGCCTAGATGTTTGTGTTCTCAACCCCAGTCAGCATATGCTCCCTTCTTGTCTGGGGCTGGTAGGAGTTAGCTCTTCCTCTGTCTTTGATGGGAAGTCACTTCTCTACTGCAGCTTCTCTGCTGTGCAGAGGTAGCCTTGGGGAGAGCTGTGAGCATGGGCTGTTGGTTGTTGGATCACGCCGCACCCTTGGGTGCGTGTGTTTCGCCAGGCTCTGAGCCCTCGTGGAAGCTCTGTGAGGTGTAGATGATCTTCACTCCTGCTCAGCAGATGAGAGAAGGAGACACACAGAGAAGCTGCAACCAATGGCAGAGCTGGAGCTGAATCCAGAAAAGCTGGCTCTGCAGCCAGAGCTCCTGCTCCAGTATCCAGTCCGTGCTCTTCCCCCAGAGGAGAGCACCTGCTCAAGGGTTTACCCTCCATGCCTGTCCCAGCCACCAGGCACTTGGAAGCCACCAAGTGCTCTTGGAAGAAGTATGTGCTCACTGAGACTTAATGAGCCAGGCCAAGGGCACCTGGGGCTTTGGCTGATCTGTGCTTTGGACCATGGACAGTCCTGTTCTGCTCTGAGGCCGAGTCCTCTGGACAGTCACTTGGGGGTCACTCTATGTTCTCATGTTACTTGTCTTACAGCATTTCTGGGGTTTTTGGGGGACCTTCCCCAGCCCTTATTTAGGGGGACTTTGTTTCCTAGGCAACCCATCTCATGAAACACCCTGAGCCCGCTTGCTTTTTCACTTCTATTTTCACTTTCCATTCAGTCTGTGTCATTTCTTCCCATGCCCTGGGTCTCCAAGAAAGAAAGGAGCCCTGTGTAATGAGGACACGTTGCACACCAGGCACTCCCATCACCGCCTGGAATTTAATCCTTACAACAAGCCTGTGAGCGTGTACTCCCAGTGTTACGGTTCAGGATGGTGAGGCAGGAGGATTTAATACCTTTCTTCACACGGCTAATAAATGGCAAAGCCAGAATGTGAGTCTGGGCCTTTTACCCACACCTTTCCCCCATACCGATCATTTCCTAAGGAGGTCGGTTTCCACCGTGACAGCCACTTAAACTTGAGCTGGAACTCTGCTAGGTCTCCAGGAGGCTCAGTCGAGCTTCCCCAGACTTTACCCTTCTGCCTCAGGTGCCCTGCTCAGTTCTTCTTTCTGATGATTTTATTAGCCGAGAATCCTAGGCTCTGAGAGCCGAAAGGGACTTCAGAAGTCACCCAGTCCCTGCCAGCTGGAGCTTCCTGCCTGAGACTCACAGCCTCCTTGGAGGGTAGCAGGACAGAGATTGCTTCTTTCCTTTTCGGATGAGGAAATGTTTTCAGAGACAGTGTGCTGGACACTATGTTTACTCACCCAGGCCGGCTTTCAAACGTTCTCCACCAGCCTCGGTGCTCTAGGAGGCAGCAGCAGCTGGGCTGCCTTAGCCTCTGGCTTCCTGCTGGGAGGTACTGGCTGGAGACTCCAGGGAGAGCCGGAGAAGAGGGGGTGTTCACCTCCCTGCTCCCTCCTTGCCTGGTCTCTGTTAGGCAGTATTGAGTAGCTTCCTCCGCCCAAAGCCCAGGCTCCTGTTTGGTGGCTCTTTCTCGTAGCTCTAGGACCTGTTGGGTCCCTGTGAGAGCCCTCTGCTCTTGTCCCTGATGTGGTACCCATTGCCTGGTGCTGCTGGTCACCAGTGCTTCACCACCACATGTTGCTTCCCTCAGCCCTGCCCCCAACTTTGAAACAGTTCCCCCATTAAAATCTCACTAGCAGTCCCATGGTTCATCTTTTTCATTTCTTTGGACTGGTCCATGTAATGCCAGTGGCCGAGGCCGGGCAGGTTCACCTTGGATTCGGGCAGACGATAGAGAAACTGCGGAACCGGAAAGCTTTGGGCCATTCCATTTAATAAAGTCTCACAATGGCAGACAAGCACACAGGCAGGGGAAACCTCTTCTCCAGCACACAAATAGCAATAATGGCCCCTTACAGTGACAGGCAGGCAACCTGTGCATCTGCAATACCCCAGAGTGCAAGCACCTATAGCCTTATATAGGCCATACACACGTGCTACAGCCATGTGCTCACATACCACTCAGACAAAGGGCTTGCAGCCGGTATACCAGTGAGCAAGCCTAACACAGCTGCCCCACGGTCCATCCATTTCCTGCAGAGACTCACCTGAGACAGAGGCGAAGTGACTTTGCCCAAAGTCTCTAGGCAGTTGCCGGGTGGAGCTGGTTCTTGGTCGCCAGTCTCAGGGCTCCCTATCCGGTGATGCCCCTCATGATGATGCTTGGGATGTGTAATGCTGGTGGCCGAGGCCAGGCAGGTCCACACTGAATTTGGGCAGACGGTAGAGGAACTGCAGAGCCAGAAAGCATCAGCCCATTCCCATTTATTGGAGGCTTACACAGACAGACGAGCAAATAAACAGGAAAATCTCTTTTCACAGTGGAGGGCAAGGGATCGGGAAAACCGCCCCTCGCGGTGCTGGCTAAGGGAATTGGGGAACCATACCTCGTGGTGATGGAGAGTGATCTGGGGGACTCACCTCTGAGAGAAAGCACCCATAGCTTTTCTTAGAGACACGCATGTGGCTTGCTGCCATGTGCTCAGACACTGATCGTGCAAAGTGCTTGCAGCCAGCAAACCAATGCGTAAGCCTAACACAGCTGTTTCCCCACAGGCTGCTCTGCTTTTTGGTCCAAAAGCATCTGTCCAAGACTGAGCACCCTTATAGCTTATCTCTCACACACATTCCTGAGTATTCCATTGCCCACCCTGGGTCATTTTGGGGGGACTTTTTCTTGGCTCTTCTGAGGCTAATATTACTGAATGTATAACTATCCCTGGGCCTAGACCCTGCACTTTTTGTCCTGGCTGGCCCCCCTGTGATGCTGGTGGACAAGGCACCACACTGGATTCCAGCAGAAAGTAGAGAAACTGCGGAGCCAGAAAGCGTTGGGCCATTCCTGTTTAATACAGTCTCGCAAGGACAGACAAGCAAACTGGTAGGGGAAAACTACTTCTCAGACAAGCAAACAACAAAATGTGCCCTCACAATGGTGGGCAGGCAATCTACAATCCACCATCGGCCCTGAGGGCAAGCACCTGTAGCCTTACATAGACTATACACATGTGGCGCTGCCACGTGCTCACGCACTAATCAAGCAAAGTTCTTGCAGCCAGTAAACCAGTGAGCACACTTAACACAGCTGTTTTCCCAACATCCCACCTCTTTAGCGTTGCTTGCTTCACAATATATGCAACAGGTATCTTATGCGATGGTCCCTGTGTGAGGAGTGAGGTACATTATAGAAACAGATTACAGCAACAGCACAAGTTATACAGTAAACACAATTACAAAGGTGCCCTTCACAATGTCTCCCCGAGCACTCTGCCCAGAGAGTTAACTGGAGGCCCACCTCTAGCCCCCTACCCCACGGTAGGTGGGAGGGCCTCTACAGTTCAGGGCCGTGTCCATTGAGAAAATGTCCTTGGTGCATCTCTGCAACTGGATGGGAGCAGATTCCCAATGCAGAAGGGCCTCCACAGGTGCTGCGGTCCCCCATCAAGGTCTCTTATAGTACTGCCCACAAGTGGCATGTCTATCCAGTAAGGGAGCCAGTGCCCCTCTCTGGTCACAGTACAAGAGTCCATTGATTACACCACTCAATGATCAGTCCATGACAGACAGCCCAGCTGTCAGTGCAAATCACCCAAGGTGAAAGTCCATTACAGGCAACTACCCACACAGCTCTTTGATGACAGACCTCAGCACCTTTCCATGAGCGTCCTGTCCATTGCCACAAGCCCCATCCAAACCCCTCAGCAAGCTCACAGGGCCTGGTGGAGTCAAACACACTCAAATCCTATGCCACCTTGACAGCACTTAGTACCTTCTAATGCCAACACCTGCTGCACATTAGAAGGGGACCAATGGAATGCCAGTTTTACATGGGGCCTCCGGCACCTCTGCTCATCCTCATTGGATGGGTCCCTCAGCCTTCTCCTACTCAAACTGGGATAATGGGGCTTGGGGATCTTCCTCTCCCTCAGCTGTCTCCATCAAGTAATCCTGCAACCCTGCAACTTAAACACCAGCCATTTTCTTGGCAGCTGCCAGGGCTGCCCATTTTCCCCACTTAAAAAATTTTTTTTTTTTAATTTTTTTAATTTTATTTTTTTTACAGGGACAGAGAGAGAGAGAGTCAGAGGGAGGGATAGACAGGGACAGACAGACAGGAACGAAGAAAGATGAGCAGCATCAATCATTAGTTTTTCATCGAGAGACCTTAGTTGTTCATTCATTGCTTTCTCCTCTGTGCCTTGACCCCAGGCCTTCAGCAGACCGAGTAACCCCTTGCTCGAGCCAGCGACCTTGGGTCCAAGCGGGTGAGCTTTTGCTCGAACCATATGAGCCCGCGCTCAAGCTGGCGACCTCGGGGTCTTGAACCTGGGTCCTCTGCATCCCAGTCCGACACTCTACCCACTGCGTCACCACCTATTCAGGCTTTCCCCACTTTTTCAGCAGCTGAAACCTCTGTTGCAGTTTAAACTGCTGCCAAAGCTCTAACAAGACTTTATTAGACCTGCCATCTAATTTCTCTCTATCTGCCTTGGCCACAATCAAATCTCCCCACATCTGTGTCTGGGTGACCTTTATAAGCCTGTTTCTCTTCTTAGTCAGGGGGGCAGCGTAGGCAGCAGCTCTAACAGCTTTATGATTCCATGCTGCCTCCAGCTCCCTCAAATCTGCCACCATCCATGTAACCACAGTGATGGGCTGCCCCACATAGGGGCTCAGGATAGCCACTAGTGACACACAGAGGGCTGATGGGCTTTACAGAGAATAAGGTCCCTCATCCCTGCCATATACACTTACCCATTTGGCCCACGGGGCCTCAGGTTGAAAGCAGCATTTTTTATACCTAGTTCCCAAAGGACCTGGGACAGGTCCATATAGGTCTGCCACTGCCTCACTGCCCCCAGCAAGTCCCCAGCATTCTGCCAGGCTGTACAAATGGCAGCCATCACCCACTCTAATAGGGCATGGTTTCCTGGGCTGTCATGGCAGTTCTGAAGACACTGCCTCAAGGAGGAATGTGTAGTAATGGCAGCTAATTTCTCCATCTCTGTTCCAGAGAGCATGATGCCATCTACCCCCTATGTCCCACAATCTCAGCAGTCAGGCAGCTAGAGGCTTGGTGGGTTTCTGCCTGAACTGCACCCCCAACCCCATCAGCTGTGCCTGGGTGTAGGGCCAGACCACAGAGTGCTCCACTGCCTGCAGAGGGGGTTGTGCCTGCCCCCGAGGGACTCTCGGTTGCTGGGGGTTTACCTTCTGGACGACCACTGGCCAGGCTCTGAGTCTGCAGATGGCAGTTTCAGCCCGAACCTCCTTCTCCTTAGAAGAGTTGGAAATGACTACAACCGCTGACTCAGAGCCACTCTTCCAGCATGAATGCAGCTTTGTCTTCAGCACCAGCTTCGGCTCCTGCAGCTCCTGGCTCTCAGTCTGAAGCTGAAACTTGAGCTCTTAAACCTGCAGTTGTTTCTCCAACAATTGTTGCTGCCAACATTCAGGTTCCAGGGCAAACTGCAGCTCACAAAACCACAATTCCTTCTCCAACACTGTTCCAGTTCCCAGTTCCAGGTGCTACTGGGGTTCAGCCTGCATCTCATACTGCAGCTCTCAAAAGTGGTCGACCTCTTGTTCCTGTTACAGTTCCTGCTGCTGTCAGTGCTCGGTCTGCAGCTCATCCTGGAGGGCTCGAACTTGCGCAGCCTCTTGGTACAGAGCTCTTGGTTTCTGCTCACAGGGCTGTAAAAAACACCCAGCTCATGGTCCCCAAAAAGACAGCTATGGGGAACCACATGTTGGAGAAGAACAAACACTCCACTACCCCACCCTTCAATGGTGTTGGCGGCCTAATACCAATCTGATCCAAATCCAGTCCACTATACCAGGTGTAATACCAGTGGTCGAGGCCAGGCAGGTCTACATTGGATTCAGGCAGATGGTAGAGAAAGTGGAGCCAGAAAGTATTGGTCCATTCCAATTAAATAGAGTCTCGCAACGGCGGACGAGCAAACTGGCAGGGGAAAACCACTTCTCGGACAAATGAACGGCAAAATGACCCCTCACAGTGGCGGGTAGGCAATCCGCCCTCAGCACAAGCACCCATACCCTTACATAGACATAAGGCCAGTGGCTGCACCCATGGCCATGAAGGTTCCCATTGAATTCAGGCAGATGGTAAAAGAACTGTGGAGCCAGATAATGGTGGGCCATTCTGTTTATTAAAGTCTCATAACGGCGGACGAGCAAACAGGCAAGGAAGATCGCCTCCTTTTCTCTTAGGGCTCCCAAGCCCCGAGCCCCTCCAGATTCACCCCGACTCACAGGCCCACCAGCCTCAGCCCTCTCTAGCAAAACAGATTGGGCAGAAATACCCCCTCTCCAGCAAACAATAGCAAACGATTGCCCCTCCCCACAGCGCCATGCAGTCTGCAATTTGCAAGCTGCCGCCCAGAGAGCAAGCACCCACAGCCTGCCACAGACTACACACACACCAATCCAAAATACACGCAAGCAAAAGTAAACACACTTGATTCACACTTGAAACACATTGGTTTGCCCAACAATAGACTATACATATTTGGCACTACCACGTGCTCACACACTAATGAAGCAAAGTTTTTGCAACCGGTAAACCAGCGAGCAAGACTAACAGCTGTTTTCCCAACACCCACCATCTCCAGGGCTGTCAGTGCTGAGTGTAACACATTTCTTTCTTTTCTCTTCTTTTTAGATTTTAATTATTGATTTTTGAAGGGGGAGAGAGAAAATGAGAGTGAGTAAGAGGGGGGAGGAGCAGGGAGCATCAACTCCCATATGTGCCTTGACCAGGCAAGTCCAGGCTTTTGAGCCAGTGACCTCAGCATGCCAGGTTGATGCTTTATCTCCTGCACCACCACAGGTCAGGTGAGTGAGACACATTTCTGTCACCTCTGGGGACATCCCTGGGGAGCATCAGGGCATTTAGTGTGGCTCCCGACTGGACGACCGCTGGCATTCCTGGGCTGCCCTGAGGAATGAATAGGAACTTGATCTGCAGAAGGAGCGACTCCACTCAGGGGCTGAGGTCCGGGAGCACATGCCTCTTCCCCGGAGGACTTCCTGGTGACCCTTCCCAGAGTGGCAGATGATAGGACCCTCAAGGGTGTTGTTTGTGTCATAAACAATACGAGGACCTCAGGTGCAAGGAATACAGGCTCAGGAATCTCGCTGGCCTGGGATGAAATTTGCCTCCAACCCTTCCAAGCTGTACGACCTGGGCAGCTCATTTCTCACATCTGTGGAAGTAATTACAACTCCCTCAGGAGGTTGTTGTGAAGATTAGGGGAAATGCTTGTATACAGAGTAGGTGTTCAAACATTTCAGCAATTTTAATATTGTTCCACGAAAGTGGAGGGCATTGGGGTCCAAGGCCACTAGGGCCAGCTTTGCCACCAGTCAGCTCTGTGACCTTAGGCAGCCTGTGTCCATCTGGAAGCTGGGACGTGGGTGCTGGATGAGATTATCCTCAGTGCTCTGAGCACTACACCCTGTGAGTCTGCCTTCCCTTTCCAAGTGGCCGCAGGTGGGGCTCCCGGGCAGCAGGCTATGAGGGAGGTTTGTTCTCCAGAACGAGGCACACGGGGAGCCATTGCAGGAACACCTGTGAGGGAACCAAATACACCTGTCATGAGCACGGATCAGCGGACCAGCAGCTGTGAGGGACAGTCTGTATGGGGGAGGAGTAGGCGTGGAGAGAAGCCAAATTGTGAGGCAGCTGCCAGAGCAGCCTCCACACCCTGGCCTGGAGCTCTCAGGCTGGGACGGCCCTTCAGAAACATGCTGGACAGGAGCGAAGTACTGGCCTTTGTGCCCACACAGACTAGTCATTGGTTCTTCAGAAGAGGCCGTGTAGTCTGAGGCCTGGCAGCTTCCTTGGCTGAGGGTGATGTCCGTGGGGGGAGTTGTGGGGGGGGGGGAGAGAGTTGTGGGGGTGGGAGGGTGAGGAGGGGAAGGAATGAGTGTTTGGGTTCTAAGGGGTTCTGATTGGGTGCCATAGCAACCACAGAAAAAGTCCTTTCCACCTCTGGACTTTATTTTAGAGAAGGGACTTGGTCTGCCAGCTTCTTGGGTTGGCCTGGTCTGACCTCCCCAGCCAAGGAGAATGTGTCTGTCCACGAATACTCACCCTCTGCCTGGGGCTGCCAGAAATGCTGAAGGCAAAAGCTGAGGAATTCGAAGCATTTATGACTTAGCAGGATTGTTCCAAAACTGCAGGCTTTCTCTGAAGAGCCTTCTGGATTTCATTGTGGTTGTTTCTTGGAACCTGGCCATGGACTGCCTGGGTCTCACTTGTCAGAGCCACCTCTCCCTGCAGGGTCTGCCGGCCTCTGGAAGGTCGGCTGGGTCCTGTGTGGGTGTTCAGAAGCCTTGCTGCAGGCCCAAAGGTGCAAAGCGCAGAGGCTGGAGTCGGAGCGTTCCCGCCGGGTTCAGAGGGTCGTTCTGGCCACCCCGCTTTGTCTCCCTGGGTTTGTTTGCTCGTCTCCCACATGGTGTGGTGCTGCCCTCAGCACCCAGGGCAGTGGCTTTTCCAGAGGAGGACAGCTCCACCTGAGATAACAACATGCTCTCACAGTAGGTGTTTCCTTCTCTGGTGTTTGAACGGTAGCTATCTTCTGATAGATCCTGCCTCCGTTTCCTACCCCGTTGTAGCTAATTGGCCCAGGAGTGGGCCTCTGACCCAGTCAGGGCCAATGATTAGCATTCATTATGAGGCACTTATTTGGAGACTTGTATTGGTATCCTAAGCTATAAATTCTGTGCAGTGACACAATAAGTAACCTTCCTTTCTCTATTCCTGTCTTCCTCTTACTCTACTGTGGACATCACTGGTCAATGCAAGAGAGCAGGGTGCTGGATTAATTAGTAGTGCCTGCTATAGGTATGTGAGGAGCAGAGTAAGCATGGGGCTATCTGCCAACCCTGGTCTTATGCTTGTAGGAATAGTAATAGCAATAACTCTGCCGTGGAGCCTTTGGTTTCACTGAGTGTCCACTGTCACACTTCTCATTCAGTCCTCCTGACAAACACTGGCTTATACAGTGGTTCCGCTTGGTCTGGGATGGTTACTGTCATGGTGAGGGCACAGTTACAGAAGGGAGGCCTGAAGACGGTGAGGTGGAAGGGAGACACTGGCTGAGTTAGGCAAGCAGAACCAAGCCACAGCAAGTGACAGGGTTTGAACCCAGGTCCTTCCCTCTAAATAGAAGTTCTCAGGGGTTCTGGCTTTATCTAAAAAATGTGTTCATGCCTTCTTTCCTTGGTCTATCCTGAGCGTGTAGCTTGACTCTCTGACACACAAAATCTAAGATTGTTGCTGTGGGTGGTTTGCTTTCTTTTTCCCCCAGGAAAGCCATTTTGAAATATGATCTCATTGAGTTATTGGAAGTATGCATCAATGCTGCACCTTTAACTTTTCAAACAGCATTTGTGCAGAGGCCAATGTGAGTAATCTTGGGTTGCAAATGGAGGAATCAGACTTTCAGTGGAGGCCATTCCCACATGGACAAAGGCCATGCCAATGGGGCCGCATGCTCTCAGTCAGCTAGTCTGGGCCTGGCCCTGCATCAGGAATGCTGTCATTCCATTTCTTTGGTTCCCTACCTTTGGGTCCACGGCTGTTCCCAGCCACAGGCACAGGAGCCGACCACTGGCTAGGGGCTGGGGGTGGTAGGGAAGCAAGATTGGAGAAAGTGGTGGTAGGATTCATAGGCAGGCAGCAGCTCAGAAGCCCTGGGAAGTTTTGGTTATTAAAGACTGGTCAAGTAGCTCAGTTGGTTAGCATGTCATCCTGATACACCAAGGTTTTGGGTTCAATCCCCGATCAGGGCACATACAAAAATCAACCAATGAATGCATAAATGGGTAAAACAACAAACTGATGTTTTCTCTCTCTCTCTTTTCTTCCCTCTTTCTCTCTCTCTAAAATCAATAAATAAAAATTAAAGACCCAGAGTCTAGCTGGAGCACCTGGGCACTAAGATGGTAGCACCCTCTTCCCTGGCTCTTATCCAGCTCTCACAGGCCTCCTGCCTCAACCTCTGTTTTGTATCGCGATTCCCCAGTGGGCTCAAAAGGCTGGTCTGGGCCTATCAGGCCAGTCAGCCCTCTGAATGGTGCCACCTCCCCGATCTCAAGCATTGCTTGCTGCCTGGGCTTAGCTCTACCTGCTGGGGTCCTCCTCTCCTCTCCTCGGAGATCTCAGCAGTTCTGGCTGCTTTCCTTGGGCCCAGTGGTGGTCAGCTGTCCCAGCCCCCAGTCTACCTAGGCCCTTTCTCTACCTCCAGCCACATGGTTGTGCTCAGCCTATCTCCTGGATAGCACCCCTGCCCGAATCCCCAGCCCAGGACAATGACAGGCCATTTCTTTGCTGGAGGGGAAGTGAGGCTTCCTCGGGTGTTCATACCTGTGCTTCTTCCCAGAGCCCCCAGATAACCAAGTGTTTGGCAGGAAAAGACACAGAACATAATCTCAGAAGAACATCTTCGGAGTTTTATTAAATGTTTCTTTATTCTGTTTGTTTCTTGCAGCCAGTTAAGGAGAGCCCACCACTTCCCCTCTGCCAACCAACTAACCAGATCAATCTATGAAATGAAATCAGGAAAAAACACAGTATGTGGATATTAAAATACCCACCCACCATTGCAGTCAAACACCATTAGCACGCTTTTGACTCGTGGCCTGGGGTAGCCACGATCACAGAATCACGAGGGCAGCAGGGAGAGAATCAAGACTTCTGAGTCCCAGATGTAGCTTCTTTCACCTTCTGTTTTCTGTTCTGTAAAACGAGGACAATAACAGCCCCGACCTGAGGGGTTGCTGAAGTGTCTGTAGGAGCCCAGCCTGTTTCTGGTACGTAGTTAGAATCCAACAAGAATTTTTTTTTTCTGAAGCTGGAAACGGGGATAGACAGTCAGGCAGACTCCCGCATGCGCCCCACCGGGATCCACCCGGCATGCCCACCAGGGGGCGACGCTCTGCCCACCAGGGGGCAATGCTCTGCCCCTCTGGGGCGTCGCTCTGTTGCGACCAGAGCCACTATAGCGCCTGGGGCAGAGGCCAAGGAGCCATCCCCAGCGCCCGGGCCATCTTTGCTCCAATGGAGCCTCGGCTGCGGGAGGGGGAGAGACAGAGAGGAAGGAGAGGGGGAGGGGTGGAGAAGCAGATAGGCGCTTCTCCTGTGTGCCCTGGCCAGGAATCAAACCCGGGACTCCTGCACGCCAGGCCGATGCTCTACCACTGAGCCAACCGGCCAGGGCTCCAATGAGAATTTGCCTAACATTTTTCCTTTATCACAGGAGCTCATCACTGAATCATGGCTTCTTGAGTAGAAATGGGCGTGGAACTGAGCTTTCCTAAGAGGGAGCATTTATCCCCTTGCAAAGTGTAAAGCCAGAATCCATGGACTGGGCCACTATCACAGCAGCCCGGCCTGGCCCATGCAGGTTCGCATTGGATTCGGACAGTCGGCAAAGAAACAACAGAGCCAAAAGCTGATGGGCCATAGTCTTTAATCCTAGCTTGCATTCGGCGGGCAAGTAAAAATACACACTGGGCTCCAAAACCCAGTCACATTCAGTGCTCACAAAGCTACTGACTTATCCGAGTTTCCTAGAATCAAAGGTTTCTAGCTCACCAGCCTTATTCTCCTCAGTTCCCCATCTCCTTCCTTATCCCAGATACAAACTGCACAAACTTGCATCTCACTCAGCACTCCGCCATCTTGGCTGCTTTTCCTGGCCTCCTCCACGTGGCCTCCTCCCGCTGCTGGCTCTACTCTCTCCTCTGCTGAAAATCTCAGGAACCAAGAGGGTAAACTCTCGTTCTGCCCCCATTTTATAGTGTAGAAATCCAAACCCTTAATCCAATATACATAATAGGGAGGTCTCTAATACAAAGACACTTCTGAGGCATGATTGGATTGTACCGCCCCACATCAAAAAGGGTGGGAAAGGCTTAATCCCAAAACCAAGCCCCAGGCTCCAACAATCCTGCCTGCCCCCAACACACATTAATATCACCTGGGCGACGGCCTCCTTGTGTCATCTTTAACAAAGTGAGCATAATACATTTTATCTGCCCAACACAAAGCATGGGAACACAATGACATGACCGAAGCGGGTCTGATCCCAGAGACAAGGGGCACAGCAGGAGCCTAGCAGGGATCATGTTGAAAGGGGTCAAGAGCAAGCAGGAGCAGCATGGGAAGAGATGCGGCCCACTTCCATGTAGTGTCTGAACTGGGGTCAGAGGAAGGCAGCCGGGCTCGGAAGTCACTGGAGCATTCGCCTGCGGGGACAAGGCCCTGTTCGTTTTGTTCTCTGCAGCATTCTCCTGTTCCTAGCACAGTGTCTGGCACCAGAGGCAATGTTTAAATATTTATTGAACCAAAGAAGAATAAATGAATGAATGACAACCTTATCAGTCAGAGCCTGATTGTTTCAGGAATTCCATTTAAAACAAGGCAAAGTAGAGCAGCTGCTGGCAGGAAGCAAAGGTTCTCTGGCAAACAGTGATTGGTCAGGCAGAACAGAACCGGATTCTAGTGGCCTTGAGCAAACAAAAGGAGTCTGGGCTGTGGACGGTGGAAGCCACTAACAGTTGTGAGAAAGGGTGAGTTCAAGAGGTTAGAAGCTGAACTCTGGAGCGAGGCTGCCTGAGAGCAACACCTAGCTCTCTCACTTCTGAGGCATGTGACCTGTATCAAGTCACTACACCTCCCTGTGCCTTCACCTCTTCACATGGAAAATGAAGATTAAAATAGTACCGCCCGTGTAGGGCTGTTGAGAGGATTAAATGAGTTCATTTGTATAAAGTGCACAGTATAAGTGCTCAATTAGCACCGCTGTTAGTGTTATTTGAGAGGGGTGTCAGATTCTCTGAGCTGTGCGTCAAGAAATTTAAGCAAGGAACATGTGCAGAATGGATTAACCCAAAGGGAAACTAGTTAAAGAGGCCGTTGTAATATCCAGGCACGAGAGGTTGAAGCCTAAATAGAGAAGTAATTGGGGGCCTGAAGACCTGGGGGATGAATGCAAAACAGGTAGTTCATAAAATAGCAATCAATAAACATGACTGGCCACGTTGGAGGGGGTGGTCAGAGACGGGGAAAATTCAGAACTCCCTTATGCATATGAAAGGACAGGTACCTTGGAAGGTGATGGCACCTCTGGATGGGACAAAGGCTGTAAAAAGAAAGAGCAGGATAAAAATCCCTTTCGGGGTATGCCAACCTGGACTTGGGGTAGATCATTCAGGAGATGTTGTAAAACTGGACATGCTCAACTGGATGTGTGAGGTGTTGGGGCTGGAAGGAGGGCAGGTGGTGGTAGAAGCCAGAGAGAGATATAAGGAGAGGAGTATGGAGGATGTCCCCAGGGAGCATTAACATTTGAGGGCTGGAGGGAGGAAAAGAGGCCACCTAGGAGCAATCAGAGCAGCAGCTAGAGGCTGGGACAGAATTAGAAGAATGTAGTGTCACTGAAACTTGGCAGCCAAGTTCCCAGAAGGAGGCCAGACCAATAGATGCTGGTTCTTCAGAGAACAATTTCAGTTTCTGAAAAAGTAGAGGTGGGCTGTAGGGGGTCCAGAAAAGAGAGGAGAATGGGAGAAAATGGAATCAGTATGGATCCGTATAATTTCAGGAGAGGGTCTTAAGAAAAAAGTGAACCAGGGTAGAAGATAGAATGTAGGAAAAACTGGTTGAAGGGTGAGTCCTTTTTTGTCCTAGAAGTTTGCGTGGCTTGGAATGAAAGTCAAGCTGCTGGAGGAGGAGGGAGCTGGTCCTGGAGGAGGCAGGTGGAAGGAGGGGCAGTCTGGGAATTGAAGTGGGAAGAAGGGAGAGGCAGTGAGAAGAGATGTTGAGATGCTATGGAAAGAACATGAAGCAAACAGCTTTGATTTTTTTTTTTTTTTTTTTTTTTTGGTGAAAGACAAGGTAAAGATATAGGATGGAGAAAGAGGGAGGAGGGGCATGGTGAGAAAGTAGGAAACAAGTGTTTGTGCAGATGAATGCAGTCCGTGAGAGATGAGAAAGGATTTGCAGGAGTTAGGGAGCACCCGATGGCAACTGAAGGATAACTGAGTAGTTAACTGGTGTGTGTCCATTCTGTGATTTTTCTGCAGCAATTCTGCGGTGGGAAACGAGTAGGGACACCTACTAATAGGACTGACCAAAGGGTAATCTGGAGAAGCAAGAAAACTCTTGAGTGTGATAACAGAGTCCAATGGTTGGCAGTGGAGCCCAGACTGGACTTTGGAGTTCTTGCTAACTCTTTGGAATCTGTGGACCAAAGACAGTGATTTCCCAGCAACAAGTAAGACTTTAGAAAAATGATCCTGAATCTCCATTTGGCTTTAGGGCGAGCTGTGTGGTTTTCGTAGCACCAAATCTGTATGAAACATGAAGTTGCTGATCCTGGAGGCAAATGCCCCTTAGGAGGACAGGCAGCTGGGACTGGAGTGTTTTCTGGTAGAATGGTAGAATCTACTGGGACCTTCAAAGGCATCTGGTGCTATCTCATGTCAATTATTTCAAGTGAGCTGCATCTGTTACCCTCATTCGGATGGAAGAATCCGTTTGAGAAGAGACCCTGCATGTTCTGATCACATTTTGTACATATTATATAATGGAGCTGAACCCAGAACAGGCATTCCACAAGCATTCCCTGACTTGACTGCATTCTGATCATGCTTGGGGCTCCGCCCAAGATGTTGATGAGGCTTCTTCTTGTCCCATGGTGTTCAGCATTCCAGCCATCAGTACTAGGCAGGCCCATGCCACCATGGGTGAGAACATGTCATGTAGGGATTGGAATTGTCATGAAATGAACAGGAGAGAAAAATCTGTGTCTTACTGACAAATCCTACTGAAGGCGTGCAGGTCAGAAAGTCATTTAATCTGTAAATGAGGATGTGTGGATGGGTGAATTTTATAAACTAATCTGCCAGGTCCCCTGATTAGAGTGGTTGCTGACGAGCTTGATCTCTCACAGGCAATGACAGACTTGGTCATGGGCCTGGACAACACATTTCCACTGCAGGATAGTGGTGTATTGTGGGAATTAGCTGGGAGAACCAACGATGAAGGAGAAACAGGCTTAGGTGCTGCACAGAGAATTTACCTCCCAGCCCCCCACATGCACTGCATCAATCAGACTCCAAACGTGGAAGAGATGATGAGGGGTCTATGGCCTCGGTGACCTAGCTTAGTGAATGCTTACTGGTCACCACCTTTTTTTTTTTTTTACTTGATTATACATTCTTTGGTTGACTTTTTTTTTTTTTTTTTTTTGTATTTTTCTGAAGCTGGAAACGGGGAGAGACAGTCAGACAGACTCCCGCATGCGCCTGACCGGGATCCACCCGGCACGCCCACCAGGGGCGACGCTCTGCCCACCAGGGGGCGATGCTCTGCCCCTCTGGGGCATCACTCTGCCGTGACCAGAGCCACTCTAGCGCCTGGGACAGAGGCCAAGGAGCCATCCCCAGCGCCCGGGCCATCTTTGCTCCAATGGAGCCTTGGCTGCGGGAGGGGAAGAGAGAGACAGAGAGGAAGGAGGGGGTGGGGGTGGAGAAGCAAATGGGCGCTTCTCCTATGTGCCCTGGCCAGGAATCAAACCCGGGTCCCCCGCATGCCAGGCTGACGCTCTACCGCTGAGCCAACCGGCCAGGGCCTTGACTTTTTTTTAGTAAATTTTTTTTTACTTTTATTAATTTTTTTAGAGAAGAGAGAGAATGAGAGAGAGAGAGAGAGAGACAGAGAGAGAGGAGAGACAGAGAGAGAGAGAAGGGGGGAGGAGCTGGAAGCATCAACTCCCATATGTGCCTTGACCAGGCAAGCCCAGGATTTTGAACCGGCGACCTCAGCATTCCAGGTCGACGCTTTATCCACTGCGCCACTACAGGTCAGGCCACCTTTTCTTTTTGAGTTTATTGGGGTGACATTGATTAATAAAACTACATGCTTTAGCTATACAATTCTATAATACAGTATCTGTATATTGTATTGTGTTCATCATACCAAGTCAAATCTCCTTTCATTGCCATTTATACCCTTTATCCTCTCTTACCAACCCCAGTTGTCAATTATTTTAAGCCAAATGTCCCCCGTCCATGAGAGTTTATATTCTCCAATGTCATGATGAATAAGGAAAGATGGGGTAAACTCGAGTAGAAGAAGGCTTCCTTCCAGGAGTTGCTTTTCAGAAACATGGGCAAATGTTTGCCAAGGGCAGGTACTGTGCCTGCAAGCAGGTGGTGAGGCCATTGTTAGCGTTTCCAGGAAGACATATAAGAGCCTGAGAATCGAGCAGTACCAACCCTCTCTCCCATACTGAGCAAATGTGTAGCAATTAAATATCTATTGTACTGTCCACCTCAATAAAACATGGCACTCTTTAAAGCAGTTGCCTTAATGACGTTTGTGTGTCTTGGAATGCCTTCTTAGGCTAACAAATCGTATCTGAAGATGTGAAAACATGAAAATCGATAACAAGAAATGAAAAGTCCATTTCACTGATAAAACATCATTTATCTTAATCATTGGGGCTTCTCAGAATTTCCTAAGTGCCCTTTTAAATGCCAGCATCAAAGCTAGAGTCCACCTATGTGTAGAAGGCCTAGGGGCTCAAGGCAAGAATATAGACAGCTCAGGACACAGCCTGCTAAGAGAAGCATATTTGGGGGCAGGTGCTCACTGGACTGGTTTCCAACTAAGGATTGCCTAAGTGGGGCTTTCCAAGGATGATTCTGGTATTTCAAAACTCCCAGTGTAAATAACATACCTTCCTATGAAAGCTATTTCTCAGGACACTGTAAAGCATAAGTGATCCACTTTTGATAGGTAGGTAGGCATTCTAGCAATAATAATTCATTCTGATTATGCAAATTGGGAAAACAAAATTATTTGACCTCCACGTAGCCTATACCTTGCCCTGCCCCCACATTGGCTGACAGCATTTCTGCCCACCACTCCCACCAAGTCCAATCCACATAGGGATAAAGCAGCACAAGTCCTTTGTGGTAAGAAAATTGGAGGCACTGGTCCCCAGGGACCAGCTTTCTGACTGCTAGTCCTCTTTCCTTTTGCTTCACATACCCGGTCTCATTCAGTCTTCAGGTTCCTTGAGCTCTTCCCAGAGTGCCAAAATGCATTGAGGTTGGAGGTGGTGAAGGAGCTCCTGCACTTCCAGAAGCCCCAGGGAAGTGGAGGATTAAGACCAGTTATCAGGCATTACCTTTCAAATCACAGGGAGCTTCCAGAGCACGCTTGAGTCCAGATTGGGGATGGACGGAGCCTCGGGCTTTCCTGGTCTCCTTAGCTCTCTGGCTATTACCATGGTATGCAGATGGAAGGCACAGATCTCCCTGTTGCTGACATAGCTTACTCCAAAGTTTTCCTACACAGTGGCCAGTTTTAAGTATTTTTTTAAATTCAATTTTATTTAGGTGACATTGGTTAATAAAATTACACAAAAATTAGGGAATATTTTATCGCTTCATATTCATCTTGAAATATCCCCTAATTCTCACAAAAAACTAGGGGATAATTTATCGCTTCATATTCATTTTAAAATATCTCCTAATTTTTGTGAGCAGTATATCTAGGTTTCAAGTGTACAACTCGTTATATTGCTTTGTGTGCCTACCACCCAAAGTCAAGTCCTCCGTCACCATAGTTTTGAACCCCTTTCCACCCTCTGCCCTGTCCCTCTGGTAACCACCATGCTGTTGTTGTCTATGAGTTTTTGTTTATCTTGTTTGTTCATTTGTTGCTTTCAGTTTTACATCCCACATATGAGTGCATATGGTTCGCAAGGCTTTTTAACATATGTTGCTTCCCATTTTTCTTGTGATAAAATCTGTAGTCCCCTAATCCTCTGATTACCACCACCCCCCCACACACACACTCTAGCCATCTTGGCTTTCTGCTAGTTCCTCCAGGGAACCAAGTCTTCTCCTGACTTGGGATCCTCACACGTTTCCTTAAAAGGCAAGCTCTTCACTTGAGTAGCTCATAATTCAGGTGTCACTTTAAGATGAGACTTCCCAGGCCCTGGCTGGGTAGTTCAGTTAATTAGAGTGTCATCTCAATACATTAAAGTTGTGGGTTCGATCCCTGGTCAGGGCACATGTAAGAATCAACCACGGAATGCATAAATAAGTGGAACAACGAATTGATATTTTTCTCTTTCTTCCTCTCTCTCTAAAGTAAATAAAGAAATGAAGAGACTTTGCTAGAAGACCTTTCTTAATATCAAAATCTAAATGAGATTGATTTCTTTCATAGTTTTCTGTACTTCTCCACAGGGGTTATCACAAGTGGTAAGTATAGCAGGTCCTTGAATAATGTTTCATTCAACTTTGCTTCATTGTAATGTTTATTTAAAAAAGAAAAAAGTCGATTCCTGGCTGGGGCCACTGTCTGTGTGGAGTTGGCATGTTCTCCAAGTTTGCGTGGGTTCTCTTGGGACTCTGGTTTCCTCCTACACCCCAAAGATGTTCATTCAGAGGAACTGGCGGGTCCACATTGTTCCAGTCTGTGTGAGCGTGGGTCTGAGTGGCCCTGTGACGGAAGGGTGTCCAGTCCTGGGTGGGTTCTCATCTTGTGCTCTGAGCTGCTGGCCACCCACAACCCTGAACTAAGTGGATTGGAATTCTCTTGTTTTTATTAATCTTTCCTAAATGTATGTATGTATAGCTCAGATTTATGTTGATGTTTAATATTTTAAGTGTTTTGGGTCTTTAGAAGTTTGGTGATGTTTTTATGCCAGGAATATGCTGTAGGAACTTAACTGTTGTATAGATCAATTAGCCTGTGGCAAAATTGGTTTTGTTATGTTGTTTCACTTAAAGTTGCAGTTTCCAAGAACCTATCAAAGATGTTAAGTGAGAAATGACTGTACCATTGATTTGTGATTTTTTTGCACGTCTTTCCTGTTAGACTGAGCGATACGAGTGTGCCTCACTTGCCACTGGACACAGCCCACCTAACACAGTGTAGACACTCAGCTCATACTTGTTGACTATGTGGCTAATTGAGGGTTCCACAGGGCACCCATCCTACAAATTTCTCAGGAGGAAGGAAGTCCCATGGTCAAACACTATTGGGACGTGCCTTACTCTCTCTGCCTCCCCTTAGAGTCACAATATACACTAGTGTAGGGAACTCTGAGATAGGCTCCAATTAGAAAGCAAAAACTAAAAAAAAAACAAAACTGTAGAAATTGAGTTTAATTTTCTTTAGCCTGTTTCTCAAACATATTTAAATGTGGCTTTTTTTTTTTTTTTTTTTTACTGAATGTCTATGAACATCCTACAGAATGGACTTTGAGATGCCTCACTGGTGGCTTCCTACCTGGGAAGCCTGAAAGTCTCAAAATTTTCAGGTGCACTGAGCATCCTCACAGTTGCCTTATGGTCATCCTGAACATGTATTTACATATTCATATGTAAATATGAATCACCACCATAGTAAAGCAGACATGAGAGCAAATTTTGAAAAAAAAATTGGAGCTAGCCTGGGTTTATATTTTTCATGGAAAAGAAAAATGTAGAAATTTGGTATTGGCAGACACAATCTTTGTAGTTCTGACAATGAGCCATTCATACCTACTAACTTGTCATTTACTGAGACCTGACTCTGCAAATGTTGTAGAGCTAGTGTGTGGACGGAGGTTCCTGAGCTGGTGAGGAGTCCACCTACTACTCAGCATTTGTGTCTCAGTGCAGGTCTCTGTATCTACAGCAACTCTTTTGAATCTTCCAATAGACCTCTGTGAATTTGATGTGGGAGAGTGCCTGTGATATGAACATTAGTGAAGATTCTAAGACATATCCCTTTTGCATATCTAGGATGTTTTATGTAGGAAAGTTTCCAGAGGTGGGGCTGTATTAAAGGCAGTGGATCTCAAATTACTTTTGGTCAGCCCCTACTTAGGGCAAAACTGCCTGACCTACCAACTCCGTCTTGTTTCATTTTCCAGTGGAAAAATAAATTAGTGATAATTTGTGGGGAATGGATTATGTATACTTTTGCTCTAGCACTGGAATATGGATAATTCATATTTGAACCACAATGTATACATGTCTTAGAGTCTAGTTATTGGAAAATTAGAGCCCTAGGATACTATGGATGCAAATAAACTTCACTATACTCTGTAGGGTTAACCAAGCAAGCCACAACAAAATACACTGATAATGACAAAGCTAAGCCAGCAGTATTTCATAATTAAAAAGTACTGAGAGTAGCAATTGGAAATTGCAACCAACTTCAGGCAACACTGATGATGTGCTGGTAAAGAGTCCTTCTCCCAGATTTTGGAAATGTCAAGTCTGTGCCTATACACGCGAAATCAGAACATTTGGATTGAATAGACCAGTGCGTAGCTGCTGGGCTTGTAGCAGAATACTGTAGGGTACTTAGTTGATTATAAATTAGTAGCCCTACTAATAATGTACAACTGAAAGCTTTATCAGACTGCACACATACTATACCACTCACCATAATAATCCAAGAGGACTAAAAAAAAAAATCAGTTCAGGGCACATGAAATATCTCTAGTAATATGTCCCCTGAGACCCACCTACCCCCCAGTCTAGTAGGTCTCAGCCTCTGACTTTTTTTTTTAATTTTAAGACTTTATTTATTCATTTTAGAGGAGAGAGAGAGAGAGAGAGAGAGAGAGAGAGAGAGAGAAGGGGGGAGGAGCAAGAAGCATTAACTCCCTTATCTGCCTTGACTGGGCAAGCCCAGGGTTTTGAACCAGTGACCTCAGTGTTCCAGGTTTACACTTTATCCACTGTACCACCACAGGTCAGGCTCAGCTTCTGACTTTTGAAATCACTGTCTAGGCAGTGTTACCTCCTTGGGGTGAAGCTTTCGTTCCCTAGCTCAAGCAGACCAGAGACGGACCTTTGGATTTACAAAGTGCTCAGATTCTCATTTTTCAAATGCAAAAGGTTTTAATACTCAGCATAAAATAATCTCCAAGATATAACATTAAGTGAAAAAAGCAATGTGTCTGACAGTATATATAATATGCTATTTATGTTAAAAAAATTCAATTTTATATGTATGTTGAGGGGTTTATTTATTTTTTGTATTCTTCTGAAGTAAGAAGTGGGGAGGCAGAGAGACAGACTCCTACATGCACCCGATTAGGATCCACCCGGCAAGCCCACTAGGGGGTGATGCTCTGCCCATCTGGGGCATTGCTCCGTTGCAACCAGTCACTCTAGTGTCTGAGGTGGAGGCCATAGAGCCGTCCTCAGTGCCCGGGCCAACTTTGCTCCAATGGAGCCTTGGCTGTGGGAGGGGAAGAGAGAGACAGAGAGAAAGGAGAGGGGGAAGGGTGGAGAAGCAGATGGGTGCTTCTCCAGTGTGCCCTGTCTAGGAATTAAACCCAGGACTTCCACATGCTGGGCTGACGCTCTACCACTGAGCCAACCAGCCAGGGCCTGTCTGTTGAGGTTTTTTAATGGCTGGATGACCTGTGTAAGTGAACATAAGAAATGAATCAAAATAGCTGTTTCTGGGGAGGCGTGCTGGCTGTGGAGGCAGGGAGGAAAATTTCGTTTTTCCCAATTCCTCACTCATGCTTTTACAATTGTGCACCACTTATATATTAACTATTAAAAATATCAATGAGTTTAAATTTAGAGAAAAAAAGTGAGCCTATATAAACTAAATTTTTATCTCTGTTGTTTTTTTTAAGCTTTTAAGAGACAGGTTTGGTTAATTTCCTGTTCTGATGCCATTTCCCCCTTCAAAATCATGGTTATATATTGAGCAGGAGAATCTAAAGGAAAACTTCTAAACGAGATGACAGGGTGCTAAAAGCAGTCTAAGGCCCCAGAATTCTGGACCGAGGCTAAGGCCTCAGTCTTTAAACACAATGTTCTGATAAGTCAGACTTCTTATTTGACTTCCCAAGTGTTCTGAGATGTTTTTACACCATGTACAGGCAGTCCCCGGGTTACGAACAAAATGAGTTCTGTATGTTTGTTCTTAAGTTGAATTTGCATGTAAGTCAGAACAGGTACATTTACCTATTAACCGCAACTTAGACAGATGGTTGTCTGAACCTATATAGTATTTATTTTTATTTTTCTGTGCATATAAATACTTAAACATTTTCAGACCAACAGAACATAAGTTGTTCATAACCCGGGGCACTCCCTCTATATAAAATACGAAAAGAAGCGCTCTTAGTAAGGGCACTTGTTACATTTACATTTGCAGCTTGAATATAAGAAACAAAAGACAAAACAGGAGATCAGATTCATATTACAAAGCACATTGAAATGTTCGCACTGCTCTTCCTTCACCCACTTCAGTACTGCTGGAGGAGACAAAGCAAGGACTCACCTTGCCTTGCTATCAGAAATTTAAACGAGAGCAAACACATATTACACTATTTAGTGTTTCCTAATGAAAAACGCAACATTTCATTACTTATGTAAAAAAAATAATCGTATCCTTTTCCATAATTTGACACAAGACACACATTGTCTTTATATCTTAAATGCTTGTTATGCTGAGTGACAAGTCTTTCTTAGAGTAAAATATCCAAAGAAATATGTAGTGTCTCTACACGTTAGGGGTTCTGAGTTACCGCAGAGGGACCATAGAGGGAGAAATGTTTAGGACAGTATGGGAGGCCTAACACTGGGTGGTGTAGACAAGCTCAAAGTCAATTCCTCAGGCTAGAAGAAGGCTTGGTGCAGGGGGCCTAAGGCAGTGACCAATCAGGCACAGACTCCTGGAAGCGGGTATGCAGGCTGTGTCCGTTTGGCATGTTTGGGAATGTTCTAGAATGAAGATGTATCAGTAAGCATTATTAATTATCCCAAGGCCTTGGTCAGTTTATTAAGACTGTAACCCCACAAGCCCTGTCCCTCGTCTGAGGGTATTTCCTTATTGTTAAGTGTGCAAATATTTTCCCCCTGCTTCTTGTCCTCCTAGTCTCCCCCACTTTAGCACCTTTCTTATTCACACAGGACTTGACAGCCTGGGACAAACAGAGCCTTGTATTTCCAAGTTGGGTTCACAGAGAGAGAGAGAAGGGATACAAGTCGCCACAAGCCCACAAGTAGCCCACGCAAGGAAACCGCTCGGCTGGGGGTCTGAATGGCTTACATTTTTCCTCGCCTGAATTAGCTGCTAATTACATGTGGGCAGATGTAGCCAGAAATGGTCTAAATGATCAATTAGAAGGCAAAAAGGAGTTCCTTTCTTTAAAGTTCAAGGGTCCCTGGTGAAGAGCCCTTCTTCCCAAGCCATGCTCACATGGGTCTGTACTCAGCTCTCTGTGGTGGTGGAGTATATTGTACATTTCCCTAATGATAATGAATTGAGTACTTATTTTGCAGGAAAATATAGGGCACTTCCATTATGTGCAATCAAGCAAAAAGGCTGCAAAATGTGCCACTCCATTAATTTTAAATAGAATCCTTCCCAAATGTCACCCTGAAACCAGAGCATGGGGTTATTACAAATCCAAAGGAATTAAGAGTAATTTTCATTTGTACAAAGGAGTTGGGGAACATGATTCCTGCCACACATACACTATTAACTGGGTTAAATTTGCTTCAACAATTTTAGTGGAATTGCCTCGCCCTGACCTGGTCTGCTTGGTGGTGAGCTCAGTGGGCTCCTGTCTTCTTTGTGGGTGCATGAGCACATACTCACATACAATTACAGGACATGCAAAGACTGTGATATAATTGGCTAGTTATTAACAAATATGTTGTTCATAGAGGAGAAACAAATGCTAATTTCTGGTAAGTCACTTTACCTCTATGAGCCTGTTTCCTCATCTGTAAATAGGGACTCTTAACACCTGCTTCAAGGGAAGTCAAAAGGACTAATGAGTTTGAGTACATCGGAGCACTTAGTGTGGTATCTGGCACATAGTTTACACCCATTAAATGGTAACTTATCTTTTTATCTTCTGTGGGGGTCTATTGGGCCTAAGCTGGTTCTCAAATCACACTCAGGGAAATCTGGACCCAGCACCAGGATGGGGACAATCTTCCTAGGCCATTGCTGGGTCAGTCCCCAGGCCTGGGAGCTGTTGGTCAGCTCACCAGGTTACTGATCATTTGCTTTCTAGTTCGGTTCCCACTCTCTTTGGGTTGTAGCTGGACTTGTGGGAGAGCACAGAGCAGGAGACAGAAGTAAGCAGGTTAAGGTGGTTTGGAGGATGGTCCAGTGCGCCCCTCACTCCACGTTCCGGTACTTGCTGAAGAGGTTGTACAACACTCGCAGTGTGGATTTCAGGTCACAGTTGACGATGTCTGCATAGAAAACATAATGCTTCAGTGGGGCCACGTGGCCCAAAGTTGGCATCTATTGACCTCTTCTATCTACCACCCTCCTCATGTGCCCAACATGGTCCTGCATGATGGGTGTCCCCCCTCAGCCACAGGACATCTCTCTGTGCTCCAGAAGAGCTCCCTAGGTAGAAAACTTGTAAGAAAAAGAAAGAAAACCTAGAAAAGTCAGCAGAGTAGTTAGCTTCAGGGAGGAAGGAGAGGATTATGTTCCAAAAGGGAGGGCAAGTTGGAGGGAACTCCTGGAAGCTGGGATGAATCTTTGCCTTGAGCTGGGTGGTGGCTGCACAGCGGCTCTTGGTAATATTTCACTAGCCTGAACATTTATATTTTATGTACCTTTCTGTAGAGGTGATATTTTTCACAGTAAAAATGATTAAAAAGATATCTAACTCTACAGAAGGTAAATGATAATGAGAAGACAATAATGACGTGGATTCAAAACCATCAGGCTGAGCCACTGGGGAAAGGGGCTGGGGAAGATTTCAGCATCTAGCAGCGTTCTTGTCTAGAGTCAGGGATGCTTCAAGACCAGGCTGACAGGGGCCAGTGGCTCCGTCAGGCTGGGCTGCAGCTCCCAGGCCTTAGCCTTGGGACCCTTGCCCATGTGGTTGTCACAGCCAGGTGCGCACAGGCCCTGCAACGATGGGCACCCACAGGGTTAATGTCAAGAGTCTGGGGCTGGGGAATCGCCTCAGGGCACCTCCCTACCCTGTGGCCCCTCCTGTATGCCTCTCTCAGGCCTTATCCCAGTTGTAGACTGACCCTCTTCCCCCCCAGCTAAGCTTAGACTCCGCTCCAGCTTCTCCCGTTGACAGACGAGGGACTACGTGGGAGGCCTGGAACTCAGCTTCCCTTTTCGCTCCCACGGTGGCTCATGCATATACCTGAGCCTCCACCTGGGGCCCTGCCCAGTGGCTGAGCCCTGTCATGTGAGTCACTCCTATGCCATGGGGGCTGATTCTTGTCCTCCCCTGATGGTTTGGTGGTGTTTCTTTTTTTCTTTTTAAGATTTTAAAAATTATTATTTAAGTGAGTAGGGGAGATATAGAGAGACAGACTCTTGCATGCACACTGACTGGGATCCACCTGGCGACCCTTGTCTGGGGCTGATGCTCTGTCCATCTGGGGCATGCTTGAAACTGAGCTATTTTTAGCAGCACCTGAGGCGAATGGAGGCTCCACAGAGCCATCCTCAGTGTCTGGGCCAATGTGCTCAAATCAATCAAGCCATGGCTGCCGGAGAAGACAAGATTGGGGGGGGGGGGGGTGATGGGGAAGGGGAAAAGCAGATGATCACTTCTGTGTGTCCTGACCAGAATTGAACCCGGGACTTCCACACAACAGGTCAATGCTCTACCACTGAGGCAACCGGCCAGGGGCCTTTTTAAAAGATTTTATTCATTGATTTTTCAGAAAGTGGAGAGACGGGGATGGAAGCAAAGGAGTATCAACCCACAGTTGCTTCACTTTAGTTGTTCATTGCTTGTTGTACCTGCCGTGACCAGGGAAGCTCAGGGTCTCGAACTGGCGACCTCCAGGTTGATGCTCTAACCACTGTGCCACCACAGGCCAGGTGGTGGTGTGTTTCTTCTTTTTTTAAAAAGATTTTATTTATTGATTGATTTTAGAGAAAGGAGTTGGGGGAGGAGCAGGAAGTATCAACTTGTTATAGTTGCTTCTCGTATGTGCCTTGACCCAGCAAGCCCAGGGTTTTGAACAAAAACCTCAGCATTCCAGGTTGACGCTTGATCCACTGTTTCTTAAATTCCACTCAAGTCAAAGATTAGGAAGTCACCCTAGGTGGAAACTGCTGGGAAGGCACAGAGGAGAAAGAGTGAGCTCACCACGGGAGTGAGCGTGATGGGGAAGGTAACGTGGCACTGGAGCCATGGCAACAGTCTCCTAATGGGTCTCCTCAAAGCCTCTCGTCCTCTCCCAGCCATTCTACCCACTGGACTGTTCAGCCTCTGGGTATTGTTGTGTTTCCAGGGAACTAAGGGTTATGAAGCCCGGGCAGGAAAAGACATCTGCGATGTAAACCCAAAGTTTCCAGGGGGTTTCAAGGTACAATAGAGCTTTGAGTGTCAAACAGCATGGCAGAGAATGTGTTTTCCTGACCTTAAAACCATGTTGCCATGAAAAATGCCTCTACCGTGGCCAATTTGATTCTGAAACACCCTCAAAGAGTTACCAACGTTGGCATGTTTAATAAAGTCTGTCGCACACTGCTGAATCTCCCTTTGCAAGGAGAAGCACAGAGACCAGGGGGTGCTGGGGCACACGGCTCGCAAAGTGCACTTTCACAAAGCGCCATTTCAGTGTTATGTGCCCTGGAAATTTTCAGCATGGGCATGCTGCCCAGTGTAAGAACAAATAAAAACAGATGTGTTTTTCCATTCGCATTGGTCAGGAAGTTTCACATTAAGCAGTTCAATAATTGTGTGAGAAATATCATCTATAGGCTGCAATATCCCTATAGGTTAATTGACACTGGGAATCTGTCCTGAGGGACTTAAATGCCTGAGAGCAGAAATATCAGATGGTGTACTTCCAATGGTAACGAGGAATTTTTCCATGAAGCCGCTCAAGAAAACAGAAGGAGAAATGCTGACTAGAGCTCTCTTACGCCCTCTCCTACCCAGAGGCAGGGTGCTCGCCATCGGCCTACAGGACACTCTGGGTCCATTCCTAATGGCATTAGGATGCTGAGTGGCCTTGCCAGGAAGAGAAACCCTAGAGGGACACCAGCCTTGCTAGAGGTCCTCCTCTAGCAGTGATCAGACATTTAAAAGAATGTGACAGCCTGACCAGGCAGTGACGCAGTGGATAGAGCCTCGGACTGGGATGCCAAGGACCCAGGTTCAAGACCCCAAGGTCGCCACCTTGAGCACGGGCTCATCTGGTTTGAGCAAAAGCTCACCAGCTTGGACCCAAGGTCGCTGGCTCGAGCAAGGGGTTACTCAGTCTGCTGAAGGCCTGCGGTCAAGGCAAATACGAGAAAGCAATCAATGAACAACTAAGGTATTGCAATGCACAACGAAAAACCAATGATTGATACTTCTTATCTCTCCGTTCCTGTCTGTCTGTCCCTGTCTATCCCTCTCTCTGACTCTCTGTCTCTGTGTAAAAAAAAAAAAAAAAAAAAAAAAAAAAAAAAGAGAATAAGGGGTGGGTTTTGTGGGCTGGAGCTGAAAGCAGCCAGGTCTGGAGTGAGGCATGAAACAGGATCCCAACCAACAGCTTCACAGTCTACTCTCGCTGCCTGCTTTCTCCTTCAGCTCCACAAGTTACGGAATGCTCACAGGATACTGTCCTTAACCATGCTTTCCTGTTCTATACTCTCGGCATGTTGACTTCCAACAAGTGGAAGACTTCCCATTGTATATGTAATCACAGCTCTCATCCTTTCCCCCAGCTCCAGTTCTGCTTGGTCAGTGCCTAGGTGTCAATCTTGAGGTTTCCAAAGATAACCTCCTCATGGCCCCTCCAAGCTTCTTTTCTCTCCTGGGCTCCCTAGTGCTGCTGTTCGAGGGTGCCCAGCATCTAAACCTCTGTTCTTCACACAACCTTCCAAATGATCTCTGTGGAACAGAGCTTTGATCATATCACTTATCTGCTCCAGCACCTTCCTAGACTCCCATTGCTTACAGAATAAAGTCCAAACTTTCTGCCTGGGCATTAAGTCCCTCTAGGACCTAACACTAGCTAACTGCATTCTTATCAACTATTACTCAATTCATACTCTTTTTTTCTTTTTTAGTGAGAAGCGAGGAGGCAGAGAGACAGACTCCTGCCTGTGCCCTGACTGGGATCCACCAGGTAGCCCACTAGGGGGAGATGCTCTGCCCATCTGGGGCCCTAGCTTCGTTGCAACGGGAGCCACTTTTTTAGTGCCTGAGGTGGAGGCCATGGAGCTATCCTCAGAGCCCGGAACCAACTCACTAGAGCCAATTGAGCCACAGCTGCGGGAGAGGAGGAGGTGGAGAAGCAGATGGTCGCAGCTCCTGTGTGCCCTGACCAGAATTGAACCCAGGATATCCACACACTGGGCCGACGCTCTACCACTGAGCCCACCAGCCAGGGCTCAATTTATATTTAATATCCCAGCCAAATAGGTACCTGCTTACATTCATTATTAGGTTCTAGGTGCTGTGCATTAGGTACCATCACATTTAACCCTGTAATGTTCATGTCTCTAGGAGTTCTGTTTTTATAGACATGGAAAATAGGCTCAGAGAAGGGTAAGTTGCCCAAGGTCACACAACTGGAGGGGTAAGGACTAGACCTAGGGTTGTCAAGGGCTCAGCCACCCGCTCTGCTGTCTCAATAACTGAGCCACCCTTCATTCCCCTGGAAGGTCTTTTGCTCATATCATCATCCTGTCTTAGATGCCCATTCTATCCTTTAAAAAAAATAATTTAAAAAATTAAAATTAGTTGACATACAATATTATATTAGTTTCAAGTGTACAGCATAGTAGTAGACATTTATATAATTTACATTGTAATTCGTCCGATAAGTCTAGTACCCATACATAGTTATTACATAGTAATATGTAGTACCGACATAGTTATTACAATATCATTGCCTATATTCCCTATACTGTATTTTACATCCCTGTGACTATTCTGTAACTACCAATGTGTACTTCTCAATCCTTTCACCTTTTTCACCCAGCCCCCACAACCCCTCCCATCTGTCAATCATCGGTTTGTTCTCTGTATCTATGAGTCTATTTTATTTTGTTCTTTAGATTCCACATATAAGTAAAATCATATGGTAATTTTCTTTCTCTGTCTGACTTAATCATAATACTTACTCTACTCTACATCCATGTTGTTACGAATAGTAAGAGTTCATTCTTTTTTCTGGCCCAGTAATAAATCTCACATCTTCTTTATCCAATCATCTAATGGTGGGCATTTAGGTTCCTTCAGTATCTTGACTATTGTAAATAATGCTACAATAAACATAAGGGTGTGTGTATCTTTCTGAATTAGTGTTTTGGACATTGGATAAATACCCAGAAGTAGAATTGTGGGGTCATGAGGTATTTCTTTCTTTCTTTATTGGTTTTTAGAGAGAGAAAAGAGAAGAAGAGGGGGTGAGAGGGATTGGGAAGCATCAACTCGTAGTAGTTGCTTCTCATATGTGCCTTGACTGGGCAAGCCCAGGGTTTTGAACAGGTGACCCCAGTATTCCAGGTTAACACTTTATCTATTGCGCCACCACAGGCCAGGCAATGAGGTATTTCTATTTTTAATTTTTTGAGGAACCTTCACAATATTTTCCATAAAGGCTGTACCAATTCGCAATCCTACTAGTAATGAATGAGGGTTTGCTTTTCTCCACATCCTTGCCATACTAGTTGTTTGTTGATTTACTGATGATGGCAATTCTGACTGGTGTGATGTGTATCTCACCGCGGTTTTAATTTGCACTTCCTGATGACTAGTGATGTTGAGCATCTTTTCATGTGTCTGTTGGCCATCTGTATGTCCCCCTTGGAGAAATGTCTGTTTAGGTCTTCTGCCCATTATTAAATAAAAAAAATTCTTTTGGTATTGAGTTGTATGAATTTATTTGAATATTAGCCCCTTATTTGATATATTATTGGCAAATACTTCCTACCATTCAGTAAGTTGTCTTTTTCTTTTGTTGATGGTTTTCTTTTCCTTTTTTTCAGAGACAGAGAGAGAGTCAGAGAGAGGGATAGATAGGGACAGACAGGAACGGAGAGAGATGAGAAGCATCAATCATCAGTTTTTCGTTGCGAGACCTTAGTTGTTCATTGATTGCTTTCTCATATGTGCCTTGACCATGGGCCTACAGCAGACCGAGTGACCCCTTGCTCGAGCCAGTGACCTTGGGTCTAAGCTGGTGAACTTTTGCTCAAACCAGATGAGCCCACGCTCAAGCTGGCGACCTCGGGGTCTCAAACCTGGGTCCTCTGCATCTCAATCCAATGCTCTATCCACTGCGCCACTGCCTGGTCAGGCTGTTGATGATTTCCTTCGCTTTTAAAATATTTAGTTTGAAGTAACTCCATTTTTAATTTTTTTGTTTGTTTCTCTTGCCTGAGGAGACATATTCAAAAAAATATTGCTAAGAGTGCATTGTGTAAGTTTTTTTCTGGAAGTTTAAATGGTTTTAGGCCTCATATTTAAGTCTTTAATCCATTTTAAGTTTATTCTTGTATATATGTAAAAAAAAAAAAAGTGGTCTAGTTTCATTCATTGCATGTATCTGTCCAGTTTTTCCAGCACCACTTATTGAAGAGACTGTCTTTACCCTACTGTATATTCTTGCCTCCATTGCCGTAGATTAATTGACCATATAGGTATGGGTTTATTTCTGGGTTTTCTATTCTGTTCTATTGATGGATGTGTTTTTTATACTAGTACCATGCTGTTTTGATTACTATAGCCTTGTGATATAGTTTGAAATCAAGTAGCATGTTACTTCCAATATGGTTCTTCTTTCTCAATATTGCCTTGACTGTTTTGGGTCTTTTGTGGTTCCATACAAATTTTAGAATCATTTATTCTAGTTCTGTGAAAAATGCCATTGTTATTTTGATAGAGATTGCATTAAATTTGGAGATTGTTGTGGGTAGTATGGACATCTTAATAATATTAATTTTTCCTATCCATGAGTATGGTATACCCTTCTATTTATTTGTACCTTCTTAACTTTCTTCAGTCTTATAATTTTTAGAGTACAGGTTTTTTACCTCCTTGGTTAAGTTTATTATTAGGTATTTTATTCTTTTGGATACAATTATAAATGGCATGGTTTTATTAATTTCTCTTTCTGATAGTTTATTACTGATGTGTAAAATGTAATTGATTTCTGAATATTAATTTTCCATTATTTTACCTAATTCATTTAGTTCTAATAGTGTGTGTGTGTGTGTGTGTGAGAGAGAGAGAGAGAGAGAGAGAGAGAGAGAGATCTTTAGGGCTCTCTCTATAGAGTCTCATGTCATCTGTTAATAATGACTGCTTTATGTTTTCCTTTCCAATTTGGTTGCCCTTTCCTTCCTTCCTTCTTTCTCTCTTTCTCTCTCTCTCTCTCTCTCTTTCTTTCTTTCTTTCTTTCTTTCTTTCTTTCTTTCTTTCCTTCCTCCTTCTCTCCCTCCCTCCTTTTTTCTTTCTTTTTTTCTTTCTTTCTTTTTTTCTTTCTTTCTTTCTTTTGACTAATTACTAGAGCAGGGAATTCTAATACTGTGTTGAATAAAAGTGGTGGAAGTGGACATCCTTTCTTGTTCCTGATCTTAAAGAAAAGATTTTCAGTTTTTCACCATTAAATACAATGTTATCTGTGGCTTTGTCATATATGGCCTTTATTATATTGAGGTATGTTCCATTTATCACTACTTTGCTGAGTGTTAATCATAAATGGTGTTGAATTGTGTCAAGTGCTTCTTCTGCATCTATTTTTTTTTCTTTTTTTTTTTTTCATTTTTCTGAAGCTGGAAACAGGGAGAGACAGACAGACTCCCACATGCGCCCGACCAGGATCCACCCGGCATGCCCACCAGGGGCGACGCTCTGCCCACCAGGGGGCGATGCTCTGCCCATCCCGGGCATCACCATGCTGCGGCCAGAGCCACTCTAGCACCTGAGGCAGAGGCCACAGAGCCATCCCCAGCGCCCGGGCCATCTTTGCTCCAATGGAGCCTCGGCTGCGGGAGGGGAAGAGAGAGACAGAGAGGAAAGCGTGGAGGGGTGGAGAAGCAAATGGGCGCTTCTCCTGTGTGCCCTGGCCGGAAATCGAACCCGGGTCCTCCGCACGCTAGGCCGACGCTCTACCGCTGAGCCAACCAGCCAGGGCCCCTGCATCTATTGATATATGATTTTTATCCTTTATTTTGTTTATAGGGTGTATCACATTAATTGATTTGCAGAATTTGAACTGATCTTGAATCCTGGGTATAAATCCCACTTGATCATGGTGTATGATCTTGTGTGTGTGTGTGACCTTTTAAATGTACTATTGAATTTAGTTTGCTAATATTTTATTGAAGATTTTTGCATCTATATTTATATAGGATATTGGCCCATAATTTTCTTTTTTGTAGTGCCTTTGTCTAGTTTGGTATTAGGGTAATGCTGAACTTATAAAATGAGTTTGGTAGCCTTTCCTCTTAAAATTTTTGGAATACCTTGATATAAATAAGTATTAGTTCTTTTTTGAAAATGTGGTAAAATTACCTGTGAAATCATCTGATCCAGGTCTTTTGTGTTTTGGCAGTATTTTAATCACTGATTAGATTTTACTAGTAGATATCAGTCTGTTCAGATTTTATGTTTTTTCCCTGTTCAGTCTTGGAAGATTATATGTTTCCAGGTATTTATACATTTCTTCCAGGTTGTCCATTTTCTTGGCATATAATTGTTTATATTATTTTCTTACAACTTTTTGTTGTTCTGTTGTGTCATCACTTTTACTTTTCCATTTATAATTTTATTTATTTGGCCCTCTCTTCTTTTTTCTTGATGAGACTTGCTAAAGGTTTATCAATTTTTGAAAATCTTTTCAATGAACCAGCTCCTGGTTTCAATGATTTTTTCTACTGTTCTTTTTTAGACTACTTTCATTTATTTCCACTCTAGTCTTAAATATTTCCTTCCTTCTACTCACTTTGGGCATAGTTTATTCTTTTCTAGTTACTTTAGGTAACTAGAAAATAGGTAACTCTATAAGAATAGAGCCTTTATTTGAGATTTTTCTTGTTTCTTGACAGAGGTCTCTATTGCTATGAATTTCCCTCTTAGCACTGCTTTGGCTGTGTCCCACAGATATTTTTTTGGGGGAGTTGTATTTTCATTTCATCAATGTATCTTTTGATTTCTACCTTGATTCATTGTTAACCCATTAATTGTTTTGTATAATAGTATTTAGCCTCCATGTGTTTGTGTTCTTCAGTTTTATTCTTGTAATTGATTTTAGATTCATACCCTTGTGATCAGAGAAGATGTTTGAATGATTTCAATTTTCTTATATTTATTGAGATGTGATTTATGGCTTCATGTGATATATTCTGGAAAATGCCTCATGTATACTCAAAAAGAATGTAAATTCTGCTTTGAGGTGAAATGTTTTTAAAAATTTCAGTTAAATCCATCTAATCTAATGTGTCATTCAAAGCCACTCTTTCTTCGTTGATTTTATATCTAGATGTTCTATTCATTACTGTATTACTGCTGATCTCTCCTTTTCTGCCTATCAATATTTGCTTTATAGATTTAGGATTTAGGTGCTCCTATATTGGGCACAGAGTTGTTTACAAGAGTTATATTCTCTTATTGATCCCTTTATCACTATGGAATGCACTTCTGTCATTACAGACTTTGTCTAAAGTCTATTTTGTCTGATGTAAGTACAACTTCTTTTTATTTCATTTGTATTTGCATAAAATAACTTTGCCATTTCTTTACTTTCAGTCTTTGTTTTTTTAATCTGTAGTGGGTCTCTTATAGGTTGCATATATACTTGTCTTTTTCTTTAAATCCAGTCAGCCACTCTATGTCTTTTAATTGGAGCATTTAATTCATTTAGTTTTAAAGTTATTACTAGTAGGTATGTAGTTATTGCTATTCCATTAATTGTTTCCTGATTATTTTTGTAGTTCATCTTTGTTCCTTCCTTATTCTCTTGTTCTCTTCTATGTTGATGACTTTCTATATGTTTGGATTCCTTTATCTTTATTTCTTGTGTAATATAAATTTTGGGTTTGTGGTTACCATGTATTTCATATATACAGGGTGGGGCAATTGTAGTTTTATAGTTGTTTGCATAGAAAATAATACAATAATAAATAATACAAGAATAAACTTTATTTCACATAGTCATAACTGTAAACCTACTTTTGCCCCATCCTGTACTAAGCTATGTGTATAGTAGTCTGTTTTAAGTTGATGGTCACTTAAGTGTGAACACATTCTAAAACCACTACAATTTTTACTTACCACCTCCTTGTTTATATTTTTGTCATTCCTTTTTATTTCTTTTGTGTTGGTGTGTTTGTGTGTACACCTTAATTTATTGTAATTACATATGATCTTTTTATTCTCCCTTTTAACTTTTGTACTGGTTTTATAGTTGATGATTCATTTCTTTTATTGTGTTTGCCTTTGTCAGTAAGAATATTTTTCTTTCCTATATTTTCTGGTATATATTTTTTATCTTTTTTTCTTAAAGAAGTCCGTTTAACATTTCTTGTAATATTAGTTTAGGGTGATGAACTCTTAGTTTTTCTTTTTGTTTGAAAAAACTCTTTATCTCTCCTTTGTCTAAATGACAGCCCTGCTGGGTAGAGTAATCTTAGCTTTAGGTCTTTGCCTTTTGTCACTTTGAATATTTCTTGCCATTTCTTTTGGTCTGCAAAGTTTCCGTTGAGAAATCATCTGATAGTCTATGAGAGCTACTGTTTATGTAATTAACAGCTTTTCTCTTGCTGCTTTTAAGATATCACTCTGTGTTCTTAACCTTTGGCATTTTAATTATGATGTATATTGGTTTGGGCCTCTGTGGATTCATTTTGTTTGGGACTCTGCATTTTCTTGATTTGTATGTCTACTTTCTTCACCAGGTTAGGGAAGTTTTCAGTCATTATTTATTCAAATAAGTTCTCAATCCCTTGCTCTCTCTCTTGTCCTCCTGTTACTGCTGTGATGCAACTATTGGTATGCTTGATGTTGTCCCTGAGTTCCCTTAAACCCTCGGTTTTAAAGATTCTTTCTTTTTGGTACTACTACTACAGTGGGTATTTTCTGCTACCTGTCTTCCAGATCACTTATTCAGTCCTTTGCTTCTTCTAATCTGTTCTTGACTCCCCCTAATGTAGTCTTCATTTTGGTTATTGTGTTCTTCATTTCTGACTGGTTCTTTTTTGTTTTCTACCTCTCTATTTGTTTTCTAATTCTTTGCTGAAGTTCTCACTTTTTTTCCCCCCCTTAAAATCATTGAGAATCCTTATAACCACTGTTGTGAAATCTGCATCTGGTAGACTGCTTATCTGTTTTGTTTAGTTATATTTGGATTCTGTTCTTTCATTTGGAACATGTTTCTTTGTCTCCTCATTTTGGCCGACTCCCTATGTTTGTTTCTATATAGTAGGTAGATTTGCCACATCTCTGGTTCTTGGCAAAGTGACCTTAGGTAGTAGGTGTCCAGTGGTGTAGTCTCCTTGGTTACCTGAGCTGAGTGCTCCAGTACTGTCTCTTGTATGTTTTGTATGTGCCCTCCTATTGTTGAACCATAATTGTTGTTGGCACATCAGTGGGTAGGATTAACTCTCAAACTGACTGGCTGTGAGAGCTAGTTGTGACTATAGTAGACAGGCTCTTGTTCTAGGGCCTAACTATGGAGCAGGAGTCACTTTAGCAGGGCTCTGATACAGCCAAGCCTGCCAAAAGCCCTATCTGACCCTTATGGTTTAGGCCAACTATCACCATCTCTATCAAACTACCCCCAACCCAGACAGAGGCAGGTATCACTTCAATCACAATCTCTTAATTGGAAATCTTTCTTGGCAGTTATCACCCCTGTCCTTCTGTTCTCATAACTGGAAGCATCTTTTCTCTCCCCTGGGTGGCTACAAGTGCTTTAAGGTCAGGGACAGCCTACCTCTCTTGGCCTGGGGTCTCAGCCCCACTGGATGGTCAGGAAAGGAGCCCCTCTATGTGGAGGTTTGGGTGGAAGAACTTGGAGCAGAGGCAGCAGTGGGGAGTAAAAGCATACAATCCCTACTTATCCACTTGCCTTTAAACACCCAGGAAAGTATAAGCAAAAGGGCCCACACACGGCATTCTTAATGTTCCAAATTGGCATAAACAGAAAACTATCTGAAACTAAGCATTGACACATTAGTGCTAGTAAAATAGAATATTTCAGTCAGTACGTTTCAGAAAATAAACATCCACACCAAGAAGGCTACTAAAGACACATGCCTCCTCCACGCACAAATGTACTCACGGCTCTACGAGCCAGCACAGGAGAGCTAGTGTAGCATTTTGTTCCTTGGGCCTTTTTTTCCCCCCTTAAGTCTTACATTTTCAACCAAACCCAATAAATCATCCTTGGGCAGTCTGGAGTGGGCATGGGCCAGGAACGGCAATTATGCTCAGAGCACAGCTGCCAGCAATGACTCCTGCGACTTCCCCCGGCCTGGCCTGGGATACCATGCTTTGGCCAGTCGGCACTCTGCCCAGGGGCAGAAGAACCGGGAAACTGCGCACAGGGCTGTTCCTGCAGCAGCAACTTTGCTCTGTGCCACGTCTGCTTGGGTCCTTGTCCCTGTGATCCCATGCATGAGATTTTAGATGTTTTTCTTCCCATGGCTGTGTGATTTGAAACTCACAAAGGATTTCCAGATCTGGGCAGCAGTGCCCTGTCATACCTTCCCCTGCAAATGGCAAAGAAGGCTTCAGAACAGAAACTCTTTCCTCTGCTATCAAATATGAGCCTTGCCTTGTGTCCCAGACACTCGTGTACAGGAAGAGGGTCTCACCATCTTGTCACAAACCCAGGGGAAGAGCAAAGTACCTTCTGGCCGTGGTTTTGGCTTTTCCAACCCTCCGTCTTGCATGAGCTCAAAGGCAAAGGAGACGTTTAAGACCTGGAGAGAGAAATGTGGGGCTTATGTTGTAGAACACTCATTCCTGGACCCTTGTGGCTCCTGGCACCTGCCCCCGGGGAAGTGAGGAAGCCAGCATTCTCACTAGACGGATAGGGCTGAGCTAAAATGGGGCCCTAACTTGAAAGAGAAATGAGGCTACCAAAATGGGCAGGCCATGCAGAGTGTGAGTTAGCCAGTCCCAGCCTGCTGTTGGTGAGCATTCCCAAAGAAGTTCAAAATCTTCTTCCCATCCTATTGTGTTCCTGTGTCCACTGCCAGGATTTTCAACTTGGAGACATTAGTGCTCACAGTTAAAAGGACCAGACAGCAAGACGTGTTCAAGAGCAGAGAAGGGTTTCTGCATTGGGTAAAATTCCCCTTGTCTAGCACAGAGGCTGTGGCAGCTGATGAGGCATCAGAACTAGGCTGTGTGTAGGTCCTCAGGTCTGACAAGCCTTGCAGCCACCTTCCCTGTCACTTCTGGGGAGAGAGGAGACTGGCCTATGCCACCCGGATGGAGCATATGACCAGGGGACCAAGGCCAGGCTGTGGTGGGGGGCGGGGGGCGGGGAGAAAGCTGGTCAGGATGCTTAGTGGTCTGCAGGTAGCCCCTTTTCAACAAAGTGCTCATCAGAATGGGCCCCGCATCCACTCTCTGAAGACCCTGTGTAGACAGGCAGCCGCTGCCTTTCCCAGATGACCCCAGTATAGGTATAGGCAGATGAGTCCAGGGCATGTGGGTGGGCAAATGCCTCCTTTCACATCCCCTCCCTTACCTTCTGTTCAAAGCTGTCCGGGGTCAGGAAGAAGCTGTGCAGGGGCACAAAGTAGCCTTCTAGGAGCCCCATGAGTAACACCAGGTATACCCCATCTGCAAACTGGAGGAAGAGAGCCAGGTGAGGCACTGGCCCCTGCATGCCCCCAGCCAAGCCTCATCCAGAGGGCTCGTCAGCTTCTGTTTCAACATATTTGGCTTGTGCCATGTCTGGCTGGTCCAGCGCTGGCACCACAAGCCCATGGTCCTGAGGCTGATCCAGCATTTACTGTGCATCAACCATATTCCATTCCAAGCCCTGAGCTGGCATGTGGACCACAGACCTGGTCAGGTGTGGCCCCTGCTTTCATCGTCCAGAGCAGAGACTGATGTGGAGAAAGGGCGGCAGCTGCTCTGATGGAGGGAAGCAGACTGGCTTGTGTGAGAAGGACAAAGGTTCCTCTCTCCCACTGAAGGCAACGGGGAAGGCTTCTGGAGGGGGTGCTGTCTGAACGGAGACTGGAGGGATGAGCAGGAATTAGCTTGGGCGGAGCAGAAGGAGGAGGGCAAGGCAATATCCAAGGCCAATGGGCATGAGGCTTCTAGAATGACTTAGTTTATGAACAAGGACTTCCAGTGTCATACAGGCCTAGGCATTCTTCTTTCTCACGTCTCTTTATCATTGCCTGACAGGTAGTATACTGTAGCTGTTATAAACTCGGGCTCTACTACTTGCTATGTGATTTGAGCAACTTTTCTGTGCCTCGTTTTTCTCACTGGTAAAATGGGGATGACAATAGCATAGTATAGTATCTCCTTAACAGGATGATCATGAGGACTTAACCAGTTACTGTGTGTAAAGTGCCTGGAACACTGCTTGACATGTAGGCAACACTTAATATTAACTATAGCAGGTCCTTGATTAACATCATTACATTATAATGTGGATGAGAAAAACAACTCTCAGCTGTGGCCACCATCCCTGTGGAGTTGGCATGTTCTCCCTATGTCTGAGCCGGCTTTGTTTCCAGGTACTTGGGTTTTCTCCCACATCCCAAAGATGTTCATGTCAGGTGAACTGGCGTGTCTACATTGTCCCAGTCTGAGTGGGTGTGGGTGGCTCTGTGTTGGAAGGGTGTCCTGTCCAGGGCTGGGCCCAGCTTTGTGCTCTGAGCTGCAGGGATCGACTCTGGCCACCTGTGACACTGAACTAGAATAAACAGGTGGAGAAAGAATTCTCTTACTTGTTTTTATCAATCTTCCTTAAATGCATGTATAGCTCATATTTATTTCAATGTTTAATATTAGAAGAGTTTGGGGGTGTTTATTTAGAAGTTTGGTGATATTTTTGTGATCAGAAATATGCTGTAGAAAAACTTAACTCTTGGTTATATCAACCAGCCTAAGGGAAAATGGTTTTGTTATATGTCACTTTGGTTCAAGTCACAGTTTCCAAGAACCTATTGGTGGTGGTGAGTGAGGACGTACAGTATTGCTGCTATCGTCTGGGAAAACCACAAAGCAATCAGGGCACAACTTGCTGGCTCTTGTTCACAAAGTACATCTGTGTGATGAGGGCCATAACAAGAGGCTTAGAGCCCTGTTCTTCCCACCAAGGATAGTGGAGGCCAGGAACCCGGCCTGGGGAGCAACAGTTTCCCAGGCTGGGCGGAGGGATTTGGATGTTCTGCTCAAGGAAGGGCATGGGGAGCTGCTGGGCGCTTGGGCAGGCTCTGCGGGAGCGTGGAGTCCCGTGGGATGAGGGAAATTTGGAAGGAGTAGGTGTTCCTGGAATGTAGGAGGGCCTGAGCAAAGATAAGAGAGGTCCGATGCATATCTCGTATTCTAGAACCTTTCAAAGTAGTTGGGGCCACAACATGTTTATGGGCATAAAGGACAGTTGCTAGAGTTCGTAAGAGGGCCAAGTTCTTGGAATTGTCTTAGGAAACTTAAGAAGAAGAAGAAAAAAAAAGCAAAACAAAAAGCTAGACTGAATTCCTGGAATGTGAGCAGGGCCCAGAGTCTGAACTCTGCTGGGCGACTGGCTGGTGGGCCTGTGGCATATGACCCTGAGCGTGAACCCGACCTGGGAGCAGTTTCCTCCCTGCTTCCCTCCCTCAGCTGGGTAAGGCCTGAGCCTCCCAGGTGTCCCAGGTCACCCCAGTGTGGACAGTGTGAGAGTAGCTCCCACATTGGTGTCAAAATCAAGGCCCTCTCGTGGAACTGTGTAGTTAACTGGGCCTCATTCTGGCTATGGTTGGAAAGGGCCGAGAATAAAAAAACATCCAATCTGTCAACTCAGGAGAGGAATTTGGGTTAGGGTCAGGTTCATGGTCAGGATTATTCACAGCTCTGAACGCCACTGACAGATGGCTCCCACCCCCGAGTGCTTTTTCTGATGACTCGCCGGTAAAACCCGCAGACAGACACCAAACGTGCTTGGCAGAGGCAAGTACTCCCCGTCCGTGAAAACGGGAGCGAAAGTTCCAGAGCTCATTCTAGCTCAACGGAGGAAATATCACTTTTTCAGAGCATTCCCTAACTCCCAGTAGAGTATATAAATCCAGTTTTCTGAGTCCGGACACATTAGACAATACTCAGGCACAGACCAGGGAATTGCTTTTAAAAACAACGGGAGATGTCCACGTGCTCAAAAGAAAACCACACTTAAGAAATTAATCACAAATGAAAGGAGGTTGGGAAATAAGATACACTACACAGACTTAAAGTATCTCCCAATTAAGATTAGTTATTAATGATAAAGAAGAAAGAAGAACTTTATGGTTGGGAGGTATGGTGGAACTAACTTGCCCAGTGATCAAAATTACTATTACCAGTAACTGACAAATGGACAAAAGTGTTTAAGAAGAACACAGCATTACTTAGGTGGTATTGTTACTGAAAATGCATAAACTGAATTTAATTTTGAGGGGTCGGGAATTGAGAAACATTCTATGAACCAAATGGCCTGCATGCTTCAAAAATGATATACTGACAAAAGGCTGAGGAATTGTGCTATAATAAAAAGACACTAAAGAGGAATGAGCCTCCCAGGTGACAACTATATACAGAATGAAAGAGTTTTATGGCAACTGAAAAAATTGGAATATAGAGTTTCTTTGAACCATGTGACATTGTCAAAAACGGTCAAATATCAGCATTGCAAATTATTTTATCCAAATAATGTAATATATCAATGTTAAAATCACCAGAATTTAATCATTGGATTGTGGTTATTTGAGAGTATGTATGTGTTATTTAGAGATGTATGCTGAAGTGCTTAGGGTGGAGAGAGAAAAAAAACCCAAGTGTGGCCAAAAGTTATCCATTGGTGTATGTGGATGAAGAGAATATGGGTATTCATGATAATATTCTTGCAACTTTTCAAAATAAATTCAGATAACTTCCAAGCAGTTCACCTCTCTGAGCAGAAGAGAACTGCCTCCGTCCTGGGAAAGCTTCAGGGTCAGTGTGGAAACCCCTCCTGGCTATGCAGGGACGGGGCACTTGGAATGGTGGCGGTTAAGCAGGGCCTGGCCCCTCACCTTCCACTTGGAGCTGTCACTCACCTGGGTTTCCAGTTCCGTGACCTCCAGGTTCAGTTTATTCAGGTGCTTATTCACGAAAGTGATCAGAGTCTGAAAAAGAAGCACAGGCCTGGCATTGAGATGGAGACTCTCGCCAGGGCCAGACCCTCGCGGCCACCTGGTGACTCCACTGGGAGGACAAGGACCGGTGTGATCACACAGGATGAAGCCCGGCCAAGAGCACTGGGCTTGGGTTCGCTGTGCCGAGCTGAGTGAGGATGAGCAAGCCGAGGCTCTTAGCAAAGCCCCTGGCGTGCACAGGAAAGGATGCCCTGAGGATTTGTGGTCCCATATACAGTGTGGTTCAAACTGTGAAAGGAAGTGGGAGTCCCGAGAGGGTAGCTTGAGAAGTGGAGTGTCTGATCCCAGGGTCGGGGAGCCAAAGGAAAATTAGGAAGGGGGCCAGAGAAGAAGTGACCCCACTGGGTCCCTCCTTCCAGTCCCTTCCTAGGTGCAGGCGCCTGTGCCCAGCGAGACAGAGGGGCGTCTGTGTGAGGAGGCGGGGATGGCCTGAGGTCAGCAGGGGTGGAGAGGCAGGGTGCCGTTATGCTCAGAACCCCGAGAGATGCTATTATCCAGATGCGAGAAGGAAGGCACTGGATGAGGTATCCAGTGAAAACAAAGCAGGTAAAAAGGACATCAAGCAGAAGAGCCCGTGACTGCAGAGATCTGGTGAGAGAACCACTTTCAGGAAGCTCGCAAGCTGCAGGGATGGGTTTCCTAAATTGTTTTGCTACATTCACCCCCCACCCCCCTCCTCCCCATCCACCTCCTTCCCTCCCAGGCCCCTCTTTCCCACCTTTTTCACCACATTGAGCTTATCTGGTGCATGGTCGAACAAGGTGTCGAAGGCATCACGTTCTGAGAAAGAGGAAAATGTCAAGTAAAGCAGAGCTGATCCCTGGTGGAAAGCCCACCCCAGGCCCCAGGCACATGGTCAGCTACAGATGGAAATCCTTTTTTATTTTATTTTTTTAATTTTTTTTTAAATTTATTCATTTTAGAGAGGAGGGGTGGAGAGAGAGAGAGAGAGAGAGAGAGAGAGAGAAGGGGGAGGAGCAGGAAGCATCAACTCCCATATGTGCCTTGACCAGGCAAGCCAGGGTTTTGAACCGGCAACCTCAGTGTTTCCAGGTTGACACTTTATCCACTGCGCCACCACAAGTCAGGCTAGATGGAAATTCTTTGGGGTAAGAGGCTATGCTGGAAACTCTGGAAGCTGAGTTTAGGGCAGGGATTTGGGGTTGATTCTTACCTTGGTGTGTGTGTGTGTGTGTGTGTGTGTGTGCACGCACACGTGTGTGTATGTCCACCCTCTATGTCAACCCTCCTTGGGGCTGGGGTTGAGGGGCTCTGTCAGGCACTTTGACTTGGAACTGGCCATTTTTCTTCAGTCTTTGTGTTCGTTACATCATGATTTAGTCACGGTTCTAAAGTGTTTCTGGAGCTTTTTGGAGGTAGAGTGTTACCCAAATATCAAATCACTTCACCCTCTAATTACCAAAACCAGTATACCCAGACAGACACCTGGGTATAGAGTGTGTAAATAAGCAGATTGGGAACCACAGACCCCCAGGACAGAGTGTGAGCTCTACCTCTTGAGTAAACTAGGCACTTCAATGCTCCGTGCCTCAGTTTCCTCTTCTGTAAAATGCCATCTGAGAAATGAACCCCCGGTGTCATGAGATGAAAGATGAGAATATATGTGCACGTGTGCTCTATTGACTCTGAAGTGTCTACCAATCTGAATCGTTTTAGCATTATCAGAATCATTCAAAATATGCATAGTAAATGTAGGACCATAGGAAATAGCCAGCCATGCCCCCTGCAGGGTCTTTTCTTGTTCTCTGAACTGAGGGGTGAAATAATGGAGGGGATCTGAGGCAGGGCAGGAGAAGGGTCTGCAGGAGGAACCTGGGGCAGGGGATGTGTGTCATCCTGGGGGATGTCTTTGCCTACTCTAGCACCGATGGGCAAATCTGAGACTTCCAGGAAGGCGATTGTGATCTCCCTGACATTCATAGACTTTATGAGCAAACCCAAAGTTCTGCGAAATGGGAGAGATAGAAGTTGTGATAAGGAAAGAGAAAGAATGCAGCTTCCAGAAGGGCTGGGAAGAGTAGGAGAGGGGACAGTCTGAGCATGTGAATACACCTCTTTCTTTATGCTCACAATACGCCTAGAGGGAGAATGCCCCCAGATGCTGGAGACCTGTCCAGAAGCCCAGCACTATCAATGGTCTGGCTACTGGCAAAAGGACTGTGCAGCTGTGGTTAGTTTTTCTCTTCCCACTAGTAAGCTGAGCCTTCCTACCAAGTGGCAGGCAGGCTGGGGCAGACACACATGCAGGAAGCAAGCTGTGTGCCTGTTCTTCCCAGTTGTTACAGAATTAACTAGACCCCCGTGGCAGCCACAGCACCATAGGACAATCTTATGCAACTCACCATGCCTTCCAGAAAGAGCCCTGTTGGAAAAGGAGAAAGAAAACAGTGTAAATCTTCTCTCCTCACCCTTGATTGAAAAGCCTCAAAGCTATCTTTGGTACTTTATTCTGCACATAGTCTCCAATTATTGGTGGTCTTTACCACCTTAACACCTATTTTGCCCTCTGCTATGCAGATATACTGGTATATTGCACAAAGCCTGATATAAGAGATGCTTAAAATATCTTTAAATATAATCATACTATTGCTTATAATTGAGAAAGAATATTGGACCCAGAAGTTCGGGATTCCCATCCATGTTTTAGGAGCAGAGCACTGCCCCAATGTGGAGTTTCACTGCCCAGGATGCTGCGGGCATTAGCTTGGGGAGGTCAAGTTCTCTCTCCTGTCCACCCTGTGTACCCATCAGGCTGCACCTAGCCTTGATCCAGGATAGGATTTTCTCAAAGAGGGCAGGAGCTGGACTTATAGCAGTGAAGCAGCAAAGTACTAAGAATATAAGCATTAAGACAGACCACTGAGGTTTAAATCCCACCGAGCCATTTGCTTGCTGTGTGATCTTGAGCAAGCTAACCAATCTCTCTGGGCACCAGGTCTCATTTCTAAAATGAAGATGTGTCACACACCTCAACAGCATGTTGTGAGCATATGTAGAAAGATTTTAGCATAATTCATGGTATATAGTAAATGCTCAATATGTTTTTTTTTCTCAATATGTTTTTGGTTCTCATTAAAGTATTCCAACTGTGCATCATCACCCCTTAAATTATGACTTGTGGGTGATGCACGGGAAAGAATAATGAACTTGGCGTTAACTGTTGGATGAACCAGTGATAATCTTCTCCACCTTTGGGCTGGTGGAGGTGCAATCATTGCTTCATGTGTGTATTATGAACATCCATAGATACAAAAGTACTTAACTATAAACTGTAGTGTGCTGTCATTGTTAGGGGTCTGCATTCATATTTATGTTGTGTGGCAAGATGGCAGAGAGAGACCGCAGAAAGCGCAGGGCGGCTGCGAGACTGCTCTGGAGACTGCAACTTCAGTTTCCCCAATTTGGGAGCTTCTCTCAGGCTCCTCTCAGATAGGTTTCCTCTTTTCCGGGAGGTGAAACAGCAGGTGTGGACAAGCGCAGCAAAGACTAGAGGAGGTGGGGGCAGGACAGGGAGGAGTTCTCCTCTCCCAGCAGGCCTGCACCAGGGCAGCTCTGTGCCCACCCCTCACAGAGCCATGGCCAGGAATCGGTGTGCCTTGTACACCAGCTGCCCCCTTGGCAGCCAAGACTGGACCCTGGAGTGATGTGGGGACAGGCCACATACTGGGCATCTGGGGAGGGACCACTCACATCTCTGCCCTACCCTGGGCCTGAAATGCTCGTAATCCTGGGCCGCTTTTAAGGCACACGCACAGTGTGGTCCAGATAGGCAGCACGCTGGACCCCCGTCAGCCACTACTAGGGAGGGGAAGTGTGTTTCCTAGAGATTGGACAAAGCTTGGATGATGCAGGTCTGCTGTGATGGAAAAAAGCCAGAAGCAAACAATGAAAGGCAAGGGGAAGAAGGGCAGGGTTGCTACCCTGTGAAATCCTCATGGCCTCTCTGGTTAGCAAAATGCTCCCCACTTCAGAGGTGAGGAAGCTGAGGTCAGAGGTTAAGGAACTCACAGGCGAGTAAAGTGGCAGAGTCTAGGTTTGAACCCAACTCAGGCTAGCTTAGAGGGCCCTGCTCATTTTGTTTTTCTCGTTCAGGGGAAATTAGAGGAAAACTGGGGCAGAGGATGCTTAAAATGAACTTCGGGCCCTGGCCAGTTGGCTCAGTGGTAGAGCGTCGGCCTGGCGTGCAGAAGTCCCAGGTTTGATTCCCGGCCAGGGCACACAGGAGAAGCGCCCATCTGCTTCTCCACCCCTCCCCCTCTCCTTCCTCTCTGTCTCTCTCTTCCCCTCCCGCAGCCAAGGCTCCATTGGAGCAAAGTTGACCCGGGTGCTGAGGATGGCTTTGTGGCCTCTGCCTCAGGTGCTAGAATGGCCCTGGTTGCAATAAAGCAATGCCCCAGATGGGCGGAGCATTGCCCCCTGGTGGGCATGCCGGGTGGATCCCGGTTGGGCGCATGCGGGAGTCTGTCTGACTGCCTCCCCGTTTCCAACTTCAGAAAAATACAAAAAAAAAAAAGAACTTCGACTGGCTTTGCGTGTGGCCAGGGCTCAGGCCTGCCCAGGGAATCGTGCACCCACATGCCTGGTCCTACCCTTTCTGTTTAAGACCCAGACCTGTCTTCCCCGTGGCAACCCTCTTACATGTTCTGATAGTTCAATTTCTTAACGTAAGTGAAAACAACAAAACACACCACTCTAAGGTAGAGAGGGGCTTTCTGGGTCCTGGCACTTGATCAAATAAATCAGATCCAGAAAAGGAAGGAAAAAACGTCCTTTTGAAGGTTAACAATTTAAATGCAAACCCATGTTAATGGCATGATGGTTGCATGCTGGTTGGCTTCTTTGGGTACACTTTTTTCCTGGAGTGCCACAAAATTAGAATTTTTCAATCTGCTAATTCTCTCTCTCCACTTCCCCACCCAAGTTTGTACCTTTAGCATTGAGAGGCATGTTTTGAATGCATGGAAAAGACTAAACTATAATCATTGGCTGAAGCCTAATCCCTCTTGCAATCCCAATAAATGAAAACTAAATATCAGCAAATGGACGAATTTCGGAGAAACATCTGTGTTCCATTACAGAATCGCTGGCAACAATGGTGTTGACATACTCTGTGTTACCAGTTATTTCCTCTTGGATTTGCCGAGACTGGAGGATTCCTTCTCGTTTCTGAAACGGGGGTGGAGAGAGGGGTTGGGAGGAGGAGAGAAAAATATGCTTTAGAAAAATACAAAAAACTGATTAGCATTCCTGATACTGAGAAAGTTACTGGAGTTTAAGAAATGAGTCTGGAGTTGAGAGACTTCCAGAAATGCAAGGAGGTCCCTGACTTCCCGGGCCTGGACCGTACCATTAGTACTGAAGTGCAGTTCGTGTTTAGTCCAAACAAGTAGGCCGCTTCTTGGATGGTGAATCTTTTTCTTTCTTTATTGGAAGACATTCTGCTGGAAGCAAACTGTTTGCCTCCAGGAGTAATCCACAGTAAACCCAATGGAAATGAAGGCCAGGGTGTGTCTGCCCTCCTGCTGGGGCCGCAGAGGGAAGCTGAGAAACAGATTTAGTGGGGGACTGGGGTGGAGGAACTCAGGCCAACTTGGAGAATTCAAATGGAGGAGAGTTGTTTGTTTTTTTAAAATAAATATTTATGGAAGCTTTTAAATTAGTAGTACAGTCCTCAGGTATAGCTTAAATCTCTGAGAAGAGATTAATTAAACAGTTTGGTGGCCCACCCATCCACCTATCCCTCCATCTGACATCTATTGCACCCCCTCCCATTAATTCATCTTCTTTATTTCACTGATCAGTGCCTTTTATGTACAATCCCTTAATTAGCACCTTCTATGTACAAGCCCCTATGTTGGACTTGGAGCAAATACTATGGAATGTATGACATAGTTTCTGGCCTTGAGGAACTTAGGGTAAAATGGCAGAAGCAGATATGTGGAAATGGTTTCTTCAAAGCAGGGTTTTTGCCTGCTGACCCAGCTCAGTTATTCGTAGGATCCTCTTCTGCTGTCACAGTACGTATTGTATTGTGGATAATCAATTATGTGGTCACCCTATGCAGAGAGAAAGTGTTTGGCTGGGTGCACAGCGGCGAGAGCAGACACTTTCAGCTGGGATGGTCAGGGAACCCTTCCAAGGGGAGGGGGCCCAGAGCCGAAACTTAAAGAACACATAGGATTTGGCTGGACACAGGAGAGGCCATTCCAGTGGGAGGCGGGGCCGGAGCGGAAAGGCAGACTCAGGAGAGCACAGCGCGTTCAGGAGGCGGTTGGAAGGGAGGGTGCCTTGCGTCAACGGGGAGTCAGTTGAGTGCTGGTTTAGAATTCACCCTCATTATGTGGGCATGGGAGCTAATGAAGGAATGTGAGGTTTTAGGAAGACCTTCAGATGGACAGGAGGAGGGAGATTCATTTTTATCAGGCTCCTTCATAGTTAGTTCCCCTTGGAGCAGGGGTCCCCAAACTTTTTACACAGGGGGCCAGTTCACTGTCCCTCAGACCATTGGAGGGCCGGACTATAAAAAAAAAACTATGAACAAATCCCTATGCACACTGCACATATCTTATTTTAAAGTAAAAAAACAAAACGGGAACAAATATAACATTTAAAATAAAGAACAAGTAAATTTAAATCAACAAACTAACCAGTATTTCAATGGGAACTATGCTCCTCTCACTGACCACCAATGAAAGAGGTGCCCCTTCTGGAAGTGCGGCGGGGGCCGGATAAATGGCCTCAGGGGGCCGCATGTGGCCCGCGGGCCGTAGTTTGGGGACCCCTGCCTTGGAGGATGGTTTGGGCTTGGGAAGCAGTTGTCAGGACAAATTGATCTTCCACAGAAGCTGAGCGGAGTGTCCAGAAGGACCCTCCAAGTGCTGGTGTATCAGCTGAAACCTGATTTCTTGACTCTCCTGCTAAAACTTCCAGAACCTTCTCTTCACATTCTCAATAGGCACAGAATCTAGTGTCCTTGCAAAATACTTTGACAGAGGAAAGAGAGAACTGAGTCAAGGCAAAAAGTAGATTTGGCTTAGATTAAGAAGAATGGACTCTTAAACCAAAAAAGGAAGTAAGAAAAAAAATCACTTAAAGGAGATCTAGTGAGGATAAATCAGAACTTTTTTCCAAATTCAGCTTTAACATATGTAAAAATTTCACATGGGCGGATGAAATCTGTGTCCCTGTCTTGTGGGGCCATCACAGACCTAAGACCTCATTTGCCACATCATGCAGAATTAAAAGCTTTTATACACAATGGGAAAGAAATCTGGATTAAATAACCCCTCACACGGCATCCTGATTCACCTTGATCCATTATTAGTTCCCTCAGGAGCTCTGAAGTTCAGTGACTCACCGCCAATTCTGAGTCCTGCTTCTGTGCCTGTTTAACTTGATAAAGCAAAACACCCCATAAAAGCTGACATGCATTGATGCCATTTTATGGAACGCGTCCTGTTTTCTCCCTCATGCTAGCAAAACTGCCTGCAGGAGAAATTAAACCAACAGCAGCCTTCAGATGGCTCGTAATTGAGCTCAAAATAAAGCATGAGGCATGGGCTTGCAGTGACCACTATTTCAAAATAGGAGACCCCCTTCTCCAGCTCCTATCCTGAATCATAGTTTTTAAAAAATACACTGAAATGGATTCACACATTATTGATTGGTAAAAATAACACAATAGAGATGGCCTGGATTCATGAGGTAGACGCTTGCCCCAGGAAGCTCTGGGCTGGCCACATAGCCATAGCAGACAGAAAATGCTGAGCACTATGCCTGATACAACTGAGTGCTCAATAAATGAAGCCAATTAGTCCCTTTCAGTCAGCTGCACTTAGCGCCTGAACTACACATGTCCGTATTGACTGTGGGCTCTGACTGCCTTCTTTGCTGCTTACCTTTTGGCAGGCAGGGCCAAGGTGTCATTTTCCTATTATATCCCCTTGATGTTTTTAGCACAGTCAGTACCCAGAAGGTATAAAAGCAATAGTTATTCATGAGCCCATAACTGAGCAACTGACTGAGCAGCACCTCCAAGTCCTCTTCCATTAACCTCTGCTCCCTGAAAGCTCAGCTCAAAGACCTTCTGTCCTGGAAGCTGGCCTGCGCGGGTGACGCAAGGCTTACCAGCCCCCAACACTCTTCCTCAGCAAGGGACGGCAGCACTGCCATTCTGTTCTCTATTCCAGAACCCTGGCTACTGAGGGAGCTGCTTCTAAGGGGCGTCCACCCTCGCAGCAGTGTGTTTACTTGGAAAAGAACAGAAACAGGCAAGCAAAAGGATGACCGTTTGCTGAATGGCAGAAAGTTGGAAACTAAAATTGAACTTGAGTATGTAATGGGGTTAGGGGCAGAGTGAGATAGTCACGGGGAGATCACACCCTCACTGTGGAAATTACACAGCCATGTGAGTGGAAGTTCCATCCAACAATATGGAAGAGAGGATTTGAGATCCCCACTGTGCTTCTCTGGGCAGGTGAGAAGTGGCGGTGCCCTCAATACGGGCGTGGACAGTTGGGGTCTGTCAAACACACGCACAAATGCATACATGCCCTCACATCTGTCTCTTCCAATACCTGTGCAACACTGTTTACCACCCCACCCCCCGCCCAAAAATGATGATTCTCTATGGCTTGCAGGGTTATTGCATGTACACACACACACACAATTTTTCTTCCTGATCATACTAGAGACACCTCACAAACATATATATCATATACCTTCAAATATATGTTACATAGACACCCTCCTGACAAAATCATGTAAACCCCAGGTAAATGCCCCACACAAGGCGTTCCCATACACAAGCACACTCCTTTCCACCCTTGCACACTTGTCAGAGATAAGCCCCCATGCAGTCACCTGCCTCCCAACATCTAGCACACCCAGTGATACTCAGCATTCATTCAGCGGTCCTCCTAACAATCCCCCAGTGTGCCTTAGCTCTCACAGGAACTTAACCTCCATGCCTCTGGAAGAGCATAGGTGTTTGCGGTGGTTCCTGTCTTACCTGGACCACGACCACTTGGATAGAAACATGGTCTGGGAGTCGGATTGGTGCCCTGAAATACTGGGACAGGGCAACCAGCAGATGAAGGATGGCTACCAGGCTCTTGGCATGAACAGCTGAAATAAAAGAGGATTTTAAAAAAATAAGCAGAGAATCTTCTTCTAGGTTCTAGGCAGATACAAGCAGATATTCATAACGTAGCTGCATCACATCCATTGCCCCTTTTATCCCACTCCTAAGGGTCAGGGGTCATCACAGGTCTCACTCTGAGCCCTCTTATACTTGGCCAGGTCCCAAGGAGCTGCTCCTTGGATCATGTTATTGTTGGATTTCCACCATAGTGCTTCTACTCTAGCCTGAGGTTCCCACAGAGACCCTAACAGTGGCTGAATTCTGAGTTCTGATCAGCTCTCAACCACCTCCATGTTTTTGTTCACTCTACTTGAATGACCATGGACATATCTACTTTGCACCCTCCCTCCCTTCCTAAATGACTGCAAACCCTTTGGGTTATCACCATTACCCTGTCCCAAGGCTTTACACAAAGCAACTCTCAAAAAACAGACACTGAGTCAGGAACAGTGGATCCCTTCCTGTGCCCTGGAGGACAGCATGAAAGCTATCTGAAGGGCTTTGTTACTTTCTTGAGTGTCAGGTGTGGTCAGTATAGGCAATGCCCCTTGGGGAATAACTGGGGGGAATGTTCATGACCCAGTTGGCTTCTGCAGCTACTTAGCAATATGTTGGGTGGTACGTCATCTATACTAGAAAAGTCTGGGGCCCTGGCTGGTTGGCTCAGTGGTAGAGTGTTGGCCTGGCGTGCAGGAGTCCTGGGTTTGATTCCCGGCCAGGGCACACAGGAGAAGTGCCCATCTGTTTCTCCACCTCTCTCCCTCTCCTTCCTCTCTGTCTCTCTCTTCCCCTCCCGCAGCCAAGGCTCCATTGGAGCAAAGTTGGCCCGGGCGCTGGGGATGGCTCCATGGCCTCTGCCTCAGGTGCTATAATGGCCCTGGTTGCAACAGAGCAACGCCCTCTGGTGGGCATGCCGGGTGGATACCGGTCAGGCACATGCGGGAATCTGTCTGACTGCCTCCCCGTTTCCAACTTCAGAAAAATACAAAAAAACAAAAAAGAAGAGAAAAAAAAAAAAAGAAAAAGCTGGGCCACTACTGGGTTGGACTTTTCTCAGTAGATGTGAGCAGAAAAAAACAGTGATGAAATGGGATGCATACATGGTTAGGCAGACTGGAGCTTGAGTTCTAACTTGACAACCCTACCATTTATTTACTGCCGACCAGACCTTGGGTGGGCCACTCCAGGACTCTGAGCCTCATTCAGCTCATCTTCCCACGTAGGAATAACTGTGCCTGTGCAGAAATATAGGTTGTAGGAATTTCCAAAGTCTTAGCCCGTCGCAGGTGCCTAGAAATGGTTGATATTTTTATTATAATTTGAGAAAGTGCCTGGCATTTAGGCAATTAAACCACGTCAATTTTCTCCACTTTGTTTCTCATAAAAGGGAAGATTCACCAGACACTTGACCTGCCTTTCACAGTCCTCCCAGCCTCATGGTTCTTCATTACAGGGGACATTTAAGGAAAGAACAGAAAGATGTCCAATTTGTGTACCTAGCGTGAACTAGGGCCAGTATTAGGGTGTCGCTGTGTCTTCACTAGGATTGATGAGTCTGCTCCAAAGAAGCTCTGAGAAATCACCAAGAGAAGGAAATGATTCAGACATTCCTTATGAACTCATTAGAGTTTCTCGTTATCACTGCTACGTTAAAGCAAATATTTTACTGACTGAACAGCAGCTCAACACCACCATCAAACAGCAAATAATCTGTTGCTAACTCCGCCTTCCAGAAATGTTCAGTTCTGGGCTTCTGGGCCTTGCCAACTGTTTCGCCCACAGTTACAGCCTCAGAAAAGGCTCCTGGTGTGGGACTGACCCACTGACATGGCGGGCTCACTGACATGATCGGAGCTGCAACGCCATCAGTCTAGTCACCGAGAGCTGTAGGACATCTGCTCCCTCTTCCCCTTTTAATGACAAAGCATAATGCTGGGAAAGCTGTGGTCAAAAAGGTTCTAACACCCTGGTGACACTGGACATCTCCTGGACTATCTGGGTGAGCAGTCTATGGAGCGGTAGCACAAGCACCATACAGATGCCAGACTCTTTCAACGAGTGCTCTGGCCTCCTGGGAATTCTTTTCAAGAGAAATATTTAGTTTCTCTCTTTCTTTCTGTCTCACACATACAACATATACAAAGATGCTAACTATTGTGTAATATATTATCACTGAAAAAATTTGGAAACACTATGTCTAATAGCAAAAGGATAGTTTAGACCACTGGTTTTCAATTTGATTATTAGTATTATTATTAAGCAGAGAAACTCTTTGTTCTAAAAGTCCTTAGGCAAAACGGAAGAAAAAAGTCCAACTGCTCTGGTCCCCAGTCCTAACTGCAGCCCACCGGCAGCTGCTTCTCCTCACCACAAAAGATGACACAATGTCCTCAGAAACTACCAGGAAAGATAACAGAGAGGAGGGACGGAGCTGCCCCCAGGGGCTGTGCCTGCCACATTCCTCATGGCAGAAACCACTGCCCCTTGTAAACAGTTCCAGCAGCTCTTGAAGCCCCGAGGCTCACAGCAGCTGGCTATCGAGATAATTATTCCCTCCGACCTAGTAATTTATCTCAGTTCTGGAAATCTATGACAGGAATAATTCAAGAAAAGCAAAGAGACACAACCTAAGACATTCAACTTGGCACTATCTGGTGTTCACAATAGGCTGCTAAACACCCTGCAAGGATCCATGTCAACGGGTTTAAGTTAACTATGGTCTATCTACCCCCATGAAATAGAGCAACTTTCAACAATGATTAACTATGAAGACCGCATGGGAAGACAGAAAATATGTACAACTTACTATTAAGTGAAAATAACAAAACACAAGATGTAGGTACATTTCATCAAGTTAAAAATATGCATTGATACGGGCAAAAATGAAAATAGCCAGATAAGAGTTGGTTGTATGAGTGCTTATTTCACTCGTGCACATTTGCCTATGAGAAATGAAAGTAAACACGAAACAAACAAGTCATTCAAAGCCAATGATGGTCCTCACGTGGCTTTTAAAAATTCCATTCTTCTATCTCAGACTTTCCTAAATTAAAAGTTAAAGGGTGTTTTGTTTGGAAGGGTACATGAAGATGGTCTATATTCAAAGGAATGGGAAATAGGATAAAAAAAAAACAACTAAGCAGGGGTCTTGATAAGAAGACTTTGATGCTTATGATTGTTGTAGATTTCCAAAATGCAGATACATTTCTCAAACTAATGAGCAAGCCCCATTTATTCTCCCCATTGAACGCTATTAGCATGCCTCGGACACAGGATAGACATTATCTAGGACCAGAGCCTCAACCTCCCGTCCTCCCATATGTCTCCCTTGGCCGAGGATGCCCTATTACAAGTGCTGTGAGAGAAAGCTTATCACACTGTGCAAGCAAAGGTATAATTATGCTGAAGGAGGTACTTGGTGTCTTAAGTCCAAGGTCAGATGTTAGAAACCTGCTGGAGAGATTATGCCTGGGAGCTACTGGGTCTCTTAAATTAAGATGTGAAGATTTCTTTTCCTTCCTTCCTTCCTTCCTTCCTTCCTTCCTTCCTTCCTTCCTTCCTTCCTCCCTCCCTCCCTCCCTCCCTCCCTCCCTCCCTCCCTTCCTTCCTTCCTTCCTTCCTTCCTTCCTTTTTTTGCCAAGTTTGAAAGGTGTTTTTATGTGGAGGGGGATGTGTCCATTTTAGGTTCTAGAAATTGGATGCAATAAGATATAGTATTGAACCCTTTAATACTTAAAGGCAAAGAACACAGTCTAAATCATTTTATCAATCTAAATTCACACTTTTATTTATTGCAAAGAACAAAACAACTCTGGACTCCCTATGACAATAATGCCACTATGAATATTATTTACCTCGCTTGCTGATCTAATGTTGGTTCTGATGTGGACTCATTATGTTCACATTGGACATCCAGGTCCATGAGGCAGCAGAAGAATGAAGGGATTATACTTTTTGAGATCACTGATCCAGCTGCAAAACCTGAATTTAAACATCCCTTTCCAGTGCCTACAATCTCAGCTATATCTTTGTTGTTGTTTTTCTTTCTGAAAAATGAGTGAAAGGAAGGCTGTGAGCTTTGTACCACAGCCATGTCCTTACTCCCTGGCTTCTCAGCTGTCTGCACTTAGGGGACCTCTGCTTCCCAAAGCCACAACAAGCTATGGACAAGAGCATTCTCAGAAGGCTGTGCTGGGATGCAGAAGTAGCTCAATGAATGTGAGTTTTCCTCTTGTAACCAACCTTACGTAAGCTTCTACAGAAAGCCTTGTACAGAAAAGGTGCACAGGATTTTGACCTTTTGTTATTTGTCCCAGAGGTATGGAGGACAAGTTCTCTTTGTGTGAGACATATTCTTTCTTAGTAAGATGAATGGGTTTGCACCCAAGCAGGGCCTGCCAGCTTACTGGATGGCTTCTTGGGGAAACCTCATGGTAGAGACACCACAGGCATCATTAACCAGACCCATATTTTATTTTCTTTGTAAAACTCACAGTCCACGTTCCACTTGATGCTTCTGGGAGGAAGTTTCAGGGTTTCGTTGATCTTCTCCAGGACAGTCTGCAGCTTTTGCTTCTGGGCAATCTCTGACTGGGTGACCTCGGCAACATTCAGCTTTTCGCTCTCCAGTTTCTCTGGGGGGAGAAGGAAAAGAGAACAGCTGTGATCTTGGGCCACACACCACCCTAACTCATATGCATGCCCTCACATTCACTCACTCACTCAACATTTATGTATCTATAAGCATACCTCGTTTTAGTGCACTTTGCTTTATTGTTCTTCACAGATGTTGTGTTTTCTACAAAAAGATTGACTGGCTTTATTGCAGGGATCTGGAACCAAATCTGCAGTATCTCTGGGGTATGCCTATAGATGAAGGTCACTGATCTTCCCTGCTTGTCCGATGGTGGCCTTGGTGGTGCCAGTTTTGAGAAAACCTTGTAGTCATGCCTTGAATCCCCAAATTATAAGATCCCAAGACCTTAGAAGTAGGGCATTTAACCTAGTCAGCATATGTGAACCCCTTTTTCCTATCATTCTGGGGTTCTCCCTCTTCTTTTCCCTTCTGCCTTTCCAATGACATATCTGTGCCCCAACTGAAAAGCCTTCTGTGCTTCCCCTGAGTAGCGGTCAAGTTCTTATCCAAGGCATTTTATACATTCCTTGTAGTATACTATTGTCATGCCAAATCATATTTACGTTTTAAGTACCTTCTTTGCTTTAAAATGTGCCTGATAAGTAACTTATGTGGAGTGTCCTATTTCATCAATTCTAAGGCACACATTTTTTTTTTTTTTTACATTTTAACAACCTGAAATCATGTTGTGTCTTAAAACTGGTGGCATCCTACAAGGGTGGTCAGGCAGGTGCAAGATATAAGAGCTTCCACACATGTGCATTTGATCATAGCTCCGCGGAGCATGGTCACTTCGTGTCTCAATAAGCCTACAAGGGCAGTTTCAAAAAATAGAAATTAAGCCCTGTCTGGGTAGCTCAGTTAATTAGAGCATTGTCCTGATGCACCACAGTTGTGGGGTCAAACCCCAGTGAGGGCACATAAAAGAATCAACCAGTGAATGCATAAATAAGTGAAACAACAAATTGATATTTCTCTCTCTCTCTCTAAAAATTAGTAAATAAACATTTAAAAATCAATAAAAAATTCTAAGTAAAAGAAAGCTTTGTGTATTAGTTTTTCTAAATAGTTTTATATTCTCTTCTTTGGGTGGTATTTATATTATGCCGTGTTTTGAAATCAATGGTGATTATGCAATGATATAATCCCTTAATACTTAAAATAATTAGACTGTGCTCTGCCTTTTTTATTTATTTTTAAATTATTTTTTTTTAACTGATTTTGAGAGAGAGAGGGAGGACAGTGAGAAGCATCAACTTGTAGTTGTGGCACTTTAGTCGTTCACGGATTGCTTCTCATACGTGCCTTGACGGGGGTGGGGGGTGGGGGGTGGGGCTCAAGCCGAGCCAGTGACCCCTTGCTCAAGCTAGTAAGCCTGCGCTTAAGCCAGCGACCTAGGGATTTCGAAACAGGAACCTCAGAGTTCCAGGTTGATGCTCTATCCACTGAGCCACCACCAGTCAGGCTGTGTTTGCCTTTATTTGTCTAAATTCCTATGTTTATCTATTAAAAAGAAGAGCCTGACCTGTGGTGGTACAGTGGATAAAGTATAGACCTGGAATGCTGAGGTTGCCAATTCGAAACTGCGGGCCTGCGGGGTCAAGGCACATACTAGAAAAGAACAACTTTGGACTCCCTAGTGAGAATACATTGTCTGCTATTAGATTCACCTAAGTCATCCTCCACAACTCATTCAGGATTAATAGAACTGACACTCTGAAATATATGTAAAATATCTTTTTTCCTCATTTTTAGGGGTTGTCACACAAAGTAATTAAACTGTACCACACACCAACAATTCCCTTATTGCTTATTTATTTTATTTTTAAGTAGCTCTAGCTGATCCAAGTCAAATGCCCATTGGGTAATTCTTTGGAGATGGTGAAGTTGCCCACTGGAGAATTTTTGCAGGTTCTATGGACTTACGAATTTTTTCCAGCACTTTAACAGAATGATCTCAAGCTATTCTGATCTCTGATATGTGGCTTGAAATATTATCTTTTTCTTTAGTTGCCTGATGCCATCGTTCTTTATTTCTAAAGTTCAGAGATTTTTTAACAAGCATATATCTAAATGTTTTTCTCTTGAATATTAAACATTGAAGAGACACTGTGTGCCTTCTCCACTTTTAGGCTGTGAATTCTTATCTTGGATCCCCCTCCAAGATAAGAAAGGATAAGTTGTTTTCGTCTTCCATTGTGACTACAATTTGGGTAGTTCAGTAGGGGCTGCCCAAAGTGCTAGGTTAAGGAAACTTGTGAAGTCATATTTTGGTTCAGAGGGAAAGACTGCGAGGATAGAAAGGTGACAACGTCTTGGGAATGGAGCTGGGGAGGTAGGGAGGGAAGAAGCGGTAGCAGGAGAGCCATTTTGGGTTTTTTTTTTTTTGGTTTGTTTTTGCTAGCCTCATTGTATTATATTATTGCCTGTGAATGTTCATATTTATAACCTGCTGGCATTGGATTTCTTAGAGTGAATAGCTTAGGTCTCAGTCTTGTTTTCTAGGTCAATAACTTATTAGTTTTTGCACTGTTGGTTCTCATTTTTTAAGAAAAGTGGATTTCACACATTGCCTTACTAGAGCATTCGTTGTTTCCACCAATATTTTAAAGTAATTAAAAATTATAATGCATGCTTCCTAAAATTAAAAAATAATCCTCTAGCTTTGCTTTATTTCTTTTTCATTACTAATTGCTTTACTTTTTTAACACTTTACTTATTACGTTTTGGTTTTCTTTCTTTTTTAATTTTTATTGTTAGATATTTTATTTTAGGCATTGGCATTACATGGACTTGAGAGAATATCTTGAGGGAACCCTAAACAGTTTCCTGCTCATAATGCACAAAAGAGCCCAGGGTTCTCTCTATCTCTCTTTCTCATTAATAAGAGTGAGATTACATTTTCAGCTACAGGTTCTACCATTGAAGAACATGAGTATCTTTCTACCATATTGCCCTATGTATAAGACGCTCCCATGTATAAGATGCACCTTAATTTGGGGGCTCAAAATTTGAAAAAAAAATATGTATTACATAAAGCCATTGAACTCAAGTTTTATTCATCATAGAATTCATACAACTCCTCATCACTGTCAAAACTCCCATCCATTATTAGCTTGTCCTCATGTGTCTGATGATGAATCACTGTCTTCAACGAGTGCAAAATGTAAGGTGTGGTAAGTCCCCTGCCTCCAACCACCTTGAGTTCTTTCCTCCGAGACTCCCTGTCCGAAACCGTAGCTAAGTCAGGGAAGTCTTTTCCGTTCCTAGTGAGTGTGTGCTTCTGGAGACATCCGAAGCACATCCACTTTACCTTTTCTGTCCATGGCCTGACCTTGAGATTTAGGACACTAATACCTCTAATTCCCTCACAGGTCTCAGTTATGGGAATGGATGGGACCCTTTTCCTTTCCCCTTTTCTATTTAACACAAAAGGTCAGAATGTAAGGTCGGTGGATAATGGGGAAAGGTCAGGCCCGGGAACTTTGGTGAGGACCGCCCACAACCAAGTGTGCCAAAAGAAGCTTCGCAGAAACCCTTTGGAAAAAAGCAACCATCTGCCAGCCAGTGAGATTTCACCACGTCATATTAGCTTGACTTCCCTAGAGGGACCCTTTAAATATCTCCCACGTGGCTTATTCTGTGTGACTTCCTTGGCCTCCATCTCCTCCATCTTTCCTCTGGGCCAGGGAACCTCACCGGGCAGGATGCGTGCTCTGTACTCAATAAAGCCTTTTGTTATTCCACACTTCGTGGCTCCGAGCCCTGTTCCTTCCTTCTTGGCAGGGAAAAATACCTTACACAAAACAAGCACGAAAAAGCAGGTAATGCAAGTAAAAAAATCTACAATCACTATATCAGATGCACCCCGTTTTTAGACCCCAAAATTTTCAAAAAAAGGGTGTGTCTTATACATGGGGAAATACGGTATATCAATATATATAGATGTGACTCTTTTTTCTGTGTTTTTTTTACCACTGCCATTGTCCACTTCTCTGGCAACCACCAATCAGTTCTCTGTATCTATGAGCTCGTATGTTGTTGTTGTTCTTGTTGTTTATTTGACATATAAGTGAGATAATCTATTATTTGTCTTTCTGAATTATTTCACTTAACACAATGCCCTCAAGGTTCATCCATGTTGTTACAAGTCACAGGATTTTATACTTTTCTATGGCCAAATAAAATTTCATTATATACATACATCACATTTTTTTTTTTTCTGTCCATCCACTGATAGATACTTAGGTTGTTTCCATATCTTGGCTATTATAAATGCTTCAAGAAATATGAGGGTGCATCTATCTTTCTGAGTTAGTGGTTTTGTTTTCTTTAAATAAATAAGTACCTAGAAGTGGAATTGCTGTATTTAATTTTTTGAGGAACCTTCATATAGTTTTCCACAGAGGCTACACCAATTTACATTCCCACCAACAGAGGACAAAGGTTCCCTTTTCTCCACATCTGCACCAACACATTTCTTGTCTTTTGATAAAGCCATTATAACAGGTGTGAAGTGATATCTCATTGTGGTTTTGATTTGCATTTTTTTGATGATTAATGACAGTTGACTACCTTCTCAGGTACCTGTTGGCTATCTGTATGTCTCCTTTGGAAAAAAATCTATTCAAACCCTCTACCTTTTTTTTTTTTTTTGCTGTTTAGTTGCATGAGTTCTTTATATATTTTGGATATTATCCCCTTATCAAATATACCACTTTAAAACCTTTTTAGTAAGTTGCCTTTTCATTTTGTTGATGATCTCCTTGACTGTGCAGAAGCTTTTTAGTTTTGTATGTCCCAGTTATTTGTATTTGCTTTTGTTGTGTTTGTTTTTGGTATAAAATCCAAAAAACTTATTGTCAAGACCAATATCAAGAACAGTACTGCATAAGTTTTCCTCTAAGAGTTTTATGGTTTCAGATATTATATGGAAGTCTTTAATCCATTTTGAGATAGTTCTTATATATAATGTAAGATAGTGGACCAGTTTAATTCTTTTGCAAAAAGAATAAAAACCTGGCTGTCAGGTTTTTACAATACCATTTATTGAATATACTCAATATTCATAGCTTTAGCTTTTTTTTGGTCATAAAAGAATTGACTATATATGTATAATTTTATTTCTAAGCTCTCTGTTCTGTTTCAGTGACCTGTGTGTCTGTTTCTATGCCAATACCATACTGTTTTTATTGCTATAGCTTTGTAATATACTTTAAAATCAGGGCATATGATGCCTTCAGTTTTGTTCTTTCACAAGATTACTTTTGTTGTCAGAGGTCTTTACTGGTTCCATACAAATTTTAGAATTTTCATTGTATTGCCATGAAAACTCCATTGAAATTTTGATAGAAAATTTGAATGTGTAGATTGCTTTGGATAGAATGGACATTTTAACAATATTGATTCTTCTAACCCATGAGCACAAAATATCTTCCTATTTATTTGTGTCATCATTTCATTCATTAATGTATTATAGTTTTCAGTTTACGGGTCTTTCACTCCCTTGATATTGTATTGTATTGTATTGTATTGTTTTGTATTGTATTGTATTGTATTGATTTATGAGAGAGAGAGAAAGGAAGAGAAGGGGGTGAGTGAAAGATAGCAAGAAAGACAAGAAGGGAGAGAGATGAGAAGCATCAACTCATAGTTGTGCCACTTTAATTGTTCATTGATTGCTTCTCATATGTGCCTTGATGGGGAGGGGGAGGACTCCAGCCAAGCCAGTGACCCTTTGCACAAGCCAGTGACTTTCAAGTCAGTTACCATGGGGTCATGTTGATGACCCCATGCGCTCAAGCTGGCGGGGTTTTGAACCTAGGACCTCAACATTCCAGGTAGATGCTCTATCCACTGTGCCACCACTGGTCAGGTCTATTCTTTTGATGCAAATGTACAATATATGGCATCGTTTTTTAAAATTTCTCTTCCTGACAGTTTATTAGTGTATAGATATGCAACAGATTTTTGAATATTGATTTTGTATCCTGGAATTTTACTGAATCTATTTGTTCTAATAGTTTTAGGGAGGAGTAGAAATAGGGTTTATAGTTTATAGCTACTATTATGTCATTTGCAAACACTAACAGTTTTACTTCTTTCTTTCTGGTTTGAATGTTTTTCTTTCTTTTTCTTACTTAATTGCTCTGGCTAGGACTTTATGTTGAATAAAAGTGACTAGAGTGAGCATCCATGTCTTGTTCCTCATAATAGGGGGAAAAGCTTTTTTAAAATTTAATTATTTATTTTTTTAGAGAGAGCGAAGGGGAGGGAGGAGTGGGAAGCATCAACTCATAGTAATTGCTTCTTCTCATATGTGCTCTGACCGGGCAAGCCCAGGGTTTCAAACTGGCAACCTCTGCATTCTAGGTCAGTGCTTTATCCACTGCACCACCACAGGTCAGGCAGGTAAAGCTTTCAATTTTTTTTTAATCTTTTTTTTTAAATTTTATTTATTCATTTTTTAGAGAGGAGAGAGAGAAAGGGAGAGAGAGACAGAGAGAGAAGGTAGGGAGGAGCTGGAAGCATCAACTCCCATATGTGCCTTGACCAGGCAAGCCCAGGGTTTCAAACCAGCGACCTCAGCATTTCCAGGTTGACGCTTTATCCACTGCGCCACCACAGGTTAGGCCAGGGGTCTCAAACTCGCGGCCCGCCCACCAATTTTGTGCGGCCCGCAGACTAATCCACGAAGTTTGATTAATCTGCGGGCCACATAAAATTGGTGGGCGGGCCGCGAGTTTGAGACCCCTGGGTTAGGCTAAAGCTTTCAATTTTTCACCACTATTATCTTAGCTGTGGGATTATTGTATATGGCCTTTATCATTTTGAGTCACATTCCTTGTATACTCATTTTATTTGATCTTATCATAAACGGGTATTTAATTTTGTCAAATGCTTTTTCTGAACCTACTAAAGTAATCATTTATCTTTAATTTTGTTAATGTGGTTTATCACATTGATTAATTTGTGAATTTTGAAACATCCTAGTATTCCTGGAATAAATTCTACTTGATCATGGTACATGATCTTTATAATGTACTGTTGAATTCAGTTTGCTAATATTTTGTTGAAAATTTCTGCATCTGTGTTCATCAAGAACATTGGCTTATAATTTTTTTTAAAAATTTATAATTACAGTTGACATTAAATATTATATTAGTTTCAGATGTATGCACAGTGGTTAGAAATTTATATAACTTACAAAGTGATCTTCCAATAAGTCTAGTACCCACCTGACACCATAAATAGTTATTACCTAGCCTGTAATTTATTTTTCTGTGGTGTCCTTGTCTGGTTGGGCTATCAGGGTCTCATAAAATAAGTTTGGAAGAATTTAAAAAGAATTGGGGCCTGACTTGTGGTGGCGCAGTAGATAAAACATTGGCTTGGAATGCTGAGGTCGCTAGTTCAAAACCCTGGGCTTGCCGGGTCAGGGCACATGTGGGAGTTGATGCTTCCTGCTCCTCCCCCCTTCTCTCTCTCTCTCTTTCCTCTTTAAAATGAATAAATAAAATGTTTAAAAAGAATTGGTATTTTTTTTAAATGTTTGGTAGAATTCACCTGTGGAGCCATCTGGCCCTGGGCTTTTATTAATTAGGTAGTTTTGAGTATTGATTCAACCTCCTTACTAATAATTTGTTCAGATTTCCCATTTTTTCACAATTCAGTCCTGATAGGTTGTATGTTTCCAATTTTTTTTCTAGGTTAATTTGTTGGCATATAATTGTTCATAGTAGTCTCTTATTTCTGTGCTGTCAGCTGTACTGTCTGCTCTTTCATTTCTTATTTTAAGTCTCCCTCCCCACCTCTGTGAATCTAGCTAAAAGTCTGTCAATGTTTACTTTTTCAAAACACCAGCTCTTAGTTTTGTTGATCTTTATTGTCTTTGTATGTCTCACTCCCATATATATCATGAGTAACTTCCTAAATCAATTGATATCAATATACTCATTCTTTTTTAGAACTTATAACTTATTCAGCCATTCCCTGTCAGGTTATATCCCCCTTTTTCCCTATTGGTAATAAAGTTTCAATAAACATCGTGTAAAAAAATAAAAAGAAAAACAACAACAATAAACATCGTGTGTGCATGTGACAAAGTGATTATTGCTGATAAAAAATTATTGCCTTACCTTAAAGATTTTCTTCTTGAATACTGTCATCTTACCGAATTCCTTTAGTAGTTTTATTATTTGAATTTTTAGCATATTTTGAGTATGCAAGTAAGATAAAAAACACAGTCATCTCTATTTTGTAAGCTTTTATCACTTATTTCAATTTCTGACATTTTAAAAAATTTACTTGAGAACTTCTTCGCTATTCTTAACTCCTACTTTATCTTTAAAGTATTCATCCCTCAAAATTTAAGAGATTCATTCAAGTATTCCTATAGTTAAATAATAATTTCACTGCGTGTTGCTAAGGATTTAAAGGTAATTTATTTTTCAAGACTCCTACTTTTCCTCTTTATTAGGCAAATTTTAGCTACTGCTATGAAAATTTTTTTATTGCAGAAATTTTAGTCTTCCAGGAAATTGTTTTTCTTGTGTTTTCATAGTTCCGAAAATTGTTCATCATTAGTTGAATGTGTTATAAAGTAGTAGGCATGATTTTGCTTTTTAGAAAATTTTCTCAGAATTATTATGTGACTTTCAGTTGTTTTTGAAGTTATCATTTAAATATACTTTTGGAGAGAGTATTTTGCCTGACCTGTGGTGGCACAGTGGATAAAGCGTCGACCTGGAGCGCTGAGGTTGCCGGTTGTAACCCTGGCTTCCGTGGCAACCACGAGTTGATGCTCCTGCTCCCCACCCCCTTTCTCTCTCACTTTTCTTTCTCTCTCCACCTCTCTTTTTTCTCTCTCTCCCCACTCTCTCTAAAATAAATATCTTTTAAAAAAAAAGATTATTTTTGAAAAAATAAAACAGTATTATTCAAAAGTTCTGAAGTATCCAGACAGGGAAAAAAAAACTCAATTACACTGAATGGTAGAAGAACTGAGATGTTCTAATAAACACAGTTGCCATATAAATCGTACTATAGTATGTAACCACCTCTCAAAGAAGTAGAATATATAAAATCCTCTTTCCAGTATAAGCTATTCCTAAGTTATTATATTTGTATTTCCAATTATATGAGGAGGGTTAGCTAAAAAAATTTTTTTTATTGCATCATGGTCAGAAAATTTAGTCTGTGTGACAATAATTTATTGAAACTTACTTTGTGGACACAGTCAAATTTTGTTTCATACACAGTTGAAAAGAATGAGAATTCTCCAGTTTCGAGGTATAGCTGGTTAACTGTAGTGCCCAAATCTTCTCTATCCTTATGAACATTTTTGTTAATGTGTTTCTAAGAGAAAAATGTTAAGAGTCTACCATTGTGATGGCAGATCTGTCAACTTGTAATTCTGATTGTCACTTTTAATTTTTACATATTTGATACAAAAAAGTTCATTTAGATTTAAAATGTCTATTTCCCTGATAACTTGAGTCTCAATCAATATGTAGAGACTATCTGTATTAATTTTTTTGGCCTTAAAGTCTATTTTGTCTGATATTAAAATAGTTACCCCAGCTTTCTTTCGATTAGTAATCATCTAGTATATATATAATTTCCAGTTTTTTCTTTCAACCTGTTTATTCATATATTAAGACTCTCTTGTAAATAGCAAGTAACAAGATTTTGTTTAGTTATAAAGTCTAACAATCTTTATCTTTAAAATGGATAAAGTCAATTTACATTGATTCAGTTTCCTACTGTACTTGGATTCACTTCTTTTTTTGTTTTTGAGAGAGAAACAGGAAGGGAAAGAGATGAGAAGCATACTCATAGTTGCGTCACTTTAGTTGTTCATTGATTGCATCTTATATGTGCCTTGAATGAAGGTGGGGGGAGGAGCAGCTCAAGCCAGCAACCTTGGGACCATTTTGATGATCCCAGGATCAAGTCGGCGACCCTGTGCTCAAGCTGGTGACCTTAGAGTTTTGAACCTGGGTCCTCAGGGTCCCCAAAGTTCTATGTACTGTGCCACCACTGGTCAGGCCTAACTTATTTCTATTATTCTGCCTTTCTGATCCTTTATTACCGCCCCCCCCCCCCCGCCACCTCAGCCTTGCATCCATGCCTTCTTTGAATTAAAGTGTCTATTCCTTCTCATTTAATTTTCTCCGCATTACTAGTAGAAAGGTTACATGCATTATTATTTTAGTGGCTACCTTAGAAAATTTATCATGTGTATTTAGTGTAATATAATTTTAAGTTAATTACTATCTTTATCAACGTACTAAATAATACAAGGACTCGGCACCCTAACTCCAATGACTCTTTCTGATTTAAGTGCTATAATTATTTAGGATTCTGATTCTATCTTAATTTTTTAAATTAACATATTAGACATTATTGTGATTGGTTTATAGTCATTCAATGATTGCTTCAATCTACCAACCATAGTAATCTTTGCTCATCATGTATTGTGGCCTCTCCCATCTTTCTTTTCGGTTCATTTCCCTTCTTCCTGGAGTACATCCGTTAGAAATTCCTTTAAGTGAGGCTCTATGGACAAGAAACTTTCTCAGTTTGTTTAAAATGCTCTCATTTTCTCTTCATTTTCAAAGCAGTTTTTTTTTTTCCCTAGGCATAAACCTATAACTTGACAATTTTTTTTCTGCACTTTGACGATTTTCATTTTGATATTTTTTGGCGTTTGTTATTGATGAAAGATAGCTTTCAGTATGTTGTTCTTTTATAGGTAATTTATCTTTTCTCTGCTTGTAATAATTTCTTTGTCTTCAGTGTTTTTAGGTTTGATTATGAAGTAGGTTTAGATTTCTTGTTATTATCTTGTTTGGGATTCCTGGAGCTTCCTGAATCTGAGAATTCATATCTTCCAACAATTCTAGAAAATTCTCAGTTGTTATATCTTTAAATATTGCCTGCCTAACCTGTGGTGGCGCAGTGGGTAAAGTGTTGGCCTGGAATGCTAAGGTTGCTGGTTCAAAACCCGGGGCTGGTCTGATTATAGACACGTAAAATAAGCAACTATGAGTTGATGCTTCCCCCTCCACCGTTCTCTCTCTCCTCTCTCTAAAATCAATAAATAAAATCTTTAAAAAAAATAAATATTGCCTATAGTCCATTATCTTTCTTTTCTACTGCTAGAATTCTAATTTTCTTTAAAAATTGTCTTTTAATTCTATTTCTACACTGTTGTTTTTATACTACATTCTGGGTATCTAGTTTACCCAATTCCTTCTTCAGCTGGGTATCCACTAAGATTTCTAATTTCATTAATACATTTTTTTTCAGCCCTAGAAGTTTTATTTCTCTTTCAGATCTACCTGTCCAATTTTGATAGTTACTTGTTCTTTTATCATCCTTTCAACAGGCTTTCAAAACTTTTACTTTGACATATTAAACATACTTTATATTCTATAACTGATCGGTTATTGTTATCTGAAGCGATAGTGGGCTGAACCCACAGTTTGTTTTATCTGTTGCTGCTGCCCCTAGTAGCGTGCCTCTCCTGTGTTTGGTGGGTTCTGGTTTGGGGCTTATTTGCTCTGGAATTTTATTTCTCGGAGTTCCTTGTGAACTTGTTTTAAAATTTATTCCTCTAAAAGGAAGCATATTTTTGCTTCTGCCTTGGGGAACACTAAAACTGGGCCACATTTTAAATACACTTTTAGCTTGGGGCTTTTCATTGTAAATTAGTGTGAATCCTAGTCTTAAATCTGTGTGAATACAGAGATTTGATAGGTAATTAACAAGTTCAGACTGGTTGTTTTTTTTTTTTTTTCCTCTGTTCCACTCACATCCAAGTCTGAAACAGACATTATCCTTACTGCCTCTCCCTGTGGGGCCAGATTTTCTAGTTTACCCTCTGAAAGTATTGCTCTTCAGAGAGCCTGGCTTTATTCATGGGACTCTTATCCACCCCCCTTTCCCGCTCAGACTCTATGCAGACTTTGTCTCTTGACCCTGCATGTGACCCATTAAAACTCAGGCTATAAGCCGTTAGGAATTAACACGTATCTCACTGGATTTGCACTTTATTGTTTTTGGCATCAGAAGAATTTCCTTCCCTTCCACACCAGTTTAGCCATGTAGTACAAAAATATGTTTTTAAAGACTTATCCAGATTTTTTTCCCTAGATTTTATTTATTTATTTTTAGAGAGAGAGAGAAGGGGGGGAGGAGCAGAAAGCATCAACTCCCATATGTGCCTTGACCAGGCAAGCCCGGGGTTTAGAACCGGTGACTTCAGTGTTCCAGGTTGATGCTTTGTTCACTGTATTACTACAGGTCAGGCAACTTATCTAGATTTTTAAAGTGTACAGTACCAAGATAATTCATCTGAACATCTAGTTAGCCATAATATTGAACAGAAAATTAATTTTCCTGCCTTATTATATATATTAACTAGTACATTGTCCAAAACAATGGTGGTGATAGCCATCATATCTGACTTGTTCCTGACACCATTTCTTTGATATTTCACCATTTTATATGTCTACTGTCAGGTCGTTATCATATGTAGGTAGTTACTTTTTCTTCCTATTTTACTTGGGATAGCTACTGAAATGCATCAAATATTATTTGACATCTATTAGATTAGTTCAGTTTGTTACTGAGATTGACCATTTTTTATAAGATCAATAATATACAAACATACAAACATGGAAAAATTTGAAGCTGTGATAATTCAGTCTCCTCTTCACACTGTAGTTGCCAGTTCCGTAGTCCCATTCTATAGAGACAGTTTATGGTGTCTGTTCACTAGAGATATTCTCTACAGACTTAAGCATTAGATGTGTCCTTTAATATACACACAGTGACTCATTATACTCACAGTTTTGGACTATGCTTTTTTTTTTTTTTAACTTAGTAAGACATTTTAAACATATTCTCTACTATTTATAAATAGAATGTTTTTGAGTTTTCAGAGACCAGAAAAATGCCTCCTCCAGTTTAAGAATAACAGTATACATCATTTTTAACTATCCTAGAATCAATGAATGTTATAGCAGAAAAAGACCTTAGGACAGTGCTGTCCAAAGGAACTTACTGTTGTGATGATGGAAATGTTCATTTCTATACTATCCAATATGGTAGCCACTAGACACATTTGGCTACTGAGCTCTTGAAATGTAGCTGGTGTGACTAATTAAATGCATTTTTAATTGCTATGTGTGACTGGGTACTGTATTGAGCAGCTTAGATGCGATGTTGTTTGTATAGGTAATCTCTTTTTATTTTTTTAATTTTTTTAATTTTTATTATTTATTCATTTTTTAGAGATGAGAGAGACAGAGACAGAGAGAGAGGAGAGACAGAGGGAAGGGGGGAGGAGCTGGAAGCATCAACTCCCATATGTGCCTTGACCAGGCAAGCCCAAGGTTTCGAACCGGCGACCTCAGCATTTCCAGGTCAACACTTTATCCACTGTGCCACCACAGGTCAGGCAAGATTTCCTTTTTTAGGGCCACATAGTATTCCATTGTGTAAATGTACCACTGCTTTTTTTTTTTTTAAGATTTTATTTATTCATTATAGAGAGGGGAGAGAGAGAGAGAGAGAGAGAGAGAGAGAGAAAGAGAGAGAGAAGGGGGGAGGAGCAGAAAGCATCAACTCCCATATGTGCCTTGACAAGGCAAGCCCAGGGTTTTGAACCGGCAACCTCAGTGTTTCCAAGTTGATGCTTTATCCACTGCGCCACCACAGGTCAGGCCTGTATAAGTAATCTCTTGATCTTTGCTGCAGAGAAATGTTTCAGTGGTAGAACCAAGATGAGAACTTGGAACTTCTGTCTTTCTCATTCCTCTTTCAGATTTAGCATAGCTGCTACTTCAGCCTAAGTCCTTTCGGCTGTTAAGAAAGCAACTCTCAAAACCAAAATCATCATAAAAAAAACAACAACAACCCTTTCAGATGCTGTTCCTCCCATTTGACATCTGCCTCTTGCAGTCAGCCTAGTTTACCTCCCTACATCACTAGTGCTCTTAAAGGTTTTCCTATCCATACTGCCACTTTTCTAGTTTGACACCATGATTATCTCCTAAGGAGATACTTTGCTGGATTTCCTCCACTGCTTCTAAGCAACCCTCTAGTTGGTTATCTTCCTGAGGCCCCATCTCTGATCTTGTCACTTTGCTCACAAGCCATCAATAGTTACCGTTGCTCACTGAATTATAGTCTAACATTCTTAGTTCAAGGTCCTCTATGATGTGGGCTCACCTTCTTTCTGTAAATATGTAACCTTTTTATTTTAGAATGGTTTTACGATTTATAGAAAAGCTAAAAGGATAGTTCAGACACTTCCTGCATATCCTGAATCCAGTCTACCTATTGTTAACATCTTATATTAACATGGTACATTTGTCACAACGAGTTAACTGATGTTTGTACATAACTGTCACCTAGACTCCATACTTTATTTGGGTTTCATTATTGTTTCCTTAATGTCATTTTTCTGCTCACGTCTACTCATTATTGCCCCACCTCTCCTGTTCTATGATAGTTTTTCAAACGTCTCTTGTTTTTCACAACCTTGACAGTTTTGAAGAGTACTGGATTTTTCCTGTGTTTTTCTCATGGTTAGACTGGTGTTATGGGTTTTGGGGAGGAAGATCTCAGAGTTGAGTGCCTTTTTCATTGCATCATATCAAGGGCACCTGCTCTCAACATATCATTGATGATCTTAACCCGGTTTCTCTACTGTAAAGCCTCCCCTTATTCATACCCGAATCATTTAAAACCAACCAGTCACTTAATGCAGTCCATTCAAGGCAGTTAACCTCTACCTCCTTGAAGGGGTTGTAACCAAATAAATTATTTGGAATTATTCTGTAAAGAAGAGTTATTCCTTCTCTCTCATTAATTTATTCAGCCATTTATTTATATCAATATGGACTTCAGGATATTTATTTTAGACTTTGGGTTTATAATCCAATACTATTGTTCTTTATTTTTTTTGCTCAAATTATTCCATCTTTAGCCAACGGGAGCTCTTTCAGGTTAGTCCTGAACACTTTCAACAGGCTGCCCATCGCTATTTTCTTTCCCTCGGCACCTCTTTTTGGCACTGTGAGATGCCCAGACTCATCTTCTATATGTCCTGCTCTAGTCCTAGTGTCTGCCACTTCTCCAAAGGCCTGGGTTCTATTGCTGGATAATAGTGTCACCAAGATCTGGGGGCTGGGTGTCATCATCTTTGTTAGCAACACATCCCCTCAACCAATCCTGATGATCGCCTACCCACTCGCTCCTCGTCTCTACAACCCTTTCCCTTCGCTCACACTGATGTCAACAGGGGCCTACCAGCAACCCTTGTGTTGTACTAACTAGAATATTCTTCTCCTGCCTCATCTGGTTGAAGTTCCACTCCTTCCATAAGACCCCACTGAAGATGCCCCCTCTCTCCTGGTGCCTTTCCTCAACTCCTGCGCAATCTCCCCCAGCCCTGTGTGCTACCAGGTTGTGAGTTATCCAAAGGCAGCGCGGTGACAGGTTTACATTTATACCTCCAAATTCAGCATGTAGCAAATCAAGTGGCTGCTGATTAATGAATTTCAATTGATTAGATTAAGGTCAGTGTAAGCTATACCGTTTAGGATCTGTCAGGGAGAAAGACATACACACAGACACACAACAAAACAAAACACCCTTCTGTAGAACCTTTAGTTCAATGGACCCTTTGATCTCAGGCGTGAAAATGATAACCCTGTTTCAGTCATTTGCTTTTGTGACAACCAGAAGGAAGAGCCTTCTGACTTTCATCCCTCACGACAGGCTTTTTCTGTTCCCAGCACACATACATGTTCAAAGGTAAGAACCTGTTGAATAAAACATATCATAAGGAAATTAAAATAGCTGTCCTAAGTCAGAAAACCTTAGTAAGAAGCAGGTAGCAGCTTATATTCAAATAAAATCATTATCTGTGTTGGCCTCTGGTGGCACAGTGGATCAAGCATTGACCTGGCATGCTGAGGTAGCCAGTTCAAAACCCTGGGCTTTCCTGGTCAAGGTACATGCAAGAAGCAACTACTACAAGTTGATGCTTCCCGCTCTTCCCCCTCTTCCCCCCCCCTCTAAAATCAATAAATAAAATCTTAAAAAAAAATTTTTTTTTTTTTGTATTTTTCTGAAGCTAGAAACCAGGAGAGACAGTCAGACAGACTCCCGCATGCGCCTGACCGGGATCCACCCGGCACGCCCACCAGCGGGCGACGCTCTGCCCACCAGGGGGCGATGCTCTGCCCCTCCGGGGCGTTGCTCTGCCACGACCAGAGCCACTCTAGCGCCTGGGGCAGAGGCCAAGGAGCCATCCCCAGCGCCCGGGCCATCTTTGCTCCAATGGAGCCTCGGCTGTGGGAGGGGAAGAGAGAGACAGAGAGGAAGGAGAGGGGAAGGGGTGGAGAAGCAAATGGGCGCTTCTCCTGTGTGCCCTGACTGGGAATCGAACCGGGACCTCTACAGGCCAACGCTCTACCACTGAGCCAACTGGCAAGGGCCAAAAAAAATTTTTTTTTAAGTCAAATTTTTAAAAATGATTGTTTGGTGTAGACATTTCTCTAGAATCCTCCCTCTCCTGCCTCTCTCACTCAGTTATGTCTACCACTGAAGTGTTGGGGAAGCAATATAACAAGGTGGCCATGCACACAACTGCATAACTGAGAGATTGGGAAATTCTGTGACTTGCCCCTATTGGTGCCATGGGGGGGGGGGGAGTAAAGCAGAGGGAACTGAGGATGTCGCCTCTATCAACACCCTGAGAAGTGGCAAATTCTGGGGTAAGAAATGAGGGGAGTTTTTGGCACTGGGTAAGAACTTCTTCAATCAGGGGGGTGGAAAGCTATCATTCTGAGGTGTGGAAAGGGCTGGAACTATTACCGTGACAGGCTGGGTATCAGACAGGGGCAAGCCAGACTGTCAGCATCGGATTTTTCCCAGTTGCATCACCAGTAGTGCCGAAGAACAGACAGGATCAGGAGAGGTCACTCCTAGAGCAGAGGATTACTGCCCCTTCGCAGAAGTCCCTGGCCCACCTGCATTCACCCGCAGCTGCAGACAGCCCCCAGCACACTGATGTTTCCCATCTCTGGCCTTGAAGCTCTCTCTTTCTCTGCCAGGAGTACAAACTAACAATCCTTAACCACAGAGTAATGAAAGCCATAGGCTAAAATGCCCCACCTCCATGTCCTGGGAAGAGTGATTTTGAGGTGTGTTGGCCAGTGGCAAACAGACCTGTCATCCTTATTAATGCATTATTAACTGGTATCTCTCTCATTCCCCACTTGATTGTTTGGACTTTCTAAGGTCATCTATATAAACTTCTCCTACCCAAGTCCTTATTTCAGCATCTGCCATCAGGAAAATCTAAACTCAGCTCTGTTGTCAGGGAAAGCGGACCAGACACTGATGCTGAGTAAGGAGCATCTCACCGCTCAGGGAGAACCAGGTATGACAGTCCTCACAGAGAACACCCAGCTAGTGCTTTTCTGCCAGGTTCACCTGTCCCCTCAGGGACACTAACCTATCCAGGCTTTCACCTAAACACAACCTTTTGCTGACAGATCCCTGACTTAGCATCTTGCTCATCTCTAGGCTCTGAGTCCTTGCTCCGTGTTATCATCAACCAGGCTTCCTGGATTCCAGATACACATCCTGCTCCCTAGATGAGACTCGACACATCTGGGCTCCTGGAGATACCTAGACCTCTTCCATCTTCTTCTAAGTGCCAGTGGTGCCTAGTTAGTTTACTAATCCCAAACTCAGCCCCTTTCTACTCTCCGTGCCCAGCTCCAGTACAATTTGAAGCTGAATTTCTGGAAAGTATCATACCTGATTCATCTAAGTACGACCAGGTAATAGTACTGTGCCTATGTACTAGAAACTAAAAACTTCCAGTCAGTGGTGGAGTAGGTAAACACCGTGTTCACCTCTTCCCACAGCACATCAAAATTACAACTAAATTATAGGATAGCCATCATGAGACCCACCTGAAGACTAGCTTCACAGAAGCCCTATAACTAAGGATATAAAGAAGCAGCTGCTTGAGGCTGGTAGGAGGAGTGGCGATGAGGACCAGGCGGGTCCTACAACCATAGTACAGTGACTAAGAATCATGAGGGATATCTTGACTGCGGAGGTTCCCGTGAGGGGTGAGGGCACGCAGCCCCACAACCTCTGGCTGGGAAAACCAGCAGGGATTGTGTCTGAATGAGACAGAAGGCTGCTAGACACTGAGGCACTCTTTTTGAGAGTCCCACACATGGACTTGCTCTCAAATGCTCTGGGCTCCAGCGCACAGGCAGTGGCTCAGAAAGTGCCAAAAAACATAGGGAGGTACTAAATGGACTAGATTTAGAGTGAGGGCTAGAGAGGCCAGGGAGGTTCCCTCCAGGGATGGGAAGTGCTGGCAGATGCCAAATCTGAGTTCACCACTGACCTGGCTAACACGATGTTCCCTGCCCAGGTGAATCCCTGAGACTCCGTCCCCCAACTCCTAATTCTCACGCTGGACCCAAAACTCTTCCACATAAGCAGCCTGACTCAGCTTATGCTGTGAACTTTCCTAAATACTCTCAAAGATCCACAAATCCCAAACAAGTAGCGGTGGGCCTCAGCATGTCCTGTACCTCATGATAAGTGACTTCAAGCTCAGCACAAGCAGTGGTCCAATCTCAACCTGCAATGTAACTCCTATCAGATGGCCTGAAATCTGGCATAAGTGGCTGCCAGTATTGGCTTGAAATGTAGTTTTGACTAAGTGGACACAAACCCAGCCTAAGGGGCAGTTGGCCTTACCTCACATGGGAGTGCCCATCAAACAGTCCTGCTGGACAAACAAGTGTGTTCGGCTTGCTCACTTGTACTTTGCCTGATTATTGCAGATTGCCTGCTGCCATTGGGAGGGAACATTTTTTGCTATTGTTTGCCGGAGAAAGGATTTCCCCACCCTGGCCTGTTTGCTCATCTGCCCTGAGAGAGAGAAGTGGTTTTCCTGCCTGCTTGCTTGTCTGCTGTTGCAAGATTCTAATAAATGGGAATGGCCCACCATTTTCTGGCTCCATGGTTCCTTTACCGCCTGCCCTAATTAAATGCGAATCTGCATGGATGGCCTCAGCCACCAGCCTTACAGGTCCCTAGCCTGGTATAAGTGGCAACCAGTCTTGATCTGCAACCTACCTCTCCAAAGTACCTGTAAGCCCAGCACACACGTGAACAAACCACAGATCATTCAGTAGCTCCTACCAGGTGGACTTAAGTGATAGATGACCTTGGCCTGCACCTGAGCCCCTCCCAAGAGGCTCCAGACTAGCAACACCCAGCCAGCTCCACAAATGACACACCCACAGGGCCGATTAGGTTGGCACAAGAGTGTTGCCAAAGTTACTTTTGCTCTGTGGGGTCAGTCCCCTATCCATCAGCTTTATCCACTGTCGCCATCACTAGAACTCACAGCCAGTCAGCCTGAGGATCAACCACGCCCACCGAGGTGCCAAAAGCAACAACAGGAGGGCACACACAACCCACACAAGGGTCACCTTGGAGCACCTGGATTAGGTGACCAGAAAGTCTGCAACACTGGGCCCCTCAGGAAACCTTCTACATAAGGCCACTCTGTCAAGATAAAAGATGTAGTAGCTCTACCTAATACATAGAAACAAGTCCAAGGAGTCGGCCAAAATGAGGAGACAGAAACAAAACAATACAAAAACATGTCTCAAATAAAAGAACAGGACAAAACTGCAGAAAAATAAGTAAATGGAGATAAGCAATCTATCATATACAGAGATCAAACCACTGGTCATATGGGTAGTCAATGAACTTAGGGGAAAAATAGATAAACTCAGTGAGAACATCAAAAAAGAAAAAACATAAAATGTAGTGCTCAGAAATGAAGAATACATTAGGTGGATTGGATTGAATTAGATAAAGCAGAGGATCAAATCAGCAATTTGTAAGAAAATGTAGTGGAGAAATACCCAGTTGGAACAACCAAAAGAAAAATTCTTTTTTAAATGAGGATAGTTTAAGGGCCTCTGGAACAACATCATAGGGGTACCAGAAGGAGGAGAGAGCAAGCAAGTAATGGAAAACCTAGTTGAAGAAATAATGACTGAAAATTCCCTAATCTGGCAAAGAAAATAGACATAAAGTCCAAGAAGCATAGAGTCCTGAACAAGACGAACCCACAGAAGCCCACTCCAGGACACATCATAATTAAAATGCCAAAGGTTAAAGACAAATATTGCATATTAAAACTATCAAGAGAAAAGCACTTAGTTACATACAAGAGAGCTCCCACAGGGCTGTCAGCTTATTTCTCAACAGAAACTCAGGCCAGAAGGGACTGGCACAAAATATTCAAAGGGATGAAAGAAAAATATCTAAAACCAAGCTCAGCAAGGCTATCACTTAGAATCAAAAGCAAGATAAAGAGTTTATCAGATTAGAAAAAGCTAAAAGAGTTTATTACCACTAAACAAAGGGGCCTCTTTAAGAAGAAAATACGAGAAAGAAAAACATTTTTACTGACAAAAGCAAACACTTAGTAAAAGCAGCAGATAAACCAACTGTAAAGGTAGTACAAAGGTTAAAAGACAAAAGTAGAAAGATCATTTGTAATTACAATAAATGAAGAGCTGCACAAAAGAAATAACAACAAAAACAAACATAGAAGCCTGACCTGTGGTGGTGCGGTGGATAAAGTGGATAAAGCATTGACCTGGAATGCTGAGATCGCCAGTGCAAAACTGTGGGCTTGCCTTGTCAAGGCACATACGGGAGTTGATGCTTCTTGCTCCTTCCCCCTTCTCTCTCTAATTCTTTCTCTCTCTCCCTCTCTAAAAATGAATAAGTAAAATCTTAAAAACAAACATGGAGGGGGCAAGTAAAAATTGTAGTGATTTTAGAATGTGTTCGTACTAAATCAACCATCAACTTAAAATAGACTGCTGTAAACATAGTGTGGTATATGGGAAGCACATGGAAACCACAAACCAAAAATTTATAAGAAATACATAAGAAATAAAAAGAAAGGAATCTAAACATAACACTATTGCAAGTCATCAACATTCAAGAGAATAAGAAACAGAACTACAAAAACAGAAAATACTTTAATAAAGTAGCAATAACAATGTACCTATCAATAATTACTTTAAATGTAAATGGCCTAAAATGCTTCAATCAAAAGACATAGGATGGCTGAATGGATAGAAAAACAAGACCTGTACATATGCTGCCTATAAGAGACCCACTTTAGATTGAAACCAGACATAGACTGAAAGTAAAGGGATACAAAAATACATTTCATGCAAACAGAAATAAAAAAAGGTTGGGGTAGCAATACTTATATGAGACAAAATGGACTTTAAAACAAAGACTGTAATAGTAGACAAAAAAAGGGCATTTCATAATGAGAAAGGAATCAATTCAACAAGAGGATATAACTCTTATACCCAATGTAGGAGGATCTAAATGTATAAAGCAAATATTGACAGATATAAAGGAACAGATCCACTGTAATACAGTAATAGTGGTGACTTCAACACTCCATTGACATCGATGGATAGAAATCCAAAAAGAAAATCAACCAGAAACAGTGAACTTAAATGACACATTAGACCAGATGTACTTGGATGGTATTTTTTGAACATTTCAACCAAAAGCAGCAGACTATACATTCTTTTCAAGCGCATATGGTACATTTTCTAGGATAGACCACATGTTAGGCCACAAAATAAATCTTAGTAAATTTAATAAATTTGAAATCATATCAAGCATCCTCTCCTATCACAATAGTATGGAACTATATAGAAATCAATTATAAGAAGAAAATTGAAAAATGCAAATGTAGAGTATAAATAACATGATACTAAACAATGACTAAGTTAACAATGAAATCAAGGGAAAAGATATCTTGAGACAAACTAAAATAAAAATACAACCCAAAAATCTATGGAACACAGAGAAAGCAATTCTAGAAGGAAATTCATAGCAATACAGACCTACCTCAAGAAACATCTCAATTGGATCTTATACCAAAAGGCACTAGAAAAAGAACAAAGCTCAAAGTGAGTAGAAGTAAAGAAATAATAAAGATCAGAGCAGAAACAAAGTAGTCTAAGGAACAATAGAAAAGATAAATCAAACCAAGAGCTGAGTTTGAAGAGATAAACAAAATTGATAAACCTTTAGCCAGACTCATCAAGAAAAAAGGAGAAATGACCCCAATGAAATCAGAAATAGTGTGACAACTGATACCACTAAGACTTATAAGAAAATACTATGAACAATTATATGGCAACAAATTGGGTAACCTGGAAGAAGTTGATACATCCTAGAAACATACAAGCTTCCATGTCTGAATCAGAAAGGAACAATCTGAACAGACTGATAACTACTAACAAAATCAAATCAGTAATAAAAAAGACTCCTAAAAAAATTAAAAAAAAAAAAAAAAAAAAAGGCCTGACCTGTGGTGGCGCAGTGGATAAAGCATTAACCTGGAAATGCTGAGGTCACGGGTTCGAAATCCTGGGCTTGCCTGGTCAAGGCACATATGGGAGTTGATGCTTCCAGCTCCTCCCCCCTTCTCTCTCTCTGTCTTTCTCTCCTCTCTCTCTCTCTCCCTCTCTCTCTCTCTCCTCTCTAAAAATGAATAATAAAAAAAAATTAAAAAAAAAAAAAAAAAAAAAAAGACTCCTAATAAACCAAAGACCTGGATCAGGTGGCTTCACAGGTGAATTTTACCAAGCATTTAAATAATTAATACCTATCTTTCTCAAACTATTCCAAAAAGTTAAAGTGGAGGCAAGGTTCCCAAACTCATTTTACAAGGCCAGTATTACCCTGATATCAAAACCAGATAAAGACATTACAAAAAAGAAGAAAGAAATAAAAAGAATGAATTATACGCTGATAGCTCTTATGAACATAGATGCAAAAAAAAAATCCATAACACAATATTAGTAAACCAAATTCTGCAATACACCAAAAAGATCATATACCATGATCAAGAGAGATTTATACCCAGTATGCAATATTGGTTCAATAATTGCAAATCAATTAATGTGATATACTCCATAAACAAAATAAAGGATAAAAATCATATGATCATTTCAATAGATGCAGAAAAAGTACTTGACAAAATCCAGCATTCATTCATGATAAAAACTCTCAGCATAATGAGAATAAATGAAACATACCTCAACATAATAAAGATCATATATGACAAACCTACAGCTAACATTTTACTCAACAATAAAAACTTGAAAGCTCTCTCTTTAAAATCAGGAACAAGTTAAGGATTCCACTTTTACCACTTTTATTTAACATAATATTCCAAGTCCTATTAATAGTAATCAGATAAGAAAAAGAAATAAAAGGCAACCACAATTGATAGGAAGAAGTAAAACTGTTATTTGCAGATGACATGATAGTATATATAAAGAACCCTAAAGATTCCACCAAAAAAACTGTTAAAACTGATAAATTCAGTAAAGTAGCAGGAAATAAAATATTCAGAAATCTGTTGCATTTTTATATACCAATAACCAATTATAAAAAAGAAAAATTAATAAAATCGTGCCATTTACAATTGCATCCAAAAGAATAAAAGAGCTGAGAATAAATTTAACCAAGGAGACAAAAGACCTGTATGCTGAATATTTTAAGACACTGAAGAAAGAAACTGAAGATACAAGTAAATGGAAGCATATACCATGCACATGGATAGGATGAATTAACATCATTAAGACGTCTATACCACTCAAAGCCAAAACAATTTTTAGAAAGGACCAAGCTGGAGGTATCATGCTATCTAAAGTTAAACTATGCTACAAGGTTAGAGTAATCAAAACGGCATGGTACTGGCATAAAAATGGACACATAGATCGACGGAAAATAGCACAGGAATAAACCAATGACTATATGATCAATTAATCCATAACAAAAGAGGCAAGAATATACAATGGTATAAAGACAGTCTCTTCAATAAATGGTATTGGGAAAACTAAACAGATACATGGAAAAAAATGGAACTAGACCACTTCCCACACCATATATAAGAATAAATTCAAAATGGAGTAAAGACTTAAATGTAGAAGCTAAAAGCAAAACTCCAAGAGGAAAATGTAGGCGGTAACCTCTGTGACATTGCTCTTAGCAATGTTTGTTTTGAATATGTCTCCTATGGCAAGGGAACCAAAAGACAGAGAAAACAGATAAAACTACAGGAAGCTAAAAAGTTTCTGCACAGTGAAAGAAACCATCAACCTGAATGGGAGAAGATATTCACGAGAAATACATCCAATAAGGGCTTGATATTCAAAATATATGAGGAGCTCACACAACTTAATACCAACCACCCTTCGAAAGAATCCAATTAAAAAATGGGCAGGAGAGCTGAACAAACTTTTTTTTTTTTAACGAGGACATACAGATGGCAAAGATACAAAGATGCTCAACATTACTAATCACCAGGGAAATGCAAATTAAAGCCACATGAGATATCACCTGAAACTGGTTAGAATAGTTATCAACAAATCAACAAGAGTCAAGGATGTGGAGAAAAGGGAAACCTCGTGCACTGTTGGTTGGACCGTAAACAGGTGCAGCCACTTTAAAAAATACTTTGGAGGTTCTTCAAAACTTAAAAATAGAACTACTATATGGTTTAGCTTAGCCTGTCCACTCCTAGGTATTTATCCAAAGAATACAAAACACTAATTTGAAAAGATAAATCACCCCTATGTTCATTATAGCATTATTTACAATAGCCAAGATATACAAGCAACCTAAGTGTCCAAAGTGTCCATCAATAGACAATTGAATAAAGAAGAGGCAATACGTATATTCAGTAGAATACTACTCGGCCATAAAAAGAAGGAAATCTTACCATTTGTGACAACATGGATGGACCTAGAGAGTATTAAAGAAAGTGAAATATAAAGTACAGCATAGGGAATATAGTCAATAATATTGTAACAACTATTATATCAGGTGGGTACTAGATTTCAGATGGGATAATCACTTTGTATACTGGGCACCTGAAATTAATAATATTGTATGTCAATTATACTTGAAAAAAAGTCACCACTCACTAATATGCCCAGATATTAATTTCTAAATACCATTTCTGTAACAGGAATCAGGAGTCCTTGAAGAAGTGGTTGATACCAGGGCCAGAGTAAGTAAAACAGAAGATAAGCCTGGTATATCTTATGATGCCAGAAAGTAAGAAAGTGCTAAGAACAAAAATGGGCAGCACATCAAAAGTATGCGGGAGCCAACCTGAGAGCACTCCTAAGGGTCAAAGCTGGACGTATATCAGCAAAACAGGAATGATGATAGTGTTGGATTATAACATAAAGTATAAAATAAGTCTCATTGTGTCCATACTGATATAAAATAGTAAATGGGGAATGGGGAACAATGTTTCCTTACAGAAGAATTCCAATTAATAAATGCAGAAAGAATAAGAAAAACAGAAAATCTCCATGAGACCACCACAGTGATAATTGAGGCAGACCTGCTTCACAAGTTACAATGAGTGAAAGAAGTTTAAGGAGAAATAAGATATTTGCAAGTCTTAACCTATCTCTTCCAAAATAAATTAATTACAAAGAGAAAAACAGTAACTTTCCAGGGAAGAAATCTGGCAGACACCACTTTAACCAAATGATCAAGGTGAACACCACTAACAGTAAAATATTACAGTAACAACATGTAATAGTAAGATCCTGTCCTCCCTGATATGATACAATGAGAAGGCAATCACTTCACTGGTATTCTTCCCCAAACGCACAGCTTTAATTATTATTTTCTCTTGTCCAAACCTGTGAGGTGGGAGGGAACCACGTGTGCAGGTGTCTAGCAGGCAGTGAAGCACGAAAGTCTAGAACTTGGGCCAGAGGTTTGGGTAAGAGAAAATAACATGGAGAACAGTGAGGGGGAAGTCCAAATTCATTCCGCTTGAATTTGTCTTTCCACACTAAGATCACCCCCAAATTCTCCTTTCCTCCCCACGGCCTTACATTTTCACATGAATAGCTATGAACTGACACAGGAACACACACCTTTACAGAGGTGACAAACACACAGGTACGTACTCCCACACACCTAGGGCCACACAAGGCACACACATATGCACACACATGCACATACAGAGGTCCATACGCACGTCCTCACAGACACACGCACCCATCAGGAACAGGGGCATATAAACAGACACATGTAAATAAATATATCGACAGAGGCCACAAATGCACAATTTTCTGGAGAGGATGAGGCATGTTTTTCAGTATATAGTGAAGTCTTTTCATCCACCCAGCTGCTGACACCTGACTTCTGGGGTGCATCAGCCCCATCTGGTTCTTGAGACTCCCTTTGCAGTTCATTCATATCACACCAATTCTGAGAGGACAGCTAAAGGGTCTGTTACTCCACACTGGACACATTTCTATTCCATTCCAGGTGAACCATTGGGAACTGAGGACAAGTCCTAACCAGGAGTAAACTGTCCATCCACCTGTTGTTAAAGATCCCTTGCAACAATCAACTCTCCTCTTACCAAACAGCTTCTGCAGGACTTGTCCATCATATAAATCTTCAGCCAGGTCTTTCACAATGATTCTTTCTCCAACCAACACATCATTAATCCAGTCAATTAATACCTAGAGAGAGAGAGAGAGAGAGAGAAGAAGAAGAAAGAAGAGTCACGAGGTATTTTCTTATAGACCAGCTTTTTCATCTTGGACAAATACAATCTAAATAAACTTTAGATTTTGAAAACAGCTGAGCTATCCACATGACCCAGTTTGTGGACAAGTAGCTGCAAGTGTGAGCCCCAGTGGCTCTGTTAATTTTCAGGTGTAAGCCCTTCTAGTGCTGGCAACACCCGTATCCCTACTAATATCTCCCAGCTCCTTACCAATTCCTTACCCTAATTCAAGCAACAGTTACAGTGTTTGGCTATCTGGCTTTGTACTGAGCAACATATGGGCTTTGGAGTTGAAACCCTAGCTTTACCCACTAACTCTGTGGCCTTCTGTATGTACCTTCCTTCCCTCCCTCCCTCCCTCCCATCCTTCCTCTCTCCCTCCCTCCCTCCATCCATACACTCAGTATTTATTAATACCTCCTACTGTGTGTTGGGCCCTGTGGGTACAATGATGAAAAAAAGAAACAGTCTAACTCCAACAAAACTCAGCACTTACTGAAAGAGGCAGAGAAGTATCATAGGGTGACCACAATGATGGAACCAGATGTAGAGACTATAGCAGTACACAGAGGGACTGAGCAATAACACTGGGGTTTATAGAAGGCTTCCAGGAGGACATGACCCCACTTGACCCTGCTCTGAAGAGAAGGTCGAGGCATCTGGTGAAGGGGACTGCATAAGCAAATGCATGGCAGGGGGTAGTCTGAGGTTGAAGAGGCAAAGAGAATATGGAGACCCCAAATACCACCTCCAGGAATGTGGGTTTCAACCTGCAGTTGGGAAACTACACACAGGTTTTGACCACTGCCTATTTGTCCTGTTTTATGTGAAGCTTGGAGAAGCTGAAGAAGAAAAACACAGGACAGGAATTAGAAGAGGGAATCAAATGAACATTTTTCAAGGTGACTCCATGCCACCCCCCATGCCAGGGGCATTATGCACAATATTTCATTTAAGCCCATTTATTTCTGTTTGAATTCTGTCTCCTCTCCGCAGCTGTGACCATAAACAAACCACTTGGCTTTTCTGAGACCCAGTTTCCTCATCTGAAAAATGGGGCTGATATTAATTCCTATTTCACAGGGAGCTTTTGAGGCTCCTTAACAAAAGCAGTGAAGGGATTGTGTGTTCTATAAGATCCTGGCAAATGTAAGCTTATTTGCACTAACTTCTCTGATCCTTATTTTCTACATAATTCATTGGGCATTTGTCATGTCCCACTTTTGTTAAATTTTAGATGTCCACTTACTGGACCATGAGCTGCCTGCAGGCAGAGACTGACAGGACCTTTATTTCTCAACAGTAGCCAGCATGCTGCCTGCACAGGGTGGGTGGTATACAGACACCTGTTGAGTCTGGGAGGCACTTGAGGCCCCTAGTTTCTTACCTTCATCAGTTCTTGAAGTTTGGGGTCGCTGCGTGAGTTTGGATCCACCATCGTTCGCACTTCATTCTCCTCTTTAAAAAGAAAAGGAAGTCAGTGGGGGTGGTTCCAAAGGAAGGCATCTGGCCACCCCAGAGAACAAGAGACCCAGTTACCCAGCATCGTGTCCTCAGGGTCCAGCTCGAAGGGGATTGGGCTGAGGGGCAGGTTGATGGCATTCATGCCCTCCTCCTGAAGCTCTGACACTGTGAGGAGAAGAAAGTGCAGTCATATCACAGCCCACCGAGGACCGGGGAGTGGCTCTCTAACAAACCTGTTTGATACTGACATTGAGAGCAAAACCACCTTGGTTAGCAGCCTGCAATCAATTCCCCAGCTCTCCTTGCTAAAGGAAATAAATTGTGCCTTTCATCTCACCCCTTCCAACTGTCTCCTTGGTTCCTTTCCTGGAGAAATAGAGAGGTCTCTGCCCCTCCCCGCCCCAGAAACAATCTTGGAATAAATGATAGTGACGTGGGCACTAACGTCTTCCTTCAGTCTCTGTCTTTTATCTCCTGTGGCCCTTCCTTCCAAGGATGTGCAGTTGGCGCACAGTGGGTGCCTGATAACCGGGACTGTATGGAAGAGGTTGCCAAGTAAGCCATCTCCATCCTCGGCTCAACCTTGGTGGGACATCTTTCCCGAGTGGACTTCCCTGAGTATTTTTCTGATTGTCCTGCTCCAGCAGTGGCTCGAGAATGTCTCGTTTTGGCCTCTTCCCAGAGCTCTGGTCCTTCCCTTCAGCTCTAACAATTCGTGGTCCTGGGCCTCACCTCTCCTAAAAGCAGTGACTTAAATCCTCTCACCTCTATTCAATTCCCGTTTGGATAACTACTTTTTACTAATTAAGCACAATCTCCTCCCTTCCATTTTCTCTGAAAGCCTTGGTCAGCAAAAGGTTCTAAAGAACTAACATGGCAGCTGCAATCAACCTTAATAGAAACAATGTCCCATCTTTCCATTTTATATTATTATTTTTTTATTGACTCTGGCCTCACCAATTGCCATTATATACTTGCAAGAACTCTTAAGCACAAGGCAGCCACTTACAAAGAGTTCTTTCATATTAACAAACTCACTGATGGTTACAGTTGGATGGAGAAAGAGATTGCCTAATAAAGAGTGAAACACACTCTACCCCAAAGAGACACAACTTGCATTATAAAGCTGGTATTTAGTCCCTTGCCTGTGGGCCTTTGACATTCATATGGGATATCAGCCAATCACTGTCTTGAATCTCCAAATTCACAGACACCCACTACTTTATATAATTCTTCCCCATAAAACATAATAAAAAATATAAGCAATATTGTCAAGATTTAAGTGATTCTACAGGTATAGGATTGTACTTGCTCTCTAGAGAAGAACAATTGTTTCCTAGGACTTCTATAATGTCTTTATATCCCTTCTAGGACTGGCTCCAGTCTGTTTCTTACACACAAAAAAAGATTTCCATTATTTAAAAAGCACTGCTGTGCAAGCAATGGCAGTAGAAATAAAGTCATACTTAAATGTGGGTGAGAGGCTGGACTTCCTGGAGAGGGAAGTAACTAGCTCCTGGCCAGGACCTTCTCTACCTACATCCTCCCCACCCCTGTTCTGTGCTATCCAATATGGTAGGTGTTAGCCACATGCATCTTTTTAAGTTTAAATGAATTAAAAATTTAGTTTCTTGGCCCTGGCCGGTTGGCTCAGTGGTAGAGCATCGGCCTGGCGTGCAGGAGTCCCGGATTCGACTCCCAGCCAGGGCACACAGGAGAGGCGCCCATCTGCTTCTCCACCCCTTCCCCTCTTCTTCCTCTCTGTCTCTCTTCCCCTCTTGCAGCCAAGGCTCCACTGGAGCAAAGTTGGCCCGGGCACTGAGGATGGCTCCATGGCCTCTGCCTCAGGCACTAGAATGGCTCTGGTCGCAACAGAGCAATGCCCCAGATGGGCAGAGCATCGCCCCCTGGTGAGCATGCTGGGTGGATCCCTGTCGGGTGCATGTGGGAGTCTGTCTGACTGCCTCCCGGTTTCTAGCTTCAGAAAAATACAAAAATACAAAAAAAAAAAAAAATTTAGTTTCTTAATTGTACCTATCACATTTCAAGTGCTCAGTGACTACCATACTGGATTGCACATATGTAGATTTCCATCATCACAGGGATGGATGGCTTTGCCCTAGGTGACCCCATTATACCTAAATGCTGATGTCCACGTTTAAATCTCCAGCCTAGAGCTGACCCTGAGCTCCAGGCTTGATGTTTTCTCTTATGTCTATTAACAGACGTCTCAAATTTGCACATTCAAAATATAAATCAATATTCTCACTCTCACCATAACAACACTGATACAAAACTGTTCTTCCCCCAATCTTCCCCTCCTCAGTGAATGGCCCCATCATGTATACAATGGTTTAAGCCAAAATCCAAGGAATGTCTGTAACTTCCTTTTCCCCCCTCACCTTTTGCCTCCAATACATTGGTAAGTTTTGTGGGCTCCACCTCCAAACCAGGACCCAATTCCAACTGCTTCTCACCATTACCACCACCATCATCCTGGTTCAGGCCATCGTTGTCTTCTATCTGGACAACCAGAACCACCTTCTAACTGGTCTACTGCTTTCTGATGCATATATCCCCGCCCTTGGTTAACTTCCAATAACACAGTCAGAATGACAGATAAAGATGTAAATAGGGCTGCACTGGCAGGATGGTGTACAGGTATTGATCGACTTATGACCATTCGACTTTACAACCACAATCGCTAGCCACGACTGCTCCGCGTCTGGCAGCGCAAGCGTTGCCCAGCTGGGTGTACGACATGTGCTGGCCAATAAAATGTTTCGTACATGTTTAAATATTTTGATATGTTTTGCAATTGGGAAAATGTTTCTTTCCTATGGTATTTTTTACACCTGTATTTTGTATTTTTGTATGCACCTGTATTTTGTAATTTTGTATGTTTTGCAAATATTAAACCAGTTGTACTGGTAATGCAGTGTTTTACTTAAACCTGACGAATGTAAAAATAAGAAACAAAATGGTGTAGAGATGATACAAATGGAATAAAATGAACAAAAAAAATTATGATATATAACAATAGTGAAAGAAAATTATAAGATATGACTTAAAGATTTTTATAACATCATTTCACAGTACTATACATATAGCCTACTCAACTTACAACCAAATCATGTTATGACCGGTCTGTCGGAACCGATCGTGGTCGTAAGTCGAGTACTAGCTGTAGTTAGTTTCAGCTTCATCCTGAAGCTCAGAGGCTTCCAGTTCCATCCCCCATCAGGGCACATACAGGAGGAGATCAATGTTTCTGTCTGTCTATCTGTCTGTCTGTCTCTCTCCCTCCTTCACTTTCTTACTAAAGTCAATAAATACATTTAAAAAGAAAAAAAAAGATGTAATTAGAATCATATATTCTTCTGCTTTAAAACATCCTGTGGCCTCCAAATACATATTTAAATTAAAACCCCAACTCCTAAGACCTAAAAGGCCCTCTGATGAGCCCTCTCATGTTTTATTTTCTTTGAGCACTAATTATAACCTGAAACCACTGTTACTTACAGGTCGGTATCTCTGCCCCGCCAGAATGTAAGCTATGGGAAGACTGGCACTTTCTCTATTTTGTTCACTGTTAGATCCCCAAAGAGGAGCCAGACTTTCTAGATTCAAATCCAGAATCATTCACCAGCTATGTGACCTTGGTCAAGATGATCAAACTCTTATACCTCAGTTTCCTTATCTGCAAAATGGGAATGATAATACTGCCTTCCTCCTGGGGTTATGGAGAAGATTTAAATGAGTTAATATATGTAACATGTTTAGAAGAGTCCCTGGTACCTGGTAAGTGCTATGTAAATATATGCTATTTTTATTACTTAAAATAATACCTCAGGGGCAGTAAGCACTCATGAACTACTTGTTGAATAAATGAATAACCAAAACTGTTAAGGCTACCCTTCAGCAGCACAGGTTATGAGTTGAAGCACAACTTGCCAAAGCAGTATATAGGATACAAAGAAGGATTTCAGTTTGTACTCAGGGGGAAAAATTACATTTTGGCTTGACCCTATGTCTGTGTGCGTGTGCATGTCTGTGTGTGAACGTGTGCACATTTCTGGGGCAGCATTTTCAGCTTACATTTTGGAGGGAGAGAAAAACCGCATGTGACCCATGACTGTTGTACAGCCAGAACCAATTTGTGAATATAGAGACATTTACACCTATAAAGTGTGACTAGACATACAATATTCGCAGCCAGGCCTCTTAAAGGTAGGTCTGAATGGGATCTCTTTTTTTTGTGGAGATCACTGTTCAAAATATTTTCAGATGAAAAAGATCCCCAGTCAGAAACACTCCCCTCCACCCTGCCTCTTTAATTCAGTCAGAGACAAAACAAACCCAAGAAGAAAGGCTGAGATATGTTTGCAATTGGAAATGTTTTTTTCAGGAAATGATTTGGTACAGGAACATCATTCTCATCCCATTAACTGCTGACTCCAAGCCAGCTGTTTGTAAAAGTGAATATGCAAACTGCCCGGTTCAGACCTCGCCCCCGCCCCATGGGGCCACATTAGTGGCCACTTTCCCAAAACAGCCCGCCTGCTTTGGAGTTTTCATTTCTATTAAAACCAAAGCGGGACCCAGCAGAAGCCCCTAGCCAATCCTGTGCTCTCAAAGAGAAAGTACTGCAATTGAATTTTCTCGGCCTAGAATATGAATATGATGTTTATCCCCTGAACCTCCTCTAACAATCTAAAACTAGGTCTGAATGTGGAGCTCTTGGTGTCTCGCGGCACCATTACTCATAACTTAATAAACAGATTAAATGCCCGGCTGAAGGTCGGCTTGGGAAAGCAGGGCGATTGCTTCAGCTCCTGAGGCGCTCGCCATGAGAAAGGGGGCTTGGGCTTTTCTGGGAAATGAAGTTTGACTCTGGGTCCAACTGTGCAGCAGAAAAAGCACACGGATGGGCTTTGGAGTCTAAAAGAGCTGGATTTGAAGCCTATTTCTATTTTTATCAGCTGTGGGACCTTACATAAGTGACTTAACCTCCCTGAAATTCAGTATAAATCATTCTCTGTGAAAGAGAATGTAGCCGACACTGCTGGTTTCCTCCCCAATATTTATTTTATTCTGTTTCCTTGCTGAAAGAATCCTCATTTTGTTCCAGTATACATCCCTCTCTCCCATGTCTCTAGGTGAGATCCTGACAGGTTTATACTAATTATGAGACTCTCAACTGCCTGAGCAATGATTAGCTACCGGATTGCCATGTGCTACAATTCTGATAAATGAGCCATGGCAGGAAGTTTCTAGAAGCTTCTAGAATTTCCCCCTCCACTTTAAAGAGAGGCCCAAAGAAGAGAAGGTATATTTCTCTTCCTAAACATTATTGCATCAGGATGTTATGCCTGGAATGGCTGCAGCCGTTTTGTTGCCATGAAGTAATTCAGCCCCCCAACCCCCAAAAGTTTATAAGTTATAGTTGGCAGAGTAGAAAGAAAGAAGGGTTTTTTTTGTTGTTGATACAGTCAAGCCACCATTCCTAAAGCCACCTTAGTTTTATGTCTTGTTATGAGATAGAGTAAGTTCTTCTATTGTTTAAGCCAACTGAGTTGGCTGGCCTTTTCTGGGGCTTGGATCCTAAACTCCCTAAATGATATATGAGACACCAGCGTTGTAAAGCCGATGTATGAATACAGCAGGTTTGCAGTGACTGATCATTTTTCTTCCCTTGTTTTTCCCCAAGAAGAACAGAATAGCTGTAGGCATCACTTATACTCCAGAAATATGTATAGGGACTCAAAAAATACCATGTGGAAAACAAGTACAGAGAGAAGAGTGGACAGAAGTTTTTATGATTATGAAAGGGTCTATTTATGCAAGGCTAGTAATTTCATTCATCCAGACAATAAACATTACTGGGCACGCTCCTCTAAGGCAGACCCTGTGCCAGAAAGGGGGAAAAGGGTGTGCGGATTTCACATGGGTCTGCCTCAATCTGCTCACAGGTGGGAGAGGTGGGCACATAAGCACAGCCTGCAGCACACTGCACTCAGGGGTGGGAGGCATGGAGCTGGAGGGCTGTGGGAGCTCAGCAGAACAAGGCTAGCTTTGGATGGAGAAAACCAGGAAGGATTCCCAGAAAGGGAGACAGTTGAGCTGAACTTGGAAAAGTGTAAATTCATTTGACACAAGTGCCCCACAAATGGCACATCATGTGTAAAAATCAGCAAGGTACGGACAAACAGGGCAAGTGTTAGGAGAGTGATGATTATATCTGAACACTGGAAATGTAGGGAGAACGGGAGGAAATGGGGAGGAGAGGAACAGAGAGCAAACAAGTCGGTGGAGTCCAAAGTGTCAAGGGTTGTGAATTCATCTGTTCGCCCCACTCCTGGACCAGGCTCCCTGTGCCTACAGACAAAACAAACAACATATTGAGAGAGGGCAAGAGAATAGCTAGGATGTTCTTTCTCCTTCAGGGCAAGTGGGCCCCAGTGAGATATTTAGTCTGCTCTAGATCCTTATCAGGATTCAGATGATTTATTTCTGATCCTCTTGAAAGCTACTACAGCTCACTTAATTTCTAAATGGCTCAGGGCCCCCACAGAAGATCTTGGCAGTGAGAGACAACTACATTGTCTAATAAGCAAATCACAACCATTTTTCTTTATGTGAAAAATCAGCCAAAAGAACATCTACAAAAAAACCAAACCAAGAAAACTACTTAACATCACAATTAATGTGAGAAACTGGATACTTACCACCTAAAATTGCTAACAAGGTGAAGATATCTCCTCTCATCATGCCTATTAAATATCACACTAAAAATTCTAGCTCGTACAATAATACAAGAGAAGAAAATAAAAAATACAAGCTTTAGAAAGGAAGAAATAAAACTATTTGGGCTTATAGATTAAATGACTATGTAAAAAATACTAAAAAATTGGCCAAAACAAACCAGAACAAAAAACCCAAACTACTAGAACTAAGAAGCATTTATAGCAAGGTTGCAGGATACAAGGTTAATATACAAAAATCAGTTGGTTTCCTATATACCAGAAATTGAATAATTGGAATTAAAAATTAAAAACACAATAACATTTATTTTAACACCAAAAAATGCAATGCTTAGATATAAATCTAACAAAATGTAAACAAGGATATGCAGAAAATTATAAAACTGATGAAAGAAATCAAAGATGATCTAGATAAATGGTTTCAGTGTTCATTGGAAGGCAAAATATTAAGATGTCAAATCTTGCCCTGACCGGATAGCTTGGTTGGTTAGAGTGTTGTCCTAGTATGTAAAAGTTGTAGGTTTGATCCCCGGATGGGGCACATGCAGAAACAGATTAATGTTTCTCTCTCCCCCTCTCTCTCTAATAAACAAACAAATAAATAAGGATGTCAAGTTTTCTCAACTTCATAGATTCAATGCAACCCCAGTCAAAATCACTGCAAGATATTTTGTGGATGTTGACAAACTGACTCAATAGTTTACATAAAAAGGCAAAAGACCCAGAGTAGTCAACACAATATTGAAGAAGAGTAACTAAGTTGGAAAACTGATACTACCACACTTCAAGACTTACTATAAAGCTACAATAATCAAGGGACAGGATTGATGAAAGAATAGACACGTAGCTCAATAGAACATAACAGAGAACCCAGAAACAAACCCATACAAATATTTATATATACAACTGATCTTTGACAAAGAAGCAAAGGCAGTTGCAGAAAGGATATTCTTATCAACACATGGTGCTAGAACAATTGGAAGTACATATGAAAAAAAATTACAAAATTTAATTCAAAACGGTCACAGACCTAAGTATAAAACAATACTATAAAACGTCTAGGTCCTGGCCAGATAGCTCAGTTGGGTAGAGCCTTTTTGGCTGAGAGAGCCATGAATGCCACATATTTTAAAATGTAATTTCATGAGAGCCATACAATGAGCCATATACGTTATACATTATCCAATAAAAATTTGGTGTTGTCCTGGAGGACAGCTGTGATTGGCTTAGCCACCCGCAACCATGAACAAGAGTGGTAGGAAATGAATGGATTGTAATACATGAGAATGTTTTATATTTTTAACATTATTTTTTTAATTAAAGATTTGTCTGCGAGCCAGATGCAGCCATCAAAAGAGCCACATCTGGCTCACGAGCCATAGGTTCCTGACCCCTGGGTTAGAGCATTGCCCTGAACTGCAGAGGTTATCAGTTTGACCCCCAGTCAGGGCACATACAGAAATAAATCAATGTTCTTCTCTCTCTCTCCCTCTTCCTCGCTCCCTCCCTCCCTTTCTCCACTTCCTTTCATTCTAAAATCAATCAATAAAAAATAAATAAATAAAACTTTGCCTGGCCTGTGGTGGCACACTGGATAGAGCGTCAACCTGGAATTCTGAGGTCACCAGTTTGAAAGCCTGGGCTTGCGTGGTCAAGGCACATATGACAAGCAATCAATGAACAACTAAAGTAAAGCAACTATGAGTTGATACTTCTTGCTCTTCCCCCATTCTCTCCCCCCCCCCTAAAATCAATAAATAAAATCTTTAGAAAAACATTTTTTCTAGGAAAAAAAATAGGAGAAACTTATGTGATTTAGGGTTTTATATACAACATCAAAAGGACAATCCTTGAAGAAAAATTGGTAACTTGGACGTCATTAAAATTTCCACTATGCAAAATATATTGTTAGGAGAATGAAAAGACTAGCTATAGACTGAAAGAAAATAGTTACAAAACATATCTCTGATAAAAGACTTGTATGCAAAATATACAAAGAACTCTAAAAATGGAACAGTAAGAAACCAGTTCAACTACAAAATGGGCAAGAGATCTGAACAGACACATCACCACAGAAGCTGAAGATGTACAGATGGCAAATAAGCATACGAAAAGATGTTCAACATCATTTGCCATTAGGGAATGACAAATTAAAACACAATGAGATACCACTACACACCTAATTGGAATGGCTAATATCCAAAAACCTTATAACACCAAATGCCAACAAGGCTGTAAAGCAATAGAAGCTCTCATTCATTGCTGGGAGAAATGCAAAATGGTACAGCCATTTGGAAGACAGCATGGTAGTTTGTTATAAAGCTATAGTCTTACCATATAATCCAGCAGTCATGTTCCTAATATATTTATCCAATTGATTTAAAAACATATTCACATAATACTCTGCACATGCATGTTTATAGTAGCTTTATTAGTAATTGCCCCAAACTGGAAGCAACCAAGATATCCTTTAATAGGTTAATGAATAAAATTGTGGTCTATTCACATTATAAAATTTTTATTTAGTGATAAAAAGAAATGAGCAATAAAGCCATGAAGAGACATGGGGAAACTTTAAATGTATCATTCGTAAGTCAAACGGGCTAGTCTTTAAAGGCTATATAATGTATCATTCAGTTATTTGACATTTGATAAAGGTGAAACTCTAAAGACAGTAAAAAGGTCAATTGTTGCCAGGGGTTTAGGGGAAGGTTAAATAGACAAAGTACAGAAAAAATTTAAGATGATGAGTGTTCTGTATAATAAATACTGCACTGGTAGATACGTGTTGTATGCATCTGTCAAACCCATTGAACTTTATAGTGTGAGGTATAAACCTTAATGTATGTGAACTTAAAAAAACTATTTAGGAGGCTAGAGATCCAAGGAATGCAGATGTGACAATAGAATCTAACTGTATTATAAATAAGACAACCTCAGTGAAGGAGATTAGGGGAATAGTACTGACCTAAGCATCACTGGAAATGAGTGAAGTCTCTGTGACCAAAGGCAATAGAAACTACACATAAGCATTATACTCTAGTTAATAAAAATATTTCCCATGGGGTTATGGGTTAATAATTCTGATGCTGCTCTATGTGTATACTGGAATTGAACAACTAACTAAATGGTTGGTAGACGGTATAAATCAGGTTTCTCACTGTGGTAGTGGGAGGTTACAGAGAAGCAAGGGGGAAAGGTTAGGATGATCCATGTAGTAATGGATTGGAGTTGCAGACATCAGCAAGAACATATGTTTATCTTAATAGAGATACAGATGATTGTGTATAGAAATATTCAGAGGTATGTGTATAGATATGGGTTAGTGCACACATATATTTCCTTGCTCCATTAGCTGAGAAGGCCTAAAAGAAATGACACTCCAGTAGTGTTAAATACACCTAGCACCCAGATCTTGGTTTCTAGTTCCATTCTACAACACAGGAAAACAGGACTCCTTGGGAAAAAAATGGCTTATTCTAGGACTGAAAACATACAGGAAATATACAAGATGAGTCTGGAGACAGAAAAGAAGCTGAAACAATTTGAGCAACAAAATAAAATATTGAATTATAACCCAAACAACAAAATAAATATGACTCCATACTGATATAAATGATTAAATAAAGGAATAAATGCGGGAAGGGGGGAATCTCATTTTAGAATTCCAAAAAGTTTATCTAGATCCTGTGCCCTCAAAGAAGATCATAATCCCACACTCCTCAACTGTGGGCTCTGCACAGTGACTTCCTTCCCGAGAGTACGATACAGAACGGGGGAGCAAGGGGAAGTTTAGAGGGGAGAAACCTGACAAACACCTCAGCCAGTGGATCGTGGTCAGCAGCACAGTCCTAAATCATGGAATTGGATGTATTATGTTGAAAATAGCCCTGACTTCTGCGCTCTTCCTACCCAAATCCATACCCCAATCCTAATTATTAAAAAAGCATCAGACCAATTCCAGTAGAGGCACACGAGGAACACCCAAAGAAATACTTGATGAGTACCAGTATTTCCCGAGGTCATCAAAAAAAACAAAACAAACAAACAAAAAAACTAAGACAATATCACAGCCAAAAGGAGTCCAAGGAGATGTGATGGCTAAGTGTAATACTGGATGCTTGAACAGAAAAAAGACATTAGGTAAAAACTAGAGAAATCTGAATAAACTATGGACTTTAGTTAATAATATATTAATACTGGTTCATGAATTGTAACAAATGTAATCATTCTAAGGGAAAATGCTAAGAAGAAAAAAAACTGGCTGTAGAGCATATGACTCTCTATACTTTCTTTGCAATTTTCCTGTAAATCTAGAACTATTACAAAAATAATCTATTTTTAAAAAATCAACCAAAATTTTTTATTTTTCCAACCAAATACAGTGTTCATTGGGGGGAAATCCATGATTTTATGGGACATACATATTTCTTCCCATCTCTAAGGAGACAGTGGTCATTTATTCAACATTAGCTGAGCCCTCTGGAAGCTTTTGTATAAGAAGTGAAGTACAAAGACCATTTAAAGGTCCTACAGTGCAAGCTATACTCGTTTCCAAGTAATAAGCCAGGTTTCCAAGAAGTACATGTTTTTTGTTTGATTCCAGGGCTGAGATGAGAAGAAAGAGCTTTATTATAATTAAGGATGCCTGGCAGGGTCATTTCTGCTTTCCCAAGAAGAAGTTTGTCGCACTAGTACCAGAATCACTGAAGGTACAGAGGGTTTCTCTACATGCTCTGAAAACAATGTCTATTCATGGTCCCCCACAGGCTTTTGTGTTAGTTTTCTATTGCAGTAGTAACAAATTACCACACAGTTGGTGCCTTGAAACAATACAAACTTATTGTCCTTATGGTTCTATAGCAGGGGTCCCCAAACTATGGCCTGCGGGCCCCATGCGGCCCCCTGAGGCCATTTATCCAGCCTCCGGCTGCACTTCCGGAAGGGGCACCTCTCTCATTGGTGGTCAGTGAGAGGAGCATAGTTCCCATTGAAATACTGGTCAGTTTGTTGATTTAAATTTACTTGTTCTTTATTTTCAATATTGTATTTGTTACCGTTTTGTCTTTTTACTTTAAAATAGGATATGTACAGTGTGCATACGGATTTGTTCATAGTTATTTTATAGTCTGGCCCTCCAACGGTCTGAGGGATAGTGAACTGGCCCCCTGTGTAAAAAGTTTGGGGACCCCTGTTCTGTAGGTTAGAAGTCCAACATTGGTCTTGCTAAAGCAAGGTGTTGGTAAGGCATGTTCCTTTCTGGAGGCTCTAGGTCAAGCATGGCCAACATACGGCCCACAGGCCAGATCCAGCCCACGTAATGAGTTTATGCGGCCTGCGATTAAATTTTTAATATTCTCTGCTACTTTAAAATCTCAGCTACTCAGAAGTGGAAGCATTTTGGTTATTGGAAATCGAGATATTTAAGAAGATAGTGATACACGGAAAAGAATTCTGGGTGTGACTAATCTAGGGTTAACTTCCAATAATTGGTCAAATGGATTCGCAATACTTCTTTATTTTTTAAAAAAATTCCATTATAAAAAATTTTTTAAAAAAGAAAAAAAATTCCATTATAAAGATTTACAACTTTTGTACTTGTCTATACTCGATATCAACTGTTTGATGTTTAGTGGTGATGTGAAACCCACATTCTTTTAGGCGGAATTTGTCAGTGCGCACCCAAGGTCAAACAATTTGTTATTTTTGTGGTCAAGTGTGCTGAATCAAGTGGCATTATAGCATAGACAATTGCTGCAGTTGATAACTGAAAACATGTCCAGGGTGTTTGTAAAACAAAATAATTGTTTTATTTGCGATATAACCCTTTCAAGCTCATTCTATTAATTAAATATTGTTTCGATTGATTGCGATACAGTTTGGATATATATATATATACGGTATGTAATTATATTTTATTAAAATAACATTGTATATTAAAAATTTTTTGCTCACATGTATTCATAAACAAATTACATAATAAAATTTTGTTTACTTAAACAAATCATTTTTGTATTTAACATTTTTTAATTTTAATATTTCATCTGGCCTGTGAAAAAAGTTTTCTTTTTAATCTGCCCAGGGGCAAAAACTGTTGGTTGGCCATGCCTGCTGTAAGGGATGATCCATTTTCTTGCCTTTTTTTTTTTTTTTTTTTTTTTTTAAAGGAGCTGGCAGAGGCCTCAAGGAAAGCCTCTCTGCTTTCTCTAACTCTTTTTTTTTTTTTTTTTTGTATTTTTCTGAAGTTGGAAACGGGGAGAGACAGTCAGACAGACTCCCGCATGCGCCCGACCAGGATCCACCCGGCACGCCCACCAGGGGGCGACGCTCTGCCCACCAGGGGGCGATGCTCTGCCCCTCCGGGGCGTTGCTCTGCCAAGACCAGAGCCACTCTAGCGCCTGGGGCAGAGGCCAAGGAGCCATCCCCAGCGCCCGGGCCATCTTTGCTCCAATGGAGCCTTGGCTGTGGGAGGGGAAGAGAGAGACAGAGAGGAAGGAGGGGGGGAGGGGGGAGAAGCAGATGGGCACTTCTCCTGTGTGCCCTGGCCGGGAATCGAACCCGGGACTTCTGCACGCCAGGCGGACGCTCTACCACTGAGCCAACCGACCAGGGCCTTTCTTGCCTTTTCTAGCCTCAAAAGGCCACCTATATTCCTTGGCTTGTGGCCCCTTTCTCCATCTTCAAGCCACTAATGGGATGAGGGGAGGGTGTACAATCCTTTCTCATATTGCATTACTCTGATCACCTCTTCTACTTTTAGGTACCCTCTAAGTACAGTAGACCACCTGAGTAATTCAGGATAAACTTCTCCCTATTTTAGAATAAGCTGATTAGCAACTAAAATTTAACCAGCAACTTAATTTGTCTTTGCCCTGTAAGTAACATATTCACAGATTCCAGGGGTTGGGGCCTGGACATCTATGGGGAGGGGCATTATTCTGCCTATAACAGCTTTTCTCGGTAAGGGGACAGGTTCTGTTCTCAATACCCACTCCTGCCTACAACATGTAGGTTCACGCTTCCTCTGTGTGAAATTGCCAAAAGAATATGCAAAATCCCAACCCTCTCCATCCCATCCTTTAAACCAGGAGACTTTTCTTACTTTTAACTAAAAGGGCACTTGTTTTAGCAGCCTTCATATAAAGCATCAGGTAAACATGGGAACCAGTTCAAGGTGGCCTCGGCAGCCTGTCGGTCTCACCATACTTCCCTCTACTTGACACAGCTGTTTAATCACCAGAGTCTGACATCCTTCCTTGGAGTGCAGCCAAAAAAGGGAACTTAGAGGCTGGTGTTGTGATGGGAGCTGACAGGGGGATCTACAGTCCTGAGTCTTAACATTTCCATGAGTGTCTTTGTCTTGGTCAGCTTTATAGTCTTTGTAGAGTTGGAAGGCTGCCAAGCAAATGGCCCTTAGACATTTATTCATTGTTCAGCCAAGCATGCAATTCAGCTGCTCGCCAATTGAAAGTAAGCATGGAGGGAGATGGGTTTACCATTGGCTCTTTGGGCAATCAAACCAGCCTGAATTGAAACATTGGTGGAGGTCTCAAGTAAGCCATGAAAGTTTAATTAAAACACTGCTCAGTGCAGAGGGTCCATCCACAAATACATCACTGTTCTTTGTCTTTTGTCATGCCATATCCCATTATTTCTTTAGAATGAGAACCAGAACCATTTCCTTGGTTTTAAAGGTCTGCTCCTCCTTAAAGAGAAGGAGATGTGGATGTACCCCGGGACCTGGTAAGAGAAAACATCACGCCGTTGTGCATGTGTGTGCGGGCATGCGTCCTGAGCATTTGGAACAGCCTTGGGGAGACCACGGAACTTGATCTGGTATGCTGGCTAATTACACATGGAGTGCGGGTACAATGAGTGACCCAGGACAGCAAGAGTGGAACTGCTACTACTTCTCTTTTTCATTCATAAACGTGTATGAACATCTTGGGAGGCAGGGGCTGGGCCAGGAGCTAAGAATACAAAAATAAATAAGTATTTCCTTTCTGGGGTCAGTAGGTTCCTGAATAGAAGCTACTTGTGGTGGCCCTCAGAGCCCAACACAATAACAGGAACACAGTAAACACTCTATGCGAGTTCAGAGGATGCTTTACTTTAGTCAGGGAGGGGAGGGAAAATCCACATGACAAACTGTAATGTGATATAAGGGCCTCCACCACGTCCTGAAAGCAGGGTGCCCTTCCAGGTGGAGGGAGCAACGGGAGAGGTGGACGAGACAGAGGCCACCAGGAGGCCAGTAGGGCCCCAGGCACCTGGTGCAGCCTGTGCACATCGCTTGCTGTTATCTTTGGGTATCACCTGAGTCAAGTTTCTTAATCGCATTCTCTGTGGCTCTTTGACCTTCATGTCTGTACCCTTATTTATTAATCCTGAATAGCCTGTCATTTATTTTTGCAGAGAACCAGTGCTGCTTAAAAAGTGCCACATCAAGTACTAGTGCAATTGTATTCCCACATGGTGGCCTCCGTGGAAGAAAGGGCTCTGGTGTGGCCAGAGAGTAAACACGCATTGCTGTGTTTTGTTTGGATCATTCCACAGTTAATTAAAAAATTAACTCATCTACTCTTCACCAACAATCCAATAAGTAGGTACCATTATTATCCCCATTTGACAGATGAGGAAACTGAGGCCCAGAGAGGTTATGTAAGCTGACCAACGTCACACAGCTATAGAGTGGAACCCAGATTTGATCCTGGGCCAGCTGCCTCCAGAGATCACATCTTCAACACTACACTGTATGTCATCTCAGTTTTATGTCACAACTTTTTTTAATATAATGTAAAATTGTCTAATGCATTCTGCATTCCCACCCAAAGCCAGAGGTCTTATGGGGAATAATTTTGTGTATTCTAAGCCCTATGGGTTGTCTGGTCAGTCTATTAGGGCTTGGCCTCTGTGAGGACAGATTAAAAAAGTGATACTTGAGCAGTATTCTTGTTTTAAATAATGGGTTATTTCTGGATAGAAAGAAAATAAAACATGTTCATTTAAGAGAACTTTGAAAATATAAAGAAAGGCCCTGGCCGGTGGCTCAGTGGATAGAGCATCGGCCAAACATATAGACGTCCCAGGTTAGAGTCCTGGTCAGGGCACACAGAGGAAGTAGCCATCTGCTTCTCCCCACTTCTTTTTCTCCCTTCTCTCTCTTTCCCCCTCCCACAACCAGTGGCTCAATTGGTTAGAGTATGGCCCCGGGCACTGAGGATAGCTCCATTGGAGCCAATTAGCCTCAGGTACTAAAAATAGCTCGGTACTTCAGCATGGGCCCAGATGGGGTTGCCTGGTAGATCCCGGTTGAGGCGCATGCAGGAGTCTGCCTTATTATCTCCCCTCCTCTCACCTAAAAAGAAAAGAGAGAGAGAGAGAGAGAGAGAGAGAGAGAGAGAGAGAGAGAGAGAAAATAATCCTATTGTTTAGAGATAAAATGTTAACATGTTATATTTTCTTATAAGCTTTTTTCTGTTTTATACATACATGCACACAAACTAACCTACTGGGTGCATTCATGGCCTGCTTTTATAGTATTACATAATCTCATTATCTTTCCCTATGCCATCACAAATAACACTTAAAATGGCTTCCTTGATCTCTCTTGAAGGGACACACATATACTACTTCACTGTTCCATAACTGTGGGGACATTTAGGTGGTTTCCAGTCGTGGGGGGAGGTGGCTGGGTCTGGGAGGTTGAGTCATCCACCAGCTATGAGGGTGAGTGGGTGCTCAGGCTGCCAGACCAGCGAATAGAGAATGTGGGCCTCCGGGGAACTAGATGCACAGCCCTGTGTGAGTCAGGCCCTGGGACCTTGTCTCCTTCATGGATGAGGAAGCTATAGTCCTGAAAGATTCAGTGACTTCCGTGAAAAGGTCCCTAGGTAAGACCTATCTACTAACTCTAATATTTAGCTATCTCCTTTCCCCTTGTCTTAGTTTGGAGCTGGTGTATTAGTTAGGAGCCAATGGAAAGCAGGAAGAAATCTCAGGGAAAAGGGGTAGGGAGCAAGGCCCCAGATGGGCCGAGCATCGCCCCCTAGAGGACATGTTAGGGCGCATGCAGGAATCTGTCTTTGCCTCCCCTCCTCTCACTAAATTAAAAGGGGGGGGGGCAATGACACAGAGTGACAGAGACATAGGAAAAGGCAATGAAAGGGGTGCATGCTACTGAGTTGGTCACCTGTGGGCAACTGAGCCTCAATCCCCACTGCGCTCTGAAGAAGGGTGCCGACAGTTTTCCCAGGAGACATTCCCGTTAATTGAGGTTACCCCAAGGGAGGTACCTCTTTGTAGGTGGGAGCTGCTCTGGGTGCCAGCTGAGAGGGCTGCAAGAGCTAGAGCCCTGGGACAGACTGTGGAGGTGCCAGATTAAGGTGGGAGTCTGCTGTGCGCACCAAACTGTTCACCACAGCCAGGCTGAAATGAGAGGTGGCTGAGGGGGGTGGCGATGCAGTACAAAAGCATGTGTTCACCCAGGGATTCAGGGGAGCCGGGACCCTGCCTCTGTGCCGTGTTCACCCAGGGATTCAGGGGAGCCGGGACCCTGCCTCTGTGCCGTGTTCACCCAGGGATTCAGGGGAGCCGGGACACTGCCTCTGTGCTGTGTTCACCCAGGGATTCAGGGGAGCTGGGACCCTGCCTCTGTGCCGTGTTCACCCAGGGATTGAGGGGAGCCGGGACCCTGCCTCTGTGCCGTGTTCACCCAGGGATTCAGGGGAGCCGGGACCCTGCCTCTGTGCCGTGTTCACCCAGGGATTCAGGGGAGCCGGGACCCTGCCTCTGTGCCGTGTTCACCCAGGGATTCAGGGGAGCCGGGACCCTGCCTCTGTGCCGTGTTCACCCAGGGATTCAGGGGAGCCGGGACCCTGCCTCTGTGCCGTGTTCACCCAGGGATTCAGGGGAGCCGGGACCCTGCCTCTGTGCCGTGTTCACCCAGGGATTCAGGGGAGCCGGGACCCTGCCTCTGTGCCATGTTCATCCAGGGATTTAGGGGAGCCAGGACCCTGCCTCTGTGCCGTGTTCACCCAGGGATTGAGGGGAGCCGGGACCCTGCCTCTGTGCTGTGTTCACCCAGGATTCAGGGGAGCCAGGACCCTGCCTCTGTGCCGTGTTCACCCAGGGATTGAGGGGAGCCGGGACCCTGCCTCTGTGCCGTGTTTACCCAGGGATTGAGGGGAGCCGGGACCCTGCCTCTGTGCCGTGTTCACCCAGGGATTGAGGGGAGCCGGGACCCTGCCTCTGTGCCGTGTTCACCCAGGGACTCAGGGGAGCCAGGACCCTGCCTCTGCTCCCCCTAGGAGAGAAATCTCAGGAGACCAGGTGGGAGTGAAAGTATATGTTTAGCAACAAATCTAGGAGGGGAACATACTCTTCACCAAGATGGAAGCAAACAAGAATGGATGGGCTGCAGAATCCTATTCTTCATGCTATGACCCTAGGTCAGTGCTACTCAAAATAGACATTTCCTTAGTCCTGACTCCGACTCGCTCATGCTAGAGGCTCAGAGATGAGCAGGACGTGAGTTCTGCCCCTGACCTTGCTCAGGTCTAGTCTATGATGACCTTAGGTAATGGTGGACGAGCAAGTTGCTTCCATGAGAGGACAATACCATCCTGAGGACACTTCTGAAGATAGGGTAAGGGAGGTAACCTGTGCTGAGCTCGTGCCACAGGCCAGGCCCTGGGACAAAGGTTTCTGTTCATTATTCATCATCTATAACCCTTCAGGAGAAGAGACGTCTTCTTCTTGGGGGACAGAACTAAAGTTTTGGAATTAGTTCTTCATCACACCATCATGATCACAGTGTCTTTTTTTTTTTAATTAATTTTTTTTTTTTTACAGTTTCAGAGAGAGACAGATAGGGACAGACAGACAGGAACGGAGAGAGCTGAGAAGTATCAATCATCAGTTTTTCGTTGCCTTACTTGTTCATTGATTGCTTTCTCATATGTGCCTTGACCACGGGCCTTCAGCAGACCGAGTAACCCCTTGCTTGAGCCAGTGACCGTGGGTCCAAGCTGGTGAGCCTTGCTCAAACCAGATGAGCCCGCGCTCAAGGTGGCGACCTTGGGTCTCAAACCTGGGTCCTCTGCATCCCAGTCCGAGGCTTTATCCACTGCACCACTGCCTGGTCAGGCGTGATCACAGTGTCTTAAGAAGTCTATGATACCTTTATCTGATTGAATGGAGACTTGTAAAATGTGCTCATTCCCAACCTGGCCAGATAGCTCGGTTGGATAGAGCATCGTCCTGACGCGCAAATGTTGCCTGGTTCGATCCCCTGTCAGGGCACTTACAGGAACAGATCCATGTTCCTATCTTGCTCTATCCCTTCCTCTCTCTCTCTAAAATCAATCAATATATATATATATATATTTTTAAATGTGCTCATTTCCTTCCTCCAACCCTTAAACACTGATTGGGCACCTGCTGTATGCCACACACTATTCTCTAGGAAAGAACTAATCTTTGACCTAGGAGCTCAGTCACATACACCCAGTGTCCCAGTGGGCTGAGGGCCAACAGAAGCATGGCTCCAGGTGACAAGGGAGCCCAGACTAGCCTTGCACTGCCAGGAGGGACCAGGGAGGGCTTCATGGAGAAGGTGGTGCCAGACCCTTTTGTGAACAGATCTCTGTTCTTCTCTCGCCATTTCACTATCACCATTTGTAAATTTACATCTGTGTGCATATCTGAAGAACACCTGTCTCCTCTATTATTTTGAGTGTTCCAAGAGGACTGAGGCCTTGCCCACCTCTGCACACCAGCCAGCACCTGCCACACAAGTGCTTAATGCATATTTACTGAATCAACAAATAGGTGACAATGCTGGCCCCTGAGCAAGCCTCCCCGTCCAGCAGAGTCCCACAGCCAAATAAACAGCTCTGCCCTTTAGATCAGAGTCAGCACTAAACTTGGGCAGGTCTGGGCTTTAAGAAGAGAAGAATAAGGAACCAGAGGCAGCAAAGAGCAGAGAACAAATGTGTGTTGGTTCTGGTTGTGGGAGTTAGACACATTTAGTTGGAAGCATTTTTGCTTATAATCTAGACCTCCTCAGGATTAATGATTAAGTCCTGTCCCAAAATGGAAATCTGTAAACCGTCACACTAGAAGTGGCAAAATGTGCCAGTTGTGTCTTGCAAGAGCCATTGCAGCTCCCTGTTTTCTTTTTTTTTTCTTTCCTAAATCAACAATCCCTGTTGACAGCAAATCTGTACAGAGAACCTATTAAAAGAAATTGTAGTAAATCAGAGATGCTTTAACTGTCTGGCATCCTGCTGATTGCAAGCCTGACACTTCCACTGTAGCTTCCTTTTGCACAACCTTCCATTTGATTCCATTCCATGGATAATTACTGAGTCTTGACTATGTGCAAGGCAATGCCTTGGGGCCTCATTCTAGCTGCGTTTTCCAGGCTAAGAGTGTAATTTAACTTATGGACAAAAATAAACAGGCACAACAGAGGCAGAGAGTGACAGAGGCCACCAGAAACTGTTCACACTATTTCAAAGAAAACATTTTACCCATGTGAGTGGGTGCAGAGCAGCTGGTACCATGCACACACTCAATTCATTTGCTTAAATATGCATTCAGAGGCATTGCTAAGCAACTTAACTGGGCCAGACATTGTCCTGGGTCCTAGAGTCAAAGGGATGAATGAGACTCAGCACCTGTGTACAGTATAGTAGCCCATGGAAGCCAAAGCAATATCAATTAACTCATCTGAAAGTAGAAATCAGGGAGAGCTTCTCAAAGGAGATAATTTGCCTCTTAAGAGAGTAGTAGTTCACCAGGTGAAGAGGAAGCAAGACATATAAAAGAGCTAGAGATGTGAGAACAGGCATGTTTTAGGGAAGATTGCTTTAGAGTAATGTGTCTGTGGGACGTCAGAGAGTTAAGCCAAGAGCCAAAACATACAAAGTGTGGATTTAATACTGAAGCAATGGAGAGCCACTGAAGGATAAGAAAAACAGAGTTCTGCAAGTAACAGGATGGCTGGGGAAAGGTTCCATAGCGATGTCTTCCTGGGATGGGACATATACCAGAATAAGGCTGTCTGAGCTAGCCTGGGCTCTGGCCAATCCAAGGAAGATTTTGGATTAATCTCAGTCCTGCCTCTTACTTAACTTTTCTTCTCCTCTAGAATGGGAATCATAATATTTAGCTCACATGTTTGTAATGAAGCATTGAGAACATAACACACACACAAATGCCCAGCCTAGTAGGACATGCGTAAGTATCTGTCAGTCTACCCTTCCCCACATCTACCAATGTGTGCTTGAGTCACGCTTATCAGCACCAGGAGAGGGAGGGGGAGGGACTGCTCAGAGATGATCTAATGAAACAAGAATGCCTTTGGCAAGCCAAGAGAGCTCAAAAACAAAGTTGGAGGAGACTTTAAGAAATTGTGATCTATCCTCTTATCTTGTGTTTCAAACAGATGAAAAGAGACAGGATAGTGAATGAGAGAAAAGAAAAAGGTGCATGAAATCTTTACAAAGCAAGACATTTTGGAGCAAGTGACATGCTGAAAGAACCCAGGCAGGTTGGAGAAGGACCACGTTATGGCTATTATGGAGATTGGAAGGTGGACACTGGAGAAGGTGGGTCCTGTGTGGAAATGGTAGTGGGGGTGAAGGGAGGTGGTGCTGTTGATGGTGATGACTGTGGTTCAGATATATTTTCAGAGATGGAAAAAAGTGACGTTCAATACTCATAGCACCTGGATTGTGGACTCTAAATAATAATGACATTTTCCACTAAAAGGTATCAGGGCTTCTTGGAGAAATGGCTGATTCCAGATCCGAGGTAGAAAATACACTAGATGAGCCTATAACATCTTATTGCCAGAAACCAGTAAGTTATGACTTTCTACTAAGTAGGATTTTATCAAAAAGGCTTCCATTAACCCAAGACGGAAAAACTTGAGCACCAGTGAGGATAATACCCACAATGGCTTGAAACACATAGTTTATATTTAAATCCATGAGTTAATAATGATACTAGAAAAACAAAACAACACCTCTCTAGTCACTAGCGGATGCTAAGAAAACCACTTCTTTTGAAAAACGGTAAATAAAGGGGAAATAATCTAATATTTATTCTACCTTTCTAAATCAAACATAAGGGTGGCTGACCAAATACTTAATGAGGGAAGTTCATCTTTATAAAGTATTTGAGCTAATAAATAACAATGGAATAAATGAATTAGAATGTAACCATTTGGAAACCCCTAATAAATTACCGTATCTAGACAACCATCACCAATGTCTCCTCACGGATGAGAAACAACCAGACACAATGCCTCCCCTTAACTCCTAAAGGGGAATATCACCATCAGTCCTGGCTCTACCCACTCACTGTGCAGGGGTCAGAGGGGCATCATGTTAACTAACACCCGTCAATGTACAACTAGCAAAATCTAGACTGTGGGAAACTCTTTAGGCTTCTTCAAGAAATATATCTCAAAAAATAGAAGAGACCTGAGAGAATGTCGACCAATTTCAATGCCCAGGCCTCAGTTTGATCTTGATTCCAACAGACTATAAAAATAACAAATGGTGCCATCAAAATTATGAGGCTGAATAGCTGCAGATGTTAAGGAATTGTTGAATTGTGTCTACATGTCATACAATTATGTTTTTAAAAAGAATCCTTATCTTTAAGAGCTATAACTAATATATATGTATACTGAAATAATATGTCTGGAATTCACTGCAGAAAAATTTTCTGGCAGGGGCTGAGGGTCAGATGGGACATTTAAATAAAATAAGACTGACCATGGATAAATCACTGATGAAGTGGGTGAGGGTTTCTTTGAGGGTGTGCTACACTATTTTTCTACTTTTGTGCATGTTAGACATTTTCTATTGTAAGAAGTTCTTGCTGCTTCCTTTCAGGGTACTTCAGAACTAAGTCTGGATGTGGGGAGCAGAAGGGAACCACAACCCTGTTTTGTAAAATAAGGAGACAGATCAGGTCATGAAACTAAGAATGAGGTTGATCTGATAAAAATAAAGCAATTGATGTGGCAAGCATAGATAAATATTCTTAATACATAATGACTTCATTATAAAAATCCATAACAACAGTCTATCAAAGCCCCAAAGGCAAGTTAATAAAATACATTAAGTGGCAATTTCTATAAAGAAAAAGATATGTAAGTAACTAGTAAATATTGGGGGAAATATTGCTCTTCATTGGTCCCCACAGAGATGCAAATGAAACAACAATGAAATGCTTATCAGCAGCTGCCAGGACCCTCTCAGCCCCCTCCTTCCCTCTGCCTGGGCTCCACCCAACACCCCTACCAGTCAAGGGGGGAACACCAGGTCTGCTTAGGAGCCTTCCAGGGGTCAAAACCCCTGGATCCCTCAAAGTTTCCTGATTTCCCCCCAGAATTGCTATTCTCTCTGGCTGGGACCTTCAACACAAATGCCTTCCCAGAGGGTTCAAATGAATGAATTTAGGGTTTATTCATTCATCCACTGGGAGTGGGCTGTTTAATCTATGATGAAAGCACTGCAGACCCCAGGGAGGGGCCAGGTCTCTTCTGCGCATCTTCAGGGGAACCAACAAAACTCATCGTGGCCATCCCTCAGGCTCCCGTGAGGCTGAAAGTTGCTCATGGCCATCCTTTCTACCCCTTTAATAACTGTGGTCTTTTCGGAACCTGGATGAAGGAGCCCAAACTGATGTGACCCTTAACCTGTCAAAATCCAAGAGAGGCTTTGCAGCCTAGCCATAAATCCAAACGTGACTTTTCCAACCATGTTTAACCTGTGTGAAAACTGAGTGGAAACTCTTGCCAAGAACTTGCATGGGCATCAATCAAACCCATTTCAGATTCTGTCTCAATCTATTTGTTCTGAAATATTGGAGGGATTGGAAAGGCTCATTTAGGCATTACTGACTATGAGCTCTTAAAGTGAGATATTTGTCCTGTTCATATTGCTGTCACTGATGAGAATTACAACACCCTCTGGGCTCCAGCATGGAGTAGAGCTGGCTGTTATGTGTTAGGAAAAGCATTTAGCAGGCTAATAGCCCACAGAGGCCAAAAGCTTCTTTCTACACTTCCAGAATAGATGCTTAGACTCACCATCATGTAGGAGCAGAGGACAGCAAGCAGTAAAATTACATAGAGGTTTTCTTTCATAAATCCTTCATCCCTTGATTTCTTTGTTCATCCTCATTTTCTTCCTAAACATCTTACTCTCTCTCTCTCTCTTTCTCTCTCTCTCTCACTCTCTTTCTCCCCCTGCCCCCTTCCCCCACAGCTATCTCTAACAACAGAGGCTAGGCTAATGCAGGTCAGGTTGTTTTTAAAAAAACAAACAAATCTTCAGAAGCAAGCGGGGGGGGGGGGGGGACCTACCATCTCAGAAGCCCAGACACCAGAGATGAGCCAGCCAGGAGCTGCACAGGGCACCCCCAACAGAGAATCACCCCCACTTTGTCCAGGCTCTGACCTACCTTTAGGGCAAAGTGCCCCGCAGCCCATGGTCTAGGATTTCAGCCACGGTCATGGTACCTTGTGCCCAGAGCTGACCTCTCCATGGGGTGGCCCACACCCCTCTGCTCTCCGGCTAATTTTCAGAGGTCTGGAGATCTGCCCAGCTAGAGAATCTCTCAACTGTTTGCTGAGGAGAATGCTGCCTGCCTGATACAACTGTCAGTTCAGTGCATCGGTTGAGAACAAGTGGCTGCCTATATAATTTAATATGATGCCACATGAGACTCATAGACCTGCTGCAAAGCAAGCAGGAGTCTGTCTCTTGCCTCTTGGCAACTGGAAATCTGGAGTGCCTGCGTGTTGCTGCTCAGTCTGGTATGCACCTCAAGTTACAGGTCAGAGCGGGGCCGGGGTGGAGGCTGGGCTAGACATTGTCAAGGGGTCAACAGCCGGGGGCTGCTGAGAAGTATCATCTGGGGGGATCTGAAATTTCTTAGTCCACCGACACACTCAAGGTCATCAGCTGTGTGACCTCAGGCAGCTCTGGACACAGAGTAGCCACGCCATGCCCTCCAGCCTTTTCTCCGTGGTTGTGGGGGGACGGACCTGTCCATTTAGGAGAGAGAACCTGAACTCGTTAGATAATGAAGACATGAGGGCATCTACATGTCCATTATAGGCAGGAACTTAGAATATTAAGCATGTGTTAAGAACAAGAAATTTTTTCTGATACTTAAATATTTGTCACTGGACTTTTGGGTTTGTTGGTGAGGTAGTTTAATGCAAAGTCCTTCCAGGGGGAGGCGGGCCCTGGTACTATGCACCTGTTTCACCTGCAGATAAAGCAGGGAGGTAACAGCGCCAGTGCTGGGCTGACTACACTCCTCAGACACTGGGACCAGTTTATCTGCGCTCTGGTGGAGTACCCTTATGGAGAACTAGAACTGGTTCCCAAGGTGCCACATCTTGGAGAACTTGGCAAGGATGCCCACCACTGTGGTCAGTCCTCCAGGACTCTGTGCCAAAATTACTCTGTCTCAGGGATGGGGACAAAGATAGCCTGGCTGAGAGTCAGTCCTAGGAAAAGTCTCTGGGCTGTAAGGAGGCCCCATGGCCAATCAAGGAGGGGGTTCGTACTTCCTACTCCCTCTGATCCCAAAGACCGAAGCGTGGATCATGCTGGGAGACAGAGCTGCCTCGGTGCTCAAGGCTGCTCAAGAGCCCAGGAACACCAGACACCTGGAAAGGGCTACAGGTGTGTCTCCCAGGTGAGGTGCTTTGTGCACCCAAACAAAGGGAAGGGGCTTAGACTCAAAGAACTGACCCAAACCCTCCTTTTCAGTCCCCTCTAGCAGGCTGGCAGCTCCAGATGACAGCTGAGGTTTTTATTGTTATTATTGCGATGGGGGGGGGGGGGGTGTTAGCAGGAGGCTATCTGGAGTACTTTTCCCTTTTGGAAAAAGTTACTTCTCTAAGGCCCAAGAGACTACTTAAAAACCCCGGAAGGAGAAATCTGGAATGTAATTATTATACTACCCATGATCATTTGAAAATGGACCTTTTCATAATTATCAGCTTTATACTTATCATCTAAAAAGCACCATGTTCTTCAAGTAGCCACTACCTAAAAGGCACAAAATATGCAAATACAGCTAACATTTTTTGATGAATAATTATTATGTGGATGGGATTAAGATGATCTTGCACACATCTCATTTAATCTATGGGATGCAGAGTTTGTAAGAGTGAATGTATATCTTACCTGCTGCCTAACCCATCAGGGTATGTAAACGAGAATTCTAGAAATAGCACTGCAGGGCTGGACTAAAAGGTTTTGATTCACAGCAAAGGAAATGTAATTAAAGCTTGTAATGTCAATTACTGTCATTCATAATCATATTAAACCTCCCCAGAAATAATACAGATATAAAAGTCTAGAGTTACCTGCATGTTTGATGTAAATAGGATACAATTATCTAAGTCCTGAAAATATCCAGATATCAGAAGGAAAAAAAAAATCTCTACCTAGCCTCGTGTGTCATCAAATTTCATTAGGTAGGAACATGAGCATCCAACCCCAACAAAACCCATCCCTCCTCTGAGAGCAGGTGGTAAAGACTTTCCAGGTGCCTGAAAATCAGGGGTTTAACGAGTCACGATTTCTGAGACGCTATAAACAATCATGCCCTGCTTGTTTTGACAAAGCCCAGGAGAAGCCGGACGGCGGATGCTCCCAATCCATCCGCATCACTTTTTGAATTCTCTATGCTGATAAGGACCAGATCCTTTAATGGGACAGCTTCAAGGTCCAGTGGAAGGAAGGAACCACAGGAAAGCGGCAGGGCAGGAAAACATGGCACTAGCGCTAAGCCACGGCCGCTACAGGTCCATCCACAGGCATCTGACACCCTGTCACTTCATTGCCTTGTTCCTTAATCACTTTCAGAGTGTACACCATTGTCAGACCTTGAGCTGAAGAGTGGGGTCACTATGTGGAACAAAAGAGCAGCAAAATCCTTGCACCTTTAGGGGTATAATCCATGGAGGAGACAGACACTAGTTTTATAAATATACGGATTAATAGATACAAGACAAGCTCTATTGAGTCATCTACAGGTCTAATATAGGTAAAGAATATTTATTCCATGAGGTTGTGGCAAAGATGAAATGAATCAACATGTACAAAGCTTTTCGATTAATATAAATCAATAAAAATTCAACTGCTATGACGATTACTATCCTTACTACTTAAGGATATCAATTACTATCTGTGCGACCTTGCGCAATTTTACTTAACTTTCTCATGTTTCAGGTTTCCCATCCTGTAAAATGGGATGACAATCATTCCTAAAGAAAAAGATTAAATGAATTAGTTAATATGTTTGGAACACTGCCTGGCACACAATAAGAGTTTGGTAAATGCTAGTCATTAGTAGTGATTATTATTTTGCCAGAATCTTAAGACATCACGTCAGCTCATAATATGCTTACAACCTAGCCCAGGATTTCTCAACAGAGGCACTATTGATGCTTTGGACTGGGTAAGTCTTTGTTGTAGGGAGCAGTCCTGCGCATCGTAGGGCGTTTAGTAGTATCCCTGGCCTCTACTCATGAATGTCAAGAGCATCCGCCCCTCAGTCATGATAACACAAAACATCTCTACACATTGCGTAATGTTCCCTGGGGGGCAAAAGTGCCCTCATTGAGAGCTTTGGTTTAGCTGGGAATTCTAATGTACTGACTGGAAGAGAGGCAATGCAGAGCTACATTCTGTGGCCATGAGGGGAAGAAAGGAGCAACAATAAGCCAGTGAGGGGAGTCCTTCAGCAGAAAGCTGGGGAAGGCTGCTTAGGAGAGAGGCCATACATGGTACTTTATGAAGATTTTGAATCTGTGTCCCTTTTGCTAAACATAAATATTATTTTGAGATTTGACATTTGAAAACAAGTTAAACATCACAACTAAACCCAAATTAAAGCAATTATAATAATATATTGCATATAATTTTCCATTACATATAGTTCCCACCTCTCAACAAAATTCTGATAGAGCTTTTTGGCTGAATGTCACCCCACATTGATTTAGATAAGATGGGGAGAGAAAAGAGAAGAGAGCAGGAAAGGGAACCTTCTGGGTGACTCCTGAGGGACTTTGGAGCAATGTCCACTGACATCTGTGGAGATGAGTCCCAATTTTATTTTATTTTATTTTATTTTTTATTTATTTATTTTTTTACAGAGAGAGAGAGAGAGAGAGAGAGAGAGAGTCAGAGAGAAGGATAGACAGGGACAAACAGACAGGAACAGAGAGATGAGAAGCATCAATCATCAGTCTTTTGTTGCAACACCTTAGTTGTTCATTGATTGCTTTCTCATATGTGCCTTGACCATGGGCCTTCAGCAGACCGAGTAACCCCTTGCTCGAGCCAGCGACCTTGGGTCCAAGCTGGTGAGCTTTTTGCTCAAACCAGATGAGCCCGTGCTCAAGCTGGCGACCTCAGGGTTTCGAACCCGGGTCTTCCACATCCCAGTCCGACGCTCTATCCACTGCGCCACCACCTGGTCAGGCAAGTTCCAATTTTAACCAAGAGGCAGCAAAGAAGTCTGCTTTCGAGAGGGACACTGTCTCGCCCACCCTGGCCTCCTGATGCTGCATCCCACCCATGCCATCCCCATGATTGGGATCATCTGACTCCGATTTGTAATGCAGTCCTGCCTCAGGTTCCAGGATCCAACTTGACCTGCGGCTCAACAGTTCCAGGATCCAACTTTCTGGGGCTCAACAGCATCATCACTTGATCCCAGAATGCTTCATTCCAGTATTTGACAGAGTCCCAGTCCATCACACGGATTCTTATTGTTTAGCTTTAACCTTGGTCTTTGCTGACGAATCCCTATCTCAGAATCTACTTGGCACCCTGCGGGAACATGCTGTGAAAACATGCGGAGTTAGGGTACCCACTGGAGACAGCGAGGCACCCCGGGGCAAAAGCCCTGAGCGAGAGAGAATCCAGGGGCCTCTCTGACTCAGACTGAAGACAGTGGGTGCTGGAAACAGCAAAACAGCAGGATAGGATTCAGCAACAGAAAATGTTTAGGCTCTCAGAACAGAGATTAGGAGCCAGCATATTCCTTGTCCTTTACTTCACCCCCTTGAAAACTTCTTTCTGCTTCCTTGATTTATTTGTAATAAATATCTGAGTAAGGCTGGGATGGGGCGTCAGTCCTTCGATCTGCTGACCAGGACTGTTGCCTCTCCTCGGTCTCTCAGTGCATTTCGTCTGGACTCTTGAGTAGTTTTGGCCGGTGCGACGTCACCCTATCCCAGAGCCCTGCCCAAGCACCCTGCCCAGAATCCAGGACTGAAACACCAGCCTGCCTTGAGGCTGCCACTTGATTTTTTGCACATCTGAGCAATATCCCCTGAGTTCTTGTTGCTGTGCTCTGTCTACCCGTTGGGACACCTTACTCTCGCAGCTTGGACCCCTCTTTGCCATTGTTGATTTTTTGGCATAGTGATTGAAAATTGTTGTACCTCATCCTAGCCAGACTACATCATCTTCAATGTTGGTATGTGGACCATCTATCTGAGTGCAATCCTATCTCTGAGGAAGAGTCGTATCCAAGTCCCCGTCCCTCCTTGCCTTCCCCCTTTCGTTGTTGTCAACTGATCATGCTCCGATATGACCAATCGAAATCACACTGAGTGTGGTTATCTGCCTTGTGTTACATGTGAATCAGGTGGCAGCCCCACACATATAACTCAATTACAATGTATATGCGTGATCAATGGAGCACTCCCGTACCCTGTCAGGTGAGGAACGGGGAGGAGAACTCTTGCTTACTAAAGGTTTATTTTGTACTGCACAGTCATTCATGTAATTTACACAATAATTTTAACTCACAACCACCCTAAGGGGTAGATATCATCCTTAACATTCCTGTAAGAGGAAGAGAGCCGTTAAGGTATCAAGTGGAGAACCAAACCACAGTCCTGCTAACTTTAAAACCTGTGTTCACAGCCTGCCTCAGCTCACACTGCAGTCTTTCCTAAATCTCTCAAATGTCCATAAACCCCTTAAAAGCAGCAACTGACCTCAGTGTGTTTTGTACCCCTTGCTAAGTGACCCCAAGCTCAGCACTGGTGGCAGAAGGCCTTGGTTTACAGCAGGAGTCTCCAAACTTTTTACACAGAGGGCCAGTTCACTGTCCCTCAGACCATTGGAGGGCTGCCAAATACAGTGGTCCTCTCACTGACCACCAATGAGAGAGGTGCCCCTTCCAGAAGTGCAGTGGGGGCTGGATAAATGGCCTCAGGGGGCCACATTGAGGCCCGCGGGCCGTAGTTTGGGGACGCCTGGTTACAGCATAGCCTCTCCCAGGTACCTCTAAGCCCAGCACAAGTGGCTAACAGCTGAAAATCATTTTGTAGTTTTTAATAGGTGGCTCTGAGACAGACACAGGCAGCAGCTGACCTGGGCCTGCACTGGAGCTTCTCCCAAGAGGCCCCAGAACCAACACACCTTGTGGACAGCTTCAGACAACACCAGAGGACCACCCAACCAGCTCCACAAATGACACGCCCAAAGGGCAGACTCAGCAGCAACCAAAATCCTATTAAGGAAAATTCTACTCTACAGGGTCAACACCTGCACAATAATCTGTCCACTCCAGTTATGGACAGTATTCATAGCCAGTCAGCTTGAGGGACAGTCCCACCAACTGATGTGCCAAAAACAATCAAGGCTCAGCTACAACAGAAGGGCACACACAATCCACAAAAAAAGACACACCACAGAGCACCCCAAGCAGGTGACCAGGGAGACTGCACCACTGGACCCTACAGTACATCCTCTCTACCTAATACACAGAAACAAACACAGGAAGGCAGCCAAAATGAGGAGACAAAGAAGCATGTCCAAATTAAAGAACATAACAAAACTCCAGAAAAAGAACTAAACAAAATAGAGACAATCAATTTACCAGACACACAGTTCAAAATAATTACTGGTTACAAGGATGCTTAATGAACTGGGGTGAAGAATATAAGAATTCAGTAAGAAGTTCAACAAAGAGCTAGAAAACATAAAAAAGAACCTGTCAGAAATAAAAAATACAGTAACTGAAATGAAGAATAAATTACAGGGAATCAAGAAAACATTAGATGAAGCTAAGGACCAAATCAGTGATCTGAAAGACAGGGAGCAAAAAACACCCAATCAGAACAGCAAAAAGAAAGAAGAATTAAAAAATGAGGATTTGTGGTAGGCAGTGGATAAAGTATCAACCTGGAATGCGGAGGTTGCGGCTTCAAAGCCCTGGGGTTGCCTGGTCAAGGCACTACTATGAGTTGATACTTCTGGCTTCTATCTCTGCTTTCTCTCTCTCTAAAAACAATAAATAAAATCTTTTTAACAAAACGAGGACTAGCCCTGGCCGGTTAGCTCAATGGATAGAGCATCGACACAGCGTTCAAAAGTCCCAGGTTCATTCCCTGGTCAGGGCACACAGGAGAAGCGACCATCTGCTCTCTTTCCCTCCCTCTCCCCCTTTTCTCTCTATTCCCCTCTCACAGCCAGTGGCTTGACTGGTTCCAGTGTCAGCCTCAGATGCTGAGGGTAGCTCAGATGATTTGAGCATCTGCCCCAGATGGGGGTGGCCAGGTAGATCCTGGTCAGGGCACATGTGGGAATCAGTCTATCTCCCTCCTCTCAATTAAAAAAAGAAAAAAGAATAGTTTCAGGGACCTCTGGGACAACAACAAGCATACCAATCTTTGTATCATAAGGGTACCAAAAGGAGAAGAGGGCAAGGGATTGAAAACCTATTTGAAGAAATAAAGAAGGAAAACTTCCCTAACCCAGTGAAGGAAATAGACATACAAGTCCAGGCAGTGCAGAGTCCCAAACAAGATGAATCTAAAGAGGCCCACGCCAAGACACGTCATGACTAAAACGCCAAAGGTTACGAACAGAGAATCTTAAAAGTAGCAAAATAAAGCAGTTAATCACATATAGGGAGTTTCCATAAGACTGTCAGCTGGTGCCTGACCAGGCAGTGGCGCAGTGGATAGAGCATCAGACTGAGACGCCGAGGACCTGGGTTCGAGATCCCAAGGTCACCAGCTTGAGCGCGGGCTCATCTGGTTTGAGCAAAGCTCATCAGCTTGACCTCAAGGTCGCTGGCTTGAGCAAGAGATCACTCAGTCTGCTGTAGCCGCCCCCCCCCCACCCCCACCCCGGTCAAGGCACATAGGAGAAAGCAATCAAAGAACAACTAAGGTGCCTCAACAAAGAATTAATGCTTTTAATCTCTTTCCCTTCCTGTCTGTTTGTCCCTATCTGTCCCTCTCTCTGACTCTCTCTGTCTCTATCCAAAAAAAAGGAAAAGACTGTCAGCTGATTTCCCAGCAGAGATTTTGAGGCCAGAAGGGATCTACATGAAATATTCAAAGTGATGAAAAGCAAGAACCTACAACCAAGATTACTCTACCTAGCATGGCTACCATTTAGAATCGAAGGGAGAGATAAAGAGCTGCTCACACAAGACATAGCCACCAAATCAGTTTATTACCACCAAATCAGTATTATAAGAAATGTTAAAGGGACTTCTTTAAGAATAAAAAGGAAAATATATGAATAAGAAAATATAGCAAAAACAAAACTCACTGACAAAGGCAAACACACAATAAAAGCAGTGGGTTGACCACCTACAAAGCTAGTACAGGCAGTGACCAGTTATGAACAGGATAAGTTCTGTATGTTTGAAAATGTTTAAGTATTTATATGCACAGAAAGGTAAAAATAAATATGTTAAGACAAACATTTGTCTAAGTTGCATTTAATAGATAAATGTACCTGTTCCAGCTTACATACAAATTCAACTTAAGAACAAAACTAGCCTGACCAGGCGGTAGCACAGTGGATAGAGCATTGGATTTGGATGCAGAGTTATCAGGTTCAAATCCCCGAAGTCATCAGCCTGAGTGAGGGCTCACCAGCTTGAGTGCGGGGTCGCTAGCTTGAGCATGAGATCCTAGATGTGACCCCATAGTCGCTGGCTTGAGCTGGTCGCTGGCTAGAGCAAGAGGTCACTCGCTCTGCTGTAGCCCTCAGTCAAGGCACATATGAGAAAGCAATCAATGAACAACTAAGGTGCTGCAACGAAGAATTAATGCTTCTCATCTCTCTCCCTTCTTGTCTGTCTGTCCCTGTTTGTCACTCTGTCTCTCTGTCTCTATCACACACACACACAAAAATAACAAATTTACAGAACGTATTTTGTTCATAACCTGAGGACTGTCTCCACAGGGCTAAAAGGCAAAAATTGAAAGCCCATGTACAATTACAACAATAAGTGAAGGGTTACACACAACACACAAAAAAGTAAAAAGTAATGACAAAAACAAACATGAAGGGTTGAGTAAAATGATAGTGATTTTAGAATGTGTTCAAACTTAAGTAACTATCATCTTAAAATAAGCTGCTATATCATAGCCTGGTATATATGAAGCACATGGTAACTACAAACCAAAGATCTATAAGAGATATATAAGAAATAAAGAAAAAGGAATTTAAGCCCAACACCACAGAAAGTTACTAGCACACAAGGGAGTAAGAGAATAAGAAAGGAACAGAGAAATACTACAAAAATAACCAGAAAACAATAAAATGGCAATAACTACATACCTATCAGTAATTACTTTAACTGTAAATGGACTATATTGTCCAATCAAAAGAAATAAGGTGATTAAATGAATAAGTAACAAGCCCCATACATATGCTGTCTATGAAGACTCACTTCAGATTGAAAGGTGCACAGACAGAGAGCAAAGGGATAGAAAAAGATACTTTATGCAAATAGAAATTAAAAAGAAAAAGCTGGGGTAGCAATACTTACATCAGACCAAATGGACTTTAAAACAAAGGCTATAACAAGATACAAAGAAGGGCATTTCATAATGATAAAGGGATCAATCCAACAAGAGGATATAACTCTTGTAAACAGTTATACACCCACCATAGGATCATCTAAATATAAAGCAAATATTGAGGAAGCACCCAAATATATAAAGCAAATATTGACAGACATAAAACTCATAGAAGAAAACACAGCCAATAAACTCTTTGACATCACTCTCAGTAATATTTTTTTGGATATGTCTCCTCGGGCAAGGGAAACAAAAAATAAACAAATGGGGATCACATCAAACTAAAAAGTATCTTTACAGCAAAGGAAAGAATAAACAAAACATAAAGACAACCTACTGAGTGGGAGAAGATATTTGCCAATGATAGATCTGATAAAGGGTTGACAGCCACAATAAACAAGGAACTCCAACAATTTAACAGCAATAAAGCAAATAATGTAATTAAAATATGGGCAGAGGACAGTTCTCCAAAGATGACTGATAGAAATATGAAAAGATACTCAACATCATTAATCATCAGGGAAATGCAAATTAAAACCACCATGAGATATCATCTCACACCTGCCAGAATGGCTACCATTAATAACTCAACTAACAACAAGTGGAGAAAAGGGAACCCTCGCGCCCTGTTGGTGGGATTGTAAATTGATGCAGCCACTATGGAAAACAGTATGGCAGTTCCTGAAAATAATAAAAAATAGAACTATCATATGACCCCGCAATTTCACTCCTGGGTATTTATAGTATTTGAAGGAATCCAAAACACTAATTTGAACATAAAGCTTCAAATTATGTTCATTGCAGCATTATTTACAATAGTCAAGTTACGGAAGCAATCAAGTGTCCACTGATGGACGAATGGATAAAGAAGAAGTACACATATACAACAAAAAATTACTCAGCCTTAAAAAATGAAATCTTACCATTTGCAATGACATGGATAGACATATAGGGTGTTATGCTAAGTGAAATAAGTCAGACAGAGAAACTCAAATGCCATATAATTTCACTTATACATGGAATCTAAAAAACAAAATAAATGAATAAATAAAACAGAAACAAACTCATAGATATGGAGAACAAATTAATGGTTGCCTGATGGGAAAGGGATTGGGTGAAAGAGGTAAAAAGATTGAGAAGAACAAATTGAGTTTAACTAAATTCATTAAAAAAAAAAAGATATCTATGTCTTAATTTCCAGGACCTGTGAATATGTAATTTTATATAGCACGATGGGCTCTGCAAATATGATTAAGGCAAAGATTGTAAAATGGGGAAGAGTATCCTGGATTACCCAGTAGGGATCGATGTAATCACAAGGGTACTGAAAGTGAAGAAGGCTGGGTCAAAGTCAGGGAGAGATGTGCTGGTGGTTTAGAACAGTGATCGCCAACCCCCGGGCTGCAGACTGGTACCGGTCCATGGGCCATTTGGTACCGATCTGCAGAGAAAGAATACATAACTTACATTATTTCCGTTTTATTTATATTTAAGTCTGACTGATGTTTTATTTTTTAAAAATGACCAGATTCCCTCTGTTACATCTATTTAAGACTCACTCTTGACGCTTGTCTCGGTCATGTGATACATTTATCCGTCCCACCCTAAAGGCCAGTCCGTGAAAATATTTTCTGACATTAAACCGGTCCATGGCCCAAAAAAGGTTGGGGACCACTGGATTAGAAGATGGGAGAGGGGCCCCAGGCCAAGAGAAATGCAGGCAACCTCTAGAGAAGGATGGAAAAGGCAAGAGTAGATTCTCCACAAGAGCCTCCAGAAAGACACACAGCCCGATTAATATACTGATTTAAGCCCACTGAGTCCCATGTCAGACTTCTAACCTACAGAACTGTAAGATAATAAATGTGTAATTTTTAAGAAAAAAAAAAATCCAGACTAAAGAACACAAACAACTTTGTGTTCATTCCCCACACTGGGAGTGAGTTTTGTGATGGGTAGCTGGAACCCTACAGGGTTTCGATCCTGGTTTTCTTTTTATAAGTCTTAATAATATGCATGGCATTTACTTCCAGAGCTAGTGACTGAAGTCAGAGCACTCACACAAACTGTCCTCAGGCTCCTCCCCCAGGTTTTGTCTTCTATGAAAAATTCAGGTGTTGCCTAACCAGGTGGTGGTACAGTAGATAGAGCGCTGTCCTGAGACTCTGAGGAGCCAAGTTCAAAACCCTGAGGTTGCCGGCTTGAGCATCAGATCATAGACATGACCCCATGGTCACTGGCTTGAGCCCAAAGGTCACTGGCTTGAAACCCAAGGTCGCTGGCTTGAGCAAGGGGTCAATGTCTCAGCTAGAGCCCCCTGGTCAAGTCACATATGAGAAGCAATTAATGAACAACTAAGGTGCTGCAACGAAGAATTGATGCTTCTCATCTCTCTCCCTTCCTGTCTGTCCCTGTCTTTCACTCTCTCTCTCCTTCACTAAAATAAAAAAAAAAAAAATTAAAAAAAGAAAAATTCAGGTGTCAAGTGCTTTGCTCAAAGACACACAGAAGCCCTGGCCAGATAGCTCAGTTAGTTGAAGCATCATCCTGAAGTGCAGAGGTTGCAGATTTGATCTCCAGTCAGGGCACTAGCAGAAACAGAATAGATGTTCCTGTCTCTCTCTCTCTCTCTCCTTTCCTCTCACTAAAATCAATATATTAAAAAGTAGTAATAATAATAATAATAAAAAGTTACACTGAAAATGAAATGTGGAATTCCACAAACTCTTGAGGTCTGTGTACAAGTGCTTATTATATATCTTTATGGGAGCCGCTGCCCCAGGGAGCAAGATACTGGTGGGACTTGGATTTCCCACACGAAGTCAGTGCACGCAAACAGACAGGGCCACTGCAGGGCTCAGGGTTTACCTGAGGTGTGCCAGAGACCCAAGAGATGGCTACACACCAGCCCTCAATGGCTGCATGTTTTGTGGGGGTTTTTGTATTTTTCTGAAGCTGGAAACGGGGAGAGACAGTCAGACAGACTCCCGCATGCGCCCGACCAGGATCCACCCGGCACGTCCACCAGGGGGCGATGCTCTGCCCACCAGGGGGCGATGCTCTGCCGCGACCAGAGCCACTCTAGCGCCTGGGGCAGAGGCCAAGGAGCCATACCCAGCGCCCAGGCCATCTTTGCTCCAATGGAGCCTTGGCTGCAGGAGGGGAGGAGAGAGACAGAGAGGAAGGAGGGGGGGTGTGTGGAGAAGCAAATGGGCGCTTCTCCTGTGTGCCCTGGCCGGGAATCGAACCCGGGTCCCCCACACGCCAGGCCGATGCTCTACCGCTGAGCCAACCGGCCAGGGCCAATGGCTGCATGTTTATAGGGGTGATGGGGGTAAGGTATTTGCAAGTTTCATATTTGCACAACGAACTCTCTCCCTTTCCCCCTTTTATTTTTAACATTTGGGGCTTTAAAAATACCACAAAAATATGCACTAGAGATTGTATTGACTTTGCCTTGCAGTTGTGGGCAGGGTGTAACTAGGTGACCCTTTTGTAGATGGAAATGAAGCGATTTCACAGTTGAGTATGAACTGCTATATTTGAAACTTTGAGTAACACATTGAAGAACCAGGTGGCTGAGCATTCACGGGTCACACCTAGGAGAGAGAAAAGAGACAGAGGAGAGAAAGTTCCCCAGCCAGTGAATACAATGCTGTACAGGAAGCAACTACCTTAGAGAAGGTAGTTTTTTTTTCCTTCCCTATTTTTATTTATTTATTTATTTATTTTATTAATTTTAATGGGGTGACATTCATAAATCAGGGTACATATGTTCAGAGAAAACATCTCCAGGTTATTTTGATATTTAATTATGTTTAGAAGTCTCTTTAAAGCAATCAGCATTCATCCCTGAGACAGTCTGCAGACCTATAGGAGACAGAGCCATGTTCTTACTTTTCTCATTTTTATAAAAACCGTGGCTACATTTACAATGTCAGAAATCAACAGTAATGAAACACTGAGCCAGAATCCACAGAATACAGGTTTACCATAGGAAACTGATGGACTGTACAATTTAAACTCTTATCTGATTCTTATAATCAGACAAAACTAGTTTTCATATGACCACAATCGTTACTGCCATAGAGTTTCATTGTGTTTTTATCACTTAACATTTTAAAATATATCTCCCCTCATAAAAAGTAAACATATTTGATATTTGAATGATAATACTTATTTATCCTAGATTATTGTAATATATTTAAGTTACCACACAGTTGTTGGTTGTTTCAGAATAGATAAAACTATATTTATATATATTTTTTCTTCCTAATGTTATTTCCTTGGGAAATATTTCTAAAAGTAGAATTGTTGGGTCAAAGTAAAAGATTGCTTTTGTGGCCCTGGCCGGTTTGCTCAGTGGTAGAGTGTCGGCCTAGTGTGCAGGAGTCCCGGGTTTGGTTCCCAGCCAGGGCACACAGGAGAAGCCCCCATCTGCTTCTCCACCCCTCCCCCTCTCCTTCCTCTCTGTCTCTCTCTTCCCCTCCCACAGCCAAGGCTCCATTGGAGCAAAGTTGGCCCGGGCGCTGAGGATGGCTCCATGGCCTCTACCTCAGGCTCTAGAATGGCTCTGGTTGCAACAGAGCAACGCGCCAGATGGGCAGAGCATTGCCCCCTGGTGGGCATGCCGGGTGGATCCTGGTCGGGCGCATGTGGGAGTCTGTCTGACTGCCTCCCCGTTTCCAACTTCAGAAAAAAAAAAAAAAAGATTGCTTTTGTGATCTACTTTACATATCATCACACTGATGATTTTATCACAAAAATAATTTATAATGTCTTCTGCAATGTATGAATATATCTGTTTTCACAAAGCCCTGCCCATGTTATACTTTATACTTTTATTTATTTTAGATAACGTAATAGGTGTGATATGGTAACTCATAGTTGTTTTAACTTGAATATATTCAATTACCTCCCTGGGATTTGTTTACAGTGAATGTTTCTCTTGTATGAATTATCTGCTCATATCCTTTGACCATCTGTTCAATGAAACCTTGATTGGGCTTTTTAAGATTTATATAAAACTACCCCCAAAGTGTCTGGATGTTAAGTTTTAGTTGTTATGTTTATGGCAACTATTTCCCTAATCTGTTGCTTTTCTTTTTCCCTTTTAGTTTTGTTGATTTTCTTTTTTAAGGTGCGTTATTTTAAATGTAATTGAACCCATCAAAGTTGTCACTAATAATTTCTTCAATTGCTTCAATAGTTAGAAAATTGTCTTTTCTCAACAATTGGGATAAGTATACCATTAAAAAAAATTAGCTCTTTAAACCATCTGGCATTTGTTGTGGTATAGGGATACAGTGACCATATTTTCTGAATCAAAAATTGGAACATGTGATCTTATAAGTGCCAGTATTCTTATGGACAAAATGGGACAGAATATTTGAAATTGAGACTGCCCTGGAAAATTGAGGACATATGGCCTCCGTATGTGTGGAGCAAGCTGTTATTTTAAAGGTACAGTTCCAGGCCCTGCTTTTCCCAGCTCCTGTCAGCTCTAAAGAACAGAGATTTTTTTAGTTTGAGGCTCACCTTACTGGAGTCCTGAGCCCAGCCCCACCAGGGCAAGAAGGACACCAGTAGAGTCAGCCTCACCAGAAGGAAGGGTCCAGAATTAGTTCTGTTGCAAAAACCCAGTGTTCACCCCTCCATATCCATGTCTGCCTTCCCTGCCCTGCTCCCTGCCCCAATGCACACACTTGCCTCCTGCCTTCAGCTGAAGTTAGGGCAGTGGGAAGTGCCCCCAAGAAGACTAGAGATAGAGAGGAGCTTGGGGCACAGATCTCTTGATTCACCATGACCAAAGGCTCTGTCAGTTGTATGGCCCTCCTCACAGCACTTTGTCATGTCTGGAATTCAATAATCATTCAGATCTAGAAGTGGTAACAGCTCTCCCGGGTTACCAGCCCAAGGGTGGAGTATGCTTAGCTTACTTTTTTTTAAATACACCATTTATTAAAGTGCATTCAAGTTACGCAATTTGAGTGTGTGGGGACCTTGACCACAGATACCTAGCATTCAGGCTGCCTCCTTGAACAAGAACGTGCAAGCACAGGTGGTGTTCCCAGACCCCATCGCTAAGTTGGCTCTGTGCACCAGTGGTTAAAAGTCTAGCTTTCTTTTAGAAGTAGAGCCCTCCCCTAGGCTACAGCCTACCTGACAACATCGCTGGCCCCTTCCTTGGAAGACAGGATCTCTTGACTCTACCCACTAACTGCAGGACAGCGAGACCCTGACAGACCACCAGGTACTACAATCTAACTGCTCATAACATCTTGAACTTCCTGCCCTGATTCTACCCTATCTCAGCTGCTTTCTTTTGCCCCAGGCCAGGGCTAAAGTCTTAGAATGCCTTGGGGTTCACCTATGTGGTAACAGCCAGTGGCTTCTTTCTTCAGGGACAACTAGAATGCCAGAGACTATATAATGCCTTTAAGATACAGTGGGAAGAGTGTCATTATACATTAAAAAATGATTTAGTCATCATAAGCCCTAGGGCCTAGGTGATCACTGTCTGAGCTGCCTGATTCTGGTCCTCCACACCTTTGTTAGTGGGGTCTCATTTTTTCTGGCTTTTGAACTTTGGCTCAGGGTGTTATCTGGAGTACCTTGCAATGCGTCCTCTTTCTATTGGCACTTCTTATCCACAGCACTGCCTGATGCCCTACTATATGTTCTCATTAATGATCTAGATTTCACTTCTGCCAAATCCATATACCACTTGAAGGCAACACTGATGTGCCCACTCCATGGGGAATCCGTGAACAAAGAGAAGCCAGGGAGCAGGCAGTTTACACCTGCCTCCTTGAAGCTGTCACACAGCCCCAGAAATGGGGACCTCTAGGTTCAACTCAGTAGGCACCTACTGAGCCAGGCTGAGGACCAGCCACATGCTGAAAAGGACAAAGCAAACAGGAGAGAGATAATGGGATAGTAAACTTGGGGCACAGACAAGGAAGTGGGGACCACACGCATGAGATCTCTTAAGACTTTGCAAGGGAAGCAGGGCTCAACCTAGAAGTTGAAGGTAGAGGAGAGAAAGCAAGTCCAGAAGCAAACTCTTAGGGACAGGAGTCAGAAGCAGTGGTGACTCTGTGAAAGCATTATTGGCTGAGAGCATGGGGGAGGGAGAGTGAAAATTATGCTGGACCTGCTTCCACCCCAGCACCAGTGTGCTCCTATCTGACACCCACTAAGCTGTATCTCTGAATCCCCAGGAGAATTCTAGAGGACCTATAGCTCAGGGCTGAGCAAGAACATGCATCAGGAAATGCTTGTTGAATACAGAAATGAATGAATACACTTAATCCTGTTATTGCCAAAAGCTGAGTTCAGCTTTCTACCTTTGAATACTATATCTACAGGGGCAAAAGTGTCATCCAAAAGAGAAAGCAGTGTCAGCCAGTGATGGATGCTTTTAGGAAGTTAAGTCAACAAGCATCACGAAACACCTGGATACAGCTTCCCAATGCCTATAGACACGGCCTCCATTTCATTTGGGGGTGGCGGCAGCCCTCTGCCTTCTACCCTCATGAAGCCTCAGGCCCGGCTCTGTCCCTTCAGGTCCTCAGACTCAGGCTTGGCATCTCATTGCTCAGGGAGCCTGGTGAGCTCCTGAGCTCTGCTCTCGGGCTGTGTGACTGAGAGTGTCCGTTACACCTGCACACACCCAAGCAGTGTGGGCTTTCGTCTCAGGTCTGAGGCTTCCACCCCACATGTGGCTGGCCCTTCCTCCCATTCTCAAAGCAGCTTTGAAAACACAATGTCTGTCCCTGCATTTCTATACCTGCCTTTTGGCTCCATGTCCCTTTTCTTCAGGCACTGACCATCCACTATCCTAGGCCAGAGTCTCAATGCTTTCCTATTAATAGCACTAACAACTTACAACTACGTAGTAATTTGCAAATTTTAACCCTGATCTTATTTAATTCTATAGCCACCCTGCTAACTAGTTATCACAATCTCCAATTGACAATAAGACTCCAAAGTGTCAAGTCCTCCGGCAACAGCCCCAGGCGCTACCCAAAGTCTAGGACTCCTTCTCTTGTTCATGGTTACTGCTTTCTTGTTTCTACTCACTCACTCGAAAGAGGAGGATCAAGCAGTACGGATGACCTCTCCTGTCCCACGTTATCGAACTGGTTCATGCATCAAATAAGGGCTGGACGAGGCTCTAAGGGGTGAGGCCTCCTTCCACTCTGGTCCTCTCTGAATCTATAATCTCACCATCTTTCAACCTGCTAGCAATTTTCCACATGGTAAGCTTCCCATCTCAATACCCCCCAACTTACCACATGCTACGTTTTGACACCCAATTACTACTATACATTATTTGAAGCGAGGCAGTGAACTGGATAGCAATTCCATATCTCCGATTTCCTACAGCGTCCTGGAAAATTGTGTTGCATCGGGCAAATGGAAGCGCTAACAGCAGCAAGGGGAAAACTCATGAGTGTGTAACCGTTTTTGTTTCATCCTGTCTCCGTCAGCAGATTTGGTCGGTGACCTGTGAGTCACTGAAGGCTTTAAAACTTGCTCTGATTTACATCTGTAGGAAACAGAGTTCTTCTTGAGTTTTTCTTTAAAAATATGTTTTTCTAGTCCCAAACCATAGTTCATTCCCTTCTATATGGAATTTCTTGATAACACCTCAGGGTGAAAATATACATACATAATAGCTTTTCGGCTTCATGGTGTGGATTAACCAAAATCACTCATTTCAACAAGAGCCCAGAGGCTGTAAGCCAATTTACCCCAGAACTATTCTGTGAGATTCAGCTGGGCGGTCCTTGCCTCATCAATTAAGTCATGGGAAAAGGCTCAGGATCACCAGTGATCTCACTTGGAGAGTGATCTGTAAGGAAAAGCATTAAAAAAAAGAAAGTTTTCTACCAGAGAGTTTAGAGGCAGGGGGCTATTTTCATTATTTTTGGCAATCTGAAGTACGGCAGATGGTCTAATCTTTTGCATCTCAGTATTCTGAACTCTATTCCAGAGGAAAAATAAAGAACCACAATTTCACAGAAGTCACAAAGGCAAAGTTTGTAACTGCAGCCCCCTACCCCTGTTCCCCAGGGCGAGGCCTCTGTGGCCACTGCTCTTTGGTTGGAGGCAATAGATACCCCCTATCCCCACCACCTGCAAGCCCCATTCCTCAAACTAATTAATTGAAGGAGATTTTTAAAAAGAAAGATTCTGTGGTAGGCAGAATCCTAAAGTGGTCCCTCAAGGTTTTCTATCCTCATGCTAGGACTGTGGGTGTGATTCAATCCTATGCCCTGACAATGTTAGGTTACAAGGCAACAGAGATTCTATAGACATCATGAAGGTTACTGCTAGTTAACTTTGAGTTAATATAAGATTATCTGGGTTAGCGTGACCTAACCACATGAGCCCTTTAAAAGAAGAGTTTGGTCCCTGCTGGTAGCAGGAAAGGAAGTCAGAGAGCCTGTGGAAGGGACTGGATGTAAGGAGGCTCTCTGAGGCTGACATGGACAAAGCACACAGCAAGGAGCTGAGAGTGGCCTCTCAGACCCTGCCAAAAGCCAGCAAGGAAATAGGGACCTCAGTCCTTCACCAGCAAGGAGTTAAAGACTGCCAACAAGCCAAATGAGCTTGGAAGTGAAGGCTTCCTGCTGACCTCCAGATAAGAAGCCAGTACCACCAATACATTGCTTTCAATCTTGTGAGACCCTGAGCACAGAAGCCAGCTCATTGGGACTTCTCATCCACAAAAGTGTGAGATAACAAAGCTGCTAAGTTTGTGATAATTTGTTATGCACTGTAAAGCCAGTAGCCACGGCCACCATCACAGCTGCCTGGACCATGCAGGTTCACATAGGATTCGGACAGAAGGTAATGAAACAACGGAGCCAAAAACTGAAAAACTGGTGGGCCATCAGCTTTAATCCTAGCTTGCACCCAGCGGGCAAGTAAAAACACACACTGGGCTCCAAAACCCACTCATTCAGTGCTCACAAAGCTACTGACTTATCCGAGTTTCCTAGAATCAAAGGTTTCTAGCTCACCAGCCTTATTTACCTCTGTTTCCCATCTCCTTCTCTCTACACAAACTGGCTTCTCCTTCAGCACTCTGCCATCTTGGCTGCCTCTCCGTTCCTCCATGTGGCCTTTCTCTGCTCTCCTTTCTCTGCTTTCTCCTCTAATGCTAATCTCAGGAACCAAGAGAGAGCAACTCCCGGTCTGTCCCACTTTATAGTATAGAAATCAAAACCTTTAATCCAATATACAAACAAAGAAATCTCTGATACAAAGTCACTTATCTGAGGTATAATGGGATTCCTCATGAGAGTGTACCATCCTACATCCAAAAGGGTGGGAAAGGCTTAGTCTTAAAACTAAGCCTTAGGCTGTAAGAATCCTTCCTGCTTACAGCCTGTTCCCCCACGTCCAATGCAAACTATAAGCCAGCAAACATAATATATCATTATTTACAAACTTATTTGACCAACATGCACTGTCCCAGTAAAGCCCAAACTCTACGTCAATCAGGCATCCCCGATTCAACTTCCCTGAGCCCTGGGACATTCCTGCTTAACAGCAGGGCTGGAGGCCTCTTCGAGACGACTCTTGAGGCAGCTATGAGGATTCTACTTATTGGTACCGAGACCAATGGCCACTGGAGGAAAGACATGACTGACACACAAGTTAGTTGCAAGAATCACACAGGCAGTTTATTACTCACTGATCCTATGGCATGCCTGGGTACAGCTTACCGCGGCCCTGTCGGTGTATTCCTCTTGGCTGTCTTTGGTTAGAGCGGTGTGGACACAGTCCACATTCAATGTTGGAGTCTGGATGACTGACTGCAGCTGGGGCTCCCTCGGCTTAAGTATCCTTTCTGGTATATGCCTTCTAATAAGTGTTAATCTATGGGATTATCACAAAGCCACTTTGGGCAGGCTCCTCACAGAGAGCTCTTCTTATCTATATATAATTTCACACACACACACTAACTGGGCCCTGCGCAGAGGGCATGGTCTTGCCTATCATCTCTCTACACCAGGGGTCTCCAAACTTTTTACACAAGGGGCCAGTTCACTGTCCCTCAGACCATTGGAGGGCCGGACTATAAAAAAAACTATGAACAAATCCCTATGCACACTGCACATATCTTATTTTAAAGTAAAAAAACAAAACGGGAACAAATACAATATTTAAAATAAAGAACAAGTAAATTTAAATCAATAAACTGACCAGTATTTCAATGGGAACTATGGGCCTGCTTTTGGCTAATGAGATGGTCAATGTGCTCCTCTTCCTGACCACCAGTGAAAGAGGTGCCCCTTCCGGAAGTGCGGCGGGGGGCCGGATAAATGGCCTCAGGGGGCCGCATGCAGCCTGTGGGCCGTAGTTTGGGGACCCCTGCTCTACACACTAGATTACCTCTTACCCAGGGGGTATAGCCTTATTCACTTGCCTTAATGGCTTTTGATATTATATCCTAACTTATTTCTATATATTTCCTATAATATTCTCTATTTCTATATATTTAATTACTATAACATTATATGACTGTAACATGCAGTAAGAGAAAACTAATACAGATATCCAGACAAGTCAATGCGCAAAAGAAATACAAATAAGGTCAGGCCACAAAGGGAAAGAGAAAGCCTCCAAGGAGCAAAACCTTCTCTTCCCCCTTCAGGGACTCCTGGACTCTCTGTCCCCTCAACTTCTCTTAGATCAGGGCTCGGGAATCTTTTTGGCTGAGAGAGCCATGAACGCCACATATTTTAAAATACCACATATTGTAATACCATGAGAGCCATACAACGACCCGTGTACATTACGCATTATCCAATAAAAATTTGGTGTCATCCCGGAGGACAGCTGTGATTGGTTCCAGCCACCCGCAACCATGAGCATGAGTGGTAGGAAATGAATGGATTGTAATATATGAGAATGTTTTATATTTTTAACGTTATTATTTTTTTTTTAAAGAGTTGTCTGCGAGCCAGATGCAGCCATCAAAAGAGCCACATCTGGCTCATGAGCCATAGGTTCCCGACCTCGTCTTAGATCTTGACCAGCTTCCAGTGCTTCCACATGTGACCAATGTGACTGTCTAACCCCAAAAGGCCAGAGCTTGTCACCAACCAAGAAAGTCACTGTGTCCTTAGTTCGGATGCCTGAGAAAGAAACTATTCACTCATCATTCATTCATTCAGCAAATATTAATTGAGCACAGACATGTGATAAGAATTGTTCTGGGTGCTGTGGGGATACAGGAAAGAACAAGATAAACTCCTGCTCACAGGGAGTTTACATTCTAGTGAAAGGGAGAGAGAATGAAAAGACAAGCCAACACATGTTATGCCATCAATGACAGGTTATCAAGGAAAATAGCTCAGAGCAAAGGGATAAAGAGAAACTGGAAGTGCTATTTTTAAATTGCTGATCACCAGCCTGAAAGAAAGGGCAGCTTTTGAACTGATATTTGAGTGAAAGAGCCGGATATGCATATACATGGAGAAAGAAACATTCAGTAAAAAGAAACAGAAAGTGAAAGGCTTTGGGATGGAACTTTACTTGGGAAGTGAAGGGAACAAGACAACCAGTGGAACTAGAAGAAAGGAAGCAAGGGGAGAATGACAGGAAATGAGGTAGGGGAGGGAGCAGGGGCCAACACAAGTAAGGCCTGTCGGCCCTGGTACGGACTACAGACAGCAACTAGAGAGTTGACTACAAGGCAGTGACATGGATCAGCTGGTCTTGGGTCAGAGATCTGAACAAGATCTGGCCTGTCCCTTCAGCTGGGCCTCTGGGTACCATCATTCCCAAAGAAGGTGGTGAAAGGTGAGTTACAGTGTAACTAGTCGGACTAGACACTTCATGCCCCCATTATAGCCAAGACCAGTGTTGGTTAATCCAATCGTGTTTCAACCACCAGCTTAAGTGGAAGCTTGAGGACTAAATGAAAGGAGTGAAGTCCACAGGTAGCAATGGGTCACTGTAGACACAGTGAGGATGTCTGTACCAAAGGCTCTTAGCACTAGACACCTGGGCCCTCCTTGCATCGCTCCTATGTAGTTTTATTTTATTTTTTATTTTATTTTATTTTATTGTACTTTTCTGAAGCTGGAAACAGGGAGAGATAGTCAGACAGACTCCCGCATGCGCCCGACCGGGATCCACCCGGCACGCCCACCAGGGGCGATGCTCTGCCCCTCCTGGGCGTCGCTCTGCCTCGACCAGAGCCACTCTAGCGCCTGGGGCAGAGGCCAAGGAACCATCCCCAGCGCCCGGGCCATCTTTGCTCCAATGGAGCCTCGCTGCGGGAGGGGAAGAGAGAGACAGAGAGGAAGGAGGGGGTGGGGGTGGAGAAGCAAATGGGCGCTTCTCCTATGTGCCCTGGCCGGGAATCGAACCCGGGTCCCCTGCACGCCAGGCCGACGCTCTACCGCTGAGCCAACCGGCCAGGGCCTGTAGTTTTAAATAAAAATCAACAGAACCACGGGCCTATGTGGGGGCCCATTCCTTATTATCCTTGTGTCCCAAGAGACAAAATGCATGAGGTCACATTGAGCTCAGAAATTAAGATAGAGACTCTATATGGCCAGTAGCCACAGCCACCATCAGAGCCACCTGGCCCGAGCAGGTTCGCATTTGATTTGGACAGACAGTAATGAAACAACAGAGCCGCCTGACCTGTGGTGGTGCAGTGGATAAAGCATCGACCTGGAATGCTGAGGTCGCCAGTTCAAAACCCTGGGATTACCTGGTCAAGGCACATATGAGAATTGATGCTTCCTGCTCCTCCCCTCTTCTCTCTCTCTCTCTCACTCTCTCTCTCTCTCTCCTCCTTCTCTCCTCTCTAACATGATAAATAAAGTCTTAAAAAAATTAAAAAACAAACAAACAAAAAACAACGGAGCCAAGAACTGGTGGGCTGTTAGCTTTAATCCTAGCTCGCACCCAGAGGGTGAGACATACACACAGTAGGAAAACACTTCCCTTTCCATTCAGGGCTCCCAAAGCCACTGACTTATCCGAGTTTCCTAGAATCAAAGGTTCCTCCCTCACCAGCCTTATTCACCTCTGTTCCCCATCTCCTTCTCTCTGCACAAACTCTGCACAAACTGGCTTCTCTTTCAGCACTCTGCCATCTTGGCTGTTTCTCCTCTCCTCCACGTGGCCTTTCTTGGCTCTCCTCCAGTATGGGCTCCTCTGCCCCACTTTATAGTGTAGAAATCAAAATCTTTAATTCAATATACAAACAAGGAGGTCTCTGATACAAAGTCACTTAGGGTGGGAAAGGCTTAGTCTTAAAACTAAGCTTTAGGCTATAACCACCCTGCCTACTTACAACCTGTCCCCCATACCCAATGCAAACTATAAGCGAGCAAACATATACAAACTTATTTGACCAACAGACTTCAAAAGAGTCACTCACTGTTTATAACGTGGCCTGGGATCAGAACTAGCGAGGTCTCCTCTGCCATCCCCAAGCCTGTCCAGTCTCCATCCTAAACAGTGTTACCCATGCAGCCTTCTCTTTCCCAGAGACACACACAATTCCAGGCTGCCCTGTGTCTGCTCTAACTCTGTTCTTCCTCATTCTTCCTCTGAACTGACTGAACTTATCCCTAGCCCTGAACTGCCTTTTCTCTCTTCTTTCATCTCATCTTGGTCCAAATTTTTATAAAGTTGACCCAACAAACATTTATTAAGCACCAGCCTTATGACACTGTGCAAGGCAGGAGGGATTCAAGTTCTTTTTGTGTGTGTGTGTGTGTGTGTATTTTTTCTGAAGCTGGAAATGGGGAGAGACAGTCAGACAGACTCCCGCATGCGCCTGACCAGGATCCACCTGGCACGTCCACCAGGGGCGATGCTCTGCCCCTCTGGGGCGTTGCTCTTTTGTGACCAGAGCCACTCTAGCGCCTGGGGCAGAGGCCAAGGAGCCATCCCCAGCGCCCAGGCCATCTTTGTTCCAATGGAGCCTTGGCTGCGGGAGGGGAAGAGAGAGACAGAGAGGAAGGAGGGGGTGGGGGTGGAGAAGCAAATGGGCGCTTCTCCTATGTGCCCTGGCCGGGAGTCAAACCCGGGTCCCCCGCACGCCATGCCGACGCTCTACCGCTGAGCCAACCAGCCAGGGCCAGGAGGGATTCAAGTTCTGTGTTCAAATTTTGATTCTGCCACCGACTAGTTGCCTTAGTTTGGGAAAAAAAAAACTCAATCTCTTGAACCTCTTCTATAAAATGGAGACAGCAATGGGTTCCTTGAAAGGGTGTTCAGGGATTAGGAATAGTGTAAACAAAGTCTGTAGCATGAAATGGAGCACAAAATAGGCCCTAAGTGGAATTTCTTGACTGAATGAGAGGCCAAGTTTAAAGTGTATCTGAGAATTGGATATCGATGAAGAAACCATGCTGGATGCTTCAGCAGAAGTACAAGGTCTGTGAGTGAATGGGACGCAGAGAGCACCTGCTGTCTTTTCCTTTTACTCCCTTGGCCTCTGTGGCATGTGTCCCTCCCAGGCTGCCCCGCTCCGTTTCTGTGCTTCAACTCCCACATCTTCCTCACGTATCTTACTCACAGCAGGTAAATGCCCCCCCCACCTTCCCTGAGGAGGCATGGATCCCAGACACGGCCCTGATGCTCTTTCACCTTCCCCTCCACACAGATCATCTGTGTCCACCCTCCACATCGGCTCTCTAAATTGTTTCACTCATGTGAACAAACTTCACCGAGTACCTACTGTGTGCTATGAGGACGAATAGGATCTTGCCTGGCAGAAGAGGGGAGAGGATATCCGTCACGGACCACCTCTTCCTTCCCAGAGACCCTATACCTTTCTCACTCCTCCAGCAGGGTGCTTCTCAAGCAATCTTAAGAAAAGGACCAGTTTCTTCTTTTTAATTTCCAAATCATTGAAAACTGATACTTTGCAATATACGAAAAAATAAATTACAAGAAAATGTGCAAATAACAAAGCATACAAAATATGATATAAGTAGACCAAGCATGTGCTCAGATGTCACAGCCATGGCAAATTGCTATAAAAGTTTCTCCTCTGGTGGTAATGGTAGAACAATATGAATGTACTTACTGCCACTGAACTGTTCGTGTAGAAATGGTTAAAACGGTAAAATTTATGTTATGTATACTTTGCCACAAAAAGTTTCTCTTTCAGTCTCACAATATCCCCGCACTTGTTTAGGTCTGGTTCCTGCCACAGTCCGTCCAACGTCTTCCAGGGCCTCAGCCTCCCAGTCAGGAATGTCTTATATGTGAGAAAGCTACACTAACTAGCCTTCCTAAAACACTGTTTTATCATGTGTTGGGCAAACAGGTGTGTTAGATTTGCTCGTTTGCACTTTGCCTGATTGGTGCATGAGCACAGGGTAGCACCACATGTGTATAGTCTATGTAAGGCTGTGGGTGCTTGCCCTCAGGCCAGCAGACTGTAGATTTTGGCCTGCTGCCATTGGGAGGGGCCATTGTTTGCTGGAGAGAGGGTTCCCCCCACCCTGGCTTGTTTTGCTTGTGAGTCCTGAGAGAGACAGAGATAAAGAGAGAGAGAGAGAGAGAGAGAGAGAAGCAATTTTCCCTTGCCTGCTTGCTCGTTCACCATTGCGAGACTCTAATAAACAGAATGGCCCACCACCCTCCCAGTTTCACAGTTTCTCAACCATCTGCCTAAATTCAATGTGAACCCATGACCACAGGCCTTACACCATGTCCTCACTCTAAAATAGTCAATGGCTCCCTGGGGCCTTTGGCGTCAATTTTAATTCCCCCATCTAACTTCAACAGAAACCCATGACTCTATCCCTCATTACTCACTTTATACTAACATGACATTTTTATTCCAGGCAGCCAAAGGTTCTCCAAAGCCATTTGTCCCAGCATCTGCAGCCCACACTGCTTTCTCTGTCTCCTGAACTTCCGGTCCCAACATCACGGACACCTGGATGAGAGACTGTTCCTGAATGGGCTCTGATTGTGTTGTGCGTGACAATCAAACAAAGCAGGGCCTGGTTCTGCTCATTCTCCTCCTCCTGTCTTGATGCTCCTTCCATAAAAGAGATTATGAAGTAATTTTGGCGAGTTGCCAGGTTTGTCAGGTTTATAGTTAGCCTGAGAGAATATCACTATTCAGCTCAATTATCCTACTGAATTAAGTCCAGCAAATAACATCTTCCTAACATGGACATTATCCCTAATCCTCCAAGAGAAAGATCATGTCATCTATTTTGCATTTGAAAACATCAAAAAACAGGCCAGGAGGGAAATCAATTGCCCAGGGTCAGGTAAGTGGTAAGAGAAGAGCAGGATTCAAAATATAACATATAACTCTAAAACTTGCACTGTACACCCAGCTTTTGAAATGGAAACTCTCCTCTGGGTTCTAGGAATGGCCTACTCATCATACCTTGGAGAATTTGAACACCAAACATGGCAGCTCAAACCCTCTGCTAAGGCCACAGGCTTGCTCATCCAGAGCCCATGGGCACTGACACCTGCTATCACCACCAAATGAACACTGTTCAGTATTGGGACTCACGCCCATCCTCTCAGAAACAGACTGTGAAGCACCATCAGTCATCTGGGTGTTTGGCTTCCCATCTGTGTTGAATGAGGAAGATGTTTTTAACAGTGGCCTTTGGTACAGTCAACTCTCTGTCCCCCCCCCCCACACACACACACACACATTGCATGAGCAAGGTCTTGGCTAGAGTGAGAGGAGAGGGGGCAGAGGACAGGAACTCAGGGAGTAATAATTTTTAAGTAAAAAGAAAAGGAAGCATCAGTGGGGAAAACAGAACTATTGTTCAGAGAGAGACGGGGACCTTGAGTGCCGATCATTACAGCTGAGGAGGAAGAGCACTCCAAGAAGCAGAGAGCTCAAGAGGGGTCATGTGAGATGGAAACTGAGAGGTCACAGGTAACCTCTGCTGGAACGATTTCAATGGGAGAATCAGACTGCAGTTTGATGCATGAGTGGAAGCGGAAAAGCAACGCTAGAGATGAGTTGTCAAGATGCTGGGTGAACAGGGAAGGAGAGGGGCTGATTAAGAAGGGATGGGTGGCACTGAGGGTTGGGGTAATATTAGAAGATGGAGGTTTGTCTCCCCAGATTTAGGCAGATTAAGTGATTATCTCCAGCAGCTATCAGCAGACCCCTGTCAGGCTCAGGAAGAAGGCCTTGAGAGTTGATTCAGGCTGGGTTGCTCAGGTGGAGAAATGAAAGAACAATAGGTGTGGGGTGGGGTGGGGGAGACTGGGGATGCTGGAGAATGTGCTGAAATAACCTACAACTGACCAGGCTGGGTGGGAGGGGACTGAGGATCTGGGAAAACAAAGAGTCGGGAGTTGAGGTTGATGGGCACGTCTTCGTGGAAATTACAGAGTAGTAGAGATGGTAAAATGGAAGGTTGTGAGCAGGGACGGAAGTTCAGGGGACAAGTATTCATGATTCCAGACATGAGCATGGGAGCAAAGTCCCACGGTGGGATGAAGAGCCACAGAAGCGCAGAAGACAAAGAGCACGTGGCTGATGGACTGGTCAGTAGGGAGGCTGCTGAGTTCATCAGCCAGGATTGTGCCACCTCCAAGTGCCAACCTCCTCCCTGCGTGCAGAGAGGCCTCCGGGCATTGATCACAGGTGGGCATGAGCTAACCAGGCACCTCAGCTTAAAAGAAGGAGAGGTTTCAAAGGGGTCAGGCAGGACAGTGAACTTAAAACTGAGGAAGCATTGGAAGAAAGTGATGTCTAGGAGAACGGGCCCAGGTTTCCAGGAAAATGTGTGAGGAATGGGTGAGGAGGTCCGATGTTGGGGACTTTTTTGACAGTAGAGCCAGGATTCCAGAGACAGAGCCTGGCAGAAGGGATGAGTTGAGGAGGCAGGAGAAAGTGCAGCTGAATTAGAGGGGACAAAGAGACAGAAAGTCCACGTGACCAGAGAAGCTGGCCCCACCTCCTGCGGAACCCCACATAAAGGCAAGGCAGCCCAGACGACCACTCTGAGAAATGGTGTCCAATTCCCAGAGGCTCAGAACAGTCCACGGGGAAATTTGACCCTCACTGCCTCCAGCAGGCCTGCGAGCAGAAGTCCGGTCACCTGATTGTGGTTATAGCCACAGGCAAAGGCAGCAAGTGCCTCATAGGAGGATGAGAGGCCAAAGTCAGCGTGGCCTTGGCAGTGGTGCGCAAAACTGAGGAGTGGAGAGAGGGAGGGAGGGAGGGAGAAAAAAGGGACTTCACAAAACCTAGTTTATTCCTTTGGTTGCAGAGTGTTCCACTGAAGGTTTAAAAAGGCATAAATGACTTGATAATCCTAAAAAGCATGCCGTAAAGGAAAGCATAGGCCTGTCTCAACAGCTCCTTTCCACGCCGGGCCAATTCTGGGTAGTCAACTCTTTTGTGAACTCAGAAATGCGCGCTAATAACGAGGGCCTAGTTCTAATTAATCTGGCCCAGCCCGCAGCTGAGATCGCAATCAAAGCTACGGGAAGGCAGCCTGTGTCTGTGCTCCACAGGCTGCGAAGTGCCACTCACTCACTCCTTCTGGGAACCGAGGGCTGCAACATCGCTCCATGTCAGTCTGCCCTGCCCCCTCCTCCCCCGGCTTTCAAAACAGGATGGAAAAACTGCTTATGTGGTACAATCTGGGGGCACTTGGAAAATCAGAATTTGAGGGTCGCCTGCACATGAGTCTTGAGGCCAGCCATGGGTTTATGAAAATGTAAAGCGGAGGGCCGGTGGCACTCGGACCTGAGTCACTGAGGTAAGGCAAGCTATTTCTCGGTCTGCCTCCCATCTCTCTCTTTATTTTTATCTGTGGGATCAGGCGTGTTAGAGAGAAAAGAGGAGGCCTGGTAACAACAGCTTCCCCGTCATTCTTGGTTACTTACATCTGTGGTCAATTTTCCACACTTTATTCCATAAAAGGTAAACGAGGCACGGTACTTGAAACAGTATAATTTAAACAATATGAACCATGTTACTGTTAAAGACCATCTGGTTGATCGGGCTCAGCCCCTGACTTTTAACTCCTTGAGGTAAGAAAGATGCCAAACTGGGAGAGACCAAGTCCTCCTTTAGTGTTTTCCTCCAGAATCTTGTCCTCCCTTTTCAAGTCAATTAAAACAAGGACCTCAAAGGTCTCTGTCAGCCCTAATAGTCTAGGCTGGATGCTGGCAAAACTGCAAGCTTCGTGAATGAGCAACTTGCAAAAATGCTTCTACCAAATGCCTTTTCTCTTCTTTCTCTAAAAAACGAACATTAAAAGCTTTATGAAAGAAAGAAAAGAGTGAAAGGAAGGAAGGGAGGGAGTGAGAAAGGAAGGGAGGGAGGGAGAGAAAGAGAGAAAGAGAGAAAGAGAAAGAAAGAAAGAAAGAAAGAAAGAAAGAAAGAAAGAAAGAAAGAAAGAAAGAAAGAAAGAAAGAAAGAAAGAAAGAAAGAAAGAAAGAAAGAAAAGAAAGAAAGAAAGAAAGAAAGAAAGAAAGAAAGAAAGAAAGAAAGAAAGAAAGAAAAGATTAAGAAAGAGAGAAAGAGAAAGAGAGAAAGAAAAAGAAAAGCCCTACACACAACCCAAACTAAAGTACCTTCCGGTGCGGGGGTTGTTTCCTTCATTTCTGTTTCTACTATGTAAAGCCAGGGGACAATTTACATAATTTTAATTTTAAAATACAACTGACACCAGTGAAGATACAGTAAAGCCCATGCTTTGCTTTTATTTGGGCTTACACATTTTCTGGCCATCTGTTATTCAAGAAAGTTGCAAACTCAAATAAGAGATGGGAAATTTGGAAATCAGATAGTGTTTTTCATCCTTTAGGTGGGGAGCTAACGATAAGAGATTCCAGGAAAGTTTCAAGAGGGTAAGGTCATCACAGAAGTGAGCCTTGGCCTTCCTTGTAAGGTGCAGCATTCCCACTTGCAGAAGGAATTCAGCATTTGACCTTGAGGTTCAAGTGCATTCTATTCTTTAAATCAGTCATTAAGGACTCTAGCTTTCCCCAGCAACCTCTAAGGGTACTAAAACCAACAAAACAATTCAATTTAATATACCTTTTAATATTAAACCAGCCTTGCAGTATTCCATTAGGGAAGCATCTTCCAGAATCACAGCCACAACACAGCTCTCATTTCTAGCCACAAAGTCCTTTGTGTGTAGTCATAGAATGGATCTAAGCTGCCAGTTAGGTTTCCAGAGGTCAAGGTCAAAAACAAGCTCAAATATAATGAAGCCATGTCAGGCTTCAACAATAATGTCTAAAACCAACTGTGTGAGAACCACTACTACTGTAATTCCCCCTTTAAAAAAACATTCTGGAAAATTGCAATGCCACAAACAGAAAAAAGACATAAGAACCCGAGGGAGGGCAGTTGGCACCATATACACATGACAGTATGTGGCTCTTAGTTTGTCAAACCACTTTAAATTCCAGAGGTCCAGATAAAGCAGTTGTTTTTTGTTTCGTTCTGTTGACTTGTCAGACACTGCGGCATCCTTCCTTCTCCCCCCATCCATGTAGGAAGATGCCTTTCTGGATGCAGAGTACCAAGCTGAAGGAGCTAATGGTCACCAGGAGAGACCTTGAGAGACAGAGCTTTATATCCCAGGATCACAAATCTGTCAAAGCAACTTAGAACCAGAACTCAATTCTACTCCAGCTCCTCAAATTCAGCATTCATCTTTAATTAGATAAAATGACATGGATGTCTATTTATACTTTCTTCATTTCCCAACACATTTATCTTTTGAAATGACAACTAGAAAACCCTCCTGTCCTAAACATGCACATTATTTTTAAAACGGGCTCCTGAACAAGGCCAAATAAGCTAATCAATAGGCCTTTTATTGGAATTCACTTTTAATATAAATTCTTAAACTCTGTGAGCAATATTTTTAAAGCAGCAAGCAAGAAGAGAAATGGGGGGGGGGGGGATCATGATTTAACCATTACACAATTATAGTAGTGATTACACAACCCTAGGCAAAGTAGGAAAAAGTTAACTGAAAAAAGTGATTTTATAATGATTCAGTGATTGGATATCGATCACATTACAGCTCCTTCGTGAAGCCCTTTTCCTTTGGAGAAATAGGTTCTATCTCTTTTATGGTTTGGGGCAACTGAATGGGAGGCCTCAGTGTAAACAAGTATCCTCACCTCTGTGAGGACCAGGCTATAACCAGACAGGGGAGGTTGGGAGTTACCAACAACTGCTGGGTTTGGATGAGTGCTCAGGTTTGGAATCCATAGCAGAAGATAAGAAAAAGTCCCCACGGGCAAGTGAGGCACTGTGACTAAGCGTTGATGGCACAAAGAGAGGAGCGAGAGAGAGTCAGGGAACCTGGAAGACAGTGAGGTGGGGCACACGGTGGCATCAGCCTACGGGAACTGCACACAGGTATGATAAGGTCCAGTTGGGCCAAAGTCAGCGTTCGAAAGGTCTAATTCTAGATGGTGAAGCCCTAGTGTGGGACAGGGGGGCCTGTCAGAGCAGGTGAGAGCACACAGGGTTTTAAAGGAACTGGGATGTGGAGATAAATGCGTGAAACCTCATGGCAACCAGCCAAGCACTGGAAATGCAGGGCAGATACATAGAGAAGGAGCCTTGGATTTTGAAGATCCTTGTTTGATTCCAAGCTGCTGATTTTTTCTCTGTTAAAAATAGATGGATCTGTCCTGGCCAGGTAGCTGAGTTGGTTAGAGTGTTGTCCCAATATGCCAATGTTGTGGGTTCAATCCCTAGTCAGGGCATATACAAGAATCAACCAAATGCATAAATAAGTGGAACAACAAATTGATGCGTCTCTCTCTCTCTCTCTCTCTCTAAACTCAATTTAAAAAAAAAAAAAAGTATATTAAAAAGAATAAAAAGATGGATCCCACAGTCAGGCAGTGGGCCTGAGCCTTCTGGCTTGGATCTGGAAGTGGGGGTGAGCTCACGAGGTATTTTGTGGCTCAAACCCTATAATTGGGAGGATGTAGGTAGGCATGATCATCAAAATACTTAACAATGGTCAATATCTGGGCACTGTGCAGTCAGACGTCAGAGCAGGTCTGGAGGCTCCCATTGTCACAGGATTATGGGAAGGCCCAGCAGGACTGGGGAGGGCCAGGGTTGCCTGCAACAGTGGGGAGCAGTGGTGGGGATAGGATAGGGGGATAGGGGCCGGCTGTTTACCAAAGAGTGCAAAACTGCCCAGGGTCAGCCCGGGGAGTGGGGCAGCCAGGTTATTCTTGCCTCCCCCTTGGCAGACTTTTCCCATCTGTGTGAAAGGGGTATTGCTCAAGAAAGGAAAATGACTCAACATGGAGCCAGGGGAACTTGTTTTGTCAACAGAAGTTTGCTTTGCTGATAGAAGTTTGTGTTTTTGATATCAGGGATCGTGTCTCTTTGTTCTGGTTGAGAGACAGGAAGGTTGACAACTTCTCCAACTCGTTAGGCCGGTTTGGGTTCTTTCAGGAGGCAGCCAGAAGGGAGCTTTTGAAGAACACTGGAGGGAAACTAATTTGACAGCTAGACTAAGTGCTTTGTTTACAGTAATCTTCTGTCATAGCCATTTAAGATCCTGCTTTCTTGTTCTTATCTTTAAAGAATAATATAATGGAAATAAGTGTGAAATGTAAAGTTATTATGGATTACACTAAACATTAGGGTAACACAGTTTAGGCACGATCCACATCACACTCCCCACGGCACGCTTGGTACCAGGTAAGAAATGAGTCTGTGTAGATTTTCAGCTAGAGGCCGGTGAGCAGCTAAGAGCTGTATATCTGGGAGGGGCAAGGTGATGCTAAGTCGAGAGCTCTTCACCCAAATGAAGAGACTTTTATACTGACTAGAAATGGGGCAATGGGTATTTTGAAGCCAGCTCCTAACAGCTCTCCATTATTACATTTTCAGGATTTTCATTGAGCCAGTTGTTAAGAATAGCCACTATTAAAATTTAAAACATAAACATAATTGAATGAATGGTGCTTAGGAACAAAGATAATAAGTACTCAAAACTCATCACTTATTTTATCTATGCTCTTGAAGTTATTTACATTTATATCTATATGGTAGAACTACTACATAATGGTATCTCTCTTCCCAATTCAACAGACAAGGAGATTACAAAATTGGCCAGGTGAGTGGTATTTACGCTTTGGAAATCCACAAACATTACAAACCCTGGTTTGACTTTTTTGTTTTTTGATTATTTAGAGTTAAGATTCAATAATGTAGATTAAGCTTTAAAGTGAGTCATGCCTGTAGTCAGTCCATTACAAACAGCATTAAAAAACAAGAAAAACACTCTTCCCATATTTGAAAACTATTATCTGATTCAGTAAAGGTGTTTCTGTCATTGGTGAATAAGTTCGGCCATACTTAGTGTTGATGCAAGAGATTTCAGTTTAATGAACATGCACACGGATGTGAAACAGTTTAGTGAATCACATACCAGATTTAATGACAATAAGTGTACTGAGAAAGAACGAACTGGGATGAAATTCCACTAGTCAAATTATCATGGGACGGCAACCACAGGTTAGCTCTAGACATGAGCTCAACAAAAACATTCTGTGAGAATCAGTTGGCTCATGGAATGTCCAGGAATGAGTATTGGATACTTTATTATTATTAGTGAATTGTGTGCTACTGATCCTTAGACAGTAAAATTTAAATTTATATATGCATTTATTCCCATACTTTTTTTTTTCTGTAGCGTCGGTTGTTAAATATTTACCAGGACACAACTGTAGGAGGGTGTCTACAAACTCATGTCTTGGGGAGGCATTTAGTTTGCTCATTACCACTGCCAAAGGGCTAAAGGGTTAGCACTTCTTTTAACCCTCTGAACCTGATTAGATTCTGAATTAATATACATCACCCTCTCACTACCAACCCACAGAATTGCCTCTTCCCTAGAATTCCTGAAGCTCCTTCTGTTTTTATTCACTTGGCACTTAGCAAATGCTACCCTTATATTGACTTAATTTACAACATTTTCTATTTATTCTTCATCTCATTTTAGGACAAAAGCCTCAATCTCAGCTTTCTCCATGCTTTTTAAAGGTGCCTGCATGGAGTGAGTGTTCCAAAATGTATTCATTTAGTAATGGGTCAAAGCATGTTCATGGACTTTGACCTCTGCATTAGACACTTTGCTAATCCAGGGATTCCAAGATGCACGAACAACTCATATGTCCTCAAGGATCTTGATGGTGATGGTGGTATGATGACAACCAGGGTTTGCTCAGTACCATCTATGTGCCAGACGCTATGCTAGGGACTTTGCATATTTAGACATACCAGTATCTGTAAACATGTAGCAGACTATCTAAAGAAGGTATCTTGAGTTTCTTCCTTGGTCATTTCAGTTCTCAGGACCCTGCTCTGTCCTGGCTTAGTAATGCTGAATGCATACACGTGTGTGTGAACGAATGGCCTAGTATTAGCATCTAGCTATCTATCCACTCTGTTTCTTCTCTTCTTCCTTCTGCTTACCTTCCTTTCCCCTCCTTCCTTTTTTGTGAGACTCTACATGAAAAAGAAACTAGAGTGGCCTGAACCTGTTATGTAAAAGTGTTACTGCTTTCCTGAGACTTGTGGTAATGTAGCAATGCCAGTGCAAACGGCTTACGACCACTTTTTCCCAAATTCTCTGCTCACCTTCTGCCATTGCTTTGCAAAGTTCCCAGTCCCCTCATGGGAAGTACTTGGTATGATTTTAGAGGGCTGCCCCCATGGGTTGGTAGTGAGCCCTGTCCCAAGTGTTGGGAGACATGTCCCAGGATGAGGGAGGCATGGAGAAGGTGGACATGAGGTGGGAACTGGCAGCCACATTGAAGATATACTCTCACCCGCCCCTGTCACTGTCTGAGCTTCTGGTGGCACACACCTGGTCAGGACATAGTCCTGCTCATTGGAAATCAGCCATAGGGTTCCTTGCATCCCCGTTGGAGAACCTGATGGGAAGTGACTTCTAACCACTGTCTTTTACCTTTTCCCAAAAGAATAAAATTAGTAACATGGCCGCTGTATTTGTCACTAGAAGTCCAATGCGCTATCCATTGCACCACAGAGCCCACCTATGGCCACTGTATTTGGAGCTTTTATCTAAAAGCTTACAACCTCAATTTGCCCACAGATGCTTCATTTTAACTTTATTCAGCCCACTTGGTCATCCACCTAATAAAAGTTTCTACATCATTTTTATGCCTTTATGGCTCCAAAACTTGCCTTTTAGAAATGTGTCTACTGTGGTAGAAAACATTTCTAAAGCAGATTAAACCAGACCCTTTCTTGTCAACAAAATGGCTGAGCATGAAGTAACCTTCACTTCCACTCCTGCGAGGCCGTCTGTACTTCTGGTAATTGTTGATTTGGGCTAAAATATAAAATAATCATGTATTCATGTTGATGGTTTTGTTTTTCTATTTTAGAAAAGGATTTGAACAGGTTCGTGAAGACTGGTCAGACATCAGCAGGCAAAGGAAGAAAAGGAGAAGAAAGGAAAAATGGAGCCCTCATGGAAGGCAGGAGATTGCCTATCAGATTTCAGGACAACACATGTTTGACCAATTTCATTATATCACTGTAGCTAAGCAGTTCTCTGTTTCAGCTAATTCAGGAAGAAGTTATAAATTCTATATGAATATCACATTTCTTTTATAATAATTGTCATATTTCCTTCATTATTTTTTCTTTCTACTGTACTAATTAAAAGCAAAAAAAAAAAAAAACACCCTTGTTTTATTAGTGTGATTTGTACTTCATTTTTGATCCAATTTTTATTTCCTTCTCATGCTGTGCTTCCGCTGATTGCTTTGTTTCTTTTCTAAATTCTTTAAAACATGACTTCAAAGCCTTTTTAAAAGTCTAAATAAATCATATATATTTATTCCCTTAAATCATGTTTCCTTGTCTCTCTCCTTGCCCTGACCCTAGAATATTGGCTTGCCCAGTTATACAGCACCCCCTTGCCATTCTGACTGCTAACCTGGACTGCGGAAGGGGCCCCTAATTTACCTGCCTGCTCCTACACTGCCAACCCCATCGCCACACAGTGGCAAGGCCACCCAGTGGTCAGAGCTTGGGCTCTGGAGGCTCAAGACAATTTTATTGTATATTGCTCCTTCCGAAATGTACTATGGGGCCCCAGACTAGTGGCTTACATCTCTGGGCTTTGATTTCCTCAACTGGAAAATGGGCATATTAAATGGAGAATGGGGATGTTCTTGGTATTAAATAAGATATGTATATTATTTCGAGCATTAATAGGCACAGATATTAGCTTAGAAAAATCCCTTAAAATATACAGCAGATTGCTTAAAAGTCAAATACCCAACCCTGGATCATCAGAACTCTTTGGGTCTGGACCTGCTCCAGTCTATGTCAATTCCCCTCTTATTCACCATGCTCTAGTCACATACCACCCTTTGGTTGTTTCTCAGACTCACTAAGTTCTCACACCGCATGGCCTTCGCACATGCCGTTCCCTCTGCCAGGCTTCACTTTGCCAATGACCTGTCTTTAGCTCTCAGCTTAAGTGTCGCTTCCTAATCTGACTGAGGCCCTGCCTGACCACCCAGAATAACTTTAATTGTCCATATCCTTCTCTTTCCTTTATAGCACTTAGCACAATTTGTCATTATATATTTATGTGTTGATTTGCTGATTGAATACCAATGTCTCCTAATAGACTGTGAACACCATAGAGCCAGGGACCATGTTTATTTTGTTTAACCCTGTAACTCCCACAGCTAGTTCGTGGGAGCTACTCTATCATTACCTGCTGAGTAAGTGGGAATGAATGGCTGAATTAAACAAACTTGGAAGATGAATTCCAATTTATGGAAATTGTTTTGCCTTCTTCTCCAAATAGGTTATACTAGTTTACTAAACCTAACAAAACCTGCCCTCGGCCGCAGGTTTTACTGACTTTGCCTGGCAATGAAGTAAGAATCATTCATTTGTCAACACACTTATTCAGTAAGTATCTCCTAACATCTTCCACATTCTTAGTACTAAACAAAAGAAACAGAAACTAAATTTTCTCTCCATTCCCAGCCCTACAGGGATATATATTAGACATAGGAGATGTACATAATAATACAGAAGATATTAGACAATATAAGACTGTGAATTACTTTGCCAAAATGAATAAATAAATAAATGTCACACTCAAGGAATACATTAAGATGAGAGCAGAGAGAAATCACTCGGGGAAAATCACAAAGATAGGAACTTTGGGCAAGTCCTCAGAATAAATGAGAGATGAAGAGGAAAGGGGCATTCCCTGCCAGAGACACTGGAAGTTGGGAAGAAGATCGGGTTGATGAATTGGGGGGAGAGGGCAGGGATTGACCTGGGGAGCACAGCCTGAGGGTGGAGGAGAGCCTTGAAGAATCCAGGGAGGAGGGGATATAAAAATCCTCATTCTTGCCTGACCAGGCGGTGCCTCAGTGGATAGAGCATCAGACTGGGATGCAGAGGACCTGGGTTCGAGACCCCAAGGTCGCCAGTTTGAGTGAGAGCTCATCTGGTTTGAGGAAAAGCCCACCAGCTTGAACCGAAGGTCGCTGGCTCCAGCAAGGGGTTGCAATGAAAAACTAATGATTGATGCTTCTCACCTCTCTCCGTTCCTGTCTGTCTGTCCCTGTCTATCCTCTCTCTCTGACTCTCTGTCTCTGTAAAAAATAAATAAATAATTTTTAAAAAATGTTTAGAAACTTCCTTTAAAAAAAAAATCCTAATTCTTTCTGATGGCCAATAACATGCTCATCTTGTCACCCAGCAGGCTGCCTCGTGTTTTACAGGAAGTTTATGTTCAACAGTGTTATTATGAACTAATTATGTTGAAGAAAAAATTAAAAGCATGTATAGACTCATGTCAGAGGAATTGTTAGGGAAAGTTCTGTCTTTTCCATACATTTTTAAAAGAATCCCCTAATGGATTCTCAAGGAAAATCTTCAAATTTTCAAATACTAGTTGCATAAAAGGTTTCAAAATACAGACAAGATTGTGTGTAATCTAACTAATATTAGGAAGTAAATAAGATCTTGATTTAAAACACCTAACAACACACACACACACACACACACACACACACACACACAGAGGTGAATCAGGGGACTATCTTATTCAAGAATATAGTTTAGGCCTGACCTGTGGTGGTGCAGTGGATAAAGCATCGACCTGGAAATGCTGAGGTAGCCAGTTCGAAACCCTGGGCTTGCCTGGTCAAGGTACATATGGGAGTTGATGCTTCCAGCTCCTCCCCCCTTCTCTGTCTCCCTCTCTGTCTCTCTCTCTCCCTCTCTCTCTCCTCTCTAAAAATGAATAAATAAAATAAAATAAAATAAAAAAGGATTAAAAAAAGAATATAGTTTAATAAATCACAAATAACATCCTACAAATGAAAAGGGGAAATGTCCTACAGAGACAAAACTAGCACTACATGGGAAATTATTAGGGTAGCTCAGCACTTGAGTATAACTAATATGGCTAAAAAAAACAAATTTTTTCATTTTACTTAATTTTTAATTAAAATAGCCATATGCAGATTGTAGTTATGACAGTGAAGAAAACAGTCCTGGGGGCTTCCCTATGCAAACATAGGCAGAAGCAAAGATACCCCTCTCCTGTAGCACTCCTGTGGGAGGAATAATAGGAAATACTGCAGGACAAGATGAGCAAGAAATAGAGAATAAATACAGGAAAGGAGGAAATAGAAATATCACTTTGGGGGCAGATGATAGAATAGTATAAATAGAAAATGCAAGATCAACCAAATACATATCAATGATGTAAAAGCTAGAGAAGGTAATGAGAAGTGGTGCTGCTCCCAATTCTGGAGGAAAAAAAACTTTGAGAATTTATATATCTAGATAAATAAGGTATCTAGTGAAGTAGAAATTATAAAAGCACAATGGGAAGAATTAATAAATACCTAAATAAACAAAGTCACACCAATTGCTCCTGATTTAAAAATTTTGGAGTAATATCAATAGCATTAGTCCAGAAAACAAAAATTAGGTTAACATAAGAATAATTAAATTTCTGCTAGAATGGCCTAGGATGTAATAAGTCACAGGCATAATTAATAAGAAAAATAAATACACAATGATACCAAAGAAGATTGAAGGAGGATATAATAATCAAATTTAAGGTTGAATTATAAGTGATCATCATCAAAACTAAATATTGCTGGCTCAAAGTCAGGACAAAGATTGATAAAATAGTGAGTCCAGAGATGGTTTTAAGCACTTCTACATCCTTAGGGTACAGCAAACAAACAAAAACTAAGAATCACAATAATGAATGAAGGAATCACCATTTAGTAGATGCTGGTGGACCAAGCTGGTATCGATATGAAAAAAAAAAGGTTATATCCATAGCTAATTAAATAGGATAATACTATCCAATTTGGTCAATAAACTAATTAAACACAGAGTACATTAAAAAAAAAATATAGTGTATGTATTCCAAGTGTAGCAGAGAAATACATTCATGAAAATTGAAAAACAAAATAGTATTACTATATGGCTGGAGGAAGGCAGATTCAAGTATTTTAAAGGTTTATTTAAAGTCTCCTATATAAAAAGTAATAAACAAATACAAAGAGGGCAACAGAAAGTTTTAAATTACGATAAAAATAATGGATAAATATTTACAATCCAAAATAAGTATGAGGTCTTCTATTGTGATGTAAACATATTATCAGTGGTGAAACCACATTTGATAAATGGCTAAAGAGGAAAGAGGAAAAAGAGCGAGCAAGAAGGAACAGGAATAAGTGGCAACCCTGTGCCAAGTACTTCATATACTGTGCATGCATCATGCACAATGGGAAATGCACCCGATAAACCAGCACAAGGGAAGATGTTCAGTCTCACTGATAATTAAAGAAATAGGAATCAAAACAACTGTACACCTATGCAAAAATATAAGCGACAATGACAGACCAACACTGGCAGAGTTGTGGGGACCGAGCATTCTCAACCATTGCCGGGGCACTGTGAATCCCTCCAGTGTTCCTACAGGTTGTCTAACAACATGGAACAGTAATGACAAACCCTTTCGATCCTGAGCTGCTCTTCGGAACTATATTCCCAAGAAGATATTCAAAAGTTAAAAAGAGGAGGATAAAAAAAAAGAGCAGTAAAGCAATGTCAACGTTTCTAACAACGTATAAATAAGAACCAAAATTGAATTGGTTTTAAATGACCAAACTCAGGGGAATAGGTTAAGTAAATTCTGGACAGCAATTATATGAGATCTGATCTTTTGAAGTTATTATTAAGAACTATAAGTGATCATGTGAGTAGATCCCTGGTTAGAAAGGTAAATATGGAATGATTTTAAGTTAAAATAAAACATGTAAGAATGCTAAGTGGGAGAGCACGACAAACACTTCAAATGATACATGAACATGATTGTGAATCGAAGCCCTTCCCTGGCTGGAAAACCCTTGAAATGCAGGGAGATGGCAGGTTAAAGCCTCAGCATCTGGCTTGCACAGCCACCTGGTAAGGCTTTGAATTCTATCAATAGATTTTTGAACTACTCAATCAAGAATACTCCAGGCCTGACCTGTTCCAATATTTCTAGAGCTTAGTTTGACTTCAAAAGAATATAATCAGAAAAAGATTTGATCAGCTCCAATATTTTTCAAATGCATCCTTTTGATTTTTCCTTTTATTTTGTGGATTAAGGGATGGAGTGTACAAACTATATTTGCATGATTCTGGTTGAAGAAATTAAGCCATTGTTACCCACCAGAATACGTCAATGACTAAAAAGCACTACAACTTAAGCATTGCCAATGAGAGCTTGATTTGTCACTGTCCTTACGATCATCACCAGCCTGTCTGTCAAGCATGGCCTAGGATGTTTGATATCACCGGTGGGCAATTGAGATACATATGCCCTGGTGGTGGATATCCTAAGACCACGTGAAGTCCATTTCAGTAAACTTCTTCTACAATTACTGCAAAAGTAGATTTTAAAAGACAGATTACAGGGGGATAAATCTGTTTGAGGAATTCATTTGGTATTTAGACTCACAGAGAGAGAATCTGATAAATGTAGTTGGGAGTCCCCATGCTGTATATTCTCTCTGGGAAAGTTCATTCATTTCTGTGGCTTACTGGCCACCGCCACCGCCACCACCACCCAACCTGAACTCGAGTCTCACATCTTTGCCTAGATTTCCTAAAAGGATATAATATAAACTTCTATTATATTTAGGGTTAAGATGTCTGTAAGTCCCTCAGTTACCATGACTGGCTGTCCTCATCTGTGCCCCTCTTTGTAGCTAGGTCAGGTCCCAAGTGGCCCCTGTTGCCAGCCCACCTCCTTCTCTGTTCCATGTCAAACAATTCATAATGGCAAGCATTTGACTCCATCAAGGTATCACACATAGTAAACTTAGGATGGCACCACCTCTCAGAGCTGGTACAGATTATAGAATATTTTTTAAAAAGTCCTAAACAGGTTGAAATGAACAGATGGTTGACAGCTGTTTTGGTGACCACTGAAGGAAATGGGAATTTAAGACCTCTGACAGCTAACTCCTTCCATCCTTGCTGGAAGACAGAAGGTAGGATGAAGGGCACAGGTTCTGGTGCCCACTGTCTGGACCCGAACACTGGTTATGTCTCTTACTAGCTGTGTGAGCATGGGTGAATTGCTTAACTGGGCCTGTTTTACCCGTCAATAAACTGGGAACAATAGTGGTCTTTGCTCCACCAGGCTGGTAAGAAAATTGAATGATTTAAGACCTGTGATGTGCTGCTTGACCAGGCGGTGGCGCAGTGGATAGAGCATTGGATTGGGATGTGTAGGACCCAGGTTCAAGACCCGAGGTCACCAGCTTAAGTGCAGGCTCATCTGGTTTGAGCAAAGCTCACCAGCTTGGACCCAAGGTCGCTGGCTTGAGCAAGGGGTTACTCGGTCTGCTGAAGGCCCATGGTCAAGGCACATATGAGAAAGCAATCAATGAGCAACTGAAGTGTCACAACGAAAAACTGATGATTCAGTCTCATTGTCTCTGTTCCTGTCTGTCTGTCCCTATCTATCCCTTTCTCTGACTCTCTCTCTGTCTCTGTAAAAAAAAAAAAAAACACACAAAAAAACCCCACGACCTGTGAAGTGCTTAAAACAGTGCCTGGCACACAATAGGCACTCAGTAAGTGTTAGCTACCATTCCATCAACATCAGCCACTAAGAACAAATCTTGTGCCCCAGCGCAATCCTTACTTCAGGCAGGTAGGATGGGCAAGCAGAAGCAAGGATGGAGAGAAAAGTACTGGAGCAGAGGGCCTGGAAGCCATCCAACAGCAAGAAAACAAAACAAAGTCATTTTAGTGGCAGCATGCCAAACTGAAAATCCAGAAACTTCTACCTTCATCGCCTCTCCTGCTGCCTTAGGTTCTGAATTCCCTTCGGGTCCCTTCCTCCTTCGGCTCAGCCAGTGGTCTGACTTGCTTACTTTTCATAGTTCTTGTCAAGGTGCCTGCTAAAAACACCCCCCACCCCATTACCTGAAATCATTGGAATAAGACTCTTTGCTTCTGAAACTAGTATCAACTAGCCACAGCGTTTGTTTTCTAGATGAAGAGGTGAGAAATCACTGAGCAGAGTAAGGTCACTAGAATGGCTCTGACTTCGCACAAGGGCTCTGACTTCCAGCACAGAGCTCTTTCTAGCAGCACTGGCCTCCTGGCTTGTATTGCATAGAATCGTCTTCAGGTGATGCTGCTGCTGCTTGAAGCCTGCTTGCCTCAGACACTTAGACTTCCCCTGCCTGCCCTTCAAGGCTTTGCAGCAGCAATTGTAGTCAGGGTTTTTTTCTGCCAAGGTGTGGTTCTGTCTATTTTTAAAAATAAATAACAGGCATCAAAGGACATTCACGGGCTTCAGATAGTTCTTCGCATGCTCTTCAGCGCTCCCGCTCCTCCCGCTCCCCTGCCTACTCTGGCTGTGTCCATTCATTGCCACTGGAACCCCTTACAGGGAAGGCTGAAAAGGACTAAGAATTTAGCTCTGTGGTCATTTCCTTGGGTCTTTGAAAAGCCCCCTCTTTCTCTCTTTCTCTCTTAATTAGAAGCTTCAGCTTCCTCCCCATCCTGCTTTTTCTCCTACACCATTGCAAAATCCATTTTACTTGTCAGTAGAACCTCCCTTTTTCCCCAGCAAGGAGAATTTATCTTCTCTTAAATTTCAAACCAATAATTCCTTCCCTAATGCACACCATTTTCCTTCCTTAGATCGTCAAAAGCCCATCATTTCCCCATCTTCTCCTAATTGTTTATTCTTATTTGGACTTCATGGTTCCCAGTCCTTTAGGACCCTTTCTTTTTTCTGCCTCAAAGAAAAAAAAAAAAAAAGACCCTTTCCACCTTTTTCTGCCAGTGTCTGGTAATACAGTATTCTTTAGCTTTTCACCTTGATTTTGGGCTGTGATCCAATCCCAAATTGCCTCCCCTTAGTTAGACGTTCTCTTCTTTTCTGTTCGGTTCCTGTGCTCTCAGCACCATGCAGAGAGCTTGCTTCTGTCTTCATGTCTTACTTTCCACACCAAATGAGTCAAACCTGATCTTTCCTCATTTTTCCTCAACTATAGATCACTCTAAAAGAGCCCCTTAGTCAGATATGGCAACAAAAGCAAAATTAGGTAAACTGGACTATGTCACAATTAAGATTTTTACTCTGTTGATTGTGCATCAAAAGACACAATCAACAGAATGAAAAGACAACCCATGGTATGGGAGAAAATATTTGCAAGTCATATATCTGATAAGGGGTTAATATCTAGAATATATAAAGAACACCTACAATTCAACAACAACAAAAACACACACAGCCTGACTAAAATATAAGCATTTAAATAGACATTTCTCCAAAGAAGATACATAAATGGCCAATAAGCACATAAAAAGATGCTTAAGTCACTAACCATTAGGGAAATGCAAATAAATACCATAATGAGATCCCTCACATCCATTGGGATGACTACTATCAAGAAAAAAAAAAAAGAAAGAAAGAAAAACAGAAAACAACATCAATCAGCAAGAATCCAGTGGAGAAACTGGAACCCTTGTATAGTGCTGGTGGGAATGTAACATGGTACGGCAGCTATAGAAAACAGTATGCCCTGGCCAGTTGGCTCAGCAGTAGAGCATTGACCTGGCGTGTGGAAGTCCCAGGTTTGATTCCCAGCCAGAAACATAGGAGAGGCGCCTATCTGCTTATCCACCCTTCTCCCCCTCTCCTTTCTATCTCTCTCTCTTTCTCTCCTGCAGCCAAGGCTCCTCTGGAGCAAAGTTGGCCCAGGCACTGAGGATGGCTCCATGGCCTCCACCTCAAGTGCTAGAATGGCTCCGGTTGCAACAGAGCAACAGCCCAGAAGGGCAGAGCATCACCCTCTGGTGGGCATGCCAGGTGGATCCTGGTCGGGCGCATGCGGGAGTCTGTCTGCTTCCCCACTTCTCACTTCAGAAAAAAACAAATGAAACCAAACAAATAATAGAACAGTATAATAGTTCCTCAAAAAATTAAAAATAGAAAATTATCATATGATCTAGCAATTCCACTTCTGGGTAGATACCCAAAAGAACTAAAAACATGACCTTAAATTGGTACACCTATGATCACAATAGTATTATTCACAATAGTCCAAAAGGTAAAAGCAACACAAGTGTCCATTAACAGACAGATAGATAAGCAAAACATGGCATATACATGTGATGGAATATTACTCAGACATAAAAACAAACTAAATTCTGTCCCACGCTACAGAATGGATAAACCTTGAGTACATTAAGCTAAGTGAAACAAGCTGGTCACAAAAAGACAATATTGCATGACTCTACTTAGATGAAGCACCTAGAGTAGTAAAATTCATAGGACAGAAAGTACAAGGATGGTTTTTGTGATCTGGAGGAGGGGGGATGAGTTGTTTAATGGGTATAGATTTTCAGTTTTATAAGAGGAAAGATTTCGGGAGACTAGTTGAACAATATTAATGTACATAAAATTACTGAACTGTACACTTAAACATGGTTAAGATGGTAAATTTTAAGTTATGTGTATTTTACCACAATTAAAAAAACAAAAATGAACTCCTTTGTCACAATGGTTACTTCACTAATTCATTTACTAGCCTGGACTAGTTATTCAATCTCTCCATGGTCAATTTCCTTATCTGTATATAGGATTGGTTAGTACCTGCCTCAGAGGCCACTGTGATTACTAAGTAAATTATTACACCTACAGTGTTTATAGGAGTGCCTGGAACAAAGTCTTGTTCAATAAATATCAGTTATCACAGCAGTAATAATAGTCATTATCACGTATGGGGCACTATTTGAATCACTTTTCTACATTATAACATTTATTCTTCAACAACCCTCTCCACCCCTCAATAAAGCTGAAATTTTATTTTATTTTTTATTAAATATAAATTTTATTTTAAGTAAATGTTATTGTACATCTTAGATATTCATAAAATATAGGCCTTTTCCCCATTTGAAATGCTATTCAATTTTAATCAATTATGTGAGAAAGCATGATTTGCTAAATGTAAATGGCATACATTAAATTTCTCTTTGGGGAGCAAGTGTATAATAAATATAAATTGAAATGTAATTATGTATTATAAATCAAAATCAACAAAAATGTTTTTATAAAATCATATTCATAATTCCTATGTTTGCTTATATAAATTAAGTCTTTTTTATTTAATTTATTATGTTTACATAGATTCTACATAGATTCTAGTGTCACCCCAATTGCATCCCCACTCCCCCGTATTCCCCTCAACATATCCCTTCCCCCCCTCCCAACAGCTCCCTCCTCCCTTCCCTTCAGGATTAATTCCGTTCCTCAGTTCACATTGTTCCTGGATTCCTCAAATGAGTGATGTCATATGTTATTTTTCTTTCTCTGACTGGCTTATTTCACTTAACATAATAGTCTCCAGGTCCATCCATATTGTTGCAAAAGGTAATATTTCCTTCTTTTTCATGACCCCATAGTATTCCATTGTATATATGTACCACTGCTTTTTAATCCACTCATCCACTGACAGACATTTGGGCTATTCCCAGATCTTCGCTATTGTGTACAATGCTGCCATAAACATGGGGGTGCATTTCTTTTTTTGAATCAGTGCTATGGTGTTCTTAGGATATTCCTAAAAGTGGGATGGCTGGGTCAAAAGGCAGTTCGATTTTTAGTTTTTTGAAGAATCTCCATACTGTTTCCCACAGTGGCTGCACCAGTCTGCATTCCCACCAGCAGTGCAGGAGGGCACCCTTTTCTCCACATCCTGGCCAGCACTTATTCTGTGTTGTTTTGTTGATGAGCGCCATTCTGACTGGTGTGAGGTGGTATCTCATTGTGGTTTTAATTTGCATTTCTCTAATGATTAGTAATGTTGAACATTTTTTCATTTGTCTATTGGCCATCTGTATGTCCTCTTTGGAAAAATGTCTATTCATTTCTTTTGCCCATTTTTTGATTGGATTATTTTCCTGGTGTTGAGTTTTACAAGTTCTTTATAAATTTTGGTTATTCACTCCTTATCGGACATATTGTCGAATATGTTATCCCATTGTGTGGTTTGTCTTTTTATTCTGTTCATATTGTCTTTAGCTGTGCAAAAGCTTTCTAGTTTGATATAGTCCCATTTGTTTATCCTGTCTCCATTTATCCATGGAGATAAATCAGCAAATACATATATTGCTGCGATAGATGTTGGAGAGCTTACTGCCTATGTTTTCTTCTAAGATGCTTATGGTTTCACAACTTACATTTAAGTCTTTTATCTATTTTGAGTTTATTTTTGTGAATGATGTAAGTTGGTGGTCTAGTTTCATTTTTTTGCAGGTAGCTGTCCAATTTTCCCAACACCATTTGTTAAAGAGACTGTCTTTACTCCATTGTATGCTCTTACCTCCTTTGTCAAATATCAATTGTCCATAAAAGTGTGGGTTTATTTCTGGGTTCTCTGTTCTGTTCCATTGATCTATATGCCTGTTCTTATGCCAGTACCAAGCTGTTTTGAGTACAATGGCCTTGTAGTATAACTTGATATCAGGAAGTATGATACCTCCTACTTTATTCTTCTTTTTCAAGATTTCTGAGGCTATTCGTGTTCTTTCTTGGTTCCATATAAATTTTTAGAATATGTGTTCCATATCTTCGAAGTATGTCATTGGTATTTTAATTGGTATTGCATTGAATTTAAAAATTGCTTTGGGTAGTATAGACATTTTTTTAAAAGACTTTATTTATTCATTTTAGAGAGGGGAGAGAGAGGGAGAGAGAGAAGGGGGAGGAGCAGGAAGCATCAACTCCCATATGTGCCTTGACCAGCAAGCTCAGGGTTTTGAACCAGCAACCTCAGCATTCCAGGTTGATGCTTTATCCACTGCACCACCACAGGTCAGGCATGTATAGAAATTTTGATGATGTTTATTCTTCCTAACCGTGAGCACGGTATATGCTTCCACTTGTTTGTATCTTCCTTGATTTCTTTTATCAATGTTTTGTAATTTTCCGAGTACAAGTCTGTAACCTCCTTGGTTAAATTTACTCCTAGGTACTTTAGTTTTTTTGTTGCAATAGTGAAGGGGATTGTTTTCTTAATTTCTCTGACAGTTCATTGTTGGTGTATAAAAATGCCTCTGATTTCTATGTATTAATTTCATACCCTGCCACCTTGCTGAATTCATTTATCAGGTCCAGTAGTTTTTTGACTGAGACTTCAGGGTTTTCTATATACAGTATCATATCATCTGCAAATAATAATAGTTTTACTTCTTCTTTTCCAATCTGGATGCCTTTTATTTCTTCTTCTTGTCTGATTGCTGTAGCTAGGACTTCCAGGACTATGTTGAATAAGAGTGGTGACAGGGGGCACCCCTGTCTTGTTCCTGATCTTAGGGGGATTTCTTTTAATTTTGCCCATTAATTATGATGTGGGCTGTGGGTTTTTCATAAATGGCCTTTATCATGTTGAGGTATGTTCCCTGTATTCCCACTTTGCTGAGTTTTTTTATCATAAATAGGTGCTGTATTTTATCAAATGCTTTTTCTGCATCTATTGAAATTATCATGTGGTTTTTCACCTTCTTTTTGTTTATGTGATGAATCACATTGATTGATTTATGAATATTGTACCATCCTTGCCTCCCCAGAATAAATCCCACTTGATCATGATGTACGATTTTTTTCATGTATTGCTGGATCTGGTTTGTTAATATTTTGTTGAAGATTTTAGCTTCTAAATTCATCAGGGAAATTGGCCTATAATTTTCTTTCTTTGTGTTGTTTTTGCCTGGTTTTAAAATCAGAATTATGCTTGCATCATAAAAGGAGCTTGGAAGTCTTCCTTCCTCTTGAATATTTTGAAATAGCTTGAGAAGGATAGGAATTAGTTCTTCTCTGAATCTTTGGTAGATTTCACCAGTGAAGCCATCTGTCCCAGGGCTTTTGTTTGTTGGGAGTTTTTTGATAACTGTTTTGATCTCATTTGGTGTAATTGGTCTGTTTAGGTTTTCTGATTCTTCCAGATTGATTTTTGAAAGATTATATGTTTCAAGGAATTTGCCCATTTCACCTAAGTTGTTTAATTTTTTGGCATATAGTTCTTCATAGTATTTTCTTACAATATTTTGTATTTCTGTGTGTCAGTAGTTATTTCTCCACTCTCATTTCTAATTTTATTTATTTGAGTCCGCTCTCTTTTTTTTCTTGGTGAGTGTGGTTAAAGGTTCACCAATCTTGTTTACCTTTTCAAAGAACCAGCTATTGGTTTCATTAATCCTCTGTATTGTTTCTTTAGCCTCTATGTCTTTTATTTCCACTCTGATCTTTATTATTTCCTTCCTTCTACTACGTCTGGGCCTTACTTGCTGTTCTTTTTCTAGTTCCTTTAGATGCAGGGTTAGGTTGTTTATTTGAGATTTTTCTAGCTTTTTAAGGTATACCTGTAGTGCTATGAACTTTCCTCTCAGTACTGCTTTTGCTGTGTCCCATAAATTTTGAGTTGTTGTATGCTTGTTATCATTCATTTCTAGAATTTTTAAATTTCTTCTTTGATCTCATTGTTAACTTATTTGTTATTTAATATCATGCTATTTAGTTTCCATGTGTTTGAGTTTTTTTTTCACTTTTTCTGTTGTGGTTGATTTCTAGTTTCATGCCATTGTGATCAGAGAAAATGCTTGATATGATTTCAGTCTTCTTAAATTTGTTGAGACCTCGTTTGTGCCCTAACATGTGGTCTATCCTAGAAAATGTACCATGAGCACTTGAAAAGAATGTATATTCTGATGCTTTAGGGTGAAAGGTTCTGAAGATATCTATTAAATCCAGTTGATCTAGTGTGTCCTTTAAGTCTGCTGTTTCTTTGTTAATTTTCTTTCTTGAGGATCTATCCAGTGATGTTAGTGGGGTATTGAAATTATAGTATTGCTGTTGATCTCGCCTTTTATATCCATCAAAGTCTGCTTTATAGGCCCTGGCCGGTTGGCTCAGCGGTAGAGCGTCGGCCTAGCATGCGGAGGACCTGGGTTCGATTCCCGGCCAGGGCACACAGGGGAAGCGCCCATTTGCTTCTCCACCCCTCTGCTGCACCTTCCTCTCTGTCTCTCTCTTCCCCTCCCGCAGCCAAGGCTCCATTGGAGCAAAAATGGCCTGGATGCTGGGGATGGCTCTGTGGCCTCTGCCTCAGGCGCTAGAGTGGCTCTGGTTGCAACATGGCGACACCCAGGATGGGCAGAGCATCGCCCCCTGGTGGGCAGAGTGTCGCCCCATGGTGGGCGTGCCGGGTGGATCCCGGTCGGGCGCATGCGGGAGTCTGTCTGACTGTCTCTCCCTGTTTCCAGCTTCAGAAAAATGCAAAAGAAAATGCAAAAAAAAAAAAAAAAAAAGTCTGCTTTATATATTTAGGTGCTACTATATTAGGTGCATAGATATTTATAATGGTTATATCTTCCTGTTGGATCACTCCCTTTATCACTATGTAATGACTTTCTTTATCTCTTACTATAGCCTTTGTTTTAAAGTCCATTTTGTCTGATGTAACTATTGCTACCCAGCTTTTTTTTCATTTCCATTTGCATGAAATGTTTTTTTCCAATCTTTTACCTTTATTCTATGTGTATCTTTTGTTTTGAGATGTGTCTCTTGTAGACAGTATATGTATAGGTCCTGTTTTTTTATCCACACAGCTACCCTATGTCTTTTGATTGGATCTTGGATCATTTAATCCATTTACATTTAAGGTTATTATTGATATGTAGTTGTTTATTGCCATTTTATTCTTTAAAGCTATTTTCCTCTTTTACTATATTCTTTTCCACCTTTGTTCTGTTTACAACAGGCCCCTTAACATTTCTTGCAGCATTGGTTTGGTTGTAATAAATTCCTTGAGTTTTTTTTGTCTGGGAAGCTTTTTATTTCTCCTTCAATTTTAAATGATACCCTTGCTGGATAACGTAGTCTTGGTTGTAGGCTCTTGTTCTGCATTATTTTGAATATTTTTTGCCATTCCCTTCTGGCCTCATGTGTTTCTTTTGAGAAGTTGGATGTCATCCTTATGGGGGCTCCTTTGTAGGCGATAGTCTTTTTCTCTCTAGTAGCTTTTAATATTTTCTCTTTATCTTTTAGCTTTGGTATTTTAATTATGATGTATCTTGGTGTGGATTTCTTTGGGTTTCTCTTTAATGGAATTCTCTGTGCTTCTTGAACTTGTGTGACTTTTTCCTGCATCAATTTAGAGAAGTTTTCAGCTATGATTTGATTGAACAAAGTTTCTATCCCTTGTTCTTTTTCTTCTTCTTCAGGAACCCCTATGATGTGGATGTTATTTCTCTTCATGTTGTCATAGAGCTCTCTTAGAATTTCCTCAGACTTTTTGAGTCTCTTTTCTTTTTGCTGCTCTACTTCCATGCCTTCGTTTATCTTGTCCTCTAACTTGCTGATTCGATCCTCAGCTTCATCCATCCTGCTTTTAATTCCTTCCATTGTGTTCTTGATTTCTGATATTGTATTTGTCATTTCTGACTGATTCTTTTTTATTATTTCAATGTCCTTTTTTATATTTGCTAATTCTCTATTTAGGTGCTCGTTATGTCCATCTATTGCTGTTCTAAGATCTTTGAGCATCCTAACAATCATTATTTTAACCTCTGCATCTGGTAATTTGTTTATATCTGACTCATTCGAGTTCTTTTCTGGGGATTTCTCTTGATTCATTTGGGTTGCATTTCTCTGCCTTCCCATTCTGTCTGTGTATAAGAAGGGTGTGGCCACAGGAGTCCAATGGGTGTGGCCTCTGTGTTCCCTAGGTGTGGTCTGTCTGCAGACCCAAAACCCCCTTTGCGGCTGCCTCAGGCATTTGGGTATGGGCGTTGCCGGTGCCCGCTCACTGTGGCAGTCACTGCGGTTTCTGCCTCTCCTCAATGGGTGGGGGCTGTGTTCACATGCCTGGGCTATAAGCCCTGGTGGGTATCAGCCTTCACCTCACCCCCTCGGGTTGGGCTGCGCTCCGTACTGGGGCCATAGCCTTGGCACTGCAGGTGGGCCGCACACCTATGCTCAGCCACGGGTCTCCGCCCGTTCCTGGCTTTCGCCCTGCCCCCGATAGCAAAGCTGCACTCACGTGCTGGGCCGCAAGCCCCAGCTCCCGGGCAGGGCTGCGCATCTCTGCTCAGCTGCGGCTCTCCACCGATTCTCTGGCTTTCACTTTGCCCTTGTGGGCAGGATTGCAGGCGGGACAGCTCTTGCTCACCTGGCCCACAGCCAGCTTGGACCACTTTCGTGCGCCCCTTCCACCCCCGCCAGGCAGGACTGAGCTCACATGGGGTGTCAGTCGTGGCCGGCCAGGCTTCCGCCCATGCCAGCGGGACCACACTTCCATGTCCCACCACTGCATGCCTTCTGGCGAGCCCTCACCAGTGTGGGTGGGGGCGCTGCAGCTGAGACCCTAGCACTCAATACTGTATCCCTGATGGCTCCCACCTTCTAAGCGACTCTGCTCTGAGTGCCACGGGAAAGCTTGTTTGGCTGGTGTCCTGCTTCCCTTTGCTGGTATTGCTGGTTCCAGAAGAAATATTCACTTCAGATTTGAGGAGTGACTCAACCCAGGGGTTAGGGTAGGTGTCCCTCAAAGTGTTTCTCCCTGTGCCTCCTGGATTACTCTCTCTTCCTGCTACTCTGGTCCTCTCCTCTCTCCCTGTCCCCCATAGTCTCAGGTGAGTGGTTGTGAAAGAGGTTTTCTGTGCAGTCCCTTTAAGAAGAATCCTGGGTCTGAGAAATCTCTCTTTCTTGCAAACAGTATCCTGGCTTGTTTCACAGCTAAATACTGTCTGTACGCCTCTTCTAGTCTCTGAGGCTACAGGCTGGGGCTTTGGTCTTGGGGCCCAGGACCCTCCCCTCTTCACTAAACTCACTTTCCACCACATGAGTCTCTCCAGGCTGCCATTCGCTCCGGGGAGCTGGGCAGCCCTCTCTGCGTTTCCGCTTTTTTTTTATCAGTCTCAGTGTGGCTTCTTCAGTGTTCCTTGGTTAAAGAGTCCTCTTAGTTTAGTTCAAAGTTGGTTTTTCCAGATGATGGTTCTTAAAATTAAGTTGTAATCCACTTTGGTTCTGGGAGGTGGAAGTTGGTATATCTGCCTACTCCACTGACATCTTGCTGCCTATCCTTTTTTTTTTTTTTTTTGGTAACTATTTCCCACTTTAGGGGAGGAAAATAATTTTATCTACCCTTATGGGTTATTGGCCAAAACCCCCTCCTATAATAAAACACAAAACAGCAGGAGAAAAACAGATGTCAAATAAAATGTATACCTCTTGTAGACATGGGAGATACTCAGGAAAAAATCAAAGCTGAAATTTTACAAATGAGGAAACAGAGGCTCAGAGAGGTTAAGCGATCTGCCTGAGTAACAAAGCTAGTGGGTGGCAGGATAAAGATTAAATTAAAGTTGCCTTACACAGAAGTAAGCAATCATCACGCTGGCTCGAGATCAAGTCAAAATTGGAGCTTATGTCCCAATTATGAACCAGGGGCGGGGAGGCTGTGGTAGGGATGGCTGAGAAGCTCAGCTCTGCTCCAGGCTAACAACCCACCAGCTAAGGAATCCCAACTGTCTTCATCCTCCTCCCACACCCATCCTGCCCCAGGGATGAGACCAGCTGGATCCAACAAAGAGATCACAAGACAAAAGTGGGAAGCTGGTCCCAAGAGTCACCAGGGCTCCCAAGCAGATGGAAGGGCAAGATGCAGAGGGGAGGCATGCGGTGAGGGCCTGCTGGGGCACCTCGCCACACCCTGACTGTGGGGACAATGCCCATGCCACCCAGACAGAAACCAGGGAGCATCTGTCATGAAGCACAAAAAATCCAGGTAGGTGGCCTACACTCCCACCTTGGATGCTCATTGGGCCCATGCCAATTTTGTTGGAGAATTTCTGAGAATGGCACAGGAATTCAGTTCCTGATTTTCTTCAGGGTCCAGAGGGATGTGGCAGCAGGAACCTTCCAATGACTTGCACTTTGGGGCTTGTTTTCTTTGAAATAAATAATTACTCATCCCCATCCCACTATGTCTTTTTAAAACACCCAAGCTGACCTTGGGAGACCTATAATTACTTCCCATCAGAATCTGGTAGTGATAGGGTCTCCAATCCAGAGGCAAGGGTGCTGCCAGGAAGGATGCACCTAGCCGCCCATCCCCCTCACTCCCACCCCAGAGTCGCCCAGCAAGAGATGCATCTCTTGGCTCCAGCTGTCCCAGAAGACTCAGGTCAGGCTATAAGCAAGAGGGAAGGCTTGACCCTTGAAGCAAAGAAGATCCAGAAACAGGATTTTGACATTTGGGAAAGTTTCCCTCCTGACGTTGGGAGGGGCTCTGTAAACACAAACTTAACTTGGGCCCTTCTCTGTGGAGAAAAAGCTTAAATAAATCCTCTCTCAGAGTAAAAGTCCTATTCTCCTATCAATTGTATTTTTTTTAATATTAGGAAGCTAATACATATTCATGGTAGAAAATAAATTAGAAAGTACAGACAGAAAAATTAAAATTGCTCTAAATCCTACCTCCCAGATTTAATCACTACTAACACATTTAGGTATATATTTCCAGACTTTGTTCAATGCAGATATAATGATATGTATTTTTTACATATATACACATATAATTATGTATAAATGCTCTTTGAAAAAGTTTCCATTAATATACTATGAAAAATCATTCCATGTCAATCATATAGAACTACATTGTATTTTTTTTTTTTTCATTTTTCCGAAGCTGGAAATGGGGAGGCAGTCAGACAGACTTCCGCATGCGCCCGACCAGGATCCACCCGGCATGCCCACCAGGGGGCGATGTTCTGCCCCTCTGGGGCGTCGCTCTGTTGCATCCAGAGCCATTCTAGCACCTGAGGCAGAGGCCACAGAGCCATTCTCAGCGCCTGGGCCATCTTTGCTCCAGTGGAGCTTCGGCTGCGGGAGGGGAAGAGAGAGACAGAGAGGAAGGTGAGGGGGAGGGGCGGAGAAGCAGATGGGTGCTTCTCCTGTGTGCCCTGGCCGGGAATCGAACCCGGGACTCCTGCATGCCAGGCCGATGCTCTACTGCTGACCCAACCGGCCAGGGCCACTACATTGTATTTTTAATAACATTATAGTGTATTATTGTATAATATAGCATAACTTTTTAACCATTAACCAGTGTCTTCTTATTAGATACATAGTTTATTTCAAGGTTTATTTAAGTATGAACAATGCTGTTATCTACACAGGGTTTATACCCTTGCCCAGTTATCTCTTAAGAGTAAACTCCTAAAAGTGGAATTGCTGGATCAAAATGGTTTTGTGATATGCATAAATCTTCCTAACCAGGCTATTTCAATGATATACAAGTTTCCTTCAAGTGACAGACCTTTCTTTGCTCTGTGGTCATAATCTGAACCAGCCCTCGGTTTTCTCAAATGCAATTCTTCATCATAAGTAGTTCAAAAAAAAACAACAAAAAACTCCTTAAGCCCCTTGTCTATGAGCTCATAAATGACTCAGTGGCATTTAAAAGATACACAATTTTATTTTGACTTTAGTAATCTGCTAAACAGAGACCCACATGACAGATGTACCAGGATACTTGCCACACAAAATATATTTGTGCAAAATTAGACTTAACAACCCACCTTCTGATCACTCTTCATTATCTGCCTCTTCATCTGTCTCAGCCCTTTCCACTTCTTTCTTTTCCCTCCCTCCCTCCGCCCTCCCTCCCTCCCTTCCATCCAGCTTTCTTCCTCTCCTTTTTAAAATTGTTTCCCTTCTTTCTTTTCCATTCCCTCCCTTCTTTTTCTCCCTTTCTTTTCTTTCTTTCTCCTTCCTGGAAGTAGATAGCGCCAGAGCTGGGCAAAGGCTCTGGCTGCACAGAGCGCTGTATAAGCTGTCTGTGAAATCCTCAGTTTTTGGTATTCATTATTTAAGTTCTGTGGAAATGGGTTAGCTTTGAAGTCTACTGACTCATCCTCCTCTTTAACTTCTTATTTCCTGTAAATGATCCATTAGTTTTTGGCAGGACTCATGTCTCACAGCACTCCCATCAGAAGGGGCTGTTCTACAACCCTGGCCCATTTTAACACTGCTGCTTGCAGAGGAACTGGAAGCAAGATGGGGTAGTGTAGACTCCGCTTTCCTAAAAGTTGCTCCAACCAGCCCTAATGCTGCCTCAAATTAATAATGTGAAACACATGCTCCATCTGCCTGCTAACTGGTGACAAAGCCATTTATGCTCACAATGGTCAAAATTATTCTACACATGAAATATTTTTTTAAAGGATAGTCACACAGGCTGGTCAATCATTTTCACCAAGGGGGAAAATTCCCCCTCAATCAGTCCGCTTTAGACTTCTTTGCCAGTTCATCATGGCATTAAGATATTGAAAGGGCAAACAAATGAGGATTATACACAACTCTTCTAAGTTTTCAAACTTTTGGACCCTAATAAGACATGCCTAGATGAGTGACTACAGCTCAGTGGGCAAGGCCATTGTCTTCTCACAGTGATCCAGGGAGCTGTGTGGATTTTCAAGACCAAACAAATCAATTACAAAGCTTTTTTCTTCTCTCCTCCTCCAAAGATTTTTCTTTAAGAAAAAAAATTAAATCAGGCTGAAAAAGTATTATTATCAGTAAAACATTAAATCTTTCTCTTTTTTCCCCTGTGGCTGATGGGAACAGAAAGATATCCCTTCGATATCAGAGCAAATAAAAGTTTGAATTGTTGACTGCTCATGTTAATGCTGAATCTTACTACCACCACATTTCAAAATGAAATAATTATATGTCTATGCCTCAAATTAAGATCTGTGATAATATATATTGCAGTCCAGGAAATGTCTTACGGTCAGATGATGTAAAGGCTGATTCCCCGTAAGAGTCAACTTTGGCTGTTGCTCCTCATTGACTAAAACTCTCATCTTTCCAAATCAATTTAAGAACTGATGACATCAGGGCGTGCAGCTGGGTTATCAAAGCACATCTGGGGGAGAGGTTGGGAATGGGGAAAGCAATGTCACTTAATAATCAAAGTGGTTGGTGTGTCCTAAATGCAAGATTATCAAAATATGGCTTTCTCCTATGATGGACAGAAATAAAAGGCCTAGGAGAAAGCGTAGCCTATTGCACTCTCTTCCCACTCTGCCATGTTGGAATCCTAGTTTCAAGTTTCTCCTTCTATCTTTGCTCCCATGAGCCCTTTACAGTGGTGGGATTCAGCCAGTGTGCACCAGTTCAGCAGAACCAACACTTAATTTTTTGAGTTAGGCGTACCAGTTGTTAAAATGGCATTTGTAATCAGAATTCTAAGGTGGGCACCTGGGCAGCTGCCCAATGTAGAAATCACAAATTACATTCCTTACTTTTTTTTAAGGTTCATCTGAGCAAGAGTATTCTAAGTGCCCATAGTAATTTTCATTCCGCCCATAGGTGAAAAAACTTGCAAGTGAGAATACCAATCAAGAAGCAATATGGAAATACCTTAAATAACAGTTTTATTGTTTTTTTGTCAGGTATTATTTATTTTTATTAATATTTTAAAACTCTAACATAATCTAGTTTTGTGTACCTCCTTTATTGTTCTTATTTAAGTATTAAATAATAACTATCTTTAGTTAGTTATTTATTAGATAATTATTAAATAATAACTATCTTATGCATAAATAATAAACTATCTTTTGGTATATCTTTTTTTTATATATACTTAAAACGGTCATTAGGGCAGAGAACTCGTTAAATTATTTAAATTCTACCAGTGGCCCTATAATGTCTCTGGGGGATATTCCCAGATTTCCAGCACTCAAAGGCCATCTGTACAACTATAGCCAGCAGCTCCCTTGTCAGAAGTAAACTCTCTTTCCAAGTCCTGAAGTCCTCAAAGCAGCCCTCCTGCACTCCCGTGCATCAGTTCATCAAAGGGTTGGGTGTGGGGTGAGGGTTGTGGGTGAAAAGCCAGGTTCCTGTGTCCAGCCTTCCATTCTGGAACGCTTTCATCTACGGTACTAGTTCCTCTGACACAGCGGGATGATGTCTTCTCCTCCCCAAAGCCTTCATGCAGCAAAGCTCTGCCAGGTTCCACCAGGCCCCCTAATGAGAGCATTGTTCCTGCCCAGCAAGGGCTGCCACGCCCCTCGGAACTCCTCTCCCCGCAGACGCAGACGGCTTCACGGGCCAAGAGATATTAAGAATCTAATTCCATTTTTAAAATTGCTTTTCACAACTCCTTTCATTTCTTACAAAAACAAGATCAAATGTTTGTACGAACTCATTTGAATAGGTTTTCACTTTCTAAACACAAACTAGGGGACAAAAAAGGAAAAAAAAAAACTTCTCGGCGGCAGCCATAAGTCACGATCATCCCGCCTCTGCCAAAGCAGAGCACAAGGCACATACAAAGGACATGATGCAATAAAAACACCTCACGCTCTCGTGCATTCTCCCATTTAACCTTGCAATTCTTTAATGTCCGCATTTTAATTGTGCTTTTAAAGCGTTAAAGTTTTTTCAGAGGTGGTAAAATATGAAAGAATCTGAAGCATTATTTAATATTAACTTGAAGCAAGAGAAGGAATTTCAGGCCCCTTACAATGAACATTTAACCACTCAAACGCCTCAGAGTCTGCATGCAACATCGCCAGCGAAGTCTGCTGGATCTTTGGGAACGGGCGCGGGCTGCGGTATAATGTAAATAACTCCTCATTGGCATCTCGAGCTTTTCTTGTTTTAATTTTAAAACTAGAGTGTAATTATCTCTTATTTACTAGAGTCACAAACACTGCCAAAGGGAAAATAAACCACATCTTTTGGGATGAAGTTGCTGACAAAGGTTTGACAAAGAAAAATAATTAAGAGCTTCGAGCTAGCACCGGGTGAGTCCTGGAGCATGAAGTAAACTTGCCAAGGATGTGCCAGGCGTGGCCCCCGTGTGCCTGTAGAGCCCCAGGGCCCAGCCAGGAGCACAGTGCACAGGGCGGCTCATGCTATTGTGTGGGACAAGAGTCCAAGGGGTTTCTGCACATCTTCCTTTAGTCATGGTTTTGTGCAGACATTGCTCTGTTCTAACAGTTACAAACTCTCTCCTGGCTAAGAAAGCTATCCACGGACAATTAATGTCTTTCAGCTTGGGGCCCGTGTTCTCCAAGTTTGGTTCTGGGCTCTACCGTTTAGCATTCTCATCCTTATAAATGGTGGGGAGAGCGCCTTCGGGACAGGGAACTGCCAGTGGCAGCTTCCTGGGGCTGGCCTGATGGGCACCTCTCCTGACCACCATCCCACTGGAGAGGTCCCAACAGGAGGGTGCAGGAGGATCACATGTGGCTGGGTCAAAACCCTTAGAAGAAATACTCCACTTAAAACATGTTAACTTTGGAGGAAAGTTAACTTTGCTTTTAGAGTAAACTGTAAGAGTCTTTTGAATACAAACAGTATTAAATTCTAGCAGATATTCACTGTATTTTCATTTGTCTATCACAAATGCTAGGAAGCTCATAACTGCAGAAGAGTAAGATATTATCAGTCTTTTTATCATTATCATTAATGATGAATTTATTTTTAATTCCTATAAGATTCTGTCTTGTGTGATTACCTCTTCCTTTCCCCTGGGGCAGAGTCATGTTTTATGATTGGCAACTTTCATATTTTAAAAAAGTATTGATTGATTGATTGATTTTAGAGAGAGAGGAAAGGAGAAAGGGAAAGAGAGAGAAAAAGAGAGAGCAAGAGAGATAAAAACACTGATATGCTATTTCAATTATTTGTGTTCACTGGTTGTTTTCTGTATGTACCCTGGCTGGGGGTCAAACTCACAAACTTGGAGTATGAGGACAACACTCTAACTGAGCTACCCTGCCAGGGCCAATGTCATCTATTTTAGATCCTTTGGGATATGCTTGGGTGATTGGCAAGATTTTAGGTCTTGAAGCCAGATGGAATTTGTTTTTCAGAAATCACTTAATGTGTCTGAGCCTCGGTTTCCTCATCTATGAAATAGAGCTAATATCTCTGTGGTCCAATGGCAGGGATTATGCTGCTCTAATTCCCCTTGAATACCCAAAGGCAAATGTGTGGCCCAGGCAGACATCCCCACCCCAATAACTGGCATGGAGTAGGCACCAACTACAAGAGATCTATTGTTATTATTACTGTTAATAGTATCAGCTGCAAGAACAAAATAATAGATGTTATTGACCCCAGAGAGCAATTTCTAATTGAAGTTTCATTATCTCAAATTAACTCAGCTTTTTCCCTCCTCATAGAATTAAAAAAATATAAAGCCCTGAGATTTTGGCTCCAACTTCTCAGTGATAATTTTGGCTTTAGGAATAGCCATTAAGAGTTTCCAATCCAAAGAGAACTATTAACGCTGAAGTGGAGGCAGAAATTGGGAAAGCTGAACGAAGAGAAGATCTGTTGGCGGCTATAATAAGATCGTTTGCTCCTGCAAATATTATTTCTTGGCTATCAGTATCTTTTGTCCTGATTTCTGCAGGCAGAGACCTCTGGGGGAAAGAGATCGTCTGGGGGCCCACACATGTTTTCAGAACAGGCTGGTACATCCTGTCCTTGCTACAGAGCCTGGCACATTAGCAGCAAAACAGGCCTCTCTTTTGACACACTTTCTTGGTCGACTCTGACCCAAGGCTTGCTGCAAAGGCCACCCTTGAGCCTTCCTGTGGAGCTGGGCTGGTAAACTGCTTCCTGGAGCCCCCTGGTGGCCCTTTGCATGTGCTCGCCATATTCTCACACCCCTTTGGGGCAGGGAGAAAGGCTTTAAAAGATCCAACCAAGGATTGTCACTGTCATCCATCATCCACTGGGGCACCCCATGTCCTTAGGACAAAGGCAGTGTGCTTTTTGTTAAGGCTGGTATTGCAACAGCACATCTCTCTAACCTCAGAGTCATTCACTAAGCATTTCTCAGTACCTACCACATGCCAGGCCCCATGTTGGGTATGAGGAATACAGGGAGAATTATGGGTCAGTCCCTGTTTTCAAGAATCTTCCCAGCCTGTGAAGAAGCAGAGATGTGACCCAAAAAGGACGATATAAAGATATTTGCCAAGTTTTGTGGGAACATTGGGGACAGTGCCAGCCTCCTTAGAGAAAGTAGGAAGGCATCAAAGCAGAGGATCTTAAGAGTCTTCTTAGAGACCAAGCGTTAGCCAGACAGAGGAATAAAGAAAGGAAGAAAGACCAATATGCACCAAAGCCCAGACATATTCAGAGTTTGTGAAGAAGCTGGGGTGGTCACAGCCAGGCAGGGAGGCTGGTGAAGTGGGCAGGATGGACGAAGAAGGACCTGGCAGGCCGCACCAAGAAGTGTGGATGGACTTCACCTTCTCCACTGTGATTTTCCAGCTGTGCTTGAGGCTTCCCGCAGACATTTGATTCTCATTTCACGAATGCTGAGGCTAAGAAAAAACGGTGCCAGCCACCCCTGAGCCACTGACGTCTAATTTCTGCCTTCAGCTCCAGTCTAAGCAGGAGAAAAACACAAGATAAATTCCAGTAGAAAAGCATTCTACAAAATACCAGTCCTCCTGAAAACCAACAAGATCATAAGAAACAAGGAATGTCTGAGAACCTGTCACAGCCAAGAGGAGCCTGAGGAGATGCAACAACTAGTGTACTACGCTGTACCGAGCAGAATCCTGCACTAGAAAAGGGCACTGTCAGGTAAGAACCAAGGAAACCCGGAAAAGTACGAACCTTAGTTACTGATTATGTATTGATACTGGTTCATTAACTGTCACAAATGTGCCACACTCATGTAAGATGGGAATCCTCCGTACCATCTTCACAATTTTCCTGTAAACCTAAAACTGTTCAAAAAAATAAAATTTAGTTTTAAAAATTCCGTGTTCATCCAAATAGTCAAACTATTGTCCCTGAGGGGCTTTATGATAATTAATATTATAAATGAGAAATTAGAAAAATCAATCTATACTCTAATAACAATACCAAAATTTATTGAGTATTTATGCTGGGCCAGGCCCTCTAAGTACTTACTCTACATACTTTATTACCTTTGGTCATCACAACAGCTCCATGAACTAGGCACTTGTCAGTGCCCCCATTTTACAGACGAGGGAAGGGAGGCACACAGCAGATACACACCTCACCGGAGGTTTTAGAAGAGGCAGAGCCTGGATTTGATCACAGGTCTGTCTGATGCCAGGGTCCGGATGCTTAATGACTCGATTCTACTTTATTGTCTCCTGACATTTAGTTTTATATACTGATATTTCACTGAAAAAGAAGGTTCTGTGCTGAATTTTTTTCTTTTGAACATTTGAAACCACAGCTGTATGTGCAGTGGGTAGGAGGGACGAGGCTGGAGCTGGCTGTGGGAGCCCACATCTGGCAGCCACAGAGCGAGGGATGGGCTGGTGCAGGCACTGAGCCCTGCAGCTGAGCTTTCTCAGCAAGGTCTCCAAGGGGAGGAGCGACCAGAGAGAATCAACTTCCCTACAAGGATAAAGCACAAGCCTGTGCCTAGAAGCCCTTCATATCCAGCCCCAACCAACCAAATCACGGGCATTGCTGAGCCCCTAAATGTGTGCCTGGCCTGGGCCTGCCTCCAGGAGCTCCCTGGATGCCATCTCCACAGACAGGACCGACGCTTAGTAAAGGGAAAATAAGCTCAGCTCAAGCATGCAGTCAGTAACTTCGCTGGGAGCCCCTGCCAGGGGTGGGGCCGGTCTTGAGGGAGTGCTTCCTGGGGGCTGGGCCCTGAAGACAGGGAAAGGGCAGATTGAGACATTTTAAGTAGGGTCCAAGGCCAGAACAAGGCAATCCCCCCACCCTCATCCCCACCCTGTGCAGTCCCCTGTGCCAGCCAGCCAGAGCGTACTGGGGCTGAGAGCCCAATCTCTTATCAATACTTCTGTGGCTTTTTCTGCCCTCCCAGATCAATGTAAAGTATGACTCACTTCACCAGTGTGCTTGAGAGGCTACCCCATGCCACCTAGAGGCACATAAGCAATTTGGTACACCTAGAGGTTACAAAAAACACCAGCAAGTCTCCTAGCTGGTCAGCTCCCCCAAAGCACAGATGTTATCTTATATAGTTTGGCATGTAGTAGTAGGCACCGACTCATAGATGGTGAACCAAAGAGAGATTTTAAAATTCACAGGTCATCAGTCATATCGAAGCATATTAAACTGGAGTTTAGAATATTTGGTGCAAAACTCTTGTATTCATTTCCTATGGCTGCCGTAACAAATTACTACATCCTTATTGGCTTAAAACAACACAAATTCATTATCTCACAGTTCTGGTGGCCAGAAGTCGAAATGGGCTTCGTTGGGGTAAAATCGAGATGTCAGGAGGGCTGTAATCCCTCTGGAGTCTCCAGGACCGAACCCATTGCCTTTCCCAGCTGTCAGTGGCCACCTGCACTTCTTGGTTCAATGCTCCTTTCAGCATCGTCAAAGTGATGGTGTACTTTTTTCTTCCATGGTCATGTCCCCCTCTGACTCTCTTCTGCCTCCCTCTTCTAGTTTTAGGACCCTTGTGATTACACTGAACCCTCTGGATACTCTTCCAATTTTAAGGTCAAATGATTAGCAACCTTATCTGCATCTCCACCCTTAATTCTCCCTTGCCATGTGAGGGAACATACTGCCAGGTCCTAAGGACTAGGACATAGGCGCCATTATTCAGTTAATCACAAATTTCATCTTTTAAGGTCAAACTGTAGGAGATAATAATTTTTCTCCAAAATATGTAAATATAATATAAAAGTAATAATTACTACTTATCACGTACCTGTTATATACCAGGCATACCATTGAGTATCTTATATACATTATCTTATTTAATTGCAATTAATGTTCAATGAGGCAGGCACTGTTAATAAAACCAGACCATGTCATTCTCAGACTAAAATCTCCTACTGGCTTCTCATATGTCCTTAGGAAAAACTCACAGCCTTTTTTGATGGCCCAGTGACGTCTGTGAGATTTAGCCTTGGCCCAACTCCCAGCCCCATTTCCTGCAAGCCTCCCCTTGACCTCAGTGCTCCAACCATGTGGGCCTCCTTTCCGTTCCTTGAACCTCTGCGGCTGTACTTGCTGACCTCTCTTTCTGGAACATTATTAGTCCTGAATATCGTTACACAGCTGGCCTTCCCTTATTAGTCAGATCTCTATCCTATTTCATACTGTATCCCAACTCCTAAAATAGGGCTTAGCAGATAGTAGGCACTCAGTACATTTAGTAAATGAACAAATCTGGATTATGTAAATGAGGAGATGAAGTGATAGGGCCAAGTTCACAGAGTGGGTGAAGCATTGCCCTCTCGCTAAGGGCCTTCAAGAGGAATGAGGGATGATGCAGAGAAAACCCAACATATCCAGGCCATGAGCATGTCCAACTTCTTTCGTCTGGTGGTGACCACTGGGGCAGCTGGGAACACCTCTTAGGGTATCAGAAGTGACCGAGAGGAGGAAAACTGGGAATTGTGACCTGTACCTGGAGCCTAAGCAATCCCTTCTTCTTCCAGCCCCCAAAGTGAAAAAGGAAGTATTAACTGTTTCCTGACTTTAGGAAACAACTTGAAAAGCTGGCTAGAAAGTATTTTTGATTCATTAAGCCTGTTTTAAATAAAACATTTAAAAATATCCCTTCATAGTTTTTCTCTCTATGATTCAGCTCCAAAGAATAACAATCTATATTTCTAAGCCCTTTCCCCAGCTCTACCCAGAATGCCTGCAGTAGAAACTACTTATACAGCCTGACCTGTGGTGGCGCAGTGGACAGAGCGTTGACCTGGAATGGTGAGGTCACTTGTTCGAGACCCCAGGCTTGCCCAGTCAAGGCACGTATGTGAAGCAGCTACTACCTTCCTTCTCCTTGTCCCTCTTTCTGTCTGTCTCTCTCCCTAAAAAACAAAAAATAAAATCTTTAAAAGGAAAAAAAACACAAAACGAAACTAGTTATATTTTTCCTGAACATATCCAAGGTAGAATGGAGGCTTCAGAAATAAACCTTAAAAAAGAAAGAAGATGGTCTCAACCTCCAAAAAAAAAAATTGCTCTTTCCATCATCTAATATCAGATACACACATTTTGAATAATAGAATTTCAGTCCACTTTGCTGTCACTTGTGGGGAACTGAAACAGATGTGTTTTTCTGTGAGCGATAGCAATGGCAGTTATGAATGGCATTATTTTAATGTGTAATGAGAGGCCCTTGCATCGTGGATGCCAGACACTGAAACCCCAACCAAGCTCACCACACTGAAGAAGTCGTCAACAATTCCTGCAGGGCCTCCGAGGAACCAAACACGGGGCATCAGCAATGAGCCGGCAAGGCAGCAGCAATCTGGAGAGTATTATAATGATGGCACCAATATTGGAAGACTTCTGTCCTTGCCATCACATTCCTTTCTGCCCCAGCTGTAGTTAACAGAACAGGAGCAGGATGTAGAGAAAGAATGAAGGACCACCGCAGGCCCACCCACTCCCTCAGCCCCGTGGCAGCTGCCTGAACCAAGGGGCTGATCTAGGAGGAGAAAAGAGCGTGGAATTGGACAGGAAACTGAAGACTTGAATTCAGATTGGACTAACTTTCATACCTATAAATTGAGCCATAATTACCTAAATAAGACTGTATTTATTATAGCTGGAAGAGAGTAGAAACTTGTGTGATCCACCTAAAATGTCACAGAACATGTTTTAAGGCGGTGCTTATGGGGAAAAAAAGCTTTTTCCTAATTGAACTCCTATGGAAGTCAGCCTATTCAATCAATTTGTTATAAAAGTCAAAATAAAAACAGAATATCATTTTTTGGCTAGCAAATTAACAAAGATAAAAAACAAAATAATGCCCAGTTTTGATGAGAGTGAAGTGAAGCAATTATTGCTCTGTACTTTGGATATGTCTTAGTCCCTTTGGGCAGCTATAACAAAATATCACAGATTTGATGGCTTATAACAAATTTATTTCTCACAGATTTGGAGACTGGAAGTCCAGGATCAAAGCACCAGCATGGTCAAGCCCTCTTCCATTCACAGATGGTCCCTTCTTACTGTGTCCTCATAGGTAAAAGGGGTTGGCGCTCTCTCAGGAATCGTATTCCTGAGGGTTCCATTTCATTACTTAAGCACCTCCCAACAGTTCCACCTATAAATACTACCACATCAGACTTAGGAATCGAACAGATGCATTTTGGAAGGACACTAACATTCAGGACATAGCATGGTGGGATTGTAAATGAGTATAAATTTTTTAGGCAGTGCCTCTTAAACTGTAGTGTAAGTACAAGTCACATGCGGGATCTATTAAAATTCAGATTCAGCAGGTCCAGGGTAAGGCCCAAGAATCCGCATTTCTCACAAAAAATGGCAAGGATTATAATTTAAGAAGCAATATATTAAAAAAATTTAGCAATATATATCAAAAATCTTAAAATATTCCTAACCTTTGGCCCAGTAATTTCCTGTTAATAATATACTCTAGGGATCAACAAGAAATACATAAAAAGAAAATGCACCCAAAGATGTTTATCACAATATTATATCTACAGTTATAAAACTGGATACAACCTAAATATATGACAACAGGAAAATTTCTAAATAAATCATGGTAACCATCTGGTGAAAAAACAATAAAGTCATTAAATATCAAGTTCTTATAAAATGATGCTATGAAAACATATTGGTGACATGAGAAGTGAAAAAATCAAAATACAAAACTGGGTCATATCATATATGATGTTTCATGTGTCAACTTGGCTAGGTTATAGTACCCAGTTATTTAATCAAAAACTAGATGTTTCTGTGAAGCTATTTTTTAGATGTGGTTAACATTTACAATCAGTTGGCTTTAAGGGGTTACCCTCGGCAATGTAGATGAACCTCATCTAATCAATTGTAGGCCTGATGATCAAAAACTAAGATTTCCCTAAGAAGGAATTCTGCCTCGAAACTGCAGCATTCAGTCCTCTGAGTCCAGCATGCTGACCTACACTACAGATTTTAAACTTGCCAGCCTCCACAATCATGAGAACCAACTCCTATGTGTGTATGTATATATTGTTTAATACATATATACATATGTATATGTGTATATAGGTATACGTGTGTGTGTGTGTGTATGTGTGTGTATACATATAGAGGATATTTATGATCTGTTTCTCTGGAAGACCCTGATTAATACACAATATGATTTAAATTTTGTAAAACCAAAGCTAAAAACATACATAGATGCTTCTTGACTTACAATAGGGCTACATCCAGGTAAACTCATCATAAATGGAAACTATCCTAAGTAAAAAATGCTTTAATACCCCTAACCTACCAAACATTATAGCTGAGCCTGGCATAACTTAAATGTGCTCAGAACACTTACATTAGCCTACAGTGGGCAAAATAACCTAACACAATGTCGGTTGTTTACCCGCGTGATGGTGAGGCTAACTGGGAGCAGGGGCTCCCTGCAAATGCCCAGTATCACAACAGTGTCTTACCACAGATCACTGCCCGGGAAAAGATCAGCATTCAAAATTCAAGTATGTTTTCTACTGAATGAGTATCACCTTCATACTAGTGTAAAGTTGAAAAACTGTAAGTCAGAGACCATCTGTATATGCACAAACTACATGGAAAAAAACTTGGATCCCATAACTGAATATATATTATGATTCTTATTTTCTTATTAAAAGATTGGCTATATGAATGATGAGAAGAAAACACCCAAATATTAACAGTGAAAAGAGTATTGTTTCTTTTAATGTTTCTCTTTATATACTGCTCACATAAATTAGGGGATCAGGGAACATGCAGGTACTCCAGTACTTTCAGCCTTTTGTATAGCACATTTTCACCCATGACATAAAAGTTGGTTTTGCATCTTATTTGCATAATCAAACAACTTTTTTTTTTTTTTTTTTTTCGTTTTTCTGAAGCTGGAAACGGGGAGAGACAGTCAGACAGACTCCCGCATGCGCCCGACCGGGATCCACCCGGCACGCCCACCAGGGGCGATGCTCTGCCCACCAGGGGGTGATGCTCTGCCCCTCCAGGGCGTCGCTCTGCCACGACCAGAGCCACTCTAGCGCCTGGGGCAGAGGCCAAGGAGCCATCCCCAGCGCCCGGGCCATCTTTGCTCCAATGGAGCCTTGGCTGCGGGAGGGGAAGAGAGAGACAGAGAGGAAGAAGGGGGGGGGGGTGGAGAAGCAAATGGGCGCTTCTCCTATGTGCCCTGGCCGGGAATCGAACCCGGGTCCCCCGCATGCCAGGCCGATGCTCTACCGCTGAGCCAATCGGCCAGGGCCTCAAACAACTTTTTTTGACTTGTCATTTGCTTTCCTGATGTTCTTGTTTGATAAAAAAAAAAAATCAAATGTTTTTTATTGCTTCATTTCATTTGAAAATATCCCAATTTTTGTGAGCAGTATAGTTGATATTTTTTCTAACTTTTTTCCTATCAGCATGTCTTAAATTTGAAATCATGGAAAATATACTCACAATATGATTTGGATTCAGCAAAGCAATTCCAACGTCCACTAAAAGGTACACTGCGCAATTTTAGACAACCTGGAGAGCAGCCCACCATTCTTTTCCGTCTCGCCTGCTGCTAAGTCAAAAACTACATTCTTGGCTTTTCCTCCAGACCTGTTCCAGCCCTGCTTTTTTGTGTCCCATTCTGCCTCCTCCTTCCTTCACTCTCTTCAATAAAAAATCTATTACATGGCAAGGAAGTGACTTTTATGATCTGTTTTATAAATGAGAAAACTGAGGCTAAGAGGGTTTAGTGATTTGTACATAGATACCCAGCTGGTATTTGACACAACCCAAATTCCTTCCTTTGTAAACCATAAAACTAGGCGCATGGGAGTGATGTTCATTAATGCTCTCTTACGGACCGTGTGAGAACCATGTCGATCACATTACGGGGTCTTCTGCCTGGCCTTCTACAGTCTTCCTCGGGGACTTCAGACAACAGCTCACAAAACTCTAGGAATGGTAAGGATGGCTGGGGTCAGGTCCCAGGACCAAGAAGGCTCTAGGCTCTGTCACATACCCAGAGCACTCCAGCCAGGGGCCTCTGATGACTCAGGCTCTACAGCTGGAAGCCAGCAGGCCCACCCATGCTCTTCGAAATGGGGCCAAATTCAGCCCTTTCCACTCTCAGCAGCCTTTCCAGTCCCCACCTAATTATTGGCACAAGGCCCTGGCCAGCTGCCATGCCCATGCCCACACCCATGAAGGGACTGCCCCACTACAGAAGAATCAGGATACAAAGGCAATTCCACAGCTGGCACCTTCAAATTCTTAGATCAGACTCTAGCACCAAGGGCTTTCCCTCTTCTTCCCTCCAAGCCAGCCCAGGCTGAGAGTACTCTCCAATCCCTGTAGGACTGGACCCTTTTCCTGGGGCCCTGACACCTTACTTGATAAAAACCCCAGGGAAATGGACCCTGCCACAAATAGGCTGATCTCCCCAAATCATGATCCCTTCAACCCAAGCACTGGTGCCCAAGGATATCCTGCTATAACATGCAATCCCAAGACCTAATGGCAATCTAGGCCAGAATAATACCCAGTGCTTGTTGGACAAATGAATAAACTATGTATAGATCACAACTGAGGTCCTGGTAAATCTCCTATCTAAGCATTTCCCACTAATTAAGAAAAAGAGAGAACCACATTAAATGGTAAGCCATCTGCGCAGCTGCCTGAGGTGCAAGTTTATAAGAAATGCTAAAACAGTCCTGGAAGAGTTGGAAATGTATATAGTACCAGTTAACTCGGGTTTCCACATACTGCCTCTTCCATAACTGGTCCTGGTAAAGTGTATATTGGTCCATCTTTTTATCAAAGATGATAGAGCACTTGGTGGAAGGGAATAAAAAAGGCACTTTCCTCTCTGAAAAGTAGTTTGGATGAACATGTTTGCACTGTGAAATGGGCAAATTGCAAGGTGCAATGAGAGGCCACACCAACCCCAAAACTAGTCAGCTGATAGAAACCTGAAGTCAGCAGGTCCAGGTCAGCTGAAACACTAAAACCAAACTTACTCTTGACATGAGAGCTATTTAGTGGGAATAAATGATATATATGAGCAACTAAATTTTAACTCCTTTACTATATTTTCCAAGATGTTGCTTAGTTCAGAAACCCACATGAAATAAACACCCATGATCCTTTATTCTGGATATAAGAAACAGGCCTATAATACAGCTAATTATTAATATTAATAATATTAATATCAGTTTCTCCTCAGCCCCACTACATAAACGTGGACCACATACTTCAAGTATTTGGCTGACACCGTCTGGGTGTCACCGCCTCAGAATCCCTCAGGCACAGTTGAGATGCTTAGAGCCCTGGCTGGGCACTGGGAAGGAGGCGGGGCCACTATCATCAGCATGTGTAATTCTAGGGGAACCAGTCCCCCTGAGGGTTATGCAGTGTTCCTTCACCCCTTAGGGGACTCGTCAGGGCACTGCTCCCTATCCTGGTGACCTCCAAACCAAGGGTTCAGACTGCATATGGCAAAAATTGAAAAAGCAAGCCCTGGCCAGGTAGCTCAGTTGGTTAAAGCACCATCCTGACATGTCAAGGCTGCAGTTCAATCCCTGGTCAGAGCACAATATAAGAATCAATCAATGAATGCATAAATAAATAGAATAACAAATTGCAGTTTCTCTCTTTTCTCTCTCAAATCAATAAAAATATTTTTAAATATTTTTTAAAAATTGGAAAAGCAAGAGGATTCCTTTTCCCTCTCCTCCATCCATTATGATTAATAGATTAATAGAAATGGCAGAGGATGGGGTAGGGGGTAAAGAAGAAGGCAGAGTGAAGTAGACATTTCACAATGAAGCGTTAGAAGAGAAAAGGAAACAGAACAGAGAAAAGTAGACAAGACCGTAGAGCTGGCCCGCACCAGCCTCTGGGGGGAGGAGGGAGGCAGCAGAGACATATGCTGGTGGGGTTGATGACGTGTTTTATAAAGCACAGATTTAATGGGCAGTGCAACCAAGGGATAGAGGAGGATTAAAAAATACCTCCTCAACTGTGCCAAGCATATTACAGAAAAATTACCATAAAATATCAGAAAAATGTATTCAGTTTTCTGGGACTGAATTGAGGCCCAGAATTGAGATTCAACAGCTGCATCACAAACTCAGAGAGGCATTAAACCTTCAGAGAGAAGGCCAGACCCAGGAGGGAAATAAGCTCTTTCTTAGATGTATTATCTGTAACAAAGTAGAACGTCCACGTCCACATTTCTGAAACTACACTGAAGGGATATAGCTCATCTCTTCCCATTTCTGAGAGCTTATTATGTGCCAGGCACTTGTCTGTGTGTCTGCCATGTATAAACTCATCATCTCACATCATAAGAAGTGTACTAGTAGTATCCTTCGCTCTGTAGAGAGACTGAAAAACTGCAGCACAATGAGGTGAAGTAACTTTCCATTTTTCAGAAGTCACACAGATCATAAGAAAGAGCAATCCTGTAGAATCTCTTGTGACCAAGGGAAAAAAAATGGAAATTAACTGCATCCTACCCATTAAAATTAGTTACTATGTACTGAACCCTTACGATCTGAGCTATCCATCTGCTGCTCCACAACCACGCTCTACCCTGGAAAAGCCAGTGGATGAGGTCAGGACTTGTGCTCCCCGACTCCCCCCCTGCTGGGCCAGGAGTTGGCAGTGGATCTTCTCTGACAGCTTCCTCCCCACACCCTTGCCCCTTCAGATCCAAGGGTAGCAACTGTTCCCTGCTGTTGCCAGCCCTGGGGTGCTGCACCATCCCTGGTTTCCATCAACCTCTCCGCACCTTTGAAAAGGTCCCTTCACTACTCTCTTCAGTTACTCCATGGAGTGTGCCAACTGTTCCTGCCAGGACCTCAACTAATGTGTGAAATTGTGAGCACTCTACGTGAATTTTTAATCCCTACGCCAACCCTACGGGGTGATATTACTATCCAGATTCTATGCTTGGGCAACTTGAGAATGATGATGAGTTGACTAACTGCCCAAAGTCACACAGCTAATTAAATAGCACAGTCTGGATTTGACACAGGCAGGTGTACTCTCGTGTCTATATCTACTTAACTCCTGTGTGATATTGTCCCTCTAACCTAAGTTGGAAAATATCTTCACTAACCAGGCTCTCTGGATTGCTCTATTTTAGAAGGAGGAAGAAACATTTCTAGTGTCATTTAAGAATTAACCTGTGACGGTGGTTTCCCAATCCTGGTCTACCGTAGGGCGGAAAGGAAAGCTAGTGATAAATAATTGCATTTTGAAAACCAACTGACCTGTGGTGGCTCAGTGGATAAAGTGTTGACCTAGAATGCTGAGGTTGCCAATTCAAAACCCTGGGCTTGTCTGGTCAAGGCACATACAACAAGCAATCAATGAACAACTAAAGTGAAGCAACTAGGAGTTGATACTTCCTGCTCCCTCCACCTCCTCTCTCTCCTCTCTCTGCAAATTCAATAAATAAAATCTTAAAAAAACAAACAAAAAAAGACCCTTTATAAACTCTGGGTTATCATTCCCATTTCTCAGATGAGTCTATATTCCAGCACAATGGTCTCTAGCTTTTGAAGATTCATGACCAACATGTATATCAACGCCACAGAAGTTGGGCTGTCTCCAGCATTTTCCATGGTCTGTTATATGCTGCAAAACTCTTTTTATTTATTTATTTATTTATTTATTTATTTATTTATTTATTTATTTATTTTTACAGGGACAGAGAGAGAGTCAGAGAGAGGGATAGATAGGGACAGACAGACAGGAATGAAGAGATGAGAAGCATCTATCATCAGTTTTTTGTTGCGACACCTTAGTTGTTCATTGATTGCTTTCTCATATGTGCCTTGACCACGGGCCTTCAGCAGACTGAGTGACCCCTTGCTCGAGCCAGCGACCTTGGGTCCAAGCTGGTGAGCTTTTTGCTCAACCCAGATGAGCCCACGCTCAAGCTGGCGACCTTGGGGTCTCGAACCTGGGTCCTTCCGCTTCCCAGCCCGATGCTCTATCCACTGCGCCACCACCTGGTCAGGCTGCTGCAAAACTCTTATTAGCAAGAGATTAGTAGAAGCTTCTTGAAAAATATGACCCCCATAGGTAAAAAACGTTTTAGAAAAAGTGTACACTACATCTCACTATGCCACTGCTTTGGAAATTCAGAGAACATATTAAGCCTTACTATAAGAAAAAGAAGCTCTTTTGACCTAGCTTTTTCCAAACTAATTTGAACATAGTGTACTTTTGTGTGTGTGTGTGTGTGTGTGTGTGTGTGTACACCTATTAGTAGCTTTCTTAAATATAAAATTAGATAAACGTTCATACTAAATTCCCTTAATGTCCACATATATTAACTAGTTATAATTATTTGCCTACAAAGTCAATTTGTTTTAATTATGGTCTTTTCCATTGCTTAAAAATAGGTCCCCAGGGAGGGGACTTGAAGCTTGTTAAGGTGGGAGTCACTGCTCCGCCCCCTGCCGCTACACTCAACCACTGGCATACATTTTGAAAGGGCACACTTTGGGGCATACTGAGAAATCATTGTCTTATCAATAGATATCTCCTACTGTTATTAAACAGCAAACAAGCCCTCAAAAAAATCCCTTTAATGGGAAATATAGGTCAACAGTTAGTGCCAGACTTCAGCCCAAACTTCCCTCATCATTCCTTAGTCCTCACTTTGCCTACACTGCTAAAATAGCTTACAGCACGCAGGAATACAGTTGAATCTTTGTGTTCAGGCATCTAGAATTTTCTAAAAACATCCAGATTTCAAAAATGCTTTCTACTTTCCCCATAATTCACAAAAATATATCAGAAATTCCAATGGATCTGTAGTTTCCAGAATTAATCAAGCTGGCATGTAATACTTACAAAATAGGCTCAAATCATATAGGAAATAAAAAAGTGAGAAAGAGCAAAAGAAAATATACAGCTGAAGAAATAATTATAAAGACTCAAGAAAAATTCCTGTCTTAAAATATTTGATCTACTATAACAAAATCCCATAGCCTGGGTGGCTTAGAGAACAGAAATGTATTTCCCATCAGCTCTGGAGGCTAGAAGGCCAACATCAAAGCACCAGTATATTTGTGTTTGGTGAGGGCCCTCTTCCTGGTTCAGCCAGTCACTGAGTCCTCACATGGTGGAAGGGGGCAAGGGCTTTCTCTGAATCCTCTTTCAAAAAGTCACTAATCTTCCCCCAAATTACCTCCTAGGTCTTAGTACCATCACTTGGGGGGGGGGGGTGTTAAAATTTCAACATACAAATTTTGAGAAGACACAAACATTTGAACCAGAACAGTCCCATACACTTGCTACATTATTGCTGCACAGTATTTGGTAAGAATTCAGATGGGTTTTTCTAAAGATGAGGACCATCAAGGTCACATAAGAGCATTCCCCGATGTGGCAGCAGAGAAAAGGGAAGGAGCGAGACAATGGAGATACCATACATCAATATGTAGACCTTATGTATAGATTTACTTGGCTTTCAGTCTAAAGTAGTTTGAAATCTGTTCAAAGCAATTTTAGTATCCAACTGAGTATAAAGCAGAAGAGGAAAAATAAATGGCTACATGCATGAAAAATGTTCAACCTCATCAGTAATCAAATTAAAAAACAATTAAGATGGTTTCCATTAATTAAATTAAAATAATGAATGCAGAAGAAGATGTAGTTAAACAGGAACTCTCAGACTACTGCTGGGAGCATAGAGTGGCCCATTTCTTTTAGAAATTTGGTAATATCTATCAAGAAATGTAAAAGGCTCTTCATATTGTTTGACCCAGTAATTTCATTCTAGGAAATCTAGCCTATGGGAATAAAATTAAGTACGGAAAAATAATTATACTAAAACTGTTTACCATTGTATTTTTATCAGGGCAAATAACTGAAGACATAAAATAGATTGGTAATCTATGTACATCTTCCAGATGGAATATTATTATATTATAGCCATTAAAGGTTAGACTCAAGAAGTGTTTATAGTTACACTGTAATGGGAAATGTAGTGAGAAAAAAGAGATGTGTATATCGACTAAAAATAAACAAACAAACAAAAAACCCACAGAAAAATACTGGAAATAAATATGCTAAAATGTAAACAGTGTTTGTCTAGGTCAGTGCTACTCAGAGTAATATTCGTGGACCAGCCCCGGTCTGCGAACTGTTTACTGTCTACCATGACAATATAATTTTATATATACATTCAGAAACTTTTAGCTATTTGATATTGCTGTGACCTCTAAGTATATGTCCACAGAATTATATAGTTGAACAGCATATACACCAGCTGAGTGCCATCAGATGTGAACGGAGAGTTACAAGTTACATGAGCTACATAGTAGTCACACACAGTAGGACATCACAGTCACAAAGGATTAGAAATGAAATAGAACTGGCCCTTCTTCTAGACCACTGATCCAGATGGTAGCACTGTAGATAAATACTTTTATCTTCCTCATCTCTATTCTAATAATGCTGTATTGCTATATAAGAAAAGCTTATACATATACATACATATATATGTATATGTATGTATATGTATGTATACATATATGTATATATGTATGTATACATATATGTATATGTATATACATACATATATGTGTATGTATATGTATACATATATATGTATATGTATATATATACATATATATGTATATGTATATATTTTTAAAAAAAAACAAGCAAAAAGAGAAATACATGCCACTTAACTATGGTGTCTTTGGAAAGCTTTCCTATAGAAATATACAAACATATACTGAGAGGCAGGATAATGTAGTGGTTAGGAAAACAGATTTTAGAACTGACACTCTGGGTTTGGATCCTGGCTCCACCATTTATATACTAACTGTGGGCTAGTTGCTCAATCTCTCTGTTCCTCAGTTTATTCAACCATAAAATGGGATTAATAGTAGAACTTACTGTGTAGCTACTGGTCTGGCAGGATTAAATGAGTCAATATATTGTACATAAAACCCTGGAACACAGTAAACTGTATATATAAAAGTTCACTAGCATTATTACAAATCATGAGCAAGGGTGAGAGCCGCAACCAGACTATATTTCCCAATTTTTTATTTACAGAATTGGTCAAGAGGAATGGTAGAAATAACAGTAATAATAGCAAGTAATTTTAAGTGCTTTCTGTGTACCAGGTTCCAAGTGCTAAACACTTGACATGAATTAGCTCTAATTATTAACTACGCAATAAACTGGTACTACGTTATCTTCATCCTCATTTTGTGGAGGAGAAAACTGAGGTGCAGAAAAATGAACTGACTTGCCTAGGTTCACCAGGCTATTAGGTCTGTTTCTCTCCAGGGCCTGGGCTAGGCATAGGAGCACAGGAGTCCCTAGAGGCCAGACCTCATGCCCTTTGAGAGCAGAAATGTACTGTCTTGTTACCCGGGGAATCCAGGGTCATCAGCCTACTCAAAAGACTTGGCCAAAAGAAAATTCAGGATTCGTTTCCAGCCAGGGCCCTCACTGGGTCCCCCTCACCCGGGCCAGCAAGCATCAGCTGGCCTTCCACCACAGCCTGGTAGCGGTGTCGCTCTTAGGGAGTGATTTAAGCCCCAAGGAAGGCAGCTTCTGGAATGTAACAGGAAGATACAGAGATTCAGGAGTCATTCCACTCCTCTACTTGCTGTGATCCTTGACACAATTTATTATCTTCATCACTGGGTTCTCTGCTCCTGATTGTCTAGGGGTTGGTAGAGCCATCATCCCTAAAAGGAAGTCAGTATGTTAATGAGTCCCATCTCTCTGTGCCAAAGGGATTGGAGGCAAAAGGAAGGACAGTGGCAGGACCCAGCTGTTTCCGGGCCTGGAGGACTTCAAGGAAGCAGAGAGGCCTATGCCAGCTGGTGGAACACATAGCAACACTGGCTTCAGACTCTGCTTGGGGATGCTCTTCTGTGATTTTCTCCACCAGTGAGAAAGCTGGGCCCTAAGCTGGGCCCTCTGCAGCTAAGAGCGCCCATTCCAGAAAGTGTGGAATCTCTAACTATTTATCCTGAAAGTTGAAGGGAGAAAACAGAAGTCTGTCCTTCCGAGCACAGGGTGCCTGGGAGTGGGCAGACAGTTAAGAACACACAGGATTGTGCCTTGAGATCCAGACCATCCTGTCTGTATCAGAAGCCCGACAATTTGATGCCTAAACATGTGTGGCTAGGGAAAAGCATTTCTAATAAAATGAGAGATCAGGATAACTTTTAGGTTCCACCCTCTTTCTTCAAGACTGAATTCTTAACAAGAAATGAGAGCTTTAAAGTTTGGGTAGGTGATTTTGTTCCCTGCATTTTCTTTTTGGAAAGCAGTTAGGTAATAACCAACAAAATTCAAACCTAACTTTCGACACAGAAATTCCACCTCTACAAATTTATCATACCGATAAACAGGTATAGAATGTTTTTATTTGTTCACAAGCATGTTTAATGCAGCATTGTTTGGGGTAGCAAAACACTACCAAAAAATTAAATATTCATTGATAGAGACTTGGTTGAATTTAACGATGGCACATCCAAGCCAGGCATAAAGTAGTTTAAAAACTTGAGGTAAATCCATATGTGAAAGATACTCAAGATACATAGGTAAGCGGAAAAATCCAAACTGCTGAGCACTCCTGACAATGGCATTCCAGTTGTACTAACGCAAGTGCATATGCTTGCAAAACAGAATATTTCTGCTACTATACTATTATTATATTATTATACAATCTATTATTACTCTTATTATTGCTATTATAATAGGCTACACTATATCTAAAGCTTGAGAGAAGAAAAGTAGAAAAGGGCCCATACTTTTTAGTTTATATTTCTGGCCTCTTCAAATTTTTTAAAATAAACAGTTTTAGCTAGTTTAATTAAAATAGAAGCAATAATATCAATGGGCTAAACGTTAAGAAGTAGGTTCCGGCCCTGGCCGGTTGGCTCAGCGGTAGAGCGTCGGCCTGGTGTGTGAGGGACCCGGGTTCGATTCCCGGCCAGGGCACATAGGAGAAGCGCCCATTTGCTTCTCCACCCTCCTCCTTCCTCTCTGTCTCTCTCTTCCCCTCCCGCAGCCAAGGCTCCATTGGAGCAAAGATGGCCCGGGCGCTGGGGATGGCTCCTTGGCCCCTGCCCCAGGCGCTAGAGTGGCTCTGGTCGCGACAGAGCGACGCCCTGGAGGGGCAGAGCATCGCCCCCTGGTGGGCAGAGCGTCGCCCCTGGTGGGCGTGCCAGGTGGATCTTGGTCGGGCGCATGCGGGAGTCTGTCTGACTATCTCTCCCCGTTTCCAGCTTCAGAAAAATACAAAAAAGAAAAAATACAAAAAAAAAAAAAAAAAAAAAAAAAAGAAGTAGGTTCCACGACAGCAAAGACACGGCTCTATCTGCCAGGACCTCGGCAGTATCTGCAGGTTCTCATGCCCATGGAATGCCCACTGAGGACCAGATCCTCCTTTAATCACTTTGCAAGTACCAATTCCTTTCACCTTCCCGAATGACCACCCTGAGGTAGTCTTAGTAACATCCTTTTCTTCTCTACAAGGAAGCAGGGGCTCAGAGAGACTGATGAACTTGTCCTAGGTCAGACAGTCAGCATGTGGTGGGACCAGGCAGTCTGGTGGGCGCCAGGACCCAGCAACCTCCCCACCAGGCTGCCTCTCAATAAATGTTTGTTGAACAAGTGGACAGATTAGAAAACTGCCAACACCTTCTAAGACTTGAGAAAAAAGTAGATTATTAAACAGCTACTATTGTACTGTTTATTCATCATCCATTATTATGCATGAATGAAAAATAAACACTATTCAGAAAAGACAGCTGTGTTACAATGGGCAGAGCGTTGGACTTCAGTATGAAGAAAATAACTCAAATCCCTGATCTACTTAGTAGCTGAGGGAACTTGGGCAAGTCACTTCACCTCTCTGAGCCTCGGTTTCCTCATCTGTAAAATGGAGATAACAGGACCTCTTGCAGTTACTGTAGGTATTAAATGGACATCATATATGAAAGCACTAAGTGCTTGACATATGTTAGATACATATAAAACTGGGAAAAGATGCTGAGGCTGGAATAAACTATGCTCAGAGCATCCCCAAGCAGACCCCATCTTTCTCAATCTGATGAGTTTTAAAAGTGAATTGAAAACTGATATTCATATATAATCCAAAAATCTGAGGAGGAAATCAGGGTTTTTAATTGTTCTGATCTTGCCTCTAGAATATTGATTTAGGACATTTAATACCATCTCCAAATGCCATGCTTAATTTGCATTGGATCGGAAGCCGGGCTGCTGAGCATTGGCTGTTGATTTTAGGCAGAGACTTGGGGGGGCCTGCAGCCTACCTTCCTCCTGGCCTATGGCCAGCCCAGAGCTGGCTTCACCTGGACTCAGGAGAACTGGCCGGCTGAGGAGGCCAAGTCTTTGATGGATTTTCACTGTTTAATTAAAGTGCAACTGGGGCCTGAGGCTGCGCTGTACCTTTCAGAAAGATATTCATCACGGGTTGCACAACTCGTCTGTGCTGAGGCCATTTGGCCAGGGCAGAGCCAGACCTTGGCCTGGCCTCTCCCTCACTCAGGAAGCCTGCCTTTTGGAGGCCTCAGGGCTCCTCTTCAGGAGCTCATTTCTTCTAAATTCCACCTCCAGGGATATCTCAGAATCAGAATTCAAAACTGGCCAATGGCTCCCAGAGTCCCTGAAGGCCCGTTTCACGAAACATTCCAGGCAGCTCAGCTGCTTCTCAGCAAACACGGTCTGTGCTCTGCGCACATCCACATCCTTCATCCACCAGCTAGGCAGCTACAGAAAGATGGTTCATTAAAGCCCAAATCACTAACCTCTTCTCTTTTATTAAAACTATAGAAAATTTCAAATATGCTCCCAAAAAGAGAGGCTAGTGCCACAACCCTTCACCCCGTACCCACCCTCACTCTGCGACAACGAGTAGCCTGTGGCCACTTCTGTCCCCCTACACCGCAACCCCTGCACCGCAAAATTTGAAGCCAATTCTAGACATTTTATCATGTCATCCATAAACATTTCAGGACATATTTCAAAAAGGTAAGGACTTTTTTCTTTTTTAACATAACCACACTGCCATTTCTCACAGCCTGCAATTTACCGGTGATTCCTAAATATCCTCAAATCTCTAGTGCGTGTTTACATTTCCCTGATTGTCTCATAAATGCTTTCCAGACATTGATTTGTATGAATCCAGACAAAGTTCTGGCTCAGTTGTAAATTGTACCTTTGGTGGCTTTTTTGTCTCCTCTTTCCTTCAGTGCCCACCTGGCACACTGGTTTCTTGTGAGGGTTCTCAAGACCCGGAGACTCATCTGGCTTCCATGGCGCTGGACATATAACCGAGCTCTTTGCTACCTTCCTCACCTGGAAAAAGGGACAAGAAACTCCCTATCCCCTGAGGTCATTGTGAGAATGAAGTGAAATAGAACGTGTAAAAAAGCTTACACAGTGTCCAGCACAGAGTGAACACTCAAGAAATGTCAGTTCTCATGGCTATTCTTTTCTGAAAGACAAAGCCTTTGACAAAATTCACAGGCATATTGCATCCAGGCCTCCAAATACAGTTACATGTGACAAGAAAATTGAGTAAAAACCTGTGCAACAATCCACATTTTTCTAGACTTTAAGCCACTGTTCACCGTGAGGCAGAAGAATGTGTTAGCTAAGAGCAAATCTCTGGAGCTAGATTGCCCAGGTTCAAATCCCATGTCTTACACTTGCTGGTAAGGGCAGAACGATGCATGTATTTGTGAACACTCATTTCCCTTCCCTCTGGGCAGACAACTAAACTATGTTCCTTGGCATCCCTTGTACATAGGCGTAGCCGCATAACTAAGTTCTGACCAGCGGTAAGCAGGCAGAAGTGATATCCATCATGGCAATGCATGGCCCATAAAAACCTTCCACTGCAGTTTTGTTCTCCGTCTCATCCACCGGCTGATTGGCAAGGACTCCAAGAAATTGGATGAAGGCACAGCCTTCAGATGAAAGGGGCCTAGATTGCTAAATGACCTGGTAGAAGGCAATTCAATCAAGAACAATGCCACCGGGTACTGTTGTAAGCAAGAAATAAACTTTTCATTGGGTTAAACTTCTGAGAATTTGGGGTCTATTTGTTATAGCAGCTAGTGTTACTTAATTAACATTACCCTTGACCTTGGGCAACTTACCTGGCATCTTTGTCCTCCACTTTCCTCATCTGTAAAGGTGCAAAGATGCTAACAATACCTATTTCATGAGCTTGTTAGGAAGATCAAATAAGTTAATATAAATAAAGCCACAGTGCCTGGCTCCTAATAGCATAGGACAAGTGCTTTCCCTGATGTCATTAGTATCATTGGTGTTAACTATTATTATTTGAAAAGTCATACCATATCATTAAGAATTTCTACATTTCACTTAAATGTATAAGTTTTAAATCTGTTATTTTCCTGGTATGATTTATTTTTTAACAATATGGGGCCAAAACTGTATTCCAGCCAAACAATTTTCAATGTAATAACAAAAGCCAGTGGTATAATGAAGTTATGACAATTTGCCTACTGGAAATATTTCAGGAATACAGTCATTCTTCAGAATAAAATGCACCCCATACAAGATGCAGCATGTCTCCGGTGCTCCCAGCCAATGTTTTAAAAGATGAGAGAATGAGACTTCTTCACATGCACCTTTCTGGGTTAGCAGCCAGAGCTCTCATCATGCTAGGACTGAGGAGATGTTCACTAAACTCTATGGAATTTAAAAAAACCAATGACCAGATGATCTACAAATGACCAAAAAGCACACAGAAAGATGCTCAATATCACCAGCCATCAGAGAACTGCAAATGAGAACCACATTTCACACACACTGGGGTGGCTTTAATCTAAAAGACAGATAACAAGTGTCGATGAGAAAGTGGAGACATTGGACCCCTCATACACTGCTGGTGGGAATGTGAAATGGGGCAGCCACCTCAGAAAACAGCCTGACAGCTCTCTGAAATGTTAAACCTACAGTTACCATATAGCCCAGCAATGCCATTCCTAGGTATCTACCCAAGAGAATGAAAACCTATGTCCACACAAAAACTTGTACATGAAAATTCAGAGCCTTGTTAGTCTCAACAGCCAAAAAGTACAAACAATCCAAATGCCCATCAACTGACTGGATAAACAAAATGTGGCATACTCATATAATGGAATATTTTTCAGTCATCAAAAGGAATGAAGTAGTGATACATGCTACAGCATAGATGAAACTTGAAAATACCACGCTAAGTAAGTGCAAGAAGCCACTTACACAAGACCACATTTTATAAAATTCCATTTATATGAAATGTCCAGAATAGGCAAAGCTATTGAGATACAATACAGATTAGTGATTACTTGGGGGTCAAGGAATGGGGACAGAAGCCAGAATGACTGCTAATGGGTATAGGGTTTCCTTTTGGAGTGATAAAAATGTTCTAAAACTGGCTGTGTCAGTGGTTGTGCAACTGAGAATATACTTTAAAAAAATCTTTGAATTATATTGTTGAAATGCATGAACTGTATCTCGATGAAGTTACAATATTAAAAAAAAAAAAGTGCACACTCCTCTATACGGATCAGACGTTTCCTGTGGAATTGAGCTTTCATCAGAAACCAGAGCATGTTCCCACCTCATCAGAAGCCTTTGGGAACAATGTACCCTGTGTTAAAACTCAGGTTCATCTCTGTGTGCAAGTGACAATGCCATGACACACCCACGCTAATGACTCTGAAGCTCAGGAGAGAGGTCATGGCTGGAAGTGTACCTTGGGGTTAGCAGCACATCCAAATAAGTGAAACCGTCATCCACGCCCCAATGAATCTGGCAACCCACTGGTACCCATCCTGCACGAACACCACTGTCTACACCAGAGGTACAAGCAAGGTTGTGTGCTTCCCCACCCCCCAGACAAGGAGCAGAAGCTAAACCATGAATCACACTTCCCAGAATCAGTAATACTAAAAGGGCTAGATAACTAGGAGCCCAAATTACTGAAATTGATTTTATATCATTTGAAAAGCTGACATTTAGGCCCTACAAACTGAATGACAATTGCTATCTAACTAATTCATGGTCCTGGACTCCGGTTTCCCACCTGCTCTAACACCAATTTAAGCAATTCTGAACTTTGATCTCCACAGCAGAATGTCTCTCATTTATTGAAGTGTCAAGTCCCAATTGTGCTAATATCCACCTCTGGCAGGGCCATTATAAGGTGTGAAATCTGGGTGCCCATCACCCCGGCCATGTTCAGCACAGTGACAATCAGAATGAACAGATCAATCTGCCTCTCCATAGTCATCATGGGAGCCTTGTAATTTACCATAATGACAGGAATGGAGGAAAAGCAGGGGAAGGGATTGTTCGTTCCCCAGGCGCTTGAGACGCTGGAGGGGCTACTGAGCCTCCCAAGAGAGGCCTCAGCCAAGAGACAGTTGCTCTTCCTTGCCAGGGAACGTATGCTGAGTTGCTTTAAATGGAATTATGTTAGTCTCCTTCTGTGTTCTGCAAACAGCATTAACTAACAGTTTTCTGCTGCCCCTGCTTCTCTCAGCTGTCACGATTAAGTACCTGTCCTCCGCAGGTCTGTCCCACCAGGCTGGGAGCCAGGGAGAGCTTAGCCTCAAGGTAAACAGGAAAACCCCTCCCCACTGAGAAGAAAGTTTATTTCCAAGCCTGGAGTGTCAGGGGATGAGGTGAGAGAGGCAAGACCTAGGTTCCCATGTGAGCACTGGCAGCCTACTCACCTACGTCCCTTCTGTGGGGCCAGCGAAGCCTGAGTCCACCCCAACACTGTGACCTGTCACTGCCCCTCGCCTGCTCAGCTAGAACCCTGAGGTGCCTGCTGAGTTTCGCCAGCTTTTGTCCCCAGGGTTCTAAATCTGAGACCCCCACCCTGGACTCAGATGAGCCTCCCTGATTCAGGGCCCAGGCACACGACAAGATGCCAAGAATCTCTGCACCCTGCCACCTCAGTGTCCACCTCAACTGACCCGGAGGCCCTGCCCCTAAACTGGTCAGACCTTCCAGACTCACTGCGCCTCCCCACAGGGGCTCCTAGCTGCCCCACAGTCACAGCCACGTGAGCCAAAAACAAAGTGCTTTAGGAACAAAAGCTGCTTTAGGACAAAAGCTGTTTTAGGGGCGATTGTTTGGAATTAATAACTCAATGTAACACTGCGAACGGCAGATTAATTAGTCAATCCATGAATGCACCTTGGAAATCAACAAGTGCAAAGCCTGCCCCTTGGTGTCATCGGGCACCTTGCCACCCGGACTTGTATCACTAAGGGAGCAGAACAGGCTGGTGGCCTTGCCCCTCTGCAGTCCATCACCATTCTCACCCAGGAGGTCTGCGGATTTCATGAAGAACATCATTTATGGCTCCTGAGTGTCAGGCTGTGCTTGTCACAGAGGAGACAAGGGGAGTTGCCTCTAGATTCTAAAGGAGATAATGGAATGAGCGAAGGGAGTGTGTGTGATTCAGCGATGAAATAAATGCCTTCAACACATCTCTCCCAGGGAGAGTGACTGCCTCCATGGGTGACTCCCCAGAAATATTCCCTGGGGTGCTGGGTGTGATAATTACTTGCAAAAACGGGCTCAGATCCATTCTTAGGAGATGAAATAAGACACCTGACTACTGACTCCTAGTGCAGGTTGAGAAAACTAAGCCTCTGAGGCATCAACCCAGCCCAGTCAGTTAAAATCCAACTGAAACAGAAGGCTCCCAAATCCTGCTCTTTCTCATGTCAGCCTGGGGATTCTTCCTTTGGCTTCAAGAGCCTTTTCTCCTCTGCGTCCCTCAACACTATGAACCTAAGTTTGTCAACCATAGCGCTTAGCCCACTGTCTTGCGGGTGCCTCCCATTTGCCTGTCGTTACCAAGTTGTGGGGCAAGTCCAAGAATTCAGAAGTTGGGAGGTGGGAAGAAAGTGATCAAAGGAAGAAGGGGCTTCTTGACCAAACCTCCACTAGGTCTTGGTTCAGCAAGACAGGGGTGGTGGCTGTGACTCCCAGGGGAGCTTCAAGAATGACTATTCCAAGGTGGCCACACCTCAGATTCTGTTATAAGGAAGAGCGGGCACTGGGTGTGATACATGAGACTGTATATGAATAGAAGGATGGCCATAAGATAATGCTCTGAAATAAAGACCTGCCTGTACTAGAGCTTACTTTGAACACATTACTGGCCAGAATGGAAATCAGCATTCTTCTGAGGCCTCACCCTCCCCACCCCACCCCACCCAAACCCACCCCTTAGGTAACTAACTGGTCCTGCCAGCCAAGAGCAAACAGATACTTTCAGCCTAACAATGTTGGTTTTACTTTCAAACAACCTACCAGGAAGACCACCCAGATCCAAAGCACGAATTTCCCCCCAATTATCAATTATAAACTATTGACAGTAAGCAAGCAACTATCAGCCTTTGACCCTGCAATTGCATTTCTGAGGCTCCATGCAAAGGAAGTTATTCTGAATTTAAGAAAATAAAAGCTTTAGGTAAATTTATTTCTAGAAGAAAAAAAATGGCCCAAAAGAAATGTTTAAACAATTGGATACTCACTCAATGGAATATTATGCACCTATAAAAGCCTATTTGATAAGATTTGTAATAACATGAAAACTATTTAGCTTATGATAATAAATAATGATACAGAATATTTAGCTCACAATTATAAAAAAGAAAGAAGTTATAATAAAGAAAAAATTTATATTAATAAATCAAATTTTTAGTAGTAATTGCCTTTGGGAGTCGGTACTTGGCAAGATTGTCTTCTCTTTCAATTTTCCCACAAATCTCATAAGCAAGAGCTAGTTTTATAATGGGGAAAAAATTTTCATTAAAAAAAAAATGAGATGCTAAGTAGGGTGGTTCATTCTTCTCTCCCCAGGAGAGGGTGCAGCAGCTCAGAATACTTCTGATTAAGCTCGCGGCTCCCCCGACACACTGCCTAATGTCTCCCCAATGCTGGTTCTAAGGAGAGACAGTGACTAATCACCAAGTTTGGCTTTTCTAAGACTTTGGCAGGCTGATACGTTCCAAGCAAATAGAATTATCACTTAGTAAATGCTACAAGAACCAGGTTTTAGGTGAGCCCTATAGCGACCCACACCATGCCAACTTCTGTCGCAGGTCTGAACTGAGGAAGCAGCTGCAATGACAGAGCAAGGCAAGCTCGATGAGGCTGTGGCACAGGCCGTTTCCCAGGAAGTGAGGGGAGTTGCAGTGAGAGCTCTCCACTGAGGAGCAATGATAGTGACCTTGCTCCATCTGACTTTCAGATCTCCTTCACTGTGTAGGTAGTGAGTACGTGGGCTGGAGAGAGTTTCAGTCTGCACATTTCTCTCATCTCCCCCGAACCTTGCAATTTCATCTCAGTCCTTCTTCATTTAAGCATTCTAACATGAATACGTGCAATGCCATTTCTGCAAAGCACGCATTTCTGGATGAAAAGAACACTGGCCTCGACACTCGACCTCCTCACCAGGCCTGACCAGCGGCCCTCCATGGAGGCTCACTGCCGCCCCAGCACAGTCAGATTCTAGGACCCAAACCTCTGGCCTCGGGGGCCTGTGTGTGTCTGTCAGACAACAGGGCTCAGTGAAAATGTCTTCTCACAGAGAGTAAAGTGATCTCTGGGCAAGGGAGGAGGCAGTTGTATAAAAGAAACACATACAGACACACACACACACATACACACATCTAACAGTTGAGCCTTGATGGAATCAAGGGATGAGAAACATCATCTAAGGTTAGAACACAATTTGAAATAATCTAGACACTCCCTCAATAGTAAGAAAATGCCCACTGATGATTATCAAGCAGTTAGTTTAGAACCATTTTAGCCTTGGCCGGCAGTTCAGTGGGTTTAAGCGTAGACTCAACAAATTGATGTTTCTCTCTCTCACTCTCTTCCCCTCTCCTCTAAATATCCATAGGTAAATAAAATAATTAAAAAAAAAACAAAAACATTTTGAGGGCACCTGGTAAAACCCTGGTGCTGAGCTGGCACCCGGGACATCAGTGTGAGCTGCACCCCCCACCCCCCTGGCTCCTGCAGAAAACGCAAGGGAAGGTGCGGGCGGGGACGGGGACGGAGCCAGACGGGCTTCTTTGTCCTCAGGTCTCTGGGCGTCAGGCCAAGCCCTATTTGGATTTCTTACTGATTTCAGGCTACAGAACATATTGAAAATTTAACAGGATGTTTACAACTTTTTAAAGTCTTCTAATTTCTTAATTTCATTTTGAAAAGTCTCTTGGTCTTGAAATTGTTGTAGAGCTTTCCGCAATGTGCTTTTATTCCCCCCCTGACCGTGAGGAGAGAATTTTGATGCTGACAAATGTTTACACGAGGAGCTCAACCCTTCCCCTGTACTAATGGCTAAAACATAATTACAAACTGCACTTGTTAACCAAATAGAGATATTCCATGAGACAAGGAGACCGACTCCTAATATGGAGGTGTCCTTGGGCCGCAGCCCACTTATCCCGGTTTCCATCTCCTGCTCCCGACATGGAGGTGCCTTCATTAGCGGAGGAAAGAAAGAGGTCTTTGTGATGATGTCACTCCCAGACCACCCTACACAGACAATAAAACGGAATTTGAGAGAAGCCTGGCAAAACGAGAGTGTAGGCATCATAGAACACCAGAGTGGCAAGGTTATACAGCCTAGTCCACGAGGTCAGAAATGGGCAGAGGGGCCGGTCCTGGGGTGGCGCAGTGGACCTGGAATGCTGAGGTTGCAGGTTGGAAACCCCGGGCTTGCCCAGTCAAGGCACACACAACGAGCAATGAGTTGATGCTTCGCTCTCCTCCCCCCTGCCTTTCTCTCTCTCCTCTCTCTAAAAGAAATGGGCAAAGGGGAAGAGACTTGTCTAAGGTTATACAACCAGTTAGTGGTGGACTATTTTCACTAAGGTAAATATGGGGAAACTCATTCCATAGAATTTCCAATATTGCTACGTGTTAAATATTACAGGAGGCAGGAGGGCTACAGGGGGAGAGACTTCACCACAGTGTGAGACACACACACACAAATGGCTGCAATACAATGTGTCTAATGCTACCACAGATACATGGACAAGGTAGGTGGGGCCACAGAGAAGGAAGCATCCTGGTCCTCCTTGGAGAGCTATAGATGGCATCAAGCAGAAGGGGATATCTCAGTTGGGTCTTATTGACCGAATAGGAGTTTGGTGTATAGAGAAGGAAAGACATTCCATTCATTCCAGAAATATAGAACAGCAGGTGTAAAGTTTAATACCTTGAAAAACATGATGCATTTGGAGAATGAAAAGTGGTTTGATGTGGTTAAAATGGAGGTTTGTTGAAAGGGAAATAAAAGAGATTAGACTAATGAGTGAAGGTCTTGAAAGCCTTGCTAAGAAGTCTGCCCTGGGAGATACTATCTTTGTGTTAAAACAAAAACCAACCCCCCCCCCAACATATTGGCAAAAGGATGAAAGATGGACTGAACCAGAAAGGGCCAGAGATAGGGAGACTAGTAGGTGGATACTGCAATATTTCAGGTAGAAAATAAAGACAGTAAATTTTTTTAAAACATACAATCTAAAAGAGGACAAAGAGCACCGATGAGGCCTGAATTAAGGCGGTGATGCTTAGAAGGCAGCGTTAGCAAGTTCTATGAGATGACTGGGTGTGAGGAAGAAAGGGAGCAGGGGTGGACAAACTACTGGCCATGGGTTTTACCTTTTTAAGTAGCTGGAAAAAATAAAGAACAAGAATCTTTTGGGACACATGAAAATGATCTGAAATTTAAATTTCAGTGTCCATAACTGCATTTATTGGAATGCAACCATGCTTGTTCATTTACCTATTGTCCATGAAAATGTGAGCAGAGCTGAGTAGAGGCTAGAGGGTCAGCAAAGTCTTTTTTCCTCCTTCTTATTGAATTTATTGGGGTGATACTGGTTAACAAAATGATACAGGTTTCAGGTGCATAATTCTACAACACATCATCTGTACACTGTATTGTGTGTTCACCATCCCAAGTCAAGTAAAGTCTTTTATTTATTATTATTATTATTATTTTTGTGTGTGTGTGTGGCAGAGACAGAGAGTCAGAGAGAGGGACAGACAGACAGGAAGGGAGGGAGATGAGAAACATCAATTCTTCATTGCGGTTCCTTAGTTGTTCATTGATTGATTTCTCATATGTGCCTTGACCAGGGGGCTACAGCAGACCGAGTGACCCCTTGCTCGAGCCAGTGACCTTGGGTCCAAGCTGATGAGCTTTGCTCAAACCAGATGAGCCCGCGCTCAAGCTGGTGACCTTGGGGTCTCGAACCTGGGTCCTCCATATTCCAGTCCGACACTCTATCCACTGTGCCACCACCTGGTCAGGCTCAAGTAAAGTCTTAAATACCCATTTAGTATCTGCCCTTTAAGAAAAACTCACTGACCTCTGAAGCAGAGGGTGACCACAGCATTTCCGCCTTAGGCAGCTGGTGAAAGTGGAGGAGTCGAGGCAGATTTGGGCAAGTGGGGCAAATAAGTCTATCCAGGGCATGTTGAGCTTGAGGATCCTGTGACACACCCGGGAGACGGCGGAAAGTTATGGAGCGGGACCATATGCGAAGATCTGGATTTGAGAACTATCAATGGGTAGATGGTCACTGAAGCTATGACAGCAGAGGAGATAGATACACAGGGGAAAAGGAAACAGCAAAACAGGTGAAGTCAGAACCCCAGGGAATGCTACAGAGGGGCAAACAGGTAAGAAAAGCCAGAGAAGGCCCTGGCTGGTTGGCTCAGTGTTAGAGCATCGGCCTGGCGTGCAGAAGTCCCGGGTTCGATTCCCGGCCAGGGCACACAGGAGAGGCACCCATTTGCTTCTCCACCCCTCCCCCTCTCCTTCCTCTCTCTCTCTTCCCCTCCCGCAGCGAGGCTTCACTGGAGCAGGGATGGCCCGGGCGCTGGGGATGGCTCCTTGGCCTCTGCCCCAGGCACTAGAGTGGCTCTGGTCGCAACAGAGCGACGCCCCAGAGGGGCAGAGCGTCGCCCCCTGGTGGGCGTGCCGGGTGGATCCCGGTCGGGCGCATGCGGGAGTCTGTCTGACTGTCTCTCCCCGTTTCCAACTTCAGAAAAAAAAAAAAAGCCAGAGAAGAAATCTGAAAAAGAGTTGTGGGAGCCTAGCCTGTGGTGGCGCAGTGGATGGAGCATCAACCTGGAACACTGAGGTTGTCAGTTCAAAACCCTGGGCTTGCCTGGTCAAGGCACATACAGGAAGCAAACAGTAAACAATGAAAGTCAAGCAACTACGATCTCACTCCCTCTTTCTCTCAAATCAATACATTTAAAAAAAAAAACAACTTAAAAAAAAAGAGTCATGGCAGACACAGGGAGCAAATTCAGTGTGGATTAAGATCGAGGGAGAAGATAATTTTAAGAAAAAGACAAAATTGAATCATGTCAAATGCCACCAAGAGCTCAAGTGGAATCAGGATTGGAAAGGAGAGGATGGCTTTGGAGACCTCGGTCAGTGAGGCGTGAATAGTGGGGACAAACTGGACCCTCCAGTTGGCTTCCACGACTCCACACTCCCTGTCTTTCTCCTCTCGCATCCTTTTCAGCCTCCTTCTCGCTGGTCCCTTCTCATCTCCCAGCTTCTAAGTGGTGAAAGCTGTTGGGCTCGGTCGTTGGACCTGTTCTACTTTTCATCCACACTCCTCTCCTTGATGATCCCATTGAGTCTCAAGGGTTTAAATACATCTACACACTGCTGTATCCCAACCCAGACCTCTTCCCTGAACTAGACTCCTGGAACCAACTGCGAGCACACCGCCACCAGGAAGTCCAGTGGGGACGTCTAACTAAACAATGCCAAAACTGGGCTCCCGCTCTTTATCCCCAGACCAGCTCTTCTGCAGAATTCTCCATCACAGGTAAAATCAGTTCCATCTTTCTTGCTGTTCAAAGCAAAATTGGGACTCATCTTGATTCTACTCTCTCATCTTCCATCCAATCTTTCAGTAAATCCTATCTGCCGTATCTTCCAACTAGATCCAGAATTCTATGCTTAACCCCCTCAACAGCTACCACTCAGCTCTAGGCCACCGCGGTTTCTCATCTGGATCATCACAGCAGCCTCCTAACTCACCTCCCTGCTTCAACCCCTGTCCCCTCAGTCACTTAACATTATCAGAGTGACCCTGTTAAAACAGAAGGACAATCATATTATTTCTTTATGCAAAACCCTCCAAAACATGCCCATTTCACTCTGACTAAAGGCCCTCGTCTTACAATGGCCTCCAGGGTCCTACACAACCTGCCCCACCCTAATTGTTCCTGAGACCATATGGCCTCCAGGGTCCTACACAACCTGCCCCACCCTAATTGTTCCTAAGACCATACCACCTTCCACAGTTGTGTTCACTCTCTCCTCTAGTGAGAGGGACCTCCTTGCTGGTCCTCAACACACCAGGTCCACTCCTGCCCCAGGGCCTTTGAATTTGTAAGTCCCTCTGTCTCCAAGGTATACCTATGGCTCTCTTATCAGTTCCTTCAGGTCTTTACTCACATAAAACCTTCTTTGTGAGGTCTTCTCTAACCATCCTATTTCAAACTGCCTACCAGCCCTCATCCCACACCACTCCACTTTCCCTTTTCCTTCATTATTTCACTCTTATAGCACTATCACCACTCACATAAAATGCACATATTTTACAAATCCATCTCTTTAGTACTTGTCTCCCCTACTAGAAGGTAAGCTCCATGAGGGCAGGGATCTTTGTTTGTTTTTTTCCTTGCCACTTCCCAGCATCTAGCACAGTACCTGGCATATGCTAGGCACTCAAATAACTGCTGACAGAATGGGTATAGTGGGTCACGGAGTGACTAGGAGATACGAAAGGGGAAGTCAGTACATACAACTCTTTTAAGATCTCTGATGAGTAGCGGAGATTTTTTTCAAATGGGAAAGACTCAAGCATATTTACAGAATGTTAGGGGAACAGGGCAGTATGAAAGGGCTGAGGATATGAGAAAAAGGTATCTGGCTATGCCAAGTCTGGGAGAAAGGGGAACTGAAAGGTCAATGAGTAAGTGGAGAAGGAACTTCCATGGAAGGGACTAGGGCAGGAAGGGAGCGAGAAAGAAGATGTGTGGGCGTATGTGTGGGTGTGTGTGGAGGGGTGAACTAAAGGTAAATTGAATAAGCTAATACCTGGTACTCAGTTTTCTGTCTCAAGGTCTGGGGAAGAGCTTGAGTGGTGAGGGTCTAAGAAGGTCCTTCAGAAAATGAGAATGCAAGCTGATTAGAAGAAAAGAACAGCTCAGCCATGCTGAGGGTTCTGCTCACTCTGGAAACCATAAATACATTGCAGAGTTTTGGGATTTCCCCGTTATACTGGACAACCAACTAGAACCAGAGTGATAAGCCCTAGGATTATTATAAGAATTGTAAAGTAAAGCACTCATTAAACAGTTTAGACAACAGACAATGTAAAACTCTAAGGATAATAAATAAATGGGTAAAGGATAGGAATAACCATTGTGCTGACCTAATTAAGGGCACCTGTAGCTGGCAGGCACCTCTCAAGATGCGTTCCTGGAAAGAGCAAGTCTTGAGGAAGAAAAATGAAATGTAGCCCTTTGGCAAGTGGGCTCTGAAAGACTAGTCTAAGAACCTACACAGGAGGACACACATGGCATAAGGAGGGATGGGAAACTCCAAAGAGAATATCTACAGAGAAAAACAAAAGCCTTTTAGCTATAACTCACTAGACAAGGCCCAGATATTTTTAAATGCTAAATTGTGACATTTCAGGCTTTGGCCAGTTGGCTTAGTGGTAGAGCATTGGCCCAGCATGTGGAAGTCCCAGGTTCAATTCCTGGTCCTGGTCAGAGAACACAGGAGAAGGGACCATCTGTTTCTCCATCCCCACCTCTCTTCTCCCATGGCCATGGTTCCAATGGTTTGAGCAAGTTGGCCCTGGGCACTGAGGATGGCTCCATGGCCTCACCTCAGGCACTAAAATAGCTCAGTTGCCAAGCAATAGAGTAGCAGCCCCAGATGGGTAGAGCTTCGCTCAGTAGGGGGCTTGCCAGGTAGATTCCAGTCAGGGTGCATATGGGAGTCTGTCTCTGCCTCCCTGCCTCTCACTTAATAAAAAATAAATAAAAGGAAATGTGACATTTCAGAAACCGAATGCTCTGACTTGCAAGGAAAGATTCCTAATTTCCAAAGTGCTTACATGGGCTTCATACAACCAGTGTCTTACATGGGCTTCATACAATCATGGGCTACTAGGCTATTTGCAGAACCTGTAGAATCTTCTGCCATCCATAATGAAAAGACTATTTCAATAGTCTTGAACCCAGTAGGAAGCCAGCAGAGCAAGGAATTCTTGGTGATGTAGGGGTCAGCTCTCTTAAGGCACAGAACAGGCAGTGCAGAAAACATAGTGAGCAGCTGTGTGAAACTGAGCTGTCAGTTTTAATAGCTACTATTATTTGTGCCATTTATACATATTACCTCATGCAATCTCACAACCTCCATGTAAGGAAGGAATTTTCACATTTTATAGATAAACAAAACAAAGGCTTCAAGAGATTAAGGAATTTGTCCTAAATCACAGCAATAAATAAGGAGCCAGATAAGAAATGAAACCCAAAAGTGTCTAGTCCCAAAGGCCACACTTTTTATTTTTAGTGCGCGCATGCAAGAAAGAGAAAAAGAGGTCCTGGCCGGTTGGCTCAGTGGTAGAGCGTCGGCCTGGCGTGTGGGGGACCTGGGTTCGATTCCCGGCCAGGGCACATAGGAGAAGCGCCCATTTGTTTCTCCACCCTCCTCCTTCCTCTCTGTCTCTCTCTTCCCCTCCCGCAGCCAAGGCTCCATTGGAGCAAAGATGGCCCGGGCGCTGGGAATGGCTCCTTGGCCTCTGCCCCAGGCGCTAGAGTGGCTCTGGTCGCGGCAGAGCGATGCCCCGGAGGGGCAGAGCATCGCCCCCTGGTGGGCAGAGCATCGCCCCTGGTGGGCGTTGCGGGTGGATCCCGGTCGGGCACATGCGGGAGTCTGTCTGACTGTCTCTCCCCGTTTCCAGCTTCAGAAAAACACACACACACACACACACACACACACACACACACACACACACAAAGAAAGAGAAAAAGAGAGAGAAAGGGAGAGAGAAGCATCAATTCTTCGTTGCAGCACTTCAGTTGTCATTGATAGCTTTCTCATGTGCACCTTGACCTGGGGGCTCTAGCTGAGCCAGAGACCCCTTGCTCAAGCCAGCAACCATGGGGTCAGTCTATGATCCTGCGCTCAAGTTGGCAACATCAGGGTTTCAAACTTGGGTCCTCAGCTAACCAGGCTGATGCTCTATCCACTGTGCCACCACCTGGTCAGGTCCAAAAGCCATGCTTTCAACCTCTATTATCTACTACCTCTCTAATGCTTTTTTCTTTTTCTTATGAAAACACTGAAATGATGACCAGCTTAATATATTCCTATGAGACTTTAGTTATCCTATAATGTAGCTAGTAAGTATTCTTAGGAAGACATATTTTTATATAAAATTATTGACCTAAATATCTAATGAACATGAATTATGTCCTTCCAAGCTTTGTATCCTACAGTGGGACATAACAGGTATCAAATGAGTGAATGGTAGTTCTTGGGCCAGGAGAATTCTATGTCAAAACATTGAAACAATTTGTGGATAGACCAACATCAGTAATCTTGAGGAATCATGAAGAATAGGAGGTTCCAGAACACTAGAGGTAAAGTGGAAGAAGGCAATTTCTGCAAAGCACAGAGCTGAGAGATTATGCATGATCCTGAGCAAGATCTAACCTGATTGTTACTGAAATGATGGCTAGTGGGCCCCTGGGAAGGTAAAGCGCCGATCACTGAGACCCAGCACTTGCTTACCAAGAGCAGTCATTTCAGACCCACCCCACTGCCTTCTTTGACGGGCCTCATGGTGAAGTGCAACTGCAAGCAGCTGGAGCTGGTGATGGCTGGCCCCTTTAAGAGAAGCACATGCTCTTCAATTTAATCATTTACATGCCCTGAATAATCTAATAGACTGAAACAGAATCAGGATTTAACAGTTAAGTATAACAAGGATTATAAAAAGATCTTGCACTTGATTTCAAAAACACAATTGAGTAAATCTGAGAGAGGGAAGGGAATGATTTAGGAGCAACAAACATAAAAATAATCATACAACTGGCCTGACCAGGTGGTGGCGCAGTGGATGTAGCATCAGACTGGGATGCAGAAGACTCAGGTTCGAGTCCCCAAGGTTGCAAGCTTGAGCGTGGGCTCATCTGGTTTGAGCAAGACTCACCAGCTTGAGCCCAAGATTGCCAGGTCGAGCAAAGGGTCACTCGGTCTTTTGTAGCCTCCCGGCCAAGGCACATATGAGAAAGTAATCAATAAACAACTAAGGTGCCGCAAGGAAGAATGGATGCTTCTTATCTCTCTCCCTTCCTGCTGCCTGTCTGTCTCTGTTCCTCTCTCTGACTCTGTCTCACACACACACACACACACACACACACACATCAGCTGATAATAAGCTCTGTGAGATAACAGATAACAGTTGTGATGTAGCTGGTACAATAAAGAAAAGCAGCTTTGGCTGCATTAATAGAACATGGTGTCTACGCTAGAACAAGGAGGGGGACAGCCGTGTTCTAGCCAGGGTTGGCTGCACTGGACTGCTATTGTACTATGTTGACTCTGGGCAGCTAGCTTTGGGAGGGTCTGCTGGTTATTCTCCATTGCCCCCGCCACTATGATCTATACTCTGCACTGCTCTGTGCCCTGAGGGAGCTGACCCCAACATCACCCAGAATCCCTTGCCCTGGTGACTTCCCACTGGGTCCAGCCAACTGAAAGTACCAGAGAGAGATTCAGGGCAAAAAGAGAGAGAACATGCAGAGTCTCCCGTGTGCGATGTCTCCCTGCTCCATCTGTCTCCACATTTTGGACAGTGGTTCTGTCCCTCTATAGCTGTGGTTCCTGTCAGGCAGCCCCCTTTCAGAACGCCAGCTCTCAGTGGGTTCTAGTTTGCTTCCCTTGTCCTTTTGGGTATAAGGATAGTCACAACTTCCCCCTGTCTTCTGCTAGCCTCTAGGTTCCTGATTATCCCTCTGGGTTCCATGAACTCTGCCCAAACCTCTGTGAACAGTCCCTTCCCTAAATTCTTTTCAAAATCCCAACTAAGTTGAAAAAAAAGCAAGAAAAAATCCCAACTAATTCGACCCTCTGTTTTGTTTCCTGCAGGGACCCCGAGTGAAGCTGAAGGGAAAGTATGACAGTGAGCCATAAAATCATGTCTGTGAGGACCACCTATAGGAACAGAAAATGCATGGCTTGCTGAGAAAGACTGCAGGAAACAGGCTAGTCTACCTGAAAAAAAAAAAAAGGGCCACCATCAAACTCATTCTTCTGGCTCCACGAATAGAACAGTAGTAGATACAGAGAGACCAAGCTTTTACTTTTCCAGTGAAATAAACGTTTCTAGAGTTGGTGAAGGTCGAGGAGAGTTCTTCCAGTAGGTTATGAGCCTCAGAAATTCTGGCTTGCCCAGTCTTAAACAAAAGAGCCCACACCAATAGTGCTGTAGGAAAATGAAGGGTAGTCTGGAAAAGGGTTTTCCAAGTCAGTGTTTCATGATTTGCTACCAACTGCACACTACTACTCAATGGTTTACCAAAATAATCAAACTGGGAAAAACATGTTTGGGGATGTGTTTTGCTGCTTCTCACTTCAGGATGAAGAATGGAAGTCTAGTCCTTTGTGTCGATGTAATTCTCAACAATAAAGTTCTTTTTTACACTTGAAGGTAACTCGGGAACATGAAACTTATTTTACATCTCAGTATCACAGCCCTCAGAAGGGTTATTCCCAAACCACTGAGCAGGCTATGGAAAAAATGTTAACCAAGCAACTTCTATCTACGCATCTATCACTAGCTTCTTCAGAACTGTCCCCTCATTTTTCAAACCCAAAACCAGTTTGTGAAATATATCCATGAGACAAAATATTTTACAGGCAAGTTGTCCTGGGGGAAAAAAATAAGCCCTTCAATTCAGTGCGGTGGGGAGTGGGGGGAGGAAAGGAAATGGTTTTTGCAAAAGCTCTCAACTCCTGAGTTCACAGAAGGGTCACAGCCATGATCCTAAGTGTGTGCGCCTCATCCTTGGGTTTAAGCTTGTGTTCGAGTTTATCATTACAGGGCGGGACAGTTAGGAAAACCAGGTTTTCACTCATTCATTCAACAAACATCTGATGTTGAGCTACGCATTACCAGAGCCCCACTGGGCCGTGAGGACGGGCAAGCTCCAAAGAGGCCAGGCTGCATTCTGGACTTCAGCAGGTCTAGAAAACGTCCTGATTTCAAAGACTAACAAAAAGCAAACAGTGAGAGTGAAGGCGCCCAGAAAAGTTTCAGCAGAAACTTGGAAAATGTCAGCTTTTGGACGCGCAGAGGGCGGGGACTTGGGGCCTACAGGAGGACGCCGCCTCCACCTAGCTGGCAGGCCGGCTGTCCTGGGCCCTCGGGCCACGCGTCCCCGGTCCCCGGCCCAGAGCGGCCGATGCCAGGTCCCAAGCTCGGGCTGCTCCGCCCCGGCGCCGCCAGGCCCTGGAGAGCGGCGCGCGTGCGACCACCAGCAGGGCGATGGCGAAGGCCGGCCAGGCGCGCCTGGCCCCGCCACGACGTTCCCGGGAGCGCGCGCACGCGTCGCCGCGCCCCCTTCTTGGCCGGGCACCCGCGGCGCGCCCCCACCCGGCCGGAGCCCCGGCCCCACGACCCCGTACCCTGCCGTTCGTGCGGCCGGGCCACACTCACCCTCTTTGGCTTTCTTCCTCCGGGCCAGAGTCCCTCCGAGTTTCCCCAAGAAGGAGTCATCTTTCTTCCGGGACGGGGGCGACTTGGGAGTAGGGGACTTGGGGACAGAGGGCGACTTTTGCGGAGAAGTGGCCATGGCGGTGGAGCGGGCAGCCGCGGACCGGTGGGGACGCGGAGCTGGCTCTGGGCGGGCGCGGCGGGACTGAGGCTGCGGCTTTCCAAACGGAAGCGGAATTATTCCAAGCATTTAAGGCAGCTCACGCTCGCCTTTCCCTTCCCTCTCTCCCTCCCTCGCGCCGCCCTCCGCCCTGCAAGGAGCTGCACGCTCGCCCTCGTCCAGGCCGGCCAGCTCCCTGCGCCCCTTGGCTGTCCCAAGCAGGGAAGATGCCCTAGATCTACCCCTTGCAGGACGTGCAGCCTTATCTGTTTATGAGTATGAGTGACCCTCCAGCCTGGGAGCGCTGGAGCCGAGAAAAGCTTCAATTCCCCTGGCTTTGCACGCAGCACAGATCCTTGCACAAATCCAGGGTTCCGTAGTTGCTGAACGGAACCCACCTGTTAACTTGGTCCAGGTGCTTGAAGAGGTGCTTGCATTTCCCTAGCTTCTCTACCTGTACTGTTAATAGACCTGTGTCTTGTGCCTAAGAGGGAGTGTGGAGAGAAAAAGAGTAAACCAAAATGTGTTCAGGCCCCACTGGCTGGGCACATCCGACTGTCCCTGCACTTATCCATAGTTGTGCCATAAGTGGGTATATCCAACCTCCTCTTCACCAACATAGCCAAAACTGAGAAGTTTGAAGTTCATGAGTACAGGGCCAAGGCTTCTTATTCTTAGAGACATCCCTGTTTTTAGCAGTTCAGTGGCGTATGCAAAGGAAGACCCCAAATATTGGTGGAAATATGAATGGGAATGTACAATCATGAGATCCTGTGAGACAATACACTCCCCATCCCCGCCAATAAAACCTCATCCGGCCTAAGTAAAAGCAACAGAGTGACAACCAGACTCATTTAGGATAAAGGGTCCCTGACACAATGTTTCAAGTACTCAGGCTGGAGATTAAAAGGCACGTTTTATTGTGCTTGACGACTTTAAGTTCTCACTTGGGCTCTTCTCTCTCTCTCTCTCTCTCTCTCTCTCTCTCTCTCTCTCTCCCTTTTGAGAGGAGAGAGCGAGTGAGAGAGAGAGAGAGAGAGAGAGAGAGAGAGACACACACACACACTCGGGCAGGGCCTTAGCAAGTATGTTTCCTCCAAGTAGCTACAGCTGATTGACCTGACTCAAAGAACTGCAAATGCTCAACTGGAGAACAGCCAATAAGATAGTCTCAATCAAGAATCTGAAGTAAGCTGGAGATACTTGTTAGAAGCTGAGGTTACTGATGATAAGGCAGACTTAAGACAGAGTGTCCATTTTTAGCCATCTGTAGACTGATGAGTAGAGAATCATATGAAAGGAGCAAAATAGTGGTCCCAAGAAGCCATGTGATCTGAAAAATGAAAAACCGTGGGAGTAGCTTCCTGGACCTTGAATCTCCTCCCAGAGCCTACTTGCCCTCAAAGGGCCAGCTGTGTGTCCCTCTAAGGACATGTTCCTAAAGCTTTTTAATAACCCATTTACCTTTACTTGAGCTAATGAGAGCACTAACAAGCAGCAATTTCTAAAAACTAAAATGTAATAAACAAGATGGTCAATAGATTCAGTGGAATATGCATTCATTTTATCTTTGCTTAAAAGTCCTAATTTTACAGTTTTTGAAAATTATACTTTAGCTGGTGCCGCTTATCTAACAGAAAGCAGAGAAGACTGCTAAACTCTTTTAGCCAGGAGCAGGGGGAAATTACAACAACCCCCTTCCCCCTCCTACCACCACCCTGATAAATCTGATCTCCAGCCCTGGGAGCTTTGTCAAAGAATCATGAGAAACACAGTTCAACAGCTATGTGATCTAGTTTACTCCTGCTTCTAAGTCTCAATTTCTTCATCTACAAAATGAAGTGGTGGAAGAGAATAGTGGTTCTCAAACCTGACTGTGCATCACAATTCCTTAGGGAGTTTGTTACAAACATTCACAGGTCCCATCTCTAGAAATTCTGATGAAATACATCTGACTAAAATCAAGAGATAGGTATTTTTCTTTACAGGAATTACATCAGGTGCCTGACCAGGAGGTGGTACAGTGGATAGAGCATTGGCCTGGGACACTGAGGACCCAGGTTCGAAACCCCAATTTCACCGGCTTGCGCACGGGCTCACTGGCTTGAACTCAGGGTTGCTGGCTTGAGTGTGGGATCATAGACATGACCCCATGGTTGCTGGTTTGAGCCCAAAGGTCGTTGGCTTGAAGCCCAAAGTTGCTAGCTTGAACCCAAGGTCACTGTCTTGGGCCAGGGGTCACTGGCTCAGCTGGAGTCCCCTCCCTGCCACCCCTAAAGGCATGTATGAGAAAGCAATAGATAAACATCTAAAGTGCCGCAACAAGTTGATGCTTCTCATCTCTCTCTCCCTTCCTGTCTGTCTGTCCCTGTCCATCTGTCTCTCACTCACTAAAAAAAAGGAATTACATCAGGTGATTTTAATCTATGCACTGATGTTTGGGCACCAAATCACTTGCAGCTCTAACATTCGATGGTTCTCTATTCTTTGCCAATTGCTAATATCTGTTTGTAGGGCTTAGGGCCTAAATATGGCATGGTTAGAATTATACATGGAGATCTCTTAAATTGCTCATGCATGACCCTCCTTGGTCATTTTTATGCATACTAAAGTTTGGAAGCAACCGGGCAAGACTAAAAGGAAAAACAAAGGAAAGTCCTGATTGTTGAACGCTGGCTCCCAGAAAATACCAGCAAAAGAAGCTGTGGAGAAGGCAAAGCTGAGTTTATTGTACATCGTGTTAAGGAGAGCCTTGCCTTCAGAGTCTTAGTAGCATCTTGGTCTGGGGAAGAGCGAGGGCAAAGTAGAGATATTTGTAAGGTTTAGAATCTGGTTTAAGGCAGGTCTTTCAAGAGGTAGTGCTTAGTTCATATTGGCTAAGGATCATGATAAAATAGTTTAGGATTAGTTGACACAAGCCAAGCCTTTCAAAGAATCTTAGAGATTAAGTAGTTCTTTTAATGCTGACTATTGAAAAGTTTAAGGGTTCATTTCAATGAAATTTCAAAGGAAGCTCTAGAAAAGAACAATAGAGTTATTTGTAACTTTTATCTTTTCTGTGGAATATTTAAAGTCATGTTGATAAAGACAGGGGAATGGTAAAGCCCATTAATGTAGACAATGAATGGTTTCTAAGGTCTCAGTGTCATGAGGGTATCTTGTTATTCAAACCTTTCTGCTTCTAAAATAATTATTAATCTCTCTTCAAAAGCCAAGTGGGAATGGGTGGTAAATGACAAATCAGTGTTGCTCAAAGTGTAGTCTGAAAACCAGTACTGATCTACAAACTGTGTTTTTGGTCCTCAATGATGTAAGTGTAGAAACTGAGAGTGTTTAGAAACTTTTATAGCAACTTAACAATGAAATTTTATATTGGTTTAATTTAATAACAAAAATGGGAAATTACAGTTTGCATTTCATTTTATTTTTTTAAGACTTTATTTATTGATTTTAGAGAGAAGAGAGGAAGAGAGTGAGAATGGAAAAAGGGAGGAGCAGGAAGCATCAACTCCCATATATGCCTTGACCAGGCAAGCCAGGGTTTCAAACTGGCGACTTCAGCGTTCCAGGTCGATGCTCTATCCACTTCGCCACCACAGGTCAGGCTCATTTTATTTTTCTAATAATTTATTTTTATTATATTTTACAAAAATACTGGTCTATGATGGGTTGCTCCTTCATCTTAGATTGTTTGAACACTGTTCTAAATTGCTCCAGCTTGCTTCAGACCTTATAAACTCTCTTTTAGAGTCCTTACGGATATAAATGATCTGGTTTGTAGCCAGAAGATTAAATGAAATAATATATGGGGAACTGCCTTGCACAGGGCCTGGCCCTGATGTAGACTGAGTAAAAATCTAGTTTAATCAGGGACACAGATCGTACACTGTTCTTTGAAAAGATGTAGGGAAGAATCTGCACCAGCTTTCTCCAATCTAAATTGGTGTTTACAGTTATTGCCCTGATGGTCAGCTGCCCCTCTCATGCTTGGTCATCAGCCTCATCTTACCTAAAGCTTAGATGATAAAAAACATCTCATAAGTTAAATGTGTGTGGTGTGAAACTCTGCTGAAGCTCTAGGTCAGTCTGTCTTTGAAATCTAGGCTCAAACTGCACTGGGAGAGAACAAGCCCAGGTTCCAGCCCTGGCTCAGGAGCTGGGTGACCTTGGACAAGCCTCTGCCCTGTCTGTACTTTCACTTCCATCATCAGTAAAGTAAAGCCAAGGCAGTGCCATCTGATGAATAATTATAGTCTAGGCTCCACCCACCAAAGACTAGTGCATTTGTGCACCCAAATACACAGTCTAGAAAGTACGTATCAGCACCATTCAAACGCCTGTGAACAGTTAAGTCAATAAGTAAATTGCGATAGTCACAAGATGGAATATTACACAGTGATGAGAATGAACAATGTGCAACTACAAGCTGCAATAGGTATATATCTCACAAAATAATATTAAGTGAAGAAAATTCAGACACAAAGAACATGTACTCTATCATTCTATTCATAGAAAGTTCAAAGACAGGCAAAGCTAGTCTGATGTTAGAAGTCAGGATAATGATTAGCCTTGGGAGGGGTAGTGAGAACGGGGCAGAGGGCTGGGAGCATGAGGGGGGCTCCTGGAGCTGCTCTTGTTCTGTTTCCTGACCTGGGGACTGGTTCTATGGGTGTTTCACTGGGAAAATCCATTTAATAATGTGTGCACTTAATAATTTGAGCAATAATCTGTACGCATATTGTACTTCAATAAAATGTGTAAATACATTACAAAAAATTAATTTTTAAAAATAAAGCCATTGGACTACATGCTCTATAGGGTCCCTTTTATCTCCATGGTCTCCTTCTCTAAGTCTCTGGGTGGCCCAAATTGCTCAAAAATTCATAGGTCCCAAACTGGGCCAGTTCTGTTCCTTAGGAGACCATTTTTCTTTCCCATTTTTCTTTCTATTCCCATTTTTCCCTCAAACATGCTTTGCCCTCAGCCACCCAGCATTGTTCCAATCCAGGTCTTGTCATTGTCCCTCAGAAATTCCAACAGATGGGGCTCTGTGACTTACAAATCAGGGTCATGCAATGGGGACAGTGCGAGGTTCAAATGGCCATTCTGCAGCCAGACATCTGGATGACCTTATGCAAGTGAACCTCTCTGTGCCTCAGTTTTCATACCATCATGAGAATAAATGAGTACTTACCTCATAGGATTGTTGAGACCACCAAGAAAGTTAGTGTAAATAAACTGCTTAGCACCATGCCCAGCAGATAACATGCCTTAATCAATAAATGTCTGTTATTGGCTTCTCATTGAAGATTCATAAATAATATTATTGTTATCTGCATTTCACAGATGAGGAACTTGAAACTCAAGAGAGTTTGAATAACTTGCTTTACATTACGTGAATAGCCAATAACTGAGAGACTGATACTATAACCCCTAGAATCTGTTCTCCCAAATATCCACAGAGCTCACACTTTTCAGCTAGGATTAGGCTCCCTCAGAATAAAGGCAATATTTTTCAGCAAGGCGAAGTCACATGATTAAGCTTTGACCAATAGGATGCAAGCAAAGTGTACCATGAACGCTTCTGGGAATCATCCTAACAAACAGACGGAAAAGGGCTATTTGGCTTCTGGTACCATCAAACCATGTAATACAGACCAACCGTCCTGCTGAAAACATTGTGGAAAGCTGGACACAATGTAAAATAAATCTGCTTGAGAGCGCTAGAAAGTTAATGAAACTTGTAAGGCCAAGATCTTGGAGAAGGAGGAACCCCAGAGAGGTGAGCCTGTCACTTGAAACTACTTCCCCCATGGGGCATCTGCCACTTCGGAAGAGGCAGCTGAGAAGCCGAGACAGTGAGCAGGGCCACTGCCAACCTCACGAGGATAAGTAGACCAAAGATCAGGTGCCTCCAAGCTGAGGGTTTTGGTAAGCCTCCCTGGCTTTGGTTTGGGACTCCAAAAGACTCTACTTTCTGTACAAACAAAAAAATACAACTGATAAAAATTGTTAATAGCAGACCCAAACTGAAGAAAATACTAAAGTGTATGGCAGAAGGGAAATTCTTCCAGATGGAAACTCGGGGACACAGGGCGAAATACAACACAAATAAAAGGGCAGATATGTAGGTGCATCCCAAAAATGTAAACTGCATAAAATAACAATAATAATGCCTTATAAGGTTTAAAAATATTTAAAGCAAATTAAAATACACAAAAGCAAAAGCGTTTAAATTGGGAAGTACGTGGGGTTAAGGCTTCTATGGCATTGTCTGGGAAGAAGTAGCAGTTTCTATCGGATTTTGATAAATCAAGGAATCATAGTGTAACCTCTAGGGTAATCATTAAAACAACAGTGGAAGAGTAACTATAACTACTAAGACAATGGAGGGAAAATCGAAGTCTGTGTGCTCTATTCAGACAGGTTTCATAAACTGTATTTGTAATTTATATCTGTCATATTTATCTTTTTGTGTTCTTTTTATTTCTGTGTTACTTTTTTCTTTAAAACCCAGTGTGGGGAAAACAGCTGTGTTGGGCTTGCTTGCTGGTTTACCAGCTGTAAGCATTTTGTCTGATTAGTGCGTGAGCATGTGGCAGCGCCACGTGTGTATAGTCTATGCAAGGCTATGGGTGTTTGCCCTCGGGGGTGATTCTTCCAGATTGTTCTCCGGCCACTGTGAGGTGTGGTTTTCCTGCTCCCTTGCCCTTCACTGCAAAAAGCAGGGTTTATTCACTCATCCGTCTTTGCGAGCCTCCAATAAATAGGAATGGCCCAACACTTTCCAGCTCCATAGTTCCTCTACCATCTGCCTGAATCCAATGTGGACCTGCCTGGCCTCAGCCACTGGCATTACATCCGGAGTAGTGGGCAGGATTTGGAACAGATTGGTATGGAGCCACCACCCCCCTTGAAGGGTGAGATAGAGAAGTGGTGGTTGTTCTCCTGCATATGGTTCCCCATGGCTGTCCTTTTGGGGGTCGTGGGCTGGGTATTTTTTACAGTCCTATGAGCAGACACTGAATGCTCTGTGTGAGAGGCCGCCCGAATTTGAGACCTCCAGGATGAGCTGCAGACCGGGCACCAACAACGGCAGGAACTGCAACAGTTGCTGGAAAAGGAGACCAACTGCTCTCAAGAGCTGCAGGGTGAGATGCAGGCTGGGCACCAACAGCACCTGGAACTGGAATGAACTCTGGGGAAGGAACTGCGGTTTGATCAGCTGCAATTTTCCCTAGAAGTGGAACATTGGCACCGGCAGTTGTTGGAGAAGAACCTACAGGTTCAAGAGCTCAAGCTTCATCTCCAGGCTGAGAGCTGGCAGCTGCAGGAACCCAAATGGTTGCTGAAGACAGAGCTGCATCCGTGCGGGTGGAGTGACTCTGAGTCGATGGTTGTAGTCATTTCCGACTCTTCTGAGGAGGAGAAGGTTTGAGAGAAAACTGCCATCGACAGACTCGGAGCCTGGCCAGTGGCTGGCCAGAAGGTAAAAACCCAGCAGCCAAGAGTGCCTCAGGGCAGATAGTGGAGCACTATGTGGTCTGGCCCTACACCCAGACAGAGCTGATGGAGTTAGGGGCAAAATTCAGGCAGAAACCCACCGAGACCCTGGCAACCTGTAGTTGCTGCAGTTGTGGGACATAGGGGTGGATGGTATCCTGCTCTCTGGAACAAAGTTGGAGAAATTAGCTGACATTACCACGCACTCCTCCTTGAGGCAGCATCTTCAGAACCGCCTTGACAACCCAGGAAACCATGCCCTATTAGAATGGGTGGTGGCCACCATTCGTACTGTCTGGCAGAATGCTGGGGACTTGCTGGGGGCAGTGAGTCGGTGGCAGTCCTATAGTAAGCTGCCACAGGTCCTTCAGGAGCTAGGTATGAAGAATGCTGCTTTCAACCTGAGGTCCCGTGGGCCAGATGAGGAAGTGTTTATGGCAGGGAGGAGGGACCTTATTCTCTGTAGCACCCCATCAACCCTTTTTAGGTCACTAGTGTCTATCTTGAGCCCCTATGTGGGGCAGTTACACAGACGGTAGCGGATTTGGGGGAGCTGGAGGCAGCACAGAACCATAAGGCTATGAGGGCTGCTGCCCATGCTGCCCTCCCCCCACCAGCTAATAAGAGAAATGGGCCTGTAAAGGTTACCTGAACACAGAAGTGGGTAGATTTTATTGCAGCTGGGACAGATAGGGAGAAATTAGATGGCAAGCCTAACAAAGTTCTTTTGGAGCTTTGGTGGCAGCTGAAACCAGAACAGAGGTTCCAGCTGCTGAGACGAACAGCCCTAGCAGATACCAATGAAACAGTTGGTGTGCAGGTGGCATGGTTACAAGATTATATTATGGAGACAGCTGAGGAAGAGGAGAATCCTCAAGACCCACTATTCCAGTTTGAATAGGGGGAAGGCTGAGGGACCTAACAGGAGTGGGCGGGGACTGGAGGCCCCATGTGTAACTGGCAATCCATTGGTCCCCTTCTAATGTACAACCGGTATTGGCTTTGGTGGATACAGGTACAGAATGTTTCCTCCCCTATGGGAACCCAGAGTGGTTCACTGGGACCCCAGTGGCCATTGACAGGTACGGGGGCCAAACTGTTCAAGTGAAGCCAATAACTATTCCTTTGGGGATAGGAAGACTGCTTCCTAAGCCATGTAAGGTTTATGTATCCCTATTCCTGAATATATTTTGGGGGAGATGTCTTACAAGGACTGTGGTTGGAAACCACAGCTGGGGAGTTCCACTTGTGAGTCCAGGTCATGAAGGCAGTGCTGTTGGGACATGCAGCACATTCCCCCTTGCAATTACCCATGCCCTGATGTGTGACTAGCATGAAGCAGTACCGCCTGCCAGGTGGCTATGAAGAAATCACTGGGACAATCCTCGCACTGGAAAAGGTGGGGATCATCTGGATGGTGCACAGCCCTTACAACTCCCTGATATGGCCTGTGCACAAACCAGACGGAACCTGGCAAGTGACATTAGATTACAGAGAACTTAATAAAGTTGTCCCCCCTTTGCACACTGCTGTTCCTTTGATAGCTAAACTGATGGATCAGCTAAGCCATGAGATGGGGACGTACCACTTTGTGGCAGATTTGGCTAACACCTTTTTCTTATTGATATAGCTGTAGAGAGTCAAGACCAATTTGCCTTCACTTGGGAAGAGTGGCAATGGACCTTTATAGTATTACCCCAGGGCTATTTGCATAGTCCCACCTTGTGTCATGGCTAAATGGAAACAACCAGAGGTGGTTCATATGTACCATTTATCAATGATATTATGCTAACTAGTGACTCTATTCCAGAATTGGAGCAAGCAGTCCCTACCCTGCTATCCCATTTGAAGGTATGTGGCTGGGCAGTCAACAAGGGCAAATTACAAGGACCTGGGTTATCTATTAAGTTCTTGGGGGTTGTCTGGTTGGGTAAGACAAAGGTTATCCCTGACGCAGTTAAAGGAATTCCTAGGTCTATTGGAGTATTGGCAAGCATTCATACCCTATTTTGGCTCAGTTATTGTGCCCCTTATATAACCTTATTTGTAAGGAGGTTTGCTGGGATTGGACTGAGCAGGCACGAGGTGCATTTGCAGCAGCTAAGAGAGCTGTCAAGGTGGCACAGGCACTGAATGTGTTTGATCCTGCCAGGCCCTGTGAGCTTGATGTCCATGTAACCTCTCAGGGGTTTGGATAGTGCTGTGGCAATGGACAGAGTGCTTAAAGCAATCTATTGGGTTTTGGTCCCAATTGTGGAAAGACGCTGAAGTCCGTTACTCATTGTTGGAGAAACAGGTGGCAGCTGTGTATGCTGCCCTCCTGGCCACTGACAACATTACGACCACAACTCCAGTTATGGTCAAGACCACATACTTTATTGCAGGATGGGTGAAAGATTGGGCAACCAAACCATGTAGTGGTACAGCCCAAACCCCCACCCTGGCCAAGTGGGGTGCATACTTGCAACAATGCTGTGCTCCTTGCACCAGCCCATTGAGGGCAGAATTGCAGGAAGTCTTGGGTCCAGTCACCTATGCGACCTTAGAGTCAGCTGGGGCTCAGAAGGCAGAACCTGAAGTCAGTCCCTATCATAAGGGGCAGATGCCCATCCCCGAGGTTGCCTGGTGTACTGATGGTTCTAACAGGGGCCAGCTTGCCAAGTGAAGGGCCATAGCCTTCCATCTGGCCACTGAGACTATTTGGATGGACATGGATACAGACCAAAGCAGCCAATGGGCAGAATTAAGAGCTGTTTGGCTAGTGCCTGAAATGAACCTTCATCTCTGGTGATTTGCACCGACAGCTGAGCTGTCTATCATGGATTGACCCTTTGGATTGCTACTTGGCACATTAACCAGTGGATGGTAATGCGCTATTTGTTATGGGGTCAGGCCATGTGGCGGGACTTATGGGAAACAGGACACCAGAAGCAGATGACAGTATATCATGTCACGGGGCATGCCCCTCTAGCCCATCCTGGGAATGATGAGGCAGACACTTTGGCGATGGTGCAATGGTTGGGATCGCCTGCAGGTGATGTGGCTCAGTGGCTCCACTGGTGCCTACTCCATGCGGGACAGAAAACTATGTGGGCTACAGTTAAGGCGTGGAACTTGCCTGTGCCCTATGCAGAGGTACTTGCAGTTCGCAATCAAGGTGAAGTATGTTCCAAGGAGCACCCTTAGAGACAAATGGCATCACCTGGACAGATCCAGAGAGGTCGTGTTCCACTGACACGATAGCAGATAGACATCACTGGGCCCTTACCAAAGTCGAACAAATACCAGTAGGCCATCACCTGGGTAGGTACTGCCACTGGTCTGCTTGCTGCTTACCCCGCCTATAACCCAGACCAGAGGGCAGTCATACAGGCTCTGGACTGCCTGAGTGCTGTGTATGGGTGGCCGCTGGTCCTTAAAAGTGACAACGGTACCCATTTCACTGGTTCTATGATGAGGCAATGAACTCAAGACCTGGAGGTGGACTGGAAGTATCATGTTCCCTGCCACCCCCAGGCTGCTCGTATCATTGAGTGTTATAATGGACTCTTAAAGCAGGGACTGCAACAGGAGGGGGGTACCGCTCCCTTACTGGATGGGCATGCTGTTGTAGACAATACTATAAGAGACCTTGATGGGGGACCGTGAGGAGGTCCTCCTACACCAGAAAGCCAGCCAGTTGCAGAGACGCACCGAGGATATTTATAGTTACCACGGACACAGTTCTGGACTATACAGACCCTCCCACCTACCATGGGGTAGGGGGCTAGAGCTGGGCCTCCAGTTAATGCCCTGGGCAGAGTGCTCAGGGAGACATTGTGAAGGGCACCTTTGTAATTATTGTATAACTTGTGCTGTTGTTGTAGTCTGTTTGTGTAATGTGCCTCGCTCTTCACACAGGGACCATCGCAAAAGATACCTGTCATGTCAATTGTGAAGTGAGCAAGCCTAAAGGGGTAGAATGTTGGGGAAACAGCTGTGTTAAACTTGCTCTCTGGTTTACTGGCTACAAGTACTTTGCCCGATTAGTGTGAACAGGTGGTAACACCACATGTGTGTAGTTTATGTAAGGCTGTGAGTGCTTGCCCTTGGGGGTGATTCTCTCAGATCGCTCCTCCGCCACTGCAAGGTGCAGTTTTCCTGTTCCCTTGCCTTCACTGTGAAAAAGGTGTTTCCTTTGTTTATTTGCTTGCCCATCTTTGCGAGCCTCCAATAAATGGGAATGGCCCAACGCTTTCTGGCTCTATAGTTCCTCCGTCATTTGCTCAAATCCAGTGACAACCTGCCTGGCCTCAACCACCAGCATTCACCCAAGGTAGAGCTAAACCAAGCATTTCAAATCAAATTAAAGTAAAACTCAAACTGGAAGAGGCTTTCACTGGGCAAAGTCATATTTTCCCCCCCCAAAAAAAATATCTCTTGTTATGAGTTGAACTATGACCCCTAAAAAAAGTATGTTGACGGCCTAACCCTCTAGAACCTAAGGATGTGACATTTAGAAATGGGGTCATTGCAGATATAATTAGTTATATTAAATAGCGTATTTGGTCATACTGGAGTAGGATGGGCACCGAATCCAGTTAGATCAGTGTCATTAGGAGAAGAGAAAAATTTGGACACAGACACTCACAGGGAAAGATGGCAGCCACTGGTGTGACAGGAATGCCCAGGGCTACCAGAAGCTGAAGAGGCAAGCAACTGCCCTTCTGGAGTCTGGGGAAGAAGCAGTGCCCGCTACCTTTGTTTGGGACTTGTAGCCTTCAAAACTGTGAGATAAATTTCCGTTGTTTTAAGCCACCTAGTTTGTAGTACTTCGTGACAGCCCACCTGCAATGAATATACCCTCTAAGGAACAAAACAGGAGCTCCTGAAGATCATGAAGAGGGTCTTACAAAGGGTCTGGAGACCAATCAATAATTAGAGGTTTAACCACATCAAAGCATCATGGAGTAGAGAGAAGCCAACCAGAACCTCTTGGGGACCTCTTTGATCACTGAAAGCAAGGTATGCTTCTCGGATGAAAAGAATGTGTGGGAGATGAAATAGCTCTGAAGTGAGACTTCTCACTGCACAGCCCCCTGCCCCCCAACACGAACTCTGGGATATCATCAGTGGCATTTGAATGGGATATTATCTGTGGCCTTTGAATGGGATATTATCAGTGGCCTTTGAAGACCAGGTTGCCAGTGAGTGTGTCCTTCAGGAGTCCTACTTGCCTGGACTAAGGCATCCAGAAGGCAGGGGCAGGGTGGTGGAACTAGGGCTTCCCTTGGTGGGCAGAGAAGGCATCAGGGCGGGGAAAGTTGAACAACCCAAGCCTTATGACATGGTGAACTCAGGGTGGGAATATTTTTGAAGGACACACAAGATGATGCCATTCAAATGGCCTCTGAGTTAGCCATGGGGGAATGTGTCTCAAGTTCTTTGAGACAGGTGACCTGCTTACCTAGCCTTCAGAAACCCAGTAATGAACCCTAGACATCAGCAGGAGGGTCTCCTCATGTGGGCGTGAGACTGAGTGCCAACTACACACAGCGCTGAAACTCTTAGATCAGTGGTTCCTACCTGAGCCAAGCTTTTAAGGATTAAAAGGAGTTGCCAGCCACTTCAGACCCAGCCAGTCAAGAGTACCTGGTGATTCTGTTGGTGTGTGGTCCAAGTCACAGGCCACTGAGGTCACTTCCAAGGTCTCCCTTCCCCCTTCTCACCTCCCACCCACATCTATCTCCAGATTGTGGCCTGGAGGGCAGGAGCCTCACTTCCAACTTTGCTGGGCAAGTGATTAAAGTGATTCCTACTTTTGATGTTTTCTTTTGGGGAGGAAGGTCAGAAGTATTACATCTAATGAGATGCAACCAAATCATCAGATAGTATCTTCAGGGTGGACTTGAAGAACCAAAGCCAAACGGGTCTGCAAGAGACTGGACAGTTGGTCGGCAGAGACCGGTTCAGAGAGAGAATCCGAAAAGGGGAATGACAATGTTCTGAAAAGTGTGTTCCCTGGCCCTGTTGACTGCTTATTTCTTCTCTCGTTGGAAATCCCATTTTACCCATTCTGCTGAGATTTGAAGTGTTTCTTGTTTCTGCTGCTGGAATTTGAACAGTTTGAGATTCACCATTGTCGTTCCAATTGTAGTAGCAAGGTATGGTCTAGCCATTTCCGTTTTAAAATTGGAGTCTGTGTACAGCAGACACTTTCAAGGAGCCTGTGAGAGAGGGAGAGAGGACGGAGAACCAGCCCACTTCACAGACGAAGACACTGAGGCACAACTAATTTGTTCAGTATCACCCAGTGAACGGAGGCAGAGCTGGATTTAAAGCCCTGAGCTAGTGACTCATAGCCCAGTTAACTGTGTTTAGAATGATTAACTAGTTGATGGTGGGTTTTTTTTTTTTTTTTTTTTAACGATTTGTTTTCAGATCACATACTTAGAGGTTTGGGACTACACTACACACTCATACACACTTTCCCAGAGTCTTATGGGAACACTATTATTCTGGGGATGGGAAGGAAGCGGAATTCATGTGCCCGGTTCATTCTGGAGCTTCGCCCCAGTATCAGGGCACTTGCTCTAGTTCCACACGGGCCCATGAGTGTCATTCTCATGATCCCCTACCCTGCTCCTTCTCCCTCACCTCTAAGACCAGCAGGAGCTACCTCACTCCCGGCTGGTTCCCAGCCCACTCCCTCGGTCCTTCCTCTTCCATCCCCTTGGCCTGTACCCTTGGGACTGGGGACTTGATTAGGTAATGCCATGCTCAATTTGGAGCAAAAAAATCCTGAGGGGGTCCATGGCAGGGTGTCAGGGTACTTGGTCACTCTGGATAAACAGGACCTTATTTCCTAAAGCATCGTATTTATTGAAAGATTTCTGTGAGGGGTGGCGGAGGTTAGGTAATTTACCTGTTCTAAACAAGCATTTTCACGTTAGAGAATAGAGGAGGCAGCACAGGGAGTAACACAAAATACTGCGAAACGGCAGCTTCGGCTTCTATTCCCAGCTTTCCCCTGTGCAGGGTTCCGCACGGGGTGTTAGGGGAGGGTGGCAATGGGAACCTACCTAGGACAGGAAGAGAAGAAACAGGTAAGCACAGGCCAGGTGGGGACACAGAGCATGGCCATATAGCCCGGTGGTCAAGGGCCCAGGCTCTGGAAACCAACACCTGGTTCAGCCTCAGTTCCACTGCTGTGTACCTGGACCACCAGGTGAGCTCCTGAGCCCCTATGTCTCAGTCTTGCACACAGTGGGGTAATGTTGAGCGTAGGCACGTTGCTTTCAGGATGAAAAGAAACAATGTGCATACAGAGCTGAGGATGGCGCCTGGCAGGGGAGGTGAGCTGAATGCACAGGATCCACTGCCCTTGCCAGGGTCAGAGGGCTCCTCAGGGGAGCCGAGACGGCCTTGGCTTTCCTTTTTCTATTTCTAGAAATGAGCTGGGAGAGGGAGTGAGCATGAGCTTACCAAATGCGCCCTGGAGGCTGAGGGATGGTGAGTTACATACAGTTAATGGGTCAGCATGTTAGCGCTTGCAAGACAGGAGTGCGCCTCTGCAGGTATGTTTACTTTTGGTGGATGTTCAGCGGAAAATAAAATGAATCATTTCAAATATTCCATCAGTAAACAAAAGCTTTCAAACAATGGGGGAACGCAGTGTGAAATGATGCAGACCAGACCGACCAATTCATTAACCTGATGGGGTCATCCTGGTGCATTATGCACTCGCATTTCATGAATTTGTGCACATAGGGATTAAGAACAAAAACAAACAGAGAACTCTGTCCTAAAAGAGTGAGCTGAAGGAAGAAGCCCGTTCTGTGCAAAGGGAGCGTTCCTGTTGAGTGGATGAAATACAAAACCGGGCTACCCCAGGTAAGAAGGTAAGAGAAACAGGAGGTAAAACTAGGTTAGGCCCCATCTCTCCTCCTCCCCAGCTCTAAGAATAGCTTTCTTTGTTGAGAGACTACACCTGAGGTGAGCCGTCTTCACCCCTCCTCTATGTGAATCCAATTTGCAGGTCAGGTAAGTCCTTCCAGGCGCCCCAGCAGGAATAAAGCCTCAGACATGAACTCACAGACTCCCACACAGAATCAAAGCTTCACCCAGGCCCTTTCACTGCAAAGAAAGAAATGAAACGGACCCTGCCCTCCGAGGTGCCAGACCGAGCCGGCACGAAAACGTTTCCATTCCTTAAACACAAAGCCACTTATTTTTGGTGCCTTTCAGTATTTATATAGCAGTGCACATGTAACGCATTTCAATCCACATGAATAGTTCCCAATTGTGGGAGCAAATTAATCTTTTACAAGCTACTCGGCAATGAGGTTAGAAGATAAACAGTAGGTGAAATAGTACACGCTCCCCTGTCCGTGAACCTTCTTAGTACAATAAACTCCTACACTGGAGCTCACCGCGTCCAATGGCTGCCGCGCTCTCTGTTCGTGTGGCAGCCCCAGCTGCCCCCTGCCACGTCTGTCATGTCGAGGGAGTTCTCTGATCAACCACCTGGGTGGGTTGTGCTGCCATTTTCAGTTTGGAAGGAAAAGCCTGTAAATCTGCTTCCTGGGAAGACAGACGTTGCTGGATTGTCATTGGCCTCCCGAACGCAGAAAACATCAATTTCATTGCAGCTCATCAGAGCTGGAAACACCTGCCACTTCCTTTCTCAGCTGCAATGAACATGCTGCCTCTCAGCCTTGATTGATTCCAAACAGCCTAACTCGGCCAAATCAAGGTTTAAATGGGACAGTACAACCTGATAGTATTTTTCAGTTTTAGAAACATGAACTTATTTGTGTTTTTATTGCCAAAGGAGCACTACAATAGTTGGGGCTATAAATATTTATGATTAAGATAAATATGAGTAGTTTGATGCTTATAATAAAAATGGTTCTTTATCTTTGTATTTATTTGGGAGTGGTTATGTTTGTATTTTTTTCTTTTTCTTTTTTCTTTTTTATGGGCAGAGTAGAAGAATAATATTCTTTCTGTATCCCAGCATCCAGGACAAGGCTGCAGAAACCCATGGGTATTGGGAGAATGTTTATTAAACAGACAGATAAATAAATGGATGTTTGGGAAAGCAGGCTTAAGAACTGTCCTCGTGGGGGTGTTCTATTGAATGGGGCACTTGAAACCACACACTAAATTAAAAAAACTGTTCTCTTGGTCCAACTTATGTAAAACTCTGAACTTAAGAATATCATGAGCCCTTTGGTTGAACTTAGAAGCTGTGTGAGACTATGCAATATGGCCTGAGGCTAGGGCTGCCTGTCTCATTCAGAGTCCTGAATTGCTCAATCTTGATCACAAGTGTTCTTTAGGGCAGTGGTCCCCAAACTTTTTTGGGCCACGGACCAGTTTAATGTCAGAAAATATTTTCACGGACCGGCCTTTGGGGTGGGACAGATAAATGTATCACGTGACCGAGACAAGCGTCAAGAGTGAGTCTTAGACAGATGTAACAGAGGGAATCTGGTAATTTTTAAAAAATAAAACATCATTCAGACTTAAATATAAATAGAACAGAAATAATGTAAGTTATTTATTCTTTCTCTGTGGACCACTACTGGTCCGCAGCCTGGGGGTTAGGGACCACTGCTTTAGGGGACTGTGAAGGCTGTATCGGTTTTCATCATAATCTTACTCATATTGCATACAAAGAAACTGTCTTCAAATGTACAATATTATACATTTTGAGGGTCTAAAAACATTGTGAATAAGAAATGGAATCATTTAAAATACTTTAATAGCTACAATGTTTGTGTCTTTTTGGAAATGACTATTGAAGTAGGTTTTATGTCCTGGTGAAAACTGAAAGCCAGTGTAAGTAGAAGGCTGTTAAGTATGAGATTTATGTTTGAACTTGGCCAGATAAGACATAGTCTTAAACCACAGAACATAGTCTTTGGAAGAAAAAGTGGACAAGTTGTGTCTCTCATCTATTAACAGAATACTAGGGCCAAGAACCATCTTCTTTCTTGGCCTTCTTGGAAGAATCTTTCTTTTAGATGCAAATAGAACAAATTAAAATAAATGGCATTTAATTATTTTGCACAGTAACAACCCAGACACTACATATTTGAGCATAATCTGTTAAATGTATGCAAGCATTCAATAATGCACTTTTATATATACATAATTGACAGAAAAGACAGGGCTTGAATATTTCTGCATATTCTAGAGCAAAAACTAAAGTTATATTTCCCCTTCTTAAAATAAGTTAATATTCCTGCACATCCATAATCTTACCTCCAAATGCCTAGTGGTCAAAAATATTAGTTTGACTATCACCATAAATCTTTAATACTACTATACAACTTACTGCCCCAAACATCTGAGTTATTTGTATATTAAATAGTTTGTATACCAACATCTTAGTGGTAATAGGTCTTCTCCAAATTAGAACACAGGAAAACCAGAATTATGAGGAAATCTTATTAGCAATTTCCACCAAATAAATAGATAAATAGCCATAAGTGACACAGTTTTCACAGACAGATAGACAGATGCCTATACATATTTACTAATAATAGAATTCAGGCACTAAAAGATTTGGCTGTTTTAAAAAAGGAAGGAAGAAAGGGAGGAGGAGAGAGAGAGAAAGAAAAAGAAGGAAAAAGAAAAAAGAAAGAAAAGAAAAGGAAAGAAAGTAAGAAAGAAAGAGAAAGAAAGAAAGAAAGAAAAAGAATGAAAAGAAAGAAAGAAAGAAAGAAAGAAAGAAAGAAAGAAAGAAAGAAAGAAAGAAAAAGAAAGAAAGAGAAAAAAAGAAAAGAGTAGAAAACGCCTACAACCTTAGGAACTTGATATGCCATGGAAAGGTTGTCTTTTAATATGTCCCAAAACATTGGCTGACTTGGTAAATCCAGTTACACTTCTAATTTCTGGTTTGTCACCTGGCCAGGCTGATGTACACAGATAGCATCTCAGACAGAAGTGGTTCATGGGTCAATTTATGTTGAGGAAAGTTAGATCTTTGGTCAAAGCCAACTGTTGCAAAGCACCTTTCATCCAATGACACATTTAAACACTTGCAGTGATGAGAAAGGCCAAACATACAACAACAAAGGATCTTCAGTTCATCTCTTGTCAATAACAGACTGAATCTTTTCAAAGAATCTCTTTGAGGGGAAACAATAAAATATTTTATGACAACAGATCACCATTTGAAGTCTTTTCTTTGGTTCTATTTGAACCATCAAAACATCCCAGGGATTCCAAATCAGTGCACGAAATCCACCTCCCAGCTTTCCTTGCAGATTGACAGTGTCATATGAAAACAAAAATCCATGACCCAGTTTGGGATTTGGTACATGGGTCAGTGTTCTCAGCATCCGGTGAAGTCAGCAGTGTTCTTGTTCTGTGGGCTTCCTGGGCACTCCCTGCGGAGCCGCAGGGTCACTTCTGTTTTGGACCCAAGAAGACCACCACTGGGGCACATTCCTTGCCTTGGGCCACTAGTGTGTTCATTTTTAGTAGCAGCACCAACTTCACCCATATTTCACCAACAAATGGAAGAGTTTCTCTGTTTGCCATTGCCAACAGTTATTTAAAAATTATTCATTTTCTAAAAATGCTTCCCAGCATGTTCCAGAGGCCATAAGGACAGTGCTCTGACAATAAAAAAGCTGTTCTAAGCCAACAGGACTTGGTGAAAACTAATGATCTTGAATCCTGCTGGTATCAAGTTGAAGTTTTGTTTCATTTCTTTCTTTCTTTTTTTAATAAAATTAAGGCTCAAATGTTCTATTAAACTCTCATTGCTTATGTATATTATATCAAGGCTTATAAATACACCTCGTAAATTAAATTCGCCCTGGATTGAATTAACACCTGCTATGTGAGTTATTTGCTTTATGTAATCAGTAATCTCAAGGTTTCTCCTCTTTCCCTGGAAACACAATTTAAATATTAACCTAATCTTTAAACTGCGGCTGCTTCCTTCTGACATTTGGAAACCAATCGTCCATGTAAAAAAAAAAAAAAAAAAAAAAAAAAGGTAAATATGGACATATTAATGAAAAGGCAGCTTCTTAGAAATCTTAAGATGTGTAACTCAATGAATTGAGCAGATATATGATAAAAAGCAATCTCTGTGTCCCTTTCCAGGGACAACAATGCTGGTCGTCTGCCAAGGTCACATTGAATTGGAGGGACCTGCTGAAGTTGACTGCCAATTTCCAAAGTGTCTTTGTCTTTTCTTCAGTATAATCTCTGGAAGGATCTGGGGCAGCTGTAGCACATATGAGAGAATTTTAATCTTTGAAAACATATTGCAGTATGGTGTAACTGAAGGGACAGGTATAACAAATCCTGCAAAAGGAAGGAGGAGCGTGTGGGGTGTGCGCAGCCAGATGGGTCCCTGGCCGGCGTTGAGGGAGAGGGCTCTTGCTCATGTCCTGCTCAGCTGACAGCCCCTGGAGAATATGAAGCTTTCGAAGTGCTGGTCCTCAGCCTTTTCCTTTATGCGCTGTTCCTCTAAGGACTCCACGAGTTTGTCCCTCTGCTCGATCACTTGCATCATCTCGCTGAATATTTCCCGCTCCTCATTTAGATCGTTCTCATCTTTCTGGCTCTCTACAGAAAAAAAAGAAAAGAAAAACTTTGGACCTCAGGTAAGATTTGGCCCCAGGAGAGTCCCGGCCTCTGCATTCTTGATTGTTCTGGGTTTGTTCTGCCCTTCAATTTCCATGGAGAAAACAAGGAAGTGAATCGGACACCAGGGAACTGCCCTCAAAGCCACAGATCAGAATGGTGGGTGCTTTGTGCTGCAGTCAGCTCAGTTTCCACCTTGAGAATATATATAAAGGGACAAGGGCGAACCCCTTTGTGAGAAAACAAAGTTAATACCAGCCATGCCCGGCTCAGGCCTCCAACCTCCCCTCTTCTGTGAAGAAAAAAAAAAAAAGAAGGAAAGAAAAATATCCACCAATAACAAAAAGGCTGTTTTCCCTAAACGTGTGTGAGCTACAGTAAGAAGTTTCTAACTAAACAGTCTGCAACCAGTAGCTAGATTTCAATGACAAAAATCCTTTCTCACTTTATAGTTAATGACAAACTGTAGGGGGCAGGCCGAAGCAGAGTGAGGCTACAGCTGGCCAATAGGAGGGCATTTCCGGGCTGGGACTGCTTTCCCTTTAGCCTTTTGGACTATGTGACTTTCTCCCTAACTAGCCTGACAGCCAATTGCCTAGGGGAGAAAAGATTGTTATAAAGCAAGTGAAACAGTAAAAAACAGGTACTCCAGTAATGACTTTCTGACATTCAAAACAGGATTTTAAAGCCAAATTTAAGTCTCATCAGCCAGATTATAGCCTTGGGGGAGGACTTCATAAATTCCTTTAGCCCCTTCCATGTAACACTCCAGGACCAGGTGGTGAGCCTCAGCCCAGAGTAGAGAAGGTGCTGCTGTCTCTCACATCAGGCTTAACTCTGAGGCAAGGTCAGGACGAAGGCATATATGACAACGAAGATATAAAGAAGCACCATTCCCTTTGCAGCGCATGTTTTACAGGACCGTGAAAGCGCTGTCCGCGTTCCAGTCGCTCCATTCTGGTCCTTAGAAGCCCTCCAGGGCGTGAAAAAATATTCTATCATTTGACGGGAGCACAAGGGGCCCAAGGACTCATGCTTTGTGTCTCGCTTGAAACTCTGGGAAGAAACAGCTGGAAAGGCACCCTATGTATAAACAGAGGTCATTCTTCATGGTTGGGCAGAGAAGTAGGGTGTGAATGACTCCCCAGGTCTGTGTGTGTGTGGCCCGAGTGAAGCCTAGAAGTGTTCACTTGCCTCAGAGCTACCAAAGGTAGCTTGCCCATGATGAGGAGTGAAGCGGCCCCACAGGGGACACTGGACGGTGAACTGTCCAGCCAAACTGAATGGAGTATGTGCAGAGGGGTTGATGAGCCAGGGAACACCCTGAGGCCCCACGCACGCTAAGAGAATGGCAGGCCGTGGGTTACACCAGCCACACACCTTAACTGCAAATGCCAGGAGAGAGAGGCAGCCAGGTGACAGGAGACAGCTGTAGGGTACTGAATGATTCAGTGCAACCCACACAGATCCCCAATGCCAAAACGACACGGAATCCTGCCTCTTCGCCTTACCTGGCAGTCGTCTTAGGGAGAAAAGCAGAAGGAAGGGGCAGCCATCTGCAAGACTGAACATTTTCATCCCAAAGAGACCAAGCATTTCCTACAGGGACTGTTTAAAATATTGCATCAGACTAAGTTTACCAGAGAAGAATATATAAGGTTCTTTTTTTCTTGCTAATTAGTGGGATGAAGCTTTTGTGGGAGATGAGCTCAGGTAGAGACAAAATGTAAAGCTATATATTTTTTCGCACACCCGAGAGGAGTGAGAAAATATGACCATCACTCCTTAGTAAGAATTTTTTTAAAAAAAGAATTGAAGGTTGTCTAATGGAGTCTTTGCTGGTGTTTATTTTACTACCCCGAAACAGAGCAAGTTAAAATTTATATCAGATATCTAAATCAAGTATTAATTATATACTATGATTTGTTAATTTAGGTATATTCTAATTTTAATCTCCATATTTGATAATCAACACAAAGGAAATTTAAAATTCCTCTCTTAACTTTAGCTTGTCATTGATGGACCCATTTGAGCCCTTTCCAACAAGTAAGAGCTGATAGCCCCTTTTATCTGTCCTGTATAGTACAGCTCTATAAGGGTTTTGTTAGAAATAGAACTCTGTTGCTATAAAGAAAGTCTACAAATCCTTTCTAACAGGAGACCCTGAGTCTGTGGTGATCTGCTCTTTAATCTTAACCCTATCATTTATTTTGAGCATGTCTGTTAAGTTTTCTAATCTATGAAACAAGGATAAAATGCCTAAATAAAAATATTCATGATGATGGGTATCAGGCAACCCATAGGTAGGTGCAATGTTCTGTCCATGACATATAAAGAAATTATTTGACTGGTTCTTTTAGACCTAGGTCTTAATGTAAGAAAGCCACGCATGGATCTGGCCCCACAAACACACAGGAGCAAAACAGAGTGAATGTGTCTCCTGGACTGGAGCCAATGAATGCATAAATCAGTATATTGTGTCAGTTGAGTTTATTCCAATTCTCTGTTTTCTTTTTTTTTTTTTTCATTTTTCTGAAGCTGGAAACAGGGAGAGACAGTCAGACAGACTCCCGCATGCGCCCGACCGGGATCCACCCAGCACGCCCACCAGGGGGCGATGCTCTGCCCCTCCGGGGCGTCGCCATGTTGCGACCAGAGCCACTCTAGCGCCTGGGGCAGAGGCCACAGAGCCATCCCCAGCGCCCGGGCCATCTTTGCTCCAATGGAGCCTTGGCTGCGGGAGGGGAAGAGAGAGACAGAGAGGAAGGTGCGGCGGAAGGGTGGAGAAGCAAATGGGCGCTTCTCCTGTGTGCCCTGGCCGGGAATCGAATCCAATTCTCTGTTTTCCATGGTGAAAATCTTTCTCTCACATACATCTGGCCCAGCCCACGCTGGGCAGGATGTTTCTTTTACCATCTCCTCTGTGGTCTCAAAGCACTGGTGTCATGGTCCTCATCTCACTGTACCGTAATTACTGGACTGGGCGTTGGTCTCCAGTGACCACAGGGCACAGGGGATCTTCTCCGTATGCCAGCCACACACTAGATTCTCCACAAACATTTGTTAAAGAAATGAATAACTGAATGTGTGAATCGATGACTTCATTCCTATTCACACATGGGATGGAGCAAAGTGCCGCTCTCGCAGCCAAGTGAATGAAGCTACACGGGGTGTGCTGTGCGGGTGGTGGTGGCCAGCAGGGAGGCTGGCCCTGTGCTCCCCTCTGAGTCTCAGGCAGGCAGAGCTCTGCTGTGATTTGCAGCGTGTTCTGTTCAACTGTCTTTTTGGGAGAAAATGTCCTTACAAGGACCCAAAACGTATCACCATACTCACCCTCCTTGAGCATTTTCTCTCTTAATTTCTGCTGCAGTCTGCTTTGATGATCTTCTAATTCTAGTTCTTGGGCCCTGGGGATGAGAAATCACTCAAACTTTATAACTACTAGAGATTTGTGTAGACACATAAGCCCACTGACAGTAGCTACTGCCTTCTTTATTTCCTATTAAAACTGGAATATCTCTGAACTGAAAGCTTTGCTGCTGTGGGGACCACCGAAGGTGCTGAGAAGGATTTGCTTTGAGATATGCTGAGCTCCACACACCTCCGTGAGGCTCCTGCCACGTTTTCTTATTGCTGTTGTGCTATGTGTTTCCATGTCTGCCTCCCCTGAAACCGTGAGGAGCCTGTGGCCTCTTTCATCTTTATTTCCTCAGTACCCAGCACAGTTACTGGCACCAAGAAAATAATATGCTTGATACATTTTTGTTAAACGAACTTTATAATTCACAGCTGATCCAAAGGAAGACATGTGGGATGGTTGTATGAAAAGGACTTGGTAGTCAGGTAGGTGCATAAACAGATCACTTAGTGTGTGAGTCTCAGTATGTGCACCAGTGAAAAAACAGAGATAGGACACACAATGACTACAAATGACTCCTTCTTCCCCATTTCCAGAATTTTCTTCCATGATAGTGGAGCTCCATGAGCATCACTGCCGGCCTCCTCCCCCAAGCCCCGCTCGGACTCACTCTCACCCCAGGGGAGGTAAATTTTGGAAAATAGACTAGAAGAACTCAGCCCATACCCTTTCTCTGCTAGGATCAGCCTGCCTGAAGCAAACACGTGTTCTTGATTATACTCAGTCTTGCCATAGATCTACACAAGATTTCTCAGTCTTGACACTGTTGCCATTTTAGGCTGGAAAATTGTGTGTGTGTGTGTGTGTGTGTGTGTGTGTGTGTGTGTGTGTGTGTATTTTTCCGAAGCTGGAAACAGGGAGGCAGTCAGACAGACTCCCGCATGCGCCCGACCGGGATCCACCCGGGAGCCCACCAGGGGGCAACGCTCTGCCCATCCGGGGCATCGCTCTGTTGCGACCAGAGCCATTCTAGCGCCTGAGGCAGAGGCCATGGAGCCATCCCCAGCGCCCGGGCCATCTTTGCTCCAATGGAGCCTTGGCTGCCGGAGGGGAAGAGAGAGAGGAAGGAGAGGGGGAGGGGTGGAGAAGCAGATGGACGCTTCTCCTGTGTGCCCTGGCCGGGAATTGAACCTGGGACTTCTGCACGCCTGGCCGATGCTCTACCACTGAGCCAACTGGCCAGGGCCTGGAAAATTCTTAATTGCTGGGGGACAGGGGTGTCCTGTGCATTGTAGAATGTTTATTAGCATCCTTGGCCTCTACTCACTAAATACTGGTAGCACCTCCTAATATGACAGACAAAAATGTCTCCAGACATTGCTAAATATTCCCTGGGAAGGCAAGATCATCCCCAGTTAAGACCTACTGGTCTGGTGTAAAAGCTTTGCCCTTATAAAGTAAGTGAGTCTATTACATTATCTGACTATGTACTGTATTTTTCACACCATAAGACATACCTGACCATAAGACACTCCTAAGGTTTTAAGGAGGAAAATAAGAAAAAAATATTCTGAACCAAATGGTGTGTTAAAATATTTAATAAAATACCATATTTTTTGCTCCATAAGATGCACCGGCATTTTCCCCTCCACTTTTGGGAGGAAAAAGTGTCTTATGGAGTGAAAAATATGGTAGATAACCATGTCTAATTCTGAAATTTGGTTAGTGTCATGGGTTGAATAGTGACCCCAAAACATATGTCCACATCCTAATCCCTAGAACCTGTAAATATGACCTTATTTGAAAAAAAGGTCTTTGCAGATATAATAGATGTAATTACACTGAGCACCTTGAGATGAGAACACTACAGATTATCCCAGTGAACCCTAAGTCCAATGACAAGTATCCTTATGAAAGACAGAAGAAGAAATAGACATACAGAGAGGCCATGTGGAAACAGAGTCAGAGACTGGAGTGATGCAGCCACAAGCCAAGGGATGCCTAGAACCAGCAGAGGCTAGAGATATGGAGGAAGCATGGCCCTCCTAACATCTTGATTCAGAGTTCCCTTTTCCGGAACAGTAAGGGAATAAATGTCTGTTGTTGTAAGGCACACAGTTTGTGGTAATTTATTACTCTGGCCCAAGGAAAATCATACAGATAACAAGCTCACCTGGGCTCTCATATTTAGCCAAGCTATTAACAGTAATGAAGGTGATCTTTTGATGTTTCACCTGTTGACTTGGTAGTCTTATTTCTCACCTGGTTCAGAACCCAGGCAGGGGAGAGAAATAGAATTTATTAGACCTCTTCAAAGCTCCCCCCACCACCACCACCATTAACTCTCAGGATTAGATGAGATGGAATGAGACAGCAGAAGTAAATGCACCCAGTACACCCTGTGGCACTCGACTGCTTTATATTAAATGTTATTTTCTGTCTCTCCAGAATGGTGACAAGTATAGTGACCTTCAACGTTGTCAAGAGTATGCTGAGACCTATCTCTAATCTCCAAACCAGTCAGCTACTCTTCATTCAAAGAGGACATCCAGACAGATCTCAGTTTTTCAATCCGCTAAAGCCACAAGGAAGTGCCCAGGTAGCTCTCACCAAGCCTTCTCCGTGGTTCATGCTCAGAAGCCAGAGACATGCTTCCCCATTGCAGGTGAGTCCCCTTGGTTTGGACAACAGGGCTGGATTGAAAATACTTTTTCCAAACGCCCTCCAGCTTCAGACCCATTACCTGAAACCTGTTTTAGCTATGAGACTACACAGAGAAAATAGACAACCGAAGATTCTCTGTACTAATGCCAGCATGGTATGCAAGACATCAAATATCAATTTGCCTCAATCACAATTCTGTATGCACGAGAAGAAAAGATCCCAGGACTGCCGCCCAGGAGGGTGAGCCACCTCACACCCGCCCCGCTTTTGCGTTTAGGGCTCACTGTTAGCTGTGTTGCCTTACTTACATGATCAGTAGCTCCGACTCATATCGCATTAATTTATTCTTCTCCAGAACCAGCATAAACCATTCCTGCAAAAGCTGTGCTTCATCCTGTGTGCCTGAATCTGCTTAAGAAATCAGCAACAAATGGGTTAGATTGGCGTTTCTCTCCACCTGATCAAACTGCTTTGGGGCTCCCTGAGCAAGACCATGTTTGTAGCAAAAAGGGCTCTCGGCAGGCAGCAGCCCCCTGATGGCCTGTTGATGCCTCAGGAGCAGGGACATGACAAATAAAACCCACCTGTGCATGCTCGAAGGGAGGTCCTCTTCCACATTTAGGGCATGAATACTTCAGTTTCAAGGTCATATGCCCTTGATAATGTCCTGCTACAAATGGCCCTCCTCCTGTCTACTTGTATATTCTCAGCAAAACTTCTTTAAGTTTGTGCCTCACATCCTTCACCAAAGAAAATCCTAATCACCTGATGATTACTTTTCCTTCTATCTTCCTCCTCCCAAATCAAATGCCTACTGAGCGGCCAGGTGGAGTGTGGCTTCCTTCATGGGGCAGAAAAGCTCATACCACAGTGGGTCATAAAGGAGGGGTGATTGGCATTTAAATTTTTTGCAAAAAGAAAAGGCAAATGATGCGGGCGGAGATGCTATCAGCTTTGAGACTCATGGGGAGAAAGTTATATAAGTTATATCCATATATGTTCTTAAAACTTAGATTATGGCCTTTATTAAACAAACAACCACGAGAAAATAGACACAACTTTGAGATACTCAATATTAAATGCTAAATGTCGGGATACTAAAAATGTTAAATCTGGGCATGTTTGAGAAGCAGCCACATGGAGATGGCTTTCTAGAACTTTACCCTGCAATGAGAACACAGGCTGTATTGCAAAGCTCATGGCCATTCTAGAAGTATGATATGTGCCAGAGAGTCCCGGAAGCAGGGGGGGAAACAATGTGGACAGAAAATGTGTGTGTGACTTCAGGCAAGTTGTTTAACCTTTTAGAGCCTCTGCTTCTTCACTGGTTAAACCGAACAGTAAGATACACAGGTAATATAATAATAATAATAATGAGCTACTGTTTATTATGCAACTATTGCATGCCAGTCAATAGGCTATATGCCTTATAATGAGCATTTCATTTAATCCTCATAACATACTCACTAGTAGTTTCCCTTATTATCATCACTTGACAGCTGAAAAAATAGAGGTGTAACAGATTAACTTGCCCAACCTCAGTGATGGCAGAACCAGGGCTGGGACTCAAGTGAGCCTTATCCTAAACCCATGCTTCTCACTGCTTGTGCAGCCAGTCAGGGAAACAATGTCTCTAGTACATTGCCTTGCATGTAGCATAGCAAGTCATCCAGCAAAACGAGTTCCCTTTTCTCCCTGTCTCCTTGACCACCTTTATATTGATAAGAAAAATGGGGTCCGGAGAGATGTATAGGCAATGCCCCATATTATACATTTAGTTAATATGCAAACTGGTGCTACAATGAAGCTCTTAACTTCTGGTGAATTCATTCATTTGCTCACTTATTTTACACCACCTATTTATGATACAGGTGTTGGGTACTGCCTTAGGGACTGGGATACAGTGATAGATAGTGCTATATATCACAGGAAATTTGGAGTTAGTAAGGCATAGTACCTGCTAAAAAGAATATTTATAGTTAATAATCTGGATTAGACGGACCCAAAGAGCTAGGATAAAATAGAACATCAGAAAACTGTCACTACACCAAAGCAGCAAAAAGGACTGATAAATGGCCATCCTGTACCTTTATGCGATCTTGAAAACAAAAATGTCAGATGGGACTGTACCAAAAACAGGGCCATCTGTCCCACTGAAGGACCTTTCTCAGCCTTTGGGTGAAACTGTTCCATAGTCTCTAAATGCATCCAACTGGTATCATCCAGCCCACATTTCTCTATCTTGTCTGTTAGGCTGTTATAGGAAACTTTGGTAACAATATAATTTCCTGAGTCTGAGCTCTGCAATGTGCGCCGTGACCGTGGGCACCACACGCCTTGCAAGTCCACTCAGAAAAGGATATGGTGTTTGCTTTTCGCAGCTTCTCTGTAAACAGCAGTGGTTCCTTGGTAATCTCTAAATGTCTTTCTAAATATCCACAATTTAAAAAAAATATATTATCTAGAACTTTGACAAGGATGCGTATTCATGTGTCCTTCTCATGTGAAAAGTAGAAAACGTACCCATCTCTACTCTTTTGGCTCTGGAAGTCTCCATGGGTTTTCAAACACTGAGGTTACACCTGCAAGTTTTTTCAATATCAGGGGGTTAATTCAGTTCACTTAACAATTTCTGAGTGAATAATGCCCCATCGAAGACTCAACTCGTGTGGATCATCTTTCACTGGGGCGTAGAAGCCTGAATTCATTGCTCTCCCATTTTCCTCACCTACCCAGGGGCAATCTCCTCTTCTAGATATTGTTTAACATTTCTAGATTGAGGATCGTTTGCCTCCATAAAGAAAACAGAAAAGCTGAGAGTTGAGAATGCTGCTTTTCCCGTTGTGTAATGTGATACCATCTGGCTCGGCACGGGGCCTAGCCTTCCCTTGTTCCCAATCCAAAAGAAACAGCACTGTTTTGCTGTCTTTAGAGTATTTTTTCTTGTTGTTTTTCAGAATCAGCCTCTTTGCTCCATTACGCCCGCCCACAGGCTCTAGCCAGACCTTTCTCCTGGATTCTGCATCCCTTTTTCCATCTTTCCTATGTGTCCTTCTAAAATCTGGCCCACTCGAGAGGCTCCCCGCGCAGCCAGCCACACTGGTCGCTGCTGAGGCAGTACTCAGCAAACACAGGTTGAACTGAATTAATTTTCTTTTTTTCAACGGAATAATTTGGTAATTGCGTAGCCTACAGTTCATTTTTTTAGCCTTCCTTTCCTCAGTAGTCAAAATCCCTTACGGAGATCTTTGAACACGGACTTCTATGCAGGTTCCTTTCCAAAGCGCTGGATACGGGTGACTGGGCCTAGCCCCAGGTTGCCTCGCTGCTCTCCACCCCAACAGCACCCTGAGGCTTTACTCCATGGTTTCCATCAGCTCACCGCCACCCATCAGACAGCTTCCTTACACGCAGGTCCTGACGAAGCGTGGACCAGCGTGGCCCCGCACTTGGATGCAGGGGAGTGAAGCGGCAGAGGGCTTGGGCTTTGAGAGCAAGCAGACCTGGCTCTCAGCCACTTACACAATGTGTGACTTCGGGCAAGCAGCCTCACATCTCTCCACCTCAGTCCCTTCCTGTGAAAAATGCGGGTGGCGATAGTACCTGCCTCATAATTGGTCACGGGGGACTAAATGAGATGATGCATGTAAAATGCTTGCCCGTAGTGATTGGCATATAGTAAACACTCAATAAACTGTACCATTGCTATTAGTACCTGTTGTTTCCTCCAGTGTCTGCTTCTGTATAATTCCACGTGGATTATTTTCTGTTCACCTTTAAAGCTCAGCTAGAGCGTAATCTCTGACTTGATCATACATGCCTAACCTTTATCTTGTAACTTCCCTGGAGGTTAATAAACACTCTGAAATAATTTTTTTTTTTTTGGCCCCCTGTCCATGGAAAGGTCACATGGCTGGCTGGATCATCAGCACTTGCTGGGGAAGACTCGTATACTCTGCCTACACTGCTTGTTGGCTCAGCCATGTCTCCATCTGGTCCTGGGACTGCTGTTGAACAGAAAGCCTTTCCAGGGCAGGGATGTGACTCGCACATCTGGGAACCAGGATGCAGCCAGAATGATGCAGCCAGAAGGCAAGCAGGCTGGGCTCTGCCTAGAAGAGCTCAGCTGCCTAACCCCTTCCTCCACCCCTGCTGTGTTCCTCCTCACAGCTTCTTCATTAGCTCCCACCTACTCACACCATGCTGTTTCCAAAGCAAAATGCAAGGTTTCTACTTGCTCGGGTGAAGCAAAGTAATCAAAACTCAACACGAAACAACTTTTTTATTATTAATGGAGTTATTAAAGGTGACTCACTTTTCCCCAAATGAACTCTCAAAAATACAAAACGAATTTGGTTACTCCCAATTGAAATTCTCCAATTACATTCCACAGTCAAGTTCAAATCACCTAGCCTGGCAACATTCAGTCCCTGCTTACATCACAGGGGTTGGCACTTAAGGGTCAATCACTTTTCTTCCCAATAAATAATAACAATACTTGAACAATGTAGTCTTTAAAGTCATGGCTTTTTAAACATTTTCTTTTGTTAGTAATGCTGAATACCTCTCCAGTTGTGTATTGGTGTGTGGTTTCTCCAAGTTGGGCCTTGTTGAAACACTGCCTGGTTTTCAACTAATCTTTTTCTTTTTTTAAGTGAGAGGAGGGGAGATAGATGGACAGACTCCCTCATGCTCCCCGACCGGGGTCCACTCGGCAACCCTCATCTGAGGCTGATGCTCAAATTAACTGAGCTATCCTCAGCGCTGGGGCCAATGTTTGGATCAAACAAGTGACTGGCTGCAAGAGGGCAAGAGAGAGAAGGGGGAGAGGGAGGGGAAGAGAAGCCGGTGTTCACTTCTCATGTGTGCCCTGACCGGCGATTGAACATGGGACATCCACGTGCCAGGCTGACACTCTATCCACTAAGCCAGCCAGCCAAGGCCTCAACTATATAATTCTTTAGATGTGAATTCATGCCTACACAGAATCTGTAAGAAGTCCTAATTTGGTGTTTGCTGCAATTCTGTTGCTGCCTTCAAAATCCTCACTGATGATCTGGGGCGTGAGCATGAGGAAAACTGCAGTCAAAACCCCTTGGAAGCAGTGTGCAGGGCCCCTCCCCCAGAATGCCTATGCTTCAGCCTCTGTCTCTTGTTCTCTGGCCTCTGGTCAGCTCTTAGCTCTTGCACTCACAGGCCTCTTTCACCTAAATCTCTAGCCAGGCCTTCTGTACCCAGAGCTCTGGGTACCCTGACCTCCCACAGGCACCTTACATTTGTGGGTGATAATCCAGAAAGTTGCTCTGTGGGTCTGGCCTAACTCAGTCTTGACATAGCCAGGATGCTGGAAGGAAGTTCATGATGCTATTCCAGGAGCCAGAGGCTGAAGTTGAAAAAATATCTAGTTCTTCCTTGTTTAAACACTTGTTTTTGCTTTTAGCTATAATACATATCTACTCATTATAAAGTTTTTCTTGCTTTTGAATTATATTGAAATGATATTACATTAGATGTAGTCTTCTAAAATGTGCTTGTTTTAAACTCATATTATACTTCTAAATGTATCCATGTTGCCAGTCATTGTCACTACTATGTATATAATTAATATTCAGTTGAATATGCCACGATTACCTATATCACAATTGACCCACCTTCCTGTTACTGGGCATCTAGGTTGTTCTTTGTGTTTTGCTGTGATGAGTGCCACTGCTGCGAACATTCTTGTGTAAGTCTTCTGAAGGTCCATGTGGGCAACAGTGCATCTGAAACATCCACTCAGGAACGGAGCTCTGGGCCAGTGAGTTATGCCCAGGTTCAGTTTCATGGCGTGAAGCCAAATTATTTTCCAAAGAGTTGTGACTCTTTCCATCCCCACTAACATTGAATAAAAGCTCTCTTTATCTCTTATCCTTGTCAAATACTTAGTATTATCACATTTTTATCAGTTTGATAATTTATTTAAAATAGTTTCTCATCATAGTCTTAATTTGCATTTTCTTAATGACTCATGAATGTTTTACTGTGGAATGTATATTTATATCATTTGCCTATTTTCATATTGAGCTGCTGGTCTATTTCTTACTGAGTCATAAGAGTTCTTTACATATTCTAGAATAATAATTTGGGGGGGTTACATTTGTTACCAATACATTTTCCAAATTAGTGGATAATCTTTTCCTTTACACTGTTATAGACTATCAACTTAAGGTCAAAAAGATTCTTGTAAACTTTTCAGTTTAATTTTTCATATCAAAGTCTTTAATATTTAGGAAACATTTGTTTGTATGGGATAAGGTAAGATTCAGTTTCATTTATTTCCTGCATAAAGAGCCAGTTGTCCCCAGATCACTCATTCCCTGTGACCTGCAATGCACAGGGTCACATCGGGCTTCCGTATACTGTGTATGAGTTTATCTTTGGGCCTTTGGTTGCTTTCAGAAAAGGATTAAAATTTCCTTCATAAAAACTGTACAGCCTGACCTGTGGTGGCACAGTGGATAAAGCGTCGACCTGGAACGCTGAGGTCGCCGGTTCGAAACCCTGCACTTGTCTGGTCAAGGCACATATGGGAGTTGATGCTTCCTGCTCCTCCCCCCTTCTCTTTCTCTGTCTCTCTCTCTCACTCTCTCTTCTATCTAAAATGAATAAATTTAAAAAAAATTTAAAAAAAGAGTCAAACTAAAAAAACATGTATGAAAAATAAATAAATAAATAAATAAATAAATAAATAAATAAATAAATAAATAAAAACTGTACATTTCTGGGTAGATTTACTCCTATGTATGTTTTTATGCTAATGTTAGTGATATTTTCTTTGTTATTTCATTTTATAACCACTTGATGCTGAGATATAGAAATATAACTACTTTTTAAATTTTGATCTTATATCCAATTGCCATCATATTGACCCTTCTTATTTTTAATAATTTATTTGTACATTCTTTTGGGTTTTCCATGTGAATAATTCTATCATCTGAAAAAACCAAAATATTGTTTATTCCTTTCTAAGCCTTATGCCATTTTTTTCTTGTTTTACAATATTGGCTAGGGTCTCCTGTACAATGTTGAGTAACACAGAGGTGATAGTAGGCATCTGTTTTTTATTAATGATTTTTAAAAAAACACTTCTAATACTTTTCCATTCAACCATGATGCTTGCTTCAGGGTTTTAAAATATATCCCTTAAATTAAGAACATTTTATCCTGTTCTATTCCTTTTATGCTAAAAGTTTTTATCCCAAATGAGTATCAGATTTTGTCAAATGATATTTTCTTCTTCTACTAAAATTTATCATATGGTTTTCCTCTTAAATTTGTTAATATGGTGATTTTTAAATCACCGTGAGATTGCCAAATTTTGAAATTAGATTACATGCTCATTATATTCTTTTATCTTTTTGAATCTTTGCTATACTGTGGTTATGTCTGTCTTTTTCATCCTAATGTATTTCTGTCTTCTATCTTATTTTTTAAAATCAATTTAAGAGATTGCCTCTAGCCTTTTATTAGCCTTTTATTCTTTTTTTTTGGCAGAGACAGAGTCAGAGAGAGGGACAGATAGGGACAGACAGACAGGAAAGGAGAGAGATGAGAAACATCAATTCTTTGTTGCGGTTCCTTAGTTGTTCATTGATTTTTCATATGTGCCTTGACCGGGGGGCTATAGCAGAACGAGTGACCCCTTGCTCGAGTTGGCAACCTTGGGCTCAAGCTGGTGAGCCTTGCTCAAACCAGATGAGCCTGTGCTCAAGCTGGCAACCTCGGGGTCTTGAACCTGGGTCCTCCACATTCTAGTCTGACGCTCTATCCACTGCGCCACTGCCTGGTCAGGCTTTATTAGTCTTTTTAAAGAACCAATATTTGGCTTGCTTGATCCTCTCTATTGATCTTTATTCTCTATATCACTTACTTCTGCTTATATATTTGTTATTTTCTTTCCATAGGTTTATTTTGTTTTCCTTTTTCTAAATTAAGTTGGACATTTAACTCATTAATTTTTAACCTTCCTTCTTTTCTAATAAAAGTATTTAAGACAGTATCTCTAAGAACCACATTCACTGTACTGCATGAGTTTCATCTACTGTTTTTCTTTTCTGTAAACATTCATTATAAATGTATATTTTTACTTTCTGGGCACATGGTTTTAAAAATACCTTTTGGCTATTGATTTCTAAGTTAATTACTTTGTAATATAGAATGGAATCTGTGTAATATAGACTTCCTGAGATTTACCTGTGAACTATGGTCAATATTTGTAAATCATCATGTGAAACTGAGAAAAGGATACATTCTTTATTTTGGAAGTGCAGGGTTTTATAAGTGTCTGTTAAATTAAGATTATTAGTTGCATTTTTAAAATTTATACTGTTTTGTCTGCTTGACTATCATTACTTGAGCGATGTACTAAATTCTCCTGGTATGAAAAGAAAAATATTTCCCTGTGATTTCATCACTTTTTGGTTTTATATATTTTGAGCATATTATAATTAATACATAGACATATAAAACTATCATATCTTTTTGGGGAGTTGATCATTTTAAAATTATGTAGTGATTCTATTTATTCCTAATCATGATTTTGGCATTAAAGGCTGTTTTAGTGGCTTTAATATAATTGCCCCAGCTTTATTAAGTTAGCATATATTTTGCCATCCTTTTACTTTAAAACATTCTGTGTTTTATGTGTTTGCTAAAAAGCATGTAATTGGGCATTCTGCTCATTAACTGTCATTGCTATTACTGATACGTCTGGGTTTGTTTCTTCCATGTTTATTCATGCTATCTTTTCATCTTTTTAATGCTTTTTTTATTGCTATTTAGAATTGAGTTAGAATTTTTGTTTGGTTGATTTTTATTTTTACTTCTTCTCCCTCTGTTTTCCCCAATTGATTTGGAAGTTATACTAAATTTTATTTCTATTCTTTTATGGATTACACTTAAAATTTAATTAGGCATTTTTAATATCTTAGCAAAGTCTAAACTTAACACCTTAGTCTCATTTTAAACAATATAAGGACTCTAAAACAGTTGACCTCTAATCATTCAACTTCCAACTTATCTCTAGTTTAATGAGACTCTATCTTTCTTTGTACATCCTAGCAGGAAGTTCATGATGTTGTTTGATTATTTTATGGTTGCTTAAGATTGAAGTGTTGTTGCCTGTCCACTTTTACAGTTTTTATGCTTGTTCATATTTGTATGCAATTTATTTCTTTAAGTATTTCACACACAATCTCGGTATATTTTGTATGTAATAATAGTTGAAGCTCTTGGCCATTTAAATGTGTTATTTTTGCCGACTCTCATCCTTAGTGACTCACTTCCCTGTGTTTTGAGTGTTTTTCAAAATTATTCTTATTATAAGCTCATAGTTTATTAAACTTAATCTGTTGGGACTCTGAGCACCTAAACTGAGGCAAGGTTTTTTTAGGGGATCCATAATTGGTTTGGGAAAGCTAGAGACTTGGCTTAATGTGGGAATCTCAGATCAGCTACTTAACTTTTTGTTAGTTCCCAGGCTTAGACTCTAAAACCACTGATATTTACCCCAAGGCAAGCCTGGAATTGTTTTTGAGCTCACTTCTTTCCTAGTATGTGTAAGTTTCAGTATACCATCTTCCCTCTTCTTCTTGGCCTGGGAAATTTATCATACTTGGGACCATAGCAATGTTTTTAAAAGTATGTTTAGGCCCTGGCCTGTTGGCTCAGTGGATACAGCATAGGCCTGGTGTGCGGATGTCCTGAGTTCAGGGCACACATGAGAAGCGACCATCTGTTTCTCTTCCTTTTCCTCTTCCCCTTCTCTCTCTCTTCCCTTCTCACAGCCAGTGGCTTAGCTGGTCCAGTGTTGGCCTCAGGTGCTAAGAATAGTTCAGTTGACTTGAACATTGGCCCCAGATGGGGTAGCTGAATGGATCCTGGGACGCAGGTGGGAGTATACCTATCTCCCTTCCTCTCAGTTAAAAAAAGTATGCTAGTACAGAATGGGCTTTAGTACCCCATCCACCAGTCCGCTGTCCCATACTTCTCAGGAACCCCATTGTGTATCTGTGGCTCAAGAGCCTTCTTGTTACTTGGTTTTGAATATTTTCTTAGGTAAAATCATTATGACAGCACTTTTTTCAAACCTGAGGTTTGCAAAATTAGTTTTATGGGTTATATCAAGTACTAAAAATGAAACAGAATAGAAAGTTCCAGTCTTTTACATGTAGCAAAATTAAGTATTTCTTGAAACATTTTATTCAGTTATACATTTATATGGACTAACTTGTAAGATAAAATGTACTTTTTATGCTGCTGTGATGGCAATATTTTGTGTATAAAACAATGCTATAAGGTGCTGGTGGCGCAGTGGATAGAGTGCCTCCCTGGAGCATCAAGGGCACTGGCTAGAGCCTGGGGTCGCCAGCTCAATCCTAAGGGCACCCACTGGACACGAGGTCACCAATTTGAGCCCTGGTCAGGACACATATGAGAAGCAATCAATGGCACAACGAGTCAGTGCCTCTATCTCTCTCCCTTTCTTTCTCTCAAAAACTAACCAACAAACAAAAAGAAACCCCAATGTTCATCCATGCACTGAAAAGAACTCCAGCGAAAAGAACCCTTTTCTTCTTCAGGTAGAGAATTTTAGTCTTGCCTGCACTGGGCCTGTCTCTCTTGTCTCTGTTATAAGGCCACTGAGTTTCTACCCGGTGGCTGCTGAGCCTGGAAGCAGAGGTGAATATATAATAAATAGATCATCAATATTTGAGTGAGGAGGTCTGCCATAGATGTCCAGCAGCCCTGTCTGTGTCTTTGCTGAGTATGCCAACGAAGAGACACAACAACCGTCCTCTGACCCCGAGCCGTTCCTACAACTAGTCAGGTTGGCGATTCCGAGAAGTGAGTCAGGATGCCCCCAGCAGGACTACCAGGAAACTCTGCTTCCTGGGAAAGGGGGCTGGCTCA